>NC_047659.1:19662416-20969916 GCF_011762505.2 Arvicanthis niloticus
TTATTGATATAAAAGTAAGATTAATATTGCTACTCTCATAGGCATTGTACCAGTATAACACATTTAGGAATACAAGGCTTAGTCTCAGTCCATCTTTAAATTTTTTAACTGATTTGAGATGGTTAGCCTGTGAGTTATGGGCCTACAGCAAATTCATGTCTCTGAGTTTATTGTTAGGGTGTTTTCTATATTTTATTTAGAAATAGCTGAGTGGAATTAACACACAACAATCCAGATTGCTTTACATGGATAGTTGTTTTTCAAAACATCAGAAGTCCACTAAATTGATGTTACAAACATTTCTGTATTAAGGTTCATTTTGATTAGAGACCTGTCTGCTCCTGACAGCTTCCTGTCTTGAATTCTAAGAAGAAATTGAGCATCTTTGGAGTTGTTCCAGTTATGGTGAGACAGCCACTGGGCAAGAATTGCCTCTTTTCATCTACAGACAAATTACTGTCCAGAAAAGGACACACTTGCAGAATAGTTGACTGATTATATCTGCCAAGCAGAGTAACCAGCCCTTAATAATTCTGCATCACTATGTCTGTCAGATGATCCTGGGTCAGAAGGCTGAAGATCAGATGCTCCAACGTTTTGTAGTATGCAGTATAGGGACTGTCGAGGTGTTCGGTGGTCTTTATAAATTGGCTAAGTTTTAGAAGCTATGCTTTGTGCTTCCCATAATTTTAGTCCACTCAGTCATTCTGGATTTCTGACAGGATTGAAGACTTATAGTCTCATAGTTAATCCCAGCTATTTACTTTGAGAGAAGAGTTTTGAAAGGATGGTTTTTCAGCTGACATTCATTCTAAAGCCAAGAAAAAAGACAGGTTCAGAACTAAGTCTTTTAGTTAGGAGAGATGACAGAGGTTCTGGTTAGTCAACAAAATGATAGACTGGGTATTAGGTCTATCTTGTACCTTACTGACACAAATTGGTATAGTTACGCTCTAATTTTATTTTGAGAGAAAAGGTTTTATTTTAACAGAAAGGGTGATATGTAGGAAGAGCTAAGGTGGGAGGAGTAAGGAGGAGAAGAGGAAGAGTAAGGAGAAGAAGAAGAGAAGGAGAGGAGGAGCTAGGTGACAAGGCGGGGGGGGGGCGGGAACATGGAGGTGGATGTTCACGTGTCTTTGCCAGTCAAAAATAGTTGATATATCTAGGTTGGGTATTGGGTTACACTTCTGATTGTATAGGCATCTTGTTATTGAGCATTACCAAACTTATAAAGCCTTTGATTAACATTAAAAAATGTATAAAAGCAAAAAAGAGAAGGGGGGATGAAATAGGTGTTTTCTAGTGAGGGGAAATTGGGAAAGGGGATGGCATTTGAAATGTAAATATAATATCCTATAAAAATTAAATTAAAAAAAGAGAAAAAAAACCAGACTGCTTCAAGGGATAAGGTATAATTTGACTTAGTGAGATACCAAAGAGTTACTTCTGACACTCATACACACATGGACATGCACATACGCATGTACACACACGAACAAAGCCATACAAACACAAATACCTATGAACTTTGTTTTACATAATATTATAAGTATTTTATGTGGTTTAAACTCAACATTCTATTTACAATGAATCATAAAACCCATTTTATACAAAATAGTGGGTTGATTACAGTTGTTATCTTGACAAAATTATTTTAAACAAGGTATACTTTATTTTAACTTTTTAAAAGATGACTTGAATAAAAGAAAAGTAACCGAATGAAGAAACTTTGGGAGACTGCTACATATAGGAAGAACAGGCACATGTGGCCTGGGAAATAGATGGAAGAAAACACATAAAAATCAGTTCAAAAGATCTTCTATCTGGGAAAACAAATGCCAAAACAATAATGGAAAGTATAAATTCTCAAACTATTTTGGAGGTTGCTTTTAGAATGCTAGTAGGTTTCTACTGGGCTCTTGACTCTGCTGGTTCAAATTACATCTCCTACATAGCCCCTTGTATCCACCTATAATTAAATACAGATATCCAGCAACAAAATTTGGGATTATATTTGTGTTGGAATGTATCTCGACATAGACAATAACAATATGAATGGGGGTAGAGATTACTTAGTACTGATGACTGGATATATATTTTATAAAAATTAGGGCCTCTAAATGGACTGATTAAGCTGATGACTCAAGGAATTTTAGATAACCAGGTTACTTGTGGTAGGTTTGGATTTTTGTTTTTATACTAATAAGCATTAAATAAGTCTTTTTTTATAATGGTCTTTTTATTTAGGTTTTCAATATTTTACTTACAATGTGTTGTTAACCATACTATTGCCCGTGCATCTTAGATCAGATATATCTATTTTAGGTTAATATCAATCTTTAATAAATGCTGAGAAGGAACACACTGTTCTGAATGTCTTGTCACACACTGAGTCAGTGAGCAAATTCAAGTTTTAATCACAGCATCCTGCTTACCTGTCAAGCCCTATCAGTCTGCCCCATTGTGAGCATTATCTTTCTCAATGTAGGACTTTACCCACTGAAATAGAATGCCTGGGGTAAAAGATTAGGAGATTAGACAAGCTAGTAAATCTAGCCATCTTTAATTCTGTTACTTTTAGTAAGAGTCCAAAGAATGTACAATCTGCTGGAAGCAGAGTAAAACACAGCATGGGTAGGAAAGGCATTTATTTTGAAACTGTCTTTAATCTTGGTTGCAGCTTTGTTTAAGTCACAATAGCAATATGAGAAAAGTGATAAACTCTTCTTCTTCAAATTATTTAATGAAATTAGTGTGCAGTCTAAAAGGATGAAGTTCTTCCCATCTGTGTTGTCAGGTGTTCTTCAAGAGTGCTCAGAACTAAGGTGTCAAACTGTAGTGTGCCACAATGATTCCACAGAAATACACATACGCATAATACAAACACTACTCATTGTCAAAAGGCATGGAAGACCCCACAAAAGATACACTGGATAAAGTGTGAAGTACTCATGGGCTTTACAGCTTCCCGAATTGAAAACCTATTCATTCTGTAATCACTCTAAATCTCCTAGTACAGACTCTACAAGGATTGTGTACAGTGGCTACTTTGAAAGGGAAGTCCACATGACATAACTGAGAATTGTTTCACTATGTAAGTGAAAAATTTCCCCGGATATAGTGCCCCAACTGGCTATCCAATTCCAAATAGTTAGCACTGAAAATGTACATATCATTAACATTGCACAGACTATGCAGGTTGTGTTTCTATATTTAATACATAAGTACATATGTGTGTGTGTTTGTGTATGCATATATGTGTGTGTATGTTTCCAAATATAAATGCATTGTTTCATATATACTTAATGGAAAAATGAAGCCATGAATTTGAAAGAGAGGAGAGAAGGGTAAATGAGAGAGTTTGGAGTAAAGAAAGGGAGGGTGAAAATGATGAAATTACACTATAATCTCAAACTGAAAAAGAAATAATTTATTGAATCCCTAAGATATTTATTCTAAGATTTTGGGACCAGTAACCCATGCCTGAATCCCTCTAGATGAAGTTGTTTGTAGGGAGTATAACTGAAGACATTATGACACTCAGAATACTTAGCCATTAGACTAAACACATAGGTACAGAGGTGAGTTCCTGACTACAGTGGCAGGTGAATGTAGCACCTCCTTGTGCTTCCTCTGCTTAATGTTTATCTATGCCAGTTCCAGACTCATTTGACATTATACCCAGACAGATGCTCTCCCAATAGATTATGCTTTCTAGGAGTTGCATTAAATAAACATATATCTTTATCTTAGCACTTTTCAGAAAAATTATTCTTTCATCAAAAAATTGCCTTGATACTTTTTCTTTATGAGTGCATGGATTTTCTCAGCCAAAAAAATGAAAATGCAACAAAAATTCATTGATAACAGGGTTGAATGGATTAAGAAGTGGTAAGTATAATCATATAATCTATGCTGTAATTGGAACAAAATATATGCATATGGAAAAAATACATAAAATTTATTAAAAGTATCTAAGTTCAGATTAATGTTAAGTAAAATGTACATAAATTATTTATATTTTGTCTGGCAAATATTCAAGATATTGAATCCAGGCTCATTATTTTTAATTGTATTTATTATTACTAATGTAGAACAGTGACATGACTTCATATAATATATGCAATATACATCTGAAATGTTCACTAAAAACATGTTAAATTTAAAAAAAAAACTACAGAACTCTTTCTCTGGCTATGTTATTACTGATTTAATTTTTAAATTTAGATTTTCGTATTGAAAACTGAACATTTACATTGAGTGTAAAATAATATGAACATCTAAAATTAGCAAATTTTATACATTTCTCAGAATGCTTTGTGGGTACATTTTCATAATGACTAGAAACCATATATGTAAAATATAATTTTGCTTAAATATTGCATCTACTGATTCTATAAAAAAGAACTGTGTAAAGTTGCTATGTAAACCAACTTGAAAATAGAAAGTTAAATTCAAACCAACTAAATGCTCATTTTTTGAAATTTTCAGCACCATTTAACTTCTCTCAATTATTTCTAAAAGTCAACACAAAATTTACATGAGTCTTCTGTGACTACAAATTTCTGTAATCAAAATTAATTTCCAATTTAAAAGGCTGTAAACAAAATATTTTTAAGTCTACAATTTCTTTGTCAACTTTTAGGACTCTTTAGGTAAAATAAAAAATATTATTATTAACAGAGCATGAACATAGATTACCTTTTAAATAAACTATATTTCCCACTGAATCACAATTATGGTTTAAGCCTGTATCAACACTAAATGCTATAAATCAGGTTTATAATAGAAATTCTGCATCTTCAACCATAATTGTTAAAAAAAAATACCCTGAATCTTGAAAGATTCCTCTCTTAATAAGTGTCAGACATTTGCTTCTAGCAGTGCAGGCATCTTGGGTAGACTCTCAGGACTTGGGAATATCTAAGCGCAGTACTTATAGTCATTATAAAGCATGTGGTTTGAATACTAAATGATGTATCAATGCCAGCACTTGCTAAAGAGAATTTTGAAAGTGATATAATTGGTCCTAGAGGTGCCAATCCTTCCAGTTATGCAAAGTTTAACATTTCAACTATAAATTAGAAGAATTTTTTTTAAAAAAGATGTGTTTGAGTGTTAAAACTTAGACAATTGAAAAGAGCAGATTCTTCCTAGAGTTTTAGGATAACAGTGTGTACATGCCCAGTGTCAATCTTTAATACTCATTATGACCCCCACATTCTCTTATAAGGAAAATGTTAATTGTATCAAGACAAATTTAATTTCTTGAATCAATAAATAGTATGTGCCTAAGGTAGACATTGAAATTCTTACTTAAATCAATACTCATATTTTTTATGGGGCCCCCAAGGTCATCAGAAGAAGGTCCATGAATTACCATGGGCTTGGAAGAACATTGCATCTGAGGGAAAACTTCATTGAGAAGAATCAAAAAAAAAAAAAAAAAAAAAAAAAAAAGAACCAACAGTTGGTTTGGAGAAATACAATTATGGAGACGAAGGAAAACTCCAATAAGTTAAAACAACTCAAGAGACTGGAAACAGAAGCAACAGATACTGCTCAGGTAAAGAAAACCTTTCAGAACATTGATTCAAGAAGAAACTGAGGAGTGGTCCCCGTATGCATACTTACTGAGGCCTCTTGTTTAAATGGGAGCCAATTCCAGATGAGCACCCAGGCATGAGTGGGAGAATTGTTTAAAAGGCTGAAAAGATGAACACTTTTCATCATAGTCTCAAATGTGTATTCATAAGCAAACACCTGTAATTGCATGTCTTTATATTGCAAGATTTATTTCATAATATTTCATGTAAAGTTCAAAGGAAGCTGATAAAAAAAACATACAAAAGAATCACCATTACATATAATGAAGTTCAGTTAGGAGACCGAGGCCCAGGCTGACCAGCACAGAGAGTTTAAGGTAACTCTAATACCTTATGAATCTTGTGGCTATAGATAAACCAGTGACTAAACATTTCATTATAAGAGTATGCTGCTCCTTCAGAAAGAGACTAAGTTAAATTACATTATTTTTTTTATTCTCCAATGTTTAGAATTTTTAAAATGTATTAATTAGTTATTTTATTTATTTACATCCCAAATGTTGCCCCCATCCTGGTCCCTCCTCCTATATTTCTTCTCTCCAGTCCCTTTTCTCTTTGCCTCTGAAAGGGAAGCACTCTCCCCCCCTCCCCCCACGCAGGCATCCCCCTTCCATGGGGAATCAAGTCTCTACAGAATTAGGTGCATCCACTATCACTGAGGCCAGACAAGGCAATCCTCTGTTACATATGTGCTGGGGACATTAGTCCAGCTCCTGTGTCCTCTTTAGTTGTTGGCTTAATCTCTAGGTGATCCCAGGGGTCCAGGTTAGTTGACACTGTTGGTCTTCCTATGGGTTAGACTTTTTTGAGAATAAAAGTTGAGCACTCTTATAGATGTGTATATGATTTTTCATACATATCATTTTAGCTGTCATATGTGAATATTAGATGAAGAAGAACAGTGTACAAAATATATTAATATATGCATATAAACATTATGGGACATTGTGGTATTTTCTTCTATATACAATGACAGAAAGTTGCCTTGTCCTGGTAGCTATGGCTAGAGCAGAATAAAATACACTATTGATATCTAAATCTATGGTAACATTAACAATAATGATATTACTTGCAGATGGATGAGGAGAGGAACACAGGATTCTCCAATGGTTTATTTAATTTTCAGTCAATTGTAAATGCTCTTGAAAAACACTAAATACATTGAAACTATAATGTTAACTAAAGTGACATTCCATGATATGGTGGGTATTTTGAGATAAATAACCTGAAGTAGGGTCATCCACATACCTCAACATTGCTCATTAGGAAATGTCAAAAGAGTCACTGATTCAGAGTGCCATTTAATTTTAAATATTTTGCTGCACTGCATAATCACCAGAGAAAACAAAATTAATTGAGAGATTCTCTGGATCAGGTTAGCCTGCAGGGGATAATTTTCCTTGTAGAAAACACAACATATGGTAGATTGCATTATTTAATAGTATTATTTCAAGATTTCAAGAGAGAGACTTCTATGGATAAAGAGAAAGGAAATAAGTTGATTAGACATATATAGAGACAAAAATTTTAAATGTTTGTAAGCCAATTATAACATTGTCTTATATCTTCAGAAACAGACTCAAAAAGGTAGTCCCCATTATTAAAGAGAAATCAAAATATCTTTAAAATTTTGTCTAATGGTGGTTTAAAAACACCAATTTGAACCTGATCTGTAAATGTATGCAAGCAGATGAGTGTCCAGAATAACTTAAACCAATGCTAAACAAAGCCCTAGAGACATTTTCTTTATTTTATGTATGTGAGTACATTGTCACTGTCTTCAGACACACCAGAAGAAGGCAGCTGATCGCATTACAGATGTGATGAGCCACCATGTGGTTGCTGGGAATTGAACTCAGGACCTCTGAAAGTGCTCTTAACCACTGAGCCATCTCTGGGAGATACAACCTGTAGAGACCACCTCAAGTAGATCTGCATGATCCCCACTTGAGGGATAGAGCCACCCACACAGCTTAAAATTTCTAACTCAGAAATATGCCTGTCCAAAGGAAAGACAGAGACAAAAAAATGAAATAGAGCCTAAAGAAAAGGCCGTCCAGAGACCACCACACCTAGGGATCCATTATATTTGCAGACACCAAATTCTCTACACTATTGCTGATGCCAAAAAGCACCTGCTGATAGGAGCCTGATATGGCTGTTTCATAAGAGGTTTTACCAGTACCTGACTAATAATAGATGCAGGTACTCACGGCCAACCGTTGGACTGAGGCTGGGGACCACAGTAGAAGAGCAAGGGAAAAGACTAAAGGAGCTGAAGGAGATTAAAATCCCATATGAAGAACAGTATCAACTAACTGGACCACCCAGACCTCCCAAGGAATAAACCACCAACCAAAGAGTATACATGGAGAAAGCGATGACTCCAGATACATATGGAGCAGTGGATGGTATTATCTGAAATCAAAAGGAGGGTAGGGAGGCTTGATGCCTCACCATAGGGGGATGCTAGAGGGGTGAGGTGGGAGTGGGTGAGTGGGTGGAGAAGCACCCTTATAGAGGCAAAGGGGATGGGATGGGGAATTTGTGGAAGAGTAACTGGGAAGGGGAATATCATTTGAAATGTAAACAAATAAAATGATTAATAAAAATAGACATTTTTTCTACTTTAATTTCCAATTCAGGTACTTTTGCTCTCTTTGTTTTAAAGGTGGAAGGGAAGATTAGATATAGGCTGAGGTAGAAGGGTGTGGCTAACATGTGGTCTTTCTGCTTGCAGAATCCACACTTCTGGTGACTGCAGATAGATTATGCACCAAGAATAATGTGTGCTCCTCGTTTGTAGTAATAATGCATCATCAGACTTATTAACTATAACTTATTAGCTATGACATATTAACTGTCTTTTATGTGTATGAGAATCTTAGGCATTTTGCCTACGTAATTTTTTAGATCGTCACATCAATCTTGCTGTTTAAATATTGTTCCTACAAATTACAGTAGAAGAAATATTAATTTAGATGGTGTAGTTTGCATTGAAATTTCAAATGTGTTGATGAAAGATCTAAGAGTTGTGTTGTTTTTTTTTTTTTTTTAATCTAAATATGTCCCGCATTTAGACTTCAAGCCTGTCTAAGGAGCAAAAGTTGTGACTATTAAAATTAGGATGTGTCTGTTCATAATCAATAACTTTAAAATGAAAAGATGCATTTGCCCTAGATACATACAATATCAAAGCCTAGTATTGGCTTTGAGTTCTGCATTGGAGGAAGTTTAGTGGCAAATAACTACATATTAGCTTTCTTAACATTGTAATAAATTCCTCAAAATGATCTGTTTATTTAAAAATACTATCATTTTGTCCCAGTATAAACATGTACTTATGTACAGAATTTGACAAAAGACTCTCTATATTTGGAATGTTTAATTGGACACACACTTCATATTTGCATAGTCTCATTAGCTCAGTGATGTCGAGGTGAATTGCACAGCCAGGCATACAGGTTTCCCAGCCTGGAGTCCCTTTGTGATTACCTCTAATATTAGTGTTAGCCAGAAATGTTCCTGGCTACACCAACATGATAGCTTTGTTCATTTCCAATCCACCAGTTGCAAGCATCCTAACTTTTCTTATCCAGTTTCAGCTTAAAATTCACAAAGTACTTTACTTGAATCATGTTTTTGGAAATTTGTAAGTAATTAAAAATTCAGAATGATTTTGGCAGTCTTATGATCAATCTGCAAAGGCTGTAAAAATTTAAAATATATATATTACCATTCCCTACGATGTATAAATATAATGTTTCATTCCAAAAATGAAAAAAAAAAATAAATCCTTTTACTAATATGAAGGGAATGGTTTATAATTACTCTTTTAATTTTCTGCTTAGGGTTTTTAAATAACCTTTGAGAATTATTTATATTACCTGCTTAGGGTTGCTGTATGACTCGTTACTTAATAGAAGAGCAATTATTACACAAATGATGGTCAGCAATATTGTTTTTATTCTGGAAGCATGATTATGAAAGAAACAAACTTCTGTAGAGTGTTGGGATAGATTTGAAATACTGCTTTTTAAAATACATCATTAACGGCTTTACTTTACTGAGTTTGTCAGAATACTGACAACGTTCCATCTATCCATCATGGGACAGGACGATCTCTTGGAGGTCTGTGCTGAGCAGATGGTCTGAGTCTGCAGCCAGCTTGCCTGCCACTGTTCCATTGCACTGGCTCTTCTAGAGACAGCAGCCACTCACATGCTCAGAGCTGGGCTTCATTCTCATGTTGTCACAGTTCTTTTGTTTTATTTTCTGACAAGAAAGACAACCATGGTTTCTGATATACACAGTGTTCAGTGAGGAATACACTTGGCAACACCATTGACATTAGATGTATGTGATGAAAGTCATAATGTATTTCTTTGTAACAATTCTACATGATGGGGAATAAAAGGACTTGATACTAGCCTATGTTACCAGGATTGTAGATGGATCATTTTCAAGACGCTTCTTTCTTTGTGAATAATTTCATCCTTTTATTTTTTCACAACTGAATATTTTCTAATATCCTAGGCTCTATATAATATATTTTTAAAATAATATTCAATAATTATTTCATGTTTAATGACTCATTCAACATTTGAAACATGTAAATTTTATTACTATGTGTATATTATAGCTCAATATATTTGTCATATACAAATTTGAATGCATTTCTCATGGTTTGATTTAGTTCTTGGAGAATCCACAAGAAACAACCTGCTGTCTTATTTATAACTGGTGACAAGATAGCATGACTCATTCTTGCACTGATCACTTTAACAAATCAGAAGGCTTGAATTCTTACCTAGCTTTTAACTAAATAAAGTTCATTTTGGATATTTAAACATACATGATTTTTCCATTTGGTTTTGATTCTAATCTTATGTATTCTTCTTCCAAATATCAAGTTAGTCTAAGTTTTTTTAATTTTATTGTGGGTTGATATGATTCCATGATTATGAAATAATCCATATATATAAATAAATAATGCCAACTTCAAACTATACATAAGAATGAACTGGGCCCTATACTGTTTGAGTGGAAAAGACTTAAATAGAACATACTGAAAGAGTAGCCAATCAAGAAATAATAATCTTTAAGCCTTTTGGTTAAGTCTACAACAAAGCATTTCTAATAAGCTTTTGAGATTATCATCTTTGGACAAAATTTTAGAAATAACATCTTACAATAAAATTAGGAAAGCTAAATATTTACATTTATCATACTTTTATTATTTCCTTCTCTAAAATGTGTTTGTTATGCTGTTACATATATTATTTAGATACCTCAAAAAACTCTATGGTACCACCAACATATTACTATTATTGTTAATGAGAGATTGTTCACAGACTTTTCCAGGTGGGGTATTAGTTTCAGTTTGGCATATCGAGACCTTCCAAAATGTTTCATTCCAAAACAATCTTAACAGATAATACTCCACTACTAATCAAAAGATAGATCAAAATCATTTTTATGAGCTATCTCTCCTCTCCCTTATTGAAGTCATTAGATACTAGTTATTAAATAGGAGGGAAGTAGTAAGTCAGGAGAGAAGTAGTATAATTCCTCAGAAAAGAAGTATTGTCACAAACAGGTGATTGTCTGCCTTCCCTTAAAATTTAGAAAGCAATCACATTAATTAATTAAATTCAGTGTTCTGTGGAACCAAACGTGAAGGGAAATGTTAAGAGCTATGGTAAAAAACTAAAATTACAATCCAAAACTAACTACTGTGGACTAACAGAAAAGTTAACTGAAATCTTAAACATCAGTGTTCCTTATTGTTTCTTTTTAGGTTAAGGATTATTTTGCTTAAAATAATTTAGAATAAAATTATTGACATCTATGCATTTTAATGTATTTGATAGGGACTTTTAAAAATAATAACCATATTACATTTTACATTATTAGTATCTATTTTTATTTTTATAGGAACACAAAATTAGTAATAATAATACTATTATGTAATAAATAATAAATTATTTTTATTGTTTAACTCAATATTAGTGTCTGTTAAGCATCTAATATAAGTATTTTAAGAATATAAAATTTCTTTTCATTTTATCTACTTAAGCTTAAATTTGAAATGAAACAAAATCAACTTAGATTTTTCTCAGTGATGTTTTTATACATAAATAAAGTTTGGAATTTTTATCTCAGGCTTAAAATAACTATTTAACTGTATAAAAAGCACTAGAATTAACTAACATTTGCTTCAATGCGATAACACATATTTTACCTTAAAATTGTGGCAAATCTAACATTATTACTTTTAGAATCTTAATTTATTATTTGCCATAAATACTATTTTAATTTGGAATCTCTTTATAAAGACTGTGAGGAAGCTTATTTCGAGGTTATCTTTGGCCTTGGTTGTGTAACCCTTCATTTCTTTTGTTGTATATAGACACACAACCTCTGTTAATTATTATGTGTAGCAGTTTTGTCTGTTCTGTCTGACTTCTAACTCCATATTCTTGTCACTCTCCCATCTTGGAATATATTTATAATTATAACCTTTTCAAAGAACAAAGATGCATCCTTGCTTTTTTGCAAGTTTCTTTTTTTTTAAATTAGCAAAACTTGCAGGTCATTTGCACACATTGGATATGGCTTACAAGACAAAATAAACAACTCAGTAAAGATCAAGAAGCTTTTGAATCATTAAATCAAAATAATGTGTGATTAAATACTATAAATTGGCTGGGGACGTATCACAGTGGCAAAAAAATGTCTTTCTTGAATATGTCATTGCTTCCATCTCTAGTACCACAAAACCACACATGCACAGACACACACACACACAGAGACAGAGACAGAGACAGAGACAGAGAGACAGAGACAGAGAGAGACAGAGAGAGACAGAGAGAGACAGAGACAGAGAGAGACAGAGAAAGAGACAGAGACAGAGAGAGACAGAGAGAGGGAGAGAGACAGAGACCGAGACAGAGAAAGACAGACAGAATGAAAAAAAAAGAAAGCAAGAAAACCAAAAATAACTTGTCAATACAATCACCCAATTTCATTTTACTTGAAAGTTGAGGTGATTAAGTGTTCAAAGCATTATCAGCAGCATTTAATTTATAGGCTTGAGGCTAGATTTCAGAGTAAAGCACATAATTAGAAAATTGGACAATCATTTTAATTTGCTTTGATGCAGTGAGCGTGGTAGGAGTTAATGTACATGTAATCAATTTTCCTTTCCTTGCTATTTAATTATTTTGTGTGTTTCATGGAATTTTACAAAAGTTAGTTGATGGTCATAATAACAGTCTAAAAACAAACTTTCCACCAAGAAAAGTAAATCTTAAGTAAGTTAAATGCCCAATAAGTTCTAGGAATCTTTAATATACAGATGTGTTATGAATTTTGCTTTACTTTGCTGCTTCTCTGATAGATATATTGTTTCTTTTCCTTGTACTATAGGTTGAAGTCAGAAATGTGGTAAGAAGTCAGGCAAACTGTGAAGTGGTTGGATAGAACTGAAATATATAGCAACAGGATATGATTACATTGAGACCTGTTTGAACTTTATTAGCTTTAGTAATATTTACTTTATAAATAAGTAAATTAATGAATAATAAATAATTAAATAAATAAATAAGTAAATATTTAGTATTATTTACTTATTTATTTGCTCGTTTTGAGATAGAGTTTCTTTATGTTGATCTTGAACTCATCATCCTGTTGCATCCGTTTTACAGGTAGGAAGGATTTAGTATTGAAACCATAATACTAGAGAATGTCACTGCCATGGATGAATGTAACTTTTATATTTCTAGCTACATATAGTCTGACACTGAGAAGAAATAGTGTAAGATTCATCCTAGATCTGAATACCTGGATTCACTTTTTATGTCAATGGGAGCATCATATAATTATAATTAAGTAATTAAGTCATTCAGAAGCTGATTTCATAATCAATGCACTCAGAAACTGATACCTGAAATTAAAATGCTAATGGGAAAGTAAGGTTATCTATATAGCTCTATTATATCTATATTATATATTTATATGTAGTGTCTATTAAGCATTTCTGGGTGATTTATTATATTTCCTGGTAAGAAACAGCACAACTAAACAATAAAAATTAGTTGATAAACTTTCGAATTCATGAGTAGATATATAAACTGGATGGATAGATATACAGACTTATGACATATCAGATACATGAATATAAATTTAAGTCAGTTTTCTGTATATTATAGTAGCAGAAAGTAGGTTAAATTATGTCAATATTATTATAATAAATTACTTGCTTAGAATCCATGGGTAGATACAATTATCATATATATCTAATTTCTTTGTGGTGATTTATAAATGATCTTGGCAAATGAACGTATTTGCGCATATTAAATACTTTATTAACTACTTATATTTGCTGTGGACTTTTAAAATCAACCTAGCCTAGCATCTTACCAGATGATCCTTTTGTGCAAAATTATTGTTTCTGAAATCTGTAGACTAGAATCAAGTTATTGTTAAATGAAGTATTGGAAGAAGTTTCTGAAGAAACCTTCCTGAAGGAGTAATTTATGCAATATTTCCTAGTCATAAAGTAAAAAAACAAACAAAAAAACCAAACAGTATTCAGGTTTAATGTTACTGATATATTTTTTTTAATTTCCCCTAAAAATATATTTCCTCTTCTTCATCTTCATGTGTATAAACAGGATGCACATACATTTGTAAATGCGAATGTCATGATTGCCAATGGTTGCTGTGGAGAATCACTCTGGGTTCATCTCCACCTTACTCAATGAAAGTGGGTATTTCAGTCAATCACAGAGCTTTCTGGTGTGGCTAATGTCACTAGTCAGATTGTTCTGGTAATTCCATCTCTACTTTCTGATGCTAAGATAATGTTTCTGTGGGTTCTGGGAATCCAAACTCTGGTGTTCATAATTGCAGCAAGAACTTTTACCACAAAATATTACATCTAAGCTCTGAAAAATTCATTCTATGGTGATATTATGGTTTGTATATACCTGGCCCAAGGAGTGGCACTATTAGAAGGTGTGGCCCTGTTGAAATAGATGTGGCCATGTTGGAGTAGGTGTGTTTCTGTGGGTGTGGGCTGTAAGACCTTCATCCTAGCTGCCTAGAAGTGAATCTTCCACTACCAGCCTTCAGATGAAGATGTAGAACTCTTGGCTTCTCCTGCACCATGCCTGCCTGGATGCTGCCATGTTCCTGCCTTGACAATAGTAGACTGAACATATGAACCTATAAGCAGCCCCAATTAAATGTTGTTTTTTGTAAGAGTTGCCTTGATCATGGTGTTTGTTCACACCAGTAAACTCTAAGGCAGGTGGCAAATTGAATCATGCTTTTTTTTTCTTTTTTGGTTGCAATGATTAACCTTACTTCTGAAAGGGTTTATCTGTGTAACAACCATTACTCAAAGTGAAATGGGAAATTATGAAACATTAACACAAATTAAGAAAATACCTAAAATGCATCTTAGCCTTAACTTTGTCTTATATAATCTCAATTTTATATAAAGAAACAAACAAAATCCCCATAAAAGAAAACATCAAATTAAAAAGTAACACTTAAAAATCAAGCACTAACATGAGATTATGAATAATTGTCACACTTTCAGGAAACTCAAGTTTGATTCCTAGAAGTTACATAGTTGTCTACAACCAACCATGTTTCTAATCTCATGGGAGAACAAAGCCCTTTATTTACTTTGCTAGTACATATGTACATTCAAGCAAAATATCTATATGCACTAAATAAATAAATAAATAAATAAATAAAATCTAAAATAATTTAAAAATCAAACAATAAGGTTGTTCTTTCTTCCTATAAAAATAGACTTGATAATGTATATGTCAGAGAACTTCGTTATAGAAAATATTTCACACACACACACACACACACTCACACACACTCAACCTGTTAATGTCATGTAGACTATCTTTCACAACCTTGGTCACACAGGCTAGCACAAAGAAAGACATGCTTAGGATTGAGGTGAGAGCTACATAACTGTTGCCATGCCCTGAAATCTCTAAGATTATGAGTCATTTCAATATCTGAGCTATAGGTTTCTAACCTCAAATGCCGAAAGTTGGGATGTGTAGTACTTTGAAGGGCACTGAGCACATGTGCTTCTAGAACTATTATCTATGATATTCCAGAAGCTATGCTCACATCTGTAGTCAAAACATGGACTCTTTTCTTTGGAAACATTTTGCAAGACAGCAAACACTGTGCTAATGTATAGACCTGTGGCCTTTCACAAACACAAACTGGTCCCATGAAGGATGAACATAGACTGTGGGGGAAATGTGAGGGTGGGGAGGGGGTAGTGAGGGCGGGGGGGTAGGTGGGAGCATAGCTTCATAGAAGCATGAGGAGAGGGGATGGGATAGGAGGTTTCTGGGTGGTGGTGGGAAGTGGGGTAAGGGGATAAAATCTGAAATGTAAATATACTACCCAATTAAAAAAAACAAAACAAAAAAAAAAGAAAAAGAAAAAACTTCAGTATTCTTAGTATATGTAAACTTCCTCTTTACATATAAATCTCATTAGGACATCTCTGGAATTACAGAAAATATATAAAAGTTAGTGTGGAAACAATTTAAATTGGTACCTTGCCAGTCCAGTTTTTATAGATAGATGAGGTATGAAATGCCAGACTGATTTGAACATATTTAGATTGAATTGATAAAACACATATAAGAATGTGTGTGTGGTGTGGTATGTGTGTGTGTGTGTGTGTAGTGTGGTGTGTGTGTGTGTAGTGTGGTGTGTTTGTGTGTAGTATGCTGTGGTGTGTGTGTGTGTGTGTGTGTATGTAAAGTATTGTTAATAGAGTTGATCCAACAAAATCAGTTGGCTTTTATTGGACATTCTCAGACTTCCAGTGTCAAAAATTGATTTCTATCAGAGACAAGAAA
This sequence comes from Arvicanthis niloticus, assembly GCF_011762505.2. Classification (NCBI taxonomy): domain Eukaryota; kingdom Metazoa; phylum Chordata; class Mammalia; order Rodentia; family Muridae; genus Arvicanthis; species Arvicanthis niloticus. The sequence goes on from NC_047659.1 coordinate 19,678,939, forward strand.
AATAATGGATTATAAAGCATGACTGATCGAACATCACTCTAAACGCATCTAGAGGAAAAGTAAAAGCTGAGCAAAGAGCACTAGGATGTTAATATATTGATTCATTAAAACCACGAGCAGAAGCCTTTCAGAGGAATTTTTAAAATACCTTGTCATGCGAAGAATTTTATTTGGAAGCAGAATATAAGTGGAATGATGTCTTCGCTATGTTTTCTATAAACCACTTTGCCTTTTTGCCAATATCTTGAAATATGAATGAAACTATTGCATTACTTTTAAATATAACTTCCGTTTCACAAAATTAACCTTCTCAAATCAGCTACTAAAACTAGTTTTCCCACTATAGGCAATAATTTAGAAATCATAACACCCTCAGTTTTTCATAATAGATTAAATTCTTAAAGAGTCTTTATCCTGCTTCAGTCTGACTTGAGTCCAGGACACAGTGACCTCTTCATCTCAAAGAGCCTATTATAGCTTAAATCCTTCAAAAATCATTTTCTTATGTTAACCATATTTCCATATTGGAGAGCCACTGTGGGAATAGAATTTATACAAATGAGCTCTTCCCTGCCTGCAGTTTTTCCCTGCTTCAAAAGGGCCTCTTGGGATAACTTATTTTAGTGAAGACGTATCGTGGTAAGTCAAAGGCAACATTTCTCTGAGGGAGCAGATACACCGTGCCAGATTAGCTCCCAACCTTTAATAGAGAGATGATGAATTAATATTGTTTCCCATATTAATATTACATCTCTTTTTGTCAAATATTGTATGTGGACTTTATTCGGCACATTTTAAAATATAATCGAAAATATTCTTAATACTTTTTGTAAAAATTTTAACATTTACTTCTGCTGCATAGAAAATGTTTTTTTAATGTATTCATTCTAGCATCTCACTGATTTCCTATAGAATTAGGAATGAGAAACTATGAATAATAATTTGGAGCAGGATAACGAACAACAAAGATACAAGAAGATTAAAGTAAGTCTAAAGATCCTAAAATTTCACTTTTGCAAATATTGGGTATAATATGTGGTCAGCAACATAATGACTTCTCCAACATGTCCATATTTCAAGTTGGGAATCTTTAAATAAGTAGTTGGATGTAATGGAGGTCAGGATAGGTACCTGATTAAGAATTGGAGAGTATGTTTGTCCTGGAGTAAGATATCTAATATAGACTCAAATGTAGAGAATTTTACTTCAAAGCACTTTAAAATCAATACCCATGAACATATTTAGGTATTTAAAGGGTAAATTTGATGAGTTTAACTAGCATAACCCTTTTTATTTTCTGTTCCTAGTCACTATTCTTTGCTGACGCCTCAGACTTAGACTCATTTTAAATATTGACTTTGGAACTTGCTGTACTTTTCCACTTGAGTGGTGAGTGTTACTTGGTGTCCTTCCTATGATGACCAGTGTTGACTTCACCACTGGCCTGGTACAAAGTAAGTGGAATTAAATGTCCTTCCTTAGTGCTTATCCTGGAAAGGACTACTTTAATATGATATTTTGTTGACTTCATGAAATCTGACTTGGAACTGGAGAAATAACTGTTCCCATTATAATGTTCTTTGAGAAAAGTGACTTAGCTGATGCATAAAATAAAAGATACCAAGCAAAGATTATAAATATATTCAAGAAAGGTAGAGAAGATATCTATGTTGAGATTGGAATAGAAGATTTCTGCCAAACTCTCAGCCATATGATATTTATGGACTCAGTTTGGGGAATTGTGGAATGCTCTTTATGACAGGCAAATATTGAGGCAGGAAATGTCTCTGGTTCTTGTCCTCCTCTGCCTTACCAAACTTTCGGGCATGGTCTTAATGTCCCACATAGCTGTTTTAATATCCAAGAAATATTTGATTCTGGTAAATGAGTAAGATCTGGAGGTTTCTTTCTTACTGTAAGCAACAGGCAGGAATGCATTGCCAAACAATGTAGGAAAGGAAGAATGTAACTGAAGAAATTTCATGATTCTTTCTTGAAGTAACAGGCTATATAGACACCTATCCACAGTGTTGGATCCAGCCTCAGTCTGCTGTTCCTGATTGCTCCTGCTGCAGGAACTGTTGTCTCTATCATGGTGGTACACTCTGTCAGAATTCACTATTAGCACAGAAGGCACTTAAAAACACATGCATTGTGTTTTTAAGTTGACATAGAGTTGACAGAGAGTCCATACAAAAACTTGGTCCAGCTTCTCCACAGAGCTTACTGCCACAGATTCACTTGTCTCCTGGGAGGCAGCATTACAGAGGGATCATGAGAAAGGAATAAGAAGCCAGAATGAGAACACCTAAACCATCTGTGCTCTTTCATCCTCCTCCACCAAGTCCTACTCTGTTTACATTTCCTATCTCAATAGGAATGTAATGCCTGTCATAAAGAGTATTCCACAATTCCCCAAACTGAGTTCATTAAAATCATATGATTGAGAGTTTGGCAGAAATCTTCTACTCTGATCTCAACATGGATATCTTCTTTGCACACTTGAGGCTTAGGTGACTCCCAGCTCCCTGCCAGTCCCCTGACTTGGAACATTAAAACACAGAAAATAATGTGGCTTTTATTTAACTTTACAAATATTTTATATTTATATTTATATTTAATATAATTAGATTTTAGTATTGAATATTTTAGTAGTGGATATTAGATATTATTTTATGTAATAATTCTTTATTCTTAAAGAAAGTTAACACACTGTGCATTAAAACTTTATAAACGTATGTTCTTACTTATTTTTTAAGTTTGAAATTTGAATAATGTGTATTTATATGTGATATTTAATGAAATTTGTAATGTATCCATACTATCATTGTTTTTTAGCAGAAAGATATTAATAGTGATATAATATAAACCACCTAAAATCATCTAAGCCCATAAATCAATGTAAATCTACACTAGAAAAATTATCACAACAGATCAGTATTGATCTGGCAAGAATGAAAACGATATATATTTTACAATTTTTAATTTAATTGCACTGACAACAGGGTTTAACAATTGGTGGGAAATTAATGCACTGATTAAATCTGTGCTGGTAAACAGTCAGAGATTTTAATTATTTATAAATCCTGGTTATCTGCTTCTATTATTTCTCACTCATGAGATAATTTAAGACTAAAACACCTTGAAAAGTTAAATTCCCATTGACAAATATTACCACATAATATTTTATTTAAAATACTAAAGCATCCACTTATTTAATGTATAGATATTACTTCCCCAGCACTCCTGTATAATAAAGTCAATAAAAAAGTAAAGTATTAGCTAACTTCATGTAGGCTTGTTATGTGTTTTACCAGAGGGTAAGAAATTTTTAGATGGCTGTTTGGGGGCAGGTTGTCTATGTTGCTTCAAGGCTTAGTTTTCTTAGGTGATAGGGGCACAGTATATTAACTGTAGATCAAGTGGAATTGTAGAATGTAGGGAAAAGATAAGGTCATATCAAGAAAGCTAAGTACCAGTAGGAACCAGTATTCTTTCAGTCTATCCAGTGACTACAGTCTTGTATATCTGCTCACATTTGGTTTATTCTTTCATATTCATGGTATATCTTCTTTTTGTGTAGTAATTACATATACTATATAAATATAGCATGGGGCTTCAAGCTACAACTCTAAGGTCTACACAGAACTGTGTAAACTACCAAAGAAGGGGAATATTTTCTGTAAGCCCTTTGTACTATAGCTTTTTTTCCCCTGAATAAATGTGATCTGAGTTGTGACAGCATGGACGTTAGCCTAGCTCCTGTTTTGTTATTTAAGTAAGTGAAACTAGGTTTATGTGTAAGGTCTAATTTAAAAGTAATAAATGGTAAATTTAAATTCTCGGGCAATTAATTATCAAAGTTAGCCAAAAGGAAATAAATAAATAAGGGATGTTAATCTGTGTTCAAATCGGATTTACATATTATATTTTACACTTACTGTGGGTGAAAGCAATCTTGAAATTTTATTTTTCTAGGTAATAATTTAATAGTTTAGGGACTTAGTTGTTTGAAACTATTCTTACTAACCCATTGATTTTAAAGTCTTTTGGAATGTAGACACTAGTACACTTCTGTTTAAGTATAATATTGCAGGAAGAATACTCTGACAACCCTTTGCTCAGTAACAAAATCACATTCAAAGTGCTGTTTGGGAAGAATTTTAACAGGAGAAAGGAGGTTGCTAATCAGACTTTAATGTAGGAAAAATATTTGGTGGACTAATGTCATTCTAGAAAATTTTTATAGTAAAATAGGAATATAAAGAAAGAAATCACATAAAATAAAAATATTCCTCATGCCATTATTGATTCTGAAATGTGCTGGGTTTAGCATAAGGACCCTAAAATATATGCAAAGTGATACTGAGCTGATACACTGCTGCAAGGAAATATCACCTCTGTCCTAAAACAACAAACAGATTACATCTTCTAACCACTTGAGTGACTTGAAAGCAGAATCCACCCTTGCATGTCCATAGAATTTTTTTATAATCTGCTTGTCAATGTCTATAAAAAACAATTAAAATGTTGAGCGCAATTGATTGTACAGGTATGTATACATGGCCATTCACCTGAATAAATGCTCCAACCCATGAACCAGGAATTTCCTGTTCGCTTAATCCCTTCTTCAATTTCTTTCAGCAGAGATTTGTAGTCTCAACTATACTAATCTTTCATGGATTTCACTAGTTTATTTGACAAAATATTTGTAGTTACTTTTATGTTAGTGTACAACACTATAGAGTACCAAATTTCTTATTTAATGAAAATATTTCAATTTAAATTTGCCTACTTCCTTAGGTTCATTTTCCAGGCATTTCTTTCCAATATACGGATATGGGATTGTTTAGACATGTTGACTTGGGATAGTTTGTACATTGTTAAATTTTCTACAAGGTCTTCAAGATTTAGACAGATTCTTTAGAATTTTTACATATAACTACAGATAAGGGATATGTTGTCCTTTTATATTTAGAATTCTTTGTATCTTTACTTGTATAATGGACTTAGGCTTCCAGTACACTGAGGTAAAAAAAGGAAAAGGGCAGGCAATTTTCAATCTGTCCTGATGGGTATTCTGTCAGTAATGGGTTGATAAATTCCATCTGCCTCTAGTTGACTGACCATGCCAAGGGAGAAAACATTGTGAGTCCTGTCAGACATTATTTTCTGCTTGTGGAGATGATCATATGCTTTTTTTTCAATTTGGCTGACTTTAATACTGGTTTTCAAATAAGAATCCAACATGGCTTTCTATTAGAAATCCCACTGTCATTTCCAATAATCCCTGTTAGTACATTTTCTCACTAATATTTGGTTAGATTTTTTTTTTTTTGCATAAACAGTTGAAAGAGATCATCCTATCTCCCCTCTCTCCTCCTATTGGGATTGCAAAACTGAGCAGCTGTACCCAGGCATTTAAAGGTTTATTTTAAGGTTAAGTGTCCGGATCAGACTATGTTCATAGGATTGCATATGAATGGAAAGTCATTGTTTCCTTTAGATCCTTAATCACATTTGCAATTACCTTCAAGCCTATATTTCCAGAAGTACCATCTGAGTACCTTTCAAAAACAGTTTTTTAGAACCTGCTTCTCCATCCAATATATATATATATATATATATATATATATATATATATATATATATATATACACGTGTGTGTGTGTGTGTGATATCATGATATCATGAGTTCTGTCCCTTTATTTCAAAAATTATTGTTTTGTTAAAAATAATATATTTTATATACAGTAGTAACTCTGCCAACTAATAATGGTTAGAGGGACCACTTTCCTTGCATTGAGTTGATGACTTGTCTACCAAGGTAATCTTCCAAAGTGCAGTATCTAGTGTTCCTACTGCGGTGATTTCCCCTGTGCTTTCTGTCAGTCAGGCCGCTGTAAAATCATTTGTGGATCCATTCAATCCATGCGTTTATTGGTCAGTGGTTACACATTAGTCCTTTCACTGTGATTTACCTTTTCATTACATTTTATGTTTAGATTTCATTTATAGGTGCTTAGCTGTGCTTCCTCAAAGGAAAATACAGTCTTGAGAGCCAAAGCCTTACACTGGAAAGGAATCCTGGTTGCCTAGAAAGCACTCCAGGAACAGCTTCTTTCTCAGGCAGTGGTTGCTACTAAGTCTTGCAACACAGTGAGAAGTCTATCTCTAGTGCAGGCAGATCCATGTGTGGCTTTAAGAATGGTTTTGAATCCAGCTATTGTTGCCAAGGTTAGACTATATCCTGTATAAACACAAACCTCACATGCCCATGCCGTTACTCCCTTGTTCTCCTTCAATTCTGGACTTAGTGGTTTCCTTTCCATAATTATCTATCAAGACTTTTATTATTCCTCACAAAGTCTTTTGTCTGTGTTTTCAGCTTTGGAGTTTAGTTCTCCTCATGATTAGAAAGACTAACAGTAATGCTGGAGTAAGAATATACTCTTGGGTAGGCATGTGTGGTGGGTTTAGTGGGAGACCCTCAATATTTTTGCCTTTTTGTGCTTGCATAAGAATGCATGTGTTGATTGAAGACCAAATGAAGGAGACAATTACCTGTTCTTTTGGCCATGCTTGTTTAGAGCAGAGTTTGTACAATGTGGTTTGAAGGAACAGAAAACACTGGCAGCTTGATTCAGTGAGTGTAATTATAATCCCCCAAATAAAATAAAATATCATTTCCTCTGATTGTTTATTGATCGTATGATTTCTTTGGTATGCAGGTAGAAAGATATTGGAAAAGAATTGAGTCCTGCGTCATTTGTATTAGAGTCTCAATGTTGTGGTGGTTTTCTTTCTTTTGTTTTCTTTCATAAATTTATTTTATTAATACCCAGTTTGTTGCCATTATTAAAGTTAATTTGACAAGTAAAACTATTAGAGGATGTGGCAAAGGCCACTTTATAACAGACCCCAGTGAGACTGATATAGCCAACACCATTTAAATACTATTGTTGCTTTTGTGTCATAAAATACTGGAAGTCCAGCATACCAGAAATAGAAAGTCAAATACTATATGATATATGTTATAGACATATTTCAAAAGCTAGAAGACTGAGAAACAGAATGTTAAAAAAAAAAAAAAAACAGTGCCAGGTTTGATGGGGAGAATTTGGTCTAGGACGCAACTCTCGGCAGCATCTCTCCCTGAACTAGCATCACTTCATTTGGTTCATTCACCTAGAGAAAATTGAAGAAAATCTCTATAACAGGGATGCTGTTTATGTTTAATGTCGACATTTGGACTAGGTGTGGAGCTCAGGAATAGTCTCAATATGTTACAAAAAGAACTTTCCCTGGAGAGGGGTAAGAGCAACACTTACCTGTGGCTATAAGGGTAAGCATTTAGACTGTTATTAGAAATTAAATTGGTTTAGAAAAAGGACTTTGTCTTTCCTCTAGAGTTGATGATATCACCATCCCTACATTGTAGGCTAGGATGAAAATAGAGACGTTTGGCTAGTTGACACTGATTTTCACATCTACAACAGAATCCTTACTCCTAAAACTCAAAAAACATCTTGAAAGAGAGAGAAAAAAGATTGTAAGAGGCAGAAACTACAACATCAGCTGGGTGTTACATACTTACACACACACACACATATATGTGTATATATGTATATATATACACATATATGTATTATATAAGTGTGTGTATATACATATATACATGTATACATGATTATATATATATACACTCACTAAAGGCATGTGCCTGTAATGCCCAGCTACTAGTATTTGTGCTATAATGTGTAGTATAAATCTTCAATTAGACTTTCACCTATAAAAAGCTTTAGCTTCCGTAAAAGAAGTTTGCAGATTCACAAACAGTGTGGGGACAATAATCTTTGTATTTCCTGGTCTTACCTACTAAATTGATTGCATTAGCACCTAGAGCTGTACAGGATAGATGGCATCTGTGTCTTCACTGCGACGTTCCCTCTCTGGAGAAGGATATCACCCATTCTGCATCATGATATCTCATCTTGGTACTGCTGAGAATCTAATGATGTGTAATGGCTGTGTAGTGGTTACTAAATCACATGGTAGTACACGTAATATTATCTATGTGTAGTGGTTACAAAATCCTACTAATAGCATCAATGAACCTCATTTGAATGAGTCTGAATACAGCAACATCTCTAAAGCATGCTCAGGCTATTTGAAACTTTCTTCCCAGCTAAGGTAAGAAAGGTAAATGATCTCCCAAAAAAACCTAGTGATGGGTACGAACATACACACAGAATATCAACATTAATACACGAATATTCTCCCTTAATTCTATTCAGAACAGCCTACAAAAAAGTGAAATTACTGTCATTCAGATTAAGAGAAACATTGGGATGATGTTCAAAGAAAAATACCTAAGGACTTTGAGGGTAATTTCAAAGTGTATAAACTGCTTGGATGGCAGGAAGTTTCTAGAAGGTAAAGATAGCATGTTCATGTAGATGGATGCTTCTTTATGAAGCAGTGAAAGCAAAGACAAGGTTTTCCTTCAGTGCAGAACGGTCCACACTCATAGTCTGCCTCTTGAATAGTGCTTTGAGAGATTTCTAAATACATCAAGGCTAATGGCAAATTGTTGTCAATAACATTGATATTTTTTCCAAATTTTCTTCCCTCAGGAAATAGCTGAGAGAATCAATATGTTGCAGACTGTATCAGTGTTTACAGTTGCCAGGAAAACCAAAGTAGCATTCTTTCACAGTAGCATTCTTGCTCAGTGTGTGTTCCTTTGACAGGTGCAAAACATCTCAAGTATAAGAGAGGGAAACGATAAATGTTTCATGTGAAATATGTTTGGATTCCTACAGAATTTCTTAAACTTTTATGTGCAAACTTCTAGGCCCAAGAGTTCCTGAAAGGATGACTATATTTAAATTTTCCATTAAGTGTTTTTAATGAGTTTACATTTCAAATGTAAGTAATTATTTGCATACTATAGAGCATTTTCTAACTTATTACATCATGCATAAAATTCTATTCACCATGGGGATTCTGGGTGGCAGTGGTGCATTGATTGTATCCCATTTCAGAAATGAAACATCTAAATTAAACTATTTTACACAGCATGCAGAAAGATATTTCTAAATTAACATTTAAATGCACATTTTTCAATAATGAGCGAGATACCTTCATTTCACTATATATATGAACAGTGTGGAAGATTTAAATAGATCAGAAGAATAAATGTCTAAATCAGTCCCAGAGTACTTTATCTGTGAGTCCATGGGAACTCTTTGCTATCTTTTATCTCTCTATGTTTTCTTTGATGTGTACTATGTTTATATGAGCTATATACTGAAGTATAGCAGGCATCTAGAATACATATATGATTTAATAAATAAATGAAAACATAAATTTTCTAAACAGGAATAATATTTTCCTTTAAGTCCAGAGTTGGGACATGCAGTTACTTGCCTCAACGCTTTGCCTCAACACTTTTGGGGCTAAGTGCTCTGGTCAAGAGAGAGAGTGGGGCTCTTGGGGCAAGAGACGAGAAGAACAGAGACAAGTCAGGGTGTGATCAACTCTCTTCTATTTTCTCAAGTCTCCTCTTTTTGAGTCTCTCTCTCCTTTTTATCAAGTCTCCCCTATTGAAGGGAATTCTGAGGTATTTATATACACAAGCAGGAGAACACAGGTGAAAACACTTTACCACGTGCACCATACAGCTGAGGTCACTAAACAGCAAAACAAGCTATGTGGGATAAACAATATATTTATCAGAGTGTGCTTCAGCTGTTATAGGCTTTTGACAACCAAGTCTTTCATCAGGGTATATATTTTATAAATATATAAACAATATATTTATCAGAGTGTGCTTCAGCTGTTATAGGCTTTTGACAACCAAGTCTTTCATCAGGGTATATGGTTCCAGATGGCTGCAAAGTTGATCTAGCCGCTTTCTACTAAAGTTGGCTCCCAACAGTTACTCACTCTCTGTCAAACAAATATCTGACATTTGTTACAAAGAGTCCCACAATGCTCATTTCTTTTGTTGTATTTTGGGAATAACAACTCAAGACCAAAAGATAATAGGTAACATGTAGGGAACACATAAGACTATCCAGTACATAATGAGGACTTACTATTAACCCATGAACACAGGACAAACCTATTTTTGGACAAAAACATGAAGAAACCAGATCATCATGAAAAACATCAGTAACATAAACAGATTAATTGACCCAAGTTGATAGTACAGTTAAGTAATTATTTACTGCAATTTCTTAAACCACTTAATGTTTAAAAGTGGCCATTAAGATCCTAATATTAGAGGTTAATACTTAACAACTAACTGGGTGATTGAATGTTTACTTTTTGTAAAATATACTTCCTGATACTTTAAAAAGACAATTGAATTTATTAATCAGCTCTTCAATGATTTCAAAATTTCAGTATGACATATAAAAAATCATAAAACTCATCATAATCATCATGACTATTTCATGGATATACATACATGAAATTATATATATATTCTTTTTCCATGACATAGCATATATATATGCAACCCATATATATATTGCATATTTTGTATAAAAAAGTTCTATTTTTTTCTTTTTAAAAATTTATTCTTCTCTCAATGCTACTCAACCACAATACAATGCTACTCAATGACAGCCTCCCTTCCTTCTACTTCTCTTTTCCACCTCCCCAGATACACCCTCCCCCAGATACACTGCTCCATTGTTTCCCTTCAGAAGACAGCAGGCCTTCCAGAGACATCAGCAGAACATAATAAACCTGAATTACAGATCATACGGCAAAGCAACTTAATGTTAGGCTTTCTTTTCAAGTTGTTTTCCCTTTTAAAAGGTGAATTGCCCCTCATATCATTTTTCCTACATTGTAAGAGGAAACAAATTATTATGGGCTACATGACCATATTAAGTAATGACTTCTTTTTAATTCACCATAGTTTATTCTTTTAAGTTAATTCTTAATTTCTTGCTGGGCTTAGCAAAAGTAACAAAAAGAAAGTTTTAAATGTACTTTTTCAAAAAATTAACTGTACTCTAGTAATTCATATAGCTATCTTTTACAATTCTACTTTAGAACAAGAAACATCAAGTATACACAGCAAATTAATAATTAAAGAAACAATTTTAAAACTCTTGCATTGGAATAATAATAACAAAACTTAAAACCTTAGCAATTTGCATATATAATTATACTCTTTCTCTATTAAATTAATTGCAAGGCTTACATTCACTTAAATCAATACTATGGTATCACACATTACTAGAAGCAAAGGCAGTTTATGCTAAACTCAGGTAATAATGAAGGCACACTTAATTGGTGTGAAGAATTAGCAGTTAATTAAGTCACATTTCCTTAGGTCTTATTGTAGTTTGAATGTAAAATGCTCCCTATTGGCTCATGTGTTTCAATACTCACTCTCAGGGGTATAGAACCTTTAAGAGACAGAATTTTACTAAAGGTAATGTGATACTGGTATGTGCCTTAAGGTTTCACAAACCATTTGTAATTCTTATTCATTCTATTTTCCATGAGTGTAAATACAGTGTGACTGAAATCATTACACAGAGGCTGTTGCATCTTAGGCATAAGTGGTCCATGACCTGTGCTGTGATAGCAACAGAACTTAACAATCTTGTTCACATAGCACTGGTTTCATAGGTCAAAATAAAGAAGGTCACACAGTTTGCCTTCATGGTTTCAGAACACCCACTCCCCCCCAAAAAAAATCAAGCAATGCAGGCTAGTGATAAATTTGTTTACAAAGCCTCAGACAAGCCAGTTCACAAACTGTGCAGATTTCCCCCATTTTCAATAAGGAAATAACTCTCCTTCAGGGCAGTAAGAAAAGAACTGTTAATTAATTCTTTGTTAATAGGTGGGTGTGTTTCCCGTACCCAGCAATACAGATCAATACTATATGTATACTAAGTGTTTTTTCATATTCTACATTTTCCCATTTTTCTATATTTTCAATGGAGACCACAGGATGTGCAAGGTGACAGAACCATTAGACATTTGGTGAGGTAAGCTGGCAGGACCTAGTGGAGCCAGCCTGTGGGAAACACTGTATGCTGTGGGCAAAAGTGCTACAGGGATGGTACTACCCAACTGTTTTGTAAACTAAGATAATATTATAAGCATCCAATAGCAGGAGTTTCCCCTACTGTGTTTTGGTATTTTTTGGTCCAATTTTTCTAAGTTATAAGCTCACCTTCTCCTTTCACATTGGAAATTCTGTTCCATTTTATGTCAAATTATGTAATTTGTTTCTTGGTTTTACAGAGTACTATAGCTAAGAGATTATCTGGAGTCTCTACTTTTTCCTATTAGAGACTTAGTCTCATTAGGTTGTTCTGAAAGACCTAGAATTCACCATGTAGACTAAGCCAGGTTCAAACCCACAAACATCCATCTGCCTCTATCTCCCAAGTGCTATTATGAAAGGCATGTTCTGCCCCCATGTCAACTCCCTTGAATCTCATAAAACACTACTGCTAAAATCTCTAGCAATGTTAAATGTGAACTAACTATGCTTGAATGATTTTTGCATGAAGAGATGGTCACATCGCTGTGGGAGTCAGAGGTGGAAAGGTGAAGTTTGAATATGAGAAGTCCTTCAGAGGTTCATGTCTTTGAACACTAGGTCCCCAACTGGTATTACTCTTTGGGATGACTGTGGAAACTTTAGGAGGTGGACCCGCACTGTAGGAAGCCGGTTAAAACTGTGGGCCTTAATGTTTTGTCTCCCACCCTACTTCTTGTTCATTCTATTTCTTCTAAGTATGGCTATAATACAAGCAATTGGCTTCTTGCTCGTGCCACATTCCACCCCCTCCTGCTGCCAAGTGTTGCCTGCCATGATGGATGCTAACACTCTGGATGAGTAAGACACAATCAAACCCCAGCTCCCTTGAATTGCTTTTGTCAGAGCATTTTATTACAGTGACAAAGAGAAACTGAGACAAGTCTCCTGTGGAATAAAAACCAAGGAAGATAAGCTTCAAAGGGGAAAAGAAAAGAACACTTAGTGCACAGATAATACGAATATGGAGTAGTGAATACTGGAAGTAATTCACATCTTAACAAATAGTAGTTCAGAGATCTTGACTAATCGCCCTGCAGGACAGTCGGGAGGGAATGAGGGAGATGGTTGAATGATAAAAAGCTGGAAGTGCTTGCCCTAGCTTCACTGCATCAATCTGGGAAGTCACATGTTATTAGTCATGAATATAACACATTTTATCAATCTAAAGTTTGAAGAGCACAAAACACAATACAGTTCCTGTCCCATGTGTCATTTTTAATGACCCTTTACTGAAAGACTAAGCAGGACTTACAAACTTCAGTAGGATCCCACTGTGGTGAAGGTGGGTTTTGCACTAAGCCTAGCAATCTAGTTCTGAAATAATAATAATAATAACAATAATAATAAACAAAAAACCTTACCTTTTACTGTGCTGTTTGACTTGAAAGTAGAGAATACTGTCATTTTACACAGGATTGCTCTTCTCCTTTAGCCTCTGACATAACAGCACTGACAAGTGGTTATGTCTGCTAGCCTATCATCAGCCTGTTGAGATCAGAATGGCCTCATCTCTGCTTACCTTCAAACCACAAAGTGAGAATCTAAAAATCATATTTGCCCACCCAGGCAGATCTCAACATGCATGCTTGTGCAGCAGTGTCTAGGTATCTGGCAAAAAAAAAAAAAAAAAAATAACGTGCTAGGCTTGGTCTAACCTAAGACAAATTCAAAGAGCTTGATTTACTATTTGTATCTGCAATCTCAGCATTACTCTGATCTAGCATTCACTGCTTTTTGTGTGATCGCATTTATTGCTCACATCATGATCTCTATATTAGTATACTTTATGCACCTAAATTAAACCTCTTTCTGGATTAACTGGAGCATTGTAAACCCCTCCGTTTTTAACCATAAGTCTATAATAATGGAGAAAAAAATTAAGTTAAGAAAAAAGTGCTCTGGTCATATAAATCACTTGAACTGTACAAAGTTGGGTTTTGTTTTTAACAGGTTGCTTCATGTTCCTCAGAAGAGGTCTCCCTCAGACTGATCCCTGCTCCTTTATTTTGTTCTGTTGTCACAATTGAGAACTGTACTGTGCTATAGAGATACTTTTCTATAAGGCACACAGAACAGCTGCCCATGAGAAAGACAAATACATTGTCCCCAGAAAGAGGCTCTAAGAACCTGGAATAATAACCCTTGCTCATGGAGCATCTCTTTTCTGTTTGGGTATTAAATTAAACATCAGACACTCTCTGGAAACTGAGTCAAAAGTATATTTGAAATTAAAATGCCTTTGGCCATATTGACCATATTTCTCAATTCACTAGAAATATTCCTTTGCTTTATGTTTTTAAATAGCATGACAATGAAATTTGAAAAAATTAAATCCCATAATGTAAAGCACTTTATATTTTTAAAAATTGTCAAATGACAAATCTTCCTAGAATAAGCACTTATTTATACTCTAGCAAAGCTCTTTAATATGAACAAACACATGAAATAATTAATACGTATAGCTTCAGGAGAACCAGAGAAACAGAATATAGTCACTGTCCTTAGCATCACTATCCATGTGTAATAGTTGACATTGGTCCAGAAGTTTTCAAGAATTCAAGATCAAATAAGCGGGACTTTTCAAGATAAAACTATGTTACATCAAAAAGGCAATTTATCAGGGCATCCATGCCTGGTTAATTTTTTCAGTTAGTTTATATGATATTTAAATCATAAAATTCATGTTAGCTTAAGTAAAATTGGAAATGTCAAAATACTCTTAAAACATTGTTTATGAGCAGCCAATCTACATTTGAAGGCACACAGGAGTCTTACAAAAGATGTCATAATAATCTTCTGTTGTTGCTAGTCCTTAAAAATATTAGATGTGATTTTCTTTTTATGTGTTAACTTATATCTTACAAAACAAGTGGATACTGGATTTATGGGTAATTATACTTGGACTTCAAATATACAAATACAAAAGTCCATGTTCAATAAATAGTGCACATTCAAAATGTATGTTTTGAATACTACATGTATGTTTGCATACATATCCCTACATCCATAACTTTTATTTAGCAAATAAAATAAATTTGCTAAAAGTTTATTTTAGCAAATAAAAGTTAGAAATTTTACAGAATTCACTTTTCTCCAAATGTGCTAATCTTTGTACCACAAAATATAAAATAACAAAACAATGTAAAAGAATAATGAACCAAAAATTGTTGTATACTCCTGAAAGTTTTAAATATTTTAGCTATCATATATTTTTAAGAAAATTCAAACTGTGTTTTGAAGAAACTTTTCAGCCTTTTTATCTGCTTTGAATTTTGCAAACTTTCCAATTTACCAATGAAGCAGCTAAAGTTCCTCAGAGTGATATGATTACTGAAAAACTTTTGTTGATTAAAATAGATTTGTGGATTAAAATACCATATTGTTGGTAACATTTACTTGGTAATTAACAAACTATGAGAAATCCCCATGTTCTTAATTTTCACAGCTGTTATGATAAAATAAGCTATATATTATTTAGCAAAACTGTCCTCTTTTAATTCCAGATGGAAATACACAGAAAGTATTAAAACTGCTTTATAAAAATTTGACATTTTTGCTTCCTAACTTTTTGTAGCACATTATTGCACAGAACATTTATGTCATTTGTTGGCATAGAATTTTCATTATAAGATTATGACTATTGATTTGGCATTTGGGAAATTGATGCAATTGTGCATAATTTTGGGGTACATTAATTTATTAAGAGACTAAATTTGTAGGCAAATATTTTTAGAAGACATGTTTGATGGAACCCAAGAATTTCCCCTGACATAACAGTTGTTTTCATGATATTTGACTTTGCTTATTTTTTTTCTGTGTGTCGTTTTCTTTGCATACATATCCCCACATCAGTGACTACAGGTATTAGAGAGAACGTGATATTCCTTTGTCAAAACAAGTGAATAAGAAGACAAGTGGCATAGTTTTAGTTTAAGCAACATTCCTGCATTTATTCTACAATATCACGCACATAAATTTATCTAGGTCAAAACATGCTTTTCTTTAGATGCCCCATGATAATATGGACTGAGGAAATTAATAATAAGGAACTTAGCTTACTGTTTCCTGAAAAATATGACCCAAGTGCTATCCCTACATGTTGATAACACAATCTTATTTCTGTGATGTATATGTTGTGCTGTATATTACAGAATAATTAAGAGTATCCTATACTTTTACTTGTAAGTATCTATGAATCTACCTTTATATGGTCATGTCTATTGCAATAAGACTTTGAAAAATGCTTTGTAGGTAGAAATGAGCCACCCCTAGTACCTTTACTCAAATACATTCATTTTACCTGAAAAGAAATGTAAGAGGTAGAAGAAGGTTAAGGGAAGAGGGATGCATATATAAAGAGTAAAGAGGCTAATAAAATGTCAGAAAGAGACAAGAAGTAGTATCATAGCACAACTCCTTAGTAATTCTATTCATTGCTTTCATTCTTAAGAGCTATTCCCTAACACATAATGAGTTCTGCCATTCAGTGGGCTAAAACTGAATGACAGCACTGGTGGTCTCCTCACTGTATTCAGGAATTTAGAATGATGAGTTGTATTGTAGCTGGAAATGAATCTGTGCATACAAGATGCTTAGTAAATATGTAGAGTAGACTCAAAATTGATTTATAACTGCATCCAACACCATTGCTGAGTAAGAATTCTGTTCAGAAGTGATATATGTAAATGTGTGTTTGGAAAAACATAAAAATATTAAATGTTAATGATTTCCAAGTAATACTCATGTTAAAAATTAATAGACTCACAATGTTAATTTATACATTTAAGAAAATGTATCTACAAATAAATATTCATCTTTGGTGAGGTAATTTAATTTGTTATAGGATGATTGCTGTGATTAAGTTTATATTTTAAGAAAGTTTTTTCAGACAAGATAGATTTTTCTCATTACATATAGAATATTTACTAAGTCTAAAGACATAATACTCAGAACTCGTCATAATGACAGTGGTGATTCATGCCAATGTGCAGTTGGACTACTATGGAGGATTTTCCAGTACTTTTAATCTTTCATAACAGGAAATTTGAGCTCATTGTTCTTGTATGCAAAGGTCAGCTTTGAGAAATTCCTTAACTGAAGATCAATTTCTGTCAAAATTCTCATTCTAATTTGAAATCAGTTTTTCAGATATGAGAAATATTGCTATTCTTAAGAATACAAGAGGACTGATCAATTTTACTTTACATGAGTTTTTTTTTTCTGTTTTTAAAGAGACACGACTATTCAAGAGAAAAGAAGCTATAGAAATTCTCATGTATCACTCATTCAGAGAAAGTATGCAGTAATGTCAGCCAGAAATTTGAAATCAGTTTTTCTTTATGATTTTCTGAACAAATTGGCATTTAAAATCAAACAGAAAGTGGCTAGTCACAAATGACCAGTACACCTTACAGTGCTAAAATAAATTCATCAAGCTTTTTTAGGCGAATATAAATTTAAAATGTCTCTTATTTTAGAAGAGAAAAATGTCTATCTGGTCACAACACTTTCCAAATACTGACTCATTTAATCTTGTACAGAATGTAGCTGATGTTGACCTATTTGAGTAATTATCAAAGAGACCATTAAGAAATAAGAAAGAACACAGACAAATTTACCTGTTCTTATCAATTTCCATATGTCTTTCCAACCTCATCTCCAAGCTTTATTATTCATCTCTAATGAATGGGAAGCCAGATGCCCATGGCACAGTTCTTGCTGCAGCCTGTCCCTCTGTTAGTATCTTTTTAGAGCTCAGTCAGAAGCATCTCAGCCAAGAGAACTTGGCTTTGTTCAGGAAAAACAGATCCTGATCATGGCTTTAATTCATAGTACAATTAAAATTCTGTCATGTTTGTGATGTTAGGAAATTGCTGAAATGGTAGAATGACAAGAGAGATGAGTGCAATAGCCTTCCAAGTAGCCTAAGAGCATTCTTACTCCAAGATAGAGAATGTATTCATGTCTGTAGCACGGACAGAGGCCATGGCTGAGCATTTTATTGCCAAATAAGCAAATAATTTCATATTATTATTAAGGATTGTGGTCCTCTGGATACTCTATAAAGGTAATGAAGCAAAGCATTAAGTAGTCTTTTGAAACTCCTTCTTTATATAAAGTTAACTATACTATCAGTCATTATGAGAATACTTTTTATTCCAGCACACAAGAAACAGTTTTAGCAACATTAACACTGATTTGTTTACCACTTCATCAAAGTAGCACTACTACTCCACTTACTGGAGGAGAAAAATCAAGACTTAAAGCTATATTTCTAGATTTTAATATCCAGTGACCTGCCCAGTTTCAGAAGCAGGGACTGGAAAGGGGCATCTCTCTAAGGGACCTAATGAAGACAGCACAGCCTAACATCAGAATTTGTCTTCCCTGCTGCCTTGCTGAACATGACTTTCTACAGTAGTATTCATTTTTTAAAAAGTCTTTAAAATCTTTAATTTATGAAATAGCTTACCTAAGAATCTAGCCAAATGTTTAATTTTCTTTTTTTTAAACTTTGTCTTATTGTTTCATTAATGTACATGCCAAATGTTATACCCCTTCCCAGTTTCCTCTCCACGAGTTCTTCCCTCAAATCCCTCCTTTTGCCTCTGAGAAGATGCTCCCCACCCCACCCGCCACACATCCACCTCCTCAACTATCTACCCTTCCCGAGTTCACACTATTATTCTCCTTCCCCGGGGCATCAAGTCTCTCCATAATCCTGCACATTCTCTCTCACTGAAGTCAAACAAGACAATCCTCTGCTATAAATGTTCCTGTGACCACAGACCAGCCCACATATGCTCTCTGATTGTTGGCTTAGTCTCTGCTAGATCCTAGGTTTCTGGATTAGTTGATACTGTTGGTCTTCCTATAGTGTTGCCATCCCCTTCAGCTTAACTATTTTTAACCTTCAAATAAGTGCATATGTTTCTGTCTTTGTCTGGGTTTCTACACACAGAGGACTAAAGAACTTGTTAGCTTCTCTAGGGCCAGGATTACAAGAAGTTTGAGCCACCAAATGTGAATAATAACTAACCAAATTAAGATTCTTTAATTGAACTGTATACTTTCTTAACTGCTGCATCATCTCTCTAGCCCCAAAATATTTTGTGAATGTTTTCTCCTTAAATGAGGATCCCTTGAGTTTACATGTAATAACATGTTAGTTCTGAGTCTAATACACCCAACACATAGTCACACATATTGTATAACATTGATAAATATTTTTTTAGTGAATCAATAAGTACAATGTTACAGCAAGATAGAACTAAGCAATGTGAGAAATGATAATTTAGTTCACTCAAACATCATTAAGTCGTTAGCCTTAATAGAGCTTCCTAAAGTTAATATCTATTTTGGTGATGGATATAAATATATCATTGTAAAATGTTTTAAATACTGAACACTGACAAATAAAATTCAAATGTCCACTGCACAATCGAGGATGATCCAAGAATTGTGTTTTAACTGAAATAACGTTGGTATGAAAACAAATGCTGGAGGATGAAGTTGGGGAAAACGGAGTATTATCTCGATAATGGAGTTTGTGCTTTGCCCAGTAGCAAATATATGGAAATAGTAAATAAATTTCATAACCAAATAAAAAAATGGTTAGAACAGAGGACCAAACTAATGACAAGGTTATTGTCTTAAACTTATTGAATTTTATATAAGCTAAATTTAAGCAGAAGTGGATGAGATAGACAAAAATCAGTAAAAATCTAAAGTTAGCTGAGAGGGAAAACAAAATGTGGCCTGGTCAGTACAGATAAGGGGAAAGAAACAATGTCCTCTGCCCTCAGGAGCCCAATATGGTCATTAAGTGGATGGTGACACAGTTGAACAAGGTAAAAAGATTATCTTGTGAATTGAAATTATGAGTTTATATTTGGATATGAGCTTTGTATTTCCTTGGGGCATCTTTGGGAGGTATGTAGAAAAAGTCTTTAGGAAAGGCAGGGAAAGTGGACATGGGAGTTTTGGGCATGCAGGCATCAGCACAGGACCTAGGAGACCAGTATTTTGGTAAAGGAAACCAAAATAGGCCCAGTGAAAAACAAGTGTTTGAGAGATGCTGGTGTAATAGATAGAAACTTACATGATATATAATTTTTAGATATCCTTAAGCCTCAAAAAATTCAGAAGAGAGTTAAGCTTGGAGAGTGGTAGATAGGCAATCAAAATCTTTTGGTTTAGATTTGGAAGGCAGAGGCAGGAGGATTACAACAACTTTGGAAGCAGCCTAGATCACATAAATTGTTTCAGTCAAATAAGTCTACAAGTCAAGATTTTGTATCTCTAAAAATTAAAAATAAATTGTAGAGAAATTTTAATCTAGTAAAATGACTTCTCTGGCAAGGAATTACCTCCAAAGACAAGCTGGAATGTATGTGTATACACATTTAATCCCTCTTGATGAAATACCGACACACACTTAGTATACGTCTTTGATTCAAGACAACAAAATTGAGATAAGTTTAGTTTGTAAAAAGAAACAGTTGTGCTTGACAGTGGCATCTAATTGAGGGACAATGAGAAAAATCTCATAGGAAAGAGAAGCTACTAAAACAACAGCACTGGAAAGAGGAACAACTTAAGAATGTATTACACAGAGAGAGAGGGGAGGTGATGGAGAAAGAAAGAGAGAGATAAAAAGGAGAGCAAAAGAGAGAGAGAGAGAGAAGAAGAAGGAGGAGGAGGAGGAGGAAGAGGAGGAGGAGGAGGAGGAGGAGGAGGAGGAGGAGGAGGAGGAGGAGGAGGAGGAGGAGGAGGAGACAATTTTACTTGGACAGATTTTTTTTTAATTTTTATTGGATATTTTATTTACATTTCAGATGCCATCCTCTTTCACCATTTCCACTCACTAGAACACCCCTATGTCATGCTCCTTTTTCCTTTTTTCTTTTATACATTTTAAAAAAAAATGTTAATCAAACGCTTTTTAATTTCGTAATGCTCAATCAGAAGTGTAAACCAATACCCAACCTAGATATATCAACTATTTTTGACAGGTGGAGACACTTGAACATCTGCCTCCATGTCCCCCCCCTTCTCTTTCTCTCTCTTTCTCTCTCTCATCACCTCTCCTTATTCTCCTCCTCTCCTTTATCCTTCTCTTTCTCTCAGTACTCCTCCCACCTTAGCTCCTCCTACATATCACCCTTCCTGTTAAAATAAAACTTTTCTCTCAAAATACAATTAGAACATGATTGGACAGTTTTACTAGGACAGTTTTACAGGATAGGTTGCAGGTGAATAAAAAAATAAACCAGAGTATGAGAAGTATCCATAAGATTAAGAACTGATTGCCAGAATTAGTTTGGCTGAGCAGAGCAATTCAGTCAGAAGCCAAGAGAACAGAGTTTGAATCATTCAGCTTTGAAGATTAGATTGTAAAGAGGCTAAAATCTTCTAGGTCTAGGCCTAGGTATAGTTAGAACAGAAAAACAAATGCTCTGAGCTCAGCCCAAGCAGAGTATTAACACTGGATACAATTCTCATCTCATTTCTTCTTCTGAGGAAATAATAATTCCTTTTACAATAAATAACTAAATAAATACATTAACTATAATAAAAGAAATTTGTTTTTAGCATTAATACTTTGTACATACCAGCTGATTAGATTTTAATACTTATTTATTCTTCATGACTTGTAGAGAATAATTTGATTGTAAGACTCTAGTAAATTTCCAATAAACAACTATTACCTAAGATCCTACAATAGATAAAATAGCCAACCAGTAATATCCTAATACACAAATTTTGTTTCTAAACAAGAAAGGTGACCTAAATTATGTTTTGTAACTCTGAACATGTTTGTATGGATATTACATATTTAGCTGAATAGATGCCAAGGAATATTACTTCTCATATTTGACAACTAGTAGTATAAGTTGATTAAATTAAACAACTATCTTTAATCTAGTCTGTAGAGGCACAGATTAAATAGCTATGATATATATATATATATATATATATATATATACATACATATTATTAATGCATTCTTAGTAACAACTTATTATAAAATAAATATTTAATTAGTCTTATACTGTGGCATCTTGGTCTGGCTGCAATCAAAGCAGAAGCTTCAATGACCCTATTTGTGCCAGGTTTAATTTAGCTGATAGGTCTTGTCATGGGCTGCACTGCTGGAAACAACACTAAATGTGATTAGAGTTGTTTAGAGTTTGAAGAGGAAACAAGTATATAAATACATACAGTTCACTTTCAAACTTCACTTCAATATAAGAAGATAGGATAAATAAAGGATAAAGGAGAAGATCAAAATTTGTACAACACACACACAAACACACACACACACACACACACACACACACACACACACACACACACACAGCACCTGTAGGTAATGGACTTTTTACTGATCTCAGAGTCTTAAAGCAGAATACAGCAAAAAAAAAAAAAAATGCTTCCAGATAGTAAGAAAACTGCTTCTAATCTTATTACTAAAACTTTTAATGATATTTACTCATGTTCTTCTTGTGAATAATTCAAGTAAAATTTCATGTATTTGGATGATTTCTTACTTTTCTTAAAATATGACATTTTAATTATTAACTAAGATAATCAATTTCCAGTATATTCACACATTAGACTATTTAATTCATCCTGTAAAAAATGTTCAAAAAATATAACTTTTATATCCCAAATCAATTTTCTAACCTTTATGAAAAATTGATGAAAAAAAAACATAAACAAATCTGGTATATTTAAGAAGCAAACAGAAATCCACAATGGCAAAAGGAAGTAGCACTTTGGGGGCTGAGATACAGTAATTTGAGATGTGGTCAGATAAATAAATACCTAGTTTATTAGGGGTTTTATATGTTGTCAGAGGACTTCTTAGTTTGAATGAAATAGAAATGCTTGGAAATGCTTTAAACAAAGTATATGTGAAATTCCTTGCCAAGAACTTGGCAACTGTTAAAGGATAACCTTAATAATTTGTTGAGATTAAATATAGGATGCTAATGCTAGATTAAGAAAGGCCACCTGTATGGGTATTGCACTCACTTATGTTCAATATAATCTTCAGTTTATCCTAGACAACTTTACAAATAAGTTTCAGAGTTCTGTGTATGTTTAAAAAGTAGAACTAATATTTAGAAGATTTAAATGGCAAATTAAAAAGAAATATATTATATTTGTCTGTCATTTTAGTGCTATGAATGTAGAGAATCACCACCAAATGAGAAAGAATAACTATATTAAAATGAAGAGCTGACATATAGAGAGTTGGTGAAACTTCTCAGATATTGCAGCGAGGACTGTAAGCAGACAGACTCACTAGTCTAGAATTATGTTCTATTGTGAATAGAAAATGTGATCGGTAATCATTGGCATAGGATGACAATATTTGGGATCAGACTGGGCAGCAAGCTATAGAGGAGGAGGGAGGGAAGAGTAGAAGAGGAAGAGGGGGGCAACTGGAGAAGAGGAGAGGAAAACATAGACAAAAGAAGGAAAGAGTCAAAGAGGAAATGGAGAAAAGGGAGAAGAGGAGAGGGGAGGACAGGGAAGGGGAAAAGTCAAAAGGGGAGATGAGAGGAGGTTAGGGGAATAAAGAGGAGGGGAGGGGAGAAGAGGGAAAGGCAGATGAGGAGAAGGAAGGGGAGGAGAGGGAAAGTGATGGGAAGGGAAGAGCGGAAAGGAAAGGAGAGGGGAGGGGAGGAGAGAAGAAAAATAAAATAGGGAGCAGAAAACAAGAAGAGCAAAAGAATGAGGATATTTTCCGATTAGTCAGGTATGAACATGAAACTTAGAGGACAAAATGTCTGATGTCACAATATAATGAGGACATATTTAAGAGGAAAACTTTAAAACTGAATAATAGACTAGGTGAAGGTAATGCCCTCCTCAATGTATTTGGGAATTACCAATGTTTTGAGAGCACAAAAAATAAAAACTTAGAGAATTGGAGCATGTACTTTGTTAGAATAAAAGCCCATAAGTCTTCACAATTGTCTGATTGTGACTCACTCTGCCATCACTACTGTCTCTTGTGACTTTGAACTGAGACTATAACTTAGCACAGTTGATTTTATGTTTCTTGGAAGTTGTGACTTACAAAAAATATGTTTGTCTCCTTTTGTTTTAAATAATTTTCCTGGTTCTAAACTCCTTATATTTTCACTGGTGCTGTACTGGGTAATTTAACTAGAATAGTCTTTAAGATGGTAATTCATACAACTACTTAGCTTTCTGGTCCAATGAGCATATGTATTATAATCTCTTTTCTTCCTACCTCCATCCTACCGTGTGTGTGTGTGTGTGTGTGTGTGTGTGTGTGTGTGTGTGTGATTGGTTTTGCTCTTTATACAGGCCTGCTAGGGAGAAAAGATATTGTAGTCAAAGAATTACACAGTGAAAGCAAGCAATGGATGATATGAAATGAGAGCAATTATTAATTGGGGCAAAAGGCATGCTATCCACTGTTGGCCCAGATAAGACTCTGGAAGTTCATTTATAGTAACAGGTCAGAGATGTCAGATGTGTGTAAATATAGATGTCAGTAGTAGAAATATAGAGCTAGCAGAGTCAGCATATTTTCTTCTGATTCCTTCAGTTTCTCAGACAGGAGAGAATATCATTAATTGAAAGTCCAGTTATATAAGCATGGCAGTTAAACTTCATGGGTATCTTGAGTGATTTGAAATCATTTTGGAGACATACATCTTTGTGCACTCATGAGGGAGTTTCAGCAATGTTTTAACTGAGGAGTGAATATGGGTGGCATCATGTTTTGACCTCACATCTTGGTCTGAGTAAAATAAAATAGGAGAAAGTGAACTGATTACCAGTATGTGGTCTTCTTTGTTTCCTCCTTGTGGATATATTGTGACCAGGTACCTCACACTCCTTATGCTGTGACTTCCCAATATGCTGGATTCTATCATCCAACTATGAGCTACAATAAACTACTATTCTTACATTATTTTGTGACCTAAATCTAAATCTAACTAAAACATGAGCAAATCTGATTGAACTAAAATTTAACAATGGCTAAGAATAAAAGAAATACTAGCCACATGGCTTTCCTCTAATTGGCTACAGTTACTGGTACAGTGTAAGAGTGAAATGTTCCCAACAGGCTTTTTAATTGTTTGGGTTTTTTGGGTTTTTTTGTTTTTGTTTGTTTGTTTATTTGTTAGTTTTGATATTTGACCCCTAGCTCATGGTGCTGTTTTAAGAAATTGTAGAACCTTTGGAATATGTGCTAGGGCAACAGAAGTTGTTCACTAGGAGGTAGCTTTGAGGATTTTACCAAGCATTGTGTCTACCACACTTTCCCTGCTGCCTGCTTTGCTACCATGTGACAAGTCACTCCAACCGCCATACATGCTGCTTTTGTCATTTCTCTCTGGTGTTTGGAGTATGATTCTCTGAAATCCCAAATCAAAATACATAACCCCTCTATTAAGTTGTTTCTAACATGTCTTTGTCAAGGCAAGAACACAACTATGTAATCAGCTAACAGAATAGGTGGAGGTGTCCGTGTTCCTGAAGTGAGTAGGAAGAGAGATGCTGGGAGCTGGAGAAAAATGGAATACATTGACAAAAATACTATGAATTTTAATAAAACTAGTGAGCCAGATGAAACTCTGAAGGGTCTGCAGGAATTCTGAAATGTTGAGAGCATAAGTAGATAGAACTTTTTAATGTATTGTTGAAATGGTAGCATAGAGATAATATGATAAAAAATTAAGTGAGACAATGGCCAATTTGCCATGATTCTCAAGATAATTAGTATAATTAGCTGAGGTTTCACAAAGAAACCTTAAGATTTAGGTAATCAAAATATTATCTGAAATCATATTGAAGTTATTATGTAATAATGGAGAAATACTATTGGAGAGAAAAGCTGTAATAATTGAGAAATAAGAGGGTAGGCCTTGAATGACAGTCTATGATAATAATAAAAATAATGAACAACAGTGTATGAAGTAGAATAATGGTGTGGGCTATAAAGCTCATGAAATCTTCAAACGAGAATTAAGGATTCTTCAATGATACAATAAAAGGAAATCATCCCAGCTTCAAGACAAATCACTATACAACTACAAGAGAAAGGAAAGATAATTTTAGACATCTGTAGAGAAGGCAATTGCTGTACTACCAGAAGATGATAGGTGAGATGTTTGAGCATCAAATGGTTTATATAGCAGGTATAAATAAAGGATATTAGTTCCAGAGAACAGAACAGAAGTCTGAGGAAAGATGACAATAGATGGGGCATGTAGGATTTTGGTGACATTTAGAAATTTATGCTAATGTCCATGACTGGGATAAGAGATGTAACAGGGTGTTCTCGGTGTGATTGAAATGGACACAATTTGAAGTGGATAGCAGGGCTATTGGTCTCTAATGGGAGGCAAATAAGTTGTAGATGGGTTCGGACAGCTCTACAAAAACAGCATTGTTTTTCCCCTGGACTTTTCAAAATTACGTTATCTGAGCTCAGAAATCTAATTTTTCATTAATCTTAATATATTGAAGGTTAATGGTCAATTGTGATAGAAAAAGATATGATAATTACATATTTACAAAGCTCACTATAGATCTACTGGTTGTGTAATGCCGAGATAAAAGGATATAATAATAATGTGCTTGTGAGGTATGACTTCAGGCAGGGAAAAGGACTTCAGGAAGCCAGAGTTTGACAAAACCTGAGTGGCTATAGGCAAGATGAGATATACACTTATTTTTTTGTTGTTGTTTTGTTTTGTTTTTCAAGACAGGGTTTCTCTGTGTAGCCCTGGCTGTCCTGGAACTCACTTTGTAGACCATGCTGGCCTCGAACTCAGAAATCTTCCTGCCTCTGCCTCCCAAGTGCTGGGATTAAAGGCATGCGCCACCACTGCTGAGCAAGAGATGGCTCAACCATTAAAGGCTAGGCTCACAACCAAAAATAGAAGAGACATACACTTATAACACAGGCACATCAGTACATACATCTTGATACACATGAAGGCTATCACAATGATATGTGCACGCTAGCAGAAAGATGTGAAAAACTGACACACTGACACCTATAGGCTGTCACACACATGTAAAATCTGTCAAATGCCAAGGTATGTGCCTTTCTACTGCATTTGTCTTGATTTCAAGGGCATATTTATACAAAATTTACACACAAGTAGCTTTTTTGAATGAAACAGTTATATAGCAGATTATATCACAGTTTATTCTGTGTTGTCTCTGCGTCCAGAGTCATCTGCCACTAATCATTTATAATCCCCCGAATGGCCAGTGATGCCCATTTTTGGTCCATTATTGATATGCATGCCTGTATCGTGTTATTTTAAAATTAACTGATGCTTACAGACTTTTGTTCCTTTCAGTGATTCTAAGAAATACTTAATTTAGCCTGACTTCTATTCTCAGATTGGCAAAGGATTTATCTTCTGTCTTTGTCATTATTTCTCTAGAGAAGTTAAACTACATATCCTATTCTTGTTTCTCTAATGCAGGAGGTAACCACAAGGGTCCATGGTCCATGGCCCACTATATTCACATGCTATAGTTATAACTGTCCTAAGGATAGAGAAGTCCTGAAATCTCCAGACCTCTGTGTCATGAATGGAACATATCAACTGTGCTCCCTACAAGTATTTATGCAACAGGCAAATAAAATAATGTAAAAGTAATATCATGTTCAAGGATATTTTATGAATAAAAAACTAGCATAAAAGTGAAGCTCAAAGAAATCAAGACTCTGAAACATGAGATTATCCACACCCACTTAGAAGACATGATATTATTTCTTTTCATTCATGATGTAGTTTCTCTTAAAACTGTTTTCCCCCATTGAACTACTAATTTGAAATAAGAGTTTACAATAAGTTGTTGTGTTATAATCACATAAAATAGCTGGCACAAATTGATTCAACATTGGAAATGATTTGTACCAAACTAATTTTTGTTTATTAGTTCAGATTAACTCTCATGTGAATAAAATCTCCTGAAAGGAAAGCTGTGTCTGCAGAAGGTGCTTGACTGATGCAAAGTGTAGTGCTGTAGAGAAGTTGAAAAGATGTATGGTCAAAAGCTAATTACCTTATTTTGGACTTGTTCTAGCTCTCAAAAACAATGCCTTTTTTGTTCATCTCTGTGTCATGTAGTCATTTAGAAAGTAACATCTTGTTACTAATAGATAAGTCAAGTATTATTATTAGACCTACTAGAATATATTATGTTCTGTTAGTAGACTACTAGATCCCACTAATTCAAAAGCTCAGAAAGCATCATCGGCCTATAGAAAAGTCTTGCCACCATCATGCTATACCTGTCCTACCTATTTTAAGCTTTCTTTGATTTATGGCTTTCTCCCTTCTGTAAAACTATAAAAAGTCATGAAATTTCTTCCATGTTGAAGCATGGAATTTGGAGTAACCTACATCTGTGTTTCCAGGCAGTAGTTACTGAAAATGGCTCCAGAATAATCTATCTCTTATTTCCTTT
Organism: Arvicanthis niloticus; assembly: GCF_011762505.2. NCBI lineage: Eukaryota > Metazoa > Chordata > Mammalia > Rodentia > Muridae > Arvicanthis > Arvicanthis niloticus. The sequence continues at coordinate 19,707,512 of NC_047659.1, forward strand.
AAAATGAGAGCTCTGTATTTTGTGTTGGAATCCACAAAGCAGAAAAAGTATCATCTTGTCTCATTTTCATGCTCTTTGACTTTTAACTACACTCTAACACAAGTCTTCATGACTCATTTGCCAGGTTTTAAATCTATCTTAATAAATTTTGTATGAAGTTTTCCTGCAACATCTTCTCTTGAATGCACAATGTTCTATTTTTAATTTTCCAGGCTATCCATCTATCTGTGTTCCTAAAATTCCTTACCTGTTTATTACTTGTAATTTGATAAACATCACCTAGTATACTCTAAATTATTAACTGTGGCATTCAAAGATAGAATTTTTAAACTAGTATAGCATAAAAACAGTATAGCAGGACATTTATGTGAGCTTTAAATACATCATTTTAATGAGAGTTTCATATTTGCTCTTAGTTGAAATTAATATTTTCTGTTAGATAATAAGGATGGGCAAAACATACTCTCTTTCCCCCATATATTTCTGAAATGCATAAAGCTTTAACAAACAGAAAAATAAAGCCTATATTTCTGTGTCATGGCTTGTTCATGGTTGGAGAAGTAGCTGTCGTCCCTAACTAACTAAAGGACTACTTGCACAGGTGAATAGAAAACAGTATATTATGTAAAAAGTTGTATTTGAGTATCAATCTAGGCATTAGTGGCTACTACAGTTTCAACATGAGTGTCTTATAAATCAGGGAGAAAAGACAATCTCGAGTTTTAAACTGCACCTCAGTTTCCATAATATTCTTGAGATTGTCTTTTTTACCCCTGATTTCGGTATACTGTTAAATCTTGGTATTGTATAAACTAAGACAATAATTCAGGTTTGGTAAATATTGCTGATTGCTTTAAAGGAATATTTATTCCTCAATTTGAGGGTCTGAGTGGTCCCAAAAAGCCCATGTCCAGACTCATTGGCCATCATGATTGTTCCTTAACTGAAGTATGTATGTGTGAAGCAAAACATTCTTGATATCCCTGGAGGTTTCCCATGCCATTCCTTCCCATTTGAAATATAAGCCAGACATGCCTAGAGGTAATGTTATCCTGTAACAGACTGAGGAAACACAAGTGTGACTGGACTGTTTGCATCTAGGAAACTGACGCCATAAAGAATGTTCCCTGTAATTTTTCCAACTCTTTATTATCATTATTCTTATTTTACCATCTTAGACTTCAAAGCTCCTTGCATGTCAAGTGAGTCTCTGTGGTCAGTCTCATGGTATATTTCCTGTGTAAATTTTACTGGGACCTGGTCAGTCGACTGTTCAGCTATTGTTAGTTTTAGAATCTCGGGTTATAAACAGCTTAGTTACTTGGCTTTTGCAGATAGACATATATATGGAATGTACAAAGTGTTTAGAAGTAATCTTAGGTAGAAACTGAAATTGAAAGAATCTTTCAAGGCAAAACAAATAGGATTAGGGGTATACATCAATAATTGGGGTTTTGCCATGGATTAAAATTTTAGAACTATCAAAAATATGAACAAACAAACAAACAAACAAAATAGAGGACAACATGTTTGGTCAAAAAAATTCATCGAGATAGAAAGTTAAAGTGAAATAGAAATTATAACAAAAGGAGTACAAAATCAACAAGATATGTTTTGACATATTGACACCTTGTTCACCTCACTTTCTGTCTATAAAATCGCAAACCACTTGCTCAGGTGTGGCATCAAGGACAGTGGGATGTCCCCTTTCACATGATTCATCAAACAAAAAAAATGCCCACCAACATGCCCACAGGAAAATTTGATGGAGGCAACAACTCCTAACTGAAGTTCCCTCTTGCTAGCTGACACTAGTTTGTGTCCAGTTGTCAAAAACTAACCAGCACACAGCCCTGATGCTTTCAAACCAGCCTTTATCTACTTAAAGTTTCCATCTCTTAGGTTTTTGAGCTAAATAAAATCTCTTAGGTTTCAGACTATGGAAACAAAGTTGAGTATTTTTGCATTAGGTTACTGGAAACATATTTCAAAGGGAGAGAGCTTTAATGGTGGTGATATTTTAGTATGACCCTGTACTGACTGGTCTTGTGTCAACTTTACACAAGCCAGAATCATCATAGAGAACGGAGCCTCAGCTGAGGAAATGCTTTCATAAGATCCAGCCATAAGGCATTTCTCAGTTAAAGGGGGAATACCCAGCCCATTATGGCTGACACCAACCTTGTGCTGTTGGTCTAAGAATCTATAAGAAAGCAGGCTGAACAAGCCATGTGAAGCAAGTCAGTAAGTAACACCCCTCCATGGCATCTCTGTATCAGCTCTTGCCCCCAAGACCATGCTCTGAGTGAGTTCCTATCCTGAATTTCTTTGGTGATGAACAGAAATGTGGAACTGTAAGTCATAGAAGCCCTTTCCTACCCAGGTTGCTTTTTGATCAAGATGTTTTGCTGCAGCACTCAAAACCCTAGCTAAGACAGACCCTGCAGTCCTGCCATATGGATGTGGTATTTTGAGCTTCAATGACAAGTTTTTACCACAAGACTTCCTTGCAGATGGAAATAATAGAGAATCAGGGGGAGGGGCAGAACAGGAAGTAGAAATGAGCCAAGGACATCGAATGCCTCAAGGAACCAACTTGCTATTCCTCTGGATGCTACAAAAGCAGGAAATAAATCTATCTTTGTTACTAGACTACTACTTCTACTTTTTCAAGTTAATCACAATCCCTAACTGATGTGAAACAGGCAAACAATAACGTAAAAGCAAAGTTAAAAAAAAATGTTACAGCATTCAGGCTGTGAGAGGTAATTGCCCAGAATACTAGTTAATAAGCCATATCTAAATTATCTGGGAGGCGTGGTTCACAGATTCAAAAGTATGGAGAATTTCAGGCTACGTGAAGAGGTGCAGAAAATATGATTAAGCAGCAGAAATATGGAACCTGTTAGGAGGCGTCAGCAGAAACATAGAGCATGGTGAATTTATAATACAAAACGCAAGTATTCGCAAAAAGTACAAATTGCTTCACACTGGCCAATTTCTAAAGATGGCCATTATAGGTTTTTTTCTCTGGAGACTTTCCAAATAGTGTAGAGATGGCATACTTGGAGGTGAGCTTATGTTGAGTCCAACTACAAGGCTGATGGGTGAACTGTATTACCTCTGAAGTCCCTTCTGGGCCTATTATCGTAATATTTCATTCCACAGGGAGAAAGGCATGAGTGCTTGCTATTGTTATTTTAGTTTTAGTCATCCAGGACCTTTGTTTCCCCTCTGCACATTGCAACTTTAACTGATAAATAACGAAAGGAATGGAAGGCACAGGCCCATTTTGTATCTATTCACAGTTATGTCAGATTCCTTTTAAGCTTGATCAGATGACTTTACACTAGTCTGCCTGAAAATCATTCAAGGTACTGCTCCCATTCTGAGAATGTTGGAGAACAGGGGCCATTTACTGAGCTGCGAAGATATTTCTGTTGCTAAATATTTTCTAGCTTCATACCTGCACCCTATGCGGGAACATGGCATGTTTCAGCTAATGGAGCTGCAAACTGCTCTTCTGTGCTTGTTTTCTGTGTAGCTGGCACTCAGATGCCTCAGGGACCTAATCTAGAGGCAACTCAAGAAACTCAGTTCTTTCTATAGCTGTGAGAAGTGGTAAGGAATTCCTTAGGGCAGGAAAATACCAATCATTTTATTTCCTGTTCTTAATCACAAGTGTAATTGAGGAAACCATATCAATTCTCCATGGTGATTTGCTTACACCAAAATATTGAGTTCAAATAAAGCTTATTGTGTCTATATCCCAAATACGCAAATACTGTTAGAAAAGTTTGGAGGACATTCATGTTTCTTTAACTTCAGGGCAATTAAAACAAACATTAATGACACTGAAGCAAATGATACTTTGAGTTAGAGTCACTAACCTCACAAAAGTTCTTTATTATTTTTTATTTCTAAATACTGATTTTTTTGAGGTATTTAATTGTGATGATATCTCATCAAGGTATTGTAATAAAATGTTTGAGCTTCAGCAACTTAAACTACAGAAAGGTATCTGAGAAAGCCAACTCCAAACATCACCACTTTTAGTGCATACATGATACATCTCTGTTCCTTAATCTCTTTTTACAAGGTTTTACTTACCTCATTACTGGCTACATGCTCTTAGACACTTCAAAAAGTCGCTTTATCCCAGCAACAGCAAAAGTAACTAAATCAGAAAGTTTATTCCAGAAAGTGAGGTCATTGCTATTATGAAAGCTTATATATGGTTATTAAACTGTAAAACTGGTATTTGGGGCTTGTTCTTGTGATGTCCCTGACTTGTGGTTTCTTAGATCCTTCCTTTCCTTCATCCTTAAGACTTCCCAAGCTCTGGCTAATGTTTGGCTGTTTGATGCCTCATTTGCTCCTGTCAGTTGCTGAGTGAAATCTCTTGGTCTTTCTGATGATCACTCTGCTAGGCTCCAGTCCCAAAAGATTCTTTAGGCAGGATGAACTATAAATCAAAGTTTAGTGGCTGGGTTGATTTTCAAATTCTACTTGAGGCCTTACCTGGATACAAAAGATGTCCAATTCAGTCTCTGTGTCCCCTATTACAAGGAGTCTTTGTTAGGATTATTCTGGTAGATTCCATGGAGTTTCCATTGCAGTAGGTTTCTACCTTGCCACTGAAATGCTCCCTAATTCCTGTTATTTCTCCCAGGATTTTTTCTTTTTCTGCAATGAATGTGATCTCTTACATTTACAACCACACCTTCCCCAGTCAACCTAGAAAATAATTTCCCATGGAGATCCTTCCCTCCTTTAAGCCATTCTTCTTATATGGCCTCTCAAGAGTCTGTAGATTACAGCATGATTCTCTTTTATGTTCCAGCTAATATCCACATATAAGTGAGTACACACCATGTTTGTCTGTCTAAACACCATAGTTGGCTTACCTTACTCAGGTTACTTTTTAGTTACACATATTTACCTGAAATTTCCATGATTCCTTTGATTTAACTGCTGAGTAATATTCTATTGCATAAATGTACCATATTTTCTTTACCTGTTCTTTAATTGAGAGACATCTAGGTTGTTTTAGTCTCTGGCTATTATGAATAAAAGCTGCTACAGACATAGCTGAGCAAGTATCCTTGTGATAGGGAGGAGCATCCTTTGGGTATAATCCCAGGAGTGGTATAGCTGGATCTTGAGGTAGAACTATTTCCAATTTTCTAAGGAACTGCCAAATGATTCCAAAGTGGCTGTAAAATTTCCACTCTCACCAGCAGGGGAGCAGTGTTCCCCTTGCACCACATGCTCATCAGCAGGAGAGATCACTTGTGTTTTTGATTTCAGTCACTCTGACAGGTATAAGATGAAGTCTCAAAATACTTTTTTTTTTTTTTTTTTTTTTTTTTTTTTTTTTTTTTTTTTTGCATTTCCCTTACCAGTAAGGATGTTGAATAGTGACCAGGAAGCCTGAAGGGTTCTGATCTAGGGCTTCTGTATATATGTTGTAGCTGACTAGCTTGGTGTTCTTATGGGATTCCTTACAGCGGGAGCACAGGTTGTTTCTGGCTCTTTTGCATACTTGTGGGACTGCTTTTCTTGTAATGCTTTGCCTTGTTCAGGCTTGATGTTATGGCATATATGCCTGGTCTTATTGTAGCTTGTGATGCCATATTTAGTTGATGTCCCTTGGAGACCTGATCTTATCTGAGAGGAGACAGAGGGGGGTGGATCTGGTAGAGAGGGGAGATGATGGAGAGGGACTAGAGGGAGGGGAACCCTCAGTTGGGATGTAATTAATATATATATATATATATATATATATATATATATATATATATCTTCATATATATGTATATTTATACATATATATGAGATTTAGACACATACACACAGAGAGATATAGATAGATAGATAGATAGATAGATAGATAAATAGATAGAGAGTTAAAAACCAGAAACAAACCTAACAAGTAGCAATAACAACAACAAAAATTCTGGTTTGTGAAAGGAGGGTAGATGAACTTGGCAATGTGTAAAGGAATAATCACACAACAGCATTTGTAGGGCCAAATGGGCTAGTCTGACAGGAACATGGAAAAGTAGAATGTTTATGGGACCATTCACTGTTGAAGCCTAGGTTCTGAGGTTTCCAAGGAGAACTTGATTCTTTCTGAAACTAGGTTAAGAGCTATTAATATAAAATTTTAATCAATAATTTAATTTCATCTTACCTATAGCTGGGTAATGAGTGAGGTAGAAGTTTTCCAAGATAATAGACTACTTTATATCGTGGGAGATATTTCAAACAGGAGATGGTTGAAAGTGTGCAAGGAGTGAAATGTTTGACAGCAAAGGATAAAACACCTGGAGTTTCCTGAGGGGGTAAAACATGAGCAGGTTAAACTTCCCAACAATGTGCATGACGGACAGGAGGTCGTAACTGCTAAAAGAGCAGCGTGCTTGGACCTGTGCTGGAGCAAAGGTGCTCTGAGGGCAACACTCCACATCAAAAGCTCCCGCTTGGGAAAATAAAAATGAATTTGATAAAAGAGCCTGGACTGAGAGTGCAACTGCAGGGGTGTCCTGATCATTGATAACAACTGCCCCGCGACGTGTTTCCTCTGCATCAGCATCCAAAGGGGTCAGCCTACGTCTGAGCTGGAAGTATAACTTTTTAAAGATCATCTATAAGTTACTGTTTTTGTAGTACTGAAAAAATAAGATTAAAGTAAGCCTCTGCTAATTCATACAGGATCTAAGACTAGGCAGTGTGTGTCAGGGTCAGAGAGCATGTGACAAGGATTTTGAGAGCCATTGGTAGAAACCTAAAGAGCAGGGGAGATCCCAGGTCGTTGGAAATGTCAGCAGCATAAGATGTCTACTGAGGCATTGTGTACTGAATGTAGCAAAGCTGGAGGATTCAGGCTATTGAATCACTTATGAATGCACAGAATTGCCTGATAAGGCTCATTTTTCAGGGAAGGAGCCACTAGGCTTGATGTTTGCTCTGTCGGGTTTCATTTTTTGTTGGTTCTGTTATTATTTCTATCCTTTACTTTTACCTTTAGGAATGGAGCTGTCTATTATGTTCCATTGTATGTCAGAAGTAGGTCATTTTTGTTTTATTTTATATGCACATACAGTTAGGAGATTTTCTTGAGTTTCAGATGAGACTTAGAATTTGTTTCTATAAAGGAGCAACATTATTTATAACTAAGGGTACTTTTCAATGTACATAGAATGCATCTTGTTTTATAACATGGTCACTATGTTATGAAAACAAGAAAGGGAATATGTGTAGCTTAACTTTTTTTGGAGTGTCAAGTTGATAAGAGGCATTCAATAATTAATGTATCTTGTCAACACAATCTGGAGTCCTTTAAGAAAACAAGCCTCTGGATATACATTGGAGATTTTTTAGATGTGGTCAGTCACTGTACTTCTCTGTGAGATATTGTCTTGAGTAGATTAGTGGAAGTGAGAAGACCTTTGCTAGATGAGGGTTGCACTATTCCTTGGACATCAATCCTGAACAGCAGGACAACAAGGAAGGATCTGAGCATGGGCAGTCTTCAGCATCTTCTTCCTGAATGTGGATAAATTATGCCAGCTGATTCATACTGGTCCCACCTTGACAGTCCTTCTACAGTGGACAGTACTCTACAGGTGAGAGCCAAAATAAACCTTTCTCACTGAAGTTTCTATAGTCATGGCATTTAGTCATAGCAACAGGCAAATTAATTCGTCTATAAAATATTTAATGCCAGATTTCCATAATTTCTATAATTCCAGATGTGGCTCAGCAAATTATAATTATTTTAAATAATTATAGGTTATTTTTTGTCAGAATGATATTACGCTATTTTTTAATTCAGAATTTAAAGCATTCTTCACTGAATAATTATTTTATTTCATTTATTATTTATTTATCTATGAACACCAAATTCCTAAGTTTGTGGAATCACTGAATTTTCCTAAGGGGACAGAACACTGAATTAGGTGATGACACTGGATTATATATGCTTGTTATTCAGTTGCTCGGCTTGTTGTTTACCCAACGCATTTTTTTCTTCAATTAATAAAACTGACAGGGAATGCACAGTTAGTTTAAATTGCCCTTCAGTTGATTTCCTCCGTGTCATCTTACTGGCTGGAAAGTGAGTAAGGGAGGATTTTGAAGCCTGAAGACTGGAAGCGTTTTTCACTAGAGACAAACTAGCAAGTGAAAACTCAAGGTCATAGTTTAATTTCTGCTCTTAAGTGGTGTTCTGTGTGACTCCTGAGGATACATTTCAACATCAGCAGCCTGCTTTACTTCCTTGCTCTTTAGAACACCATGCTGTGTATGTCAGCAACACAATAATGAATCATAGGAGATCTGGTCTCAGATTTGGAGGCTGAGCATAGAGTTGAGTGACAGTTTGTTTCAATTCTCGCTTTTGAATAATATTAAAACAGTCAATTGTTTTTCAAAGTTGAGGAACAAGAGAATAAAACTTCAGTTTCATAAGTCAGTATTTTAGTAGCTTACTGACACTGGTACTCTGGCGGCTATAAATAGTAAATATATTTTTAAAATGATCTACTTCCATCTTTAAAAGGATCCCCTCAACAGGACAGCCCAGGACTCTGTCCTTGACCTACACTTAATATTCTCCAACTAAGTGAAAACACTAAAGAAAAATATGTAAGATGGGAGCTGAGGAATATTAGAACAGAGGAGTGTTCAGCTCATTGTCTTGTGGTTATAAAATGGACTTATTCTCTTTCAAGGGATAATCAACCTGACTTGCTACAAAGATGCAAACATCCTAGTCTCCATCTGCTCAGTATTTAAACGATGAGATGACACCCTTATAATTCTGTTGTGCATACATTATACTATAACTTTTTACTCTCTTGCCCTTTCTGTTTTATTCAATGCACTTTAAATGGATTATGCTGCATGCACCCTTATTCTGATGTAATTGCTCTTTGTCTGGTAAAATTTCTTTTCAGCTCCAAGGTTATAGGTCTTAATTTTTATCCCTTCATCCTTCATTCTTTCCAAAGATCTCAGAGCTCTCCTGAGCACCTAATGCTCAGTCATACATTCACCCTTGCAATAGGCCCCTGGTGTTGAATGTTCATGTTTTCTTCATTTGCATACACAATTCTTGGAGTGACATGCAAGTCAGCCATCAGCACTCTTGGGAAATCTCTTTGCAGTCAGTCCTGCAAACAAAATTAGATATTCTTCATTCTTCTTCAGCAAATTTTACCTCTCTCCAGTATACCACATAAAATCCATGAAAGAAGAACTTTCTATATTCCTGGGTCAGATAAATGTCTGGATTATTGTCAGTGCCCATAAAGTTTAACTCACATTGATGAAGGAATAGAGGGAATGTTTGCTTATTTTCTAACTGACATATTTTAAAATCTTCATTTTGTCTATATGTAAATTATTATGTCTTACATCTTTTTTCTCTCATATCAGGAAGAGAAACATGATGGAAGTGTAAAGATGAATAATTACTCTCATACTTAATGAATATTCACATGAGTTAACTCTTCTAAAAATGCTGGAAAATTAACATTTTTTTTCTTTTAAGGAAAAATTAACATGGGTGAGGAAGTTGACATATTTATTCTTCATATAAGTCTCTCTCTCTCTCTCTCTCTCTCTCTCTCTCTCTGTCTCTCTCTCTGTCTCTCTCTCTTCTCTTCTCTTTCTCTCTCTCTCTTTCTCTGGATTAAATGCAGATCCTCAGAAATGCCAGGTTCCACTAAATACTGAGAAAAGACTTTAAAAATTGCACCTAATGAGGTTAGATTGGTATGTTTTAAAAAATACCAATAATAATAATAATTTCTTATCCAGGGACTAAATAGTCACATCAAAGCAATTATTAACTATACTCCTTCAGACACACAAAGTAAATAATACAATGGATATTTTACTGGTATAGCTATGACACATTTCTTAATTGTATACATTAAAAAAAAACAAAGACATTTCAGCAACAATATGAAATATATGATTCACAAGGATTTTTATATAGCTAGAGAGTGATTCAAAACACAGAAATATTTTAGTATAACTAAGTTGAAAATATTGTTTTAAGAGAGAGATAGAATGTAAAATGGTGCAGAAAGTAGATCTTGTAAAGAGCTAAACAGAGAAATTTCAACTGAGAAATCTCAAATGTCCAAAAAGCACCTAGAGAAATGTTCAACATCTTTAGCCATCAAGGAAATGCAAATTAAAACGACCCTGAGATTCTGCCTTACACTGATCAGAATGGCTAAGATCAAAAAACTAAGGCCACAGTAGATGCTGGCAGGGATGTGTAGAAAGAGGATCGCTCCTCAATTGATAGTGGAATTGAAAACTGGTACAATCACTCTGGAAATCAATCTGGCAGTTCCTCAGAAAGTTAGAAATAGTTCTATCTAAAGACCCAGCTATACTGCTCCTGGCCATATACCTAAAAGATTCTCCATCATATCACAAGGACACATGCTCCACTATGTTCATAGCAGCTGTATTTATAATAACCAGAAGCTGGAAACAACCAGGATCTCCCTCAACAAAATAATAGATACAGAAAATGTTTTATATTTACACAATTGAATAGTACTCAGCTATTAAAAACAAGAACATCATGAATTGTGCAGGCAAATGAATGGAACTAGAAAATATCATCCTGAGTGAGGTAAACCAGACCCAAAAACATACATGATATGTATTCACTGATAAGTTAATATTAGCCAAAAAGTTCAGAATACCCATTATATAACTTACAGATCACATGCAGCTTAACAAGAAATAAGGCCTGAGTGTGGATGCTTCAATCCCACTTAGAAGGGAGAACAAAATAATCATGGGAGGCAGGGAGAGGGAGGGACATAAATGGGAGAAAGGAGGGGGAAGGAAAAAGAGGGGGCAGGATCAGGTATTGAGGGAAACAGGAGAAAAGCCCAGTGGGGCAGGAGAATGAATAGAAGCAGGAAGCAGTATGTAGGGGGGGGGGGGAACAGGGGAGAACCACTACAAAGTCTCAGACACCAGGGATTTGGGAGGCTCCCAGGACCCATGTGAATGCAAGTAGATAAATGTCCAACATTTATATATCTAGAAAGATAGAACCAGAAGAGACCACCTCTAGATAGTCATGGCCCCCAGTTGAGGGATGGAGCCACCCACTCATCTCAAATTTTCCTGTATAAAAAAATGCAGGGACAAAAAATTAAGCGGAAACTGAAGGAAAAGCCATCCAGAGACCACCACACCTAGGGATCCATACCATGCACAGACACCAACTCTCGACACTGTTGCTGATGCCAAGATATGCTTGCAGATAGGACCTTGGTATGGCTGTCCTTCGAGAGGCTCTACCAGCAGCTGACTGAGATAGATTTAGATACTTCCAGCCAACCATTCGACTGAGCCTAGAGACCTCAAAGGAAGAGTTAGGGGAAGGACTGAAAGAACTGAAAGGGTTTGAGATCCCATATGAAGAAAAACAATACCTACTAACCAGACCTCTCAGAGCTCCCAGGGGCTAAGCCATCAACCAAAGAGCCTACATGGGCTGGTCTGTGTACATGTGTAAAGAAGATTACCACATCTGGATTCAGTTGGAGGGGATGTGTTTGGTTCTGTGGAGGCTTGATGCCCCAGAGAAGGGAGATGCTAGACAGGTGAGGTGGGGATTGGTGGGTGTAGGAGCACCCTCTTAGAGGTGAAGAGAAGGGGGGATGAGGAAGAGTGCTCATGGAGGGCGAACTGGAAAGCAGACATTTAAAACGTAAATAAATAAAATAATTAATAGAAAAAAGAGATCTTGTTTGAGACTGAGATTGTAGCTCACTTGATATAGTACTTGATTTGTTCTCAGAATTGTAGAAAGGAGCTATTTGAGTTCTTACAGAGGATCCCAATAAAGAAGTCTCTTAGGCTGAAGGACTTGGAGTTTTAAGGTAATGAAAATTAAAAAATTCTCAAAGAATCAAATAATCAAGCACTTAATGGATAGATAAGGAAATCTCCTTATATTAAAATGTTTTAATTAGTTTATTTGTTTAAAATATAAATAAATATATAAAATAAAAATTAATTAAATTAATTTTTAATTAATTTATTTGATGGGTATCAATGCTTTTCCTGAAAGCGTGTTGTAAGTATTATATACCTCATATGTGCCTCCTACTAGAGCAAGTTAGAGGAAAGCATTTGTTTCTCGGAAGTAGGAATTATTGATGGTTGCGAATAACAATGTGGTTGTTAGGAATTATACCTCCTTTCATTAAATTGAGCCATCTCTACATATCTGTCTTTTAAATTATATCATACATACATTAATATGCATATGTTTCAATGTATATCCATGTACAAAATTGGTTATATACCAACAAGTTTCAATAATGCAAAACTTTATTCTTATGTATCTAATATATTCCAGTATAAACAATATTATCTTATTCTGAAGAATACCAATTTTATAGAATAATACAAATCTTCATTAACATACAAATCTAAAGGAGTAATTGATATTTATAAAAATGATGACTCATTGAAAAAAATTATCCTTTTTAGGGACTATGTACATGTGTTCATATATCCATACACATACTTGTGCATGTACTTGTGTAGAGGCCAAACATCACTGTTGAATGTCTTCTTCAATCATTCTCCACTTCATGTTTTTGTCTTTAGGTCTTCTACTGAACCTCTCGACATTGATTAAATTAGACTATTCAGTCAGGAAACCCTATGATTCCAGGAATCCCTATGAATCCTGTTAGTTTCTTCCTTCACAGCACTGAAATTACAGGTATATATCATTGTAGATCTGACGTTTTTCAGGGTGCTGGGGCTTGTGTGGCAAGGTCCTGGTGTGACAGTAAATACTTTATAGGAGGAGTCAGCTCCTAGGTACTATATAAAGATCATTGTTTTATTCCTGGGACTCAATTTATTCTGAAAATCATCTAGGGTCAAATGCCATACCCTTTTATCTAATTCAATTGCAAACAGTAATCTGTAAGAAGAAATATTTATATGTGAGACTGACTTTAGACAATTTTACCTCCTTACTACAACTAAGCACAAAATACAGAAGACCTTTATGAGTTGGAAGAGGTATGACCACAAAAGCCCAGGTCTTTATGTCAGATTCCAATTCTCAACATGCTAATTTATTTGTTTGTGTCTGTCCTTTTGCTTCTATTGTTGATTGGTAGATTAGATATTTTGGGAATCAGAGTCTTTTCTATAGACCAGGCTCCCCCAAAATACATCTTCTCTCCTGTTCTGTGATTGTAGGTTTATTTAACCATGACTAGCAAGCCTGCAAGCTTTTGAATGATTCGTGTCACTTGAGCAGACAATGGTGATTTACCATCCTGGGGTAAAAACTCTTACGACTGTGAAATTGGTCTTCTCTGACATTATTTCCACATACATTACGTTCCATATTTTTTGTTTTGAATTCTGAATATTTCAAATGGTAGTTGGAGAAGATGGGTTGATGTACGAGTGAAGGTAAAAACAACTCAAATGTCTTCGCCAGCTCATTAGTTTTCTTCTTTCCTCTCTTATCTTCTTCCTTACTGTGTATCTCCTATACTTTCTAGTAGGGGTAAACTAAATCTTACCACTCATAAGTCAGTGTTATAATAACTGAGAATTCTAATGTGTACTGAGCGTCAGCCTTATAGTAGCCATAGACCTACTTTTTAGCCTACATCTTACATTTTAAGCCCTATCTCTAATCTTAACCCATATCCTAACCCCAAGCTCAACCCTGATCCTAATTCTAACCAGTCCTAAACTAGCCTAAGCTTTAATCCCAATTGTAGCTTTAAACTGCCTTGATCTATAACACTTGTCCTAAACCTAATATATTTTAAAATAATAAATAAAATGATTGACAAAAATCGAACCAAGGTAAAAGTTTTCCATTTGAAATAAGGAGAGGGAATATTTGAGTTATAAATTATTTTTAGATTAATTTTTTTAGGAAAATTGAATGTATGTGAGTATTAAACAAGGAGGTTAAGTGATGATTAAATTTCCAGTGGTGGGTCGTTATAGAACTTAAAAGCCACCATTTACCTTGGCCAATGCTTGAACGGTTTTTTGGTTATAAATTTCTCCAGATTGTTTAAAAAAAATAATTTAGCATAAGATTTAAATTTTTTTAGGTAATAAAACAAAAGATAAAACTATAGCTATATAGTTTAAATGTTCTGTTTTATTTCTATAATCAATGCATTTGAATTCTTGACAAGTGATTGAAGATTAAGGAGTGAGTGAAGATCAAGGCTGAATTCCAGCTAGGTTGTCAATCAAGGGTCAGGTCCAATTTAAAAAATACTATTATTTCACGAAAATAAATGTTTATACAAGAGAACTTTTTTGTGTATAAATGTAGCAATTATGTGAAATAGTAGGCTCAAAATTCCATAAAATAGTGAAAACTCCTAAAAGACTTCTGTGGCATTTCTGTGCATACACTGCATGGCAGGTAATTGGGTATGTCTGTTTCTTTGTTTTTGTCATTCTTCCTATATTTAATCTCTGTAGGTTCCAAAGGACCCTGACTATTGAATGGGATAAAACACTATGGATTATATAGTTATGTTTTTCTCCTGACAGAATACGGGAGGTATTTCTCAATGATTCATACAGAGTTTTGATATTTATAGAATAGGACCAGACCTTGTCTGGAGAATGCCCTCTCCACTTGCATTCACATGCTTTCGTTCTTGGTCGGCTAACAAAATCTAACTAGGGTTATAGTTACAAAGAATCCTTCTTTCAAATGAGTACCCAAAATGTGAACAAAAGCAATGATCTTCAGAAGGTCAAATTTAAGAATGCATTTTTATATATGCTGTGGTTTAATCTCTGCTAGCTCCTTCTAGCACTCACTATATATGAATTCATATCTCACATTTTATTGTATGTTTTTATTGTTTCTGCATCTTGGTTATGGAAAAGGTGCTACTACTTTTTTGTAATACTGTGTAGGAAGAGATGAAATTTTAAAAATACAATGTGGTTATTTTGCCAGTGGTTATTGTTAAACATCTTACAAGCAAATTCCTGTATATAACTATGCCCATAGAAAAATCCATTTTTTCATCAAATGGAACCAAATTATGGAGATTAAAATATCTGTGTTACAGAAAATCATTAATAATAGATTATTTTCTTTATTATTTTGACTAGAAAGGAATTGATTTCGCCAGGAAACATTCAGAAAACAATTCACTAAACACAAAAGCGTTCCCAGTATCAGAACATAATGTTCAAATCTTTAAGCTTTACTTATTATTAATTTTAATAAAGACTACAAATATCCCACCAAATGTACTTTGAATCATTTATTAGAAGAAAGAGCCAAATTTGTTTCTGAGTCATGGCTTGGGCTTTGTGTATAATTATTTAAATTAGAATACATGCTCTGAAAGCAACATGATTTTAAAAACATCATTGACAGAAGTAATTTGGATGGAAGTGTACAGCAAGGACTGCAGTGTGGATTAACCACTTCTTGTCTTATTTACTAGCTATAACAGAAAGATGCCTAGATTCTTGATAGGGGTGTTGCTTGGAAATCTTTCAAAACCCCTGCTTTTATCAAGACTCAATAAGACATAAAGCACTCGGAATGTGGGAAGGGAGACATCCAAACCAATACAAACCAATTTTGCTGAGAAGTTGCCACTTTTGTCTAAGACACAGCACATACATTAAGAAATGTCCTCTGAAAGATATTTTTCCTGTTCATATCTTGGAGGCAATCAGTTACACACAGTTCTGAATTTATCTTCTCAATAAAAACATATTTATTCACATAATCTGGAATGGTATATCTTTTAGCCTTGATTCTACTATTTCATATCATACAGATAGACAGACAGTTGGGCCAACTGTTTTTGATACAAACAGTGAATGAAAATTTAACTGTATTGCTTATTAGGACTTAGTCTACACATCTGAAAAGCAGTATCTAAGTGTGAACATTTGACAGAGGTGTAGATACTGAGTTTTTCTGGGGAAACTGGGAATTTGTTGGCTTGTGCTTTTTTCTACATCACACACAAAGACAAGTTTCTTCAGTTTTATTATACTGTATTTTACGTGTACGTTTACATGTATACATGTATGGATCTATACATATGCCATTGGATTGCATAGATAATGAGTTATAGGTAGGTATGGACTTTCTAACATCTGTGGTGTTTCAAAAGTAGAAAGCATTTTTAGCCACTGGTCCATCTATGCATCTCTGTCTGTCTCTACAGTTTTTAAAACCTCCTCTATTAAATATATTTCATTGATCCTAACATGAGGAACATATTCTTGCTTACATCCTGGCTTCAGTGTCCCACTGTGGAGGTTGTTCCTTTCCTGGGCTCATCTTGCAATCTTTCTATATAGAAAACAGACACTGTCCCAACATCCCAACATCACTAAAGCAAATCTGCTTAGGAAGCGTCACTCATGTTTTAAAATCCACTTCATGGATGTATCCCTCCTTTATATTCCAACAGTGATTCCCTTTGACTGATCTTGAAGGAGTAGAGGTATAACCAGAGAAACAAGAGTGGGTTTGCACCACTCTGTTCCCAGCCCTACTGTGTTGCTCCATATGAGGTGGTGAACAGTCATGTACATAGAGTAAATGGGCCGGTGCTAAGACCTAAGTACAGAGAATTGAGATTTGGAGCAAGTGTCCTGGCCCTGGACTGTACTGTCTCAACAGGTATGAGGACAATTGGAAATAGGGACAGCAGTGGGAGATTTCATCTTTTACCCAGGGCTGGCCTGATTCTCTTTAGCCTCATAGACTTTATACTTCTTAGTCTCATGTTTCAATTCCTGAAACCCATCCTTATTTTTTTTCATAGTATGCTCCAGTTTCAATTATATTTTATTTTCCCTTTATTTAAATTTTCTCATATCTTCATAGAAATTACAGTCTGATATTTAAAAGCACATTACATTTTCAAGAAACTTAATAGTATAGTAGGACAGAAATAGTACTAAAGAGAATACTTCCTATGAATACATCAGTTTAAAAATAAAGTTGTAGGAGTGTTCCTGCTGATATTTTGTTTAAGACAAGGATTGAATTAACAGGCTGCAGCCAGTCAGTCTACAATGATGTCTCCTCCCTTCCCCTTTGCTCAAAGTAACAATTGTACATGAAACCGTGTTTTAAAAGCCTACCTTCAAAATCTGGATGTATGTTTGCTACCATGTTTTCAACAAAAGGTGATAATTACATCTTTGAAGTTCATGCTGAGAGACAGGCAATAAAACCTGTGCTCTTTTGATAACTACTACAGTTACAGTGGAAAGAAAAGGCATTTCGACTTCTCTTTGAATTTTATGATTATACAAAGTTGAAAACTTCAATTACACTGTTCCATAACAGACTCACCCTGGCAATGCCCTCCTTCATCAAAACCGTCCGGGCAGTCAACCACTCCATTGCACACTTGTGACAAGTGAACACATGAGCTGGAGCCAAGGCAAGCAATGTGATTCAAGGCGCACTTGATCTCCACCTCCTCGGGACCTTTAGTTGAGAGAAAAAAAAGTCCACGCATTAGCTTTATTTTTCTGCAGTAAAATTTAATAGCTTTAATTAGGAAATAAAACTGTAGACAACACAGTCAGGGGACAGTTCTGTTTGTCAAAAACATCAAGATGCTCTGTGTGAATAGAAATCTCCTTTTAAAATGTGTCTAGCTCATGCCATTTTATATTTTTACTTCAAACAATGTATTAAAATATAAATATACTTTTTACTCATCATGGATGGCAAGGAGAACTGGCATTCTCTCATGTTTGTTCCTAGACAAATTTGACAAGAATGTCAGACTTCTTCAGTCTCACTTTTCTTTTTGGTGAAACATATTTTTCTTTCTTTTCTTTTCTTTCTTTCTTTTTTTTTTGGCAAATCATCATTTTAGATTTAATTTGAGCATCACATTCGAGGTGTTGTTATAGTTAAGAAAAGAATTTTTAACAATGACGGTTGCCCTTTAAAGTACCTTCCTTTCTGTTGTGAACTAAAGGGGGAACCACACTTAAATGTTTACTTTCACCACTTAATTTAAGATGAGCTACAGAAATAATGAAGAAATAACCAGAGTCATGTAGAATTGTGGAAAGTGCACAAGAGGGTATTTTATAGAATGAGAAAACAAAAGGAAAAAATACATTACATAAGTAAATAGAAGCCAATATTGCTAACAGTAAAATATACTTTTTAATCCTTATCAAGAATAAATTATATGTCTATGTGATTTGTTGAATTTTTATTTATTTATTTATTTATTTATTTACACTCCAGATTTTCTTCTCTCCCAAGTCCACCCTCCAACGGTTCCACATCCAATACCTCCTCCCCAACACCTGTCTCCATGAGGATGTTCCCAACCCCACTCCCCACTCCCTACCCTGACCTCTAAACTCCCTGGGGCCTCCAGTCTCTTGAGGGTTAGGTGCATCATCTCTGATTGAACACAGCTATTTTCTTTAATCTTTTGTATTTTGGCTTTTGTAAAAGTTGGCTCCTAATGACTTCTCATTTTACTCATAGATTGGTACATCTTTTAGCACTCATAAAATGTTTCCTTTTTCATTAATTGGTTGTTAATACAAAGACTCACAGTTGTAAAGGTGCAAAGAACAAGAGACCATAGATTGTTCAATCTTTACTAGGACATCTATATCACATTCCCTATCCCAGGATTCAGGATTCATCATTGACTAGGAAGCAAAAAAGTGTAAAATCTAAAAGTGGTCAGTGATGACTACAACAAAACAGGGCTTTTCAGGTACAGTGGGTTATTTGCTGCCCATGTGAACTCAGTCGTAGCGACAGCATGCACAATACCAGTGCAAACTCAAACCTGAACGGATTCCATAATGGAGTGAACAGTTGGGCATGAAGTTCTACACCAAGCCTTGAAGCTATTGGCAATTGACAACTGCTAGGTGAAGCAGAGTCAATTTTCTTTAGAGGTGTGGTTGTCCAGTGGAAGACTACCTAATCCACTAAGATGGGTCAAGATAAAATGGACTTGATGAAGAAAGCTACAACACAGTTTTGAGTAAGTAGAGAAGTAGATCTGGGAGGAATAGTGGATAAAATCAAAGACATTCCAAATTCTCAAAAAACTAATAAATACATTTTACATTCTCTGAAAGGTTGCTGTTAACAGGATTTTCTACAATTATGGGGTATATTCATATACTTTCTTCCAGATAAGTTTATTAATTTGTAACATATGTATTACCTAATATGTGAGATACTTTTTTTGTAATATTTCTTTAGCCTGAGTAATCATTATTTCTAAAACTACCTATTTATCTCAACTGTCTGTGCATAGATATATTTATATTCGTAAGTACAAATGTATGTAAATTCAGAACAGATGAAGGTAAATGAAGCATTGATATTCTGAGTACCTTAGTAATATTTGTAAGATAAACATGACACAAATCCACTTCACTTCAAATTAAAATTATGAAGCTATAAATACCTACTGTCAACAGTTATTAAAGATATTTTGAAAATTAAGGTTTTCCTTTAAAAGTTAAATTTAGGCATAAATGTCCAAGTAGTGTTTAGGCCAGGGATGCATAGTGATATCTATGTAAATTCTAAATGTATACATAATTTGGGGAAATCTTATAAATTTTATAGTAAAAACCAGAAAATAGTTAATTATTAAAAATTATAATTGTTTAATGAAATGTAATGCTTAAATAGGGCAATGAAAATATGATTCATATTAAGATGGCCAAGAAACTTAAGAAGACTACAGAAAAGAAAGGTAAATCTGGGTGCAGAAGTAAGGCTAATTTTTTTTTTTTTTTTTTTTTTTTTTTTTTTTACAAACTGAGACAATAGAGACATATCTCAATCATTGACCAACATAATTCAGAATGATGAGACTCTTTTTAGCACTAACACACAAGATGAATGAAGAAGCAGTCCAAAAGCAGGCTGTTTAACTTGTACACCATCTGGGGGAGTCTTTACTCTTGTCTTCCTTTGAACAGTTACCATGGAAACTACTATGTAGCGAGAGTTTGTCTGGCCATGTTTCAGTCAATATTCCTAAGGCTCTCATACTAATATATATTAAAACAGTCATATAAAACTGGAGATTCTTGTAAAAAATGGTCCTTTAACCATTAAGTACATGAACAGGTATAATAATATGTTAAATACTGTGATCATTGTTGAAATTATTTAATTGGAATAGAGCACAATCTATATGTATTTATAGACACTATACCTCATAGAAACTACAATCTATCTAACTATCTATCATCTATCTATCTATCTATCTATCTATTAACATAATAATCTTAAAAAATATAACAGTCAGAAACATATTTCTTATTGGAAATATTTACATTGTAGCAATTATCCAAAAAAATATGTTCCTGTGTTAAGACCCTCACTCTGTCTCAACATTTTGGGGCTAAGTGTTTTGGTCAAGAGAGAGGGTGGGGCTGGAGGGGCAAGCTATGCAAAGAATGGAGACAAGATAGGGTGTGTGGTCAGGTCTTAATTTTCGTCTTGTCTCTCTCCCATCTCTCCTTTATTTAAAGGAAATCTGGGGGTATTTATCAACACAAGCAGGAAAACACAGTTGAAAACACTTTATCACGTGCACCATACAGCTGAGGTCACTAAACAGCAAAACAAGCTATGTGGGATAAACAATATATTTATCAGAGTGTGCTTCAGCTGTTATAGGCTTTTGAAAACCAAGTCTTTCATCAGGGTATATGGTTCCAGATGGCTGTAAAGTTGATCTAGCCGCTTTCTACTAAAGTTGGGTTCCAACATTCCTGAAATTATACATTTTTTCCCAAGTAGTTGAAATAAACATTTTAAAAAACTAAGCTTTGCTTTACAAACAAACCTCCTAGGGTAATGTGATTCTTCTGCATTCTTATAAAAGCTAGATTATGTTTTGAATATGAAGAAAATATTTTCTCTGTTCCCTAAAAAGATAAAAGACATGTTGCATCTAATGTTTTGTCTAACTAAAGATGCTGAGTTTGCTTTGTGATAGACAAATGTAACAGCAGAAGCATCACAGGAACCCAACACTAAGCTCTCCCTGCACGGTGCTGCCTCAGACTACTTTCTGCTCTGTCTACCAAAAGTTCCTCCAGCTGTTTTTCCTATTTATACCTTTCTAGCAGTCCTATGCCTTTTTTTCTAAAATTCAATTAATTTTTCTTAACCTGTACACAATAATAAAGGCTTACTTAGTAAATATTGTTCAAATAGCAACTCTGTTTCCTGCTTAAAAATATAATGCTAGACATATTTTCAGAGTAAACATTGTGCATGCTATATGCCTATTCTCTGACCCTGCTCCCCTCTCAGCATCCTACTGATTTAGTTTTCCTCATCATAGTAAAGTTTGATCTGGTAACAGTCAAAAAACCCACAAAAACCTGAAAGATCGAGTGCAAAAAGAAGACTAGTCATCCTTATGGGAACTTCGATTGTATCAAACATAACTTACTCTGCATTGTTTATGGGCTATCCTCAATTAGGAAATTGTTAAACTAAATATTAAACTGGAGAATTGTTTGTGGTGAAAGAAAAGGACCCAGATTCCTTCAGAAACTTCCCTGGTTTTCTGTCTAAATTAATACCCTACTTTGCTATCTTCTGCTTCTTGGACTCAATTACATTATTGTGGATCTTTGTGGCTCCATTGCTTCAGGCACACCTATGTGTAGTACACATGTGTGCATTTCACACATGAAGGTCTACACCTGAACAACATCAATCTAGAAAGGATCTTCAGTGGTGCATGATCTTATGTTTCCTGAGCGTTTTCCCATAATGCTCCATACTCTTCAATCTCTACACTTCATCACTCTGGATTTGTCCATGACTGTTATTTTCAAGCATTTTGTTTTAATATTAGACTGTGAGAAATCTGGTATTACTAATTGCTTCCGTTTTATCTATATAAAACCATCTCCTAACATAGCCAGACACACAATGTGCACTTGATATTCAGTTGTTTAAAGAATACAGAGTATAAAATACTGCTAATTAACATTTTTGACATAAAAGAACTTAAAATTTTTCTCCCATTAACACAATTAATTGATAAATCTGCCCTAAAAGAACTTTTACCCTATGACTACTTTAATTTATGATGATTCTTAATTTCCGGCCAAATTAAAACAAAATGTCTTGGCATGTTTTCATTATCTAATTGAAATTTAATGAGCACTGCTTGCAACTAATATTGAGATATATGTGATGCTTCATTCAGTGGCCATCTCCCTCCCATTGCATACCATATTTACTCTCAATTCTAGAGTTTTCAGTATGTGATACCATCATCTAGAATGCAAACCTTCACATTTTCTTTGTCCAACACAATCCACCAATGTAAATTCCAACCTTGCTCATAGAGTCAGTTATTTTATGTGAAGCTGTCTGAGTAGAAAGAGCATTGGATTTGAAGACCAACACTTGGGTTTTCTTTTATAGCTACTCAGTAATCAACTAAACTGATTGCAGGCTTATTTCACTAAGACTTTTGCAACATTTGAAAGTAGAAATAATAAGAAAATCTACATTATTGAGTCACAATAGATGCAAGTGGAGTTGGGGGATTAGTTCTAGTGCACTATGTAAATGTCAGCTTTTGGGGAAACACCACTGTTCTACATTAGGTGAACTTGCACTAACACTGTTTGTGTTAAACGTTTACTTTTTATGACATATAGATCTCTGAATGTTCTATATGTTATACCACAAATACAAGTCTAAATCAACTTACTGATAGCCAAGTCCTTTAGTTTGTTTCATATCCCAACTTAAAACATAGTATGCCACATTGCAACAAAAGAAAGATGGTAACCACTAATCTGTAAAATTAATCAATCTAGACATGATTTCAAGCAGAAATACATAGAGATGACTTTAAGGTTAAGAAATTTAAAACAAGTTAGTTTCGATCATCTTTTATAGTGTTTGTACATTCAATTTAAAACTTGAAATTTTATTATGGTTTTTAGAATTATGCAATAATCAAGTTTAATACTGCAGAAATTTGGGACATTTATTTCTAGGGTGTGTCACAGTACTGAGTTGTGGAATATTTAATGCTGTGAAATTTTTCTTTTTATTACTTTAAGATTCCAGGACTCCTAAGAATTGATGACAAGTATCTTAAAATTAACTTCATGTATAGACATTTTAAAACAAGTATCAACATAACTTAATTAAATATTATGATTTCCAAAGGACTAGTGCTCTAATTATACTTGTTTAATGCTTTCAATCTATACTTTTACTTTATATTATAAAGAATGCTTTCCATCGCAAAATATAATTTTTTGAATATATTACTAAAGAGTATCTTTTTAAATTTTAGAATTGGAAAAGTGATTCCAATGCAATAAGATGTGTAGAAATATTACATCGATGTACTATTATAGCTATCAGACCAGCAGAATCAAATAACTACAACAATCTTGGCCATTCAAAAATCACATGGCAAGTGCATGATACTATTTTTAACATTCTTTCTGAGGAATAGTACATTGTGTAAATGTGTTAAAAATACAGGTATATACTCACTGATTTTAAACAGAAACTATATTATGTTCATATGTACACATGCTGAAATTATTAAGTAGCACACTGATTTATGGTCACATGTTCACATGTATAACTACTGATTTTATACAGAGCATTAGTTTATGTCCACCTACTGATAAAAACACTGGACTATATACTACCTTTACATAGAACATGGATTTTTTAATACTTGTTTATATTAGATTATAATCTGTAATCACAAATTAACTGTATATTTACTGTATAATACTTTTTAACTTTAGGATGGAACTGAGACTAGTTCACACACTAGCTACATCCCCAGCTTCCCATAATTCAGTTCTGCATGTGCTACCCCAGCAAACAAACTGGTATTTTAATTCAAGGGGGAAAACAAAAGACATTTATAGTATTTCACGTGTAATAAAAATTTGATTCATGAGCATTAACTCCTAAATAAAACAGTCTTGTCTCATCATTTCTTAGAACAATCTATGCGACCACACTCTACGAAGGAGAAATAGAAATGAAACCTTCTAAATCCCCATGGGTACTCAATCTAGCAGTAATTCAGGAAGACCAAATAATTTCTAAGAAAAACAGGTTTCTGTAATAATTATTTTTATGTTTACATTATTTCAAATGAATGTTGTAAAGATTCAAGAGCCTGAGGAGTTGCAAAGATGATTGATTTTGTCTAGCATCTCCCCTTAAGACATCTCTGACCTCTTCCTGGTTTTTTTTTTTCTTTTCTTTTCTATTTTATTTATTTATTTTTTGAGTCCTGGAAAAGGAAAGTTTGCACTTAGATAACATGTTCAAGGTTTCAAAGCTTTTCTCTTTACTCCTAATGTTAAGAAGTCTCAGTGATAGAGAGGTGGCTGAATGTAGTATACAAAGCTGTAGAAATTTAATGAACAAAAAGCATGTCTCGGCACTCAAGAAGACTGTGCCATGTTAAAGCAACATTGCCATGACCGCAGACACACAGCAGACTGTGATGAATCTGTAAGTAAATAGATGTAAGTGCTGCTCTTCCAGAGGGCAGCAGTTCTGCAGTTAGCACGAACGTCAGACATCTCACAATACTTTTGTATTTTCAGCTCCAAGGGAAAGACCTCTTTTGACCTCTGTGAGTACACATATATATGTGGCCTTCGCAATATGCACTTAGAAAGAGTACTAAAAATAAATCATAAAAATGGTCTCTTGCTGGTGTATAGATATATGTGATTTGTGCTGATTTAAAATATATCAAGTGATTTTCAAACATTATATTGACTTTTGGCATTGAAATAGCACATGAATATGAAGTTATAACACTGTCCTGCACTAAAACTAGAAAATTAACATGCACCCAACTGACAAAAAAATATTAGGGTACAATTACGGTCAATATTTTGACATTAATTATAACTGTCAGAATAAAAATTGATTAGACCAACTGCTTGCCTACCCTTTGACCTTCCAATATAACTACAAATAGATTAAAAAGTAGATGACGTCATTCCCTTCATTAAACTCAGAGCTAATAGGACATTACAGGTTCAATGCTTATTTAATTGTTTCAAATCCTCATTTCTTCCAGTTCAGATAACATTTGCATATTCATGAAGTGTGAACATTTTCTGGAGAGGGACAGAAGACAATCTGTATAAGTAAAATAGACTAAACAACTTATAGTCAAGTGACTGGGTCTCTAGAAATCCTAAAATATAATTCCGTCATAAGTTATTTTGCTGAATGATATGATTTAGCACTGCTTTTTCTAAAGTTCATAAATCAAAGATTAATTATATTTGAAATAGTATTCATTTCTTTTTCCCCTTTGAATTAAAATATAATCTTGTTGGCTGCATTAACACATGCAGATGCAAATTATGGGTGGCTGAGCATGTAGCTAAGTGTATTCAAAATCCTCAGTTCTATTCTAAGCATAAAAATTATAAAATAAATTTGTGATCAAACATAAGAGCATCATTTCATGTAATCAAATAAATATAAAATGTTGTGTTCCTACTATAAAAAAGAACACATAATTTTCAGAAAATATAGCTCTGGTTTTACGCTAAACTATTCAGTTTAAGAATATCCTTAATACACAGAGAACAGAAGCTACATGCTTCACCTCTGAAACAAGTGTTTTGCTCTCTTGTTTTCTTGGTTTGCTTTACTATGATAACACAAAATCTCCAGGTTATTACGGAGAAGTTCAGGGAAACCTGGAAAGCCTCACGCTTTAGAAATAGAAAAACTCTCTGATATGAAGCCCCCTAAAAACTGATCCTTGACACAAAAAGATAATCCAAAGAATGTTAGTCCCACAAAACTGACTGAGAAAGGGGTCTTGCTCACTGCTACAAGGGATGTTGGGGGACAGCACTCCACTGACTGGTACTAAGACAAATAGCTGAATCTATGTGTGTAAGAAGTATTGCTTCAATCTCAGTGGCCAATTTGGGACATTATTATGGTACTATCAAATGGAACATTTCTTAGCAATATATGAAGGTAGAGAATTGCTTTTCTGAGTCTTTATTTTCAAGCTACAATAATTAAAGTTTAGATCCAAATGCTTAACTAAGACCTAAAACTAAGGGCAGATCAGCCTTGAATTAGACTAATTCAAGAAAAGATCTCCCTAAGAAACCAAGCAAGCCAACACATGATAGCTAGATGTTTCAATACAAAATTAGAAAACACAATGTTCTTACTGACTCCCTTTCATTCGGAATAAAAAAAGTAAAGAAGGTTCTTTGAGGATCTATAAGAAGCATCTTTTCTGATCGAGTAGCTCTTCCACAGAATTTACCCAAAATGAGATCAATTGTACAAACCTGGAAGACAAACATCATTTATAGCTCTCGGTGAATGCAGCATTCAGAAGAGCCCTGTGTTTCTGATATACAGACAAACTTTATCTGTATTCTCTATGGTGCACGAACAGTACAAGTACCAAGACCTTTGCTGATTCTCATGCAACACTTACCACAGTTCTTTATTTGACATTGCTTATTCACTATTCCACTGGGGAAGGGGGAAATCTATCTGTCATTTACCACTATTGAATGAATAAGAACCAGAGAAGAGATATACACATCTCTTTTATTTTTCTCACTATATTTTAATTTACTGTGTATCAAAACAAACAAGCAATAATTTTTGGAGGCCTATTTAGTCTACAAGTATATTAGTAAGGAACTCTGTCAGATTTTATGTCTTTCTCATGTTGAAACAGGTTATCAGAAAATGATTTGGAGAAAAGGATGGTGAAATAAGAATAGAGAAGTCTCAAAAAGTCAAAAGAAACCTCTGAGATATACATATTATCCTGTGCATTAGCTAACACATATTGTTTTAATGAATTTTATCATCTGAGATAGGTTTCCAATGCTCACATAATAGTCAAAGCACCTAACCAACACAAAAGTATCGGATCAGATGTGAGAAGTACTTTTCTGAGCTATTGGTCAGGGTTGCTAAAGAGACTTCAGAAACATAGCCTATTGCTATTACCCGTCATTGTCCTCAAGAGGTGGAAGGTAAGTTCCTATTGCTCATAGCATCATGCACTTCAAAAAGAAGACAAAGAGGCCTTTGAAATGGAACTGACTTGATTGTCTCCTCCATGAGGACTAGCTTTCATGGTACTGGAAAGCACCATGAAACCTTCCAAAGGAGAAAGGCAACCAATAGTCCTACTCAGATATGATGGCTATGTGCTGTATCATTGACCTGTGGGACATAACCCTAAAGTCACAGCAGTGATGTGCAGACTTTAGTAACAACCAAGAGCTCTCTAATTGAACCTAAGTCTGCTCAACAAGAGTTAGATCATGCCTTGTGCTGACACCCTAGTCTACTAACCAGGGATAGTGAGGTAATGGATTTAAGAGAAACTCTACAAACACTTCACTAAAACAGCATGATCCTTAAACACAGTCTAGCGATCTGTCCTTATACTCACAGATAGGAATAGGCTGCACCCCTTCAAAGAAGATTCTTTCAGCAACAGAAAAGAAACCACTACAGAAAATCATAACCAATCAAAATGCAAAGTTGTCAAGCCCAGATTTAATGGATACAACTGCAAGACTCTTCCATTTCTAAAGCTCAGAGAACACTGTGAAAGAGGGGCAACATGGAGTTTGTGGTGAGAGGGTTATGGTGATAAAAATGAAAGTGACTCCCATAAGCTCAGAATACCTGGTTCACCATTGGAGAGTGTTTAGAAAGGAATAGAAAGTATTTCTGTGTTGAAGAAAGTGTGTCACTGGAGGTGGACCTAGGGATGTGAGGTTTCAGAAGGTCACACAAGGACCTTCAGTGTTTCACAGTTTCCTAGCTGTGCATCAAGATGTAAGCTACAGTACCTAACTTTACTTTTCTACAAAGTCATTCCTCCTGACCCTTGGCCAAGTTTTTATATACCATAAAAAACTTGTGGCAGAATTTTTTCTGTTCAATGTATTCACAGCAGGAGCCCTGTCATTGAACAGGGAAGAGGGAGGCAGAGCTAGGAGATGTGAGGAGAGAAAGAACAAGGGGGGGGGGGCAAGATGGCTGCAGACATGTACTGGCATGTCTAACAGTTGCAGGTAGTTATTCATATCAAAAGGTTATTTCATTGCAATAACAATTCTAATTGTGTGGGCATCTTATGTATTGCATATTTGCTGATATATAAATCCATTTGTTTAATCTTAAAGGCTTTAGAGTTTTGATTTACTGGATTACTGGAAGGTGGGTCTTCTGACAACTGGGTGGCTATGGCTGTGAAGGAACTAGTGCCTGCAGGGACAAGCAAACCAGAGCTGGAAGCACAGCAACTGGTCACTACAGGGACAAGTTAGAGAGAACAGCCCAGCAGAACCATCTCTGGAGCTCCGGCCCCACTGGAGAACTTGCAGAGACAAATGGCTTAGTGTGGGAACATGGTGGCCAAGCCTGGAGCAAGCCGGCTGTCTTTCTAATACCTCCTAATACAAAAACTATCTTAAAAACCTCCACCAGGCCCTCCTAAACTTTCAAGAAAATACTATTATTAGGGAGCTCATTATGGCAGCTGATACTGTAACAGATTTTGATGATATTTATTAAAGCAAATCTCATTATCTTCAAAAGACAATAAAGTGTAAACTCTGAGCTACTGTACCACTGCCATGCCTGTTTGCCTGCTAGTTATGATGCTTATGACTAACCCTCTAAAACTGGAAGCAACTCAAAATTAAATGTTTTCATCTATGAATTGCTTTGCTCTTGATGGTTCCTCATAGCAATTGTAGTCCTATCTAAGATAGTTGTGTCTCCTAGTAATGTCTAAAGCTACATAATAATGTCGTATCCATGTGACTGTCTAAACATTAGCTGCATGCAGACAATACCAACGGATATGCCAGACTGAATGTGGAAAATCTTAGGAGGCCTCAACTCTATGCAAAAAACCTACAACTTTACAGAAAGAGAGCCAATGAATTCTGAGATCTGGAGAAATAGTCTTCATCAGGAAGAGTACAGCAATTGGTTATTAAATACTAATTTTTATATTATATGTACATAATTATACCTATATATACCTATATTTTATATATATGTACATTTCAACATGTATATATATGCATGTAATAACAATTATTGATGAAAAGAGTTCATGAATTTGATAGAGGGCAAGGAGAGGTATACAAAGGGAGGAAAAGTTGAACATGTAACCTTATTATATTCTCAAAAATAATACCCTAAATTAAGGAGAGTTTTAAATAAGATAGTTTATGATTGTGAAAATGATGCACTGTAAAGAGCTGTAGGTCAACACAAGCACTCTTACATATGTTAGTTCTACTGTGGTTGCAAATTGTATATCTGTTAGAAAAAGGTGAAATACTTTAAATGAACGACGTTCTTCAAAATTTAATTTTAATGGAATTCAAAGCGATGTTAACTCTGAAAATGGCTTCATGATGCACTTTAAAAAAACAGTTTGTTCATGATTGTATTCTATAAACGTCACAGTTATGGGATAATTGCTGTGTATTGAGTGCTTCCTCTGTCCCTGTCTCTGTGGTAAGCACATAATGTCCATTATCTAATTAAATTCTTGCAGGAACACCATGAGCTAGCGATTATAATTGCTATTATATAGATGAAAAAATTGAAGACTGGAAAGGTTAAATACTTTATTCAAGGTCACAAAGTAATGCTGTTATTTGAATTGAGAAACCTTACTTATTCAAAACCTGGTATCCTTTTCACGATATTGTATTGTGCAATGATCTCAAAAAAGACAATGAAACCACATTATGAGTGTTAGTCTGCTTGAATTGACTCTGTCTCTTCTTAAGTAAGTTCAGTACAGAGTCTCATGAGGAAAAGGAACAATAGGAAGTTACACATCAGCATCATCATCACCTCAAAGTTACAAATTTTACATTTATGAGTCAAAGGTTTTGCACATAGATACTGTCTGACCACTGTTAGCAGATGAGATATTCTGTATAGACTTTGGCTCCTCTCAACAGCTAGAAGAAATAGAAGGAGAATCCTGCCAGCTATGGATGATAATAGCATCTAGCATTCTGTTTGCCCATTCCAGGTTTTCTGAACAATTGTAATACAGTCTTGGGAAATGAGGTCAAGGGATGGTAAATGGGAGGCAGAGTAGGCAGGTATGTAACATGAGTGCTACCAGAACAGCCTCTTTCACATCATGCTTACATATGAAGGTACATGGATGTATTTTAGAAGTCCTGAAAATGCACTAAATATTTTCTGCTTGTAATAAAAAAATAATTCATTTAATATTGCATCTGTCATCTTGATTATCTTGTTTACTTCTTAAATACTGACGGTGGCCACAAATACTGGTCTTTGTTGAAGGCAAACTCTAACTATGGACATATTTCCTATGTTTTTTGCCTTTCTCATAGAACCTTGAATCTAAATTGTCCTATACTGCAGTGAATTCAAATCCATGCCAGTGGTATAAAAGCACAGCTAAACTCCTTAAAAGGACTGTGGCCATTTGAATACACAAATAAATTTTTTAAAATTCTTTTATATTTTTAGTTGTAAAGACTAGCATTTAACAGCTGAGCCAAAGAAGTCCTAAGACCCAATAGGGATGACATTATTTGACATATCCAACAAAAGGAGGGGGAGAACCTGTAGAGACCATACCCAAAGGATAGGCACAGTCTCCCTTTGAGAGATGGGGCCACCCACCCATCTTAAAAATATCAATCCAGAATTGCTCCTATTAAAAGGAAATGCAGGGGCAAAGAGTGGAGCAGAGACTAAAGGAAAGGGCATGAAGATACTGCCCCACCTAGGAATCCATTCCATCTGCAGACACCAAACCCAGACACTATTGCTGATAAGAAGCTCTTGCTGACAGGAGCTCAGTAGAGCTGTCCCCTGAGAGACTGTTCCAGAGCCTGATCAATATAGATGATGCAGATGCATACAGACAACCTTTGGACTACGCACAGGAACCCCAATGGAGGAATTAGGGAAAGTATGAAAGAAGTTGAAGGCCTTAGCAACCCACAGGACAACAATATCAACCAGCCAGACCACCCTAAGGCCTCAATGACTAAACTACCAACCAAAGTGTATACATGGACACCAATGGCTCCAGGTGCATATGTAGCAGAGGATTACAATGGGAGGAGAGACCCTGGGTCCTGTGGACACTTGATGACCCAGCATAGGGGAATGCTAGGGCACTGAGGCAGGAGAGGGTGGGTGGGTGGGAAAATAAACTCACTGAGGCGGGGGACCAGGGAGAGGATACAGGTTTAACTGGGAAGGGGGATAGCATTTGAAATATAAATAAATACAATAACCGTTAAAATAAAAATAATTCTTTTAATTTTGCTACATATGATGCAAATACATTTTAAACAGTTCATTTGCCATTTTAATATGTTAACATTGTTAAAATTTCATGGAAGATAGACCCTTGAAGACATGAGTATGAGAACCTTCATAAGCACACATTATTGATGAAGAAAAAAATAATATTCTGCTGCCAGAAATATAAAGAATGTAAAAAGTACCCAAGTCCACTTCTACAGGAGTTTTCCCTGTGTTCTCTTAAGTCCTATGAAGATGATAAACGAGAGCAATTATAGTAAAATTGCACAGAACTGAACACAGAAAATAAAAAAAAATCAAATAGCAGTTCTTTATAGATGCCTCATGTATATGTAAAATTGTCTTGGAAACATTAGATTTTATTAGTCTCATGGATTAACTCTGACCAACATTTCCTCCCATTCCATATTAGACATTTGATTGGTTCTTGCTTCTCCACCCTGCTGTAAAATCTAAAACATTTCTTCTCATATGAACTCACAAATAAATCCATATTTTTTTAGTCTGTGGCAAAACTTGGTATAATTTAGTTTACTTGGTATTTCTGTATTGTTAGGTTTTGTTATGGGGGAAGCCAATAGGATTAGGACATGTTATATTTAGTGAAGTGACTGACTCAGAAGACAAGTGTCACATTTATTTATCGGATGTGCACCATAGTAATCTTCTTAGAGTGCAGATTGTGGTTCAGTGCGTGCTGGCTGAGATTCTGCATTTGTATAAAATCCCAGATGCTGTGGTGCGCTACTGTGAAACCACAATTGGTCTCCACAAAACCAACAGCAAGACTGGTTTAAAACAAAGTCTTTATATTCTCATAAGCAATACATCCCCCTCTGTTGCTTGCATTTATCTTCAAGTAGAGCAAGCTCACTGCTCTCTTAAGATCTAGTACTGCAGCACTATAATTTTTCAAAGGTATATTTATGACATAGAAATAGAAGAGTTAAATTTCTTGGCATAAGTCATTTACTGACATCAGCGTCCCAGGCTAAGTTGCTATAACTTGCCAAAAGCTATTAGCATCATTTTGGCTAACCAAACAAGGTCATAACCAAAAGGCTTGGATTGTTGAAAAGAAATTATTGAGTCTTGCACAGTTTAAATAATATTGACATTTTGTTAGTCTGAAATTAACATTGTGACTGGTATTATTTTTTTGCTACTTATTATGTGTAGAAAAACTCCACTGAGGACTACAAACTCCAGATATTAAAAGTATATCTATGGTTTCTTTTCTTCCTTTTAGCTAAGGTTCTGTGCAATGATGCTCTATAGACTACAACTCTGGACCTGTTTTCCTCAAGATACTCTTTTATGTGCATTTTAGGACACTGTCATTTTGAAATATTAAGCCCCTTACAAGTTTCCTACCTGGTGAAATAACTTTTCACAATGGTATCCCTTTATATTCTTCACTGTCTATTATAGCATCAGTGAAACTGCTGGGGAAATAAAGTTTTAACAGAGATCCAATCCTTCAAAAGGACTCAAAACCATTTCTAAACACCCTCCCTCAATCCAGCAAAACTGGTCTTTCCAAGTTGCCAATACAGCGACTGTGTAACAGTCAACACCCTGTCAGTTATTGCAAGCATGATTTCTCCACACCACAGGTAAGCAGTCACTGTGTTGTTCATCTGTGCAACAGACATCCTCTGTCTGGCTCATGCTGTTAAGTGGGAACCGTTTCATGTCCTGTTGTAAATACCGCCAGAACACAGAAGCAGTCTCCTTAAACTTGCCATTGATTTTGTTAGGGAGATCTCAGCACTCAATCTGTTACGTTCTACTCCCCTTCCTTCAGTCCCTGAAGATGCGTCACTACACTCACTTCATTTCCTGTAATGGCTACACTCATGGATTTGTGTGTCTACTCCAGCCTGAAAACAAGATATGTATTTCTAAATTTAAATGTGGCTTTAGTCTTGTTATTAATGTAGCAAATATTACTGAACGTTGCCCATCTATTCGTAAGTGGTATAAAGGCATGATTCATTAACTCATTGTTCTGAAGAAAAACTGACATGTACCCACAATGTCATTTTACTCAACCATAAAGAAATCAACTAAAGAAATAATGACATTTTCAAAAATGGTTCAATTAAGAAAGTTTAAGCAATTATTGTAGTTAATCTATCTATCATCTATCTATCTATCTATCTATCTATCTATCTATCTATCTATCTGTTTATTCATTTATTTACTTTATATCCAGATCAAAGCCCCTTCACATTCTCACCCTAACAGACCTCTCCCTTCCTTACCCCCTTCCCTTTTCTCAGAGAAGAAGAAGCCGTGCTTGGGTACCAAAGCACCCTAACACATCAAGTCTTAACAGGATTAAGTGCATTGAAGCATGACTTGATAATGTTGAGGTTTACAAATGAGGAAACAGACTTGGAAATGAAATGTATTATATAAAGCCATCACTAATAGTTTTGAGGTCCAGAAGTTGAATTTAGATGTTTTGTGTCTGAAGTCATCACAGTGAGCCACAATAATTTACTGCAATGAAATAAATTGCTGCACGCACACAGCCTCTACTTGGCATGCTTCTCTCATTGGCCCCCTTTTACTTTGCCTTACAGGCACTGACTTTAAGCTCCACAATGACATTTTCTTCTCTCTTCCTTTTTGGTAGGCTCTTGCCATTGCCATGGAGAAAGGGAGGTTTTGGCCTCTGTCAACCAAGTATAATCCTGAACAAATTAAATAGCTATCTCATTGTTTATATTCTAAAATAAGTGTAGATTGTAAACTTGGTTAATATTAGAGATGATAAATTATATTTTAAGCTTTAATAATCAATGAAAAAGAAGGATTCTTTGTCTTGTCACTCCTTGCAAGTTTAAAAATACTATGCGTAAATTTGCAATAAAAATTAAAAAAATATATTTCATACCATCTGGTTAATAGATGCAAATTTTTATATTTTAAATTTATTTTATTACTAAAAATACAAGTTTCTTATATATATTCAGTCCAAATGTGTTGCTTTGACCTACAGATTACTTTGAACTGGTTGTTAATAAATAGTGAATATAATAGAAATTTCTACTTTTTGTTTTTCTGTTCAAAGGTAAAATGTGAATTTCATTTGTGATAATTCTTTGCTCTGTCCTGTCTTACTCATTCACATCTTCTGTACCAAAATTTCTTTTAAGTTTTATGTGGGATTCTTGTCTTTATATATGTATTCGCACTGTGTATGCTTGTTCACTTCTGTGGCCATGGGTGGGAATGTGAAATCCAAGACAACCTTAGATTTTTTTTTTCTCAACTGGCTCTCTGCTGTTTTCTGCTACATCCTCTGTCTTCACCTCCTGCCTCTAAGTAAGGGCTCTGGGAACATATATTGAAGTTTGTTTTTTGTTTGTTTGTTTGTTTTATTGTTGTTGTTGTTGTTTATGGGTATTTGAACTTGGGATATCAAGTGTTCTGGACAAGTATACTTACCCACTAGGATCATCTGCCAGGCCAAAAGAACAAGACTCACTGTGTAAGTCCCATTTATTAAAACATCATTTGAGTGTAACCATTCTTCTCCCAGAGAGATCTATATAAGCATACACATCCCCTTCTTTTTTAATTTCATTCCTCCAAAACTTACTAGTGTAAATATCAACTTTGAACTCCCTAGTCTTAGCAACTTCTATGTTTATTTATGCCTGTTCATGCAGCTACTGTGTGGGTCTGAAATAAACCTGCTAATCCGTCACTTCTCACTTTCTTTCACATATGTCAATCACTCGATTGGATACATCAGATAAATTATTTCATAAGAGAAATTTCTGCCCTGCATTTATTAGGAACAAGCTAAATGAAATCAACAAATAATTTTCATTCTGTAGAAGGGAAGAAAGTGGTTGAAATCTAGAAACTGTGCTCTAACTCAGTAGCTGAAACTGAGAAAAACTTTCCTGGGGAAAATCACCTACACAGGGGAGATTTCAAGTACATAAAAATCTGCGACAGTGTCATTATTGAAGATGAATTTGGAGAGGTTAAAGCTTTCTCAAAAGAAATTAATATTGGAAAAAATGCTAACAACTAAATTTATATCCTGAGGAATAATTAATACTGAGAATGCTTGAAAAGTCATAAAATCATATTCTATTTTAAGATCTATATAATACATATAAGTACACTTACGACAAAGGCCTCTGACAATCTAAGCTGATTCTTACCAGAAACCATCCTCCCTAAGGACTAGCTTTCATAGTACTGGAAGTTTCTGTGCAAGCTGACAAGAGAGGGACACAACAAATAGTGCTACTCCCCCGTGAACCACAACAATGATCAGCAGGGCAAGACATCAGAAACAGCACAATAATTTATTTATTTATTTTTTGTTTGTAAACAGTAGTTGTCTAATTGGGTTTAAGGTCTGTTCAATAGGAGTAAAATTAAGCCTAAGACAGGAAAATTGGCCAACTCCCCTGGCCTAGACATGTTGTGTATTTTACAGGAGAACCCACCCACTGCCATTTTTATGAACTGTTACAATTCCTAACTTCATTCTCAACACATATTCTTACACCCACAGGTAAATGTAGCTATACCTCTTATGGAGTGTATTTTTCTTTCTAATAGAGAGACCCAGATCATTGCAGAAAATCACAAGTGAACAATATGTGGAGCACACCTGATTATGGCTCATATTATAAGGCTCAGGGAACTGCCAGACGGTGTGTCTGCCTCAAAGTGCAAGCTGCTCAGTGGAAGCAGAACACAGGCATTAATAGAGTTCCCACTCTGTGTTTCCAAATGAGAAACAGCAGAGTCTGAGATGGATGGTGTGGTTCCAGTCTCCTGTGTTCCCATGTGCCTTCAGCATATTGCTGGGAGATGGGAACGAGGGTTAATAGGTCTATACTTCCTCTCAGAGCTTATAAGCACCAGACAAGGGGAAGGCTGAGCCTAGGATAGGGACCTAGTCGGTTTTAGTTAAAAGTGAGTGCTGAGAGTGTGGAGGGGTTAGGAAAGAGAACACACTTCTCCTCCTGGAGATTTAGGCATGGCTTTTTACTAAGAAGCCCCGCCCCCAGAACCCCACATGATTCTTGATAAAGGAGAAGGTACTGACATGTCTAAACTGTTTTATTTTGATGGCAGATGTGAATGAATATACCTTACTCAGGGTGAACCAAGGGAAGTTGCAGGAAGGAATGCCCAGGAAGGGAAGCTTATTGGCTGACCACTCTGGGTCTATCTAGATACCTCATTAGCATGGAGAACTTCAGGTTTTTATGCTATGTGGTTACATATTCCAGATGAGGTAATTTGGCAGGGAGCTGGCACTATGCCTACCATTTTCAATTCTGAGATTCCCCAGGGTATGAGCCTTGCTTGACCTTACCAGTTCATCTATCTGGTGCTATAGTTCACTTGCCCCACAGAGAATATTGTCAAAAGTGGATGGAAACATCATAAGAGCAAGAGGGACAGAAAATCTCCTGTCAGATTGTGAAATGTGTCTCCTAGAAATAAGAGGAATGTTTCATCCATGATACCTCAGCAATATGGCTGCTTAAACAAGCTTTGAACATCCTCAGAAAATATCAATAATCATATTAATGTAGAATGAAAAAATCTCCTGAGGCCAACCCCTTGACAAAAACTACAAGCAAGTAGTTACTGATAGTAGCAGTATGGCTAAATTTCCCCAGGGATGGGACACTTAATTGGATATTCATTGTCAAGTGGTCAGCTCTGAAATCATATCCATACAAGCAACATTAAAGAGATTCAGAAGGTCTTTCAAATGGTTACATATGATTACTAATTTTAAAAACAGAGGACATGCATTTGAGAAATAGCTAGATGGGTGTTATTAAAGGTGTTGGAGTGGAGGAATGGAAGAGGAGGACAGATTTACTAAAAATATATTTTAAATTTAAAGATTAAAAATGAATAACAAAACAAGAGAATAGATAGTCTTAGAGTTTAATAGGGAATATGTAGTTATTTGTAAATACATGTGCAGATCATACCTCACCCATTAAATGCTCAAGAGTCAAGGTCTCTATTGCTTTCAGGATGAATAACTTAAACAGAAAGAGGTATAATCATTCTTTGAAGATGTGGTCACTGTTAATTTTCCATGCTCTCCTGGATAGCTCTACATATATGCAGCACAAATCGGAATTAATAGTTGTTTACAAAAAAGTGAGCTGGGGGGGAGATAAGAAAGCTGGGAGGATGAGGGTACATGTATCATATTTCATTGCATACAAGTATAAAATCGACAAATATCAAAAATAAAGATGAATTTTTATAATGGTGAGTGAAGTATTTACTACATTTCAACATCGTGCACATGACTTCAATTTTTTCATGTATCTTTTGGTTTTTACATTGTGTGTTCTTTTTTTATTTCTTCCATTTCTTTGAGGTAGAATATTTACATAATACATATTAATTATTAAGTGCAAATTAGACAATTTCCAAGGAAGAAGAATATCCTATTTTTTGATAAACCTTATTGGGAGCTATAAAAATATCTCAGTTGTAAATTACTTGCTGCTCAAATGTGAGGACCAATGTTAGATCAGAGATCTCACGTAAAATCCAGACAACTGTTGGGACTCTTTGTTATACCAGCATCGAAGGTTAACACAGGCATTCTCAGGAAAAGCTAGTTTGTTATGTAAGTCAAGCCAGGAGATTTGGGTTCATGGAGACACCTACTATTTATAAATAAGTAGAAATTGATCAAAGAAGACATTTAATGTCAATGTGTCACACACACACACACACACACACACACACGCCCCCATATGAGAACACACATAATGCACATACAGAAGCACTGCATACATACATTTATATTTACACATATAGAAAGGATAACTCTGTTAAAAATCTGGTGTTGGCAAAGGTGTCACTTATAAGAGTATACCTAAGCCTTTTATTTTTAATCTTAGAGAAGTGGTCTCTTCTCAATAAAACTTGTTACTTTGATTTTGGTGATTTTTATGGCCATTTTGCATGTTTATTATCTATATCATTTTGATTTCTAATTTACTAATAATTTCACCATAAAAATCATCATGTAAAATCATCATGTACGATATTAGTAGTGCAGAAATAGATACAATAAATGTGTAAATATCGTAACATGTTTATTTATGTTCCATAGCATACAAATCTAGAGATTAAAATTTAAGATCAAATTAATTTCATGAGTTGAGTGCCAGAGATATCACAATATACAATGAGAAATAAATAGTGCAGTGTCTCCACATCAATGCTTCCAGTGTCCAAGCATGAACTTGGCATACATTCTGGTTTATATTTCAAGTGGTACAGTACAATTAAGTCATCTTACACTTTGAAGCTAATGACTCATCCCAATTAATCGAATGAGGACAGATACACATTTTTTAAATAAGTTTTTTTTTTTACTGTTTTTTTTCCCTGACAACTTGATGTTCTATAATATTAGCCCTTAAAATCATGACTGTGTTGCTCTACACAAGTGTGGCTATGCATCATAATTAGGAACCATATGGGGGTATATTTAGGATGCTTTCAGAAAGCATCTGAGAGAATTATGGTTTGTGCAGAGTGACATAATACAAGGTACCATTTGTGAACAATTTCGGATGTACCTGCTACATATTCTCAGACTTATGGTTCAGTAAAAATAGCAACAGACCTGGTGTCAGATGCTTGGCTATAGCATCCTCCAACTGGCGGTCTCTGAGAAAAGCCTTTCAGCAACCTTTGTCTCATTCCACCATCTGTCAAATGCTGGGAAGAGGTGCTGCAGAGCTGGGTGCCTGCTCACATCACAGTTCAACATCACTGTTGAACCAGTACCAAGGACAAAACATAACTACAATTGTAGAAGACTTTGTAGCATCTTACCTATCAAATTATATGTAATTTTTAAAATTCCACTTAAGTCATGCAGCCCATTTGAAGAATTCATTTTAGAATTATCTGTGTCTTAGCATAATAACAAACAGTTTCTCTCAACATAATCTGAGTCCATAACTCTAAAGCAATGCAATGTGGAATGAGACAGTATTTCCAGGAGTCCTTTCTAGGAGAAGATAAGTAGGTTAATTGTGTTTGACAAAACCTTCTATTCCAAGGTGTGGGTGCAAAACTTAAGTGGAGACTATCCCAAGTGTTAAGTATTGACTTTTTCATTAGTATCTGCACCTTAGAGTCTAATTTATTTTCATCAATATAATGTAACCTAATTGAAACCTCAGAAATCACTTGATTCTTCTAAAATAACATTATATGTCACAGAAATAATAAAGTTCATAGATTATCAGTAGTTGTAGCTAAAGTATTAAGAAAAATTTTGGTCTGTGAGAAAACCATTTAAGAGAATTACTTAAAACCACAACACATAGGGCATAGCAGGCTCAAGGGCATGAAGTTCTAATTACACTCAACTTAATATGAAAATCAACATTTAAAACTTTAGAGCTCTCTGCACTTTAGAAAAGATGTGGAAATGAATGAACCTTACCAAGACTTTATTTGAATTCAAAGAGAATTGTTCATTTTTACCTCAATAACAATATACCCTCTCAGTTTATGAGCACATGACACTCTGTTTGTATAATACACATACATGTTTGCCTTTTAATTTGAATAAGCAGTTGACAGATTCAATTTTCTCAATATTTGATGCGTACAATAATTGAGATTTAGTTACTGATTGTTAATTTTTTTATTTAAATGCATAGATACTCTTGATTATGTATATAATAATATAGCAATTATGTTGAATGTAGTGACAACACCCAGTTAAATTTTGGCTTTATTAGTGATAATGAAGGCCTCTTTCAATGTGTATGACTCACCACAGGCAAGAATATACCCCCTGCTGGCTGTGTCCATTTCATTCTTAACAACACGTGATCTCTACACCTTGCCTCTTCTATAGTGAAATATCCTCAAGAATCAACATAATGCTAATCATCTACTACAAGGAGAAAACTGAGTAACACAAATAATAGCGAGCAGTAGTAAGGTACAGAATAATAAAGGCGTTCGTGGCAAACTTTGCCATATCAGAACCTTTGAAAAGAAAGATAAATAAAATGAAAAATAATTAAAAATAAAATGTTGTTGGATATAATTAGGCATTCCGGAAGATGTTACTGTTAAGTACTTTTCAAATGTATACAGGATAGATTAAAATGTAATTTTTTTTCAGGTGTACATTAGCTCTCAAAGCTACCTTAGAACAATTTAAACCACTGAATTTTTGCCAACTGCAAATAGTGTCTAATAAGTTAATAATAGTCATATTACCAGGATGCTCAACAGAAGGCTATTGTGTGATGAATAATCTTTGCTTGCTGGCAAATTCATATTTTTTGTAGATGAATTTTCCAGGGACCTCATGTTAATTAAGCCTGCCTTGGGAAATAAATTGGGTTATTTACAGGAGTGTGGCACTTAAAGACTGTAAGTTTCTCAATGGCAAGGGTGACATCTTAATCATGTTAGCTCACTAGTGTCTAGTGTTGGTTGATGGAGCATTAAGCAATATTAAATATTTACAAATTATTTCAGCAAAGCATCATTTATTATGTTCCTTAGTTTATCATTCTGGCTGCTTGCTTGATCTCCCTAAAAATAGGGAATAAGAGAAAAGATTCAATAAAAAAAGATACACAAAGGCTCTGTTCTGGCCACCTGTGTCTGAAATAAACAACCTTACACAACAGTTTGAAAGTAGGAATTCCAATTGGCCAAAACCTTAAAACAATTATGCAGGTGACTAAGCTAGTTGAAACTTGCTTGCAATAACATTGGGGCTCCAGATTAAAAAAACTGATTTCAAGGATCTCATAAAATGTAGTGCTCCTAAAAAACAATAATGCAGTCATTTACTATTGTGGTGGGTCAGAAACCCTAGAAATTATGTCACAGATTTCTGAAGTAGATACAATTGACAATGTCTTCTGGAAAATGTGGAAACTACTGGCTACCTGTAGCTGATTTAAA
The DNA here is from genome assembly GCF_011762505.2 of Arvicanthis niloticus. Taxonomy (NCBI): domain Eukaryota; kingdom Metazoa; phylum Chordata; class Mammalia; order Rodentia; family Muridae; genus Arvicanthis; species Arvicanthis niloticus. The sequence continues at coordinate 19,748,964 of NC_047659.1, forward strand.
GTTAGAATTTATTTTAATTATTTAAAACAAATATATAATAATTGAATAAAATAAAGATTTCTTCAACTGTGTATCAGCTAAATGCCTTTAATGATTAAGATATTACACAGTGTCTTGTTCATTGAATCAAGGGAATTTTAAATTAGTTTCTTTTGTGTGTGCTATTGATAATTGGGCTCACGGCCTCATACATATTTGGCCAGCATGACATCAGTACTTGCAGCCATGAAAAAAGTATTTAAAATGACTAGTTTTCTCATAAGTTTTTGAATAACAGAATTTTTATTGCCATGTTTCTCTCTGACTACATCACTTTGTTCTCAAATTTAGAAAGAAGTGCATATGAAACCATTGCTGTGTCTGGTTTTGCTTTATTTTGTTTTTGTCAACATGGCAAAATCTAGAGTTATTTGTGAAGAGAAACCAGAAGTGAAAGTTGTCTGTATCAGTTTACCTATAAAGGAGTTCATAAGTGGTGCCCAGATCACTGTGGGCTATGTTATTTCTTGGTAATAAGTTAAAAAATAGGTTGAGCAAGTCATGAGGAGCAAGCCACTAAGCAAAATTCCTTCATAGACTGTTTAGAGTTCTTGCATCCAGGCTTCTGCTTCGAATTCTTGCCCTGACTTTCCTTCATGATATATGGTGATCAGGGGTGTGATATGAAATAAACACTTTGCTCCCAAAGATACTCTTGCTTGGAGTGTTCTATCACAACAGAAATGTAAGACACACTTTTGCACTAATGCAGCATAGAAATACATCAGCCAATCTTACCATGTCTAATGTCAATTCAAACACACAGGCATTGTTAGTGCTTTAATATGTTTAACCTCCTATTTTATTTTTTCTAGATGTCCATTAATCACTTTACTCCTCTTTAATACTTTCCCCTCTACTGCCATGTATTGTCATGATTTATATGCATAGACATATCTGTATAGATGTTTTAAATGTATAGTAATCAAATGAAAACACATGTAATGTTTGTCTTCCTAAGGCTGACTTATTTTCCTGCAAAATGCTTAGTATGTGTGTGTGTTTGTGTTTGTGTGTGTGTGTCAGACAGAAAGAGAGAGACAAAGAGAGAGAGAATAAACTTAGTGAAATTCTATTGTTTATACACAAGGTAATATATTCTTTATGTATTCATCTATTGATAGATAAGTTGACAAAAGTCTAAAATTAGAACTACCATATAATTAGGAACTACCACTTTTGCTACTTGAGTGTCTGAGTCAACATATCATAGGCATTTGTACATATCCAGCATGGAACCATTCACAGTAGCTTAGACAGGAGAGTAAAGATACCATTTGAGTCCTCATACCTAGTCCAACATTTTGTTGAGTAACCAGAACCTCTGTCATCTATCCTAAATAAAACATTTAGTTCTGAACCTGGCTTTAGGATGAATGTCAGCTGACGACCATCCACTCAAGTCTTTTCTCTCAAGGTAAATAGCTATAAGTTTTCAACCCCGTCAGAAATCCAGAATGACTGAGTTAACCATAATTGTGGGAAGCACAAAGCATAGTTTCTAAAACTTAGCCAATTTATAGAGACCTCTGAACACCTGGACACTCGCTCTACTTCAAAACATTGGAGTATCTGTTCTTCTGCCTTCTGTGCCAGGATCATCTGACAGACCTTAGTGCTGCAGAATTATTAAGGGCTGATTATTCTGTCTAGGCAGATATAATCAGTCGACTATTCTGCAAGTGTGTCCTTTTCTGGACAGTAATTTGTCTGTAGAAGGAAAGTGGCAATTCTTGCCTAGTGGCTGTCTCACCACAACTGGAGTAACTCCAAGGATGCTCAATTTCTTCTTAGAATTCAATATAGGAAGCTGTCCGGAGCAGACAGGTCTCTAATGAAAATGAACATTAATACTGAAATGTTTGTCATGTCAATTCTAAGGATTTCTGAGGACTATCTTGTACCTCACAGGTACAAATTGGCATAATTATGCTCTAATTGTATTTTGAGAGAAAAGTTTCATTTTAACAGGAAGGGTGATATGTAGGAGGAGCTAAGGTGGGAGGAGTACTGAGAGGAAGAGAAGGAGTAAGAAGAGGAGGAGAAGAAGGAGAGGAGAAGCTAGGTGATGAAAGAGAGAAAGAGGGGGAAGACAGGGAGGCAGATGTTCATGTATCTCCACCAGTCAAAGATAGTTAATATATCTAGGTTGGGTAGTGGGTTACACCTCTGATTGAGCAATAACAAACTTATAAAGCCCACGATTAACATTTTTAAAATAATGTATATGTGCAAAAAGAAAGAGGGGGCAGGGGATAGGGGTTTTCTAAGGGGGGGGAATGGGGAAAGGGGATGGCATCTGAAGTGTAAATAAAATATCTAATAAAAAAAAGATACCTTTTGAGATCTAGCATTGTGATGATATACATAGTGGCTCGTTACTGTATGTGAGAACTGTATTTGAGGGTTTTAGAATAGGTGATATGCTTCTGAAATATTCACAATGAAAGATGAGCTGAACTCTAATAATTAAACATTTTTTCACTGTGCCTCCTCATTTTGTAAAAAAATCCATTGGCACTCTTCAGTACATACTGTTCATACCACTCACTATAATTCTGCCTTCTTCAAACAAATATTTCAGTCATATTTACCTGTCTAGCTACAGAGAAGCTAAAGCAATGGGATTATGTACTAATCAAAACCTCTAAATAATGTTGCTTTTTATTTTTTAATGAGGCTGTTTTTCAGATACCATTTGCATGTAACCATGAAACGCTACTTTTTAAAATACAATTCCAAACTTATAAAGCCTATGATTAACATTATTTTAAAAATGTATAAATGGAAAGGGGGCATGGGATAGGGGTTTTCTAAGGGGGGGGTAATGGGGAAAGGGGATGGCATCTGAAGTGTAAATAAAATATCTAATAAGAAATTATTTAAAAAAAAGAAAAAGCAAAAAAAAAAAGGAAAAAAGATCCAATACAGTATATAAAAAAATAAAATAAAATACTTTTGTTAATTTTTTGAGAATTTCACAGTGTATTTTGAACATATTCAATCTCTCAACATCTCCTCTTAATACCTTGTCCATTCTGCCACTCTCTCCACCAAACTTTGAGATTCTCAAAATCGTTAAATCTGTAAAACTGTCTTTAAAAAAAAATCTATACAGGTCTTATGTTGCCTCTCTAAATTCTCTAACCACACAGAGTGGAGTACTCTCGCCTTGCCTCTTCATCCTATCAGCTTTAGTGTATAAAACTATGTTTAGATCTATATCCAAATCACTCTTTTCATGAACAACTTTGCTGTAACTTGCAAGGCAAGAATGGTTCTCAGACTTCTAAGCAAAGATTTGCGTCTCCAATGGAGGAGTTAGAGAAAGGACTGAAGGAGCTGAAGGGGTTTTCAACCACATAGGAAGAACAGCAATATCAACCAACCAGACCCTCCACAGCTCCCAGGGACTAAACCACCAACCAAAGAGTACACACGGAGGGACCCAGCCTCGTATGTACCGGAGAATTGCCTTGTAGGCATCAATGGGAAGAGATGCCCTTGGGGCTGTGAAGGCTCAATTTCCCAGTGTAGGGGAATTCGAGGGCGGGGAGGCATGAGTAGATGGGGGGGTGCACCCTCATATAAGCAAGGGGAGAAAGGATTGGATGGGGGGGGATTCTGGTGGGAAAACTGGGAAAAGGGATAACCTTTGAAATGTAAATAAAGAAAATATACAAAAAAGAAAAGAAAAAAAAAACCCTCATCTTGCTATAGTTATGTGAGGAGTGAATCATTCCAAATTGCAGTTAAAACAAAAATCCTGAGTCGTATTAGCCAAAATACCCAACAGAGGGAATATTTAATCTGAAGAGATCACCTCCAGTAGATAGGCTCAGTGCCTACTTCCGGGATCGAACCGCTCACCCATCTCAAAATTTTTATACCAGAATTGTTCCTAAGGAAACGCAGGGACCAAAAATGGAGCAGGAGCTTGGTATAGCTGTTCAGTGAGAGTCTCTACCAGCATCTGAGACATATGCAGATACTCACAGTCAACCATCAGCCTGAGCCTCGGGACCCTAAAGGAAGAGTTAGGGGAAGGAGTGACAGAGCTGAAGGGGAATGCAACCCCATAGGATGAACAGCAATATCAACTAACCAGAACTCCCAGAGTTTCCAGGGACTAAACCACCAACCATGGCTCCGGTACATATGTAACAGAGGATTGCCTTAACTGGTATCAGTGGAAGCGGAGGCCTTTGGTCCTGTGGAGGCTTGATGCCCCAGTATGGGGTCTTTTAAAGAGGTGAGGCAGGAGTGGGTCGGTGGGTAGAGAAGCACCCTCTTAGAGGCAAAGGGGAGGGAGATTCGATGGAGGGTGTGCAGAGGGGAGACAGGGAAGGGGGACAACATTTGAAATATAAATAAAACAGCCAATTTTAAAAATCCTGAGTCATTTCTCAGTGTGATAAAAACTGTGTCTTTTTCATACTTCATTGTTAATGTAACGGCAGATCTTTGTTAATATATTTCATTGTGATTTAGTGCATTATATTAAAATCAGGACTTGTAACTCTTGAATATAAAACTAAATGTTTTTTTGTGATAATGGTCATTCATCATTAGTTATAAAAGCTCTATTTGCAATTTGAAGTTCCAATTTAATTAGTGTCACATACTTGAAGCTACCTTCTGTCACCAGCAGTAGTAACATGCTTTCTGTTCCTTCTAGTGGAGGTTGCTAATAAATATTTCAAGTGGAACAAAACGTTGAGAAGAACAACAGAAGTGTTAATTACCTATGCAATTAAAGTGTCTGAGATGAGCAGGAATGAAACAGTCTACTATACTTACATCTCTAATAGCTATTAGCCTTCAGATGAAAGGCTTATTGCCATTAGTTACAACTGCACAGATAAATCATGGGGAGAGGTAACGGGCAGCACAAGCCTGTGTTTATACATCTTCAAATGGCCGGGTAGAGTCTTAACTAACAGCATACTCATTGATCCCTTTGCATCAGTAAGTTATAATACACAAAAGGACCATATCATACACAGAATTCTGTTTTTCCTTGTAAATGGGGTAACTCTTATAAAATACCTTATGAAGTTCCTATATATTGTATACACTTATATTACGTAAAATGTGTACTTACCAGATGAAAATAGAGTATATATACAAAATAGAGTTTTATTTAGCAACAATTAACAATAAAACTACATTGTCTTGTAAGGAAATAAATGGCACTTGAGATCATTTTATAAAGCAAATAAATCAGACTCTGAAAGGCAAATAGTATATTTTCTAATTAGTTGACCCTAGATTTTTGTAGAAATTCATAAGATTACATCTATCTATGTATCTATCTATTATCTATCTATCTATCATCTATCTATCTATTATCTATCTAATCTATCTATCTATCATCTATCAATATCTATCATCTATCTATATCTATCTATAATCTATCTATCTATCTATCTATCTATCTATCTATCTATCTATGGCATGAAAATGAAATTGAGGCTTATTGAGAATAAATGGGAATAATGAGGGGTGGAAATAGAAGAACAAGATGGAAAATGAACATGGTCAAATTTCATAAGATATTTATTTGAAAAAAAATCTTTCTGAAGCCAGTGAGATGGCTAAGTACGTAATTTACTTGCTTTAAAAGCCTGGATACCTGAGTTGAATCTCTGAAACCTACATAAAGCCTGTAGTTGCACTATTACGATTGCATAAACACATACCATATGGACACACACATACATACACACACACATATATATACACACAGACAAAGATGCATGCACTCATATATGCATACATGTAAACACATAGACAAACATACACATAATACAAACATACACACACACAAACAGATGCAAGCATGCACACACACAAAGATAATAATTAAATAATTTAAAACTATGTTTTTATAAAGGCCATAATGAGATATAATGAATATACAGCAATAATGAAGTCAGAAAAAAAGAAGCAGGAAGACATTTTCCATTTTAAACCTAACATTCTTAAGATTGAAAATATATAACTCTAATTGATTTTGTTATGTCTGTTATCTAAGGAAAATTTTATATTCCTTGAAATTGGGTGTTTTTTCCTTTATTTCCTTCCAAGATTCTGATGACCCAGGCTGTGTATCTCTAGCAGTTAATAAGCAACAACCCATTGATGTTTTTTTGAGATACAGTGTTTATGTTGTCTGCAGTGTTCAGATATTTACCAGAGACTTAATAACTAATGAGATTGTCTTGTTCCTTGGATTCCAGTCAATTCTTCATAAAGAATCTTCACTATTGTTTCCTCAAATGGTTTTACCAGAGGTATTTTTTTATAGTAGAATACAGGTCTTCAGAAGATCTTTAGACTTTGAAATATATGCTTAATGAAATCATTTTTATAAAATAGGAATACAATGATGTTGAATCCAGATTTTGTTTATGTTGCTATTTCTTTAACAAAAAAGTGTTATTATTAAACTCAGAGATCAATTTATGTATAAAATTATCACAAATTTCATGTAATGGCTTTCTAGCTAACAGTTTTCAAAATGATGTAGGTATTTCCAATTACAAAATTATCCAAACACAAAATTACTCAAATCTGTGGAAGGAAATAATATCTACTATAAACTCCTTTCCATTAACATAAAGGATGAGATTTGTTTCTTCCTGTGTATTCATGCAGTAAAGCTTTCAGTGGGGTTTTCAGGCGATGATAAATTAGCATCCCAACATTGTAAGCGCAGTTTTTTATGATATGTACTAAACTGTGGGGAAAATGTGCACTCCTGTGAGTCCCTTAAAAATATGATCCTCAGGTTTTCATAAAAGAAGCTTCCCAAAATTTGAGCATCCATTATGTAACATGAGCTTGGCGCTTTCCCAGAACCTGTTTGCTCCATCACACTTCCACATTTTCTAGCATGTAACTGAATCCTGGCTGTTCAGTATTATTTGCAAAACAGCTTCACATTTGCACAGTCAGATAGATGTTATTGTCCAGGTTTAATCTGGGACTCTCATATTCTGTAATCATCCCCTCTTTTCCCAATAAATTTTGAACAATCATTAATTTAAAAATATAAATGTTAAATAAAGGATGTTTAAATTAAATTATTAATTGTTAGAAAGAAGTATACATTTTCTTTTCAAAGGTTAAGAGATAACAAACAATATCTTATTCATAATTTTTAAAGAAGTAGAGATTGTGCTTTACTGAAGAGGAAAAACGTCTTAGCCACCATTACAAGAATTGGTCATTTCCTCCTTTAAATTGGACTTATATTAAATGATATTTGTTGAAAGCTAGTTTGTCCTGATACAAAGCATGCTCTTTAATAAGTAAGAAATGTAAATTGGAATCAACTGCTTCCCTGTAAATCTAATTCACAAAACATTAGTGACACACAGAATATATTTAATGAGAAGTCACCATTTCAGTACTCACCTGAGACTATGAAGGACAGATTCTAGTATAAGGCATAAAAAGGACTGTCTTTTTCCTGGGTGTGTATTTCAAATGCAATAATATTCCAGACAATAAAACAACTTATAAAAAGAAAATAATAGGAACAACAAAAAATAGCCTCAAGTTATTTAATTGATCTGGATTTTACAGAAAACTTGAGATACAACAAATTGAAATAAGTCCTGAAAAAAGTATAATCAGAAAGTTGAAATAACCAGAATTTCACAGAAATTTATTTTTTAAAACTATTTGTCAGGCTGAAGAGTTGGCTCAGTGGTTTCAAGCACTGGCTACTCTTCCAAAAGTGCTAGATTCAATTCCCAACAAACACATGGTGGCTCCCAACCATCTGTAATGGAAACCGATTTCCTTTTCTGCTGTGTATCAGAACAGAGAAGTCACATGCATAAAAGAAATAAAGAAATCTTGAAAAAAAATCTATATGTGTATGGACCATTTTTTAGGCTACTCCCACATGACTTTGCTACTTAATTTATCTAGTGAAGAATAATTCTTTATATTTTGGTAGCAATGATTGGAGGGTTAATACTGATGAACAACTTGAAAGGATCTATAATTTTCTGGAGAAAATACATCATAACAAATCTGTGTGTGAGTTTCCAGGTTGCATTTGTTTATTTGTTTGTTTCTTTGGGAGAGGAGACCTACTCTAAATGTAGGCAACATCCTACTTTGTGGTTGATTCCTGGATGAAGTAAACAGAAGAGGGTGAGCTGAGAACCAGCAGTCATCTTCCTGCTTCCTGAATGTGAACTCTATGTTAACAGGTGCCTCCTGGTCCTACCACCAAGACTTTGGCCCAAAAATGTACTATACCATGACAAACTTTGAGACTGTATTTCCTACAGCTGCATTTGTCAAGAATTTAATCCCTGCAATGATATAATACTTGATACAAATGAGTAAACAGTAGGCTGGTTATTGGCACCACAATCACTGAGAGTTACATCAATGAAGATGATGTTATCTTTATATCTACAATTACTGCAATTTGAACATTTATTATAAAATAAAATGAGTGGGGAACTGGCTAGTCAGTCCTACACTAGCAGCTCATTTTATAGTTTAAAATTGCTCTTTTAAACCAGTCTTTCAGACGGTGTTTAGGACATAGCAAAACAGGTAAAGCATTACAATTAATAATCACTTTATTCAAAAACAAAAAGGCACCGGCACAGGTGTTGGTATTTCATAATGACAAGTATAATTTATAAAATCAGATATTCTGGAATTTAAAATTTAGGCACAGGGATATTGGTAACAGTGAGTATGTTGTAGGAAAGCAGTCTTTATCCATACTAAACTGAAGGGTTCTGACTGCTGGAAGAATTCATGGAATGTGGGAGTTTAACTAAGATCTTTTTTTTACAAACTATTTTATCCTACTGTCCTCCATAGTTCTGAAAAGCTGAGAGGAAAAAAAGCTGAATCAAAGATTTAAGAACAACAACAAATGACAATTCAGTGAAGCAAGAGCACTGTAACTCTATTAGCTAGCAAGTTTGACATCTCAACCGTAGCACAAAGATAATGAATCTGCATGAAGTAGTCACTTGATCAAATGTATCCTCTTCAGTTAACAATTCTGCAGTTCACAAGAAAACACATGCTAAGGTTTGAGGATATATGCATATAATTTTTCATGTGTTTATGTAAACACACATATATCTAATTTAATAACTCCGTGCATTTGCATTTCTGTTTATGTCTTGTATATCAGAAATCTTTGAATCTAATGAATGAGAAGAAGAAGCCAAGATTCCATTCTGAAGCCCTTCCCATAATGCCAAGCCCATCTTGCATCACTTTTTTCTAGTGCATAAATGAAAGAAACATTGTCCAGCAAACCATCTTTCTTCAAGATGCCCTCACAAATTCCTGTATCTAAAATAATATTTCTACCAACACATTACCCCTTAAGTACTCCTCCTTTATCTCTTTTTTTCCATGTTATAAAACAAATTGCACATTACTTATGCATTTTCTTTTGTTTATGATATAACTTCTACTTGGAAATACATATTTCTTTTTAGTGTGTTTAAATATGAATGTATCCACACACACATGAGTTCTATGAAAGTATGATCCTTATTGTTTTATTTTGTACAGAGACTTGATTGTGTTATACAACAGACTCTCATTTAACAAGCTAAATAATTCTTCCACAGGTTAGAAGTTCACAGAAGCTGAAATTTCACTCCCTAGTTTAATGAATCAATTTTAAAACTTTTCTCCAATATACAGGCAGAGTGATCTCTTTATCTGTAAATGTTGAAGTGCAAAGAAAATTAAAATATATGGTCAGCTATAAAAGTATGTATGATTTCTGTGACAAAATTTTAATTGCTCTAATGCAGAGTTTGTAATTAACAATTTGGCTATACAGTGTTTGTTTTTAATTTAAACAACAATTCTACCATTTTAAGAACACTGACACCTGACTCACTCATTTCTGACACAGTATTGCAACCAAAGAAAACTCCTCAGTTAATCACAATGCAAAATATACTTACTTGTATTTGTATTTGAAATTAGTAATGCACATCAATACTTTGAGCAGTGCACCCAAATATGACTCTATTTTAAAACTTAAAATTCAAGTTATCTAATGGAAAACATTGATTTTTAGGCATCTATTTCTACTGTGTATTTCTGTAAGCTGTTTTATGTTAGAAATAGTACTCATGACTGGAATAATGAGTTGTGGCTGTTTGTGAACTTACTACTCCAAGCTCTGTGTGCCTACTCAGTACACACATACTCCTTGAAAAGCCTCCACTGTGGCTTAAGAGGACAGCAGGAGAGTCCATGTCAATGCCCCATCAAGAGAGATGAGGCATTTTAAAGAAAAAATGGCAGTCTCAACTCTGTTTATATTTTAATATATAGTATTAGAATAAGAACTAACTTTATTCTTTCCAGTTGACTTTGAACTACTGAATTATATCTTTCTGAACATTAACAAATATTTTGATAAGATAATTATTCATAATAATAGCAAGATAATGACTCACACAGTTAAAAGAATTTATATCCTATTGGGCACAGTGAAAGTGGAAGTAAAGAGGTCCACACAAGAAGAGAGAAACTCCTGGTGCCTAATTATTTGGTTTCTTCCCTTTACTTTGAAGAGCCTGTTTTTGATTCAACATCCAATGAAGAGTCTCACTAATGGATTCCTTAGTCCCTCTACCTGCCTCTTCAAAAGCAGTGTCAAAGAAAATGGAGCTGGGTTTTATATATATATAATGTGTGTACACACACACACAAACACACACACACACACATATGAACAATATATATTATATATTCCCAGATACCAATCTAAATACTTTTGCCTCAGATAAAGTGTCCATTTCTTTCTTGGTATGATAAAACAGTGGAATCACTTCTACCCCTACCCCTACCTGGCTTTTTTTTTGTTTTTGTTTTTTGTTTTGTTTTTTTGTTTGTTTGTTTGTTTGTTTGTTTGTTGTTTTTGTTTTTGGAGACAGGGTTTCTCTGTATAGCCCTGGCTGTCCTGGAACTCACTCTGTAGACCAGGCTGGCCTCGAACTCAGAAATCCACCTGCCTTCTGCCTCCCAAGTGCTGGGATTAAAAGTGTGAGCCACCACTGCCTGGCTCCTACCTGGCTTCTTAAATGACATAATGGAGTTGAACATGCTCATCTCTCTGTTGTTAACTTTCAGGAAGAGGGTTCATAATTCTTTTGATGTCCTATACTTTAGGATTTGTTAATGAAGCCCAGCTTTTAACTTAGTTTATATGCTTAACAACAAGACTAAGATCCAACAGCACACCTATGCATCCTTGGGTCAAAGGAAAGAATAAAAGAACTGTTATTGAGCAATTGATCAAGGAAAGCCAACACCAGGCTTCCCTGTGTTTACTGTGTATTTTCACACTCAAACCTTTCCTCAGTCTCTGATGCCATAGTTTGATATATTCTAGCAGAAAGTACAATCAAATTAGGTCATCCTGACTGATAAATTGAAAAAGAAAAGACTTTCTCAAGTGGTCAAAACAATCTACGTCTGGGATAACATTTCCTAGATCTGCCTCCTGTGTACTCATCTCTCACTGTGGCAGTCGGTCCTCAGCTTAGCAAGTAGCATGGGATATAGCAACAAATAAAAACCTTTATAAGAGGATTTGAAGGAAAAATAACAACTCAGCAGTAACTCTGGCATCAGTAATCCATTATGTAAGTTACAAAGCCATTTAAAGCTCACTTAGAAGAGGAAAAGTAGGATCACACTAGCTTTCATTTGATATAATTAACTCTTTCCAGAGTTTTTAAAGTCATGATATCTCCTTAGCTTTCCTGAAAATAACTGTGTAGCTATGAATGATTAGAAATTACTTTCTACCTGCTACAGAAAAAAATAACATGAAAAACTCTTTAAATGAGAAACTAAATGAAAGCTGGCTTTCTACAATCTCGTTTTTATTGCATTGAGGATGACATCTCCTCCAGCTGACAGTCTGTTCACTTTACGCATCTACTTTGCCTTTTCCCTTTGTAGATTGACTTCAAAAGCAGTGTGAAAGAAAATGGAGCTGGATTGTAGCTCAATGGCACCTTGCATTAGGTTCTGGGTTTTATCCTCGCACTGCAAGAATAAAGAAACCGTGCATTTCTAAAATTATTTTCAGGATCCAGTAAGTAAACACTATTGACTGTCACATTAATGAAGTGGAGTATTGTGGTCATACTCCTCAGAAGTTGAAAACCGGGGCTGTAGAGTCATTGCCTCAGTGGGCACACTGCAAGTGTCTGTTACATGTCCACCTTGAATGTCACACTCTGGCAGGGCATATCCTTATCTGCACACATAACTTCCGATGTTTTTTTTTTTTTAATATATGAGCCTTCTTTTAAAATACTTTCTTAATTTACTGCACTGAGGTAATGGGTTTCAAAAATCACACCTGGATATACACTTATTCATGTTCACCTTTCCTCCCACAGCCTCCTCCATTTCTTTCCTCCAATCCCCATAGCCTCCCCCTATTTTCATGAAAACAAATAGAGACTGGTTCTAAAACATTTGAGAGTAAGTTTCAGTTTTAAAACAGAAAAAAAAAAAGATGTGAGGAAGGATTCATGTAAATTCATGTAAACAGATGTGACTATCTTCTATTTGGGGGCCAAAGGGTTAAACATGAGTAGGTAAGAAGGGTTGTAATCTTCTTGGTCTCCCCATCTGTTTTTGTATACTTGCTGTGTGTTTTTAACATCTTTATGTTCTGATGGCAGGTAATTTTATGTGCAAAGTTCACAAAGCCTCAGTTATCTTACTAACCTGCCTCCGGTGTATGTGTGTGGTGAGTCTCTGGGGAAGATCAATTGCTGAGCAGGTAGAGTGATGAAGATTGCCTTCTCCAGCGCAAAACACTCACCTGTCTGTTCAACAGCTGAATTCGAGAGAAGGTTGAATAGGAAAAGTGTTCCTCCTTTAGTCTGACTGCCTTTAAACTGAGACAACACTTTTCTATCTTCTGAATCAACCTGACCCTAGAACATGTACTGACAATCTTCTTACTGCCTGGGGACTGAATATTGCAATTAGCTTATTGACTTCATGAGCCAAATCCTGACAATGAAAATACTTGTGTACATATTCCGTGTGAAATCATTTCTAAATGGCTCTGTTTCCCTAAAACTCCTACTGATTAGTACTCACTCCCAAACTCTGCCTTTTGCTTCTTCGTTCTTGGATAATACATTTCTACCTGAACAAGGAAGAGTTTAAACATGAAACAAGAGCAAAAGCAGAAACTTACTTACTGCATCAGAAACATACACAAGCTTTCAGTTAGACTACTTGCTCCAGAGACCATTTGACTTGTAAAATGCTGGCCATGAATTTTCTCAGTTTCTTTAAATGTGAAATAATAACACTAGTCTTAAAAATATTGTTCCTGAACAGAAGAATGGATAGTGAAAATCTGTTACACATATAATATGGAAAATTTTTTACCTTAAAAGAACAAAAAATGAAACCCCAAATTTGCAGAAACATAGATGGATTTAGAGTGTGAAATGTCTAGTGAAGTCATCCCACCTCATTGTAAAAGAATGTTCACTCTAATATGGAGATTCAAGTCTGAAATATATGCATGCACATGTAAACAGATGCCTATGTGCGTCTCATGCAGTATGCAGAAAATATATAGAGAAGTTTAAGTACTAGACTTTCTGGTTTTGAGGAAGGACAGAACACATGTAAAGGACATATGAGCCATGAAAGAAGATGTAAACACGATAGCTTTTCTAGTCTTATGTGTTGTGGATTTCTGTTTTGTTTTGCTTTATTTTCTTTACTTTTTTACTTTATCATTGTTAAAATTATGTTTTTGGTGTGTGAGTGCATATAAATGCTGCTGATTGCGAAGAGCTTCCGGGCTTCAGAATGGGTGTTTTGGTGTAGAAGTTCATTGATCTGTGTAGACCTTGGATCTGGGCCAGTTGTTTTAGTGGATGTGTCAATCTAGCTGTGTGCTATTTTTAACTTGCAAGAGTTTTACATTAAGTCGTTATGTGCTTTTCCCAGAAGCTTCTAGAAGCCAGTGTGCAAGAAAGATGAAGTGTTACATAATTAACATGACTCTGGGAGGGGAAATTCTAAGAGTTCTCCATGAGCAACTGAGCAAGGTGTTAATGAGTGAGAAGTCACACAGACATGGATGCCCTAGGGAACTGCACTGAAGGCTTTACTCAGGCACAGACAACAATGAGTGTTAGCACTGCCAGAATGTGCAAGCCAGGATACATGCTTCCTTATGCTGTGAAAAGGCTCCTATGCAGGAGAGATACACCACTCAAACAAATGTTCTGATGAACTTGTGATTGAGTTCTCATTGCTAAGTCCAAACACGAAATATCAGGGTCTCTCAGTTCATATTCTTGTAGTTACATGATAATTCAATTATCATTAGAGAGACGTCATCTGAAATCTCTGCCTACTTGCAACTCTTTCAGTAAACAAGCAGGCTATTTTGTTGTTGTTTTAAAATAATTTTGCTAAGGGAGTTTTTTGTTTTTTTTTTTTAAAATAAAAACTTGAATGGTCTTTCTGAAGATGTGCTTCATACATTTTTTTTTTCTTCACATTCTTACCTCTGCATCTATAGAGAGATCTAAGACAAAAATACCTTTACACTTCCTCTCTTGTTGGTATGCCTCAGGGCGCATCATTCTTATACTGAACCCTTCTTTGACTGGTATGTTTTGAAGGAGTATTCATAGAAACATTGGTTTTATTTTATTTTATGACAGATTTTATTTTGCTTTAAACTTCCTGTATACCTTATTCTGACCTTGAACTTCTAGAGCTTCTGTGTGTAGTTCCTGAGTGTCGTAGTGCTAGACATGTACCTGTATTTACATGGCTCATACTCTAAAGCCTAGAGCTTCGCATATGAGAAAAACACTCCAAAATCTGACCAATATATCAAGGCATATTTCAAAAACAAAAATGAAATAAAACTTATCCAGATGTGCATTTATTTTAATTAAAATAGAAGAATAGAGTGGCTTCAATCTGATATGATTCAATTTTTAAAAATATATGAAGTGTCACATGAGAATAAAATTAGTGAATTAATTAAATTACGTGCAATTTTCTAAGTCAAGTTTCATTTCTTTTTCTTTTCTTCCTCCACTTAATATAGCTATAGCATAAACACACCTACCTCTATGTATTGCTTGTAATACTGAATTTTTTAATTTTAAAATAAAAAAAGCAAGAAGTTAAAAATGTGTCCTTAGTTGTTTCCTTGATTTTTCTATTGTATACTCTTTTGAAATAATTACACCACCAATTATCACATACAAACACTTAGAAACACACAAACACATGGAACCTACAAACATATATAGATGTGTGTGAGGTATTCAAAAGGATATGAAAAGAAGATTTCAAGGTCTTGATGTCACACTTCTTGGCTCTAGTCTTCATTGTGTTCTTGAAGGCAAAATCACAGTTGAACCCTCACTCTTCCCTGCATCTTGTCTGAGAAATTCTCAGTGAGCAGGTGCCTCATCTGTTATAATCACTGTGTGTATGTGTGTGTGATAACCTCTATAAAATACTAGATCTGATTAAAAATGTAGATTAACAGTGATTTTATCCTCTGTGTGTGTCAAATAGTTTTTAGTTTCATTAGATCTCTCATCAGCATATGTCAAAATAAAAGAAAATTGCCTTCATGCTACTATACTTGTTTCAACACAACCTCAAGCCCAACTTCTCTAACATTTGCCTCTCTAGGATGAGCTACTACATAAAATGATTTCAAGGGACCAAAGGAATTCCCACCCTAATGTGTGGCATGGAGTATTGCAGTGAAGAAAATATATTTCAATTAATGTGAAAACACATAATTTAAAAGGAAATCAATACTTGGACCAAACTATAATGTTATGGAAACTCTATTTGAAGATCCATGCATTCATTTATCTTTTCATCATACATTTATCTTTTGAGGTGTTATTGCAAGAAACCAGGAGGCAAGTGAAACAACACTGTATTCTGTGATATACACAGTGGACTAAATGGTAGACAATGTAGACTTTGGGAAATGAAGAAGGCATTGGTGTATAGCTATGACTCCACCAAGATAACCTTAAAATGACAGTGTTTTTGAATCACCAGCACTGAAAGGAAAGAGTGCCTGAGAACATCTTGGCCTCTAAAGATTGCAGACAGTGGGCCTCAAAGTAGAGGGGTGGCTTCTTATGCTAATGTCCAGAATTGGGAAGTTAGGGTGTTTCCCTTAAACCCTTGATGTAATGTCAGGGATGTGATCAATTAAAGTGGCTAATAAATTATAAACACAGCTATTCTTAATTAATTCTCAGCATACTGTATTTCTTTAAAGTTAGGCTACTTTATTTCTGATAGCAAAATTTAAAAGAATTTTTCACCTGTAATAATCTCATTTTGAATGTTCTCTAAGTGTCAATGGGCTGCTACATATAATTTATGTGAGTGAACCATGGGTCGGGAAGATAAATAGCCCTGGCTAACACAGGGTCCTGTGTTCAATGTTCCAAACCCAGGAATAATATGAGTGTGATGGCCTGGACTTGTTATTCAAGCTCTGTGAAAGTGGAGTCAGGTGGATCCCTCAGGCTCACAGACCATCCAACTTACCCACACCAGAGTAAGTTCAAACCAGTGAGAGACATTGTCTCAAAACAGCAACAGCAACAAGAACAAGAAAAATGATGCCTCTGAGGGTTAACTTTCCTGTATTGATCTCCTCAGGTTAGCCTTCAATTATACATCAACACACTTGAATGCCTACCAATACACATTTGTATGTGGATACACACAACACACATTTGCACTCACATATACCCACAAAGCATGGCATATAAGCAATGAAGAGTTCTGTGTTTTGTTTTAAAATAACTGGTGTTTTTATTTTTCTTTCATAAAGCAAACACACACACACACACACACACAAATACCAGAGAGAGAGAGAAAGAGAGACAGAGAGAGAGAGAGAGAAAGAGAGACGGAGAGAGAGAGAGAGAGAGAGAGAGAGAGAGAGAGAGAGAGAGAAACTAAATACTGAATATCATGGTGTCAACACCACCCACATATACATCAGCTAATAAGCAATTCTCCTGAAAACTAGGCAGTGAAAGTAAAGAAACTGAGCTCCCTTAATTCTTGCTGTGTGGGGCAATGAAATTTTCATGAGTTTGTGTTTTAAAAGTCTTAACTATGAGAAAATAAAATAGAAAAACAATCTGTCAGGACTAGGTCATTTATATTAGCGAAAAAGATGCATTTGAAATGTTCAAGACAGCAAGCGATTTCACTTAAACTTAACTAATGATTACTGCTTTAAAATATGTGTTTCTCATATCTTCAGGTCCTCCGTTCTTCAAGGTATAACATGATAAGAAACAAGCAGAAAACTGTCAATCATTTGCCCTAAGAGTTATTGACAAGGCATCCTTAAAAATTATAGGTAAGTGTAGCTTTCACCAATCATCAAAGAAGCTTCTTTTTTTAGAAAAAGAAAAACATTAGAGAAAGCCACAACTAGACAAAATGGAGAAAACAACTGACCATGGAGTACCCAGACACTATGGATACATCTACAAACAACTCCCACATTTCAGGCCCTGTGAACATCCATCCTAAGAAGCGGCATGCTTCTAACAGGAATCGACTGTGAAATTGTGCCTTCTAGATATGACAAGGATGTCTCTACAATGTGATTGTTTAAATGCATAAAAAACTTGACATCAGTTGGTTTCTCAGTGTTGCTGTGGAAATGTTAAATTGCCCTACCCCTAGATAAAGAGCATTTAACAACTGTAAAGGGAGGGAGACTCAGTCTTTCCCAGGAATGAGGCCCCAAATTGGTTATCTACCATTAAGTGGTCATCCATAGATGCACATACATTTAGTCAGCAGTGAATGGACTGAGCAGATTGTATTTATATAATTATTAATTCATATGTAAATGCAACAATAATTGTTATAGTAAAAAAGGTAACAAATTTGAGAAAGTGATGTGAGAGGACTGAAGTGGATAGTGATAATGTAATTATATTTTAATTAAATTAAAAGAAAAAAGTAACAGGATTAAGAGTAGGAATTTAGAGCAATTGTGTGATCCATCTTCCTACCTTCAGTAATTTATTTACTAAGAAATCCTTTTTCTTGGTCACTTGCACCATGCAGCTGCCATTTCAGGAGACAACAACGAGGCCAGTGTAAAAGCAGGATAAGAAGCCAGTGCACTGGCAGGAGGACAAATGTTTCATTCATTACTGTTTTGATTTAGAAGAATAAGAGACCTTAGCAACATCGTAATTACTAAATAAGAATAAGGCAAATAGATCTGCTAGGGGCCAACTCCAGTAGTTTACGAACACTATGATAGGCTGTTACATCTGAGATAGGAAAGGTAAGAAGAAATAGCCTCAGAAACAAGCTTTCTCAAAAAACTGAAGGTCACATACTATAATCATTACAATGACTTCCAATAGTGGAAAGGGGTTTGAATATATTTAATGCATTGTCGGAATGGCTGTTTATTTCACCTTTGTTATTTTTTTTTTAGCTCATCTTATGGACACTGAAGTCCTGGAGTTGGATTCAGACTGGATCACTTTCTTGGTATCTGTCTATACCAATAGGACCCTTGAAGCTGGAAGACAAAAGGCTGAATTAAACTTGGTTCTGCATTTGCAACCATCTCGCTGTCCTTCTGCATAAAGGTCATGGATTGCACACAGGAAGTCATCTGTAAGAATCTGCAGCTTCTTGTGATATTCTTGCCTTGAAGGGTGCTGATTGAGACTATCATGCAGCATTTGTAAATCTTTCTTTTCTCTTTCTTTTCATCCCTTTTCTCTTTCTTCATTGCCTAGAGGCTTTTATAAAAAAAAAAAAAAAAAAAAAAAAAAAAAAAAAAAAAAAAAAAGGAGCTAGGTCACTGTGCTCCTGACACATTTTCTTTGTCCTTTTATCTGCTCTCTGTAGGGATGGTAATTTTCTGGTTTTGCCTAAGTAATAGGAAAAGAAGGGCATTTACGTTGCTAATGTTTTAGGGCCCAATGCATGCTCCACATTGCCTTCCCTATCTATGACTAGTTCAGCTACAGGCACACAATAAGGCTTGAACAGATAACTAAATAAACTAATGTTAGAATGAATACCACACCAACATCAAAGCGAGGCAGGGTAATTATTGTGGAATGTTACACTGCAAAATCTCAGACTTAACTGTATCTGCAGCCAGACATCTTTTTGTTCTTTCTTGCATAATAATTAAATATATTGAAAGGTTTGGTTGTTGGTTCCTTTTACCTTTCTAAATGTTCAAAGATAAAAAAGCTACCATTCAAGAAGCTGGCCACAGAAGAAGCCAGCTCAGAGGCAAAGGTATAAATGCTGATACAATGAGGTTCTAAGCCATAAGCATCTGTGGCACTGGTCCTAAACCTCATAAGCAAGCCACTTAGGCTTGAGTTTTTGTCATTCTATGAGTAATTAGGAGAATGTAGCAGCCGTGCCCCACAAACTGTCAATCAGCCCCCTACAGTAAGATGCCAAGAACATTGTGCATCACCAGAGAACTGGTTTGGAACACAGCTCTTAGTCTCTGTCCCGCATCTTTGAAACAATAATTCAAAGGAGTAGGCTTGTTACTACTGTTTTAAAAAACACCTTTATTGCCCACATGGGAAATAAAAACACCTTTTTTTTGTATCCACAAAAAAATCATACAGTCACTCTAGGTTATTTCATTGTATAATTTCTGTTGCAGTAAACATACAACATTCACAGTGGGGCTGGATTGCATCCAAAGAGATATTGGAAGGTGGCTGATCTACTAAAGCCAGGAGTTTAAGTATTAATGTATTGAAAAGGTAAATCATGTCAAGATGTGGCTAAGTGGAAAACTAGAAATTGACAAAAGTCAGGAGCCACGACTGAGCCTGTGAATAATTGTTTCAAAATTCCAGGCTTGGCAGGCTCACTCACTCTCTGCTAACTGCTTTTTCATGGGCCGAGACTGCTTTCACCTTATCTGTGAGCAACACCACTTGAGCAGTGACATCTGTTTCCATCCTGCCAGAGAACCTCTTGTCACTAGTGAACTAATGACACAGACAGAGATCCAAATGACTGTCAGATATACCAGGGATCAGAATGTTTTTCAGGCTTCAGCAGTCTCCTCTGTCCTGAATGTCATGAGTCTCTGACATCTTCCCTAACCACTTCTATTTCCATCTCTTAGCACAAACTCAATATCAAACATAAAAGGTCATGTAGAAATCGGAGCTAAAGTGGTTATTAAAAATATAATTATGTTAGTGCTATGAATTTTCCCAGAATCTAAACGTACTCGAGGCATGAAAGATAATTGGTTATGATATAAGTACAACTCCAATTGAGAGTAGCACATTTCAACACTTTCTGGGGATCTAGAACATAAATACCTAAGATTGGGCACTAGATTTTTAATGAAATTTAAATAGTTGTAAATTTGAATCACCAATTTAAGGGAGGCAGCTTAAAACTAAATCTTGAGTCCTTGCTTTCAATTTTTTTCTTTTATTTCTCCATTAATTTTATCTGCATATTTATCTAGAGAAAGATACTTGCAAAACTTTCGATGAGTTGATGAATTACTGCAAAAAGCACGAGAAACAAAGCTTACCATCCCATAAATATCAATAAAAATTCACAGAATAAGTGCTGAATAAGACAGATCATTCAGAAAAAAAAAAAAAAAAAATCAGGAAATACTCAAAAATAAATGTTGCCATTTAAGCCCAAACACAAACTGTTCAGGTGGTGTTGCTCACTGCTAAGGTTTATTTTATTACAAAATAAAAATGAACAAATAACAAAATATTATCTAATTTAAAAACCTTTCCATTTGAGCCTATGACTACATACATGAATGTAGAAATGAACAGGATGAGACAATTCTACTAACTAGTCATTCAGATGCAATTTTATGCATTTGTGTCTCCTTAGATAAGCAAAGGATTTTGCTATAGTTAGGCCAAAGAGTTATTTTTTTCTATGAAATAGCAGCTACCAAACAGCTACTTGAAAACCATCGAGGCCTCAAGATTCAGCCATCCTTTCAAAAGTAGCACATGCTAATTGAATACCTATTGTGTCTTGTCATTCATTGATCAGGATCTATATCTAACCAGGGACTGCACATTTACAACTATTTTCAGTGGAAATCACAAGAAGATAATTTATATGCTCAGAGACTTTCAGTTACATGGAACCTAAAGTATATAGTTACTTTCAGGTCTATTTTGAGGAGTCTGGGACTGGGAACTACTAACTTAGAAAAACTCACATTATTTTGTTTTACACGTTTTTGTGAACATATTTTTCATTGACCATATTGTGTATTCAAATCTGTGATTTTTATATCCCTTTTTCCTAATGTAAAGCTTTGCACAGTACAGTAGATGTTCAGTAAATGCTATATATCCAGCTATAAGCTTCCCATAACAAGCTAATAACAAATATAATATAGTAAATAATGTGCACAATCCATAAATCATCACTGCTTATGGACAGATCAAATTGCTGTTTCTACTTAGCAACTGGGTAGTTAACTTGCCAAGCATTTTTTTTCTATTGTTGTCACGCATGTACTGACCATATTGACAATGTTCTGGAGTCCATTAGTGTTCACTGGAGCTCAGTATACAGATTATCAATGCATTACTAAAAGGTTTTATGTGGATGAGTACTTTACCTACATGTCTGTACAAGCACTACATATATACCCAGAACTTGAGGGCATTCATTTCCAAAGGGCTCTAACATATATAAGATAATACCTTAGTAGCTAGCAGAATAAATTATATCTTGTAAGATTAAGGAGAAGCTTTCTTTCTTTAACTGTACAGCCAGGAATGCAGAAGAGTTTGAATAGCAGCAGGAACCATGCTTTTTATAAAAGATTTATTTACTGTTAACAAAAAACTGTTTAAAAAAGAACTATTATATGTCTGTTAACACTAAAGTTTAATTTTCACAAATTTATTTTTGTAAAAATCTCAGGGAGAGAGCATCATTTTTACACATTCAATTGATTACTCACTGCATTTTTTAGGGCAGGTGAGTGGTATGCTTAATTTGTATTCACTGTCCTCTGCTGCATAGCTTATAGACAAGATACTGTCTATCATGTGAAGTTTCTTCCTTTGTCATTGACATAATGCTTATGTGGTATTGACTAAATGGATTTAGCAAGTTTTCCTGTACAAGTAGAGTGTACAGCTAAAACACTGGGAGTTCAACTAATTTTGAATTTCTAATGAACAACAAATAGTGTTCAATATAAATATACTCCCTATCAAGTATAAAACGCTACCTATAATTTTTATCTAAAATCTATGTTCACATTGGAGATTTTAATTTGTTTTATTTTTTACTATATTTGCCACTTTACACAGACATTTTCTCTTTATACAACTTGATAAAGTGAATTATATAATTTTCCATAGCTTTTCAGATTAAATGAGACAGCATAATATTAGTATTTTGTATGTCAAAAATAGACAAATTGTTTGTGAAGATTGTTATGAATCCTATAAAACCATATTTAGTCAGTGTTTGTCTTTAGTATCATATAAAAATATTTCTTTCTGTTGGTGAGTTATGGTTTGGCTCAAGAAGAAAAAAAATCATTAGAAAGGAAGATTCCACTTTTTAAAACCTGGCAAAGTTGTGTTGAATCTAGGGTGCACGTTGAGAACGTTTTTGTGGCACAGGAGTCCTCATTTGCAGATAAG
Source organism: Arvicanthis niloticus (assembly GCF_011762505.2). Taxonomy (NCBI): domain Eukaryota; kingdom Metazoa; phylum Chordata; class Mammalia; order Rodentia; family Muridae; genus Arvicanthis; species Arvicanthis niloticus. The sequence continues at coordinate 19,771,781 of NC_047659.1, forward strand.
CACTAGAGAAACCAGGATTGTCAAACACACTGGTTTGTTTTTTCAAAGGAAGAAATGTTTTTCTCACACAAAGTTAGGAATGGAGGTGCTACTATCCTAGGGTGAGCTATCTGTAAGGCAAGTCCATACCCTTGTTTTCCAAGACTAGAACAAGATGGACTAGAGGTAGTGACCTCTATGCTATTTGTATCATAGGTTATCTCTCTGATATCTGTACCATAGGTGACCACTACTCTATTTCTATGACAAAGACTATATCAGATCTTTCTCTAGGCCCTTAAGATAACACATGTAGCCTATCTCTAGAACCCATCTTCATGGAATGAGTGACATATACTTTAAAACATGTATTGATGCCGTTGTGCTTTACTGTACACACAGGATTGTGTTACACCAGTAAATTTTCTTTCAAATTATACTGTATTGAAATTTCCCCAAAATATCTTGGGTCAGACTCTAGGAGTTGAATCAACATGAGATATTGAATCATGTTGAACCAGATTTCCTTCTTGTCTCATGTGCATTGTTATTCTGTCAACCTTAATGTTTGCAGAGACATCCACAGAGTAATTTTTAAACTTTGAACCAACAAATGCTGATTTTCACTTAAGCAACACTACACTCAATATTATTCTACTATGGTAATAACATCCCAAAGTAGTGATATCAGCTCAGCTTGTCCTTGGTATCCCTCTGCTTTTCCACCAGCAGTGCTCTTCACTATCTCCATTATGACCTACAAGCTGTTTATCACTTGGACACAGTGTGAGCTCCTTATTGTTTCAACTGTGTTTCATTCTGACATCTCAATATTTCCTTTCATTCTATGTGCTCGTATCTATCTGTCCTATGCTGTGGCTCATTTATTATTTTCCTTCTGTTTTTCTTTGTCTGTCATCTTGCAATGTATGCATTTTTTCATTTGCAAAAAATTATCTTCTACCAGCTCACCTCTTTTCATAATCAATTTGCCTCACAATATTTAGCAGTGATGTTCATTTCTGTAACCACCAAGTTTTTCTTGTGCATTGCTCTGAGATCAAATTTTTAAAAGAGAAAAATGGAGAAAATTCTACTTAAGTTCCCCAAACCATCTTCCACTAATGGGTGAATTCAAAGCTTATCATCAAGAAACTAAAGTCTTGAGAGCCTCTTGTAATCTCCTTTCAACTTGTTCTCTCCACTTAGATCTTTTCATTTTCATATACAGCTCACCAACACAAACTTATGAAGAATATTTTCTTTCTTCATAATAGAGTCAGTTTTTCGGAATGGATATTGTAAGAATAAATCAGTGCAGTGCTTGCTTCTTTGTCCAAGCCCCAAAAGGCAGTATTGCTTTCTACGTTCAATAATCTCTAGATCTCCTTTCTTTTAATTCCTAAAAAGAAATGGGAGGCTTGTAAACAATTTTGCAGAGGTGCAGTGTTGTTAGCTTGTGTGGACACAGTTCTTGGAAGTCTTTGGGAAGCTGTCACAGAAGCAAACACAAAATGTTACTGCAGCTGCTTGAGATCTGAAGCTAATTGCCGGTAGCATCATATGAAGACATTTTAAATGTCATCTCAATAAGTGACTGCATTGGCTCATAGAACAGCAACAAATCTGGGAGGGTTTTTATTATTGCTGTTGATTAGTTTTGTTTGCACAGTCATTAATTTTAAGCAGAAGCCCGTTGCTTTCCTCTAAGACAGAAAAAAAATAAATTATCTTCCCACTGCCAGTGAAGATGGATGTATCTTGGGCTAAAATTCCAAGGTATTTCTCTCCTAGTGATCTTGCAAATAATGCAATATATTTTGAGTGATTTTCATTTATGTAACTGATCTAGATTTCTCTATATCAATATCAGAAATTAAAACAATATTTTTGACTTAACTAATAAGGACAGTGTGTCATTTTTAAGTTTATTTTGAGGATTTCTTACGTGGGTATTATTGTGATATATAAACTTTACATTTCTATTTGACACGTGATTTTCTTTCTCCCTTTGAATCTTGTATAACACTGTTGGATATTAGAGCTCAAAATATCCAGAGAAGAGTCTTTCAGATCAATTTCAGATCAATTCTATGAAGTCCTATATTCAAAATAAGCATCTTTAGCAACATTATCAGACCTTCAAGGTTTGGGAGAAAGCCAGTGGCAATGGCAACAACATACATTGTGCTCCAAGTCTTTTAGACTCCCCTGACCAAGAAACAGAATGGAATTTTCCCATGTCTGGTACTGTCTTCTTTATTGTTAGATGGACTTCAGCTCTTGAGTGAAGCATCATTATTCTGAGTGGCATAAATTCATTTAACACAGACATACATAAATTGACATATTAAAATCTATCTATATTGTATACCTTTATACTTACACATATATAAATTCCTCTTACCTGTTTATTATTACCCACTGTCTTATTTAGTTTGCTATTTCTTCTATATTTCTAAGTATACATATACGGAAAGATGTTAATGTTGAGTATACCACTAACACAAGAACTAATCAGGAACAAAGTCTATACCACCTTGTATATTTGCCTTCATTGTAAGTTTATTACATTCACATAAATCTAATAACATCAGAACAGTAAATTTTAAAAGGAAACTTCAAGTAAAATCTGGAATTGAGTAAGATTCAATTTGATAACTAAGTCAACAATCATTACTAGAAGCTTGTATGTCAAATACCTATTAATTCATACCAAATGAAATAGGGATGTGTTTGTAACTGTAATTATAAATAATATGAAAGTTTACTGAATATACAATAGGATCTGTTTTGTAGAAAATGAATTCTTGTTAGTGGGAAACTAGAATAAATACCTTTTATAAGGAATGAATTTCTAATGTATACAGCTAACTATCATTGTTGTGCATACTTTAAAACTCTCCTACAATGTTTCCAATGCTTTTAAGTAGATTATGTTGAATAACTCTACAATCTTGTTGACTCTGGGCTACAGGGTGTTGGTATGTCATATTTAAAAGTAATTCAAATACTATGCCTTATGCCTTTATTCCTCTCTCGTGCTAAAAATACTCAGAGAATCAGTTAAGTTGACTCAAATAGCTCTTTATTCTAAAACTAGTCAAATGCTTTATAAAGTTGTGCTAATGGCAATGGACATTTTCCTCTTTGCTCACTGTTCTCACTCCTTATTTTTATCTCCCCTAGAGGGCTCAACTCCCTCTTGTCAAGCCAGTGGTGTCACCTTGGCCTATTTTGACTCAAAGGCAAGACTGAATGGGTCTTGTGGAGTATCTTTTGAGGTTTCCCACACAAGTTATATAGATTTTTATAATATCTATAGTTTCCTATAAGAAGAATGTGAGTCATTAAGTGGCCCCTAGATGATGTTCTCTCCAAAAATATGTCATTGTTCAAAGAATACTAATGGAATCTTACCATATCATATAAGTTAGGGGGCATGTCTCAGTTTCTCTTTCTGTTTCTGTGATAAAATGCTCCAGCAAAACAACTTGAAGTATGCTTTAATTTAGCTCTCAGGTCCAGGTTCCACTTTATCTGGACATGAGAAGCACTCAAGCAGGAACCGAGTGTGTGTGTGTGTGTGTGTGTGTGTGTGCGCGCGCCTGCGTGCGTGTGTGTGTGTGTGTGCAGTGCTGTGCCCACATGGAGATTTTGGTCAGAGGACTGTAAAAATGAATGAACACACACACATGCTAATTCTTATAATCTGTATCTCCATATACAGAGTTCAGAGTTCACAGCTCATGAAATTGTGATGCCCACAGACAACAGGTCTTCCTTCATCAAATAAAGTCAGAGTTTCTTCTCACAGTGTTGACTCTCTACTGTGTAAAATTGACAATGAAAACTAACAAAAAGAGACAACATTTTAAAGCATATAATTAAAGGAGATATAAGAATGACAAAGTCTCTGTAAAAACCACTCCTGTCCTACTTTAGGTGTTACCCATTGATCTTCAAAGGTTTTTATACAAAGGCAAACATTTAAAGAAAAATTTATATGCAGATGCATATGCAGAAATAGTTCTCATATGCTTCAACAAATGTGTTCTAACATAAGGAAAGATATTTTGGAAACTTTACCATCGAAACCCTTGTTGTCCAGAGTAAAATAGAACTATGGTATAGTCTGATATCACTCTATCATGAAAAATGCCACTTGATGTCAAACTTCTGAAAATTTAGGACTGATTGGACAAGAGAAGGCAGACCAAGGCACAGTATTATAAGTATCAGGAGAAATTTTAATTACTTTTAAGAAAATATATATCATGTATTCAAGTACTACTTAATGCCTTTTATTTACAACCTCATTAAAAACAACTCTAAATGCATTGAATTTTACTGGATAAAAATTATTAACCTTGGATAATTGTCTGAATAATTTTATAAGGTGTTTTAAAGTTTCTGGACACAGTGGAATATTTTAAATCTTCAGAAAGGCCCTCAAAATGTCTATAGACTCCTTTTAGACTCTCCATGTTTCACCTGAAGTGTATGTGGTAACATCAGCTCATAGGTACCTCCTGTGACTTAAACTTGTATACACTCAGAGATGTATGTGTAAAAATATGCTGATGATTATCCAGATGCGAAACACTTTCCTACTCTGTTTCTTTTATTTTGTAAATAAGATATTTGTGTTTTCTAAACCTTGGAAATAGTTTCAGGAATGTTATTACATTTTTAGAAAGGTGTCTCTCATATATATATATATTCAAATCTCTTAGGAAGATTTGAATTGAAAGATATAGTCTTTGCCCAGAGGCATTTATTCTTTAGCTAGAGTGGAGGTATTGGGGGAGACAGAAGAACAGCAGAAAGTGGGGCAGATGTTAACAAAGGGTAAGATCAGTAAACATATTTTTGTATTTAAATCACCTTAGTTTATATTTCTCTATCTAACAGTAAATATATAAATCTTTGTATAATCAACCTGAGTATCTTAAAGTAGGGAAAACACTGAGAGATTTTCCTAGATGGTAAAATTCATAGGGCTTCAAGTATAGAATCAGACATTTCACACTTGAGTTTTTTCAAATTTTGTATTAGATGTTACTTTAGATCACAAATTCTGAAAGATTCACCAGTATTTATCATTATTTATCAGTCCATACTAGTTAGAAAGAAACTCTTCTACATAACAGATTTTGGTGGTGATCTTGGTAACACTGTCTATTTTTTAAAAGCTGGAGTTAGTGTGTAGCACCAAGAGCTTACTGAATATAAACAAGAAAAATGATCTACTGTACAAACTACACACTGTTTATGTGGTTGTATATAGTGGTGATAACAAGGAGTAATTTCAAAGCTACTACATAAGGTCTCAAACAATTTACTGTGAATACTAATGATATATTGCAATAATATTATTTAAACCACCATGGTGAACCACTCAGGTAAAATTTCCGAAAGCACCATCATACTAATGATAGCAATATCATTACTTGAATTTTAATTGAAGCTTAGGAATCTGAAGTCTTTCTAATACAGGTGCAGTATTAATGGTTTTCTAGAAAAATATCTTTATATAAACTATATAACTAAAGTATGTAGATATATATACTGGCTATCTATAGAAGATTATTTATGTTATATAATGCTATATATACACAATGCAATAGGTATTGTCAGCTTATGTAATATGTGTGACTACCTTCTCAAAATGACTGATTAGTGAAGTTATAAGCAAAATTATTTATCCAACATGAAGAATCAGTGTGTGGAATATAGAATGAAGTTACCTAAGGAAGTCTAGTAACTCCACAGTATACCTAGTATAGAGCTAACTATACTCTTGATCTTGTTACCAATCAAAGATTTCATCTACATCTCTGGATATGGGGCTCTTCAAATGATAACTTGCATGTAAGAAAGCTTCATTCAGTTATTCTGTTCTAACTGTTTTATGTTCCCTATTTTACATACTGATGATACATTTTGAGCCAATTGGTATTCCTATACTTCTGAGATTGAGAACAATCAAGATTCAGAAAAGTGTCACGAAGAGAGTGATATCAAGGGTTGTTTAAAATGAGAAGAGAGAAGCAGTAGAGAGGATGGTCAGAAAATTACCTGTCTTCTGAGCTATCTCACTGGTTGACATGCAAGTGACGTGTTGAAGTCAGTTCCACATAATTACAGATGAACAGTCTCAGGTAACAGAATGCAATTTTATAACCAGTGAGGCAGGAAAGAATGCCCTATGTTTGACAGACAGAGCAAGCCCAATATCCACAGCAAACATGAAAGAACAATGAAAAACAGGTCAGGAGGCACATGTAGAGGTCAAATATATTCTACAGTGCCTTTCCACCTGTTAACATATTTAGATTTTGTAATAAAGATATGAGAAAGCGTTAGAAACAAAAATGTCTTATAGTCTTGTTGCATGTGAGAAAAATTTAGTCACGTACTCATACCAAATCCAGAAAAAAATAAATAAATACAAACATTGGAGTGTAGGTAGTGATTTTAGCATCATAGGAAGCATGGACATAGAAAATACCTGTATATTAGGAGAATTAAACGATTACTCCAAATAATTAACACATGTAGGGAAAGAAATAGGACACCTACATCTTTAAATCAATTTATATTTATCTCCTTGTGCAAAACATTTAAAAAAATACCTAGTGGTTGTTTCCCTGTACCTTTCTGTGCTCCCACATACTTCTGATTGTCATTTAACCTCTACTCCTTTAAAACACTGTTTTCCAAGGAGCTCCTGACTTACCGAGCATTCGCAGATAATGTATTAACATAGCTTGGCCAATATCTCCCTTTCAAATTATATTACCACAAACTAAATGCACTGATATGAATGTTTATAGCTTCATAAAATTGATTGTGTCATGTACAATGGAAGCTATGGTTGCCTGCATATTGTAATATTATTGCATTACAGGAAGGTAATTGATTTGCTTAAAATGTGGCAACAATAAAGCATTTCTCAGAAAAGATTGCTGCTTAACCAAGAGCACACCAAAGTCAATATTCAAAGACAATTCAAAGAAATTACACTTTGATCAGTTTTTCAAAACCACCTTGGAATATTACTTGAGGGTGTATTAGACAACACAAATCATTCACTTTGGTCAAATCATCATGTGTCATTTCTAGTCTGACAGACCAAAAGTTATGATTAAAACTAAATCCAAGGAGAACAAGACTTGTTAAATAAAGAAAGATGTCATAATCTTTAGAGAGCTCTATGCTAGCGGCAGAGATACTATGCGTTGTTCAGAGGCAGTCTACTACACATAATCATACTTTTTTTGTTTAAATCAGAAATCATATGTTTATTCCCACTATGGAATATCACAGATTAGAAAAATTATTGTTTGTTCTACTTGCATTTATTCTCAGTCATTTGCCTACACAATATACTGGACAATATATAAATTAAGAAGAAAAGTAAAACAGATTAGATAATGCTTTAGTTTTGCTATCAGCGTACAAATTATTTTGAGATATTAATCGGTCATATTATTTATTTGTGAATGCTCATTACTTAATACAGAAGATCATTAAACTGAATTTTATTGGTTTAAAATTTAAATATGATAATCTTTTCAGAAATCACTGCTTAATAACTAAATTGTTGCCACGATTCTTTTTCCACAGGTACATTTCCAGCTCTATTCTAAATGGATTAATTCATAATGTATGAATTTTGGAGATTATCTACCTTATTCTGGTGCACAGTTAATCAGTTCCTATTTGACAATGTCATATAACTGGTTACTTCTTTAATCTAAGAATTGCAACTGTTTCTACATGACTAGGAAGATATGTTTCAACTATTGAGTTTATATTAGAAAATGAATAGTTTATTATAATAGTTCATTTTAACACACTTGTTCTTTTTGTCCGTAGCATGTGCAGAATTAGTACTTTAAGTAGTATCAGAAAGAGAAAAAAGACTGTTTATCATGTGGCTCCAAATAAGTTATATAAATAAGAAGATTAATAAAAATATCAAACATCTCTTCATTACCCATAAGGTATAGAATAATAGTTATGTTTGTGGTCATCCTCAAGAGCAAACTTGTACCATTTATGAATCATTCTTAGCCAAAACACCAATAGCATATATAGTCAGGTTTCCAAGTGATTAGAAAAAAAAAAAAAAACCACTGTGGTCAAAAAGAGATTAGAAAGACAATTTTCTATCCTAGTGTTTGCCTTAGTTGAGCCTTTGGCACCAAGGGAACATGGATTAAGAAGAGTTTGTTTGTAACAGACGTTTGTGTGGAAAGTCATGTGCAGGCCAATAAGACATAAAATAAGAAACACACTTATTCACAAATAGCCAACCCTGCTGTGGGAAAGAATATGTTCAGTACTAGGACTGCTTTCATGGAAAGGGCTCATGACTCATGAATAAAACGTGGTGCTTAGTTCAACAATTCACTAGTGGATTTGAAACACAGATAAGTTCTTTAGTGTAATAGAAAGCAAGTAACACATTTCTTCATAACCTTTTCCCTGGAATTTTACCAGCACCATTCTAAAGGTCTGATTCTTTATCAAGATCTAAATATGTAAAGACATTGCTCTGCTGTGGTAAACACATACATTTTTGTAAGTTTACTGTTAAACATTTACCTTGTGGGCCAATTATGGGTAAATAATATTTATTATTTGCAAGCTTCCAAAAACATCAAATCGGCTCGATGAATTAGTTTATGCTCATTTGACATTACAGGTTAAAACTTGTAATTATTGTGACCTCCTACTGTACTGCAAGCACAATTAACTGATTATTTTTTTTAACAAACATCTGACTACGTGGTTGCCCTACTCCCTTAAATTCTCTTTTTGTTCATCATGCTTTCTAATTGTGTTCTTATCCTGTCCCTTAATGTTCTCTACTCAAATAATTTCAGAACATAATTACTAGGACACATTCATCATCAATTTGCTTTGAGACAGGTAATGATAGTCTGATTTCCCAATTTGTTTTGTCCAGTGCATAGTTCTAATATCAGGTTTCTCATCTGGTTTATGTTTAAGTTCTTTACAAGAAATAACTATCACAGTAGTTGAATTTATTGTATAAAGGTTATATAACTAAAACTATTTTATCAAGGGTGTATATTCTCTGTTTAAGTCTATATCTGACTTTCTCAGATGAGAGAGGCAAAGGTGTGTGTGTGTGTGTGTGTGTGTGTGTGTGTGTGTGTGTGTGTATACCCTAGAGGAAGTGAGAAAATGTGACTCAAATCATTTTAATAATACATTTTGAAGAAATGATGCTGTAAGTGCTTGCTCTCTACACCCACCCCTGCTTGATAAGTGCTAGCATACAGTATGGAGTGGCAGTAGCTGGTTCGTAGTCAGATGATTCATTACAATAATCTGATATTTCATATACTGAAATGAAGCACAAAACCACTGCTCATTTCTAATGAACACTAACTACAGTCTGGTCATATCAGAATACATGTATTTTTGAAACTATTTCTACCAATCTCTGCATATTAAAAAACCAGAACAAGATAAAATCATTGAAACTTGTGAACTAACATCATGGAAAACATTTAATAGTGTTTCTCATATCTGGTGATCTTTCTTTTTTTCCCCCACCCTATCCATCTGGTGATCTTTCTGTTTATAAGCAGGTTAACTCTAAACTCTTAGACAACCTAAGTGGGTGTGGTGTCTAAAAAAAGCCACTTCACTCCCTTAACTCACTCATGGCAACCAGAGTTCTGAAGATAGAAATTTGTGGACAAGGTCCCATGTGTGCTTGGTGCATATTCTGATCAGAATCACATACCCTTAGCGAAGCAGCATTACATTGTGTATAGAATCTAAACAGAGGCTGGAAACAAAGTACAGAGAAGGGAGCTTCGCACTTCCCTTAAATTCTCTTAGCATTTCAAACGGGACATTTTTCTTTTCCTCCTAAATCCAAGGTACTGTAGGGCACAGGGCTGAGAAAGAAAAATCTATGAACTTCTCATTGAGAGCCAGAAATTACAAATGTGCCCCTCCACACACCTCTTTTTGTCTCCTGATGGCTTGGTATATCTGTTTGAACACCAACACTTTTACCGTTAGTTTCTAAAATTGGTTTCTAGCCTTATGACTTCTCTTTTAAAGCTCTGAGTTGTTTTTAACTTTTATATGGTACTCAATCCCTTGGGAGGGTCTCCATCACCACTGTGCACTTCCCAATCATTTTTGCTAGTCTGTCTTCTAATAATTATCTGACTGCTCTATTCTCTCATGCATCACTCTCTGCAGTGTCTGCTGGTAACACTAACAATGCACAGGTTTGACAGCGCACACCTCTAGACCACAGTCCTTCCTCAGCCAAGTGTTTTCAAAACATTCTTTTTCTGGAAGCAATCTATTTTCACAGCAGTTGCCAAATGCTTTCCTTTCAAGGTGTTATGCACAGAGAATCTAGTAATGCTTACTGTCTATGGACCATGCTGCATGATATTAGTTCATGGTTAAAATAAAAACTGCCAGGAAAGAAAATAACAGGGTAACATGGAGACCATGACTGTTTTGTGAATATGTTATAACTCAGGAAGATAAGGTCTGAGTATCTCCTAAGAACTTTTTCTTCCTGAGGGAAGTTCAATTCCAGTATTCTCAGAATTGAAATCAGAATAAAAGAAACTCAAATATATTGGCCTGAGATATAAGATGAATGATTAATATATTTTGTGTACAGTTATTTTGCTGGTACATTTGTCTTTGCATGTCTGTGCCAGGGAGGGTGTTGGATTCCTTAGAATTTGAGTTACAGACAGTTATGGGCAACCATGTGGCTGCTGGTATTGGACCTAAGCTCTCCAGAACAACTGCCATCGACCTTGACTGTTGCTCCATCTCTCCAGCTACAATTAAGGCTTTGTAAATTGTTTTAAGAAAAGTAGGTCAAATTATTGAAATCAGAAGGGAAGGCAGGTGAGTTTCAGGTGAAACTCATGTGAAGTAGTCCAAACTTCAGAAAAAGCTACCACCTGCTTGTTTTAACGATAAGTTTCCCCGCCTCATAGAAGCAATTTCATAAATTGAAATATGAAACACTTAGTGACATCCCATGATTAATGTATGTACTGTCTTCAAAACATAATTGGATAACTTAGTAGCTAATCCTTTTCAAGCTATTTTGAGCACTTTTGAAGTGTGTTGTTGCTGCTCGGCTTGAACCATACTGACTTGTACAGTCTGACCCTGCTAAGCTCCATTTCACACTTCAAGTCAGTCTTATAATGATGCAATTTGTGTAAAAGGAGTCTTAATATAAATGCAAGGCTTTTGGAATTCATTATAATCAAATCTTTTCTTTGCAAAAAAATTAAACATTAAGGATAAGACATGAGATATTTCCTGCAAAGTGAGAGTATTTTATAAACAGTTTCATGTCATTAAATTTTCAACAAACTTGGTCATTCATTGATTCAACCCAATATGGACTTGCATTTCCTTATATTTTTATGTAAAATTTTTTTTTTATTTTTTAAGCTGGTGAAAGGAAAATATTTTTAAGCATCTTCTCTTCTTCATCCTTCTCACTGTCTTCCCTTCCTCCTACCCTTCTCCATCTCCTACCCCTTCTTTCTTTACCTCTTTCTCTTCTTTCTCCATTTGCTTCTCTTCCTCCTTTTACTCCTCTTCTTTATGTTTCTTATTGGTCTTGATCTTTGTTATAAGAAACTGTTTCTTTTTAAATTTTAATTTAATTTCTTATTTACTTATTCACTTTACATCCTACTCACTCACCACTCCCGAGTCACTCCCTATCACAATTCCTTCCAAAATCCTTTCTCCCCGCTTCTCCTTTGAACAGGTGGGGCCCCCTGGGCATCACCCCAACCTAAATACTTCAAGTCTTTGGAAGCTAAGTATTTTCTCTCCCACTGAGGCCATCTGCAAACTAAAGATCCAAGACACAAAATACCACAAAATTGATTGATTATTCTTAACACCTTAAGGGTTACTCAAATGATACTCAGGAGACAACAATTTTAGAAAATGTTTGTCCCACCCAAGCATCTTGACATATGCTTGTCTTCTCAGCATTAGGAAAAGGGAGCCACAGGGGATGCTTTGGGTAATTCTGAAGTTTATAAGAATGTCTTCCTTCAAATATCAAAGCAAAGCAAACACTGAGTTTGCTCCTTTATCTGCCCTATGCACCTCCTAAAGTATTTACTTTTTCAGGAATGAACCAGCTCTTCTTCCATTGATGGCACTTACCATTTACTGTTAAATTGGACTGTGTTACTTTACAGAAAACATGTAAGCACACAAACATAATTTCAGCCAATTATATTTATAAATACAGGCATACACACACACACACACACACACACACACAAGCTAAAGGTCATAAAAAAGTGTGATATATACACAAAGTAAAATCCTATTTAACTGTAAGGGAAAATGAAATAAAATGTGCAGGTAAATGGATGGCATTAACACTATTATACATAAAGAGAAAAAAGCTAATTCTGAAAGATTTTTTTTTCATCTGATTCCACTAATACACCACTGAGAGACAAAAGCATAGAGATCAAGAATAGAGCAATTTTTACTAAATATTAGAGAGGAAAGAAAAGAGATCATTGCATATGGACAATGTAAGAAAAGACTTATGATGCATCCTGACTGAAGCCTGAATAAAGCACTACACATTCTGCCACTGTTGTATTCCTGATTATGTATTATTTTACTCTAGTTATTCAGTCTCTATAGAATAAAACCTGGATGGGCACAAAGTACTTACATTTTCTCTAATATCTTTCTGCTTTTCTTTTATTTAAAATAAAAATTTTCATACAGTATATTTTCTTTAGAGATGCCGCTCCCCTAACTCCTCAGAGATTCTCCCTACCTCCTTTCTCATACTAACTAATCTCCACCCTTCAATTTCCTGTAAATTTATACTGACTACAAATTTTTTAAAAAATTTCAAAAATATAAACATTCAAAATTTGCACGATAAAATTGGAAACATATTATATATTTTCTTTATCCAGAGTAATATTGAGTTAGTCATTAGGGAAACAGAAGTTCTAGCAAGTGATAAATGTCGATGTGACGGAAGTAAAGACCATGGGAATAAAGAGAAAATAAAACTATTTTCTAGGAATTCATGGAAAGGCTGTTTCACATTCAGCTATGTCTTAGCAGAGATTTTCAAAAAAGGTTGTCTTGTAAACTCTTTACGATTTTATCTAGGAAGCAAAAATGTCATTTTTGTAATCATATTGTATGTTTCAGTGCTCATTACTAGAGTATGGAAAGGAAATTCTGTGACATGTCTCCAGAAAACATCAAGAGTATCATAATCAAGATCTCACAGTAGCTTATGAGGTAAAAATTCTCCCAGGCCCAACTCCTTACTGAAAGATGATGGTGAATTGACAGTTTTGGAAAGAGGGTGAATCCTTATTAATTGAGGATATGCCAACTGACAGGCTTTTCATACTTAAGCAGATCGCCTTGCAATCATTACAAATGTGCAGCCCTAACTGGAATTAGTGAGGTTTGTGCTATGTAGTATTTGTTTGTTTGTTTGTTTAACTTGACATAAGCTACAGCCATTTGGCAATAAAAAACACGGAAAGATTGCTTTTATCAGATTGATCTACATGCAAGTTTTGGGGGTAATTTCTTGATCAGTGATGGATTGTTGGGCTGTAGCTCACTTGTGGTCGTGGGTCCTGTTGGGCTGAGTTGCCCAACCCCTCAGGGAGGCAGAAGATTGGAAAAATTGACTGAGTTTACTCCATGAGGCCCGGGCAGATGCTGGGCTATGAGAAGCCACTGAGCTCCACTCCTGGCGTGGGGAGATCTCAGCCTGAGATGCCACAGGGCCAGAGCTCCTGGGTTGGGGGTCTCCGGGCTGAGGGGCTGACTGGAGACCAGTGGTCTCAGCCCTTGGGCACCCAGATGTAGCTTAGGACCACAGAAGAACTGAGATGGAGGGGGCATACTGGCTGGGCAGGCCCACAGCCAAAAGGGACAAGGGAGAAACTCCTCCCCACCCACGCTGTTAGAGACTCTTAGTCATTGTGATTTGCTTGACTGGGTCATGGTAGGCTTGGCTAGCTTGCTTGAATTGGTGGGCTCCGTGGCTAGAACATAGAGAGCTCCTTGGCATCAGATTAGACAGCAGCTCAGTAGTTGAAGGCCCCCTCCACAGTTCTCCATGGCAGGCCCCCAAAACACAAGGAAGTCCATGGTTTTAAAAGGTTTAAAACCTTTTAAACCTCAAGGCAGTCCTGAGGTTAAATACCATTTGTAAGGAGGAGGGTCTGGGAAAGAATACTTAATTGGCTATACCGTCTGGCCTTTATGTATCTCAATATGGAGATCTTTTGAGGCTCTGCAGCCTATAGTCACAACCTCTACCTGTAGAGGGGCTGGTAGGAGCATTGCTCTACGTGACTGACAGACATGGATCAATGGAGGTCTTCGCCCTCCTGGCAGGAGCCTGGAGTCTGGGAGCATGGCAAAATGCACACCATCCCTTGCAGGGATACCTGTTGGGTCTCCGGCCATCTCTAGCCAGTGCTTTACCAGAAACCATGCTATCCTTTCATGGTTCCACAATGGATGTTGGACTCAGTTCACTATGTGGGTTTTTTTTTTCCTCTTAAGCAGGTGATCTCAGGTAATGTAAGGAAGCAAGCCATTCAGAGTCAGATAGTAGGCAACATTATTCTAGGGTCCTTAGATCACTCCTTGGCAGGTTTCAGCTTGAGTTCCTGCTCTGACTTCCCTCAATGATCAACTGTGATAGAGATGTATAAATCAAATAAATTCTTTCCTCTTCAAGTTGCTTTAGGTCATGGTATTTATCACAGAAATAGAAATCAAATTAAGGCTGTGGGTCAATGAGAGGTAGCTTGGTCCTTGGTTGAACTAAAGGCTTTGAAGCCCCAGAGACACTGAAGGGACAGTAGGAGCATCTTCTGTTCCGGGACACTAGGCTCCTGTTACTAGCCGCAGTCCCCTATAGATTTGTGGCCATCAGTCACTTAAGGGTAATGCCCCAAGCCCCTCCACATGTAGATAAGGAAAAGGAAGTGACCTGTTGTCAAAGCTCAAGACAGATCTTCATGCTAATAAGGTACATTTCAGAAGCCTGCAGGGCATAGCCAATAAGTTTTCCTTCCCAGACATTCCTCCCTGTAAAAGGTATTTAATCTTAGCCCCACCATGAGAAGTGGGGTATGGTTTTACACATTTACTTTTCACCATGGCAAAAGTGATTTGGAACCACAGACTGTGTCTTTTCTTTTCATTGAGATCCACCATGGAAAGCCATGGAGAAAGCCTTTGCACAGGCTCTGAGACTCCCCAAAGGTGGTCACTTGTCTCAGACTGTGCTTCTCCACCCCAGGAGAGGTGTCATGGGCTTCCCTGTGGCCCCACAACCATCCCACAATAGCATGGAGTAACCACAGCCAAACTCCCCATGTTCCTCCTCCCCATGCAGCAGCCATGCCCTATGGTGGAGAAGGAGCCACTACCCTACATAGGACAGTTATCAAATATAAAAGAAATTAAGGTGGCAGCACAGTATAATAGGGGAAGTTAGAGGAAGGGAAATGTGGGTAAATGTATTTAATTGTGTGTGTGTGTGTGTGTGTGTGTGTGTGTGTGTGTTGTTCTCCATAAGTTAGAGTACATTCCTATTCTTCACAATATGAGTATTTAACACTCAGTCACCTAAAGAAATGGGAAGGATAACAAATTTCACTGGCTCTTAGTCATCTTCTTCCATATAGATATTGGTGAGGGTATTGAAAAGAAAAGAAAAATTCTTGTTTTACAATATAAATAAGATTCAAATAAATTAGTTTGAATCCAGTTTTAACAGAAAACAGTAACTATAGGTTAATTGCTTGATAAATGTTGTTTTCTTATTTTAAATTATGAATATTTATTATAATTCTATGTGTCTTACTACATTCACTTAGGGATAAAATGAAAACATTTTGTTACTTGGTTTCTCTAGAGTTGACAAGGGATGTGTGAATAGATAAATGAAGCAAAGCTTCATGAACACTTTGAATCAAAATCATGGTATTTATTTCCTACTACAAATATTCAAATCTTCAATTAGAAATTTAGGTTTTGCATATAGGAAACTATATACTGATCTCTATTTTCTTATTTGTGTTTTTACAAAATTTTCATGAGTTATGATGATATGCAAATATATTGCTAAGCATGCTGTACAAACATATGTTTATATAAGCTCATAGATATATCTTCCAGATATATTTTTGCCAGTTGATGCAATCAGGATTGCTTGCTGCTTTAAGTAAGATATCTTCAGTTTCATGGTATGTGCAAGTAAATCAAAGATGTTTAAGGTCAAATAAACAATAAGAGAAGCATAGGACTTCATACTTTAGATTGTTTCTTTGTTTGCAGTTTTTATTATGTTAGCTTTAGTTTGAGATCTGCTGGCCGGGCAGTGGTGGCACACACCTTTAATCCCAGCACTTGGGAGGCAGAGGCAGGCAGATTTCTGAGTTCGGGGGCAGCCTGGTCTAAAGAGTGAATTCCATGACAGCCATGACTACACAGAGATACCCTGTCTCGAAAAACAAACAAACAAACAAACAAACAAAAACAACAACAACAAAAAAAGAGATCTGCTTGTTCATTTTCCATGAATCTATGATTGGTGAAAGGGCAAACCTTTAGCATCTCACTCGTGGATTCACCACCTAAGAGCTTTGTTATCTCCTTACAGACTTAGATACAGCTCATTTTTGAACATTGACTGCAAAGGAACAAGTGAGGAACCCACAATGACTTACAAATGGAATCACCCATCAGTTCTGAAACTGATTAAGAAAAAGAAAAACGAATTTCTGAGGAACTGTTTCTGGAAATAAGAGTGAAGTACACACTCACACGTACTTTCAATAAGCCACATGTTTTTACAACTCCAATGTAAATGTAACACATTTGATTATGTTTTTAGTCTACAGTAATGGTAATTTAAAGATTCAACAAATTATCAGTGTTTATATAGTGCCAACATACCTCTGTAGAAACATAAAACAATTTGCAAATATCAGGAATCCAAAGCTGAGGTATTAGGACAACCGAGTTTGGACAGAACATGCTTTTGCAATAGAAAGGGTGAGTAAGCTCTTCTTATGGTCATCTGGTCATGTCAGTTTGCTTTTTTGAAGCCCATGTATAATATAGCAGCTGATGAAGTGAATTCCAGCTTATGCATTGACATATCACTGATTATTTCGTTCATTTTGACATCAATTCTGAACTGTTTAAATTGTCTCTTTTTCAATTTTTTAAAAAAGAATCTGAGTATTTGTAAACTAAATTCTATTTATACAAAAAGTATCAATTTTAATTGAAGTAAATTTGCAATTGACAGAAGCACTATTAAAAGATGAATTTTTAAAATGTTCCGAACAAGAACCTGAGGACTAATGTTTTAAGGTTTGTAGTTTCCATACTCCTTGTTACAATTACAGAAAAGAAGTGATAGCACACACCTGGGAAATTATTAAGAATGGCTTTATTTGTAAAAACATTATTTATTAATAATTAAATCTGAATTTTGCATAATTTCATTTCTGAAAAATGTTATTTACTCTTTTACATCAATTAAACATTCAAAAACCAAAGGGACTTTCAAAACCAAGCCAAAAACTAAGATTTGGGATGTTGGCTGTAGTTTTCCAAGCCTACGTTTGGCAAACATAACATTATCTATGAAATGAGGACTCGTGCCAGGACATGTGTTTGCTAGAACAAAAACCCTAGTCTACATGCTTAAAGATAATAATAACTAAGTATCTGTGCTTAATAAACCACCATATCAATAATTCAATTTAAAATTTTAATTTTTCTTTTTTTGTAAATGAAATAGAGTCTCAAAATTATTTAGCAATATGCCCAACTTCACAGAAAATAGATTTAAAATAATCTGAAAACTGTGTATATTTTGGGGAATCTGCAGACCAATTTTCTATAAGAACATGATGGCTTTGATTGACTGATACAAACTGGTAACTTTGAAATATTGTATGACTCACATCACATTAATAAATGGACCAGCAGATCCTCCAATTTTATTTTTAAAGGTAAATGTAAAATTTCTTTCTGACCAACTTTAATTATTTAATTTCACAACTGTAACTTTGGTGATACCATGTATGTCAAGAGAAATTCACAAAAGATGTTTAATTACTGGAGAAAAATATCCAACATAGTATAATCCTATTCTAAAAAAATATTAGAGTCACTCTCTAAAACTAATTATTAGGATTATAAATCATAAAACACATGTACTTAACCCTTAAATATTGAAAAGGAAAGAACATGTTATAGAAGAAATAAAACAATAGATAAAAATATCAATTTCTTTATCTACAGTCAATATGCAGAGTCCAAATATAGTGTTATATTAGAAAGGAAAATTATATAATTTGTACCACACTACCGAGCCAGTCTTGATTGTCTAAAAGTCATGTAAAGAACTTACCTCAGTTTAAATGCATTATGGAAAGATAAGACAAAAAAAGAGTAATTATGCTGAGACTACAGGTAAGGTGGGTTTTGAATTCAGTCTTAGGAAAAAATAGTGGTGGTAGTTCCACTAAATATGAACTGTTCACAGTCTCAGTAGCTACAAGCATAGTCTGTGTCTAGCATCTTCATACAATGTTTGTTGTTGGTGAAAACAGCTGTGTCAAATTTCTTTTTCTTTTCTGCTTTGATTTATAAACATTCACACATCTAGATTGAAAAAAAAATAAAACCCTCAAACTACAATTGTAATTCTCAACCTTGACTATTCAATAATACACATGCTGTGAGTGTTAGAATTCAAACAAAATCAACTCGATTCCTCTTTGAAATCTCTCTAGAATGGAGCTATCTCTGAGGAGTTGTGTGGTAAAAGAAAAAAAACAGATATGATATTACTCTCATGAGTGGAATATTCTAGGATATATACATAGATACTTGAAAATTGGCGAGGGATAAGTTCATTGCACTCTCCATGATTAAGCTTAATAATATATTTTGAAGCATTTCATAGATGTTTCTACCTCAAGAGAGGCTATAATCTATAACTCACTGTACACATTATCTCTGTTATATGAGAAAATATCTCTGGAAATTATCTTGAATTTACAGTAGGCAAAATGAGAGGTTTTATATAGCTGTGAATTGAAGAAATTATGTCAACACAAAATGTTTAAAATACAATATTCTACAGCAAATTTTGTATTTGTACTTTTTTGTAAGTAACAAAAAATAAATTATAATAAAATACTCAGGTATGAACTGAGAACTTATTATAAAATAAAACTTTTATTTTACAACTGCAGTTTGAAAACAATATTTTTATATGTTACACAAATATATTAACTTATTTCAATACTGAATTAAATATAATTAATTATGTAACAAGAGTTAAGATAGATTCTAGTACATTAGAGGCCTTCTCAAGTTTGTAAAATTTTCTATCATACAAAAGTCTTATTTTTTAAAAATATTATGTATATTCATTAAAAGTTCTATTGTTAAAAGAATAGTTTTATGTTTGGATTTATATGGCTTTTTTTCCTCTGTGCACAATGTTTAAACAGGTTTCTACTGTGTTATCTGAAACAAATTTATATTGAACAAAATAGATATGTATCATTCTTGTAAAACAGAGATTAGTCATTTTTCCTAAGCTTTTCCTAAAGGAAATATATTACCAAAAAAGACTCTCATATTATTGGAGTATAATTTTAATTATACAGCTATATAAGTCATGCATATATGTACTTGCTCTTTATAAGAACACAAGATGTTGGTAACATTGTGTGCCTCCTTGAAACCGAACTCTATATGCAGTGAGACTATGTATTCATTCATATTTAATCTCTTAACACTTATTCCACATGGATACTTTCCATCAAACTACAACAAATAAATAACAACATGGAAATACTATTGATGGCTATTTCCTAAGTGTTACAGAGTAATTATTTTAGTCTCCATGGTGCAAAGATTTCCATGAATTACAACTCTCAAGCACTATGGAATTGAGGGATATTCACTGTATAAGACTGTATAAGACATGGGTTAAGGAAAGTCCAAATGGTAAATTTTAAAGTACAATATTGTATGCTTAAATTTTTTGCATTAGCTTAGTTTACCCCCCAAAACAGCTGTATGAAACCTCTCATGTAACTTATTCTGAATTCCAGAAACTATCCAGGAAGACCTCTTCAAGATAGGGGTTTTCTAGGAAGGGGAATTAGGGAAAGGGGATGGCATCTGAAATGTAAATAAAATATCCAATAAAATAAAATAAAAAGAATAACAGAGAGAACAGGCACAGTGAGTTAATGAAATTAACATTTTCTGTTGTGGAAACTTCTGTGAAATTTGTTGCAACTTATTGCTAAAAATATCATGGAGAATGCAATAAACTAACCACTTTTCAATTTCTGAGTATCTATGTATTTATACTACTATATTGTATTTATGAAAGTAATATCATATGTTTCTTTTTCCCACCCAACTCCTTTAAGGTAACTGAATATTAAAATGATAAGTACAATTATAAATATCAAATCAAGAAATTTATCTCTTTTATAAACAGGAGCACTAGAATATTTTTCAGTCCTCTTCTATATAAAACCTGTAAGTTCCTTTAGCCACATTTACTATGCACATTTTCAACCAATTGCATACTAACAGTAAATAATGGCCAACAATTCATTTAGTCTAATAATAAACATTTAACTTCATTCTCTCCTCTGATTTGCTTAACATTTATATGATATAGGTACTAACAATATCTTTGTGCAAGAGAGAACACACAGATCAGAGATCATACTCTTGCTGAGATTCACATAGCTAATAAAAAGCATATTTGCACTAAAAAATGGAAGTCGCGACCTTAAATATGGACTCCTGCTGTTTTGACAAACCACAGTAGATTGGAAGATCTTCTAACAACAATGTTCCCATAATTTATCTCTCATATTTACTCATGGGCAAATACATCTGCCCCGTGTCCCTTTCAAGGCCTTTTCTTTCTAAACACTTCCATGGTATTTTTTTATTGGATTTTATTATTCATTTCTGGGAATTAAACTCATGTCTTCATGCACGCTAAACCAGTCTTCTACTGAAATGCATCCCCAAAGCTAGATAGGTCTCTTTCCCGTATTCTTCATGTGATAAGAAAAATAAGGGCTCTCTAAAATGTCCATGTTTTATTGCAGTGAGCACATGAATACATGAGTTTACACAACAAAAATGAACTTTGTTGATGGAAGGTGAAGGACTTTGAGATCCAAATGATTATTCTAGCTTAGCTAAGAAGACAGTCTAACCCCATGGGACCTATAAAGCAGAGGCATCTAGAAACAAATGGGACTGTAGAATACTGCTGCATCCTTGACAACCTTGAAGATGAAGGAAATAAATAGTTAATGTTTCAACTGGACAAGCTCTGAAATGAAGTTCTACTCTTTTTCTTCTAGAAAGGGCATCAGCTCAGCTCAAATCTTAATTTTATAACTATGGCAAGGTTCTGTATTAGAAAATGGCTAAGCTGCACATAAGTGAAATGTAAGTCTCTAGTATTATACAGTTTGTCCACCTCTATTTATCCTATTGATACTGTCTTCTGCTTCCTACTAGAATCACAATCACAACTTCAAAACCAATCATGTTCCATTTCACAGAGACCTTGGCAAAGCAAATAAGAATCTACTAAACCCTAGACTTCTCAGCTGCTGGCCACATTTCCATCAACAATGTAGCAGAACTCATCCTCTGTTTAATCACTTACTGGATTAATCTGGCCTCAAGCTCTGCTGTAGTAATGTCTTCACACATAAGACATTTGCCTCTAGACAGAAATTTAATAAACGGGGGAGCAGATTTCAAGTTCCAGCTGTTCCACTCCATATCCTAGACAGAGAACCTCCTCTCAACACTGATACATCGCTTCTTTTGTACTCTAAACCTATTCTGGTTGATTATGGATCCCATTTCTCTTCTCTTCTCTTCTCTATGTCTTCTCCAGTCATCCTCTTTCATTTTTAAGAGTTCTGTTGGCTTTATTGATACCATTAAATCAAAATTCCTTATTCAATGTAGTTATGTACTGCACACTTCTCGCATGTCAGAATCTTTACACTGATTATTAAACCAAAAAAATGGGAAAGAAATTATACCTCATTTCCTGTAGAGAAAATTTCTAGTTTAGAATTTTCTCCTGACTTATTAACAACAAATTTATTAACATTTTCTCATACCCCTTGAGGCATCAGAAGCTGATGAATGCCAGAGACAATCAAACCTGTTTTCTTCTGTTACTTCTTCAGTCACTTTCTCTGTCATTACCCTTTCTGTAATAAATATGGCATCTCTTTGTACTGGTTTGTAGGTCATTTTGTCTTTGCTTATTGTTGCTCATTGGAGGCCAATGTTCTTCTCTTAGTTTTAGTAATGGATGGAAGTCATTATATTAGATTTTAAAATAATTTCTTGGGTATACTACAATGAGTTTCCTCTTAGTATCAACATTTCCACAGCTGCCCTTTAGCTCTCAAACAATAACTGTGTAATAACTTCTAATAACTGTGTAGTTTGGTTCCAACCCTACTGTTGGGTTTTCTCTCATTTTCTAACTCACTTGCCCTGTATGTAGCTTTTATGTATCCTTTTCCTTAAATTCTTTGACTATTTAATCTAATTACTCCTTCATCACTTTTTACTTAATTGTTATAATAACATAGATTTAAAGAAGGAAGTGCATATATGGTTTAAGGGACTTGCTATCTAATAAAAAGAAATAAAATAAAATTTATTCTAACCATAAGTATATTTTCTAAACTTAGCATATCTTTGAACAGAATGTAAAAATAAAATATTTCATGTTATTTCAGGTGGAATTGAATCAGGAGGAAAGAAAAAAAGGCATTTTCAAAGAACATAATTGATTTATGTCTATTTTACTCATGAAGAAGCAGAAGTTTCAGTTAACCAGAGGTTGCCTAGACTACAGACTCTTTTGGGGACTTATAACTGAGGTAACCTTGGCAAGTGACTGGACTTCTCTGATAACAACTTTTCACTATTAAAACAGAGAAAAAATTCCAACAAGAAAGTGAAATTGATAGAAACAATGTATATAAAAATTGATTCAGGGGCAATTGACCACCAATTTCAGTGGTTGTTTCTGACTAGTTACATGTGATCACTGATTCCCACTGGCAGGTTTTGATCAACTATAAGTGACCATTGATTTTAGTGGCAGGCATTGGCCAGATTTTCAGGGTTCTGGCTTAGTTGTGTTAGTCAGTAAAAATAAACGTGTAGGTTAGGAAGTTGGGAAGGCAGCACTTTAAAAAGTGGGTATAGATCACATAAATGAACAGTCTGTTACCTACATGATATCCAATTTACAGTTCATTTGAAAAGATATACAACAATACTGAAATATGATTTTTTATCACAACTTTCATATATTTAGCCCCCTTTAAGTTGTTTTTATTGTAACCTTAATTGTCCAGAATGTTAATGGGCAGACAAAAGACGACAGGGTTTGATATGAGCTGTATTATCTCAGGTACTTAGAGGTAATGGAGAATTGGATGTAGAATAGATAGGGTCATGCTTTGGAGGCATTTATCTTATTCGGAAGTGCTTACTTGCTTACTCACTACTCAACAGACATGCTGACCTTTGTGGTTTTCAGTCTTGTTCATTGTTAAATGTTCTGCTGAGACAACAACATTCAGGGAGATCTTTTTGTACTGCATTTCCAATAGGGATCTTTGACCTTGGTTGTCTGTGGTACATGATTCTGGATATGTTCTCCCTGATTGTTAATCCATATTACTATGCTGAGTTAGCAATCATTTTGTTGAGTACCAGCAGTGTGTGTTAGTGAGAAAGGTGTATGCATAAATACTGTTTGGTGATAGTGCATAAGACTTGGATGGTTAAGGACATATTCTGCTTTGATGTAGCTGCTTATGGCCACAGAGAAGTAACATTTCTCTTTGTTTTTCTTGAGATTATAGAAAGCTCTATCAGATCTTTAAACAATAAAACATGTAATCTTGGAGGTAACATATTTCACATTGTTATAAGCAGTGACAGGTTAAAATTAGTGACAGCAAGCAGTTGAAGAGATATACAGTCATCAACTAAAGCAGTAGGCCATGGTTTATTGCTGTGATGAATTTCAAATTACGTACTTGAGAGAGATGTAATAGTGCATATTCAACAGAAGGAAGAGTTAAAGAAAATCAGTTGTTTCATTTAGAAGGAGATGTACAACGGGTACTTACACATACATGTTCTGTTACATTATACAGACTCGCATCATGGTTCTGTTCCTCCATGGATATGTAAACTTATGTAATTTGGAAACACTCCACATATGCATTGCACCAAAATGGATGTAATCACAATGCCAGGCTCATGAAATTTTGACAGTATATATAGCATTTAAAACAGACTCAGCTACAGGCTAAGACTACAATGAAGCAATACAACTAAAGACCATTACTTACTATATTAGCTAAATTGTAATTATAAATGCTATAAAATAAGTAGTTTTTAGCTCACATAATTGGTACTCTCAGAAATACTACTGAGGTGTCCAATCAGATCCTTGCACTGACTGTTACATGAGGCCCTTGCAGTGTCTTTAAGGTACACCCAGCATAATACAACAAATTCATACCTCTTGCTCCTGTAGAAATGACAGGATTTTATGCTGTGGCAGCACACTTCAAAATCCCCTCTGTATTATCCTTTATCATTAATATTTCTCTTCTTTAAAACAGCATGTGTCCCCAAGGATATTTTTTTATTGTCTCATGCTGTCCACTAACAAATGGTCAAGGATAAGTAAATTCACTTTGGAATTTCTTGAATACCTTAGTTAAGCCAATTCTCAAGTTGACTATATTATAAAACAGAGAGTGGGTCAAGTATTACTGTGTATGCCAGGTATGGCTTCCAATTATTAGCTGTCATTCCAAATGATCAATAGAAATTGTTATGAGAACTTCTTTACTATGCCTGTTGTCTTCTACTAAGGCTCAAGTGGGAGGATCACAGATCCAAAGCTTGTTCAGCCTACAAAGTTAGTTCAAGACCAATGTAGAAAACATATCTGTTTGAATGCCACACATAAAAAATTACAATATTGAGACTAATGCAGTAGTAGAGTATTTGGAAACCTATGTACAATTCTTAACACTATATAAATGAAAATCAAGAATATTTTTATGAGTAAATTCAGTTTGTGATTATACATTATATATTCTAGTAAATAATGCATTTATATAAAAATTACCTCAGGTAAATAATTATCTTAATCTGTTGCATTGAGACATTTTAGTTGGAAATTTCTCAGTATTCCAACAAAATAAAATCTTTTTAGTCTAATATTGTTTTCATAATGAAGAAAAAAATTAATTTCACTTAATATATTCAAATCTCAATTTCATAATGAATAGAGTTTCCTTTAGCACTCAAATGTCTGGAAAGTGCACTTTTATTTTAAGTTATCCCTATGCCCTAAAGCATTCCTAAATTTTCCCCTTTTGAAATTATCAGAACAGAAGTAAAGGTACCATGTGTACTAGAAAATACTTTAAACAAACATTGACTGGTCCTAATCTCAACACTTCACAAAAAAAAAAATATTATATTCGATAGACAAATTAGTTCAGAAATATTAAGTATTTATGTTATGGAATTTAATTTATGCATGTATATATAATTATTAAATACATAAAATTATTTGAAAGGTAGATTTTTGTACCCTTTAAATGGTTCACTATTGACTGTTGTCACCAGCCTGGCTCCAAACATATTTTGTAATGCAATTATGTCTAATTATATTTTGATATTTAATACTAAATTCTATTTCTTTTTAAATGCAAATAATCACAAATTCATTAGAAATTTATGTCAAAATAGATTGGTCCCTATATTTTGTTTCTTCTTTGAGAAATACAATATTATTGCTATCCAGAAAACTAATTTGATCAAAGAAGAAAAATCATTTTTTTATTTCCCCAAACTCTACATAAATCCTGTATTGGTGCTAGAAATTGTCTCTAGTGGAACATGACAGCTACTTAATTTCCAAGTACTTATTGTGTAGCGCACAAAGGCTTAACATAGCATACTGTCTTGGTGTCCCAATAATTCGTTCTCATAATGTGATTACTGAAAAAGAATATATTTTTAATCAATCTACTGCAGTCTTTGTAACTTTTGAAAATAGTTTGCAGACATCAAATTTAGTGTTAAATGTTAATGCAATTATTGAAGAAGTTAGCACGAGGATTAATGAAGGCGATCTTTTTAGATTAATTATGAGCTCCCCAAGTTTCTCCTACAGGTTTTCTAGCTTGTTGTTGTTGACCACTGCCATAACACTGGATAGCCACACCCTTATAACACATCAAAGATTACAAGGCTGACATGTAATTATTCTCATATATAGTTACAGCTCCTCTTTATGTTACACAAAGATACATTCTAGGCAATAAACTAACTTAACAAATTGCATGCATGATATTGTAGGGAAATATGATCTAGGACTTTCAATATGTAGTTAATAGATAAAAGTTTACTTAAAACTCTCATGGAGTTTTCCTATTTTTAACTGATAAAAGGAGCTCTGTTTCCATGACACCAACATTAGAAGGAACACATGTGAGTATGGGGCTGGTATGCCACTATTGTGCTCAGTTTGGAGCTCTTCTATTTATATTGAAAAAGTTATATTGAAAAACAGTTGCTTTTTAGAAACTGTATTAGGTTTCAAAAGTTAGCTTTCTGAAAGAACACAGTCTTCTTGATCTACAAATCTCCAAGATGTTAAAGAGGGTCATTGGACAATGAACAGGCCTACAAATGCTTTAATTTACAACAAATATGAACTAAGTCTCCTTAGTAAAATGACGATATGCTGATAATGAGGCATGCTCGTGTTGTCATGCTACAAGAAATCATGCCTAGGTCTTAAAGTACTTTTCTTATCATCAAAGAAACAATTTAAAAATTGAGGGCAAATTGAAACTCCACAAGTTGAAGACTTATGGAAATTATCCACTGCTAACAAGGAAAAGCAACTCAAACTCACTGTTTTCCCTTTCAGAACTATTTGCTACTAAGCCATACATGGTGATTTCTCAGGATTCAACACGAAAGGTTCAAGTCAACTTTTCTACTGGGTATTTCTTGATAAGAAATCTATTAGTTACAAACCATTGAAATAGACCTAAGATATGACCCTGTGTATTTGTGGAGGTTGAATTCTAGTTTGTGTCTTCAGCATCTCAATTCTGTCAAAGAAAACACTCCTCTCCAAAACCAACTGTCCTTGTTTGTGTATATTTCCTTTATCTGATATACATAATTATATACAGATTACCTGATATACAGCAAAATAACTATGGAACAAAAGTTAAAATGATCATGCTAATTTTCTGTCTGAGACTTCATCATGATGGACTATGTAAAACAAAGGGCTACACAGTAGAGTACTAACCGAATTCATTCTCACTAAGTCTCACATTATTGATTTTTCCGTCTCACCTTCTCTTCCTTCTTCTCTCTGTGCTCTCTTCTAACTAACATTCACATCTTCCAACAATTTAAGACTCAATTCTCTCTCATTCCATATCCCTGTTAAATCTTTCCTCAACATCTTAAGGGTGTCAATAATTGCAGTATTAGTGTCTGATGGGCAATGGGAATTATATATTTGGCTTCCTGTGCAATATCAAAATTTTCCTTCTGGAAAAAATTCTTTAGCTATGAAACTAAGGATTCTAAAACTATTTGGATTAGATACATTATATATTTATCAAACTAGAATCATAGATATGTATATTTTTCTACATGGATCCTTCTACAGATTCTTTAAGGTATCATTGACCAGCTTACTCCTGTGGTCCTCATAGTCATAATGCTGTCCTGGCATCAAGCAAGTTTTATGTTTTTGTTAGAAGAAGAGTGACAACATAAATATGAACTACACTTTCTTCTTTATTCTGGATGCCACTCCTGAATATTCAAAGCATCTCTCACTTGTTCTACCAGAACATGCCAGAATACAATTATTGAAAAATTATTTAATCAAAGTGATAATGAAAAATATTCAAGATG
The DNA here is from genome assembly GCF_011762505.2 of Arvicanthis niloticus. Classification (NCBI taxonomy): domain Eukaryota; kingdom Metazoa; phylum Chordata; class Mammalia; order Rodentia; family Muridae; genus Arvicanthis; species Arvicanthis niloticus. The sequence continues at coordinate 19,799,954 of NC_047659.1, forward strand.
TGTTAAGTGTGATAACAAAATGGCAGATCTCATTTGTGCAAACAAAGTGATGAATAATGTTACTATGGTTTCATGTAAAATATCTCCCACAGTCAAGCTTCTGTCTTCAACTGCTGCTGTTTCTGATGCTTCATGTGATTGTGGAACCTTTAGGAGGTGGGGCCTCCTAAGGGGAGAAAATAGGTTTTGGTCAGGCAGGTTGTGAGGCTAATAGCCAAGGTCTGCTTTGTCTCCTTCTTTATATATTCTTGTTTTCCAAAAAGTGATCAAACAACCTCATGTTTTTTTGCACAACACCAATAAGCTGCCCTTGACACTAGGACTTCCCAGCCATGCAGAATTCTACTCTCAGACTGTGAGCCATAACAATCTCCACCTGGCCAAGGCTTCAGCTTTAAGGTATTAAATATGAACAGTGATGAAAGTACCCAATTCAAATACACACACACACACACACACACACACACACACACACACACGAGGTATACATGTATTCATAATGAATACTTCTAGAAGGAACCAGAAACCAGTTAGCAATTCTTTCTTGAAGAAAAGAATAAGGAACTAAGGAGTGTATTCTCACCATTAAAAATATCAAATATATCATTACATCACAAATATAACAAGTAAACATTACAGAGAAACATACCCATAAAGACATATAAAGAACACTGTACATTGGAATGTTTTTAAAATGTACTAATTATGTAATTTAAATATTCCTGGTGTTCCTATTATCTTCTGAGTAGCAATCATGTATAAATGTTGTCTTAAATGCTTAACATATTTTAATTCATACAAAATGATTGTAATGAATAAGGAAGCTTTCATTTCTAAAATGTTTGTGTTCCAAAGTAGAATTGTCCAAATTACTCGTGAAGAATCCTCCACCCGTGTGCTGCTCAAAATCCAAATGTTTGTGCCCAACTCAAAACTTGAAACAGATTCTTTAGAAGTGGGGACTTAGCAATCCGTGTCCCATCAATACCTTGACGGAATGTAAAGCTGACTTAAGTCTGAACTGCATTGGTTTTAAGTTTTATTCTCAAAAAGTTTGTAACCTAATAGCACCATCTATTGGCAGTAAATCTTCCAGAACCAGGACACAAAGTCCCAAAAGACAATATGCCCAGATATTCATGTTCTGATTAGGATTGTGGTATTTAGAAATGAGCACTATCCTTGATCAGAACAACCAGGCACACATGATTCTCAACTAACAAACAGTTTATTACAGGAGAATTATATAAACAAGCAAACGATATCACTATTCTCTTATAACACAAGAAAGGGACTACTGAAGGGTGAAGTTTAAAGAAATCAGAATGAGCAGAGGAAGTTCATAAATACTCATAATTTTGAGGCCTTTTAAAGTAAATTCTACAAACAGTTTGGCTGCAATTATACATAAGGATAATAAACCAAAGAGGTAATAAAAAAAATCAAAGAAATAACCAGAAGACGATGGTGCGTGTCTTTTATTCCTGTACTCAGCAAGCAGAGGCAGGTCGATCTCTGAGTTTGGTGTCAGCCTGGTTTACAGAGTTAGTCATAGGACAGCCAGGGCTTCACAGATAAACCTTGTCTTGAAAGAAAAATCTAATCAATGTTTACTGAGCATTTCATTTGTAATAAGCACAATTTCTGAGGTGCTGTTTTCAGGCCTGAAGATTTAAGACAATATGTGAAGGCCAAAGAAATAGGAGCAGACACATATCTTAGTCATTAAGACCAAATGGAATGAATGACTGAACATAAAGTTTCTTGTGGTTAAATTCTTTGGGAAACCGAGTTTACAATGCTTTACTACTCAGGATCTCTCTAGTCAAAATGGGCAAATTTGTCCTGTCTGAATTATACATTTTAAGTGAACTACCCTTATATTTTGTAAAATTTGAATAATTGCTAAAATCCACATTAATACTTTCTGTACAGGATTATAGTAATTAACAATCACAATGCTTCTGGCCAGTGAAGAACACTGTACCTCACAGACTATAGACTATCATTTACTTATCTATTCTGCAACTAACTTGGAAAGGCAAGTGAGACTGAATGTGCTTATTCTGTGCATTTGTTTTGTTGTCTGAAGCCATTCTACCTTCAGCTTGTTTGGGACAACCATACAATTTCTGAACAGTAATAGCCTATCTACATCTTCATGTAAACTAACGTCTGTTAATAATTTTTAGTGATGATGGTCATTGAAAGTGCATACCTTTGATATTTTAATGCCATTCGTTAATATTAATTATATGAGTTCACTTGGGATTACCACAAATAGGCTTATATGCACACTTCCAGGATTACATTAGATAAACTTTGAGACACTTACAAGAGCTTTCATGTGAGGATATTTTGCTATTAAACCACTGACATTCAAATACTTGCCAGGAGCTTCCCAAGACAGGGCATGAACTAAACTCACAGTAATGCCAGTTTGGCAAGAGTCTTTGAGACATTATTCATGTTATAGACAGAATTTAGAAAACCAGCATCTACTCTTAGTGTGGTTTAACTGCTGTCAGTGATTGAGTGGTTAGATGGTTGGGGTTTGAAAACCTGAGGGCTTATTTAAAAAAAATAAAATTAAACTAGTAAATTCATTATGTGCAAGCTACTGAATACTTCACAGGAACTTTGTTACATCACTATGATTTCCAAACATCATTTCAAAGATTTATCTAGGTCTTTTGTTAATAGCTATGTTAAAAAGAATGATAGAAAGTCCATTATTAGAGAGAAATGGGACTTTAATTTTTTGTTAAGTACATATTAAGTGAAGATTGTCAGAGAATTAATAGACTTAGACTGTTAGATTCAAAGCTAGGTAAGCATTGGTATGGTGGTTCAAACCTGCAATCTCAGATCTGAGGAGCTTGAGGCAGGCATATTATGATTGTCCAGAATATTGAAGTTGTATAGGCTTTAGGATAAGTTTTAGTGTAGACTGGGATACAGAGGAAGATCATGTTCAATAAAATAACCAAAAGATTGAGAGTGGGTGAAATGTCAATTCATAATTTTAGTTCTGCATTTATTTAGCTGTATATGAAAGGTATATTTTTTGTTATTCTGGGGTACAGTAAATACTAATCAATATAGAAATATAAATATTCAATAGAGCCTTATGTAAGAAGATAATAACTTAAGGCTGAAAACTTCAATAATTTTCTCCAGTCTTATTTATAATGAGCCGGAATTTATAGGCCACAGACCAACTAAAGCTGACACCTAAATGATGTTGCCATGACTCTATGCTCATTGTGTGTGTGTGTGTGTGTGTGTATCTTATTACACTTGCTACATGTGAAAGCTCAGATACAAAGTGGAAAATAACCTCTAAAAATTAAAAAAAAAATAAAGAACTTACAAGAAGAAAGAAAAGTAAACTGCAGTTTTGGTAATTTTGAGAAAGCTGTGCTTGAGAAAGCTATTTATAATGCATGTCTTCTTTCTCTCATGGTCAATTACTGAGGCTTCTTGTCTTGCTATTATTATCTTTTACTATTAGTATTGTAAGAAATGATGAACAAACTTTATGCTCATATAATATACAAACTACCTAAGAGTTTATAAAAGAAAATAACAAAATCTCTTCTCCTTTCTCTCATTCTTTCCTACCTCAGCAAATATGGTGACCTCTCCTGTACTGACATAGACCTAGTTTACTAAGTATGTATATGCTGCTTCGTGCTCATTAATGTCTTCTTATGACATCATTTATATTTCTACTGTCTTCCATTTGTTTCCATGTAGAATTTTATTTTAATAATAGGCTTATTTGTGATCCACTCTATTTCCTGATGACATTGTTTAACAACTACACAGCGTAAAAAGAAAATAAACTTCAAAAAATAGTGATACATAAAAGATTCCATGCATTTTAATCCATTTAATTCCATGCAATTTTAATCTCAACAAAATGTCTGGATTGCTTTGAGAGTAAGAGTAGCCACACACACACATATACACACATGCACACACATACACACATGAGAGAGAGAGAGAGAGAGAGAGAGAGAGAGAGAGAGAGAGAGAGAAACAGAAACTATAAACATAAAATAGTAACCATCTTGTTAGAAGTTCAAGACAGTAGAGGTAGTGATATCTCAGACCAGCAGCAATAGTGTTGCAGCCAGCACAGTTGGTCCTGGAAAAACAAGTGGAACAGTGATGGAATGAAGAAAAGGCAGACATATACAAATACAGGATGGGGGCAGGTGGGCTGTGGTCTGATGGAATGGTATCAACAATAAAACAACAAGGAATATCTTTATGTTTTTAGTGACAAGACAAGGTTAGCTAGTCACTATTGTGACTCTCAGTAAGCAAGCAATCGTAGGCTGTAAAGATCTTTGAGGAGAAAACTGTAGTTGCTAAGTTTTACATACACTGTGAACTTCTGCACTCAGATCATCAGTTGGCATTGCCATTCATCTGAGACTGACCTGGTGGCAAATGAAGTTTTGCTAATGTCCAAAGAGTCTAAGGTATTGATCATAGACACAGCTGTGCCAATGTCAATGATACACATACATTCAAATCTTCCTCATTTCCTCACAAAATAGTTTGAGAATGCATGGGGGAAAACACTGTAATATTGCATGCAAGTAATTATAGAAAGTTCTACTTTCCAGTGTCCTGAATAACACTGCTGTGTATTAGGTCTATAGGTGACAAGGAAGGGTTATGGCTCCCAGTTCTGCACATGTTGAAAAGAGAGTAGCTACAATTTTATTCTTTACAGGCATCTCTGTGGGACTAAAGACCTTTGCACTTTCTTTATTTTAAGATGAGTAAAAGTATAGAATTTAAAGAGAACATTAGCCTTTTAGTAAACAGACCTAAACCACATACTTGTCTCCTCATTCAGTGGGAGGGTTAAGATTGTATTCAACTGATCCAAATACCCTAAGAATAATAGCCACAAGAAGATGGAACCTAGACAACCTTGAGAAATAAACCCACTGCCTATCACTACACAGTTATGAGAAAGAAATACATTTTTATTTTATTAGAATAATTGAATATTTGGAGCATATCACTGTTGCAGTCTTGACTTTAACATAATTAATATGTAAAAGAATCTTGAAAATGGGTAGCACATCCAAAACCTAACAACATGGCTATAGAAAGAAAATGTAGGTATTATTCAGCCACAGACATACACAGAGTAACATATTTGCATTGGACCTTAGTATATCTCCCAAAATGTTTTCTGTGATAGAAGAAATTCCAAGTAAACCAGGAGTCTGGCAAACTAAGCTTCTGATATATCTGGTAACCACAATGTCAATCTTGGGAGCAAGTCATTACTGCTCATTGTTGTGTGACTTTTCATGGGAAGTCTTATGCTTTACATATGAGACAGGAGACAGACTGGATGGTAGAGCACCAGTGCTTGAGACCAAAAAATTTAGTCCCAAGTATAGCTTGTAGAATCAGTAAGTAAACTGATGTTATTTTAGGAATGCAATGACTCAAGGGTAGCTATTTTACATGAAGTCCCATTTTCAGTATGCCTGACTCACAACCAGCTGCAGTACAGAAGTGTCTCACTCTCAGTATGGCTGACTAATGAGCAGTTGCAGCATCCCAAACTCCAATACACAGTCAATCTTTTCCTGTACATTCCACCCCCATGGACATGGACAAGATTATACAATAGTCTCTTCTCTAAGATACAAGTATTGCTACAAGAAAACTAACTCATGGCTGTGGTTCTTCATCTTACTTGCTATGACTATGAGTCAAGTTCTCCTTCAGGATATCATAGCCATCTACTTCATGATGGTAAAGGGCACATCGAGCCCAGAGGAAAGAGGTATACTACACCCAGCCAAAGTCTTTTTCTTCCTGGAATCAGATGCTATTTGTAACCTAAATGCAAGCTTAACTAATGAATGTCCTACTATGTAATTTAACGCTGGAGTCCTTCTTTTAAATATCACCAAGATGAAACAGACATTGGAGAAGAATGTACTTCTCAAGAAACATAGCTGGAAACATTGTCTTTGGAAAGACCACTCAAAGACTTTTCTTCAATACTATCTATCAGCACTTAATAGAATGTAAAGCAGTAATTTTACCTCACGGGAAATAAAAATTAAACAATAGTATCTTTTGTCAAATATAGAAAGAGATTCTATTTCTGCCATAAACAAATATCATTGTAAAGTCATAATCAAGACTAAAAGCCATACTTAAACACATTCATTTATACCTTAAGGTAACCTTGCACTTTTACATTCAAAACAATTTGTCATATTATATCATGGTTACAATGGCCAAATTAAAGCATGGATGATGTTGTAATGAAAGTAAGAAGTAAGTCAACTGAAGTCACACTTGACTCTAGACTAACCTTATCCACTAATGAATTCAGGCAATTTGTAATAACTTCATAAACTAAGTAGGTCAAAAACCTGAGACACAGGAAGTGAGCATCAGTATAAGATGGCAGTATCAAAGTCAGTGTAATGTTTGGCTCTCAGGCTTTTAAATCAGTTTCAACACTCAGTGAACATCATTGTGTGGAAACACAAATAACTGATAGAAATGTTTCATTTTGATCTAGGCATACAGAACTGAATAACGCTTGTAATAGTTTGTTACTAAATTTCGTACTAAGTTCTAATATGTTTATTACTCACTATAAGAAACAAGAGAAAAGACAAATACTCAGTTTGAGTTAGAAAAATAGAAACTTGTTGAAGTTTGTTACTGTAGGTACTAAAATTTCAGTTTCCCTAATTAATTTTAAGTAATGATTTACATATGCTATGCTTCATGGTTGCTCTACTTTCTTCACATTGAAGTGTCAAAGATTTTCTGTTTAATAAATAATGGTGAATGTTTTCCAAGAAGGCTGCTAAAAAACTAATCTGAGACACAAAACTTGGCTGTGCTCAGTTTTGATTGATTGTTATGCATCAGGTTAGATCTATGAATAAGAATAGTAACCATAAGTGTAATGATCATAACTGTAGAAATACTCATCAGAAGTGAGAAAGCAAGTGAGTAAGCCTAAGAAAATAGATGCAAAAATTGAGGAACCATTTTATGTCAGCTTGGATAATGCTACCTGGTCTCGTAAGAATGATATAACTTTGTGCAGCAAAGTGTTTGATTGCTTTTTAAAGCACTTTCTTTATGGTCAGAATTCAGTACTGAGCTGACATTACATATCTACTTTAGTTTTAGGAAATGTGCTATCTTGATATCATAAATTAAATGGAATCAGGTTTGTTTCATAGAGTTAATAATATTCTTACATCCAGAATGACACTTTGAACATTGTTAGTAGAAAATAGCTAACCTTTTGATTGTTGTTTTGTTTCTTGACACAACATATCATATATTTCCCAGAAGCCTTGACCTTAAATGTATAACTAAATGTAACTTTGATTCTCTTCCCAAGTGCTGTGATTAAACACTTCTGATACCAGGTATAACTATTTATGATGAATGCAAAACAATTAGAAATGGAGACGATGATTTTAAATTACCCTTTTCAAACTTAGTAACAAATTTATTTGAAAAATAAGTTTTGATCTCAATAAATGTATTGTTTTATAAAATTACTATAGCATTTAATTTATTATATTAATATAGAGAAAGTTTCTGGGTAAAGCAATATAGGTTAGCCCATTTTTTGCAGTTACTATATGAATACAGAGACTAAAATATTGAGTGAATTTTTCAGAATCAGAACCATAAAACTACATCCTATTTTGGCTCAAGTTAAATGCTCCCTACTACAGAACTTTTTTTTCTTAGTTTCAGTGGCTGTTAAGATTTACTCTTTGACACCTGAGACTTGCAAAAAATAATAATAAATAAAAAGACATAAAGACACTTAAGGAAAACACCAGAAACTGCACTATCTAAAGCTATATACCATATAGTAAATTAGCTACATATGTATCCCAGCCACTTGAAGATATTTAATATATCAAACATTACAGTGCCTTTATGTGAAATAACATTGACATCATTTTCCTTTCCTCAATGCAACCTGAATAAGAATAAACAAAAGTGCACTTGAAAGAGGGTGTGAGGCTTTTTAAAGGCAATCTTATCTCTGCATTAGGACTTAAATTGCTAAGCCTCTGGATTGTTTTCCAATTTACTAGGCTTGTGGGTTTTCTGCAACATTCATGCAAAGTATACATCCTGTAGACAGTGCTTCCAATTCAACTTTTCCAAAGGGAATTTATGTAATAATTCAGCCAATCCTTTCCTGGGCTCACTTAGATGGGTTGGATCAGTGGATTACAGGGAATTTAGGCCTAAGTTCAGATGAAAATCTGTTTATGTTTTAGCACATTGATGGAGGATTATTCTTTTAGGGGAAGGAGAAAAGGGGAAAGATTTTTGCAGTTGAAGCAATCAGTACAACTTAGATAGATTGCAGGCATTAAAGAGGATATCCATAAAAAGCAAAATAACATTGGTTAGGAGCTTTTATAGAAAACACATCAACTCTCTGAAGGTAAAGAGTTGAATAAGCATAACCACACATATTAAGATGCTTGTAAAGCAGGTATTATTAGGAACTGGGCCTATGTTTTGCTTACAATCATTATCCCATGGACTAAAATATGAAATGTTTGTTTCATTTCTTACCTATCAAACTTACCATTTGATACATTGATTTCAACTATGGCTCTCTGGAAAATGTACATGTTGCAATTGTGTTGACTATTTAAACTATGAATTACCTTGTATTTTTTGGGTTATGAGAAGCATACAGATTTGTTAGTGACAATGGCGTGTTGAATAGAGAATATTTAGGCTTATCTTTAGATGTTTTTGACCAAATATATCATAACATATAAAAATGCTATAGTTTTCATTGAGTGTAACAAAAGAGGAATCATTATGATATAGAATAAATATAATACCATGATGTGTGTTATTATATCCTAAAATTAAATTCTCTATTATATTAAATCTATTAACATAAAATTACATATACAATAACTTGAGCCAACTTCCACAAGCTTGGAACATTTTGTCAAATAGATTAGCATTTAAAAAGAATGGTTTGGGCTTATTTTATCTCTCTGTGTTGGTTTAGCTGGGCTCTAAATTAATTTAAAAGTTTATATAGCAAACTAGGACAACTTACGCCTCAGGACAGGAAGTCAAGCAAGATGTGGATCTTGGAAATGCAAGCAGCTTATCTCTGTGAACAGTACCATTTATTACCCTTCTGCATTACCAATTTCACCTTCTCATAATAACCTGACTGTTTCTTATTCCTCTGAATATATACGCCAAGTCTTCCTGAAAATTTTAATGTCTTTGTTTAAACATTTCGTGGCTTAGTCTAATACTGAAATTACAGCCTGTCAATTTTCTTCACTTTTCACAAATCCTCCTATCCTTCCTCTCTTAAAGTGTTAATAACTAAACTTTGCAGTGACATAACACTTCTAATATATTCTGAAAGTCTTTTCCCTTAGCTCTGAATTTGATAGAGATAGTCTATAAATTGGATATAAATGAGTAAATAAAAGATTTTAACATCCAGCAGTATAATGTTTAACAAAGAATATATGTTACACATAGGAATACATATCTAAACATGAGAAAATAATATGCTATATGAAATAGTAAAAAGATTGCTGTAAACTAGAAAAATACCAATTAAATCTAGCCTGGATGAGAAGCTTCATGGAGGGACTTATGAGGTAGTGTGGTGCAAGATATATCAGAGGCTAAGAGATACCTTGCTTTTGAGAAACAATGAGTGTATAAGTCATTTGGAGACCAATTTTTGTATGTAGGTAATTAATTTGCCATCTCAAATAGTTGTCTGATTTTGTCAAGATAAACATCAGTTCAATAACTGGCCTATGCTTTTGTTCCCCATTTGATGTGGATCTCTCCTTCTACGGTACTTACCATCTGTAAACCTTAATGATTTTGCTGGGCAGATTGTTTATTAAGCATTTTTATGGAAATTTATTTACAATTCTGGTAAAACCATACTTTTAAAATCTGAAATTCATCAAACTGAAAAGCCTATAAGAAGTGGATGGGCCTTTAAAAACATACACTCCACTTAGGTTAAACAAAGATGAAATAATTAACGTAACTAGACCCATAGTACCCAAGGAGTTATAAGCAGTAATTAAAAATCTCCAAAATAAAAATGGCCCGAGGTCAGATAAATTCAATATAGAATTCAACCAGACTCCTTCAAAGAAGAGCCAGTAGCAATAGCTCTTCAATTGTTCTGTGAAATGGAATCTGGAGAAATATTTTTAAATTCATTTTAGAAAACCAGTGACCAGGAAACCATGACTCTAAAACCAATGATGCACCAACAATTAAACAATATAGAATAATATAATTGATTAACTTGGGAATAAAATTTTTCCAGTATAATACTTGTGAAATAAATTAATGAAAAAAATTAAAAATTCTTCCAGCATGATTACATTGATTTCAACTCAGAGATACAGCGGTGGTTCAATGGGCATACATATAATAAACATAATCCATCACAAAGACTAAAGGAAATTAGGCCACGTGTTTATATCATTAGACGCAAAAAGTGTATTTGACAAAACTCTATTATATATCCATGATAAAAGTCTTACAGAGATTAGAGACACAATTTTAGTAGAAACAAAACATATATCTCAACATAGGCAAATTATAAGAAGACTACAGTCACCGTCATTCTAAATAGAAATACCAAGCATTTCCACTCATCTAAAAATAAGTAAACAATACATACAATATCTATTCCTGCTCAATATAGCATTTGAAATTTTAGCTACATCTAATGCAAATAAAGAAAATCAAGGTTTTACAATAGAAAACCAAACACTTAAAGTATATTTTTTGTTGGGGGCCGACTTTTAGCAGAAAGCGGCTATCAGCTTTGCAGCCATCTTGAGCCATATACCCTGACATGAGACTTGGATTACAATAGCCTACAACAACTGAGAACACTCCGATAATCTTGGTTTAGATACCTTGAGATTAAAGGTGCATGAGATTAAAGGTGCGTGAGATTAAAGGTGTGTGAGATTAAAGGTGCGTGACTTAGAAGTATAGAGATCAGAGTTAGAGACAAGACCTAAGGGCATGATTAAAGGTGTAACTTAGAGGCGTGGCTTAGAAGTAAGACATATAAAATGCAGAGGCAGACAGTAGGAATCAGACATTAGGGAGACTATAGAAGACAGAACCAGACATTAGGGAGGAGAGAGAGAGAGAGAGTGAGAGAGAGAGAGAGAGAGAGAGAGAGAGAGAGAGAGAGAGAGAGAGAGAGAGAGAGAGAGAGATTCATACACATCAGACATTAGGTAGAATCTGCCCTCACCCTCGCTCTTGCTGAAACCCGACCTGCAGCAGCTTGGGCTGGGATACAGTGGCCGCCCAAACGTGGGTCGGCCCGGGCCTCAACATTTTGCCTGGGCTGCAACATTTATTTTGGCTGCCCCAACTAGTGCGGTCCCCAACAATTTTTTGCAGATGATATGATTTTAAGTGTAAAATATGGTAAGCACTCTATGAGAAAACTTTTACAGTAAATAAATTCTTTTGGCAAAATAGCAGAATTCACATTTTATGAACAAACTTTATAGCCTTTCTTATTTATAAAGCAAGAAAGATAAGAAGGAGCAAATTAGAAAAACAGTATAATTTACAATAGCCTTAAAAATAAATAAAGTAACACAGATTAAATCTAAGAAAATGAAAGATTTATATAATAAAATTTTAGAACACTGAAGAAAAAAAATTAGGAAGATATTAGAAGATGGACAATACCTCATGACCATAGAATAGTAGGATTAATACTGTAAACATAACCATCCTACAAAAATCAATCAACAGATTCAATATAACTACTGTCAAAGTCAAAGAATAAAGAAAGAAGAAACAAGGCAGCAAACAAATAGAAAGAAGGAAAGAAAGAAAAAGTTACAAGTGAGAAGATAGGTAATACTTTATGCTGAGAGTACAAACTAGTACAGTCGTAAAAATCAATGTAACAGTTCTTCAAAATGATGAAAATAAAATTCCCACAAGGTCCAGTTATAGTATTTTGCCAGATACTCAAGATAGTCTATGTAATATAGGTACTTGCTCATCCATGTCCATTGATGCTCTAGTTACAATAACCATGAAATGGAAACATCCTAGATATTAACTGATCCATGGATAATGAAACTGTGGTATATTTGCACAATGGGATTTTATTGAGCTTTTAAGAGAAATTAAATTATAAAAATTGCAGGTATAAAGATAGAATTTGAAAAAAATCATACAGAATGAGGTAACTAAGACTCAGAAATAGAGGCATCACTTATTTATTATTTCATATGTGGATGTTATTTTAAGCTTTATATATGCATATTTCAGTGTAATACCATCAGAGGTCAGGTAAGTGTTCAGGTTACATGGAGAAGGAGGGAATATCTCCAAGAAAGGAAAGGAAGAGAAAAATGGACCAAATTGATTATAGGGAGTGGAGAATACAAAAACAGGTTAGAGGCTGAATTTGGGGGGAGGAGGTGCACAGCTCTAATACCAAATTTTCTTTTAAAGTCATGTGGAAATCTACCACCATAGAAACATCCATGTATGAAAGTTTTATGGAGTTATCTCAATAAAGAGGAGCACTATCCCAGCCAGATGCTCTGTTTTACCAAATGAACCAAATACCAAAAATGGGTTGCTTCTTTTTGAGCTGCTGGCCATTGGGTGTGACATTTATCCCCCAAACAATCTAAGCTATTCCCAGCACTATTGTTTGGGGTTGTAACTTGATAGTAAGACTCTACTGCTGAATACATCACATACTTGAATCAGAGAACATGGAATAATCAGTCTTGGAATCAGTCAGGAGCTTAGTCCCTACTGGCTAGATCTCATAGTGCCTGAAGGCTCTAGGCATCTGCTAGAGAATAATAGTAATCATACATTTAACCAAGCTGTGAATCAGTTAAACTATATGGCACTATATGGCCACTAGTATAAAAGTAACATAGATATAGGAATAAGAAACAGCTTTTTTTTTATTGGATGTAAGGCCTATTCCTCAAGATGAAACACATACTTCACACTCTCTTGAAAGCCAAGAATCTACATAGATATGTCATATTCCATAGAGAAAAATTTCACACTATTATCCTGCTAAGTGGACCTAGTAATAAAAAGACTCTAATGACTCACTGCTATATCATATATCAGTACATTGTAAAAGTCTTCTCAGAGAAGCATCTTCATGGAAATATCAATAACATCAAGATAATAAGAATTCTGAAAATACTCAAAGGAGCAAATATGGAAGCAAAACATGGGACAGAAACTGAAGGAGGGGCCATCTGGAGACCATTCCACCTGGGTATCCATCCCATGTACAGTCACCTAAGCTAGACACTGATGTGGATGGCTGGAAGTGCATAATGTGAGGAACATGATATAACTGTCTCCTTAGAGGTCTGCCAGAGACTGACACATTCAGAGGACAATGCTCACAGCTAACCACTGATCTGATCAAGGGTTCCCAATGGAGAAGTTAAAAAGAAGACTGAAGGAATAGAAAGGGTTTATGACCCCATGAGAAAAGCAATAATACCAACCAACCAGAGCCCCCCAGGGTCTAAACCACCAGCCTGGGAGCACATAGGGAGGGACCCATGACTCCAGCAGTATATGTAGGGGAGGATGGTCTTGTTGGGCATAGGTGGGAGAGGAGATTCTTGGTCCCATGAAAAAATGAACACAGAGTGGGGGGGAGAATGTGATGGTGGGAAGGGGGTTTTGATGGTGGGGGTTTGGTGGGGGCACAGCCCCATAGAGGCATGGGGAGAGGGGTGGGATAGGAGGTTTCTGGGTTGTGGGAGGAAGTGGGGTAAGGGGATAAAATCTGAAATGTAAATATAATACCCAATTAAAAAAAGAATAAAGCCTCTTAATTTAAAAAACCCATTATAAAAAAAAATTCTGAAAACTCAATCCTAATTTGGACACCTATTTTACCCCTCTCTTCAATGCTCAGTGATCTATGAGGAAAAGGGAGCAGAAAGATTATATGATATACAGGTGGTAGACATACTCAAAATTATGGTGCTTCTCAAGACAGAAGCACATATCAATTCACAGCAAATGTAACAGCATACATAAGACAAGCCAAAGCCAGATAGAATTCCAGCATGGAGGAATGAAGGCATGTATAATGTTCCATTTCTTGCTGAAAAAGCTACTGGCATTTGATTGTTCCTGACAACGGGTGAGTTAGTTTCCCTTAATGTTATATCTCATTGTATGACTCCTTGTTTGACTTCAACTACATTATAAGACAGGCCTGTGCTCAGTCCTGGTTATCCAGAACAAACTGGACATAGCAGGAAGAGAGAAAAAATGATGTTGGATGAGCAGGATAGTAAGCAGAATCTAGGAGGAGATGGAGGTGACTCATATATATACTTTATGGAATTCTCAAATAATTAATATAAACCTTATAAGCAATGAAAATAATATGAAAGGGCAGTGACATAACTAGAACACACCAGGAACAACAGCCCTAATCAGGGAAATTGGGAAAGGGAACCACTAGATTTCAAATATGAGACATTCAAGTAGTAAGAAGAGTACAAGAATCAAACATCAGTAAATAGAAAACAATAAGGCAAATCTGGATTTACTAAGAATAATTTAGTCATTAATGTTGAATATATCAGACTAGGAAACCTAGGATGTCTATTTGTTTGAATAAAATATATTTGTTTATGTTTATGTATATGTATATGATGTATATGTATATATGTAAACTAGGCAATTAGTTATTTTGTACAGAAAAAAGATGTGGTAAACAGTTTCTGATGAAGAGTTTATTAGAAAATGGACTATTTAAATTGTTTCTTATAAAAGAAATGAGCAAAATTTTTCTAATGCAATACATGGGAAACCATAGAATAAATAAAAAATGTTAAAGGAATAAATTTTGGAAAGAAAAGTGAACCAGAAGAGAGACAAATTGTATGGTTTCATCTAAGATAGCTTTTCTCTAATACATAATAGGTTATATTAACTTATGGGCAAGAGCAAAAGCAGTTAAGGGTTTACTTAGAATACATGTAATATAGAAATATTTTAAATTTGAATTAAGTTGATGAAAATTTTTGATACTGTTACGGTTTTAATATATTTTATTTGTGTTGATTCTTTATGTCAGCTGTTTAAATGGGTAACTATCATATATTCAGAATATATTCTTTCAAGACAGGACATCAGCATTGGAAGTTGCAAATAGTGTGTGTGTGTGTGTGTGTGTGTGTGTATGTGTGTGTGCGCACATGCGTGTACGTGTGTGTGTGTGTGTGTGTGTGTGTGTGTTTCTGGCACAATGACCATGAGATGATGCAACTGAAGAAGAGATGGAGCATTCCACCAAGCAGATTTCTTGAGAGAAAGATTCCTGTAACCTGGGGTATAGTAGGAAGTTAAAAGAGAAGAAGAGATTCCTTCTTGCAAGTAATAAAAAGTACCTGGTACTAATAACATATAAAATCTGGACTTCAAAGATGTTCTGAAGGAAACATACTTGTGCCCAAGCTTGATGACCTGACTATAATCCACAGACTCACATGGTAGAAGAAAGATATGTGTCCCCCAACAGTCTTCTCAACTACAGAGGTAAGCTGTGAGACATACCATGCATCCCCAAACACAAATATGTACAAATAAATACATAACTGTAATTTGTAAAAAGTAAGAAAATAATGAAGTTGTACAGATGGTTCACCAGCTAGGAAGCCTTCTTGCTCTGTCAGAAACTGGAATATGGTTCTCAGAATCTACATGATGGTGGTTCCAACCCTGTGGAACTTCAGGTGTAGAAGACTGGATGGCTTCTTGTCTCCATTGGAAACTGGCATGCACATGGTATGCTTACATACGTACAAGCAAAACAATCATAAACATATAATTAAATCCATCTACAAAAATAAAATGTAGTTGTAAGAATTATAATCTTACTAATAGTTAGGAAAAAAGCATGGGTGGCTAAGAAAAAAGCAACTACTTAGAATGAGCAGCTCTGTTACACTCAGCCATGAATTTGGGCCATCTGGAGTTCAGTGTTTCTTTCTATTGAACAATGTTTGTCACCCTGAAACAACTGCATCAATGTCTATGTCTAGCATAAGAATAATCAAATTATTTAACTTGCATTTATAGAGTCATTATCCATTGTGTATGAGAGTTTTAGTCGTATGCTGGATATCATGAGTTTAATAATTCACTGCTTAAAAGATAGGTGTGATGTGGCACACTGGAAGCCCAGCATTCAGGTAATAGAAACAGAAACTCATGAGTTTGAGTCAATACTGAATCCTCATAGTGAGTCCACATGATATTTGAAAAATGTGTGCAAACTTCTTCTGTAAAATCAAGATGGACTCAACTCAGTGTCAGAGACTTGTTTAAGATAGATCGGGCCCTGGGTTCCATCAGAAGCATTGCAGAAAAGCTACAACAGAAACATGAGAAAAACTGCTTTGTCTCCTTGTCTGGCTTCATATATTTGGGTGCTTTCATCCACAATGTACTCTAGAGGGATTAGTTTATTGACTCCACCCCAGGAGATGGAATTCAAATGCAATTAGAATATATTTTCTACTACATTTTTATCTTCTCTTCTTTCATCTGAAGCCCAGGGAAGTTGACATTATAAGTGGCAAGAAGCAAGGATGATCAAGCAGGCTTTTAAGAGCTCCAGAGAAAGTCTGCACTACCTTTTTACTTTATTTCCAACATAAGCAAAATACAGCACGTAATGATGTGGGATGCAATGAAGATTTTATTATCATTTTATTATAGGATGAACATTCTATCTTATGCATATTTCTACCTATGTAGTTCACATATTCCAGAGTTTTAGTAATAAAGTTAATATCATTCATTCCACACTTCCTAACATCCCTGCAGTATTTTACGCTTTATGCATACATGTATATGGAATGGGAACTATATCAGAACCAGGAAAAAACAGAACTTGAGATTATATATAATGGTAAATTAAATGTCATACTGTTTATTAAAGTTAATCAGTAAATGAAATCTTCATTCACTACTGACCTTCATATCATCTCTTATTCCACTAGTGGAAATATCTGTTTCTTAAGGTCAACCATAATTGAAATTATTAGTGACATTATAGAGCACCAGTGCTCTGCTTAGGCTCTCTGATTGGGCTCCTCAATATAGATTATCTTTATCTATATAATTTATACACTTTCTCCAGTCTGGAGTGGTTCTTCATTTTGTAACCTAGGGGTAATAGAATGTCTCAGGCCGAAAGAAAGACCCTTTGTACATTAAAGTATATTATCTCTCTGGCTGCTGCACATCTGCAGTGGTTTGAATGAGCATGTCCTCCATTGGCTCTGACATTTCAATCCATGCTTTCTAGGCAGGGATGCTGTTTGAGAATGTCTAGGAGATTTGGCCTTGCTGGAGTAGATATGACATGGAGGTACACATTAAGGTTTCAAAGACTGGATTCATTTCCTGTTCATTCTCTCCTCTTTGAAACTGTGAGCACCAAGTGTCCTGCTCCAGCTGCCTTGCCTCTGCTTTTCTATCATAGACTCGTCATCTTCTAGAACCATAAGCTTAATTTGAAATCTTTTTTTCTAAAACTTACCTTGGTCATGGTGATTTATCAGAGAATAGGAAAGTCCTCCTATCCCTATTCATATCCCTGTCCTCATCTCCTTCTCTGTTTCAGTCTCTGTTCCCATTCTTGTCCCTGCCCCCTTCCCCAGTTCAGTCCAGCCACAACCCCTGTCGCTGTTCCTGCCCTTGCCCCTACCTCATTCCTATCACTGTCCCTGCTCTCATCCCCACCCCCATCCTCCATCCCTATCCCTATCCCCTTTCTATATGAATTTCTTCCATGGAAATTATGCCTGATATATTGGTTGTGAAAAAGTATAAACCTTTTCTATTCTTAACCAAGGGAGGAACATTTAATTCAGAAGCAACTAGCAAAGTTGACCTGCCATTATTCTCCTGGATTCTAAGGGGGAAGTTTATGACATTGAAATAGCATGGATTTCCAAGCACAAAGCCTGTAAGCATGTAACTGTTCTCTCTAGAGGGACCATATGGACCTGAACATCTAAGGTTATAAAATGTAAGTACTGACCTTATGGAATAAAGCAACATTTTAAGTACCCCCATACAATTATAAACTACAAAATGATATTTATAATTTGGAAGACTTAATGATGTTGCAGTATAGTTGTTCTATGAGTTTAATCAACACAAAAATACATTCACCATTCTTTAACAATGTTTCACCTACTATTGATGTATATTCCTTTCCTTTTATTTTACATTTTAAAAGAAATAATATAAATACCATAGAAGAAGGTAGAGCTCATATTCTGCTTTCCTTTGCTGTCCAAGCACCAGAATAACAGACATGCAATGCACCAATGATCTTGACTTTGTAGTAATTCATGTGTAGTTTTTAATACTGATTATGTTTATGTTAAAGAACTGCCTAGGAGCTGGTCCTAGACAACTTATGTATTTGTAGCAAATCTACAGCTTGTTCTTCATGTGGGTTCCCTAACAAATGGCACAGGAGTTGTCTTAGTCTGTGTTCACTGCCACTGAATCCCTTACCCCTTGACTGTCTGATTAGACCTCAGTGGGAGAGGAAGTACATAGACCTTCCGGGACTAGCTGTCCCAGGGTATGGTGATAACCAAGAGGGTCTCTACTTCTTTAGTATAAGGGGAAGGGGAAAAGTGGGGATGTATTTGTAAGGGTGGGAGTGGGAAGAGAGGAGGAAATGGGGCTGTGATCAGGGTGTAAAGTGAATAGAAAAAAAGAAGAAAAGAAAGAAAGAAAGAAAGAAAGAAAGAAAGAAAGAAAGAAAGAGAAAAAGTTAACTCTTCAATAAACTTCTAAATATCTACGTGAGTCATAATGCCATTATTACCAATAATCTTCAAATAAAGGTTCATTTAACTTGATACAATCAAACTGTCCACAATAGCTAAGATTCCTGGGTAAATGAATTATAAAATTTTTCATGACTGACAACCTGCAAGTACTTTAGTGTAATTCAGTAACATGCTATTCATTTAATTTGTGGTAATAAATAAAATGCTTTAAGAAAACTTGATGGAAGAAAACTATTTTCTTGAAAATATTCTCTCATCTAAAGTCTAAGAGAAGGTGATCTTGCCAGGCACTGGTGGTACATGCCTTTAATCCCAGCACTTGGGAGGCAGAGGCAGGCGGATTTCTGAGTTTGAGGCCAGCCTGGTCTACAGAGTAAGTTCCATGACAGCCAGGGCTACACAGAGAAACCCTGTCCTGAAAAAATAGTGATCTTTAGAAAGCTTATTATTACCAGAGATGTTTACAAAATGACATAAAATTTTACATTTTGAAGACAATATTATGGAAGAATTTCAGTATTTGTGTGAAAAAACTTCTGTGTCAGGAAGAAAACATTTACATAAAATAACTATGCTGTGTTAACTCATTGGGTAGCAGGCTTTGCTCCTTTGCTTTTGTATAATGAGAACAGATATGGAAACAAATATTCACCACTGTATATTTCTGAAGAAATCCCATTACTGCATATTTGGTTTTGTGGTTTACAGTCTCTTTAGGTTACAATGATTTTACAAACAGTAAATACACTATTGAAATTAAATTACACATATGGCCATTAAAACCAAAATCTGCTGTGAGATCATTGATTTCTCATTGTAATTAAATTTAAGTGACAAATAATTTGAATGAGGAGGACTTAAGGAATTCTTGTATGAGCTCCCTAGTGATTAGGGTCAGGTGTGAGATCATGCTATTTAGGTAAGGAAATTGCACAGGAATTTTCTAAATTTTTTGATTTCTACATTAGAAAGTAAGATGTTAAGACTGGACATTTTAAAGTTTATCACAGTTAAATCTATCTAGAAGACCACAAAGAAATCAATTCCCCATTATGGGCTTGTCCTAATCTATAAGAACTTGGCATGAGGTGTTGTTTACAGACTTGATCAAAGCAGAGCACTGTGACATTCCAAGTTATTCAGACCAAGTGTTTATCACTAAATATCTACCAGGGATTTTTCATCATTCAGCCATTTAACTGACAATTAATGAAAGTGTGTGACTTTAAAACCCATCCCAGACATCAGAGAAACAAAGGTGTATATAAAGTTACTATCCTTGATCAAGGAATAAATAAGATAAAAATCTTGGACTGTTAATAAAGGAGAAAGTTGAAGCCAATAATGGACAAATAAGATAATAATGTTATAGTATAACCCTTGTGGTAGTATGAATGAAAATGTCACCTATAATTTCTGATATGTCAACAGTAATTTTCTAGTTGTTGGTAATCTTTAGAGAGATTTAAGTACATATGTTCTTACTGGAGAAAGAGAATCATTGGAGACTGGGTTGATAATGTAAAGATGTATTCTGTTTCAAGTTTTCTTTCTGCTCCAAGGTTGTATTTGAAAGTGTGAGCTTTAGATTCCTGTTTTGTCTACCATGTGTGCCATATGTTACTTTGCTTTTTCTGTATTATTTGGAACTATAAGCTCAAACAAACTCCTTTTATATAAGTTGTCTTGGTATTTTATAGCAGCAGCCGAAAAAGAACTAATACACTTTTAAGACCTTCAAAATAGTTTTGCATACATTTTCTGATGAGATTTAAAGGCAGTTTTCAAAGCAGACTAAGTAATCATTCCACATATAACTATTTATTAAAAAGCCTGTGGCTGCCAAAAAAAGAGATTTAAGATCATACTTCTTCCTGACTAATTCAATGATCAAAGGCAAATGGATTGTAGTATATTGTAAAATATAAGATATAAACTTAATTTAAAGAATACTCCTTACTATGAAGTCTGTAAACTCTCTCACAATTAAACTCATAGGGACAAGAGAACAGTGTTAAATCCTAGAATACAAAAAAAAAAAAAAAAAAAAAATGAAGCATAAGCTTTCCTTAGCCAAAACTTTACAATATCATTTGCACATGTTTCTAGGAACCGTAGTTTAAAACAAGATGAGAAATAAACAAATACCTGGGCCAGCAAATTGAATTAATAGACTAAAAAAAACTGAATTAAGTAAATATGCTATCTATATATCACATATATTATGTAATAAGTCATCTAAAATCTTTTCTTTCACAACAAAGACATTTGTTATTATAAAAGACATTTATAATACTAGAATACAAAATATATCATGTCTGACTTTAGATTCTTTACCTCATTTTAGTATTACTATTTTTCTTCTAATTTTTAATTAAAAACATTTTGAAGGGTACTTGATATCAAAGTGTATCTAAATACACAGTGAAAGAAACTAAGAAATGTTATTTTCTCTTTTAGTTTACCACATTTGTCCTCATTGATGGTGTTTTAAAATATTTTAATGATAGTACTACAATAAAAAGCTTCAGTGTAATAATTTGACCTTGAAATGTCTGATCCTGTACATATATCCAAAAGATGCTCTACCATACCACAAAGACACATGTTCCACTATGTTCATACAGCCTTCTCTGTAACAGCCAGAAACTGGAAGCTACCCTGATGTCTCTGAACCAAAGTATGGGTACAGAAAATGTGGTTCATTTACATGATGGAATACTATTCAGCTCTTAAGAACAAGGACATCATGAATTTTGCAGCAAATGGATGGAACTGGAAAATATCCTGAGTAAGGTAACAGATATCCAAAAGAGCATCCAGGCTATGTACTCACTGATAAGTGGATATTAGCCAAAATACAGAATATGACTGAATACACGTGAGACCCCCACAGACCCTAAAAAACTAAAGAAGAAGGAAGGGTCAAGAAAGGATGTTTTCATCTTAATTAGAAGGGTGACCAAATTCATCATGTGAGGTCGAGGGAGGGAGGCATCTGGGTGGGAGAAAGGAGCAAAGGGGGAAAAAAAGGACAGGATAAGGTATGGAAGGAGACAGGAGAGAAGCCCTGATTGGCAGGAGAATGAATAGAAATATGCAGATGAGAGGGTGGGATGCAGTTGAGGGGTAGGGGAACTTGTAGAAAATCAGAAAGATGTGGGATGTAAGAGGCTCCAGGACTCAGTGGAGCTGACCTTAACCAAAGAATCCCAACAGTGGAGATATGGAGCATGAAGAGACTACCTCTAATAGTCAAACAGGACCTCCAGTGAAAGTATGGGAACACCAACCTACCTTTAAAATTTTAACCCAGAATTGTTCCTGTCTAAAAGAAATGCACCCCATGAGTGTGCACCAAACCCAGACACCATTACTGATTGATGCTATGCTTACAGACAGGAAGCTAGCATGGCTGTTCTCTGAGAAGCTCTACCAGCAGCTGACTGAGACAGATGCAATATACTTATAGCCAACCATAGTACTGAGGTCAAGGACCCCTATGAAAGAGTTAGGAAAAGGTTTGAAGGAGCTAAAGGGGATGGCAACCCCATAGGGAGATCAACAATATCAACTAACCTGGACCCCTGGGATCTCCCAGAGACTAAACCACTAACCAGAGGGCATACACCAGCTGATTGGAGGCCAGAGACACACATATAGCAGAGGACTTTTTTGGCCTCAGTGGGAGAAGATGTAGCTCAGTGGGACTTGATATTCCAGGAAAGTGGGATAAAAGGGGAGCAACCTCTTAGAGGTGCATGGGAAAGGGGAATCAGTGAGAAACTTGGCAGGGACATTTGGGATATAAATAAATAATTTTTTGAATTTTTAAAAAAATAGAGGAAGCAACCGGAATTATCCAGCCCAATTTTTAAAAATTTTGATATGTGAAGTATATCTAGGTTGAAATTATAAAACATTTTAACAGGTAATTACACTAATTGTACAGACTGTAACTGGAACCTCAATATTTTCATTTATTTCTGAACTATAGTAAAATTAAGAATTATTTAAAAATAGAAACTGTCACAGAACATTTTTTTTATACTTTATACTGGACTATTTATTGGTCATTTATATCTATTAAATATTCACTTTGTTCTGTGAAATAGATTTCATATGATTAAAAGAGAAATATTTTTATGAATTTCTTCATAAGATTTTGAAGACTAGTTTCTGAGGAAGATGAAGGACTTGTGTGTATATAATCAATTTAGAGTCATATTACACCATGCAGATGGCCATACTAACAGAGAAGGTACTTATAAAATCAAGAGATAGGTCTAAATTGCTCATGAGTATTCTTAAGTTGGCCCATGAAATGCTGCCAGATTTTAATACATACCTCACATTAATGGATGTGGCATTAATTCATCTAAAAATTAATTCTGCAGTTAGAAAAGTATATTGATTTGATCTTCATTCCAGGTAATTTCTCATGGATTGGGTTCACTCGAAGTGTCTGAAACTCCATGAAAGAATAGGCAGAATTGCTTTAGAAAGTCTTTTAAGTCATTTAAACTTATAAAAACTTGGGGCATATGGCATACTTCTTGCACTTCAGAAGAGCATCAATTCACAAGTTAATAGATTCATCTATTGAATTGTTTCATATAGCACCAGACAAAGAAATTAGTGCTTCTAAACTATAAATACCATATTCTACTAGGTAATATAAATAGTATCTTTGGAAATCTTCATCTCATTCTGTCACTGTAATCTTTGCTTTATAGGTAACCAAAAATCTGAGGCATCAGGGAACTATCCAATCTCTGACTCTCATTCTTATTATTGTAACTCAGGTCCATAGAGATTATCCACAGAGTTCAAATACTTTCCATGCCATTCTATCTTACCTTAAGTCCTCTGCCACAGAGCATTTTAACAGACATCTTTCTGAGTCAAATTTGACAGTGTTCTACAAAAAAAAAAAAAAAAAATAGGGAAAGCAGACCACTCATTCAGGAAACTCAGAGAGCATAAGAAAAACTAGTCACCATCCATCATTTTAACAGTCTGGAAATATGGCAGAGTTCAGGGGATGGCTATGTCAAAGATGAAAAGCTGTGTTTACACACACATATGTACACACACACCACAGACACTAAACAGGCCAACTATTGATACTGAGACCATGAAAAAAATGCCATGTGCACTGGCAAATGAAAAATTCAAAACAATTTTTTTTGGGACCCAGATTCATTCATTTCAATGTCCTCATCACTGATGTGTAATTTTAGATTCTAGAAAGGACCAAACACTCTACCTAAAAGATTAATAATAACAGGCTATTTAGAAATGGAGACCTTGATGACACAATGGAACATAAGGATCTATCTATGTGCAAAGTGGCCATGAGTAAATGGACGAGTGTGTCAGCACTCAGTTCTGCAATCCCCAGACTAGTAGTTTACAAAACAAACCTTCAAGAGATGTGTTTGCAGTACACAGTAGCTCGAGTTGCCAGAAAATACAATTTGGTCCCAGGAGACTCTGTCTTTGGAGTAGTCATGAAATAATTGGGTTATTAAATTTTGTGTAATTTTTTCTTTAACCTGTATCACAATATGTTCTAACTAACAACATTTGAGTTTGCCTTTCTTTCATCTTATTTCTAAATATGGCTGGAACAATCTCAACTTAACTTTCCTGTTGTTTTATTCTGTATATATTCATATCAGCAGGAAAAAAAAGGGCTAAGTAGAGGAGGCTTTATTTCCTTCCCTTTTCATTTTCCAGTTTAGGAATAGGAAACAAAAGTTTATAACAAATTTATTCTGCTTGGAGCAGTAGTGTTTATTGCTTTTCTGCACTTTCAGAATTCTCATTTATTGCCATTTTATCAATAAGTATAAATGTCCAAGTTTAAACAGTGATCATTCTAAAAGCAGGAGATTAGAGGGACAAAAGAATCTTATGATTGACATGGTATTTTAAATATATAGAAATATATGGTACCACATGTATGTACTAAAAGGAAATTTATGCTGAATGGCAAATTTACAGTATGCATTATCATCTATTGTTCTGGTTGTAGCACTTGTAGAATTCTCACTTGCAGAACACTATCTGTCTGCTTAGGAGATACATAACAAGCATAACCTGTAACTGATATGAACAATAATGGACACAGACTGAGAAATACCTGTGTTTTGAAACTAATATGAATTTTATGGATGCAGTTTCAAATATGTCAGAACTAACTCATGTTTCTTCAAACTTCCTATTTCTCACAAGTCTCAGAATGATGCTAACATGTACTTCGAGCCTTTGTGCAACTACAAAGAAGAAAGACATGAGAAGCTAAAGAGCACTAAACAGACCACCTAAGCTAGTAAAACTCACTTATGTTAGTGATTATCCAAACATGAAGGGAACCTTAAGCAATAGTCAGCAAGATGCATATAACTTCACTGTCAAGCATCTCCAAGGTTGCAAAATGAGACATTGTTGTTTGTAATGAAGTCACTGATGTTTAACAGAAGGAGGGGAAGAATCATTCCAAGATCTCAATGATGCTTATCGAGAAGAAAGGAGGCCCTGGTTACAAAAGGGAAATGTGCAAAGATTGGCTTTAGGTCCCAGGATATGGACAGATTTGTTAGACATTCCTGTGAGTTTGTTCATTGCTTCACACCTTCACTCTGTGATGAACTGGATATGCTAATAAATGCATACCAGTTGCAGGAATCTATCTAGCACCTGTTAATGGTTTAGGAAGGCACAATCTCAGCATGGCAGACAGCCTATGCAAATGAAACTATTTCCTTTCCCAGCAAAGCAGTCCTTATGGATTGAACTCTCAAACAGCTGTACTTTCTCCTCTCCACTGAAGCCTTTCTGATATCTCCTTAATACTACTTGTGATAACAGAAATTATCTCTGTTGATTAGAATAAATCTCCTATCTCTAGTTCAACTCCCATGAGAGCACTGTTTGAAAACATTTCACCCTTTCAATTACTCTCTAAGTTTCCTAAGTAACTTTTTCTACTAAATTTCTTGAATACTTTGATTTTTTTCTATTTCCTGTGACATTGATTATCTGATATTTTCTCATTGAAATGCCTGTCTCAGTGTGAGGGATTTAACCTTTAACATTATAACCAGGTGAATCAGTATCAAGGGAGAGATGTAGTCTCAAATACAATCACAAGTAGCAAATTGTAAAATAACTTCCCTCAAACATCAAATGTGTCTCTAAAAATAATCTTTTCACAAAAATATGTGTCTGAAAGACAATTTTCTTTAGTACTGAGATGCAGATAATTAGAATGTTTCAAGCCTCCAAGGAATCTCCAGCCTTTAATTCCTACCCTTGGCACATCATGTCTTTATAATGACATTCAGAGACTCGGGTTCAGCAGTTTTTCTTGTTTCTTTGTCATTCATTATATTCCAAACATTCGTGTCCTACCGTGTATGTAGGGCAACTGTCTTTACAGCTATTCTTAGCTCTGTAAAGCCAAATAAAACTATCCTGGAGCTATTTCTGCTTTGCTTTTTAAACATTTCATCACTTTATTTGCTAGTAAAAATTTTACCAGGAGGATGTCTCAAGCTAAAAACTGTATGAAAATAAATATAAAATTCATTGTCCATCATCGTGTACTTCAAAACAAATAGGCATGTTAATCATATAAATTACCATCATTCTTCAAGAATTTATTCCCTTCAGAGAAATGTGCGAAACAACAAACCCTGGCAGAATCATTTAGAACCCACAAGAATAGACTCAGGAAATATTATAACAAACTTTTCTTGTTTGAGTGTAAATATTCAAGCATGTGAAGACAATTGCACACATGTTGGGCAGGTATAGGCAGAGGTCATATGATAGCCTCAAGGGATCATCTTTGACTTCCATTTTCTCTGAGAAAGTGTCTGTGACTCTACTGTCTTCCCTGGCTTGCTAGACTGAAAGCTTTAGGACAGTCTTCTTTCTCCATCCTGCCTTACATCTCTCCACAAAATCTGGAAACAGAGATGTGTGCCACTACCATTGGCTTCACCTATGTTTAGGGGCTTCTTCTTTAGGTCCTTACATTTGGGCAACAAATGGTTTATTTTATTTATTGTGCCAAGTTCCCCAGAGTAGTAATAACTGTGTTTCTAAGTGGAAATCAAAGTGATTTCTAATGTCAAAAAGGTTGGGTAGAAATATATTCCTTTTGAACTTAAAAGCTGAAATGGAAATCTATAAAGGAATTCTAAGCTAGAATATAAATGATTGCAGCAAATGATCAAAGGCTGGTAAATGAGACAGACATCTGTATGGAGGGACAAGTCACTATCAAATACCCATGGTTACAGGGGTCGTGCTTATGGCAAAATGTCAATAGTCAGACATTAGAAAAGAAATAGAAAAGGATAACAAAGACCCAAGAGGAAAATAAAGAAAATCACAGTTCGTTAGAATTAGAATTAAGGACGAAACAGAAAACTATTGTTTGAAAGGAATGAATTAGGCAGAGCCAGGCTGACTCCATGACAGGCTGCAAACTGGCAGTTTGCCAGACTAGGCCTACATTTCTGTTTCTCAGGAATGAGATCTGGTATCCAGAAAGCAACCAGTAGTCAGCCAATGGCAGCCAATGGCAGCCAATCTGAGAACACTTTGTCATCTGGCCTGAAGTAAGAGTAGGTAGCCGAAATGAATAAACAACCCCTTGGGAAGTTTCCAGAGCCAAATGTAGAATCAGTCAGATACCTGAAGACTGAGCTAAACAATCACCAGTCATGGTAAAAGGTCACATATCTCTCCCCGAAATGATTCTGACAATAAAATCTGGGCCTGTGAGTCCATTTGTGGTCTCGATTCCTAAATGGGAAAACCTTGGCATGTAGGAAATTCCTCTGAATAAACACTCTTTGCTTTTGCATATTATTTAAGTCTGGGTTATCATTCTTCAGAGACTGTTGAACCTTAACAGTTTGCTTATGTAAGTTGCATTGATTGTACACCTTCTAATTGTGTTTGTGTTTTGAAATCCAGCATGTCAGTTATGGAGGTCTATCAACCAGCTTTTGTTTTAGTGCCCTGAGTATCACAGAACCTTGGTATTCTAAACATAGCTTCCAAGTACTGGAAGAAATGGGTCAGGCTTTAAGCAGAAGCAAGAGTGTAGTGGGCTTGATTATTGCTAGTATAACAGTTTTAATTATATTAATTTTTAGCACCACTGCTTCTTCAACTGCCTTGACCCAAGAAGTTAAAACAGCTATCTTTGTTAATTATTTAGCAAAAATATGTTACTAATGTGTTGAATATTCAAGAGGATTTAGATAGGCATTTGGAAGAACAGATTGATGTTCTTTATCCTATTGAAATTATTGGAAGGAGGTTCAGAATTTAAGGGTAAGGAGCCATCTCAAGTGTCATACCAAATACCATTGGATTCATGTTAGCTCTAAAATCTACAATGGTAATCATTATAAGTATGAAAATGTTTAAAGACACTTGCAGTGTATTTGGCACAATTATAACAACTCTCTGGATGTTTTAACTTTACATAGTGAGCTTATAAATTTCAAGAATGCTGTTCTGCTGAGCATTGATATGGTAGATACTGCTGATGAAATTACCCATGGCCTGAGGTCAGTATTTCTATTTTGGTCAAGCTTCAAGAATGGCAGATATAGCTTGATCATGTTAGCCCTTTTTGTCCTGGAAATACTTTTATTCCTGCCCATCATGTTAAAGCTTGTCTCTAAAAACATCAATATGTTGGCAGCCAGAGTACATGGCTTGAACCTGAAAATGAACCCCCAGACAGAGTTATTAAACTAACAGGCTGGCAAACCAAGGATGGGTAAGATTATACACAGAGCCTTACCAAACTAGGAAGTGCATTGCTTTTGATAATGCATATTCCATAACGGGTAAGGATAGCATTCTTGTCAGAACAACCTAGGACAGACTCAGCATTTATTGTGTGTATATTCTAAGATGAAATGAAAAAATTTACATGAAGCTGTTACATATAAAATAACATGGAATTGAATGTGTAGCATATACAAGTCCACACACACATGCACACACACACACACACACACACACACACACTCAACACAGCATACAAAATCACAACAGACCTTTTGACAATATAGATATCAATCACACTACATGTAGAAGACACACTAAAATTCCTTGGAACGTCACCACTTGGATTCCCACAGTGATACTATGCTAAATGAAATAATCTTGTCACAGGACAAAAATAATAAATCCATGTCTATAAAGTGTCTATGATAGTCAAATTCATGCAAACAAGAAATAGAAGAGGAAGGACATTTAATGGGTGCAGAATTTTAGATTTACAACATGAAAAGTTTCCAGAACCTATACTTAAATCAATACAAATATATTTAACATTAATGAACAGGATAGCTAAAATATTTTTTTCCTTTTCTAGCTATATAAAAAATAATAAAAGTTTCAAATTGGCGATGTATTTTTTTTATTTCTCCCACACCCCTGCTATAGTTTACAGCTTGCACTAAATTCCATGCAAGCTTCCATGCTTCCTCTGCTGAGTTCATGGCACCATGGTCTGAAAAACCTCTTGAAATGGAGTACTATATTGTTTTTATTTCATATATTTATTGATTATTTGTAAATTTCACATCATGCACTCTAGTCCCACTCATTTCCTAGTCCTTCTACATCTGCTTTCCACTCTTATAATCTTCATCTCAAATTAAAAAGGAATTAAATAAAAGAAATTGCCATGGAAGCTGTGGAATGTCACAGTGTGTCACACAGTACACAGTTTTGTCCAAGCTGCTTGACTTGCAAATGTTCATTGTAATGAGTCATTTTTCTTCTATGAGGCCTTTGCTCCTGCTATATCATCAATATTAAAACCTCACTGGAACTCCTCTCAGATACCCTGCTGTTGCCATAGGTCATAGTGATGCTGTGTCTTGGGTTCTTCAGTAATTGCCACTTCGTATGTTCCAAAATCTTATGTGTGGGGTAGATATTGGAGTGGCCCAACTCAGTGCTGTGAATCTGGGCCTAGATGGAAGTTGAGTTGTTCAGACCACTAGCTCTCCTGTGCTCATTGCAGTGGTACCAGTTCTTCCATACTAGGGCCAGCTCTCCAAAGCTGCTCAGGTAATGGGCAGAAACATCTCTCTTAAGTACATCAGCCAGCAAAGCAGAGCATCTGACCACACACACACACACACACACACACACACACACACACACACAAACACACACACACATACACACACATGCACACACACACGCACACACATATACACACACACACAAAAAAAATCTCAAGTCAGTGGTTCTAAGATACTCTTTCTTCACTATTTTCTCAAAGATATGTATGTTTCATTTTAAATGACAACAGATTATTGAGGAATATAATCCCTTTCTCATGTGAAATAATGAATCTTCCAGGCAATAGGTATTGAAAAATGTGAACAAACAGAAAATATGACTTCATGTATAGCACGGGAGGGAAGGGCTGTAGGCACTATGCATACAGACAAATGGCTTTAAGTTAAGTACTGCACATTACCAGGAGTTAGAAAGCTTGCTTGGAATGTGAGTTCATCTTTTCTATGTGCATTGTATTATACATATGCATTGTAAATGTGTGTATGTGAATGTGTCTATGAAAGTGTGTTAATACATGTGTGAATGTGTGTATGTGCATGACCCAGAGACAGCAATAAAAAGGTTGTACTATTAATAATGCTGAACTTAATATAAAACATAATTAAAATGTCAAGATATCCCTGCTAATCAAAAAATTATACAATAGTAAACTTTTGTAATCCATTAACTTTCTTAGCTGTGTTATCTTTATTTCTCCTTAAATGTTGGATATGAACACAAGTATTTTACAATCTTTTCAAATTTCCAATATTTGTTTTCTGTTTTACATTAAAAACATATCTGGACTCCACTGGATAAATAATGAAAATCCTTAAAAAAAACAGGATCTACAGTGACTTTAGAATAGATGATTAACATTAAATATGTTCTTTAAAAGATAATTTTTAAGTTTCATTTCAGTGGTATTTAAACTTTTACAAGTTTTGAAAAATTTGGAGGGATATTTAAAATAAGTCTTTGCTCCATTAGTTGAGAACCAGTGGAAAAAAAAACAGACTGTGTCTTCAAATAAATCTAAAATGCAACCAACCAGTGGGCAGAAGCTGTTGACCTCTGTGGTTGAGGAGGAGGGCAAACATGTAGGAGGACCAGCAGTCTCAATTAACCTGGACCCCTGAGATCTCTCAGACACTGGATCACCAACCAGGCAGCACACACCAGCTGATATAAAACCCCCCAACAATATAGAGCAGAAAACTGCTAGGTATGGGATCAGTCAGAGAAGAGGCACCAAAACCCAAAGAGACTGGAGGTCCCAGGAAGTTTAGAGTTCTGGTGGGGTGGGTTGTGGGTGGTGTGGACATCTTCCATCCTCTTGGAGACAGGAGGTATGGGATGTGGAATAGTTGGAGGGTGGACCAGGGGAGAATAAAATCTGAAGTGTAAATAAATAAATAAATAAGTAATAGAAGAGTGAGAAAAAATCATTTTTATTAAATCTCAGATGATGCATTATATTACAAATAAAGTTATTGAAGACACAACTGATCAGAAGAAAGCAACAAATTGAAACTTTCAGTTAAGATTATGTTGTTCATATGCTGGTAAGCATAGTTGCCTTCCAAAACCAAAACTAGTCATGCAAAACTAGGACATGTTGTTTATAATAGAGACATGTTATGGTTAACCATGTTGAATAGTATGTTATTTTAAATGTTGATTTTGTGTTGTGTATCTACGGAGTACATTTGTGTAACTATGAAAATAGGTTTTCCTGGCATCTCTCACCTTCAGAGATTGACGTTTGCCAGATCATATGACCAAGTCCACAGTAGACCTTGAAATCAGTTTTGTTCTCAAATGGCTTCATTGTGTTTTACTTATTGTGTTTAATTCTAATCTTCCTTTAAGAGAAGAGTATAAATCACTAGCATACCTTAGTTTTCTATGGGACTACCCTTTATAATCTAAGCTAAACGCATAATGGATTTCATCATAAGTTATATATTCTCCATGTCCCTAAACCAAAAGTGTTTGTGTGTGTGTGTGTGTGTGTGTGTGTGTGTGTGTGAGAGAGAGAGAGAGAGAGCGAGAGAGAGAGAGAGAGAGACATGCAAAGATACAGAGACAGTAAGAGACAGACTGAGATGAGGAGAAACACAGAGAGAAACAGAGACAGAGAGAGGAGAAAAAGAGAAAGAGAGAAAGAGAGAGAGAGAGGTTGTAATCATTGGTGAAATGGACCAATAGGTTGGAAGCAACTGTAAAGAAAAAAAAGTATTCACCTTCACTGGTAGAAGGAAAGCATTTGTGAGTTTAGGTTTCTGACTTCCATTTGAAGTTCTGACTGAAATTTTGGGTCAGCAGAACAATGTTTTCTCTCATAAAACTCTTAAAGATTTCTGCAATAAACGTAATTCCTTCTTTTACTATCATGGTGTATTTTCTGTACTATTCATTAAATACAAAGCATTGGCCTTTGTAAGGGGGCAGACAGACTTGCAGCCCATACAATAGATAGCCCACAGCCAGAAAATAGTCTAAAATATCAGAAAACAGGCCAGATTGAAAACAATGAGGAACAAGGTACAGGATGCAATTTAAGACTCACTCTTGATCTAAACTACTCCAAGAGAAAGACTTTTTCTATTTCTTGATGCAGCAGTAATGTGGGTAGCCCCTCCGGACACACATACAATAAAAGTAAAGAAATAAGCTCTTTGATTAATTTTATTGGACTAGTTTGACTTATTAGATGATGACCTATTGAGATGGAAGACAACAAAGGAACATCTATAGTTTAACTTTTCAAACCAATTTTGGATTATTAGAATATTTTTTAAATAAAGTATATCTATGTACTTTCTTGCTTTCTCAGATTTGAGTGATATGCTAAATTTAGCATAAGATTTCTATAATAAACTCTGACCAACAATATGAACACTAGTGTAAGGGATTATAAATTATAAATAAAGTGGTTATAATCCCTAAGGATTATAGTTTGCAGGTAGTTTAAGTGCTCAGGCTTTGAGCTTTTTGAGTTGCTCTAGGGTGTTTTATAGATTTCCTGTTTCTGTCACCTCTCGCATTTCAGTACTACCTTGTACCCATCCTCACAGCCCCCATTTCTGTGCACTCTGATAAGTAGTGGGCTTGGCAGTAACCTACTTCTTCTTGCTAAATCTTTCAGCAAAATAAGATTTTATGGGGTCTAAGAGAAACTCCCTTAAAAGGAAAAAAAAATGAAATCCTTTTATTATATGGTCTGATGAAGCAGTTTTGATTATATGCTTTATTTGTTGTTCAATACTTTGTTTGATTTTTGTCTCAGTCAAGAATGGTGATGTTGTCTTAGGAGGCATAGCGGGAATGTTGCTATTCTCTCTGATGAGTGGACAGGTGGCCATAACTTCTTAAGATTATATAGGCTAATTCTGTCACATCTAGAAAATCTTAGTTGTATATCTGGGGAAAATAATGAAATTTCTCAAAATCAGAAAGCATTATTATATTAAACAGTATATTTTTAAAATTTTGATTTAAAAGATACATATTGTGCAGTGTTTTAAACTTAAAATATAGTCTCACTTTTCCTGGTATTCTCTTCATTGAAATGTCTATTTGAGAGTTGACTGGCTTATGTTAGTGATTTCTTCACTGTAACCCTGCTGGTAAGCAAACTTTGATTCCATCAACAACAGTTGATTCCATCTAGACAGGAAAGTGACCCACTGCTTGACACCGTAAAACAAACTTTTATTTGTGATGGTTCCATTATAAACTCTTTTTCTATTTACATAATGTGTTTTTCTATTTTGCTTAAGTGTTTTGATACATGAGACATATGAACTAAATTGTGTTTACTCTATAGAATCTAAATTTAAAGCTCTATCTTTTGTGGCTCAAAGGGTGAATCTTAAAAATTTTTGTCCACCAATGTATTTTATGCAAAACTACTTCAGTGCCTGAGGATTTCTGATGCTGGAGAGAGGGAAGACAAGTTTGATTTTAAGTTTAAGCTTCAAGCATTTATGGGCTAAATGGGGATGTTATTCTGAACTAATCCTCGAACTTTTTTTTTTATAGGCAAGAAAGAATATCACTGCTAAGATGATCTGTAAAGGATGAAGTGACGCTCCCGTTATTTGAACCCATTAGAAGATTTCAGTCCCCAAAGACTAGAGCTTTTGATGACAATCTCTCTCTCCTTCCAGTTTAGCCTTTCTCCTTTTCCACAAATCCCTAACAGTTTTCATCAGAAGAGATATTTTTTCCCTTCTGCTGCTACCAGTTATGTCTGGTTCTGATGTAAAATCATTGCCACTTGACAGTAGCTGCTGGGGTTGCTTGGCTCCAAGTCATCAGCCAAGGACATCCTCAAAATGATACAGAGTCCTTTTAATTCAAACTATGTCCCCCATCTTCTCTATAGCCTGCTCTTACCCAAACATATCCTTTGAAATATTCTGACAGTTTTCAGAGTTCTGTGCCATCTAGGTTATTTATGAAGGCTTAGTACCAGTAAATAACCTAACCATTCTCCTTCATGTGCCCCAGTAATCGTGACTATTGTTTATCATTTGACATTCTGAAGTGGAAAGGGAAATATTAAAAGAGTTACTGTGATTATTAATTAGTTAACAATATTAATACAGTTATTGTATTACTGATCTCAGGCAACAGAATAGTGTTGCAATTATGATAAGAAGGTATGATCAAGAAAAGGATATTTAAAACACAAGAGAACATTAGGGTGGTGTGTGTGTGTGTGTGTGTGTGTGTGTGTGTGTGTGCATGTGTGTCTGAGAGAGAGAGAGAGAGAGAGAGAGAGAGAGAGAGAGAGAGAGAGAGAGATTTGTGAATGCCCTCTCTTTGAGTGTATGTAGTTGTTTGTTACAGGGCAATGTGGGGAGACAGAAGCACAACTTATTTCTCAGTATATATCACATGCATATCTATAGATTTTAATTTTAAATATATACCAGAAAATTACACAAATAATTAAACTCATATAATTAACAGGTATTCTTGAAATTATCTTCTAACATATTTTGGATGCAATAGCTTTTATGTAGCCAATTCTATATCACTACCAGTGTTAAAGAGGAAAAATTGAATGTAAAAATCATAATTTAAAATCTTCTAGTCAGATAGCTTTTAGAACTTCCACAGACTTATGAAATACTGTCCCTTCCAAATTATATTTTAGAATTGCATTACTCAGTCTCACATGTGTCACAAATTCTTCCTGAAAACTTATTTGGCATTTTATCTTTCTCCTTGACCCAATACTCTTCACATTCCTTTCTGGTGTTGATGGATGCAATCTTAGTCACTCATAGGATTACTTAAGAGATTATATAGTTTACTTGCATCCAACTTGATGCTTCCTGAATAATAAAGATCTTAGTTTATAACTCACATAATAGAGGAACTAGCTGGATTTCACATTTTCTCTTACTTAGAACTCTTATTTAGAGTTCAATGTCTCTCACTGTCTACCAATTCTGGAAATTCCATATCTGAAATTTAAGACCTTGATGATTACGTTCCACATATGCATTTGGAAGGAAATAAACACTCAATCTATAGCAAGTCATTCATACCCATGTGTGCATATATGTATGACATTTATGAACATATGTGTTTATACACATATGTAAAATCTGTATGAAACTCTATATACATATGTACCTATATACATACTTTCATGTATAAAGAATTGCATATATGTGTATATATT
Source organism: Arvicanthis niloticus (assembly GCF_011762505.2). NCBI lineage: Eukaryota > Metazoa > Chordata > Mammalia > Rodentia > Muridae > Arvicanthis > Arvicanthis niloticus. The sequence continues at coordinate 19,835,729 of NC_047659.1, forward strand.
CATATTATACCTTATATTTTTAGAGGATAAATTTTACTGGGAAGAGTGATTTCAAAGGAGGCTTTTACATGTCACCTTGTGAACTTCATTTATTCATTTCACCAAGATCTACTTTTGAAGTTCTATATGTTATAATTGTATACAAATTTATATTCATGTAGTTAGAAATATTATCGGTAGAAGCTTTTCTGCTTTAAAATATATTATATTATTTAAGGATAAACTTCCCAAGTATTTTGTCTAAAGTATAAAGTGTTTTTTCCAAGTATACAGTGAAAAAAATCCTGTAATCCTTATACAAAAATCTCTCTTATGGCTATGATTATGATTAGAGTGTGAAGAGAATGTAGAAATGAAACACACTCCGGAGACTTTCATGGAATAACTTCTATTAAAATGTATGAAACTAGAAGTGGTGGTTTGTTGTTTAAACCAAACTCTAGAGAGCAGGCAGCATGACACACTAGACAGCCATGTTTCTTCAGACAGCAATTACCAGTGATTTCAGACGGGAATAAAAATCACCCATGCAAGGGAATCCATGAAGCCTTTAGCAGCCACAACACAGAGGAACAGCACAAAGAAACCAAGCTGTTGACAGATAAGCAGTCCTTGAATATCTCCACCAGGGACTAATTTCATCTCATTCTTTAGACATTTATATGTGACCATTTTAATATAAAATACATGTATATAGTTATATGCATATATGCATATATGAATACATTTTCTTGGTGAAAAGTATGTTTTTTTCCTCCAGTTCCCTTGCACTGTCCCAAATGTGATTAGTTTCTAGCTACTTTTTCTTTAAAAGTATTATAGTTTTCTTACACTTGTAAATCCACCTTCAACAAATAAAAAAGAGGAAATATACATTGGGACAGGAGATGGTAGATGAGATAAAAGCAACAATGGTAAGTAAATGGTACAGAAAATAAATAGTTGATAAGTCAAAATAACAGATTAAACATTTTAAAAATGTACATACTTCAATAAATATAAAACTAAAATTTCCAAAGCATCCCAAGTTCTTTTGAGTCAACCAAAAAATCAAAACTCAAGGAAGTAATTCCACCATTCTCTCACCATGTCAATGGCATAGGCACTTAAAAGCCAACAAACCTGAAATAGAGAATACCATTTATAAAATTCATTAGAAAGTGTGATTTGGGCAAAGAGTGTTTTCAGTTCACTGAGACTATCATTTCTTTGTTTCCATTAATCATTCTGATTAAATAAGTTCCTTGATTTACAGATTTTAATGAAATCTCATATTGATTGGTAGAAACTCAAGAGAGTCATAGAAAAGTCACTTAAATTAACCTCTGAAGTTTTTACCTTGTTCCAATCACATTAGTGTGAACAGGATGTCTATCTTATTTTCAGGAATATGTTTAAACTTTGAACACCTTATTTCCTAAAAATTTCATAACTTCAGGATTCTAAGGAAATGTATACCTCATTATTATATCATGATAATATATTCATAGCAATTGTCAGTGTTCTTTGTTCCCTTTAATGATGGATATTTTGAGTCCTTGTTCACAGAAGATTTTCAATACAAACAAAATATTTTAAGAACATATATATATATATGCATACAAGATTTATAAAAATATGAAACTGATTTAATTTTAGAGTATAATATTATAAATATTACTTTTGGAAAATGAAATTGGAATGTAAACTGTTGTGTTCAATAAAATTGAAATGACTTTTGCTTATGTTAATCCATTAGTGACTGGGTGATGATCTCAATCATAGTTACTATTAAGAATCATAATCAAAGTTTGATAATTTTGTTATGCATAAAATATAATCACAATACTAGGTTAGCATTTATATTATATGGATTTTATAATGAAATGGGAACTAACCAAGTCATCCATACGTATGACACATTTGCAATCAATAAGACAATAACACTCTATCAACTTTAAAATTTAGGTCATAAATTTTTTTTTTGCCTTTGGCAAAAAGTAGGTATAATACTAAACAGAGTCATGACAGAGTTTTGAAATTCAGTTTTTTGTTACTTACAAATTATCAGTCTTTTATGTTACATTTTGATAAAAATAGAAGGAAAAGGAAATAGCTGCATTCAATATGACCTAACTTTGATCAATTTTTAAAATCTAAATGTCTTATAAGTAAACAATTGTCACAGTTTTCTCTGTGATCACTGGAAAAAACTCAGACTCAAAATATTATGTTATTTATACATTTAACCATATAAGTTACCACAGCACATGTCAGGAGAGGATCCAATGTAGCATAGCACACACTATAATAACTCAAAGAGGTAATTGCTCAACAAAGTTAATTAAAGTTTATTTTCATTCACTTGGAAAATATTATCAGAGTTATAAATGATGAATTATAATTAAAATGTTTTTAGAGTTTAATTGAGGAGATTATTTATGTGTTTAAAAAATGAAGAAACAATATACACAGTAAGTGCCATTATAATACTTAGTATCCTATATTCATTATTTTTATGTAATTTTGGTATTTTAATATTTATGAAAAGTTATGAACATTAATTTTAATGTCTATTTGTTTGTTTTTATAATCAGCAGAAAAAGTAGGGCTTACTTTTGGCATTTTCATTCATTTTAATTTTTTTTCATTCTTCTATCACATTGCCTCTCAAAATTGTCATTTTCTACTCACAACAGACTGCCACATATATTCTATCACCTTCCCTACCTTCCTAACTTCTATTTTCCTCTCTTGTTTTTCTCTTTCTAGAATCTGCATATAAGAAAAAAAATTTGTCTGAGCCTGGTTTACCCAACTTAATGTATTAGATTCTACTATCATTAATTTTTGTAAATTACTCACAATTTCATTTTTATTGAAGCTGAATAAAGTTTTAATATTCCTATGTACCTACATTAACATTCTTTAAAAATTAACTATTTAACTTTGTTTTGTTTGTAAGTATTTACGTAATCATGTATATGTCTGATGCCTTCGGAGGCCAGAAGAGAATATCAGATCCTCTAGAACTGGAACTGGTGTTACAAATAATTGTGAGTCACCATATAGATGCGAGCAATTAAGCTCAGGACCACTGAAAGAGCAGTCAGTGTTCTTAACTGCTAAACAATCTCTTTAGTCCATGTACCACATTTTAATTTCCTCCTGTTTGTTGACAGATGGATGTCCAGGCTAGTTTAATCTTCTTGCTATTATGATTAGAGCACATTGATTTTCAAGTATCTCTGTAATACAATATAGGGTTCTTTGGGTACATATTTCAGGGCTGGTACAACTAGAATTTTCATGCCTTCTTTTGTTAATTTCATTGACAATATCTACAATAATATTTATAACAGGGGAAGCAGTTTCATTTCTACAAGCAGTGAGTACAGGTATTAATATCCTTTCTTCATTCACCAAGTAGAAAGTACACAAGATCAAAGGGTCATGTTTACTCTTTGAACTCAATTAATAGTGAATGTTTCTTATCTGACTTTCAAAAGCAAGCATAGTTCTAGGGTACATTGTCACAAAATGCCAGTAACAGAGACAAGTCAAATTCTAATATTTTATACAAATATATAGAACTAACCCATTGCTTAGCCTATATGTCTTCATAAGTTTAATGTACCACAACTGGCTAGTAAAAAGAATCAATTTAAATATAGATAGTTGAAAGAAAAAGAGATGAAGTGCAACAACGTGTCACATAAAGCTGGTGTGCAAAGGAGCTCTGCATTGCAGTGTCAATCAGAAGCCATGGTGCCATGCAACCTAGATGGCGAGAGTAATGAAAATGGAGAGGCAGCTATTCAAATAAAACCAGATGACCAAACATCAAATATGACAACCCCACTAGTGAGGAGTCTGCTCATTTGTGGCCCTCTCAATTACAAAGGGAAACAGATTCTATCAAAAAGGACTTGTTTTTATTTTGCTTAGTCCCCCGGTTCTGTCCAACTTTCCCATCAATAACTATGAAAGCTGTGGTTTCTGAAGATCAACGTCACAGAGGGGTGCACTGTGTCACTTTGCAATCATAGATATAGCAGTCTATCTCTTGTTCATCACTGCTGCTTCTTGCCAAATCAGTTTGCATTATTGTAAAATGGCATTCGAAGTAGTGCTCATAGAGGAAAGAAAAACACCACAAACAAACAAACAGCTATTTTTTTCACTTGACTTTTGTTCTTTTCCCCTTCTATATATTGATTACCAACTTCATTTCAGGTCTATGGTTGTTTGGCTCCAGAAAGAGGTTTTCCTATTGGGTAATTTGGATGAGGCAGACCTAGGAGCTTCAGCTCCAAAAGTTGCCTTGTGAGAAGTAAAGTCTAGCCACTGGTTAAAACAAGAGTGTTTAATCTTGAGCATCAAGTCTTATTTACATTGAATTCTCATTTAAACTATCAGTGTAGGTAATATCAGCCTGGAGCTTTTAACTACTCCAGTCCTAATGCTTCCACAACAGATGTGTTTCACACTCAGGCAGATGTGTTTCACACTCAGTTTGAGCCTATTCGATGGTGGAGACAATCTCACTCAGAGATAAATGGTCTAAGACAGAAGTTACACAAAGGTGGCTACAATCAGCTGGGATTAGCAGTCAGGTTTGGACCATATTTAGAGAAACTCCAGACTCATCAAAAATACTGAAGCAGTAGCTTAAAAGTTTTATTGGTTTCTGAAAGAATAACACAGGAAAAAATCTTTGCAACACAAAGCTCTTTTATTCTGACATCTTGACCTCCCTCCCACTCATAGCCCAAGGATGCTCCTACTATCTCCTTTTCGTATCTACCTTTCTGCTAACTTTCTAGCATGGAACCCTTTGGTGATGCTGTTTCTATAGTATGTAATATATGGTTTCTGTGTATAGTACAGCTTGCTTCACTTGCCTAAACATTATAAATGCCATGGTGATTCTTTGAAAATGTATGTCACCAATCACAGTACTTTCATGAAGAGAATAGAGAAATATTAACACTGACTATCTGTCAGAGAATTGTGCCACACAATTTTTGAAAACACTAACAGGGCTAGAAGTATTTCATAGGTTAAAAAATTTGATAGTGTTGGGAGTCTTAAAGGATGGTTCCCATTACTTAAGATCACTTGTTATCCTCTTATTCCAATGGTCCAAATTTGTTTCCCAGCATCAATGTTAAGTGGCACACAATTTCCTGTGTCTGTTACTCCAGTTCCAAATAATTCAATGTCTTCTATATGCCTTTACTGGCACCTCCATGTATATGTAATCACACACACACACACACACACACACGAATTAAAATAAACTCTAAAACAAAAATGATTGTGTTTTTGAAACACTTGCATCCTGGTAGAGCATGACCACCATTGTTTCACTGATACAATCACCTGCCTGAGATGGAGCCCACATGGAGCTCACAAGGCCAGACCCATACTAAACGTTTGAGGGCAATTAACAATTTCTAGTAGCTGAGCAGGGTGTTCTTGAGACCTCCCCTCTCAGAGAGAATTAATGGTTGCTGAGAACAAGACCATTTCTTAGATGGTAATAACTGATTGCAGGCTGTCAATGTTATACCTCCTCTGTCCTCCACACCTTCCATGACATCTTTTCCAGCAGCAACTGCGTCCGAGCTACATACATCAGCCTCTCCTTTCTGACACTCCTAGCATCATGCTCCTACACAATACTCTTAAAACAGTTTGGTATAGACACTAAAAGGAACTTTAGCTTAGCTGCTCAAACCTCCTAATTAAAGGGAACATGTCCATTTATCCACAGGAATAATGATCTGTTTTGCCACTAATGCAGTAAGAGACTAAAACACCTGTATCTGTCTCCATACTTGCCACATTTAATGTATCTCTGTAATAAATCTGTAATTTCCAAAGTACAGCACTGTTTTGTTTCTATTTGTAGACTCAACAATGATTATCCTCAAAGTAGCAAAGAGACATGTAGTCTTCATGGTTAAAATATATCTTATACTCATTCTCTCTCTCTCTCTCTCTCTCTCTCTCTCTCTCTCTCTCTCTCTCTCTCTCTGTGTGTGTGTGTGTGTGTGTGCGCGTGTGTGTCACATACACACACGCACACACACACACATCCTGAGATGAGAAAAAAATCATAGGAATAAAGTAGCAATTCCACTAAACCCTAGTTTATTGAAGCAGTGAATTTAATTGGGATTACTTGCTGGAGCATAGCATAGTTATTTACTGAAGCACTGGGAATTTACAAAATTTTTATCACAAAAGAAGTGGTCTCTCTCCTCGCTCTAAGAAACTATTAACTGTCTCTATATTCTCTGGTAGAGGTGGGGCCTTAGGCATACCTCTCTGCAACCATAAACTGCTTATAAATTTTGAGTGTGGATAAAGCCTTCTAAGTCTCTTTGTCTTCCATGATAAAACATTAGTGAACATGGATGTATTTACAGCTATAAAACCTCCAAAGGATATTGAAACACTATAGCAAAGTAAGGTAGTGGTCATATTCCTAACAACGTGATTTGTTTAGAGAAGAATAAACTACTAGATCTAGTCTAACTATAGTTCCCAATTGTCTATCATCCTACAAAGCTCCATTTATAGAATTTCTGTGTCCACGGAGTTTATAAAAAGTTTCTAGTTTTCTGTTCCCAGATAGAGTTAGGTCTCTGAGTTGGTCTCCAGTGACTCTTTCTGTAGTAGTCAGTTAGAACATATTCAAATGCAGGTTAAATATATTCACTTTTTGCCATAATTCTCATAAGAATGCAATCACTGAGGAATACATTATCCTGAGTGGCAATATTTACCTAGAGTGATGCCAATTACTGAAACTTACATGTGGGTCCCATGATGCTGTGTTTCAGGCTTTCACAGTATTATGCTCATTAATGTCAAAGTCAAGCACAAAAGTATTTAAAGGTAATTTGGACACTGTATGATCCTGCCAAGATGTTATAAAAGAGCTATATCCAATAATTTATCACTTTGCTTCTTAAATCAGTTTCTTCTTTACTTCTACAGTCCCTATCACTGCAATGCTGATGGCCCTAAACTCCCAGAATTCTCCTTTACACAACTCATTTCACACACTTCTTTCTTAGTAATTCTTAGTGAGGAGGGGTCGACACCTTTACATAGTCTCACATTAACTGCTTTTCCTTTCAGAAAGTAAGCCTTGCATCCAAACTGAACATGATTCCAAACATAATTTCACATATGTAATGACAAATAAAAGTAAGCTTTATTAGTTCCCCTAATAGAACAAATGGTTATTGTAATTTTTCCATGTCCCAAACACTTAACACAGTTTATGTCATCAGTGATCGAAAGGTCCTCTGAAAAGCATTGTTATACTGAGACTTTCCTAGCTGTAATGTTTAAAGCCCACAAATACAACAGTCCTTTTTATCATGATAGAATCAAAACAAAAACTGACAACTGTGCCTTCTTCTTGGATATTATTAAAGTTAAACATAACACTAGGACTCAAAATCCCAGGAAGAACACTGACATTGACTTAAGCGAACACAGTGGGTGCATGCAATCAAAGAAGTTATCTGAGCACTTTGCATTGGAAGACAGGAGATGGACAAGTTATGGAGGCTTCTCTCATTTCTGAGTACAGGTGCCTCTGAGCATTTATAATATATACTATTATCCTGAAATATCTAAATGTATGCACACATGTGTGTAAGGGCTACAGATGTTACCAAATCAATGCTAGTTATTAACATAAAGTGTTCTCCTCTTCCTGGAATGTGAAGATCTATGGAGATTATTTATATTTCCTAGTTCAGAGACACAATAAAAGTGAGTTTCCATGTCAAAAAAATTACCGTTTTGAATGTGCTTACTAAACAAGGGTTGGTGGCAGCATGTCTTTAATGCAGGCACTCAGGAGGCAGAAGCAGGGAGATTTCTGAGTTTGAGGCTAGTCTGGTCTACAGAGTGAGTTCTAGAACAGCCAGGACTACACTGAGAAACCCTGTTTTGGAGAGCAAAAAAAAAAAAAAAGTTTTATATGGCTATAAAGTGTAGCACCTAATATTTCAATGTTACAATGTTGTAAATTATCAGCAGGCTATATATTCTACTTTAGAACCTTGTGGTATTTGGGAATATTAGGGAGATTAGTAAGAGTGACCACCTTAGTTTAGTACTAAACATGTCTATGATCGTGTACATCTTATTCATCTAAACTATCAATATCACTATAGATTCACTTCAAGTATATTCCTTTTCACACAACATCTAAAAGACTAAGCATAATATATATCTTGAATATATAGCTCAACTTAAAAATACATTTTCTTAGAATGAAGCCCAAAATGGTACAGCTGACCAAGAATTACTACAATTCTAAGATTGAATTTTAGGAAGAATGTGTCTTCAGAATTGTGAAAGCTTCTGAGAAATCAGGGAAATTGGATCTCCTTAATGGTTTCACAGAAGTTAAAAAAAAATAATAATCCAGTTTCCTTTTTCTTGGATTATATGTAGGAAATGCTCCTAGAACAAAACATGGTAGTCACAATCTTTCTTCTGAATATGAAATGTAAATAAATGGCAACAAACAGCAACAAAAAAGTTGTCATCAAGGCCATTGGCAGTATGTGTTCAGTGACAGCAAAGGCTAGGCAGGGGATGAAAGGGATAAACACTATTCCTGTACCTTTGAAAGCATTAAGTGGTACAACTTGATGATATGTTGTTTCTATGGAACCGTCACGTATTTTATTTTGTTCTGTTTTATTTTTAGTCCTGAGGATTAAATCCAGGTTTACACACATGTCTGGCTGAGCACTTTACCACCAAACTGTATAAGTAATGGATATCAGCTTTTAACATTTGAAACAAAATTATTATTGTTATTACTACTGCTACTGCTACTGCTATAAGTAGTAGTGCCTATGTGTGTTCACTTGTATGTGCATGTGTACCTGTGTATGTGACAGCAAATATATAGATATGAAAGACAATTTGCTCTCTACATGTGTTCTCTATTGGTTATGGGGACTGATCTCAGGCTGTCAGGTTCATATAAGCCTCTAACATGATGAACCATTTTGTTGGCCATGGACCTTCTTTTCCAAGAAAGAAAGAAATATAAAAGGAAGAAAGAAAAAAAAAACTTTGTATATATTCAAAAATATATATGAATGAATAAATACATTTATATGAATATTTGTATGAAAATGAATGTATACATTTATATGAAAGCTTTGAGTAATAAAGTTGCATGCATCACTGTATAGCTCATAAGTCAGATAAATTCAATAACAAATTCTGGAATTATTTTATGTTATTATATAACACTAATGGTTTTTTTTATGTCTCCATCATTGTGAGGCAAGCATTGCAAAGAGAGAACATAATCTAGTATCAATAATTTTCTTAGGTTAAATTTCCCCTTCATGTGTATGTGCATTGGAATTCATGAGTATATGTTACATGACTTCTGTCGAATGGAGAAAAGGATGGTGGGTTCCTTGGCCATGGAGATACAGGAATTGTAAGCTTGCCAATATGGAGCCTGGTAAGTGAACTCTATTCATCTGGAAAAGGAGCAGGTGCTCATAACCTTGGAGCCATCTCTCCATTCATATAATTAAACTTTTAAAGGGAACATAAAATCTACTATGATAGATAGAGGGCATTGGCTTTGTCAGATCTAGTTTCTCAATGTGAGGACAGATGCGTCTGTGGCCAATGACCAAACCCATCATAGCCTGAGGGATCAAAAGCTTTTGTTTGTTTACCTACTGACAGAGGGTCTCAGGGAGCCTAGGTTAGCCTTGAACTTTTGTTCTTACTCACACACACTGGAATTGTAATCATGCACCGATACAGCAATCCTGGTTTTATATTTTTTTTAACGAATGTTATTTTTAAAAAGGAATAAGAAATCAAAAAAAATATTGACTGTAGACATAACATACAGGTCACAAAATATTTGTTTTTTAAAAGTTCACAGCAAAAAAGTACTGTTGTTAGTTTTAGGATTTTTCATTAAATAGATAATATTTCAATGAACTCACCAAGAGACTACATTAAATTATAGCAATAGGAAATCCGGGCCAGTCAACCTTTGGTTTTCTAACTTGAGTCAGTTATAGAACCAGAATTCCTTGAATAAAAAGAATGCCAAGATCCCTCCAGGAAGGATCTTGTTAAAATACCAAAGAATTTACTGTTATTCTTTCTTCAATCCTTCCCCAGAGGGCCCTATGTCCTTTGACAAGGGTAACTATATACTGAAGGAAAGAAAACAATCAGACTTCCCAGAACCCTTTGAATACTGGCTCCAAAATGACACTAATTCCAGAGGACCCCAAAAGCATTTGATGCTCAAGTGAAAATATGTCTTACAGAGTTTAAGTGATGGAGGTTAGGCCAAAGTCTGACTGATTGTGCCTGACTCATCCTCACTCATTTCCCCTGTTCCACAGTGGATACAGGTACAGATACAAGGAAGAGTTGGTAGAATCCTCAGATTGGTTGTTAATATATGGTAGCATTATATAAGGGTGGCTTGAGGTTCCTGTGTATCCCTGGAATTGAGGCATTTCTGGAAGTCTAGCACCTCAAGTAAGACCTTTGGCAATCAGGACTTCAGGTCAGGTCTCTGTGAGGGAACTCATCTGGAAAAACAGAGTCAATTCATGAGTCAGTAGGTTCAAACATCACAAATAAACAAGGGCAGGCTAAAAACATTTTCTTCAGCTTACTGTTTCCTAGGAGAAGTGCAGTTTCCATACACTATGTAAGACTTGGGGAAAGGTCACCTTTGCCACAGACTTAGAATTGCTGTATTTATTTTGAGCATTAAACAGGACTTATATCCTGTCCTTCTTTGGCCATGTTCAATGTTAAAGATAGTCTGTTACATTTATTTTTTTGTCCGCTTTTCATTTTTTAAAGGTGGCATATAATTCAGATGCTTTCATTTTTTATAATAATAAAGTCCAATTTATGGCAGTGAAATGTAAAAGTAAAAAAAGCTGGAAGCTCAAATAAATAACCTTCAGCCCTAGCCTCACTTCATCAGAGGGCTGAATATGGATGTCTTTTTGTAAAAGTTTGGAGCAATTTATTTCATACACATATACATACACACACAAAGACACACACACACACACACACACACACACGGAGGGAGAGACAGAGAGAGGAGCTTTCTTCTTCATTCTAAGTCTGTTAAGCACATCATGATACTCTCCCATGGGTCATAAAACTGACCACATCATTTTTAATCCATAACACCTTCTAAATCACAAAACAATTCCCACAAAAATGTTGTATGAAATTTCAATGATGCTGTTAGGTGTAATAATCAAAAAGGAAACTTAAACTACTTGAGGGATGAGTAATCTCATATAGGTAATAATACTTAAAACACTATACATACTATACACACACACACACATATATAATATACTATATATAGTATCTCTCTATATATACTTATATATGTGTGTATATATAGTGTGTACATATGTGTTAGTATAGCTTTTATAACATATTTCTAAAATAAACTCAAAAATATAATGATGTTTATGAGTTGCATGTGAACAATGTATGAACTAAGAATAGAATATAGACCAGGTATTACATGTGCTAAATTATGCCTACCCAGTTCATATGTTGATGTGCCAGAATACAGCACTTCAGATTTTAAATGTTGTAAAAGAAGAAAATCTTTAAAATAGGAAGTAAAGTTAAAGACAGCTGTGAGAGTGAGTCATAGCCCGTGGTACTGTTACTTTTGTAACAGGAAATTTGAATGTACAAAGAATATGGTCTGGGAACCTAAGGAAAAATGTAGGGGATTGGGCACAGCAAGCAGGTTGTGATATTCAGGAGAAAGGACCCAGAAAAAGCAAACTTGACATAATTTACTTGACCTTCAGGCTTCTTAGGACTGATATGGTACACTCTGTTCTTTTAGCCACTGAGCTCTGGTATTCTGTTATAGCACCTCTACTCCACTATTAGAGAATATTTATATATACTAAAGTATTGTCACTAGTAGATTTTGCTGATGTGGTTACAAAAGATTTGTGTGCCCTTGTAGATAGTTCATTTTGTGTAATTACACATAACATTACACATAACTTTCAGTCCTTTCCTTGTTTCAGTTCTTCTAAGAAATACTGTGTCTATGCTGAATAACATGAGTAAGTGTACACATTTGCACAGGTAGAGGCCAAAGTTTAATGCATGCTATCAGGTGCTCTACACCTTAGTTTTTGACCTAGTCTGGAGCCCAAAATTTTGGGTAGATTATATGCCCAGCAATGGTCAGGGATTTTCTTATTTCTGACTCCTTAGTGCTACTATGACAGACCTGCAAGGCCATGCCTACTACTTTATGTGGATGACAAAGATCTGAACTCAGAATCTCACACTACCCTGATAAGCACAATGTTAACTAAGTCATCATGCCAACCCCTGCCAAAAGTCTAACTATTAGATATTAAGCCAAAAGCCCTATAGTGTTCCTATCATTATAGAATTAATGTGTATTGAGTGATACTCATAAATACTATTCCTATTGTTTACATAAAAAACATTGTGTAATGGTACAAATTTTGCCTACAAGAAAAACAAAACTAAAGGAAACCAAAAAAAAAAAAAAAAAAAAAAAAATTGAAATCACCCTTTGTCTTTCTGCTTTGCAAATACTAGTAAGTCAGAGTCAAGAATAGTGAAGCTAACTGTCTGAAGTGGCTGTAGGACCAGAATAAGCTCCAGTAAGCCTGAGTGACAGTTAAAGAACTGGGACAGAGTGCCATACATCACTCCTGGGCATGAACTCCTATATTCTGCAGTAATCACTCCTCAACCTATTCCTGCCCACCCACACCCTGATTCACCAGAAATTTGATGATAAATGTTGAGGCCCACACTCTGCCTCAATACTTTGCCTCAACACTTTTGGGGCTAAGTGCTCTGGTCAAGAGAGAGTGTGGCTCTTGGGGCAAGAGACGCGAAGAATGGAGACAAGACAGGGTGTGATTCAGTCTCTTCTATTTTCTCAAGTCTCTCTCAAGTCTCTCTTATTGAAGGGAATTCTGAGGTATTTATATACACAAGCAGGAGAACACAGGTGAAAACATTTTACCACGTGCACCATACAGCTGAGGTCACTAAACAGCAAAACAAGCTATGTGGGATAAACAATATACTTATCAGAGTGTGCTTCAGCTGTTATAGGCTTTTGAAAACCAAGTCTTTCATCAGGGTATATGGTTCCAGATGGCTGCAAAGTTGATCTAGCCGCTTTCTACTACAGTCGGCTCCCAACAGATAAAGAGTAAAAGAAGTTCATTGTCAATAATCAGATAAAGATCCCTTAATATTAACTATCCATGCTGTGTTTAGCAAAGTTTCTAGAAAAGAATTCAAACTCTAGAGAATACATGTGCTCTCCTAAAGACATAGATCAGGTTACCAGACCATTAGAGAAGCACCATGCACTGTCATGCTAAAACTCACTTCTGAATTCAGTTCCACACAGTCTGCTATTGTGGAAAGAAGAGTCTTGTGAGATTCACATGACAATTATTCTAAGACCATTTAATTAAACAATAAATATGTGAAGTTGGCAACAAAAACTGTTTGGTGTAGGATATCTCAGACAAAGCCTGGCATATTTAAGCTTTCCTCCAGGAGTGAGATAGCAAATGATTAACATGTGGTCTATGGGACAGAAAGAAAACATGACTATCTAATTTATTATATGTATAATATATATTGATCATATATATGTGTATATATCTGTATAGATATATATATATATATATATATACAGATATATGTATATATATCTATACAGATATATGTATATATACACACACATATATATATATATATATATATATATATATATATATATATTTGATACAAAGGGATTTTTAGCATGCAGGCAATAAATAATAAAAATAATAAAGCTTATGGTAGACCTTAGTGGAAATTTGCTGTATTCAGTTGAATTTTATAGAATGCTTAGTAGATTTTGTCACAATTGCATACCACATACTAACAGGAGACCATATCTAGTAGAAAGTTTGCTGGCTATTTTTCTTTTAGAACAGTGGGGAAATAAGTCAGTTTAGGTTGAATTTGTTTGACAATTTGTCAATGGTGTTTTTAGTTCAGTAAACTACTGAAGAAATATATCTTTAATTTGGTTTTTTTTTCTTTTTTCTATTTAAAAATAGTAGTCCCCCTATAACACTTTTGTCTATACAAGAGAAAGAGAAAAAATATCTGTGAGGTATGAGGACAGAAACAATAAAACCAAAATTTGGATGTGCCATAATGAAACCTTATTTTTATGAGTTAAAAATTAGATAATTTATAAAACACACAGGAGTATCAGATACAGATGTAACTCTCTTTTGTTTTTGTAACCAATTAATTTTTAAGTCATCAGTGGAAGCAATCAATAACAAATCAATTAATCAAAAATACCTTTATGTCACCTGACAAGATTGATGGTATAAATCCCTCCAAATCTAGATACTCATCATGATTTGTATAGACAAATCTCAGAGGAGAACACTACAAAATGGTTCTGCTACAGATGCAAAAGATCAACTGTGGATCCACCTGTAAGGAAAATGTTTGAGTGACACTTAGAAACACAAATCCATCTCAAGTAGTAATGTGTAATTTCTGCATGCTAGCAATCAGCAACCTTCTTTCAAACACTGTTAGGATTTCATACTAATATATAGCTCCAATAAGGAGTATTACCCAGAAGAACAAACTTAATTAAATGTAATAAAGAAATTAAAAACAGCATATAAAATTACACTTTTGTTTTAATCAGTTAAACACTGATTACATTCATTTTTTGTTATGACTACTTGATATTTTACTCTCCGGATTTATAATAACTGATTCATGTACCTTACAAACCTGCCCATCTGTTCAAACATGCTGATACCGAGTCAAGGAACTCCTCTTTCTAACTCTGCTCTCCCTTGGGTGGTAACCCGTATAGAGCTCTGCCTTCCTCTTTAACTTGTCACCCAACTTTTCTTCTTCTAATTATGAATTCCTTTTAAGTTTCTCTTTGGAGAATCTGATTTTAGTACGTTAATATAGAAAGAACATGTTAAATAATAATTCCTATTAGCATACATTTTTCCAATGTAGCAAACTCATGTCCTGTGTCATAGCAGTTCAGTGTTTTAAACTCCAACTAAAGGAATATCTTTTGGTATAAGTTAATCTTTCTACATTAGAGAACAATGATGATTTGGCAGATAAATCAAATAGTATTATTTCAATGATGTAAGTATTTTGTATTTTGATATTTGTTCTAGACTAGTTGGTACAAATATCATTATGAATAGTAAAACTATGGCACCATTGATGGAAAGGAGTACATAATTCTGTTGGTTCACTGCGCTCTAAAGTCCTGTTTCACCAGCAGTCTGCTTTGCTATCTGATATCTAGCCATTATAGTCACAAGCTTCTCCTTGGCCTCTGTGTGCCTCTTCAATCTTTCTTTCCTTTTCCTGCATTGGTGAGTCACCAGTCTGTCTGGTAAGTATGCTTTTGCCCTCTTGAACCCTGTCAAGCCCTCCAGAGAAAGATTCTTGTAGCAGTTGGTTCTTGGTTTCTTCCGACTTCTCATTACTATTTTACAGGGAGGCAGGGGTCGCTTCTACCTTATATATCAATTTTTCCCCTGATTCTAAATAATGCTTGTGGCTTTGTAGTCAGGCAACAAATATCCAGAAAAAAAAACAATACAGACAATTCTGAGGAAAAAAAAAACCCACCGACTGATCTTAGAACATGGTGCTTCTGTGTGCCTCCTTTAGATATAATTGTAATTGGATTAGCAAGAAGAATAGCAGTAGTAATCACATTACAGAATACACCTTGCACAAGGGTGACAAGACTCAGGAGCAGAAAGTTAATTATTTTTAAAAATCTTAAGTGTATATTTAAGAATTTGCTGGCCTTAGTTTCTGAGCTGGGGAAATTTACAGACCACATAAAATAATGGCCGAAATCTTTAATCCACAATCTGCCAGGAAATGAGTCAATACAGATTCTATATTGTACATGTAAGACCAAATGCAAAAGCAAATGTAATATTAAATAAACTTCCTAGCTTCTCAACTTTATATACTTAATTTTCAGATAAGGCAAAAAAAAAAAAAAAAGTACATTACCTCACTACCAGGGTTTAATTTAAGTTTCACTTCTAATAATAATTACCTAAAAAAAAAAAATAAATACACTTTTGATTAAAGCTAGGAGGGGGGATGTTGTGTTATCCTCCTTGTGTTTTCTGAAAGACTGGAACTATGAAAGTGAACAGACCACCTTCCGAGGTTGAAACCCTAGGCAATCACAGAGGTTTAAACACCATTACTTTACAGCCAGTACAAAAGGAGAGGGGTTTGCGTGAGCACAGCACTCAGAGTTGAGCTGCAGGCAAGGAGAGATCATTATTTATAACAAGCTGATCTGCTTCCATGTGATTAAGGAAAGAACACTGAATTAATGCTGTTATCTTAATATTGTTTAAATGGCCTCTAGATGTGGTGCCGAGCCATGCCAGGCAGAGTGTTTAACGTAGAATAAATGTCAATCCAAGAAAGCTTTCTGGGAAATATTTCACCCAGAGTTGAATTTGCTTAATTAATGGCCTCGGAATGATAAGCTCTGATAAGTCTCTTGTGTATAGTCTTATTTTATTTGGGGAAACAGGAGCAGCCTGATTTAATATAATTTTCTTCAGACACTGGTAAAACTGGTGAGCTTCTGGGTAATTATAAGACCTGTTAAGGGCTTCTCTTTTCACAATATGGATTTTGCTTTAGGTTATCCAGTGAAATGGATGAACAAAGTACAGAACACAATGGAGGGACGATTAGCCATTACTTTACTTGACTGCTTAAACAGCAACAGAAGATTTCGAGGTATAAATAGAATTACCCATTATCTCCCAAATAGGGCTTTATTACATGACTTCTTCAGCATCAGCCATTCATTGCAGGAAGCTTCATGTGACATGGGCTTGTAGGTTCCATGTCCCTAACCCCTCCAAGACTCTGTGTTCTTTTATAAAAAGGGTGCTTGAAAAACCTCCCATGTTCACCTGTTGCTGCCTTCAGAATGATTTCAAGTACAGAAACTATAATTTCTAAGAGCACTGGACACTGTTAATTTTATGTTTTTAAAGTCAACCATATAAACTGAAATGGTCAGCCGAAGACAAGATGAAGACAGAGGTCTGTAAAGAAGAGACACTATTAATGAAAGTTGGGGATTAAAGTCAGAACAATTATATTCCTAAGCAATTAGCGGGGACTAATACATCTGCAATGATGCTGAGGATCCCTAGACAGTTATAGGAACACACTCAAAGATACCAGTGTCATGAGCATTAACATTCGAGATGTTTGAGTCTCAAGGTAGGTAGCATCATCTTTGATATGTGGAATCTAATCTTCAAATCCTAGAGGGTAACCTTGAAGGAGAATGTAAAGCCTATTTTTAAACTCATAGTTATTTCATTATTATCAGTATTATGTTTTATTATCTAGCCTAAGTTAGGAAATTGGGTAAATTGACCATGCCTTGGAACTTCAGTATAGGCCCCAAAGCAGCAGGGGCAAACAATCGATCAGGAACTGGACAATCTAAAACAATGAGCACAAATAAGCCACTTTTTCTTATAGCCTGATTTATCTCAGTCGTTTTAATAGTGACAGGTAGATGAAATTTTCAGCTAGGCAGTGAACAATGATAACATCAGTACAGTGCCTAGAAACAAACCAGTGAAGATCCATCCTGGTACTCAGTTGTTCCCAGAAATCAGTGGAGAAATTAGAGGGCACCTTCAGCCCTAACATTGAAGATTTCAGTGCTGAGGAACTCTACTTCCTTCTTGTGCCTTTCTTCTCCTTCTGCAACAATTTCCAGTTATATTTATGAGATCTCCTCACGTCTATTCACCTTCTTTTCTCCTCAGCAGGCCAAGTTTGCATGCAAGGGTGCTCAAATGCTCTGAGATTCTGCATTTGTGGCTACTGAAGTAGTCTGTCCTACTAAGATCTCTAAAAAGTGACCCTGAACTGACCTGAACTTTGTGTTATTGTGTAAAAGAAGGAAAAACTACTGTAATAATCCTGTACTGGTTCCTAATGAGCCTATGCTTTTACACCTGTACATGTATTCTCAAATGTTATTGGGTACTTATTAATTTTTAATTGTTAATCTAGGAGGACTTAAGAAAGAGATTTTAATAATTCTGTTCTATAGTTCTGGTGATTTTGAAGAATGGAGAAGAATATCAACTCTCAATAAAAATTACATAAAAGTAACTGTGCTTTGTATTTTAGTTATCTTTCTTAAATAGATTTGAGAATCACCGACTACAAATATCCCATTTTTAAGTGATACATCTTATGGATTCCCTACAACTCAGGCTGGCTTCAAGCCCACTATGTATTTTAGGCTGGTCTTGAAGTGCCTGCCCTCCTGTTTGTATGTCTAATTGCTAGTATTATAGGCAAGGGCTCCAATGTCAGAATATTTCAAATAGCTTTCAAAAATATATTGGCCAAACTGAGAATTTAGGTTTGCTGGAATTCTTAATCGTACTGTGAAGCACACACACACACGATTAGAGAATATTTCTTGTAAAGTTACTCTTATCAGATCAGTATCTCAAAGAACATACTTTGGAAAACACACACTATTTCTGATAAAAAAAAATCTTATCAAAGTAAAGGTCCTTTGTGTGTGTGTGTGTGTGTGTGTATGTATGTGTGTCTGTGTGTGTGACCTAATACACTAAATAATTCAATGCATCACCAGTGTATTTATTTAACATCCTCTAAAATTTTGTGCTGAAAACCTCATAGTGGCACCTACATGTGGGACCCTACTATTAAATATGGTCTTTGATCATATAATCAACTAACATGAAGTGATTAAAGGCCAGCCCTTTATTGCTCTCTTTTCTAATGAACAGCAACAACAACAATAACACCAGAACAAAATCAGGCATACACAAAGAAAACATAGTACAAGTACATGCAGGTACCTTGCCATATGTAGTCAGGCAGAAAATGGAGCAATGAGTCCAATTTCTACAAACTAAGAAACCTTGAACAGTGACTACTTTCACCAAAAGATAGGAAACAGGCATGGTAGCATTGGCTTACTACTTGAGTTCAGACTTCCAGTATCTAAACTCTTAAAGAACACATATCATCTGTTTTTTGATATTCAGCTTGTGGTGCTTTGCTATGGAAGTCCTAGATAACTGTCTTCAAACAGAGGAGTAGGATATTTCAAAAAGATATTTCAAAAATATGGCAGTAGCTAGAGGTTCAATAATGAAGAAAAAATGGAAAGCTTTTAAGGTACATAAGAATAGCCTAGGATTTCTCAAAGAACTTACATTAAAGATGTGTACATTCAAGATACTTCAGTTAAGGTTAGTGATGTAAAGGAACAATTCCTGCAGCCTGGAGGAAATACCATCCTATTATAAAGACAATTTCATTATTATTTACACTTCCTATTATACTAAGTTTTTCATATTTAATCTATATAATGCTATCTAGTCTTTTTAAGCAATAAAGCCTTAGGTGTCAAAGAACATGTGTAACTTATTTCTACAGTATGAGGGAATAAGCTTGCCACTGACAAGCTTAGATGCTAAGCTCAGTCAGTTTTATAACAAAATGTTGATGCTATAGACTGACTTCTTGCAGCTTTTAGTAAGTATGAAAGAACAGAAAGAAATTAAAGAAGAAATTCTGCCTTGAGGCTATAATATGTTCAGATGTACTATGTTTGTAACTTGTCATGTGCCTTTCAACCACTAAATGTGTTGGCATATGTCTGTGATGCTTGAAACTATTTTATACATGTAGACAAAATGATAAAAACTAGGTTGTATCTCAGAAATTTTTAAATTTTGGCTCAATAGTTTATATATCTAAATTATCAATTAACTTACAAAAATTAATATTTATCATCATTCTTAAAATTAGAAAAATACATTGTTTATCTCCAAATGAAAATGGTTTATTCTACAGTAAGCTGTGTTTATAATGGATCCTGTGTGAAACAAGAAACTGAATTTAAACTTATAATAGATATTTTAGTAGGAGAGTAATAAAAGAGGACAAAAAATGGAAAAGATGCAGAATTGAGACCATATATGAGATTGCTTCTCAAGTAAGCTCTTAACAATTTGTTCCTGGAATGAGACATGGTAATAGTTTGGGGCAGCTTTAGCAATGTAAATCTTTGAGCCATAAAGACAGAGTGTAGCTGTCATCAAGTACCAAGGCCAAGTAAAGTAGTATCTGTCCTTATTTTTAAGTTTTGATTTAATTAAGCTGACACCTAAAACCTTTATCGCTTTAAAAGGTGACATAAAATTGTATAGATTTCATATGAAAATTTTAGTATAATAGAAAATTTAAATCATAATGAAATTGCCTTCTCTAGGCCCATTCTCCCTGTGTCAATAAACTAGGAAGGACCCAACTATCAGATAACAGAAAAATGTGTGGCATTCATTGCTGTGAATTAACATAATCGCCTGTTAAAGGTCAGCTTTAATTTATAATAGTCATTTACTAAAACTACATGTCATATATTTAAAAATATATATTTATTATATAAAATATTATATATGTGGGAATGTTTCTACTTCTTAAGAATACAAGCATATGTTATTGCAGAGTCCTCTGTAATAATCCTGACTTGGGTCTGACTAGGGGCAAAAAGGGAATGAAGAAATTAACATACATGTATCAGGTGGATGGGGTTATCTGAGTTCAGGTTATTACATACAACTGAACAAGAAAGTCTGTTATTACATTCAAATAAACAGGGGCAGGATTTATGGTATGTAGCTGAATTCCAGGACCAGTTTAGGTAATCCCAGTAGAAGTGGTCTCTGTAGTGGAAGATCCTCAGACTGTATATAAAGGGATGGAGGAACGATGGTGGACATTTTCTGTTCCAACCATCAATATCAGAACAAGTCATTGGCTTTGTCATCTCTCAGAGCAACACCCTGATTAAAAGGCTTCACCATTTTTCCTATGGGTTTGAGGTTATATGGTCCATGACTCACTCAAGGCTTCATGCTGAGGACACATCTCTTTCTTATTACTTAGATGTTCATGACAGATTGTCAGGCTCAGTATAGGGACAGTTTGCCACAATGCTGAACACCAAATGGAAGGGTAATAAGAAAGAACAAATTCATAACAGCCATTGTGTCCAGTGCAAGCACAGGGAATATTTTAACAGGATAAAAGGATAGACACCTTGAATCTCCTCAAGGGTTGTTTGTGCAATATTAGCAGAAACTGATTAATCACAGCCTTTCCTTCTCTCAGATGTAGCTAATGTAATTGGGCCGCATCCATGCTATCATTATTATAAGTCTAAGCTCTCAGGAGATGTATCCCAATTAATTCCCAATTATCCTGTCTAAATTCAAGGGCTATAACCTGCCTCAAATAGTTGAACAGAGCTCACGGGACTCCAGGTGGTTAGAGAAAACCACACACCTCCCCAAATGAGGGGACTCATTGGTACAAACAGGTGTGGAAGCATATGATCAACCCACTGGATGAAAAAGCCTAGGATCAGTAGGCTTCGCTCCTAACTGGTCTTGCCTGCACGGGTGAAATCACTACACACAAACTCAGCTCTGAAGCATTTAAAGCTGCCAAGGTTTCCCCCTTCAGTTACAGTTGTTCTCCTGCCCCGTACCCCTGCTCCACTGTTTTGGACTATTGTACCCTTGGTGAGTACTACAGCAAACTACAGGCAGAAATCAGTTTACCCAGGTTACTGTCACCTCCGCACTCCTATAAGTGTAGTCTACTGAAAAATCCCATCTCGAGCAGCCTTGCTAGACTTCCTCCACCACCTGCACTACAGTCACCTGCCCACTGCTTCTTTATTTATTTTTGGCTTGTTTGTTTGCTTTAGTTGCCCGCAAATACCAGCCAAGTAGTTAAATGGAAAGAAAACCTGGGACTACACTTGGGTCCCTCAGCCAAGTTTGTACCCGTCAAACCTTTCTCCTATCATTTATTCATTTGCTGTTCAATTATTTATTTTGGTTATTTGATTTGCAAGCAGCCAAAATTACTACCTCCTCCCCTGGAAATCAAAGGCATGCCTCCACATCTCAGCCACTAGTCCCAAAACACTGCTATGTGATCATCTTATGCCTATGGCTTCCCCAAATTATCTCCCAAAGCAACAACATATATAAGGAGACCAGTTCATTTTCATACTGTCTCTGCTTAGTTTCAGTTAAGCTTGTACTGAGAGTCAATCCTATATCTACTATTAACGTTCTGAACCTTCACAAATGCTGAAACTCAGAGATTTTCACCTTCCAAGGCAGACTGAAGGGCAATGGCTCCCCAGGAATCCACACTGCCTTTAGTGCCATGTTGGCTCTTTGGAAGCATCCAGATGTATAGACTGAATAGCTACTGCAGGTTTAGAGCCTCTTTAGCATGAAGAGTCATTGTTATACTTGCCAGATGCTATCATGTCACGAAAAAAAATGGTTTCTTTTAATATATATTATTTTCATCTTTTTATGCAAAACTTTGATGTGCTCTGTTGGTACCCTAAGTTGGAAAGAAATATACATCAGCCTTACACTTTCTCTTTAGTATGATGAAGGCTGATGATAATTGCCTAACATATGTCATTCTTCTATTTCCTGCTGCTATTGAGGAAAGTATGTGTTATTTATTTATACAATGTCTGCAACAATGATGGGCAAACTGGTAGTTTCTGGCACATACCTTTCTACCACACAATCTGCTCTTAAACATATTGTTCAAGCAACCTAACTGAAATAGGCATGACTGGCTTGATCTCTCAATTTTAACTTCCCAACATCATGAAATATATCTAAATACAAACGAAAGAAAGAAAGAAAGAAAGAAAGAAAGAAAGAAAGAAAGAAAGAAAGAAAGAAAGAGAGAAAGGAAGAAAGGAAGAAAGAAAGGCATTTCTCCCTACAAGTTCATTCTTGACAAAGTAGACACAAGAAATGATAATATGCATTACTCTCCCAAAGGAGTTATCTTAGTGAATTGAGACAAACTTTCTGCCTTTTTATAATTAGTTATGTTGAATCAATAAATACAGCTTTGTGGTATTTTGTACTGTAATCATTTGAGGAAAAAATGATTTTCACAAAGTGCAAGTACACTGAACCATTTATATAATCAACGTGTGAGATATTTATTGACCAGATCTTATACTTTCCTACATGTTATTTCATCATCTATTTCAGTTTCAATGAAGATTCCTTGTCAGTTGACATCTTGGCTTCGGTCCTAACTTGCAAAGGGGCAGCTACCATTCAGGTTACCTGGAAGAGTTTCCAGACATTGGCAAACTCCCAAACCGAACTTTCCTCCGAAAAGTCAGAAAGAATTTCATTAACCTTTTAATAAAAATGGTATATTTCTCATTTGTTCAATTCTAATGCCATGTGCTCCCCAGCGAACAAAACAGTCAGATGAACTTTTTTTTTTTTTACATCATATGAGGATTTGAATTAGAAAAACTGCTAAGATTATTATAATAAATATTTTAGCAAATTTACATATTGTGTTTAGCCTGTTTTACTGATAGTAAACAGAACATTGGAAAGGGCCTCTCATAATTGCATTAAGTTCATTGGCTTGATGTGGATGAAGAAGAATGAAGACATATTTAGAGGAGTGAGAATAAGGAAGGCAGCTCAGAGATGCTCAGTGGTAGCACACAACTTGAAGCTCACCCTGTAGAAAGCAGGGATAGGTGGATTTCTGAGTTACAGGTGTGCCTGATCTGCATAGTGAGTTCAGGACAGCCAGGGCTGCTGCTACACAGAGAAACCCCATCTTGAAAAATACAGTATGTATGTATGTGTGTGTATGTATGTGTGTGTATTTGTGTGTGTGAATATAGATAGATAGATAGATAGATAGATAGATAGATAGACAGAGATTAACATAATATGATTCTTTATTCTCATTTTGTGAAACTAGACACTTAACTAACATCTAATTTTCAGTACTTATTATAAATGGAGAAAAAAGTCATGAATTCACATTTTCCATACTGTATATTTAAATTACTTGACTGTAGACATCACAACATCCATTTAATTTTTAAATGTCTTTAAAGAATCTCTAATAAAACAGTCTTTAAATTTGAATAAAGATGAAATGGATTCTTTTTGATTTAGGTGACTTTTATGTCAATGACTGAACTTAACTTCCTTGTTAGAACTCCCACATCAGCAGGCAGTACAGGAATCTAGTGAACATCTTTCAATATCTCTGCTTAGAACCTGCCCTCTGGACCTGAGCTTCTTGCTAACACATCAGTAATGTGACTCATATTAGAAGTGGTTGCATAAACTATTCCAGGACTCTGGAATAATCCATTTTTATTGACACATCATACATCCCTACAGTGTCTTGAGAAGCAAAATGTAAGAGTTTTTTCTAATTGCTACCATCAGCCAAATAATTAAAACAGGTTGTTAGTAGCTATCCTGCTTCTCAGCCGATACAGTGACATTGTGAACTTGCAGTGTTCTCTTGGTAGCTCTCCTGCTACTCATTCCAAGTCTGCCAGGTTATTTGGCATCTGGTCTGACCTTAATGTCTACAATGAGCTGCTGAACTATGAACTATTCTAAATTTTGGATGCTTTGCCACAGTCCTCCCCACTCCTGTCACTTTGTAAGAGCAAGGTCAACCATACAAAAGGAAGATGGCAGAGTTTCAGGTTCAATGATGTTGATTATTAGCACAATATATACTGTGACATCAATGTGTCCTTGAAGGTGATGAAAAATTCACCTGGACCTGGCTAAGATAATCCAAAGGTAGTTGTGAAGGAAGTAGGGTTTTGTTTTGTTTTTTTTAAATCTAATCATACCCTACCAAACATCTTAGAAAGCACACCTTAAAATTTCTAGTAAAGTTATGGTCACTTATTTTTTTCAAAAAAAATATATTGTTATCTCATATTGATCATACTCCAATAAAATTTAAATTAAAGAAATTTATTGATCATGTTTCAATAAGTTATTAATTACATGAAGCAGTGCTATTATCACAAATATGGTCAAATGAATGTTATAGTTGATGCCTGTTTGCTTTCTGATGTGATAAAACACCATGCCCTTCAGTTATATTAAAATACCATCTGCACTAAACGTACCACAGTTTTACTTGAGACTAAAGCATATTAATAGATTAAGCAACATAAATTGCCTGTTTTTTTTTCCCTATAGTATCATGGCACATATAGAAATGTTAGAATTTTAGAATGTAAAAAAGTCACATTCTAACACAGTACATACAAAGGCTTAAAGAAATTACCACAGCATCAAAATTTCTCTGCATATCCACTGGTTATTCAGACAGTGTTTAAAATTCTCACTGCAAAATATTTAAGAAAAAAAACAAACTTATATATGTATTATATGTTCTTGATGATAAAGATGGAGCTGAGTGTTAGAGCTCTTGTTTCATAAGTGCTCTGCCTGTGGATTTTCACCACAACTGAAAAGCAAGAGCATACTTTTATAAATGGAATAATATTAACTTTTTTCAAATATGATCTTATGATTATAATTTTTATATCTCTCCCTATCTATCTATCTATCTATCTATCTATCTATCTAAGTACATATCTACCTATTCATCTCTCTCCTTTCTACTTATCTTCCTATCACTATCTAACATCTATTTTGTTATATACAAAGACAACATATCACCATATCTGCAATTTAAGTATCAGTAAATATTAAGACTTAAACTTTGATGTTCATTGTGAAGAAATTACATCAGCTTAAATTAAAATAGTTTTTATTGGTTTACTTTATGACATTTAAATTCATAGCATTTGTTCAGTTGATGAAGCCCCATGATTCTGGAAAAATAAATGTAATTATGCAAAACTGGAATAGCACTTTAAATGATATAATTAATGTTATATAAAATGTTAAGGCATTTTAACTTTTGGAGACAATTGAATAAAATAAATGCTGAGTCATATATCCATCCTCACTTATGTAAGAGAAATGTGTTGAGTTTCCAGCATTTGAGAAAATCACAGTCCTCTCATAAAAATAGAAAACTACCTTTAATCTCAAGGAAAGTCAGTAGTATCCATTGGATTATAGAGACCTGGTAGAGTGGAAAATGTCAGACTAGTTAACAGGTTATTAAATATTAGCCAAAACGATGGGCACTAGATACCTTAACTGGAGTGCAGTAACTGCAATTGAGGAGCAGATGAAGCCAGGAAGAAATGGAAAGGATAACAGTAGAAAGGGAATCAGAAAGGAATAGAAAGGTATGATGAGGAAAAATAAAGACAAGGAATACTGAAGCCCTCACTTTAGAATATAGTTACTATGTTCAGAATGACTATCATTGTACATTGGTAAATATTGTTTTCTTTGCTAATAATCAGACATTACAGAAATGAGGAAAAAAAAGAAAAAAAAACTACCTTTATAGTTGTTGTATAGTACTTGACAGGTAAGAAGTTCAGTAGCATATTTTGAAATGAATAAGAAAAATTAACTTATTCTTTCTCTGTTTTCATTTTACATGTAATAATTAATCATATGTCTATCCCAAAACTTTCAAGAACAACTGTGTAGCAGATGCATGTTTATTTAGAAACTAGACATGCAGATGAACTCAAAGTATGATTTTTTTTAAGGCATGACACTTCATAAATCAAAAAGTAAATCATTCAAGAATTCTAAAAGATAAGGAAAATATTGAACTTGGATTTGGTGAAGAATTTAAAGTTATAACATAAAATATATAATCCGTGAAAGGTATAGTTTTTCAATGGGAATTAAAATTTAAAACTAGCTTTAAAAGATAATTTTAAGAAAATGAAAAAAGACACAGATGATAAAAAATGAAAAGACATATTGAAGCATTTACTAAAATTATATGAAGTAAACCCACAAGTCAACATTAAATGAGAAGAATTAACTGGTTAAAAATTGTGGAAAGTCCTGGACAGACACACCAAAAAACTTACACAGATGGTAAACAGCATATAAAAAACACTCCATATTATTTGTCAATGTGGAGTTGAAAATGGAAACACTAATGACATAAAATTACATGCCTGCTAGAATGGCCACAATATAAACATGGCAATACCCAAATATGATGGGAATATGAGCTATAGGAACTCTCATGCATTAATCTTGGGAACACAAAATCCTCCAGCCATTTGGGAAGACAGTTTCCCATGTTCCTTTAAAACAACACTCTCAGCATCCAGCCCACCATTTGTTCTATTTGATAGTTAAAAATGCATGTCCATAGAAAACTATGTTGATATAAGTATTTCATATCAAAAATTGTCCAAATACTGAAGCAGCTATTTGTAGGTGGATAAGTGAGTTTGGGACTATTCAGTGTGATGTTTTGAATGAAAATTGAAAACATAAGTGCATATATTTTAGTAGTTGAACTCCAGTTGGTGGAACTGTTTAGGAAGGATTAAGAAATATGATCTTTATGGAGATGTGTCAGGAAGGTTGGATTTGAGGCTTTAAAATGTCTCCCATCAGGCCTATCATGATCGCTGCCTCCTGCTTGTGATTTGAGATGTAAACTGTCAAATGTTCCTGCAGACATCATGGACTCAAAACCTTTATAAATATAATTGTCTCGGTTACTTTTTCACACAATTATGGTAACACATCACGATTAAGACAACTAATAAAAGAAAAAGTTTAATTGGGTTACAGTTTCAGAGAGTTAGCATCCATGACAACAGCCTGAAGAGCTGGAACAACAGCTAAAAGTTCACATTTTGCTTGAAAATACAGGATACACAGACACATGCACACACACACACACACACACACACACACACACACACTTTCGAAATAGTACAAATCTTTTGAAACCTCAAAGTTCTCTCTATTCCACAATACATTTCCTACAATGAGGCCACAACTCCTAACCCTTCCAAAACAGTTCCACAAAGTGGGGTCCATATATTCAATTGTATGTATGAACTTATGATGTCCTTTCTCATTAAAATAATCATCAATTAATTTTTTTCTTTCATAAGTTGCCTTGCCTATGGTGACTTTTTCAAAACAATAGAAAAGTAACTAAGAATCTACTAGTGGAAAATTTTCTTAGGGCAAGAAAAATAACACAGAAAAAAACACATAAAGATGAAATAAGGCCATCTAAAGAAGGGAAATGCTATCTGATACTAACAATCATGTACTGTGTAAAAGCAAAGCTCTGAATATGTAAAGATCAATTATTATCAGGGTTTTAGGGAAAGAAAAAAATTTGAAGACTGTAAGTATTTAGACAGAAATATCACTCTATATGAAATAAGAGAAGCCAGGTGTCTTTAATAATTTTAAAATAAATGCAATGTATAATGCCAAGAGTGGCTTGAAGGCTAGCTGTGCACTCCAAGGGAGTGTGATGTGTTGGTCCATTGTCTCTAACAAATGTGGTGCCTGAGGCAGGATGCTAATAGTAAGAGAGGCTCTGTAAGGGATTCCAAAGCATATAGAGACTGTTAATTTTTTAATGTTCTTCCTCATTTTATCTAGAATATCTTTAAAATAATATATAATAAAGATAGCTTACAATCATATGTGTTCAATCTTAAAATATTGGTAATATTGTTAAGGTCAGAATCTATGCAATCAAGTTGAAAAGAGCTGAATGTCCCTGGACCTAAGGCAGTCTCCTCAGTGCTATGAATATTTATATATGTAGCAAGTTCCTGTGTAATACCTCTACAATCTTGTTATGTTGGTAAAATTAGACAATTAATAGATTGTGAATATATTCCCCTTTCACCTCAGGTTGATGGACCACTGGAGACAGGCAAATTTTACATGAATTTTTATAAGGTGGTAGTACTCGTAATAGTCACCAACAAGCTTGCTTTCTGAAATGGCTGTCTTATCTCATTACTAATTACTGACTCATTGAAACATGAGACTATACATTTCTTAATATTGTGTGTATAAAGAATATGATTTAAAACACAAAACTTCATGATGGATGAGTTGGTGATTTTAATAAAACACCCTTGGGATATAACCTGTAAAGTTTTACAGAGCTGGCCTTTGAAAATAATAAAAAAAAAGAACAGGGGGTCTCTCTGTCAGTCCTCAAGGGAGGTTACCCAGAGAATGGATTTGTAAGTGGTGGGATTTTTTTCAACTTTGTTATTGCCAATGCCATTTTCAACGTCCTTGAATCTTTGAAAAGCAAGATGTGAAGTTTTCAGATGAAAAGAAATGTACATTGACATCATGAACCCTCAAAATGCTCTAGTTAATTCTACTGAGAAAAAAATCAGGGTCGGGGTGTTATGTGAGGGAAATAAGAAACCTTTAAAACTTCATGCAGTAAGTTATCTGAAATGATACTATAACCATATTTTCACATTTCCACAACAGTTCTTGTGGGAATACTACTCTAACAGCTTTGATGAAGTTAATTATTCACACTTCTTACAACCTTTCAGGCAGGATGCATGCCACCTTTCTTTCTAAAATTCAACACTTCTCTAACCTTATTTTTAATGTCCTAGTCCTCTTTAAATGGGTCACATATAATGCCGCCATTATTAATTACATAGATGGAGCTCCCTCATTCTAAGTATCCATTGTAAGATCTTTTCTTGAAAACAAATTTTCTATTTACTTACACCATCCTTTCCTTCTTTTCTAGTCTCAGAAGGTTGGTAGTTCTGCACTCAGCACAAACTGTAGCTAGAGTGTATTTACCCTGCTATTTTAGGAATTACACTTCAAACTGAGAGAAATGAATCTAAGGTTAAAAAATATCAAACCAAGGTTATGGAAAAACCTTATTTCTCTGTATGAGCAATCCACATCCCACACACAACCTTTTCCTAACCCTGCATCTACACCGTCAATGAGCTGATTAAATTCTCTGTTCCCACCAGGAATGAAGTCACTAACAAGCTTGGAAATCGCAGCACGAGAGAAGAGCAGTCCAACCCCATGTCAATGCATTCATAAGTTGAATCAATACTATCTTCTATAGCACCCACAAAAACAACAATATTTTGTCTAACCTTATCCAAGTCCTCTAGACACCTATGGCTAACAAAAGACTATGTACTACTTCCCACAGAAGTTGCTTAACGTTCCCTGCTGCTGTGGAAAATGTTATATTGGAAAAATAGGCTGCCATGTGGCTACTGGATTAAGTAGCATCTGCAGAACCCGAAACCATCACACACCAAGGAACTACAGGTGTTGAGCACAGAACAAAGTGCCTACTGTATTGATTTCACAGTGCTGAAGGCAAGGCTCAACAGAATCACGGCTGCTAGGAAAAGCAATATTAACTCACTAGCGTAAAGGAACACAGAAACTCTTAAGCAAAGCTTTAGGGATAAAATTGAGTTGCCAGATAAAACTTCTCACTGTGAATACTTTAAGTGACTTTAACTGCCCCACTCAGAATTTCTTTACATTTTCATCTACCAGTTCCTACTTAAACTCCATCTTAGCTTTCATAAAATTTTGATTTTTTTTCATTAGAATTCAGCAATTATTTTACTTATTCATTTCCCCAAACTGATCAAATAGAATGTGATTTTAAAACTATATTGCAACAAAAGTCCTGATAGCAAAAGTCTGGAAACCCAATACTTTAGAGACTGATGTATGAGGACTGAAAGATGGGAAGCTATCTGGTCTATCTTGTGAGATCCTATTTCCACACACACATCTATAGAAGTACAGCTAGCTAATAAGTTTGCCATTTCCTTGAAAAGAAGTGAGAAGATTATAACGACATCAACATGTGAAGCTCTGTGATGTGTCTTTCCTGTGTGCTGGTGGTGTGTTCTGTGTGACATGTTGGCTGTCTTGCCTCCCTAAAGTTTCTCGTCTATCATTTTGATATTTAGAACAGAATCTCCTGAAACCCAGCCTGGTCCCAAACTTACTACTCCTGCAAGGTTTGAACTTCTGAACTTCCCGGGTCTCCACCTCCTGTTTGCTGCCAACTCAGTCTGTTCTTCTCCTGGCATCTGGGTGTTGTCTCATTATGCTTCATTTTCCTCCACCTATATAGTGTCTTGGTTCTTTCCTCATGATTTGTGGTATTGTATTCTATTTTTCATAGATGGTCACTGATATAATGAAGTCTTATTTTACAATACTTTTTATAGTACATACATATAAATTAGGGGACCATTGTTTTGGACATGAACGAGAAATAACATAGCAGATCAACCCAGAATGGAAACCATATACTAAATTCTACTAAACAAAGCAAATCTTGAATGGCTATTTTCCCCCAAGCCAGGTGACTCATAGTAACCATCTACAAGTGGATCCGTTTATATGAACCGGGGTGGTGAGGGAGATCCCTGTGTTGTTGTCCCATAGGGAAAGACTATCTGAATCTCTGTTCTTGCTTCTGCTTCATCAGTTCCTACTTCAACTTCCTGGAACTGTAGGACCTCATTGTTTAAATGAGATGCTGCCAGATTTATGGATATTTTAGAAAATTGCACTTAGATTGAAGAAAATGTGCTAAAGAAAAGAAATAAGTGTAACTCCTGGAGACCTAATTTCAGTTCATGCAGACATATAAAATATTTAGTCCCAATGAATATTTAAAATTTTCTCCTACTCAGCACATGATTTTGTTTTTGTTATTATTGTCTTTAGTCTCTGTGTCTTATGTATGATATATTTTCTAAAAATTCCCTCAGTGTTGCTGCCTGGTGTTAACCCATAATAATGTCCTGAGAAACCCTTGGCTATTCTATCATTTCTGTGTCTGGAATTCTTCCATAACACACTCGGATTCCTGCGAGAACAGTTAGTGGGAGTCCTCTCTCACAAAAAAAAAAAAAAAAAAAAAAAAAAAAAAAAAAAAAAGAAGCAGATACAGCTTTAAATTCTCCCATGAGTCTAGTTAGAAAAACATTTTGTTTTAAAATACATGGAGGCTGAGTGGGAGTTGGAAAAATCCTTTAATATATTTTTAAACTTGTGGGTTTTTTCATTGGGACTTAACACCAAATAGGATTAAGCATTTTCTGCCCACATGAGGGAATGGCAGAAGCTCCAAGCTAGTTTGTCAACTGCTACATAAACCTGATGGATGTTGCTTGGAGCTCTAATACTGTACCAACTGGTTTCAATCAGGAATGCTTTAGAACTTTCTACTGGATGTGCTGTGTTAAGTGCTCCAGAAACTGGAAAGTATAAAACTCATCCCCTCAGATGAAACTAACCTTTTCTACAGTATCATAAAGGAGGAGATTGCCTAAACTATTAACTGCTAAATATATTGGGTCTGATGAGAATTAGCTCTGTTTATGATTTTGACATTTCCCTCAATATCACATTGACTTTCATCTTTAAGTCAGACTTTTCCACACAAACAGTATTTTTAAACCTCTGTGACCCTTCATTTATATCACTTTGTCACTCAGAGAAAAGGCATGTAATTACAGAAATACTTTCTGGTGTATAAGAACTCCAAAGAAGAGTGCTTTGTCAATATATGTTGATGTCAGTGTCTTTCTAAATGGGGCTTCTTTGGCTCTGGAAACTAATTGTGGTGTTCCATGCATGCCAAGAAAGAAGAATATTCTTGGTAAAGAAAGAATTATAAACAAGCAAATGAATATGGGTTAATAGTTTAAAAGGGGTAATTCCACCTTTGAAACAGGTAATATTTTCAAACTCTAAGTGTAACAGGTTCACTGGGAAGAAGCTAAGTATCAAAGTATACAGAAAAGTGAGCCACACCTTGAGACATACAGAGGTTTCTGATTCTATTTCTGCCACAGAAGTCTCCTCCTCTGATTCCATCAATACAGCTCCATAAACAGTGCATATGATGTCTGTATTGTGCTTGTTTGGTGCTGTTGTTATGGTATGATATAGATAAAAGAATCTAACATGTTAATGTCTGTTAAGTGTTAAAATTAGTAGTGCATAGCCAATTCAAAATGCTTTGTCTATTTATACAACCTTTGCAATATCACTAACAGATTTTGTTTATCTATATACTTTTTTATGAATATTCACATGCACACTCAACCTGCATCAAAATAGTGTAGACACTCTGAAGAGAAACTTAAAATTAAACAACGCAAAATAAAATTGTCCACATGTGATAGAGTTCTTAGATCAACATATTAGAATGTAGAGATGAATTTGTGACTTTCCCTATTTCATTTTTGAATTTGTGCCAAAAAGACAGGGGTATCAAGAAGACCATTATCTAAGTTGTGAACCCAAGAAGATTAACTAAAATTTCAACTTAAATTCGCTATATATGATTTTGTGTATGGATATACAATGAAAATATGCATGTATTTTAACATAGTAACAAAACAAAGAATATAAATAAAATAGACAAGGCAAATGAGAAGGCTGTTTCTGAGAGAAACTTACTTTGCAGATGCAAAGTCTTCTATCTAGAGACGAAGAGTAACATTTGTCAAATTTGCCAATTCCTGTGGCAATGGCACTAAACTGAGCCTTAACTTACTTTTTGCTTTCATATTTCAGTGGTCAGAAAATAGCCTAATCATCAGAGTTACGTTTGTTATAATATTAAGCAGGGTGTTATACAACACAGAATCTGTAGAATATATTATTTGATTTGCTATATTACATTTAGAGTCATGATTTAGTTACTTATTATATAGAATTTTGATAGATATATTAGTAACTAGAATGGTTCATTTTAGTTAAAGTATATTTTTGAGAATATTAGTCCACTTGTGTTGAATTTTTTTGGAGAAAAGAAAAAAAATCCTTAAAATTTCCCAACTAAATTAAAGCTATTCTAAATCATTTAGTATTTATTATAGTCATTACTATTATTGTTAGAATGATTGAAAATATTTTAGTATTGTGATGTTTGAAAGTAGTCCAAATGACTCCAAGGACAAGGGGAACATCAGACATCATCATGATTTACATCTATAACACCAGCACTTTGTAGGTAAGATAGGAGAGTTAACATGAGCTTAGGGCTAGTCTTGGCTAGAGAGTGAGACTATATCTCAAACACAGAAGAACTCAATAAAAAATTAAAGAAAACATCAACTTTAACAGATTACATATCTGTTTCTACAGACACACAAAGGCATGCACAAGCACACAGAAAACATACACTCACACACATACACACTTACATGCACATACACACATGAGAAAACCTCATACATGCTGACACACATATGCACATATGCACGTCTACAAACACACATATGCACAAACATACAACTTTGAAAGTTAGCTCTAAAAAAAGGTATTCTATCAATCCCCCAAATATCTTCCTATTAATAATAAAAAAGTTATAAGAACAAATGAATGACAGCTGTTATATGAATGACCTGTACAAACATTCATGTTATCTGTGAAACAGACAGTATTGTGGAGGTGTCAACTTCACATGGTGCTCTCTAAAATATTAGAGAAATATGACCATTCAGATCATAGAACACACCTCTAAAGAATAAGAAGAAATAGTTGGGTGTATTGTTTTGACATGGCAAAAGAATAAATGAAGGCATTCAGAAGTGAAGTCACATGTTAAATTGGAGTAGAAGTAGAGATAGCAGTTTTAAGCAGGGCATCATATGCTGCTTGAATCTCAAACACATCTTCTCTTCCTTAGAAAGTAAACATCTTCATTCTCTTAAAAGTGTTTACATCTAAATGAAGAATCTGCATAATTTGGTGTGCTTATAAATATGTATGTGAAAGAGTATTTTCTATTAGATGAAAACTGAATTAACATTAACAGAAAACCCAGTATAACATGACTGTGTTGACAAATGGAATATGTCCAAATATTTAGCTGTCTTTTGCATTCACACTGGCAGAATGACATTTATGACATGATTTTTATAACAGAAGCCTTTGAAAATATTTTGGCTTAAACCACCTTTCTGGAGGGATTATGATAAAAAGAGCTAAACAAGTTAGTAAAAATAAACACATGGTTTGATGAATGAATGTGCAAAATAATGATCTCACATTTGGCTGTTTGAACAATAGGAAATGCATGGTCATTTCTGTTGATGTACAGGGAACTTTTATTCTTGTTTCACACATTAAAGTTAGAGGGGCCACTAGACATAACAAACCATTCGTTTATGTGTAACTCCTAGCTTTGGATCTTCACTAGAGAATACTGCCCATGACTCTTTCTGTTATTGATGCACACTCACATGCTTATTTATTACCTATGTTTGATACTAAAAGAGAAACATAAAACACTTGTAGAGTTCCAGGTTTGCATGTACAAAGGAGGTTTATTAAAAAAAAAAAAGAAATGGCTTATTGTATTTACTATTAGGTATCAGCACTAGGCTACACATACACACAAAGGGTTGTATTGTGGAATAGCTAAACCTGCTAAACAGAACTGACAAAACAAACACCACAGAACAAAACACTATGGCTGTCAAATACTGTTAGAAATTCACAGTATAGTGATTATTTCTAACAGCTAATAAAAAGAACTTAACCCTAGTAACCAAACACTAGAAAAATATAATAGAGTAATAGAATGCTATCTTCAAACTGAAGTAGGTCTGTATAAGACTGAGCTGCAGGCAAGTTTGTAAGGGTATGTTCTTAAATAGCAACTGATGTGGAAGAGCCCAACAAATTTTGGGCATAACCACCTCTGTGTTAGTGGCTCTGAATATTGTAAGAAGACAGACTGAGTGAGCTAGTTGGCATCATTTCTTCATGACCTCTGTAGCAGCTCCTGACTTGAGGTTTCTTTCTGACTTGAGTTCCTGCCCTGAGTTCCTTTGACAGTAGAATTTAGATGTGGACATGGAATAACAAAATAAACCCTTTTCTTTCTCACTTGATTTTGTTCATGGTATAACTTCACAGAGGAAAATTCCTAACCATGGTACAGCATTTCTTATATGAAGCATGTATTCAAGAGTCCAGCTGATAAAAATATTATTAGGTTATCTTTTATAGGATATCAGAATAGTATATCTTTGATAGGAATATATATATATATATATATATTAAGGTACCACTGTGGGAAGACATTTGAAAATCATATAGTTTCTATGATGTAATATTATGAAGTTGCTAAGTAATTGATATATGCATAGTCATATCAGCCATACAGCTAAATAATGTCATCACAGAAGAACACATAATATTATGTGAATTAATATAGCTATTTGTTCATGAGCCACGCATTTTAATAACCCACAGGTGTCTGTGTGACTTCAGCCTTTGCATCTTCACCAGAAAATATATGCCATTATAGGTTTATGTAATATACAGAAGCAGTCCAAAACTACTCCAAATTATTTTTTAGAAAATGGTTATTTCTGGGTATCACAGTGAATTAGAAAACAGAGACTTAAAATTCTTTCATTGTAACACTGTGTGCTTTCTGGATGTTATGAGAGAATGTATTTGTGTGTTTTTACTTTTTTTAAGACTCTGATGAGTACTACATCAAAAAATTCATGAGGTTGCTATGGAGTTAACATCAGAGGACTAGGGCAGGAATAAGGTAGATACTGGGGAGTACTAAGGATAAAACTGGCCCAAGTGCATAGAAGTTATATATAAAGAAAAAATTTTAAGAATGACATTAAAGCAACCATGGAATGTGAAGGCCTTAATCCTATATAATGGACCACAGAAAATTTAGGAAAGCTAGGAATGAGAGGTGTGGTCTTCCTCAAGAAGAACACACCAATTATTTATTCCATTTCAAATGGTCAGCCCTCAAAATATACATACAAATAATATTGTATAAAATGGACTCATTAGGTTATATTTAGGAATGTATATACATGAAAAGAGGCATATATGCATACATATATGACTCAAAATACACATAGGCTCTATTTAGGTTAGATTTAGGAATATAAGTTATATTTAGGAATGTGTATACATGCATAGATATGTACATGTCTGAAAAAACCTACCAGCTTGCAATAACAACCAGTGAATAAAGACACCATCAATTTGAAGGAGAGTAAAGGGAGATATGCACAATGGTTTTGGGAAGTAAAGGGGAATTATAATTAATTTACTATCTCAAAAATAAACAAATTTGAGAACAAAAAGTTTCATTTATTCTTTGAAAATCATGCAAATCACTAGAAGATCATGGCTTTCTAATACAAGGGTCATGATCCCACATTGTATAACTAAAGATGAAAGGCAAGCACAGACATTTGGCAATGGGAAATATTTCTGAATGTGCAACAAATGCCAGGTAATCAGAATCAAGCACACAGGAAAACTGAGTTCTTCTGCACTGCGTCCCTACACTGAACTGTAAAACCCAACACATCTCTAGAGCCATGGAAGGGAATGCACGACATTTTGCAACCTACCACAGAGAAAAACGTCCACAAACACTCCCTCTGGGCAGATTTAAGACTTTTGCATTTTATGGACTTTATTGTACATGTGGGATTGCTTCTAGAATAAAAATGTAGTGTTTGAATTAAAATAAATCAAAGACTTATATGACAGTCCCCAGCACAAATCAAATTAGAATTTCATTGTACTGTGCAGACTTAAAATGTTTGATTTTTAAAACTACTGTTTGAGTTGTTGATTTGGATTTAAATACAGATTTAAATTAATTTTAGTTTGTGATTAGAACAACATTACCTCTCCCCCAAATCAGAGATAAATACACTTCTGCCGTTTTGTATGGCTATAAATACACTTCTGCTGTTTTGTACTATCTGGAGTATCAGTCTTACATTGTCAAGTGTAAGATTAAAATATCAGTCAATTCTGAAAAATGTTATTTTATGTTCTACAGTATCAAACATTTGTACAAGTTTTATGTGATTTTAAATTTAATTATTGTCATTGTGTATTTTGTTTAGATGTGTGTAATAGACAGGGAAAGAGACCATGTATCTGTGGGGGGAATGTATATATGCATATGAAAGACACATAGAAAGAGATACACACACACACACACACACACACACACACATATATATATATATATATATAGAGAGAGAGAGAGAGAAAAAGAAGAGACAGTTACAAAAACTGAGACAGAGACAGAGAATGTATGCCATAAATATATGGAAATCAATGTACAACTTTTATGACTTACATTTCTCTGTACACCATATATTTTGAGAATTGAACTGAAGTCATCAGGCTTGTTTGCCAAGACCTTTCACTCACTGATTCTTCTTGACCCAAGATTTAGTTACTGTACATAAAATAAAGTAAATTTTTGTATCTAAAATAAGCCCGCATATTCATCTCACTTGTATGTAACTTTTTTTGTCTTCAGTAAACTTCTATGCATAATAAAGTATTATTTAAAATACATTTCTTTTTTATTTATTAGCATTAAATGTTTGGTTTTTATATGTATTTGATATATACATATAATTAAAATCCCATAAAATGTCTTAGGTAAAAGGCTGTGATTGGAAAAAGACAACATAGACTTCTACTAGATAATGTTTCCTTGTAGGAAAAAAAAAGGACACAGTAGTTAAAATTAGCTAAACTTAGATTACTTCCCAATCAAGAAGCAGGAGTTGCAAGGCTTTCAAATTGTTCACTATGGCCCTTCCATGAAAGATGCTTGTTCGGGTTTGAGAGTGCCTTGATTCTATATTTTGAAAGTAATGACATGAAAAGAATGACTAATAAGTAAAGTATGTCACCTCTCAATTGAACATAGCTGGATTGCAAGAGTTTCCAATGTTTATTCCTACCTCTGGGACTCAGTAGCAGTGGACATTAAACATACAGAAAGGAATTTTAAGGTTATAATAACATGTGGAATCATAATTGATATATATACATACACATACATATACATATGGCATCTACACTAAAGGTGAGGGGAATGAGATAGTTTCAGTCATTTTGAAAAAAGGTGAAAAATTACCAAGTACCAAGTCATGTGCCAGATGGGGCTTCCAATAACGTACTCAGAACAAATACTGCATAAGAGCAGAGCACAATGCAGAAACAAAACATGCAGGCACACAAGGAGACACAAGCAAGCTACTGGAATATGAGCACTGCATGAATACTAATAAATATAAGCCAGGTAATAGCTAACTTTAGATGAAAATATTGTAGCATGAGCCACTGCCAGAAAGCCAATAAGAAGACACCTGGTAGCTAAAAGATCAATATGTCTCAAAATGGTATAATATAAACATCAGACATGGAGCTTTGTTTTATCTTCAGGTTGTGTTGCCTTTGCATTTGTTTGACAATGAAGGAACAGGAACAGGAATCAATTCCAGAATCCAGGCAGCATGCACTGATTTCTGTGCTTTGGGAAGATTATTGTTATAAGAGGAGGTAGTAATGGGTTTGTAATCTTTCTTCCTTGTTATGAAATTATACCTAACTGGTATTCTAAGAGTGGTCTTAGTAATCTCTCAGGCAGACGTTGACAAGCAATAGAGAAATATTAAGCCAATGTCTCAAGGTTAGAAACTTAAATTGAAGTACTTAAAATATCCAAACTCTTATGCTGGCAACATAGCAGACTCTGAAATAGGTCTCAGTAAGCTAAGAGGTTAGTAAAAATATGGGTCATAGGTAGATGAAATAGAATTGATTCCTTATCACACAGGCCAATAGTAAAGCAGACATAGATGGGTGTCAAGATATATATCACCACACAGACATACATAAGGAGGTACAACAACCTGGTACAGGAGTCTCAGGTAAGCACACTCAGGTCTATCAAGGTGAGTTTGTAAAGTCAAACCTCAGAGCTCTGTCTCTGAGCACAATGCTGTTTATCCAGAGTCACACAAAATATCATTGTCTATACCTAGTAACATTTTTTACCTTTGGGTCTTCTGGCTGTTGTCATCAAGAGCTAGTGTCATCAATACCTGACTCAAAGTCTTTTGGATGGCTGGTGTCAGTCCTGCTTCCAGGACTTATACAAGATGTCCATATCAGTGTTGTCAGAACAGACACTGGCCTGTTTGCTCTCTGCTCCCTACAGTATTTTCCTTGGAACTGGAGATTCAGCAATACCAAAGCAGATGGTAAATCAATACTCATCTCCTGTAAGTGCATACTTTCCCTTCAATAACATAAATAACAAATACTACTCAGCTACTAAAAACAATGAATTCCTGAAATTCTTAGGCAAATGGATGGAACTAGAAAATATCCTGAGTGGAATAACCCAAACACAAAAGAACACTCATGGTATGCACTCACTGATAAGTAGATATTAGCCTAATGCTTGGAATACTCAAGATACAATTCACAGACCACATGAAGCTCAAAAAGAAGGAAGACCAAAGTGTGGATGCTTCAGTGCTTCTAGAAAGAGAAACAAAATACTCATGGGAACAAATACGGAGACAAGTATGGAGCAGAGACTGAAGGAAAGGCCATCCAGAGACTGCTCCACATAGGGATTCATCCCATATGTAGTCACCAAACCCAGATATACTATTGTGGATGCCAAGAAGTGCATGCTGATAGGAGCTTGATTCAGCTGTCTCCTGAGAGGATCTGCCAGAGCCTGACAAATACAGAGGCTGATGCTCACACGGAACCATTGAACTGAGTATGGGGTTCCCAATGGGGTCTCCAATGGAAGATATACAGGACTGAAGGAGGTGAATGGGTTTGCAACTCCATAGGAAGTATAGTAATATCAACCAACCAGATGCCCCAGAGCTCCCAGGGACTAAACCTCCAACCAAGGAGTACACATGGAGGGACCCATGGCTCCAGCTGCATATATAGCAGAGGATGGCTTTTTCGGGAATCAATGGAAGCAGCCCTTGGTCCTGTGAAGGCTTGATGCCCCAGTGTAGAAGAATGTCAGGGCAGGGAGGTGGGAGTAAATTGGTGGGTAGGGGAACACCCTCATAGAAGTAGGGGAGGGGAGATGGGATAGGTGGTTTGGGGGAGGATCAGGAAAGGGGAGAACATTTGAAATGTAAATAAAGAAAATATCTAGTTAAAAAAAATAATCTTAGAGAAAAGTCCACTCCAGTACTGACATTTCCTTCTGCTGGCCTGAGAACTAGGATCCTCATTTCTCTGAGATGTTGCTGGAAATCAAGACAGCTGTGCCACCAAAACCTTTCAAATACCAGAATCTGAAATGGAGATAACCACTTTACCTTGAATACACTCATTAGACTTTGTTTTAATTCTACAAATAAGTCGGTATTCTGATGGTTATTAGTTAGCTTTCACCAGATTTTAGAACACCAAAATCTGTATTAGTTTCCACACTGTCAACAATTTACATTTCTGTCTGTCCTTTAGCTTTTATGTCGAGGCATTGTCGTTTGTTTTTCCTTCTAAACACTTATGGGTAGTGCTAAACAGTCTAAACAATATGCTTATCCACAGGTCTTCCCATGGGATTTTTCCATACTCTCAAATTGTTTAGTCAGACCAAATGTTCAGCTATAGGGACCAGTTAATTTATCTGTTTACCTTTAGAGCCTGACACATACTAATGCATGCAAAATAAA
Organism: Arvicanthis niloticus; assembly: GCF_011762505.2. Classification (NCBI taxonomy): domain Eukaryota; kingdom Metazoa; phylum Chordata; class Mammalia; order Rodentia; family Muridae; genus Arvicanthis; species Arvicanthis niloticus. The sequence continues at coordinate 19,877,307 of NC_047659.1, forward strand.
TGTTTGTTAAATTATCTGTTGCTACCAAGAGTTGTGGTTAGTTGTCTAAACACCCACTGAGACAAACAATGGCTATCAACATCTTTTCAGGAAGGTATGGCTTTCATTATTCATTAACTTTCAATTATCTTACTTATTCTCTATTCAGAAAATTAAAGTCCCCTGAAATATTTAAAATTCAATTTATTTAAATAACCAGTAAAAATAATGGTGTCATTAAATATATTTACTGGATCTAATGTATCAATTTTTTAAATATATGTTCAGGTAGGGTGACTTTCTCGGTTTTCTCAGCATTGAACTATGCTAATAAGAAGCCATAAAAGGATGTAACTATATAGTAATTAACTCTAAAAACAAAACAATACATTTTCTATTCATTTTATTTTCATTATAGCTTGTGTAGTTTGTAATTTAGATTAGTGGACTGTAGAATCTATTTTAGAACCCAATAAAATGGAGATGAATTAGGGATGCTCTGCAAAACATTTTAAAACTCAGTTCCAGCTCTTAAATGCAAGGCTGTAATACTGATAGCCAACACCAATTAACCATCTTCCAAGAAAGCCAATCTGTAACATGGCACTGGAGCCCATCGATTCCATGGACATTTGGTACATAGTTGCCCGAGCCTCTGGTATTACCAGACAGTAAAAGGTCATACACCTGAGTGAGAAACAGCAAATTGAACACCTCATGTTGTGTGTCATAAAGGTTTCTAAAACAGGCCCACAGATAATGATTCATTATAATGTCTAAGGGTCATATGTTAAAATTATGCATATTATCAGGGAAAAGGATTTCTTTGCTTATATTTTGACAGAAAACCAGATTCCATTCCTTTCTGTCTGTGATTCAACCTAGTAAAATATTGCAGTCTTGAAATCTGCTGATATTTCATGGGAACAAACAATAACAGAAAACCCATATCAGGAAGGCTGGGTTTTAAATCAAGAAATAACTTCTTCTCTGCCACTTTCTCAGTGTATGACCCCAAATGACACAAATATCTGTTTGTGTCTGAGTGTCAAAGTTCAGTCTTGCCAACTCCAGAGTGAACTTATGGGGATGGAACAGATGAGGGTAGGTAGAACTACCTCTCAATAAGGGTAGAGGTACAAATTTCCAATCATATTGTCTTGAGTCCAAAATCTGTTTAAGGTTCAAGGAAGGCAATTGAGGATACTAGTCTATTTGCCTACAGGATGTTTCAACATAAGAAATTTACTACCTTCCTCCCAGAACAGCCAGGGAAAAATGGCTAGACTTTTTCATGTTCACCAGAGAATGGACATTCTCTTGGTATAACAACTTTGTATGAGAAACCACAAGCAGAAAGGAGAAGTTATAAAGACTACAAAGATAAAAAATGTCCGGCAGAGAGCTAACAAAAACCAAATAAACAAAAAACAGGCAGAGCATCATTTACGTGCTTCATATGGAGGCTAGAGCAAAGCCATTTGAAAACAAGATAAGGCTTAATGGTAACCACCAAAAAGTGAAATGACAGATAGTAAAACTGTTCTCAGAAAGATTAAATGACAGGGTTCATTTTATAGAAAGTCTTTTTGTACCTAAACTGCATCAACTCTGGTTCAAGCCATAAAAAAAGCTAAATCAATCATACAATAAAAGCATTGATTGCCAAAACAATTAATGGGCAAGTTAAGAGCAATGTCAAACCCACAGTTAAATTACAAACACAATGCCAAGTTATTGAAAAGGACCTGAAAAATGTGATGAAAGAACATGTCTAAGTAGGGAAATGTTAGTCTGAAAGGAATAGGAAATTAGAGTGGGATGCCTGAGAGTGATTGATCAGCTGAGCACAGAACAGTCCCTCCCTGAGTCCCTTATATTGCTGAGCTGTGTTTCACTCATGAGGACCAGTAACCTGGAACTCTACAGCAGCTCAGCTGGTGACTGTTCCTCTGTAAGTTGTCAGATTTAATACTAGTATAATAATTAAAGGAATTAATCATTTGTCAGCCTACCATCTCACTGTCTTTCACTATGATGCAGTTTAGAGGTGGACTAAGAAAAGGGGCATACACAGCAGTGGGTCTTTCCTTCACGTCTGTTAGTTGGAGAGTATACATACACACCATGGTGAAATTCTACAACATGAATGTATTTAAAAGTCAAAGGGAGATGGATATGAAATTCTACCAATAAACATTCTCAGAAATGTAGGTGAGAAGTATAGTTTCAATTTCTTATGTCTTTCATTCATTCATTTAGAGTTCTACATATACAAAATTCACATATACATTAACAGCACATACATGCACAGAACATACAGAATACAGAACACACACAAACACACAGAATGTACATATTAGACATGCACAGCCCACACATATACACACATCTTGCACACATAGAGAATACACATGCATGTGCGTGCACATGCAAAAGCCACACACACACATAAGTATAATTAGAGCTTATTGTAAATGGGACTATTGAGGAAAGAAAACCTCTCAGTATTTTTATTAGAAAGCTACTGAGGTAGAACTGAGCTTAATAAGATCAAATGGGAGAATAGTCATGTTTCAATCAGTTCAGGTAACTTCCATTGATTTTGCTATAGTAGGATGGGTATTGGAAAGACATGCTGTATATCTCTGCACCCTGTAGGAGAATAACAATTGTATTACAATGTAAAATATATCTAATTACACTATTCTTAAATAGTTTAAGAAAAAGTGACGAACAATAAAAGTTATGAACAATAAGAGGTATGTCAAAAGCAATAATTATACCAAAACCAATAGCCATTACATCAAGAGAGCTGTTGGAATCTTTACAAATTTTTTAGAATACTAGATATTTTTAATTCTGTTAAAACAGACAGAAGCTCTATGTGCATTATGTATTGTTTAGGACCTTGATGAAAATCATTAACTCAGAGTATAAATTTGTTCTATCAATTATATATTCCCAATGAAATAATGTGTTTCTATTGTGTCAGCATTTTTTATATCAACACAACTAAGTTAAATTGTTGGATGAAGTGCTACAGATAATAGGTTAATAATTGTTGTATGGTATTTGCCAACCACATTAAAGATGAGTTCACCTGGGGCACCATACATTGCCTCGAGAAGAGAGTTATTCCTTGACAACAGTTAATGCAAACCAAATCAGTTTTCTCATCAATTGTCATTGGTCACAAACTAAATTTATATCCCTAGAGTCTCTGTTGCAGCTTATTTCCACCACAACCACCTACTAGCATGGTATTTGCACTCAACATTCTTGTCCTTGGCCCAACTGCTTAGAAACAGTATTAATTATAACAGAAAGTTTAGAACCTTGGCTAGACTGAGAGGAGGAAAAAACAAATTTAGAGAAATATATAGCTTTTGAGGAAAAGTCAAAGGAATGAAGAATGTTCTGTCTGGAGAAGCTGATGATGTAATACATATCCTTCAGGTAAATAGAAGTGGTCTTTTGAAAGCTGACTAAACACTTGGGCTTGCATTGGAGCAAGAAGATTAGGCATGAACTATCCACAGATAGTTCTTGCCATATCTTACCACTGAATAGAATCTCCTTTTCTGGGAAGGCATTTTAGAATAAATCCATCTTGCCTTTTAGTGGAAGCAAGTCTAAAAGTAGAATTTTTTATTGGGAGAGAGAATGTGGAAGGCTATGAACTGTCTTACTTTTAAAGCCTTTATGGCACCTTTGACTCCACAGCACACCTGGGGAGAGAATGTCTATTTCAACTGTTTGAGCTTTGAGAGATGGCAGCCCCATGGTGGCATACCATGTCTGCAAAGCAGTAGGAAATTCTCCATCATCAGGTTTCTCCACAGGAGACCAAAATACTATCCTTCGTTTTTCATTTTGTATATAATATTACAGTTTCTAACTCTCCACAGGTATGTTGTGCTTCATTGCATTAAGAATCAACTAAATTTTCAAAAGTAAACCATCTAATCTTGATAGAAGTAGCTGATCATACACCTCCATATCTGATTAATAAATTTTTGATCAAGTGAGCTGACTATTATGAATTTACTGAAAAATCTTTAGAGGTTAAAGCTTAGATGTCCTCACCTGTAAAATCCAAGTACCCTCTCCATGGTGAGAAACTCCTCAGACAAACTCCGAGATAAACAGAATTTAGTAAATAAATATAGGCACTCATTGCTTACAAATAACCCAAAGATAGAATTGTTGGGTTTTTTGTTGTTGGTGGTGGTTTTTTTTTTTTTTTTGCTTTTCTTTTACTTGTTGTGATTTAATGTATTTTGGTTAAAAAGTAAGAAATGTTAGACTAAATTTTTCTAAAATTACAATATCTTATCAATTTTAAAGTGAGTGTTCTCATAAGGTTTAATCAGAACACTTCTGCTGATATTGTATATATTTCATGAAATATACTGTGTAAAATTTGTGCACATATCTATTATAAGTCTCTGAACATTGTCAACTATATCTACCCTTCAATTTTTTCTTAGTCTTTCTGTATATAATAAAGATGAGTGTCTAAGTGTTATATCTTAGCTTTTATATTTGTCTTGCCAAATCATGGTAGAGAATTCTTTATTGGCAGTGACATTTCTATGGGTACATTTGAAAACCAAATGTGTACAATGTAGACAAATATGATTTATTACAAGTAAACTAAATTTGTAAAACAAGACTTGATATGATAAAATGCACTTAAGAGACAACTTACACATAACCCACTGGCAATTTTCATCTTGACACATTTAAGAAAATCAATATAGAAATGCTTATGGAGGAGCTGTGGTGCACACAGTACTGTGCTAACTGATGTGAAGATAATGATGTGTGTGACAAAATGAATTAATGAATACACATAATTAATGTTTAGTGAGCATGATGTATAAACCAAACCGTTTGCTAAGCTTTGGGAACTTTTAAATAAATAGGACTGATAACATGACAACTCTAATTCATTTGTAAAGGAACACCATGGAAATGTAAGACTATATAATCAGGGATTGTGTGTAATGAGGAACATAGAATAAAGGAATTTGGGAATGCAACCAGATATTCTTGGAAGGCATTACTGCTTAGGGAAACCAGGCTAAGGCTTTGGGTATGGACTTGTTTGTAGGGTGGAAGTAGAATCTTCCCATTAGACTACTAAAAGTTGGTAGTGACCAACTATCCAGAACCATAAAGCTGAGGCCAGAGTCACACCCGGAAGAAGATAAAGGTCCTTATTTGACAGAATAACCTTAAAATCTAGGCAAAGGGAAGTGAGGATTGATTATATGAGAACGGTTCTTTCTTTTTTTTCTATTCTTCCTAGATCTATTGTTTTTATATTATTAATATGCATTTTCAAAAGTTATGGTCTGCAGGTAATAGAGGAAGAAGAACCCTGATGCTTTGGTTTGAATATGCTTGACCTATGGGAAGTGGCACTACTAGAAAGCCTGGCCTTGTTAGAGGAAGTGTGTCACTGTGGGAGTGGGCTATGAGGTCTCTGTGCTTAAGCTCTGTCCAGTATGAAAAGCTCCTTTTGGATGCCTGGGGGAGAAAGTTTCCTTCTGGCTACCTTTAGATCAAGATGTAGAACTCTCAGCTCTTGCTCCAGCACCTCATCTGCCTGGATGCTACCATGCTTTCTACCAGGACAATAATGGACTAAACTTCTGAAAGTATAAGCCAGTCTCCATTAAATGTTTTTTTTATAAGGGATCCCTTGGTCAGGGTGTCTTGCCACAGCAATGGAAACTATAACCCAGATACCTGGAATGAAAACAATGAGTTTGAGCTGTATTACTTTTGTGCTGAAAATTAATTCAGATTAAGCTGAATAAGATTGTAGAGCCTCTGTACCAGCTTTCTTCTCTTCTTTGTAAGCTGATTGAAATAATCAGGCAGCATTCTCATAAAGCATTAAAGAAAATTTTCAGTTGTATAATAAAAAGTGTTCCAGGGGACTTCCAGACAGCCACACTGTCCTACCCTCCTTGTTAAGCTAAGTGGATCTGAAGATACAGCTGCAAGGAAGGAAAACCATATTCCACTGTACAAAATGTTTATTATTCGAGTAACTGAATGGTCACAGCTATATACCATCTTTCTTGAGAAAGCTCAACAGTGCTTCTGCAGTAAATTGAACTCATTTTTAAATTTCAGATTTTAGCAAATGTGAACATTTATGACTGAACCAAGCCAAGCAGAGTCAATAGTATTGAGATTGTGATCTTCAGCCTTTACTTCCTCTGTTTTTACTTTATGCTAATTATATTTACTATTCTGCTATGTTAAGAATAAATGTACTAATTCATGTTGACTCCATGGCTTTCAAAAGTGTAAAGAGTTTGAGGACACATTATACACAAACAACTTCCTAGTATACAAAAAGTAGGATGAATAAATATTTTAATGAGCATCTTTAATAACAAATTACAAACCTAAGGTAGGAGGAGTACTGAGAGGAAGAAAAGGAGTAAGAAGAGGAGAAGAAGAGAGGAGAAGCTAGGTGAAGAAAGAGAGAAAGAGGGGGGAGACAGGGAGGCAGAGGTTCAAGTATCTCCACCAGTCAAAGATAGTTGCTATATCTAGGTTGGTCAGTGGGTTACACCTCTGATTGAACAATTCCAAACTTATAAAGCCTATGATTAACATTATTTTAAAAAATGTATAAATGCAAAAAGGAAAAGGGGGCATGGGATAGGGGTTTCCTAAGGGGGGTCGGGGAGGGGGGGAATGGGGAAGGGGATGCCATCTGAAGTGTAAATAAAATATCTAATAAAAAATGCAGAACGGGGCAAAAAAAGAGAAAAAACAAAACAAAACAAAACAAAAACAAATTACAAACAAACAAAAAAAATCTTTTGTGGTCTTTGTGGTGAAATGAGAAAAATTTTAATTTAAATATTAAAAATAATCTCAAAAGACAATTAAATTATCAAATAAGAGATCAGAGAGCAAATATGGACAGTTATTGGCAACAAAAAAATAAGGAAAACAACCAGCTTTATTATCTCATACACAAAAAAGAAAATATAAATAAGCAAAGTTGATAAATCATAAATTCAGACTGTTTGGAATCCTGGCTAACTGCCCTGAGAGACATCTATGTTCATCGCTCTCCTGCAGGATTTTATTGTAGACTAATCAGGCAATTCAGGGAAAAAAGTGTGCAGCCAGCAAGTTCTAAATTGAACACAATCATCTTGAGTTTTATGCTGAGAGAAAACATTCAACTTGGGATAATGTAAAGGATGTGAGCCTGCAATGAAAGTGCTTGAGTCTGCCTGTGACCTCTAGCACTCGTGATATTTTATATTATCTCAAAGGGATTCAGTTTCCTCATTTGTATAACACATATGTATAAAATTCTTGTATTTCTTATTTGTTAATGTTATTTATGGCAATCAAGCTTTCCATTGATCCACCTACATCAGGCTATACCCAGTTAAGGATGCAAATATGCATTTCATGAATTTTTTCTTGAATTAAGTACTCTGTCATTCCACATCACTATGTCCTGTTAGTACATTATTTCATGATATTTTACTTCCTGTATTTACTCACTTTGTCATTCTGTGAGATATTTGTGATAAGAGATGATATGCAGACATCATTATAATTATAGTCAGCAAGATATAGGAATATGTGCAACAAATTTTAAGTAGGTGACAAAAAAAGAAAGAAGGTAGTTGGAAAAGAGGGAGAAAGGGATTGGTAAGGAGAAAAGAAAAGAGGGAGAGATGGAGAAATTAATTCGCAAGTGAAAGTACAAAAGACAGAGTTTAGATATAGCCAAACTGTCTGATTCTTGAATACAGCTTTCCTGGATGTCTTCTGTTTCTGTGGACCCATTCTGATCATTTTTGAATATGCTTAAAAATAAGCTGTCTATCTTTATCCAGTCTATCAATAATATTTATTTTTATGACATTTTAATTTTGTCTTCTTAATGCAGTACCAAGTAACCCAGGAACTCTGAGAATTAGGACCAACCAAGAAATCTCAGTTGTCACCCACTTAACATTCCAGATATGATTAATTAATAAAAAAAAAAAGCTATGTTAGACAAAATCTGATTTTACAGGAGGGATTGTACTCATCTGGACCACGCTTCTAAAGTTCATAGAAGTCACTACCTGCTTGGTACTAACAGCTTACAAGGCTGACTAAAGGTCTGAGTCTATAAGGTTATCTTTTAGACAAGATATATACTGACTGACTGACAATGGGGAAGATTTGAGTCATCTGAGGAGAGACATCTGAGGGTACAACAGAAAAAATGGTATTTGCAGGGTTTTTTTTTTAAACTTTTTTTTCTTTTATACAGCTTTCAGGATCAAAATAACAGCAGTAGAGTTGGAGGTTAAAAATGCTGGGGAAAAATGAAGAAATTGCATTTATTGCCACAAGTAGAGATGTTAAAGCTACATAGACATATGGACACTTGGATAGTTGATATAGCTATCAGTGTGGAAACAGGGCCAATGATGAGGGCAGTGTCAGATGCAGAGGTGCTTATTCAGCCTAAGATGGTGTGAGGAATTTGTAATGAAGTTTCTTCTTTATATGAAGGAACATTAAAGGTATGGGAATTGATTAGTTCTTTTCTAAGGAGAAAGTATTGTTCTTTCATTCTTTGTTTCTAGGTCTTAATTTGCTTCATGAAATAGAATTATCAAAGCAAAGATTCAAACCAATAGAGTTTACATTACCTGGGAACCTATAAAATGCAAAGCCTTTGGCCCTAGCCCAGCCCTACAGCTTTAGAAATTTAAACGACGCCTGTTTAGCACCTATATGGAATTTTAGTGGCTTTTTAGGTTGAAACATCATGTGCCTGTTGAGAAAATGTTGAAAATTTGAAGTCATGGGAAATTACATTATTGGTCACATCATTTAATACACAGTTTGTTATGTTTTGACCATAGATCTTAAAGTGGATCACAATCATTAAACATGTGTATCTAAATAAGCAGAAAAGTATGATACTTAGAATAAATTGAAAAGGAAGAAAGAAAAGGAGGTAGGGGAGGAAGAAAAGAAGAGGAGGAAAAAGTAGAAGAGGAAGCAGAAGTGGAAAAGGAAGAAGAGGGAGGAGGAGGAGGAGAAAGAAGAAGAAGAAGAAGAAGAAGAAGAAGAAGAAGAAGAAGAAGAAGAAGAAGAAGAAGAAGAAGAAGAAGAAGAAGAAGAAAGAAGAGATTCAGACACAGAGTCAAGACAAAGTACGGTGTAAGGATGGAGTTTGTACTATGCCTGTAGTCCATAATCTGCAGCCATAGCCTTAATTGTTAAAAATCACTCACATTAAAGGTCTAATGTGGGAAGCTACCACAATCTACCAAGTGGTAGATTGACATTGTCAAAGAACTGTCCAGTATGCGTGAACCAAGCTGGAATAGGAAGTAAAGAGTCCTTTAGGGATCAGGAGATTGAGCTGACTCAATTTATTTTACCTTTTTGAGTTTTGTACTGATAGCAATGGAAGGTTATCTTTGAGGAACTGTCACAAACCTCCTTATTCACAGTGTGAATTTGCAAATATTTGCTATTAAGTTGAATTGAGGTTAAAAAAGAGGCAGGCAAGAGAGCAGGTAAATTGAGGTTTGAATGGGAGGAATCCTTTCACTTCACCTGACCAAGAATTAGTAAGACTGTAATACTTGAAGAGCACTGGAGATTAAAACCAATTTGTCACAGCCAATTGAAACCTTGAGAACCATGTTGATATAGCCAAAATATCCAGTAAATCTGTGTGGAAAGAATCCTTTCAGTAACTTCACAAGCATGACTATAATGACATTAGAGTTGGGCTATCCACCACCAATTACAATCCCAGTAATGTATCTCATTCTCTTTTATTTTATAGCATATGAGAACAACTCAAGATTAAAAATATTTGTTCTTCTACCACATTCCTGGAGCACAGATATCCATCTTGATCATCTACAGTCAGAACTAGGTATAATTCACAATTTCCAATGCACATTTATGTAATAATATTATTACATTCTACACATACTGTGCATTGATGTAGAAAAACCAAATTAGCATTGTTCCTAACAATGTTATTTCTCTAAACAATCCATCCTTATTCAACTTCTTTTTAAGATTCTTGTAAATCACACTGTGTTCCCTGCTATTACACCAACTGAATTAATGACCAACACCTTATATTTTTAAGTACACAATTTTATAAAAGTAATATTAAAAAACTGTATATGTTGCCAGAAAATTAAATATCATCCAATAAAATTGAATCATGGATAAAAAACAAATAGATTTTGCAATTAAGATAAAGCATATGGCATATTAAAATATTTGTTTTATCTGAAATTTAAATCTCAGGACTTTTTTAATTCACTAAGCATGAGACATTAATATAAATAGAAATGTTTAACTGAATATTATCTTAATTGCTCTATGTAATTTTCTATACCAGATATGTCTCAACCAAAGGAGTATTAAATAAACATTTACTGTTATTAGCTAAACAATATTTAAATGTGTTGAGAATATATATTTTAAGTAAGAATATATATTTAAGATATGATCTTTGATTCTTTCTACAAATATATATGCTGTATTCTACAAAAATATATGCTGCATAGTGGTTTAAAAGAAGAGACAACATTAAATGGTTTCTGATTCCATTTATATTTTAGCCAGTTTCATTCTCATTATATACAAAATATGGAAAGATCAGCTTATAACACGCAACTTCACTCTATTTTACCAGACATGAGTCTCAAGAGACCATCTCCCAGTCCTATGCAATTCGAATTTTATTTAGCATGACAGTGACATTATAAAGTCGTGATGACTATCTCCTTAAAGAGATTTCATTTATGGGAATATGGAGATGATTTCCTTTTTACTCCTTAAAAGACATATTAAAATGGAGTTTGATATCAGAAAAATGGAACCTGAAAGCTATGTCCTAGAGAGTTAGATATACACACTGTCAAAGAAATCTATAAGGAAGATTTAAGCATAAAAATCATTTATGTATCACAGGCTTTGTGCTCTAATAACATGATATAGTAAAATAATATTCTATTTGTCTGGAGGGAAAGAAATCCAGACAGAATATGAGAAAAATTTGGTGGCATTCTTATGGTGCCAAGCTGTCCTAAGGTTCCTTATACTACTGGATAGGCTTCACAATGCTTCTGAAGTAAGAATGTATTTCTCCCTATATCTGTCTCTTCCAAAGTATATTAGAGAAAAACAAATTCTAAAACCCCAAGGGCAGCTCCCTCCTTGCCTTGGTATCCAACCATTTGACAGTGTGGTACAATGTCATCTTCATAATTCACTCTAAAGAACCACAACCAACTTATCTAAAAAAAAAATAAATGCAAACAAACAAACAAAAAAATCTTACAGAATTTTAGGCATGTTTATAATTTTGTGTTGCATGTATTTGCAGCAACTGTGGTTCAAAAGCAGCCTTTGGGTACAAACTGGACATGTCTTAGAGTCAGTTTCACAACCAAAGTATGTGCACATATATGAAGTCTTCAAACTGGCAGGTAGATTCCATGTGTTGCATTCCCCAAACCTTCATTCTCTCAGTACCTCATATCTCTCATTCTTTCCATTTATTCTGTAAGAAAACATGTCATTCATCAAATGTCAGCATTCCTTGACAAGTGATTTTTTTTTTTATAAACTCATCATCATCTAAAGGATCCTGAATACAGAATAAGAAGCAGTGAGAGTGAATGCTAGGGTATAATTTCATTGTAATTTTCAAACTAACAGGTTTATATAATGGGAGGCTTAATGAGAGGTGGATCCTGATATAAGCTTATACTTAAGACCTTTGCCATAGGTTGAGGAAAGGGATGTGATGGAACTGTAGAGTTATTAGAAGTTCACATCGTAGTAGTTTTATTAATAGCTACCATTCTGAGATGTAAATTCTACCAATCAGACTTCCAGCTTTCTGAGGACATAGCTGCTGACTGTTCAGAGCTGTGCCAGTTTTTCCCATGAGGTAATTTAGAGGATTCATTAGTATGCGTGTAGCAGGATCATTGTGTGGAGAGTTCATGATGAAAACTCCCAATGGAGAGCAGACTGAACCAAATTGACAATTTATAATGTTCCATGAAAAATTTCAGGCCAGAGAGATTGCATCCATACATGTCGCAGAAATGAAAGCAGTGACTTCTCATAGAGATTCTGCTCATATCGCAGAGTGATCTTGGCATGAAGGCCAGTGAAACACTGTGAATACACATTCTATAATATCTACAGATCCAGACCGACATTTAAAATTGTAGTTAAACGGTGGAGGTTCCATTTAATGTATTGTAGTAGAGAAGCATTGCAAAAGGAGCAGACAATTGAAATTACATTGTATATTAGAATAAAATTGAAAATACTTCAGAATTATATGTTGGCAAGTAATATTGATATATGGCAAAAATCAAACTCAGATGGGTGATGAAGAGTTACCTCAGGTTATTAGTGTACTCTAAGCTGCTTTATGTTAGGCAATCAACCAATCAACAAAGCTTGAGAATTCAATAAGATCAGGGTAAACAAAACCAGGAATATATCTATTGGGCATGTTGTTTGCAATTGTTTTTATCTTTTAATGCAGACCTTTTACAGTTCCTTTACACAAGAACTTTTAAGGACTTTAGGAGACTATGCATCCTCCACATTTGAAGCAGGTACAGAGCAGTCTGAGATGTGACTACTATGACTGCTTTCTCTGATACCACACTCAGGCAGCACTGACTGTGGTAGAGAGGAATTCATCCAGAACCCTCCTGGGAAAGGATTGGAATATTCAACTTCTAACACATGCCTTCAGAGTTCTGTGACTATTTTATTAAGAACTGCTGAATAAGGTTCAGGAAAATTAGATATGGAGATTAATCTTAAAGAGCGGAAATGTAAGTAAGCCAAAATATTCTAACATCTAAGATTTCCTCAGCCTACCTATGCATTTATAATGGATCATGTAAATCTGCCTCGTTATGAGAGTTTTGTAAGAAACTGAATAATTGGAGAAGTCCCATAGTTCTTAGAAGGAGGGCTTATAATACACTGTCAGTTCAGATACTTTAGTTATAAGGAAAATAAATCTTGATTAAAACTACTTAGAATTAATGCAGATATTTAATAGAAAGATACCCAATACAGTATGAGTCTGAACTTCCATAACTGAATCTGGATCTGGAGAAGACTGAGAATCCTGAGATGCTGTGTCTCTCGGCACAATGAGTGGGTGTTGCGCACATTTGTTTCTCTTTATCTTGCTCAGTCAGCAATTCCTTCAGTCACAATATGCCCCCTCTCAGCCCACGAAGGCTGAGAAGGTGCTTTCAGAATTTGAAGCATATCTGAGGGTCATTCAATGTCATAATTCTTTCTGATACCTATCTCTTTTAAGTTTCTGTAACAAATCTTTAAGTAAGACAAGTACTACATGAATTTTGCTCCTGTTTACAGAGGCAGAGATAGAAAAGTTTATTGAAGCTTCTCTCACAGTCATCCCCTGATATGGAGAGTATGCTCTTTCAGTGTCTCACAAGAAAAAATAGATCTAAGATTACCACGTGCTAGAGACTTTTTCCATGCTGACAATATTAACACTATGGCTGTTGTTGTTTTCTATCTATAATATAAAGCCAGACAGGTAAGTATGGGTTATTTTATTGAAACCTAAATTATTTAGTAGACATGTTATAGGTTAAAATATGTTTGAAAATTGAACTCCGTAGAGCAGCAATGACTTTATAGCATACAGTGGAGATGACAAAAACTAACTGATTGGTTCATATTTGAACCTAGCCAAACTCAATATTTACACACATTCTTGTAGAAATTGGAATATTATAAATGTCTAAAAGAAATATAAATTAAGATAAGATAAATCCTGAAAATCATTAACAATTTACTTTCTAATGTAAATTTTTGAAGACTAAACATTTAATTTTCGATAAAGTCTTTCTTATGCAGCAACTTTTTATTCCTTAGTTATGAAACAAAGTTGTTATCAGATGAATTCTATTCCATAGTTACAATGGCCCATTAGAATTTAAATTAGACAAGTACATACATTATACTTATAAGAATCTGTCCTATGCCTTTAAAATTATCTCTCTGTTTACAAATTTACACCTAATTAATATAACCTAAAAGAATGGTAAAAACTTTCAGATACAAAAGTCAAATTTGAATATAATTGGAGACGCTACAGGACTATTGTTTTCTTTAAGCTAGTATTGTCTGCGGTTCCCCCTTTTTCTCCCACTATCCAGTATGTGTGTATGAGGTGCATATTAATGTTGCCAGTGACTCCTGATCAATCCATTAAAATGAATATGCCCTATGTATTCAGTGTTTCTAAATTGATTTTTTTAATTTATTTTTCGAGAATAGTATAAGCATATGCATCTTAACCTCATCTACCTCTTGCTCCCTGAACCTTCTCTTGGCCTTTTCCCAAGTAGATCTTTTTCAGCTTCAAGTCCTCCCTTAAAAAGTTATTTATTTATCTACCTATATTTATAAGCCACTACAGAGGATAAGTGCCTTTTTAAATCATCAACAGAGATGCTTTCTGCTTCAGCAGATAGGAACAAATATAGAGACCCATAGCCAGATGCACAGAGAGAGAGGGAGAGAGGGAGAGAAAGAGGAAAAAGGAGAGGGGGAAAGGAAAAGGGTAAGGAGGCGGAGAGGGGGAAGAAGAGTAGAAAGTGAGGGGGAGGGGGAGAGATAGAGGGAAGGACACCTTGGAACAGTCAGACCAAGGGGTCTCTGTAGCAAAGCCCTCCCCTGAGAGCTTCAAAACAGGAGGAAGAACAAATATAAGAGCCTGACAAGATGGAGGACACCAAAACCAGAAGGCTCTTCTAAATCAAAATGAGCAAAGCTCATACGAATTCACAAGAATAATCCAGTATAAATATGCCCTACACAGGTCTGCACTAAGTCTTCTGCACTTCATGGCTTTTAGTTTAGTGTTTGTATGGGATTCTTGAGTGAGTGGTCAAGTGAGTCTTTGACTCTTGTGCCTTCTCTTGGGCTCTTCTGCTTCTTCATGTTTGTCTTGTCCAAATTTGAAGTGATATTTTTGTTTTTGATTTTTTTGTTTTGGTTTAGAGATTTACTTATTTTATGTATGTAAGTATATTGTGGCTATCTTCAAACACACCAGAAGAGGCATCAGATACCATTACAGATGGTTGTGAGCCAGATATGGTTGTTGGGAGTTAAACTCTGGACCTCTGGAAGAGCAGTCAGCACTCTTAACTGCTGAGCCCAAGTTTTTCCAGCATCCTGCCTGCCCCTAGGGTTTTTTTTTTTTAATTGTATTTTGACATGTTTTTGAAAAATGGATGAATAAATACAAACCTAGCTACTAAGGTAATTGTTAGGTGCTGAAATATTTTTTATATCTTCTGTGAGATAGAAAGTCAGTTTTCTTCAATGGAGTAACAGTGGGCAAATTAAGTATATCACCCACTCCAGGGCAGGGCTCAAGTAAAAGAGTTGTTGACCAAAATATATGGACTCCACAAATTTTTCTGCATTTTCTTTTTAATTTGGTAGTGTTTGGGAGGAGCTATTTTTTGAGGGATGTTTTATTTTCCTTCCTTCATTTTGTTATTGTATTTTTTGTTTGTTTGTTTGTTTGTTTGTTTTGAGAAAGAGCTTAATATTGGGTAAATAGAAAGGGGAGTCTGACTAGGGAAAATCAGATAAAAATATATTTGCCAAAGAATTTTGACTCTCTCTCCATGACTCTCTCACTTCTGCAGGAGCCACCAGAGACCACAGTTCTTCTGCTAGAGCCTCTCCTCACTCCACAATTAAAGAAATGATCTTATTAAAACATTAACATTTTCACTTATTATTTATTCAAATTAGTATCCCACATGTGTAAAAATATTTGAACATATTATTCTAAGGACTCACATATATCTATTAACAAAGACTGTTTAAATGACTTTACAGAATGCCCTATGATACTTAAATTTGCCTAGCAACTGTTTCAAGTATAGTGCAATAAATTGAAATATCTTCTTGCCAAAACACTAATGTACTACACTGGAATGATTCTATTTTTGTATGAGATCCAAGCAGGTAACCAATTTTTTTTTTTTTTTTTTGTACTCCATGGGGAATATAATTCACAACTGATGAGAAATCACTTAAAAGGAGAAGAAGAAAACTGTGGTGAGACCACCTGTTTTCTCCTGCTTCTCACTTAGCAGGTCTGGTAACAAACGCACACAACAAAGCAGTGATAACCATATCTGAAAACGTTGAAACATATGGAAATACGTTAATGTTAGCATCTCCATGGGAATTAGATTTCAAAACAGAAATAGGATTTTGATTTTTCTGGGCTTGCTAACTTGAATGCTTTCAAGACCTAGGGGAATAAAACAAAAAGGGGCAGATATAACGCAATAGAATAGAAGATAAAAGAAAAACCTGAGGGGACCATTACCCTCAACCCTTGAAGTTGTTGATACAGACAAATGTAAATTCTACACTCCTACACCTCTCATATCTTAAAATAGATCAGAAGCTGTTCTTTGAACCTCTCCTAGTTTTGAATAATTAACAAGTCAATAAATATATCCAGACGAGACATATCTTTAGCTTTTATTTTACCTAAAAGCAAGTCATAGTGATATCTAATTTCTAGTTAGCCATTTAGCTGAGCATGAGGTACAGCAACTTTTAATCTCAGTATTCAGGAGGCAGAGGCAGGAAGTTCTCCGAGTCAAAGGCAGGCTTGGTCTACATAGCAAGCTCCACCTCCACACCAGCTAGAGATGTACATTGCAAGCCCACATCCCAAAATAAATAAAATAAAATATAAATTTAGCTAAAATTTGTAAATCTTTGTAGTTTTTGTATTTTTACATTAAAGTTTAGAATTATAGCCTTAACTGTTCCCAGTCACTTTTGCTTAGCTCATAGAATTCTATATGAAAAATTTCTATCATTGATAAATGTACTTATTTAAATATACAAGGATATCTGTAGATTTATATGTGTGTTTGTGTGAGCACGTATAGGCATTAGTTCTTCTTCCTGGATGAACTGCCTCATTGACCCACATTCAAGAGAATATGCTTATAAATACTAGCAGAGTTTAAGCTTTCTGCTTCTACTTAATATAAAAGAGAACAAACTGGTTTGACCTTATAAAAGAATGTCCACATTGTTTTTAACAAGAAACCACTTTTATTTCTATGGGCACTACAGTGCTATGGTAGATATAGGCTTCTTACAGCTTGAGTGCATTCACAATCCTATTGTATTTTATATCCAAATGCTTTCTGTTTCATCCCTGTTTCCTGTGATTTGAAATAAAACACAAATTTTTTTTCCTGTTTTACCAACATTCACCATACATTGTAGAAGAGAAAAAGTCTCACACAATTAGAGAGTAGCTGTACAAAATTG
The DNA here is from genome assembly GCF_011762505.2 of Arvicanthis niloticus. NCBI lineage: Eukaryota > Metazoa > Chordata > Mammalia > Rodentia > Muridae > Arvicanthis > Arvicanthis niloticus. Next base: position 19,894,728 of record NC_047659.1, read on the forward strand.
ACATTTTCTTACATTGTATTCTGGAGGCAGTATCAAGAACTCATTCACTTCTTAGCCTTAGTCACTTATACAGTTGGAGATATGACAAATGGCTCCATTTACATTAATATATATAAAACTTTGGTTCAGACAGAATATTGTTCTCATGCTTATGTTCTTACAATTTTCACAATGTAACTTAGAGAGACTTGTAAAAAGACATGCCAGTATTACAACATTCTGTCAAGTCAATGTGTCCATATTGATCCTATCATATAAGTCTAGCCTGAGTCCATGTGATATAAAATAAGTAAATAGAATGAAACTTATAATACAATAGTTTATGCCATAGTACATAACTAATATGAGCCTTAAAATTTTTTATCTGCATTGTGGATATACATCAACCTTTGTCACCACCTGTTCAATTATTAACTAGTACTATAATATGCCAAGAACTAGTTTTGCAGATTTTCATTCATTTTCCTGGCCATGTAATCATCTGTCCTGTAAGTTTCTATACTCAATCTTGAACATTCCATTCCCCTTCCTATCTCTGGTCTCTCTCACTTCTTTTTTCTATCTACCTCTTATGACTATTTTATTCCCCCTTCTAAGTGAGGTACAATCTTTATCTCTTGGGTCTTCCCTTCTTGTTTAGATTCTTTGGCTCTGTGGAGTATAGCTTGGTACTTGAATTTTATAGCTAATATACACTTAAAAGTGAGTACATACAATGTATGTCCTTTGGGGACTGGGTTATTTCACTCAGAATGATATTCTCACGTTCTATCTATTTACCTACAAAATTTATGATGTCTTTTTTTTTTTAATAGCTGAATAGTATTCCAATGTGTAGATGTACCACAGTTTTTCATCCGTTTTTTAGTCAAGGGACATCTTTGTTGTTTCCAGTTTCTGGCTACTATGAATAAAGCTGCTATGAACATAGTTGAACATATGTCTTTGTGGGATGTTGGAGCATCTTTTGAGTATACCAGGAGTGGTATAGCCATCTTAAGGTAGAACTATTTCTAGTTTTCTGAGAAACTGCCAAATTGATTTCCAAAGTGATTGTTGTCTCATCAGCAATGGAGGAGTGTTCCCCTGGCTTCACATTCTTGCCAGCATGCCCTATCTTTTGAGTTTTTCTTCTTTGACATTCGGATGGGTATAAGATGGAATCACAGAGTTCTTTTGACTTCTATTTCCCTGATGACTAAAGACTTTGAACATTATTTTAAGTGCTTCTCAGTCAATCATGATTACTCTGTTGTGAAATCTCTGCCTTGTCTGTCCTCAAAAGAAGAGAAAGTACCTTGCCTCTCAAAGAATTGAAGCCCAGGGTGGGGGAATCACACCTGATGAGGGGCGGAAGGGAAGGAGGATGAAGAAAAGATTGTGGAATGGTGTGACCACCACGAGGTGGGCAGTGAGCTGAATATAAAGTGAATAAGAAAAAAAATGAAATTAAATTTTAAAAAAGAATTGATTTGTGCAACTCTAAGTAATGTTAGATGAATATAAACTTGGATAAGTAGATAATGAGAGAAAAATAGAGCATCTTTATAAGCATCCAATAAATAATGAGTAGTTTTAGTCGAAAAGAAGTCAGTAAAGTTTTTCTTTGAAATGTGAATTTTTTCCACAAGGACTACACTGAAACTATTCAATTCTCTTTCAATAGGTTGAAAAGGCAGAGGCAATGTATCAATGATTGCCTATGGCTGTGTTCCAATGAAGCAACTTCACAATACAGTGAATTTTATTTGTAAAGGTAATAAAATTGGAAGACAGATGGATATATATTGGAATGAGTAACTACTTAACAAGCATGAGGCCCTGGACAATCAACAAAAGCAAGAAAATAGAAAGCAGACAGTATGTTGCAATTTAGACTCACTATGTTATGGCCATTTAGGAAAAGGGAAATTGGAACAAAAATTTACACTCCATTTAATCAGGAAAATTATATAAGTGATTATTGCAGTAAGACTTTAGGGCAAAGCAGGGTCTTGATGGCTTTTGTTTGAGTAAGTTTGATTTTTCAAGAGAATTACTTGGCAGAAGTGTGTACTGCTCTGAAATCTAAGTATAAGAGAGAAGATCAGGAGTGGGGCATTGTGAAGTAATTATCATATACAGATAATTTAAAGAGTAGATACAGAAAAATTATACACACACACACACACACACATCTTTACTGTTACATATAGCTAGGCATGTAGCTATAGCTTGCATATAAGAAATTCTGTTAGAGGCCTGATTCCCCAAGTTTGGTGAAAATTGGTGGGTGGGAGGGGAAACACCCTCATAGAACCAGGGGGAGAGGGGGCTTCTGGGAAATCAGGCAAGAGGATAACATTAGAAATGTAAATACATGAAATATCCAGTAAAAGAAAAAGAAAAAAAATTCTGGAACAAAGGCAACAACAATGGAAATAGCCAAGTGAGTCAAGATTCTGATTTCAGTGACTTTCCTGTAGAGAAAAGAATGACCGATGAAATGAGACTATTTACAATAGACCAGCTCTTATCATGAAGATCCTACACTTGGCCATGTGACATATACAAGTTTATTACATGAGTTAAGAAATCTCCACGTACAGGGCTTTGAGCATGAGATCAGGGAAGTAATGGTCTTGAGTGGAATAGAATTGGCAGTGATGTCACAAATGAAAACTCTGTTGAGAGTGCTACCCTCAGTGAGGATTCAGGTGTGCAGACTCATCCTTTAGGCTCAGTGTTGTCTTCTTTGGTTTCAGCCACCTGCAGGGAACTGTGATGTAAAATATTAAAGAGAAATTTTCAGCCATAAACAATTTGTAAGTGTGAAATGACTTGACTTGCTATTCTCGGGAAGACAATGAATTATCCTTTGTCTAGCATACTCACATGACTCTCTCAATATTAGTCACTCAGAAGCTACTAAATTGGTAACTGTGGATTAGAGAACCTATTTCCAGTGACCCTTGCTGAGTAGCTTAACCAATCTGCTTGTATCTTCCACTTCATCTCTTTTGACAGACACAACATGTCCTCATTCATCAAAAGAGAAGAATATGTAGGGATGGAAAGATGGGTCAGTTGATAAAATACCTGCTGCTAAAACATAAAGACTTGATCCTGCATTTTCAACATCCATAAAGAAGCTGGGCATGGTAATGAATAGATGTTAACCTCAAACTATGCAGGTAAGGACAGTCAGAGGCTTGGTGTTCATTGGCCAGCCAGTTTAGGTCAATCAAGAAACACTGTCCAAAAAAAAAGTAAGGTAAAAAAGTCTACCAAGATGACAGGAGTACTCAATTTTCTCAACCAGCTAGATGACTCAGGTTAAAGGTGCTTGACACATATTCTAAACACATGAATTGATTCCTTAGACCCTACATAGTAGAGAGAACCTACTATCATAAGTTTTCCTCTGCTTTTCACATGTGCACCCTGCTACACACATACATTAAACACAGAAAAATGAAAAATATTAAAAATAAAAAGTAGTTAACTGAAGAATGAATAAGAAAGTCACTTGGAGGTATTTGGCCTCTGTATAAATGTGCACACATATGCACATGTACCTGCACACACCTGCACATGTACAGAAAAACATGTACATACTTCAGACTTACATGTATACATACATACACATACATACATACATACATACATACATACAAATAGGCAGGCAGACAGACAGAAAAAAACAGGAATAATCATGGTTCTCTTTAGAGACAAATATCTTCATTCCATATTTGTTACAATATTATTCTATTTGTTATGTTCTGCTGGTGACCTCTTATTCAGATAGGCTTTCATTAAACCTTGTCTTAAAAGATTAATGAAAAATAAAACATTGTCAGTATTGAATTTGAAAGCATCTGAAATTTTAGTTACCTAAAAGGGTTTTGTAAGACTAACCTCATGGATAAGATGAAACTAGCATATTCCATTTAGAAATGGCATTTGTTGCTTATAGAACAAGTGGTTTCTGGTCAGTAATATTACCTTGTTCTTGTGTGTCCCAGAGGGAAATAATCAGAGTCAGAAGAATGATATGGTTAGGTCATATCACAAGAAGGAGGCACATTTAAAGCCTTAAATCATAATTCAAATTCCTATATTGGGGGGGAGGGGCAGGGTTTACACTCTATGCCTAGTGATTTCTTTAAGTATTGTTTTTCAAACAACTGTAGATTCCTCCACCATGGTCTGCTAAAGACTCTTATTTACCTATATCCTGACCTGGCTGGCAAAAACTGATTCCTGTTTGGATAGAATGATCTACACAGAGGGACAGGACTCAGATGCTCCACTGTGATGCTTTCTGAAAGCAAAGGGTAACACTTTCTCTCCACAGGTTAAAACACTCCACACAGTTGGGTTTCTCTTTCTTGAGCCAAGTACACTGTGACATACAGGTCTGGCCAGACAAATCTAACACAGAAGAGTTTGTGGTTAATCCTCATCCCAGGACAATTTTCTTCATTAAACACAGTAGCATCCCCGGTGGCTCTCTTATCATTGGATGGCATTTGAAGTCTCACACTGCTGCATTCAACTTATTTGCTTTATCTCCATTTTCTAGATTCATGACTATGGATAAGGTTCAAACTATTAGAGAAACAAAGTTCCTGAGGGAAAGAAAGCTTCTGGCTTCTCTTGTTCTTCATTATTTACATAGTTCCTTGCATGTTTCTGACAACTTAGCCTAATTTACATTTTAATGAACTACCCTATTGTACTGACCAAATGCTTAGTAGGTCAATACTAGAGGCCCCATGTTAGGGATCCGAAAAAAGGAAAAATAAAAGGATGAGAGCAAACCAACCCCTCTGCCAAAATCACTGGTCTGAAAATTCTTTGGATTTCAGAGAGGACTTCCTCACCATTCTTTATGTTCTGGTGTTGCTATTTATTCAGTGCATTTCTTTAAATTAGATTGCATCACTGTGTTGGGATAATTATATCTATTTTAAAGTGAAATACCATATCACTCAAGCAAACAACCAAAACAAAATAAGGCTGAGGAGACAGCTCCTCAGATGAAGAATTTTCTGTGTATATAGAGGACAGCGTTCAGAAGCCTAACACCCATTTATTTTGTGACTCTGAAAGAGAGACAATGTACCTCGCAGGTTATTGTTTCTGTTTGCAGCCCAGACAGTTAAAAGTAGGTCCTTTTTGTACTATGTAGGTTAAGGTTTCTATTTGTGGTTACAAAGTAAGGTCCTGTTTCTCCTGAGTTAAGTGCTTGCAAGTTAAGATTTCTATTTGAAATTAAAGATAAATTCCTATTTCTTAGATCTGATGTAAACTGCAAAATATGTTTTTCAACCTACACTAAACTTACGACCCCATTGCCATGTTTTATATCCTTACCTGTTACTTCCCTTTAATTGTATCTTTCTGACAATGTATAACACCCACTCTCTCGCTCCTATAAAAAGGACATCAGGAGGCCAGCAGGAGCTTCTCTCTATTATCCTCACTTAGGGAGAGGCAGCCAGACTGGCCAGTCCTGGGCACACCTCAAAATACAGCTTTCTGCGTTTTGGACAATCATGGATTCAGTCTTTCTCCTTGCAATTAACAGGTTTAACAATATTCACCAGGCTGATATGGCCATCTACCTATAGTGTTAGTGAATGATAAGCAGAGACAGCAGAATCTCCAAAACAGTATAGTAAGCTAAGCTAACTGAATTAGCAAGCTCTATGTTCAAGTGAGGAAGTGAGAGACACTATCCTCAATGTGTAAGATGGAAAGCAAGTGATTAAGATCCCCAGCATCCAACTCTGTTCTCTACAGTCATATATATTCACATGTATAGCAGGTAACCACACCCACACCCACACCCCCCCCCACACACACACATCCAAATATATATTCATACATAAAGACATATCATATATTCTATCACTAGAGAAAAGAGAGGGAGATTAAATATAATAATAATAATAATGATAATAATAATAATAAAAATTAATAAATAAGCCTCTCCAAAACTGACACTGTTACTACAACCTTGATTAGGGCTCTCAGGAAATATATTAGTAAAAGCCCCTTTTCATGCCTTAATGGAAGCCTAAAATTCTAAACTGCACAGAAGAGTTGGTTAGGACAATGACTCATCAAGGGCACAGTTTGGAGGGAAAAATGGACATCAGGAGAGTCTCTCAGGTGAGAATGTCACTGAGAAGGATCCATGCTGAAAAGCAGCTAATTTGGAAAGTATTTCCCTATAGTCAATCCAACCAGGCCAAATGCCACCCTGAATCAATGGGAGTATGCTCCATTCTACGCTTAGGGCAGAGTTTGGCAATATTGTTCATACGCTATTGACTCTACAGAAGATGGGAAGGTGTAATCTAAGTTGCAATGGGCACTCCAAGATGCTAGAGATGCTAGGGCCTGGAGCATTTGCAGAGGATAACTACAGAGTAGACTTCCCAAATGAAAGGCTATATTCACTGAAGACAACAGACCTTCATGGAGTATAAGGCCTACCTAAGATCTAAACAATGTGGACAATTCCAACATGATCCACTGATGTCAGAGATGGAGCTTTAAGCTTTGGTTTTATACCATTGGTTACAGTTTTCTTTTTGTTCAATATTTCCTATGCTATATTTGAAGTACACAACTTGTTTAGTGCCTTATAGGCACTTATCATTAAGACACTGTCTTGATTTCAGACAAATTTCAGATGAAACAATGGGGCTTGTAAACAGAGTTCAAACTCCTAAAGACTACGTTATTAACTGCAGTTGAAATAATAGCTGTAAGACATGGTGTCCATGTGCAATTATTGACTTGTCTCACGCAATGATATCATATATGGAGAAGTTACTTAGCTTTATTTTTATTTGTTGTCAACTTTTAGCAGCTCACCATTGCTAAATCCACAGGTTCACTTCATTAGCATTTTGTTATTTAGCCACTGGATCCTATTATAATATCCTCTCCCTTGGGTAACTTAAACTCACTTAGGGATAAACTCACATATGTATACAGTACATATGGCTGTGTTTTCTCAAATGTGTATTACAAACAGAATGTGTTTGGAGATAGGCTGCTTAAAGAGGCAATCATGATTAAAAGAAGTTTTTAATGTTAGCATTAAGCCATTATAACTGTAGCCTTTATAACTAGCTAGCTCCACATAGGTTCAGGGAGGGGAGACTATGAGAAGACCACAGATTTAAACTAAAGCAATTTGAGTCTGAAGAGGCCAACTCTGTCAAGAAAATACTCTGTTATTCTAAGCATAAAAATATTAGAAAGTGAATTTCTTGCTTAAGCCTGCAAGATTATCATGATTTGTAATCACCATAAACTCATTGGAAGTTCTAGGTCAAGATTCTCTTCTGGCAAAAAGCAGCACTTTCCATCAAGACATAAGAGCTTTCTCAGAAGAATACCAAACATTCCCATCTACTACTTCTCCACTATGCCCCACACACTTCATATTGGTGGACCTTTAAGGGAACATATTTTACAGTCATAGTTTTGTTGAGTACATGTAATAAGTCAGGGTTTAAATATCAATATACTTATTTGTTAAATAACAAATCTATAGCCTCTGTATGTTTTCATTTTTACTTACTTGACCTTTGAACATCTCTCTCTCTATATATACCAGACATTTTTTTGGAACCAGAGCCCTCTGATGTTTCTATCTCTATAGTCCATCATATAAAAGACCCCTGGGATGTAATGAAGTGATAAAACAATATTTGTTGTTTATTAATAAGGCAATTAGTAAGTTAATCAATATTCACTTTATTTTACATAATATTTCAAATAAAACAAATAACCTTTATTTAAACTGTAAACGTAAATCCTCTATAATATAAATTTAGTGAGTTTTCTTAAAATATGAATTTAGTGATTATTTTAAACTTCCAATCAAACATTTGACCCTTGAAAGATATCTAGAGATGGAGATATTAGTGTGGATGTTCTATGAAGGGAAAGTGAGAAAACGTGGTGTGGGTATTTGCCTGGGCAGGAAAGAGAGGTAAGAGAAAGGAAGGAAAACAAATACTAAGAATGATTGATAAAAACAATAGTGAAACATAGCATTTTATGTTTACATAAAAATACATGCATAAAATATGCGTATACACAAATAAATAATTTAAATGGTGTTAGGCTACTTGGTCTAACAATGATCCCCACAAGAGCCAGACTATCTAATGAAAACCCATGCCAGGCCTGGGAAACTTTTAAAGCTGTTAGTTCTCGGAGTCCAAACAACATAGACTCTTGTTATTGCTCTTAGTTGTCTTCCAGATCTAGAAGGTGTCCCTGAAGACAGTTTGGACTCAGTACTTGTTGAATCAGGCTGGACCTGACCTAGAAGCCTCCTCACTGAGGACCAGCTCTTATGGTATCGGTAGTTCTGCAAACTACCAAGGAAGAAAAGTAATTAATAGTCCTACTAAAAACTAAGAAAAAACCCAACACCAGAATGGCAAATTATCCCCAAGGGTGTGATAGGTACAGTTATATATTGACAGAACCAAAGATTTCTCATTTGATTTAAGGCCCACTCAGTAGGAGGATGGGTGCTTAGTCATTTAACCAGTGTAATTTCTAACTACATGCAAAATGCTTATCTTTATGATCACAGTAAGTATACCTTTTACCTGTCATCACAGACGCTCCTTTTCACAATTAAATACTATCTCATAAATCCCAAACTGTTACAAATGCAGAAAGCACCTGACCGTGGGGCACACAACCTGTATAAATAAGGCTGAGGGAACATCTGGGAAAGAAAGTAGAACTGATTGCAAAAGTCAGAGGACCAGATATCTTCTGAAAGATATTATCTTTTATGTATGATTTGCAAACTGCACCATGTCATTTGAACAATTAGCCGCCTAATTATGAGATATACGATAACAAAACCAGTAGGTGTGCCAAAATAGATGGGGAAATCCAGCAAGGCCATACCCTTGATGAAGACCTAGAGGGCAATTAATGGTTGCTGAGAGATAGAGAATTACTCTTCTCCAGAGACATGCCCTTCATTAGTTATCCACTCCCGAGTGATCCATGTTAAATACACTTATATAGAGCAATAAGGACTGGACTCAGAGAATGGACTTAAACAAACTGAATTTGCTAGCTGCTAATCTAAAAATGTAACTGGGTGAGGACATGCTCAATGTATAATATCAGACTCTCCTAAATACACAATGAAACCATAACTGCACTCCAATTAAACGCCTATCATGTGCCCAGTTGAATAAATAACAAAGGTCTATTTGTATAATTTTGACACTCTGTTCCAAATTAAAAATAAACTTGAAGTTTCTCAGCTCAGCCCTGGTGAATCATTTATTGTGACAGGTTCACAAACTTGTCAGACTACTTTGAGCTACAGTGGCGAACATGCAGCGAGTTAGATTAGTATAATTCTGACACCAGTGTAGCTCAAGAGCATTGGCACTTGGCATCTAACAGCATAATGGACTATATTAAAACCATTACGCGATGCTACCATTGCTACCATGTGCTATGACTTGATCAGTTCAATATGTTTAGGTTTTGTGTGTGTGTGTGTGTGTGTTTGTGTGTGTGTGTGTGTGTGTGTGTTAATGGCAATCTCTCTGTATGTGGCTATGTGTTTAATTGCGAGAAGATGGACTTTGATAAAATCTAGTCTACCAATATTACAGAGACCAATGCAAAAAGAAAGACTTGAGATTAAAATAAATTATAAAATTTAATGACATATGGATTCAAGGAGAATTCGTTTCTTAACATATTTCAAGTCAGGCCCCAACTTCATTCATAATTGTTGATTTCCAAAACAAGTGAATATGCAATGTTTATCAAGATAGTATACACAGGAGGAATAAAAGCCTACAGTGAATTGCTACAGACGTCATCATGAAATGAAGATTTACTTCTGCTTTATTGAATAATTTATCAATTTGTAAATGGGTTAAGTGAATGGCTTGACAACTCATAGAATGTGGTTCATCAGTTACCACAAACATGATGTTTTTGTTTTTGTTTTTGTTTTTCTGGAAAGATAGAGGCCTGAAGACTACAGGTCCTGAGTACTTCATAACATTATAGAGTTCTACTCTACTTTCTGACCTCAGGTACCCTCCAATTTTTATGCTTTATATGAAAAAATCTAAAGGGATGCCCAGCTCCTCACTAGGCAATGGCATTGGCATGTGTAATACTAGTGAAAAATGTTTTTACGTATTGCTTCTAGAGCAGAATAGTGATTCAATCACAATCCTTGGAAAGAACTTAGAGATGTAGATTGTTAGCAGTGACCACCACTCACAGAAAGGATGTGGAGATGTAGATTGTTAGTAAACTTAGGTTAAGGTGTTTTTCTCAGTGACTCTACTGTAGAAAATCTTAGAAAACAATTTGAACTTTAGAAAGACACACTTTGAATCTTTGAACTAGGGATTTTTTTAGATCAGGGAATAAGAACGATGGCAGCTGGACTATTATTGGCTGACCTGACTCTTTGGCTGAAGCTGGACTGGTGATTAAAGTGATGGTTAATTTCCTGTACCCACTTTTGCTCTCAAATTCCAATATTATTTAATAAAATATGTTAATGAGCAGATATCCACCCTGAGGATTTAAATGTATTTAAAGTAGAAATGACTACTTTTATATGAAGGTCTAGACTTGTGATTCTTCTTTCTTTTCTTTCTTTGTTTGTTTCTTTTTTTTTTCTTTTTTTGGAACCACAAATTGTAGTCTGTCATTAAAGAGACACTGGCTGAGAAAATTTCCATGCTTGCATATACTTTGCTAATATATAGCATGTTCCTTAGTTATGGATGTATGTAGATTATTGAGAATTATTTTTTCTTTACCAGTACTATGTAAAGGTGTATAAGGGTGAGGGTATAAGGGAACATGTTTTTCTACATATGTATAATCATTATGATTGATCATTTAATGAAAAAAATAGAATACAACCATATTGTGACTTTTTTTGTACTGCTTGAAAGACTTTGCTGGCATATAGAAGCTGTGAGAGGGAAAACAATAAAATTGTTGGAGCTTGATCTTCAGAGCCTTGCTTCATCCTTCATTTGTGTGTGACTGTGTGTGTGTGTGTGTGTGTGTGTGTGTGTGTGTGTATGTGATTCCTTCTACCATTTTTCTCACAGGCCACAAACTGTTACTCACCAGCTCCCCAGGGAGTATTACCCTGGCCCCAGTGAATTATGTTTTTTTTCCCTCGGAGAAAATCTGCTGAGTGATTACCAACTCTATGGTCTGCATCAGTTTACTCTGATCCATCAAAGCTGGCCTTCTATAGTTAAGAATGGGATTAGTAGCATAGACTAAGAAAAAAGCAAAGAAAATATGAATTCCAAGCAAAATTCTAGAGAACAATGTTAACTTCATCCTATGGGTATGCCAATAATGTAAGTTTGAGTTATTCATATATATATATGAATATATATATGAATATATATATATATATATATATATATATATACATGTAAAGTGAGATGTACAAAGTTTTTTGTACCTGATAATAGACAGTATGAGATGCAGCAGGGTGGTAGGAATTGCAGAAGTGCTCTTCATGATATAGCACAATTACAGAATGAATTGATGCTAAGATATTCCTCATAGTACTTGACCTTACCTTAAGCTAATACTCAGGGTAGGTGAAAGCACATTTTCTAGAACAAAACATGTATTTGTGTATGTGTATATATGATTATACTTGTTTATCTTTGTGTATATGAATATCTTGTGTATAACTGTGTGTATATATATGTGAGTTTATTTGAATTTGTGTATATGAGTGTATTTGTGTGTCTTTGTGTGCATGAGTGTATCTGTGCAGATGTGTGTCTGTGCATCTATGTGAGTATGCTTGTTTTTGTGAGTATGTATTTGTGTCGGTGTGCTTCTCTTTGTGTACATGTGTCTGTTTCTTTATGTATGTCTGAAAGTATGTGCATATATAGAGGCATTCACACCCACACATATATGAGATTTATCAACAAACACACAGACCTTTTCTTAGCTCATTCAATTTTACATTTTTATAAGCAAACTATATTTATCCAGTAAGCATTGTTCAACATTTATTCTGGATATAAATCTCTTATATTGCAGAGACTTGGGTATGTTGAAAATTTAGTTCTGGGCTAGACAGACATACTACAAACTTCCCTGAATGTCTATTATATTAACAAAGACAGGTAAAACATTATATAGATAACAAATAGTAAAGCACAAGAATGACTCAGATCTGAGAACCGTAAGTAATGGGTCAAACATTTAGTGAAGCACATGCTGAAATATCTTCTCAAGAGACTTTTAGACTTTTAGAAAATAAATTTAAAAATATTGTAGCACTCAGTTTTCAAAACTCAAGTGTTTCAGAGGCTGCAGAAGTTTCTTTTATATACAGCTAGATAAAAATGCCTAATATTTCCTTGATTCCATGTAAGAGACCATCTAAAGTTGAAAAGAGTTCCATTTCTCAAAATAATCATTTGGTGACACAGCACATATAAAGAGAGAGCTTGAGGGTTCTGCCGATTTGTAGGGGTGATGTAGTGTCCACAAAGAGAAGAAAGGCTATCATGAGATGGACGGATGTGCCTTGAATTCCACTTTGCTTTATGTTATAATGTTGTTTCTCTATTTCTGAGCCTGCCTTTGAAAGTGAGGTGGCAAAATCCAATGAAATAAACCCTTTATGATTGGAAGGTTAAAATAATAAGGCTTTGGTCTTATAAAAAAAATGCTCAATCTAGATTTATATAATCTTCTTTGTAAAAGAGTGTCAAGTCAAGCACATCAATTCTTTTGCTTCTGAATTCCATAAGTCAACAAAATAGTCTATGGATGCATAACCAGTGTGATGCCTGGGGAAATGAATAAAAGCCACAGGGTATGATGATTGAACTAGGGATTTAAACTGATCACCAAGAGATTTTGTTTTTCCCCCTGTAATTCTATAGTGCTGTAGCAAAGAATGAAGAGAAAACAGGATGAATCCAATGCAAGATTAATTGCATTTTATATTCATGTAACCAGACAAAGAAAAGCAAACTAGATAGATAGATAGATAGATAGATAGATAGATAGATAGATAGATAGATAATGTATTCACCAATAAGCAGTTCATCTCTGGGATTTTCTTTGTCTTCCACATGGAGGATAATTCTGGTTTTACTCTATTGTGAGCCCTTTTTCTGAAGTCGCCCCCAAAGCCTCTGAATATCATCAACTGCTTTTAGAATACATAAATGATATTGGAGATATGCACACAAATGTTAAATTTTCTTAAAACATATGTGAATAGTGCAGCAAGATTGCCTTCAAGGTTATAACATTTTTTTCTAACTTTACAAGCTTCTTTTCAAAGAAAGAACTGTTAGAAGGATTTAATCAAACTTTCTTGCATACCTAGAGCTTCTTGTACAATCTTGAAAGCTATTTTCCTGTTGTTTGCCCAAGCCCTTCCAAATTATTGAACTTTAGTGCCAAATTATTGTGAGATTGGACATCCTTAACTGTAAAGATGTCCACCACATACCCAAATGCTCTCTCCAAATGAACAGTTGCGATCATGCTGCAGAAAACCACCTCCACATGGCTGAGCAGACCTGTCCTTTCAGCTCTCTATTTCTTCTTCATTAGGGAAATGTTTCTACTTCTCAGACTTCTTAAATCTTTAATATGTTTTATATGGACTCTGAACATATTTAGTTTGTCATTTTCAATTTGCCATCAAGAATGTAGTACAATAATCTGAACAGTTGAAAACAAGGGCAAGCTGTTTAAACATGAAAATATGTGTAAACAGCCTGACACAATTTAGAAGCACACATATGTGTTATATAATATTTTTGTGAACTTCATTAATTGTGCAAATGATAGTTTGAACTTTATGCAGTTACAGCCATTAAAGAGAATCTTGTTGACTCAGTCTTTTGAGAGCTCACATTATTTAAATCATGTCAAATCATGACAGCAACATCTACCTAAATTGATCTATTTCAGCTTACAACATCTACAAATCGAGCAATCTTCTACTTAATCTTTATGCTAACACTTTGACAAAAATTGTCAGAATTTTGCCAGTGGTAAAAATTGGGGTAATTTTAGGTCAGGTCACATTTAGAAAGACAAAGTAACAGTTTTATGTTAAAGCTTCCTTTTTTTGCATGGCTAACAATAACTCTAAGAGTCACAGCACACTGTCAGTCATTGGTACTGAACAATATCTTCCATATATGTAGTATGCCACGGCTTCTGCTGAAAGAAAAATGCACAATGTTTTAAAATCTTTACCTACCCTGTAAGCAGAAGATACTGGATTTTTATGAGTTTTGCTGGTATTCTACAAGAGTTGTGTTGTTCAGGAACCAGAAGCACATATTTAGGGTTTCAGAAAGGCCATGTGTTCAGAAGCATGTATTTAATAACTTTGTCAAGATATGTTTGTTGTCTATATATGTGCCTATTCACTTGTCGTGTCACTCATGAAGACTGGTACTCAGCTCCAATCTTCAGAGGACAAATTTACTCAACATAATTTTAGAAAGGTAACTGCACTCATTCTGAGACTGCATAGAATGACATTAGAAATTTTGATTTTAATGATACAATAAGCATTCCAATAATAGTTTCACACGAAACACACATAACTACTAATGATCATAATATTTAACATTCAACAACACCTGCAATGTGATAATTGCTTTACCTGTTGGATTCTCTTGACCTTCAGAATACCTGTTTGTGTGTAGAAAAGAATGCGAAACTTGTATGCATCAAGGGTGTGGATAGGAAATGTAGAATCCATCTTGTTCTGAAGCCTGTTGACAATCTTGGCAGTGTAAGGGGTACATTAGCAGAAACAACTGACTGAAGTACACATAAATGATGTTTGTACATAGATACTGGAAATCACTTTTCTAAGAGTGTGGAATGAGTGTATTCCCATTGGTCACTTACATGACTGCCCTCAGCAATTTTCCACTGAGATTTGATCTTGCTTTATTTGGTATTCTATCCCCCATTTGAAATAAGATGCTCTTAATATTCTTAGGAATCTTTTGTTTTAATTTTTCTCTGAAGTGTTAAGCATTACCTCCTCTTTAACTAATTTTCTTTATAGTATATGAACAATATTTTCATAAACATGCATATATATACTGAGACATACACCCAATGAATTCTCTATCATTTCAAACAACTTTACACATCCACATTTCCCTTGCAATTTTTCTGTAGAGAATTATTTTTTCATTTTTAGTGATTGGAAATTATTATGTAAATAATATAACTGATGTGTACTGCAAATATTTATTTTCATTGTTAGGTTTATGTTCCATGATAATGAATGTAACTTTGACAATATGTTTCAAGTATTTTTAGAAATCACATCTATGTACTTATTCTTAGCATCTTGACTCTTGACATAGTGATGTTACTCACTTCAAAAATTTAAGGTCAATTATACATAGTTTTATCATTATACTTCTATTATAACTCTGATTTTTACTTCAGTTTGTTTAGAACTCATGGAGCAGTGTATTGAGAATTTACACTCATAACTCAAATCTTAATACAGCAGAATAATTTGAACAAGTTAATTCATACTGTTTACTCAATTGTTGAAGTAAACATCAGCAAATTATGGTACCGTCCATCTTGGATACTTCAAAGATAGATGTGTTAATACATGAGATAAATGCAAACATACCCTTTTCATCAACATTAACGTACCTTTCTCATCATTACTATTCAAACACCATGTCTAATTATATATGAGTATGTGCCTTTACTTAGTTGTACTTAAAATATTAATGTTTTTTTCCAAAATAAAGACATATTTGTCTTCTGTTTACCCTTTTTATAATTCCAGCCCTGATGCATTTTAATTTTTATAGCTAACTCCCATTGGTGTGTTAATCTTTTTCTAGCATTTGTTATGTTTATGTTTCTAATTCATACATTAGTGATTTATGCTTTAACACACAAAGGACATGAGATGTTGAGAATTGACACAAACAGAAAAAGTTGGTCAGTTCAAAGGATCCTAACTTAGTAACAGGATTCCTAAAACCATGTCATTACGTTAATGATATGCACATTGAAATTCACTCCCTGAAGCTCATACCACAGGCACTTTCTTTTACAATACAATATTTAAAAATACAGTCTTGTTGGTCTGTATGTATTCTCAATTTCACCACACTGCTTATGAGATATAGTGAGTACCTGCTCTTTAGACTGCATCTCCACTGAACTGAGATTCACAAAAGTAGAAATTGCATCTTGTGATTTGATTTTTGGTGCTTAACAGTTTCCAACACATATCCGAGTCACTATGTGGCTGCTTTGTTGAAACTCTCTTTGTGTTTAGGATTATGTCCAGTGAACCCTGGGCATGAATATGTGTGCACTTCTGTGCTCACAGCACAGGTGAGGCATGGGGATTAGGAGGTTCGGGCATCTTTTCATACAAAGCAAGGGCAAAGCCTGCCTAGCTATATGAAAACCTCTCGCAAAATAACAAGCACTCACAAAAAAAAAAAAAAAAAAAAAAAAAAAAAAAAAAAAGGCAGAGTCGATCCTATGCTCTGTGTCTTCTTCATCTAACTCCCTTTTATCTCTTCATTTTCATGTTAACTCATCTTTCCTACTAAAACTGTGCCTCACAAGTTAAAATTGCAGTATCTGGTTTCTAGTTCTTATTAGTTATAGCTTTCTCATCAAAACTTTAAGAGAGCTCTTCATGAGTACTTGGGGCATGTTGATTCTCCTTTGTCCTGAGCCAGCAGTAAAAAGTGTTTAATTTTAGACTTACAAACAATCTTCCACTTGATCTAGGTTAAACCCTGTGTTTCATAAGGAGAAAAAAAGATGCTAATGAATTTAGGAAGCCTTTCCTTGGAGAATTCCTAATGACCGTGTCTCACACTTTGGTTACCAGTTTTGAATTTCTTTTTAATTTTCTGCCAGTGGGATTCAAAATGTCCCCAGTGTTGTGACTTGCAATAGATTCAGCACTTTATTGAACAAATGTTTAGTGTATGCCTCTCTGGACTGAGCACGATTCCTAGACACTCAAAAATACAACAGACTTAAAATATTGCTCAAATGTGAGTATTATTTGTGGATAGAAACAGTAACAAGATCATTTTAAAATAATTACCAGAAAGTAATGAGAAACATAACAACTCAGAATGAAATTTAAATAAGATCACATAAATAAACACCTCCTTTAGTCAAGTCTGGAAGGGAAATAGAATTCCTTTAAACAATAGATATCAGAATTCCCCAAATTCGTTTATGTTAGGCCACAAAGGAGGGAGACTTACTATAGAAAACTTATGAGTTCCTAAATACTATGCATGAAAATAGTTTTAACTTTACAGATAGCAAGAAAACCCTTGTTCACCTAGAAATACTAGTGGTGAGACAGCATCACTTGTCTTTATCAGGATGGCAGCATTAAATACCAACAGTGCAAAAAAAAAAGTCTAAGTCTGGCACTTAATAATTTCATATCTTACCTGATACTACAGAAACTGTTAGGAAAGTTGTTTCAAGGAAGCTTTATGTCATAGCTCCATTCAAAAATCTTTTTATGTATTTGATTTGTACAAATGGAGAAGCTAAGGAAAATAGAAAGTGTAAATTATATTACAGCTTTAGGGGAGAAGTCAGCAGTTGGGCTGGAGAATAACTGTGAGCATGGGATGCTGTGTGTGATGGGTCTGCACAGCTGGCGATCAGCTGCTTGCTATTTATTTATAGATGCATTTTCTGGATTTTCTACTGTTTCTAGCAGAATGAAAGAGGATGCCTGTAAAAAAAAATCCTCAATTTAATGTATTCCTTTATAAGTTGTCTTGTTCACAGTGTCTATTTTATAAGAACATAATAGTAACTAAGACAAAAACAGTCCCTCTACCTTGCATGTTGCCAACATGTCAGGAGAAATCTGAAAGTACAAATTGAATTTAACTTTGTGGATTTCAGTAATGAGCTAATGAAACTGTTTGTTAAATTGGGGATAGGAAGGCAGAGAAAATTATATCAAAATATAATTGTTTTAATAGTAAATGGGCATCAGTTCAAAAAACAGTCTAAATCAGTAGATGTCATGATTGAATAAATGTGTAGCACTAGTCTCTCTAATTTTCTTCCTACTGTTACACAAAGTTTCCAAAATTCAAGATTTCGACACCTTCATCCAAACACCAGTAATCTAAATTATGCCTTAACCTCCATTACTCCTGCAATAAAACTGGACAGCATCCTTTCTCTTTTGAGTATCTGAAGTAACTCAGGGTAGCTCAGATTTTCACATTGTTGACTATATTTGTTACTAGCCACTAAAATGTCACTTTTTTTTAGGGTGACCAAAAATAAAAATAAAATAAAGACAACTGTTTTGTAGTGAAAATGTATATAACATATAAAATTAAAATATTATAACCATTGTTATAATATTACTTTTAAAGTATGTTTGGAAAAGTTTCACATTGATACTATCTGGGCATTGGTTATGACATGAAAACTATTGAAAGAATTTTTGTATCATTTTGTTTATTTCATTTCAAATAATTCACAATATTTTACACATTAGCTATGAATCATGATTAGATGGAGAAAATTTGTCACAAGTATTTCAAGCAATTGTGGTAATAAAAGACAGATATTTTAAAAGAATACTTGAAGAGTGAGATTGAAAAGTTACTGCTTTTCTCCTCCACACACTTTACTGAGAGAAGTAAGCACTTCTTGATGACAGTGGAATTGGTTTATTCTGAAACACATATATGAAATTTAAAATGAAAGGAATAAAGGGGATAACAAGGTCCAAGAATTAAAGGAAGAAATAGGATGCATGATTACAGTCATTTGGTCTTCACTTCTGTTGTATCATGGGTGGGAGGCAGGAGGGTACACTGTCAGAAGTGTCTAAATGTTAGGTCTTTATGACATGCTGGAGGGCTGTGGTACATCCACAAGCAGGAATCAGAAGGGATAGTCTAGAGTCTGAGCACCACAATATAGCTCTGAAGCAATAGTTCCAAAGAACAAGACTGGGAACTCATTAGGGACAATAGAGACTCCTGGGTTACAGCACCGTGGAGGCAGTACAAGCTCCTGGGTCACACTGCCATTGGAGTCTTCTTAACTTCTCTTATTATCTGCTTGCCCAGTTTTCCATGGAAGAAAGGCTGATACTTATAATTAGAAAATATTGTCTTGCTAAATATGTTGATTATCTGGTGATTTTGGAAGCCTGGGATGGTATTTTAGTTAATGTGCATTTTTGTTCAGACTTGAATGCTAGAGCTAAATGTAAGAAAATGACACATATATTCCCAAGTCCACCTTATATATTAAAGAATAATTACATAACTTCAAAACCATCACAGGTTAAAACTATGTTGAACATTTTGATTTGTTTTGATATATATATATATATATATATATATATATATATATATATATACATTTACAGACTCTAACATACTATATTGGCTTATGTGATGATAAAAATTAGGATATTTAGCATGTATGCATCTTCAAAATCTATATATAGTAAATAATTTAAAACTCCAGATTTTAAGATCCCCAGATGCTTTGTTGCTACTACTCTTTACTTTCTGTCCCATAAAATATTTGAACTTTTGTCTCATATCTGACACTAATGCTGCACCTGACTACCTGCTTCAGAATCTGGTGACAAACATTCATCTCTCAATCTCCATGAGATCATGTTTTAGATTATTTACATGAATAAAATTCATAGACTGTTTTTTATGTACCTGGGGTTTAACTTGCTATGACTTCTCCAATTGCATATTATCCAAAATCTATGCATTCGGTGGGATATTAATGTACAGAATTGGTAAGGAATAAAATAGCTTAGCAACAATCCTCCTTAAACATTTAAATTAAAGAGTTGTTTATGGAGCTAGAGAGATGATTCAACAGTTGTAAGTGCATACAAGTGTATACTGCTCTTGAAAATGAGCAGAGTTAAGTTCTCAGCACTCAATTCTGGTGGTTCACAATCATCTGTAACTCAGGCTTTAGGGTATCTAACACTCTCTTTTGGAATATGCAAACACACATACACATGTGTACACACACACACGCACACACACACACACATTTACACATATTTTAAAATATACATTAATTTTAAAGTGACAAGATCTGAATATATATAAAAAAGATACAATTATGGCCAACATATAGGTTTTTTTTAAGTGCTAACTATGACTGATAATCAGAAAAACACAAGTTCCGAGAACTAAATTTTTCCAAATTAGCTAGAAAAAATGATTTTTTTCTCAAGATTCATTATGTAACAATCTTCTTAGTTTAACCATTTTATTTTAAATTTATTATTACAATATACAGACTTATCAGTAAGTAAACTTTACGATGTATGTTGTTCTTGGATTTCTTAGAAGCAAAAATTAAGAAGTCTTTCTAATTGAACATGGTAGAGAGTAGAAAAGATTTATTTTGCCCTCACTTTGTTGAGAATATCAGATGTGATGGACATGTGCATGACTGAGTCACTAAAGTAATACTTATCTGGATATATCCTAAAAAACATTTCTAAAATTTTCTAGATTTTTCACGTCTGTGAAAGTAGGGGCTTCAGTTAAATATCATATCATCCTCTTGTTTCAAATTTTTATTATTATTTTAGTCATTAGAATTTGGGTTTATGAAGGCATTCTGAGAGAATATACTCATTCCAGTTCTCAGTTGAACAGTAAGGACTATCCTCCACAAGGCCGGCTGCCATTGTTTAGTACTTTGAATTCTAGCACCTGTTGCCAGCTATTTCTTGCAGGTTCAGAGGAAAAAATTGGAAATGAAAGTGATAAAAGTAAAAATTATAATAAAGGAAAAAAATGGATATGTAGGTTCAGTGTGATGCCTCTATAGTGGCTGTAGACAATTCTCTAAGTTATGGCTATAATTCTTTGAACAATACAGACCATAATCAGCTAGAATAGGAAGATATTTGTTGGGAGCTGACTTTAGCAGAAAGCAGCTATCATCTTTGCAGCCATCTCTAACCATATACCCTGACAAGAGATTTGTTTTTCAACAGCCTACAACAGCTGAGCACACTCTGATAAACATCTTGTTTATCCCAATAACTTGTTTTGCTGTTTAGTGACCCCAGCTGAATGGTGCAATTGGTAAACTGTCCTCAGCTGTGTTCCCCTGCTTGTGCTTATAAATACCCAGGATTTTCTTGCAAGAGAGTCAATGAGAGATGGTAAACGAGACTTGACCACACACTCTGGTTTGTCTCCATTCTTCTCCTCTCATTCTCCCTTTTTCCCCCCACTCTCTCTCTTGCTAGACTCTGACCCGTGGACCAGAGCAGCAGAGCAGTCCAGGACATTTTGGCCCCCAGGCATGGTGCAGCTCGGGCCGGGACATGGTGGCACTCAATCACAACGAGAGGCAGCAAAAACGAGAGACCCAGTGAGAAACATTACTGGAAGAATGGTCCACTGGAAATTCAGAAGGTGACCACAAATCTGCCGCTTCAAGAAAGGTATGTCATGATAATGAAAATGGGGCAAGAAATAAGTCAGCCTGAACTCAACTCTCTGTTTTTGTTTTGTTGTTTGCTGCTCACGTGTGTTAATTGTCTGCTTTTGTTTCATTGTTTGAATGCTGTTTTTCATGCTCAAAATAAAGAGAAACTTATATGTCCAAAATTAGAATCCAAAATACAGCCAAAGGTTGATGACGATTTGTCAGAGCCAGATTGTGCTGACGTAGAGGAAGAGGCAGTCAAATATTATGACCCTGAATGGCCCTCTTCCCAAAGCCCCTCTCCCAGTGCACCTCCGCCTCCAGAGGCTCCCGCTGTGGAGACAATTGTTGTCAATTCCAGAAAGGAGTTATGGGACAAAATTTCTATTCTTAAACAACTAATAGAGTTAGAAAAAGAATATCAGGACTTAATTAATCAGCTACAAAAATTAAGGACAGGAAAGAGGTCTCAAGAGGCCAACTACGAAAATCCCCCGACTCCTTGCATTCCTCAACCTGGAGTCTAAAGGCAACCCCTATCCTCTAGCTTTAGTTCAGCTACAGATCAGCCAGAGGAGGGAGAGGCTGAGGTTTTTCCTGTATCAGAGACCAGAGCCACTCAAGGGGTTGCTTGGAGACATCACACAGGATTTAATTTTCAATTATTAAAGAATTTTAAAATGCAGTATCACAATACAGTGCCACTGCTCCCTTTACTCTTGCAATTTTAGAGTCTGCCTCAGAGGAGTGGCTGACTCCTAGTGAGAGCAGTTCCTAGCGGTGGTGACTATCTTATTTGGAAATCAGAGTATCATGAGAATTGTAAAGAAACAGCTAGGAGAAACATTCAGGCAGGCAATGGTTGGTCCTTCGATGCCTTATTAGGAGAAGGACAATATGCTTCTAGTGATAACCAACATGCAATATGACCCAGGCTTATTCGCTCAAATTCAAAATGCAGCCATGAAGGCTTGGCGTAAACTCCCGGTAAAGGGAGACCCTGGTGCATCTTTGACAGCAGTCAGGCAAGGGCCTGATGAATAATTTTCTGACTTTGTTCATAGATTAATGACAACAACAGGGAGGATTTTTGGTAATGCAGAGGCAGGTATAGATTATGTGAAACAACTTGCATATGAAAATGCCAATCCTGCCTGCCAAGCAGCCATTAGACCCTACAGGAAAAAGAAAGGCCTTACAGGGTATATCAGACTCTGTTCTGACATAGGTCTCTCCTACCAACAGGGCTTAGCTATAGCAGCTGCCATGCAAGGACACTTAGTAAGAGATTTTTGGCAAGTAGAGACAGAAAGGCATGTATTAAATGTGGCAAGCCTGGACACTTTTCAAGAGATTGCAAGGTAGAAAATGAGTTAACCCAGAGACAGCCAAGAAAACAGCCTGACCTCTGCCCACTTTGCAAACGTGGAAGGCATTGGACTAGTGAATATAGGTCTAAAAGAGATGCACAAGGAAACACCCTTTCAGGGAAAGGAGAACAGGGGCCAGAACCAATACAAGCCAAAACAGGCTTATGGAGCAGTCAGTTTTATACCAGCAAACACCAATCCCTTTCTGAACTTAGTTGAGCAACACCAGGAAGCGCAGGGCTGGACCTCAGTTCTGCTACCCACACAGTATTAACCCCAGAAATGGGACCTCTGGCCTTACCCACTCTAGTGTTTGGACTACTCTATCAAATGTGTTTGGCCTGATAGTGGGGAAGAAGCAGTGCTACTCTGCAGGGACTACAAATTTTTCCTGGAGTTATAGACAATGGTTATCAAGGTGAGATTAAGGTAATGGCCAAGGCAATTCAAAATATAGTCACTATTCCTACAGAAAAGAGGATAGTTCAACTATTGTTACTTCCATTGTTCCCTACTAATTACAAATATAAGAATCCTAAGAGAGGGGATGACGGCTTTGGTTCTTCTGATGCATATTGGGTACAGCCTATAGTTAAACACTTTGGCTGGATGGAAAGGCATTCCAATGCTTGGTTGACACAGAAGCTGATGTGACTATCCTAAAACAAATGACTGGCCTGCTACCTGGCCTCTGACCCCAACCTTAACCAACTTAAGGGGTATTGGCCAAAGACAAAATCCACAGCAAAGCTCAAAGGTGCTGACATGGAAAGATAAAGAAGAAAATACAGGGAATATACAACCCTATGTCATCCCGGTCCTTCCTATTAATCTCTGGGGCTAAGATCTGTTATCCCAGTTGGGATTGATTATGTGCAGCCCTAATGAAGTAATCACAGCTCAAATGATAAACTATGGATTTTCCCCAGGAAAAGGATTAGGAAAAATTAAGATGGAATTACTCATCCTATTGAGGTTTACGGAAACAATGAAAAAAGAGGCTTGGGGTATTTTTGATAGGGGCTACTGATTCAGCTGCACCCCTAGGATGTTGTGAGGATCCCATCACCTAGAATGGGGACTTGTCCATCTGGGTATATTAGTGGTCCCTAAACACCGAAAAATTAGAAGCTGCCCAGTTGCTAGTGCAGGAGCAATTACAGACAACACATTTAGAAGAGCCCTGGAATTCCTCAATATTTGTCATTAGGAAAAAGGAAAGTAGAGATTGTTGCAAGACTTGAGGGCTATTAAACATGACCATGATTAGGATGGGAGCCTTACAACCTGGGCTGCCCACACCAGTGGCCATACCTTTAGGCTATAACTATAACTATAAAACAGTTATAGATTTTTTAAAGACTGTTTTTTTACTATCCGCTTGAATCCTAATGATAGAAAGTGCTTTGCTTTCAGTGTTCCTGCTATAAAATTTAGAGAACCTATGAAAAGATATCAATGGAAAGTCTTGCCTCAGGATATGGCTAACAGTCCTACCTTGTGTCAATAGCTTGTGGCTTCTGTCATAGAGGGTGTTAGAACTATCTGGAAGCAAATCTACACAATTCATTTCATGGATGATATTTTAATAGCAGGGAAAGATGGAAAACAAGTACTCCAGTGCTTTGATGATCTTAGAACAGCTTTACAGACTGCAGGGTTACAAATAGCACCAGAAAAGGTACAATTACAAGATCCATATACTTATTTAGGATTTCAGATTAATGATTTTCTGCATACTATTAATAGTAAGGCTACACTGAGGACTGATTCCCTTAAGACACTTAATGATTTTCAGAAACTATTGGGAGACATTAATTGGCTACAACCATATTTGAAACTTATGACAGGAGAATTGAAGCCCTTGTTTGATATTCTTAGAGGAGATCCAGACCCTAAGTCTGACAGGGCTCTAACAGAGGAGGGTAGAAAAGCCTTACAGAAGGTGGAGAGTGCTATTTTAATCCCAATTTGTAACTTATATTAATTATTCTAAGCCTTTATATTTTCTTATTTTTTATACTAAACTAACTCCTACTGCAGATTTTTGGCAAACTGCACCCATATTATGGGTTCATCTTCCCTCATCCCCTAAGAAGGTTCTTTATACTATGCAGCTGTAGCAGATATAATTATGTTAGGCAGAGATAAAAGTCAAAAATATTTTGGGAAAGATCCTGATGTCATAGTAGAACCCTATACAAGACATCAGATTGATTGGCTTATGCAGAGTTCTGAAATTTGGCCTATCGCATGTGCCTCATTTGGTGGTCAGATAATCATTATCCACCAGATATATTGGTTCAGTTTTGTAATCGCGATGCATTTGTTTTTCCATCTTGTACTGAGCATGCACTTATCAAGGAAGCATTGCTAGTTTCTGCTGATGGTTCCTCATCAGGAACAGCTGCTTATGCCTTTAAAGATCAAGTAATCTCCTTTGCTACTGTGTCAGCTCAATTGGTTGAATTACATGCTGTTATTGCTGTGTTTCAAGCATTTCTAAATCAAGCCATTACTATTTACACAGATAGCTCATATATAGCTCAGTCTACCCCTCTGTTAAAAACTGCTGCACAAATAAAGCATTCCTCAGATGCAGCCGATTTTTTTTACAGTACCAACAATTAAATTTGAGGAGAAAGTGTAAATTTTTTATAGGACACCTGATAGCCCACACTGGGCTACCAGGTCCTCTCTCTGAAGGAAACACCAAGGCAGACCTAGCTACTCGTGTAGCTGCAGTGACTTTATCAGATTTGCCATCTAATTTGGATCAAGCCATAAAGGCTCATGAGTTACATCACCTTAATTCTAAAACTTTAAAAGTTATGTTTAAAATTATCAGAGAACAAGCTAGACAAATTGTCAAACAATGTCAATCATGTGTTAAACTTTTACCAGTTCATTATTTGGGCATAAATCCAAAGGGACTGATAACAAACAGTCTCTGGCAAATGGATGTTACTCATTATAATCAATTTGGCAATCAAGAATATATACATGTATGTGTAGATACATACAGTGGTTTCATTTATGCAACATTAGGAAGGAAAATCTGCTGCAGAAAGATTCTGGCATCCTGATACCAAAAAGAATTTTGCAAAAGTCCTCTGGAAAGACCCATTAACTGGAACCTGGAATGGGCCAGATCCAGTGCTTATCTGGGGAAGAGGTTCTGTCTGCATATATTCCCAAACTGCAGATGCCACAGGCTGGCTGCCAGAGAGACTGATTAAACAAATAGAGAACAATAACAAACCCAGGGAGGAGAAACCCCCTAAGTAGCATGTTTTTTCTTTGCAGGGAATATGAAGGAAACATGAAGATGCTTCACAATTGCCTTCAAACTGGAACAGATCACCGAGCAAACCTGACTTGATAAGTTCTCAATGCTGAAGGAGACATCACCACCCGTACCTCCAGGGTGGCTCTATTGGACTCTTGATTCCCTGACTTATGGTTTAGTGGGGTACATTGTTTAAACCCACTACCACAGTTATTATAGTTTTTTGGGGGGAGTTAAGATTGATTGAGCAGGGACAGGGATTTCTTTATTTGTTTTGTTAACATCAAAGCTATGATCAGTTCTGTATTTCTATAGATTTAGATTCTGCTATAACACATTTGTAAAATTCATTATCCTCTGTAGATACTTTTTACTCCTCTGACAGAGGGAGTTGTGTGTTGCCCTTAAAGAGTGTTGCTTTTATACTGACTATTCAGGCATTGCTAAGTCTCTTGTCTCTTGGGTAGATGCTGTTCAACAAACTCTGATGGCTTTTGTATGGCAACAAATAGGCATGATTCAAATGAAACCCATTCAGGTAAGCTATTACAGGCAGGAAGTAGTGGACTCTGAAACCTCAGTCATCGAGACTGACGAGGATTAACCCCTAACTTACATGCCAAGCCAGATAGTCAGGATAGTCAATTACGGGTAAGAGAACACCTCAAGACCCTTGTCCCTTACTCTGGGAGGTCAGGATTAACCCCTAACTTACATGCTAAGCCAGATAGTCAATTACGGGTAAGAGAACACCTCAAGATCCTTGCCCCTTACTCTGGGAGGCCAGGATTAACCCCTAACTTACATGCTAAGCCGGATAGTCAATTACGGGTAAGAGAACACCTCAAGACCCTTGCCCCTTACTCTGGGAGGCCTCATCATCCTAAGACAGGAGCTCACCCAATGGCTGTTGAGTATCCAAGGATGGAAAAGGGAGGCTAGAGTCATTTGTTCTGACCTAAGACAGGCACGGTTTCCATAAGTTTTCCCAGCATTCCCTTTTGAAAAAAATTAAAAGAGGGACCTGTTGGGAGTTGACTTTTAGCAGAAAGTGACTAGAAAGCAGCTATCATCTTTGCAGCCATCTCTAGCCATATACCCTGACAAGAAATTTGTTTTTCAACAGCCTACAACAGCTGAGCACACTCTGATAAACATCTTGTTTATCCCACATACCTTGTTTTGCTGTTTAGTGACCCCAGTTGCATGGTGCACATGGTAAACTGTCCTCAGCTGTGTTCCCCTGCTTGTGCTTATAAATACCCAGGATTTTCTTGCAAGAGTCAATGGGAGACAATAAACGAGACTTGAATACACACTCTGGTTTGTCTCCATTCTTCTCCTCTTTTCTCCCTTCTTCTCCCCTCTCTCTCTTGCTAGACCCGACCCACTGACCAGAGCAGCAGAGCAATCCCAGACATTTTGGCCCTCAAGCGTGGGGCAGCTTGGGCCAGAACAGATATTGAAATTAGATAAAAAGTAAAGCACAATAGAGTCATCAAACATGACCCAAATAGTTTTTGTTTCTGTTTTTGTGCATATTCACCTCTATGTGAATGTGTGTATGTATGCTTAAAGGTAGAGGTCACAGGTTCAACTTGAGTATTGGTTCTCAGGAACTATCCACTTTGATTTTAATGACAGACCTGTAATTAGGATGTGAGAATCACAGACTCATCTAGTTAGCTGGTCACTGAGTCCCAGAGATTCCCTTGTCTCCACACCTCTGTAACAGCTAACAAAGCATAACATGCATATACATAAGGCCTGGCTTTTGTCACATGGGTTCTAGAAATTGAACACATGTTCTTACATCTCCCTAGCCAATCACTTACCCACTAAGTCATCTCCTCAGATCCAGTTAAATTAAACAGAAGTACTTACATGCATTCTAAAATGTTAGAAAAGTATATTAGGAAAAACATACTATAAAATTCAAAAACTGTAAAATGAAGTTTTAAGAAAGCATAAATAGGTTTTATAGTGTACCAGATGATTTGTAATATTAACCACTGATCTGATATTCAGTAATTAAATGAATCCTGATATCATAAGGAAATATACGTTCAGTGGGTCTCATTCAGTGTAGACCATAGCTCTGTCCTAGTAGAATTTTCTTGACTACAATAGTGTCTATTGAATTAGAACTACCTGAGCAGCTTGGTGGTATGGGAAAAGTCTCAGTGTATTAACACTGTTGAGGTAAAAATGCATGATAAAGATCATAAGCACACCCACATAATTTACTGAGGAGATAAGGAAGGAAGCATATTTTACATTAATCAGTTGATTGAATATAATGGGACATGAAACAATAGAATTGCTTCTGTGTGTCTTGAAATGGTTCTAGACAACTTAAACACAGTTTTTGAATAATTTTGTATATAGAAATGACTTATTTAAGCCTTTTGTCAGTTACCTTTTGTGAACAAGATCAGATATTAGGGTGTGTTAACTTTTTCTTTTTTCTTTTCATATTAATAGATAGTTTGGATCTTCAGACTCTGTGTGTTGTATATGTGACATGTTGCAACCCTGAAAAATCTCCAGAATCCATAAATTCGAAGAGTATTTCTCTCTTGAAGATTCTGGGAGGCATGACTGTTCAAGATATCTTGAGGTTAGCACTCAGAAAAGGAGATAAATATGGATTTCATACCTAAAGGTGAGGTGTTGCCAATTGTGATGAGTACCAAATAGGAAGCTTCAGACTCAGTAATGGGGTGAAATCTGGCAAGAATGATCTACAATAGCATATCAGCACCTATTTTTTTCAAATCATCAGAAGTACAGATCCTAAAAGTCTACATGAATTCAGAAAAGAGTAAGAGGCACTTCTTCATCTCAGAGGAGAGCTAAACCATCAAGAACAAGTGCTTGACAAAGACAGATACTAGCTGCTGCTGCTGCTGCTGCAAAGGACTCAGGATGATCTGTGAAACATGTTCTTAGAAAAGAGATAATTCATTGGCAACAAGCAGGGTTCACTTCAGTCTTTTGGAATAAGCAAGCGGAGAGTCAAAAACAACTATGCATATTGGGGAGACTTTTTAAAAAATATTAAACATTTTTGTGGTTTTTTTTTTTTTTTTTGCTTAGACAAAAGGCAAAAAGCAAAGGAATACATTGAATAACTCATTTAGAAAAAAACAATAAAAAATGCTAAAATTAAGAGATGGACCATCAGGGAAGTCATACTGCAAGTAAAAAGCAGAGATGTTACACAAACATGTTTGTGGGTGCCTTGAAACTCTGAAAACTGACAGTATGCAAGAACAGATATATGGCTACTGAATTTCTCCATTGTTTCAAAACTAAATATGTGGATAGACTGAATATTTGGGAAGTGCTTTACATAAGTAGCCTGGCTAATTCAGTAGATCTTTGTGATACTTGTAGGAGATTCAGAAACATCTCAATGGCATTCTACCCACAGGAAAATTTCCCACTTTAAGTGAAAGGGAGAGAAACAACCTAAAGGAAGGCCAGGAGAATGTCACAGTTTTTAGAAAAGTGTGCAAATGTTTGCATTTCTATTCCAGAGAATGGAGTGCAACTTTCATGCTAGTGTCACTCCTGAATGTGTGCAGGGCCAGGATTCCTGAGAAGGAAGGAGTCTGTACACTTTGTGGAGCCCTTCCATCAAAATTCTCAACTGTTTTATTATATTTTGTTTTACTCTCATTTTCCACTTTAGGGTGGACACTTCTACCATGTGCCTTCCATCTCTTCCCAATAGATCACAAAGAATTTTATGTGGGCTAAATGAGGAAGTCAGAGATTTTTGAGCTGATGAAATTCAGAAGAGATACTGATGTTGAAAAAAAACATTGAGACTTTAGACAATGTTAATGTGGTTTGAATGAGTACTGAGTATTGTATAAGGACAGCTGATAGATGGATCAGGCTTTGTAATGTCATTCTCCAGGTATGCCCACACCTTAATCCTTGAGCTCTTGGATTTCTTTAGAGATGAAATGGGTTCATCATAAGGATATTATTCTAGTACTGTCCTAAACCACATACTTTAACTCACAGGATATTTAGAGAAGGAAGAAAGAAAGGTAAAAGATTTGAAGTGATGCCAGTATCTGAGTTTAGAACAATGTGGCTAAAAGCCTGAATAGAAGAACAGCGTATTTTATGAGCCTCCATATGAAATCATCATGCCGACCCTTGTAGATCCCAGTAAGTAAAGTAAATGACTTATTTTTTTCATCCAAAAATGTTTAGTAAGTATATTTACATACACAGAGCATATTCTATGTACAACTACATGTTAGCTGTTGAAAGACATTCGATATGTTTATCCATTTTTTTGACAAATCAAGTACTTCCATTCAGAAAAATAAACACTCAATGATTCAAGTATACAAAACATGAGGAATTACTGACTAATACTATACTCACACTTAAAAGTTATAACTCCAAACTGTCAATGAAGAGAAATTTACTATAGTTATGTGCTTTTTTTTAAAGACCAACACCTGGCATCTGGTTTCTAGCCCTCTACATATGTAAACTTCTATTTCAAAAAAATACATATATCTCAAACACATACTTGATATTAATTTAATTAACATAATATTTAGTTATGTTAATAGTAACATAACATTAATTTAATTATCATAAATATAGAGTAAGATTTATGTTTTACTAAGATTTATGAACTATAAATGAATTAATAAAATATTTGGGTGAGTGTAATCTCAAATCATAGCTAAGATTGTTAAAGACCATACTTACAAAAATAAATAAATAAATAAATAAATAAATAAATAACTGTGTGCCACAGAGAGAAACTTAACTTCAGTTCTACTAAACATCTATAGCTGAAATGTTAGCACACTCATGTCTCCTTCATCAGATGGTATTTTGATCCTATGGTGTTTTTTAATTATACATGGCTAGCAACGTACATAATTTCTCTCTATATCTGGCGTGAAAGAGTTTTTGCCATCATCTCAGACAAAATATGCATTTTAGACAATGTAGAGAAAAGTTGAAGCCACTGTGCCTATGATGAAATACAATGATAATTCTGCTTGTCCCAACACAGCTGCCAAGTTTAGATCATGCACACCAATCCACACTCACAGCTCTACAGACACAATTTGTGGATGCCTCTCAGTGAAGTCCAACTAATGTGACATCCCTGTTCAACTTTATACGGCATGAGGAAATGAATCAGCCACACATTTGAATTCAAAACTGAGTGGGTTTATAATCTGTGCGAGAAAAATTTTACATTTCTTCCTTAATTTGCTAAAGAATAAAGTCTTACTTTGTGCAATTTTCACAAGAATATAAATATGAAATTATTCTTCACTCTTGTTCATTCTTGACACTTCAAATCATTGATCACTGTAAGCAAATTCTATAGAAGTTTTTATGTCTTTCTAAGCCTAAGTGCCAGTTTCAATAGAATGATAGCAAACTTCTTATTTTCCATGTTTGTGATTCTACTTTTGCAACATAAACCTAGATATATCCATTTTCTTGTTGAGTATTTCTCCAGTCCTGGAAGGTAGAAGATGATTTGAAATGATCAATTCTTTGAATTAAATTTCAACCCTAAAAAGTCTGTCTAAAACAGACCTGGCATATTTACCATTTATGGTTCAGAGAGTTAACACTTGGCTTGCAAATGCTTTGGGAATTTAGACATTTTAAAATAGAACTAGTTGTCTGCTAGATACTCTGCTTTAGCAACTGCTCTATAAAATCACAATCATGTAAAACTAATTAAAATTTCCAAAGCTTTTCCTGCCATGTTCAGCAATGCCAATGCTTAACTTCAGATTTGTGAATAGGTGTACATAATGTGAAAGTATGTGTGTGTGTGTGTATGTGTGTGTGTATGCTATGTAAAAATGGGCACTATTATATTTGTGTGAGCATAGATAATAATAACCAATGCCTTTTGATTAGGAAATGCCAAACACTGTCCTAAGTACTCTATGTGACTCCATATATTTAACCTTCACTATCTCCATTTTACATGTTTTAGAAAAAGCTGCGACTCGGATATTAAATAATGTTACATACCTAGACATAAAGAAAATAATGCTACAAAAACATGGAACTCCTCACTAAGAAGCCAGTAGTTCTTTAGTCCTCAGTTGTAAACATAATATATAATCAAAGAAAATTTACAGATTCCACAAACAACTTAGTAATTAGTAGTAGTTATATGGTAGGATAGGGTTGGGGGTCGATACCTATTCCCTGTACAGTCTTTTTCAGCTCAATGTATTCTGGGTGTTTTACTTTGAGAGCCATTACACACAGAAAGTCAGTTCTTCCATGTTAAAAAGGAAATGGGCTGCTTGGCAGAAATATGACATTGGCCAGGACAAGGAAGTTGGCTTCAGTCAGGAATCTGATATTAGGCTAGAACAAAGAACTAATTTCAGGTAGGAATATAAACCTTAAGATAGAACAAAGAAGTAATTTCAGGCAGGAATCTAAATATTAGGCTAGAACAAAGAAGTAATTTCTGACAGGATTCTAAATTTTAGGCTAGAACAAGGAAGTAGGCTTCAGACATAAAAATGACCTTAACAGGGAAGTATGCTCAGATACTTTGGTCATCCTGATGAGCCCTTAAAAACAGTGATCATGGGGTGTTGAAAGAACTTTGTTTATTGTCTTGCTTATTCTTTGACTATTTGTGTTTATTGTCTTGTTTGCTCCTTGACTATTTGCATCTATTGCATTGCTAGACCCTCAACCTAAAACTGACCTTAATACACGCATGTAATTAAATGGTATAAAAGCAAAACGGAGGAGGGGGATGGGATTAGGGTTTCTAGGGAGGAAAAATGGAGAAAGGGATGACATTTGTATTGTAAATAAAATATCCAATAAAAAATTTTAAAAATACTTGTACTAACATCACATGAAAAGATGCACACACACACACAGAAAGAGAGAGAGAGAGAGAGAGAGAGAGAGAGAGAGAGAGAGAGAGAGAGAGAGAGAATGAGAATACCTTCCCTTCTTTTTTTCCAGATGCTGTTTCTGAACAAGACTACTCACTTATATATCATGGAGTTCAAAGTCATGTCTGGCAGACCCTTTTCTAAGTCATCTGTCCCTCATTGGCATTTCTCACAATGAAATCATCAATCAGATACTTTGTCAACGATGTAAGTGTCATCTCAAACTTTCTAACCCAGGTCTTTCTTAAAGGATATTCTGACCAGCTGAGATATGACAAATAATGACTTCTGCTATCACTGCTTTGTGATGTCTGACTTTGATCTTGGAAGCAGATAGAAGTGTAATTCATTACTTACTGATACCAATCTAGATACTTCACACATATTATTCTCAGTTTCCACTATATAATCTAGTCAAAGATGTAGACTGTTTTATAGGTAATAAAAAATATAACATACTAATTACATAAGAGTACATGGAAAAGGGCAAACCTGAGGCTACCTCATGTTTGCTTACTAACACAGACATACAGAGGACAAACATGATCCATTCTATTTGGGACACATATCCATGTCAATCACAAACACAGACATGATGTATACCCTTCAGGGTACAGTCATTAAATTGAGCATGTGTCATTTACTTTTAACTGAATTGTAAGAGGAAATGATTCAGAGAAGCATATTATGGCCCTGGAATAGCTCGGCATAATGAGAACAAGTTTAAAGCAGTAGAAGATATTTTTTTTAATTTTATGCATGACTCTAGAAATATGAATGTTTTTCACAATAATTCTTAAACTTTAATGATAGAAGTCATTTACCTTAGTACATGCTTAGATTGTGATTTGTTTTATTATACAAATCTATTGTTTGTGGAGGGGCATGCGAACATGTGTAAGTTGCTGCCACAATGGGTCTGTTGATATTGGAAATCAACAAAGGATTGAAAAACTGCTCAATATTTTTCTTCTACTATCTGGGTCTAGGGAACTGAATTCAGGTCGTCAGGCTAAGCAGCATGTAATTTCACCAAGTAAGCCATGTTGTTACCTTACGTTTACATTTTAAACCAGTAATATTTCTTTCTTTTAAAAAATCAGTAAGATGTATTTGAAGGTAATCTCTTTCTTTTTATAAAATATTTATTTACTTATTTATTTATTTATTTGGAAAGGATGTTCATAAACAAGTAATATTTCTGTTTTATAAGCATCTACTTAGCTAGAGATTAAATATCAGTTCGCCAACTTGATTTTAAACCAGCTATGAAAATATCCCTTTTGTGTTCAGTATAGGAAGAATGATTCAAATGTAAATTTTTCTTGGGCTTTATGGTAACCACAATCAACATAAAATAAACAGATATTAAAAACAGTATCTTCTCTTATAAACACTTAAAAGAGTTTAATTTTTGTAAGGTTAGAAGCCTCACAATTTAAATAGGGTAATTCTACCAAAAAAAAAAAAAAATCCCTACGTTAATCTTCAAGCACAGTTCTCTCTATACATTTGAGTTATGGTGTTATAATAATTTCAAAATCAATGAGCTTCAATACATAGCTTGAAGGAAGAAGTCTGAATTCTAACTGTGTTTCAGTCATCTTTAACTCTCAAATATTTAGGACACATAAATTAGCCTAAAATGATTTTCATGAATTTTGCTATGCTTATATAGTCATGCTGTTCCTTGCTATTCCAATTAATTATGTCCCTTTGAAGTCCTCTAGTCCATGCTGTGGTACAAGTGTCCCATATGCTCAAGTTAATTTTGTTTTTAAGGAAAACATGGCAAATCTTGAAAAAAATTAGTTCTATTAATACATATGCCACATTCATTTTAAATTTGCATATATATGCATGGGACATGTTTTTATCTTTAAATATAAAGGTATATAGCTTAAAATCTTAATATTTATCATGAAATACTCATTACTTATAGAAATTAATAATTCAGTTTTCAAACACTGTTTCTCTGGATGAGGAGCAATAAAAACTGAATTCACTTGCAGGCAGAAATCCACGGCAAGTTGGCTGAGGTATGGGGAACAAGTTGATGACAAAGCTAGAGAACTACGAAATGTTTGGGTATCAACAGCTAGGGATTTGTGCTCTTCTCATTGGAAATACAGTGATTAGTTTTACTCCGAACAACAACCTATGGTATTGTATTGATGTTAAATTGTTGCATAAAATACCAAGAGTTATACAAGGAGACGTTGCACATGACTGTATCCCCAGAAATAGTACACAAAATCAAAGGGATAACAGTACAAGCCAGACTAGACTAATTTTGAGATTGGGCTTCAAAACAAAGTAAAATATTGAAGTTTAGGAATAGTTTTAGACATCATATAAAATTGTAACCCTTTTCTGGCACTTTCATGCTGTGCATGTTTGCAGTTAGCTTCTAAATGAATACAAAGTGAAATGAAATGGAGTACCTCTAACTTACTCCCCTGAGAGTCTCATGGAGACTACAGTAATTTGTTCTATGAGTATACAACACTAGTACTATGAGATGACATACACAGAGAACCAAATCACATTGTGTTTCCGTCAGGGGAAATCCAACAATTATTTTATTTTATTTTATTTTATTTTACTTTCAGTGTTGTTAAAGAAGAACTGACTTATAATGTAAATATGGTGAACTTCAAAGGTCAATGACAAAGCAGTGATTGCTAAGACTTTGGTACTAGGGTTTTGAATTAATGGATAGCCAACACCATTAATCTGATCCATTTGCATGCACTTTATATGACAACTGAAAAATTATCAGTTGATTATATTAATATATGAAAAGAACAGTTAGAATGAATATTCAATAACATAGAAAAGAAACACAGTTATCCCTATTTTAGTTCCATAATATATATTTTTCTTCAGTGATTTTACATTGAAGTACTGAAGTGACCAGAAATAGTATTCCTCCTTAATCAAATTATAAATAAAATAAAATTTACTTAACAATCAAAATACCAACACAGACATACACAGACATTCATACAAAGAGAGAGATAGACATAGAGATGGAGAAGGAAGGAGACAGGAAGGGGAGGAAGTCAGAGGGACAGAAAAGGAGAAAAGGCATTTTCAGAATCTTTAGGATAACAATCGAAAAATATGTTTTTGATCTGAAGGGTCTACAATTCGAAAATGTCAGAAATAATGCAGGAATCAACTAACCTCTGGATTATATGATACTAATTCATGATGTACCACAGTGCCTTTATTAATTCAGCCTGATTTCTTACCAATATCTGACAATCTTGATTAATGTGTTCCTTTTAACAGGCATGCTTTATGTTGTTTTCAATTTTGCCTGTTTTGTTTTCAGACAGCCTGAATGAACGTGACCACTTCCACTTCTTCTACATCTTCTTCAAGCCCCATTATCAATTGAATGATCAATTTTATTCCAGTTCTTAATCTTTGACTTGTTTGTGTATTTGTACATCTTGAATCAAACATTTCCAACATAGAAATCATTATCTCTGTATTATCTTCCCCCTCTTTTTGATGAATCTTAGTAAATTAGAATACATCCATTTAACTGGTGAAAATATCTTTATGACTTCTTAATGCTTCCATCAGAAATCCTGTCTACATGCACACTTTCTTGTCAGACAGATTCTTGGTTCAGTTTTCTCTCCTTCTATAGATTAATGGAAAAACTAACTACTCCTTCCATTGGTTTTTCTAAGGAATAACTGAAAGTAACCTTTCTAAAACAAGCCTCTGGTAAGTCTACACTTCTACTTAAAAATAATTCAATGACTATTACATTCTCAAGATAAAACGAGTATAGACAAAATGGTATATGCATAATTCTCTTTGACTTGAGCCTTTCTTCTGCTCTTGGTTTTCCTTCAGTTTCAGTCTCAAGTTCAAGTTCATGAATGAGCATTCTCTGTGTTTTTGTTTACCATGAGCACTGGATAGAAACTCTATCCCACCTCACTAATTTCTGTTCATCATTTAAGCAGGCACTTATTATCATTTCATGGTGACTTCCTTCTCTGACAGTCACTTAGGAGATAAACTAACATCTCTGTCTTCAGTGAAATTATCATTCATACACCGAAGGCCAGCTTGGACTGTGCTGCAGTATTTACCTGAGTACACAGACCCAGACACAAATTTTGCTAGTTTCTTGACAAAAGAAAGTGAGAAATCTCTTGCCCAAAAATTATTAAGGATTTCACAAAAATCACAACAGAGCTCAGACAAATTCAAAGCTTTAGAACTACAAAGGACGAAAATTCATGGTACTCTGAAAATGATCCATTGCCTTCATTACATTTTGTGTATCTGCTAGAGTGTAACTCTTCATATTCATCAAGACCTTTGCCATTATAAAGCAGATCTACTATAGCTAACACTCATGAGATTATAGCAGGAGAAGATGAGTCATAAATCTCATAAAAATCAAGTAACTAGTGGCTTAGTGTGTCGTTGTAAGACCTACAATAGACCCTCCATTCATAATACTCTGAAGTCCTATGGATACTGTGTTAAAGGTAGAAGCATGGGGCTTATTGTAAGCTGTCCATCTTCCTGTGAGCCACATAAACTGAATTTGTGTAGAATATTTGCATTGATCTAGCTAAATAGTCTTTTCTATGTTATGGGGCTTTGGGCTGTGAGAGGCAGCTGGGCAACTGGTTGATCACAGGCCTCGAACCCCGAACCCTAATCGGATAGTGGGTGTTTGGCTCCCCTATCCCCCCTCCTAGCTAGCTAGCTGGCATCTCACTGGCACAGCCTGGTCCTGGACCAGCTCAGCACAGGGGGATAGGTGCAGCACGTGGGAGTGACTGGGAGGCAACAGCAGTAGAGGCTACTCCCCCTCCCTGCTCACACTCTCTTCCCTTGGCCCAGCCCCGCACCGGCCTGGCTGGAGATCTTCAGAGGATGCCCTCTGGAAAGGGGACCCATGCTGTGTGCCTTCCCAAGAAAATTCATGCAATGTTCAGCAAATTTTCAGTTTCTGATGGCAGAGACATAAATGCTATTCTACTCTCCATTATTTTTTCAGAAAATAGGAGGGTTTTATCCATAATAAATACTTAATAGTATGTGTTCATTCATTTCTTCATTC
Organism: Arvicanthis niloticus; assembly: GCF_011762505.2. Taxonomy (NCBI): domain Eukaryota; kingdom Metazoa; phylum Chordata; class Mammalia; order Rodentia; family Muridae; genus Arvicanthis; species Arvicanthis niloticus. The sequence goes on from NC_047659.1 coordinate 19,932,990, forward strand.
TGGAAAAGAGAAATCCTAATGTGGACATCTGTTTCCAGGAAACATTTACAAAATGAGAATGTGTCGAGCTTGCCATGGGTCGACTTTAGGTTTACATTAATGCTAAGCTCCGCATATACAAGTCTCCCTAGACTGGTCAGCACAATTGCCAGTCATAGCTTACAGCATTTGATATTGTTGATGGTAATTGTTATAAATAGAGAGGCATTGTAATTTACCTGTAACTTTGAAGGTACATATAAATACCAAGGATGGTGTTGATCTTCATATTTCAGTGGAATATAGAAACATTGATTGGAATGTAGGCCTCCATCACCAAGAGCAGCAGAAAAAGTCTTTGTAGCTTTGGACAAAATTTCAAGGGGTATTTAGTCTTATATAAATGAGAAATTTGAACTTTGTGTATTTTTCTCTCACTTCCTTTCTTTATTTTTTACCTAACCAATTTAATTGGAATGGACTCATATCACCATCCTCTACATGTGCTCACTTCACATTGTTTTGTCTCCCTCACATTCTCTAGAGTTGACCCCAGGACTGTGCAGCTGGTGTGAAGAAGACAACTGTACATGTGTTGAATACAGTACAAGAGGGTAGAGTGTAACATCTCTGCTGCCTGCTAAGGTACCCCAATGACCTCTTCATTTTTGAATACTTCTCTGCATTTTGAATTCTTCATCTGACATGTTTTCTAACATTCCCTTTTATCTTGTTCTAGAAAAGAAATGTCTAGAAATTGGGCATAATCAGAACTCAGATAAGTGGGAGGTGATGAGGGATAAGAAATAGCAGGGCCTGGATAATGATTTCTTGTGCCCACTTGGACTGCAATTGAGCCTGCTTAAGGTTTAGCCCGATTACAGCAAACAGCCAGAGAATTAATGTTCAGAGGTAGGGCTTAAAGGCTTCTAGAATGTCCATGAGGGATTGCTTTTACTGGCTTCAACCATCATACTCTCATTGATATTTCATAGGTTTGGGGAATTAAATTCCAGTCTAACTGATTGATTCAAGACTTGGAAATTATTCATTTTGACTATATGCTGTTTTTGAGTCTACATGATTATGAAATTCTCAAAATGGCATTCTGGAAAATTCAGTCTTATTAAATTTTGATTGTAGACAGAAAGAAGAGACAGAGAGATGAGACAGAGACAGAGAGGACAGAACTATCATTCTTTTAGTCATCTGAGGGCAGCAATAGGTGAGATGTAATTCTCCCCAGAAATGAACAGGAGAAAGATGTTAGGTGACAATGGGGAGAGAAAGCATCCTGTTATTTCTTTTCAGGGTTAGTTTCCCTGCGGATGACTATTTTCTTCTCTCCTTTACTTCTCTTTCTGGGGAATAGTCTATGTGCCCATTGCCTTTGCCACTTCTTCTGAGAACATTCCTTGAATTCCCCATGTCTCTTTTCAGAAGACTAAATAACTAAAATAACTTTACTCTAAATTTTCTATTCAATCATACTTTAAGAAATAATGTTTGATTATTTAATGGCAGCAGTGCCACATTGTGGAATGTCAGTCCCTTAGGAACGAAGCACTCTTAATTTGTACCATGCAAACTCTTTCTCTTTTTGTGTGTAATTTATTTTTCTCCACACTTATTCCCACTGAGTATAATTTTCTACAGTTATTCTATTTACCACTTAACCTCCCTCAGATTTATATTGGATCCTTCACTTGAGAAGGTGCATAATAAGTAAAACTAAAACTGGCATATTTCTGGTGCCTAATGTGGTAATTTACTGTATTTATACAGAGACAGGAAAAAAGACCAGCTTTCTTCTGCCCCCGTGGGAGACTTCCCGAAATCTAAAGCAGAAGATGCCTAATCTTTAAAAAGAGTCATTGTAGTTTCTCTTCCCTCCTGTGGTCAGAATGTATTTTATGAGGAAATAACAACAAAAAGGAGTCATTTTAATATTTTCTCATATTAACAATATTTTAAGAATCCTCCATTTGATAGCCTTCTCCATGGAGAGATTGTCATTTTTATCCCTACTTTCAAAACTCGAGAAACTGAGATGTGAAGGTTGTATGGAGGGCATTATGGAGACACGTTATAATAGGTGGAATTATGACTTCAACTTTGATATTTTATGAAGATGTTATGACAAATAAAAGCCAATGTCTTGAGCACGAATCAAGTTCTCGGTAGTAATCATGACAAAACACCTATATCCCCTTAATAATTGTAAACAAGCTTTAAGTCTTAAGTAACATCGATAGAAAAGACATGAAAGGATGAATAAGATTACAGATATACGCCGGGCGGTGGTGGCGCACACCTTTAATCCCAGCACTTGGGAGGCAGAGGCAGGCGGATTTCTGAGTTCGAGGCCAGCCTGGTCTACAGAGTGAGTTCCAGGACAGCCAGGGCTACACAGAAGAGAAACCCTGTCTCGAAAAACCAAAAAAAAAAAAAAAAAAAAAAAAAAAAAAAAAAAAAAAAAAAAAAAAAGATTACAGATATACAGGATTTTCCTTTATGAGAAATGATTGACACCATCTCCATAAAACTGGCCACTGGAAAATTCAGAAAAAGAAAATGAGATAGCAAGCTGACAGTGCATCAAACAAATAAAGGCTTGGTACCCACCACAGTGGCATTGCTTAAGATGAGAACCAGTGTGGTTGGGATACTTACTAGTTAGTACACAGTGCTTCTTCACACCACCCCTACATCATCTGGATAATCACGTGAGAGGTAGCTACAATGCATTTCTCCCAAGTTCGGTAGAAAGGTCAGAAGCTATGGAAAAATAGCATTGGGTCATACTTGCATTCCCCAAAACATTGAAAAATATTTTTTTTTAAAGTTGTTTGATAATTTTTTAAACTCATTCAAGACAAAACTTCACTGGAACCTGTTTTGCCAGAAGCAAGACAAAAGCAGGGCTTGCTTTCTCAACTGTCTAATAAAAGTAACAATAAAGACTGATGAGTGCTGTGTCAGACACAGGGACTATCTGGCAAATTGGCACAGAGAGTAGCAAATTGGTGTGGGAGAAACCTGAATGCTTTTCCAAGTGATACAATGGACTATATGCTATAACACTTACAAAAAAGCTGTTACATCTACCACAGTATGATCCTGGAAACCTAACTAGGTTCAGATGGAAATGAAGAAAGAACAGGCACACACAAAAAAAGATAGACCCAGTGGAAATAATGGCATCAACTATGCACCAGCCTAGACCTCAACATGGTTTTTACATAGAGCAGAAGAATATTTAGCATATGTCAGAAAGAGTTCTCTGTAGGTAAACAGTCTCAAGCTTCAAACATCTAGGAGGAGGAGGCTACAGTTGTTAGGCTTTGCCTAACACATGGGCCACAGGAAGGCTTCAGCAATTCCCAAAATGCTGAGCCACTGGTCCTTGTCAATAATACACATTCACTAAGTACTTTATCTACTCCCTACATATTTAGTTAAGGTTTCCTCTACTCTCCACAACATGTTAATGATTTTTGGTACTTTCAGCTAGTTATTTAAATCAAATGTCATTTTCAAACTTTATTAATAACTTGATTTGCATGATCAGTGAAAGCCCATAGGCAGTAAGGTATGCCTATAATATAAACCCTTGGATACTATAACATCCAATAAATATGTGTATTTCGTGTGTTGCATCCTGAATCCCTCTCTCATCTCTTCTGAAATATGGGCTGGCTCAGGCTCACAGGTCTGACATACGTACTCATAGATGCTGTGAGTTTATGTGTGTGACTTTCATGCTTTCCAAACACAGATTCATCACAGAAGTCTAATACTTTGAGCTCTCACAATCATTCTGCAATGATCCCTAATGCTTTGCAGCCTTCTCTATCAATCACTACTACTATTACAACTACTACTACTTCCACTCCCTTTCTCTCTCTCTCTCTCTCTCTCTCTCTCTCTCTCTATATATATATATATATATATGTGTGTGTGTGTGTGTGTGTGTGTGTGTGTGTGCGTGTGTGTTATATAAAACATATTATATATTACAATCTCACTCTATCTTTATATATATATATGTATATAGATATATGTATATATGTGTGTGTATGCATACGTGTGTGTTATATAAAACATAAAATATTACTATCTCTATGTAGTACTACATATTTATAGATAAAGTAGTATATCTAAATATAGTAATATACAATATAACTATATAGATACAGTATATATAGTACTATAGTTCTAATATTATACATATATATACACTATAATATAAAATATACAGAGTTTAATACAGGTGGGGAGAGAGAGTGCTTTGCTTGTGAAAAGGATTTAGAGTCATCTTGATACAAGCGTTTGTTCTAAATGTTCACTGTGAGGGACACTGAGTTAGAGAATGCTAAAAACAAAACAAGAAGCTTCAATTTGAATACAATTCAAATAATTCATTTTCTTCTCATATCCTCTCTACTTTTTATTTTTCTTTTTGAATCCTATTCAATCCATGAGAAATAAAAAGAGCTTCCTGTGTGTATACTCTAATCATTATCATTATCAGGAAAGAATAAAAGCAACTGTTTCTCAGATGGCTGGACACCAGAATCATCAGAAAGATTGTAAAAATCACCAGTTCTCAGGCATCAACCTCAAAGCCTCTGTTTGATAGAGCTGTGTTTCTAGTACCATTTCCTGTGCCCATTTGTGATTGGAATGTTCACTGGGATAAAAATCACAGACAACCTAGAAAGAAACTCTCAGCACATATTGTTCCAGCCTTTTTGGCTATTCACATAATTTACCTTGATAATTTTTAATTTAATGATTTTATTACTCTAAGATCTAAAGATAAAATTTGGATTATAGTTTTGAATTGTATAACTTAATTATTCTGTATATACTCAGGTTGTTATATGTTTTTGTTTAAGTGTGATATAAGCTGTTCTTCAACTCTGTACTCTCATACCACTACAGATAAACTCTGGAAAGGAAGCACTGTTTTACAGCAAAAGCTCTATTTCAGATATGTTACGCAATTCTCTAGTGCATAGGGCTTGGCACGTAGCATGTACTCAGCAATGTCATGTTCCACATGCCCACTCTACCAGGGAATTGAAAGAATGAATGTCTGTTTTGTTTTGAACTTTGTCACTCACTGAAAGTATGACATACCAAAAAAGAACATTGTGACATTAGAGATGGTAAAACCCAAGCAAATATGACATTATCAGCTGACCAGATGAAATGTGCTTGGGTCTCTATTATTTGGCACTATGGCATCTCATCATTAATTTGAGCTAGGAATCTCTGTTAGAAAAATGGGGGAAAAAAGTGAAAAAACATGATATTGAAAAGCTATACCACTGAAGTTTATGTTCAAGTTTATGAGTAGTAAGAGAAGAAATTTTAAGTAAAAAGCACTTTATATGTTACTGAAGAAACACAAACAAAAACACCTAAAGTCCACCTGACCACTAGATTCCTGATAAGAGTACAGTTTTTGAAGGAAAAATTAATAAGAAAAGTAGCACTACATTTATTAAATTTCTATTAACTTTCTAAAACACCTAGTAAGGTATCATCCTTACTAGCAATGTTTGGATGTTTGTAGCTCTTATGAGAACTCCTCTTCAGTTTACTGACTTTCTCCATTTGTGGGTGATAAAGGCTATGTCAGCAGGTCCTTGTCTGCTGTGCTCACTATGTGTGGATAGTGCTTTGCACCGCAGAGCCCACAGTCATCCTTTATTGAAAGAAATAAACAAAGGAGGCAACTTTATTTTGATGTTCAAGTACACTTCTTTCAAAAATGGCCCTGAAAGCAATAATGATTTGAGCTCAAAGTTGAGAATGTAAAGTTAATATCATAATTAGAGATGGCTAGCTTTTATTCCAAATCTCTCTTCTTAATATAATAGTAAACTGTTAGATATTTGATTTTCATAAACATTTCAAGGTCCTTTTAGAAAATAAAAGAAACTATTGCCCACAGTTTTAAAAATAAAAAAAAAAAATATAAAACGACGACAACAAACAACAAGCAAAAATTTTTAAAAAAGCAAAAGAAAATCAATCTATCATGAAACAATGGAAACACACTTCATAAAGGGTTAAATGAATTAAACATGTTATTATGTGACATGTTTCAATATTCAAGACACTGTGGTGGAATTCTGAGCCATGAGTACATGAAGGACACTTGAAATGGTTCTGACATGAAAATACAAAAAACACATATCGCATTTAAGGAGAACTTTAGTGTGATTCCAGAAGGAAATAGCAATTTCTCAGGGAACTATGGGTTGGAGTTGAACTACTAGACTAGAAAAAGGGGGAAAGCAGCTGATATATTTAGAGAGTATCTATAAAACTGACTCCTAAAGTATTCCTCTGTCTGTCTCTTTCTGTTAGGGATATTAGTCATCTGAAATCAGGTCTCCCGCTATTTATGCCAATTTCTTAGAATCTAGTCAATTGTCTTGGTGTTTTACCTGAGTAGTATCTGAACAGGCCACCACTGTTCATACCCTTGTTAGGTATTCTTTGAACCCTTGTTTTTCTTTTCTCCCATCCAGACTTAATGCATCGTCAGTACCAATGAAGATTTTACTTTTGTTACTGTAGCCTTTCTCCCCGTGCACCCACTGATCAGCTTTCACTTTTCCTCCTTGGTAGCATTCCTTCACACCATACATCCTGTTCTACAAAGGGGGTTTGAGCCAAGAATACAACTTGGGCTTTTCTCTTGCCCTTACTTTAGCTATAGCCCCTAGGTAGTAAATCTCAAAGACTCACAGGGAAGACCCAACAGACTTCTTCCTCTGAGACTCATTTGAGATGTGCCAGGAGAAATATGCATTCCTTCATTTACTGCTGTGTGAGCCATTATATGTCAATATGATCATTTACATGATATATGTTCCCATGAAAATACCTAACTATAGAGATTCTCCTGAGCTTTTCTCAAAGAATGCAGTTGAGGATTATGTGAGCTAACATATGTAAATATTAGGATGGCACTTTTTATTAAGTATTTAAAACACAAATATTTATTTTATTTTCAAAACTAATCTGTAGGGGTTTTTTTTTTGTCCTGAGAGTCCTTCTGTCACAGGCCATGAACTAACATGGGCTGAAAATCATATAATTTAGGTTTCTAGTATAAATATTATTACTTGTATAACTCAGTTTTTATTTTCATAAGTACTTAATCTCTGATATTTTAGTTATTTGATGCTAGCATGAGCTCTACCAAGAAATATTTTAAAGGCATGCACTATACTTTGGGAAATAAGTAATACATAAAGCACTAGAAAAATGGCCTGTTTACCAATCAAATGTCCAACAACAAATAAATTTCTTAGCATTAGAATCCCAGGCTTGAGGACAAAAAAGTGGGTAAGTTATCAAGAGAGAGAGAGAATATTAATATAGTTGTCTATTCTGAAGTACTGAACCAGTTGCTATAAGCATGCAATAGTAGGTAATATTTGTATGTAGGCAAGCCAACTCTGCTGGGCTCCTGTGGCTAGGCATTTTCTGCAGCATCACTTTAAGAAATGGGACTGACATTTTTTCATAGCAGATTTGGGTAATGAATGCATAACTCAGAGATAGGACCTTGGACATATGGGGATTCTGGTCAAATAGAGGACAAGAATGAATGGGGGCAACTGGTTGTCAGCTGTAGATCTGCTCCGATTGGAGAGGTCTGCTGTAGTTCTAGAGCATGTAGTTTTACACAGTCAGCTCTCCTTTTATTTTTAAGTAGGATTAACTTTCTCAATGTGCTCATGAAGCACTGTGGATTGAACAGGTCATCCTGTTCAGGACGGCTCTCTTCACGTGCCAGTTTGTAGCACAGGAAAAGTTTGTGGAGGCTATGTGAACATCTACCTGTCACACAAGACACTTACCTCTTGTGGTAATGGGGAGCCTTAAAAGACTTCGAGCAAACGTACTCAATAGGGTTTTTTTTTTTTCCAGCTATTTATGGGAAATAATTTGCACACTAATGGGGGAAAAAAGTAAAAGAGTAAAATGGGCAGTTAAAGATTGATTGTCTGCATCCAGGTGGAATAGTTAGGATCTGAGATAAGAAGCTGTTTACAGGAGTATAAACTCAGAATGTGAGTTCATAGTACAGCAGGCTAACCTCTCTCTCTCTCTCTTTCTCTCTCTCTCTTTCTCTCTCTCTCTCTCTCTCTCTCTCTCTCTCTCTCTCTCTCTTGCTGACTCAAACTAGGTTCATTTTTATGCTCAAGTTGTGTTAATGGTTCCCATTTCTCTTATTTCTGATTTCATCAAAGGCTTTATGTAAGTGAGCTCATTAAAGCATGGCATGTCTCGCCCACTGAACCTTGCTGTTTTGTGCAATAATTACAGCACAAAAGGAAAGGTTAATCTGCTTGTATATAATTAGAAAAACAGAACTTCTTCAACATCTGTACCAAGGATGCCTCAGTATTTGTTATATGTCCCACCAACAAGGACAATTCCATGATTTCAGAAAAAAAAAAGTCATCTTAGCGCTCAAACTCTGAAACATTAAGGTGTAGAAAAAGTAGTTAACATTTCCAACCTGGAGACAGGCTAGGCTGCTGTGATATATACCCAGTGTTATGAGGGTGCGCTGACTACAGACTTTGCATGCTGTTACACAGACAACATGGGAAGACAAATATGGACCATTGTTGGTGATAAAGCATAATTGTATGGCTTTTTCCCCTCTAGGGTGTTAAATTAAACAGCAATGGTTAATCTGTGGTTCATCTTAGTGTTTTCAGGTATTAATAACAATTATTATGGGTGATTTTCTTGCATGTAAAATTAAATGCTTTGTAGAATCATCATTCGCCTTTGAAACACTTTGCATCACTCCCAATCCAAAGAGAAAATCCATTATGGATGTGTGCCAGGAAATGTTGGATTGTCAGTTCATTTTCCGAGTTTTAGGCAGATATTATTTTTAATTTTGAAGTCCTTGCATTCAACGCCCACACACCAATCCCTGTCTTGAGCTCTTTGAAATGAATCCTGCAGGCAGCAAAATCAACCAGAGTCACTTCATCCTCAGACAAGCACCCCGACTGTAGCTTCTCCCACAGAGGATTGTAGGGGGTGCATACAACAGAAGCCTGAAGCCCAGGGGGGAGGCAATGGACCTAAGTTGCTTTGATCGCTGGAATATTAGCTGGCTCCACTGAACTCGGGTTTCAAATAGCAGTTTCTTTTTTTTAATGTACTTTTCTCAAGCCCGCCTGTCACAGGCAGATGCAAGAAAATCTCTCATTACAAATGTGTCTGATGTGGCCACTCAAATTTTATCCGTTTTCATCAGTTGCTCTTTAATATTTGCCGGAAACCTCAACAAATGCCAGTTAACTGGTGATTTTCTTGAGAGATTTTACATATCTTAATGGCAGAAATTTACAGATCCATTAAAAAAATTAAGCCCCAAACATAGTCCATTTTAATACGAAGCACTGAGAAATATTAAGCTCAAAGGATTGTTGTGAGTTATGCTTTTGTGACTTATTCCCATCAATGCCTACATCAGGGATAGTTTTGAAAGTACATGCCATGTGGTGAAGCCCTAGATGCTGAATCCATTGTGTCCTGTTCAGTTTTGTTTCCTAACCATTTTCCTATTCAAATGGCGTGTGTTAAAATACTTTATTAAGCAAAAGCTCTCAACTTATCAAGCTTAAAAGATCAACTTCCTACACTACACGTTATTTTGAAGTTCCCTCTTACTCTGATACTTTTGTTACCTAGCTCATTTCATCCAACATCACTCACAAAACCCTCCAGGTTCTTGAATTTGAACTTTAAGATTTCAAATTTTCGTAAAGCCTGGGGAAAGCTGCATCAGTTCAATTACTGCTTGCCCCCTACTGTTCCCTCACTGTGGCCATTCCTCTTCTTCCCCTATGTGTTGTGTATTATGCATAATGCATATAAAGTCTGCACTTTATCTCCTTTGTTAGTGGGCTTCTCAAACTAAATACCAGAGGAATCTACTTGATGACTTGCCCCTGCCACCATTATTGTTCCAGTATCAGTCTCTTCCCACCAAAAGACTTGTAGCATCCATTTGTGGCTTGCTATGTCACCAGCCACTCACTGATATAATGAGATTCGTCTCCAGCACAGGGTGTTATATGAGATTCTGATTCTTATTTCTATTGCTTATTCAGAATTCATCTGATGGTTTGAACTCAAAGGCTAAAATTTTAACCCTGTAGTAGTGCCTCTGATTTTTAAACAATGTAATGTAGATTTCCTGTTTCATAGTACGAGGACAATGTGCTTTGTTCATAACAAACTCATTCACTGATTTACACTGCTTATCAGGCATATTACTGTTTAATCATACTGTTTCATTTTTCAGAGAAAGTAGCTAGATATAAAAAAAGAAACATTTCTAAAGATGTATCATCTGGTGAATAATTTTTCCATTACAAACCCACATAATTTGATGTGGTCATTACTATTAATATTTTAATGATTTCTTTCTGTGATCAGAAGAATCTAGGTTTACATATCAAATTAGGCTGTTTATGAGTTGAGAATCTAAGAAAGTGACATTTCCTTGAAGATGAAACATAGGAGTAATAATATTTCTCTTGTAGTTTATGTAAAAGAAGTCCTCTTCCATAGAACTGTCAATCCTCCCAGTATAGCAAACACTTTGTCAGATTCAGCACCAAAGGTTTTGGATTGCAAAAAACCCTCCAGAATCAGGACAAACTGAAATTTAGATCACTATCACTACAAAGAGGGAGCACTCAGTGACAGCTTTTATCTCACTCAAGTGCATTGTACTAACATGTAGCATCTATGCACCTTCTGTACCAACTTTCGCCTTAATCCCTTTTATTCTTTGCCCAAACCTACATTAGGAATGACTCTAGAGTGGCCTTACGCCTTGAGTTGTGTTGAAAATAAGACTCACAAACTCAAAATGCTGTCTTTATGCACAAGTGGGTTACAAAGGCTTAAAGATTTCAAGTATCTGTTCCCAAGGACACAAGGTGTCACAAGCTTGTGGAAATGCAGATCCATTTGACTATAGACTCAGTTCCTCAGTGTCCTTCCATGGTGACCTCACTTACATTGAACTACTCATGACATTTCTGTCCAGAAAATACATCGAGACAACTGTCACATTTTGGATTAATATCCTCTGCACATTCATGTTCTTTGGACATGATTGCACCAGTACTTGAGGAAGTTTTGAAAACTTGAGACCTCCTCATAAGGAGGAGAAATTGTTTGCTGGGTGCTGGTTTGGATCATTATGTCCAATTTAGTTCTAGTCAGAGCTTTGTACTCCTGGGCCCTTCTATGTGAATAAAAGACCCCTTCCCCCAACTATTGAGAAGGACTGAGTTGTCCTGCTGATGTTACTTTTCCCTGACTCCATGGACTGAAATCCTCAGAAACCAGTAGCCAAAATCCACCTCACCTTCTGTCATTTCTCTCAGGCATTTCATTAAAATGATGAGAAAAGTAACTAGTACAATCATAGAAGGTTTTCTAAAATGGCATTCAAGACCTCCTACATACTGCCCCAACTCAGTTTAACAGAAAGATTTTTTTTCATACTAAGATTTGCAAGTTCAATAATAATAAAAATGTTTAGATTAAAATAAACTAAGTATATACCAGGAAATACTTGTGCAGTTGCTTTTATAAACTCATTGTTTGGCAGGCTAGTTTGTTCAAAGAAAGTTCATAATCATTAGAAAGACTCTGAAGATACCCACATGTATCCCTCTACATTGCAATGTAGTCGCTATTATCAAATACTGTCCCTTTCCTGAGAAAATACCCATTATATGTCAACAATGAGAAAAAAGTTAGGAAATGTTCAAAGTTGGACAATTTCAAGTCTTTGTGACAGATCATCTTTTACCTTGTGACTAGACTGTTTTCTCTGTAGTGTAAGCTATTTACATCCTTTAAAAATAGATAGAAAAGATTTAGCACCTCACTCATCTTTATGTTTTCAGTGCCTTGAATTATGTTAGGTATATAAGAAACTAACAGCAAATACATCCTGAATTCAATTAAACACTCTATGGTCGTGGAGCAGTGAGAGAACAAAGAGAAATTCTACAAGTCAGTTCATACTATGTTGAGTTCTCCTACATTTTAACTTGCTTCCGATCCTCTAGCAAAATTAACGCTGTGCTTGGATTTTATTTCTTGCTGAAAAGAATTCTAGCAATTTCTAGAACTATTATGTGGAAGAAAAACATTTCTGGGCATAAAACTAAGAGGTCTTAATAATATAAGCACAATTTTTCCAATTATTTGGTGTTATTTTGAAATACAAGTATTATAAAAATTCTTACTATGTTAAAAGGAATCAGGGACATATTTTTAAACTGTGTATTTCAAGCTATACCATAATTCTTAGCATTGCTTAAAATCTCATAATATTGGATTCTACTGATAATTTCTGATTCTTATATAAAGCACCCAAATTTATTTATCTCCAGATCTTTTATAGATGAAGTTACATACTGCACAATGTAACTCAATTTTCTTTTTTCATTTTCTACTCTCAATCAACAGAAACTCAAACTACCAAACTACTCACAATCAAAGAGATGGAGAAACTGATGACGTATAGATAAGCTTAGGTGAGTATGTGTAAGCCCTAAGAAAATTCAAAGCAACTTCATTTACAGTGTGATGCAAGAATTGTGCCATTGCCTTCTAGAATTTTCATTGGTGTAGATGATTGCTCTCTGCATGTTGTACACATTATCACTAGACTTCATACTAGCAAACCTTTAAAGTAGTGACTTAGAAAATACCAAATGAGGTATAAGTGATGTTCTACACACAACATCTCAAATTCAGCTATCAAACTCAATCCTAGAAATGTTATGACCCCAATTATCTAGACTCTACTTTGGATTTATATACAATATTGTTGGTTTTTTGATGATATTTGGGTCTTTTTTTTTTTTTTTTTTTTTTTTAGTTTTTACCATAAATATTTATTTATTTTTTTCTTTTTTTTTTAATTTATTTTTATTGGATATTATATTTACATTTCAGATTTTATCCCCTTAACCATCTTTGAAGAGCATCCTCAATGTTAGAAATATATGTTCTTGAGAGGCTGGAGTCATGAAGTTTCTAGAAGCATGTCAATACTCCCTGCGCATGTGTAACCATGGGAACGAACCATATGAGCATTAAAGCTAAAATCATTGTATCTTTTGTCTATGAAATATTCATCTAATATCTGCTAAGTACCAAGTGCTTTTTATGTCCTATGGTCACAGAAGTGAAAAGGCAGGACTAGTTGGGAGACAAATGAAATATGTGATGATTGTGTATCACTGTAAATACTGACAGAAATAAGTGCAGACTGCCAGGGAAGCAAAGGAGACACCTGCCTCATTCATTTAACAAGCATTCATTGAGATTGCAGAAAGTGACAGGCCTTTGTTCCAGGTGTTTAATTTATATGCTAAAAATATTAAATTAGAAAGTACAAATCTTCTAATGTTTGCAACAGATTTTACCTCACATTTGTAGCTAACAGATGTTGCTTCAGTCAGCAGTTCTGAAACGTTGAAATGGAATGCTTTGTAGTTGCCAACTTTATGTTAATTTAAACAACTTTCAGAACTCCAATGTGAACAAACGTGGGGGACTGTAGTTAAAGTATAAATGGGTAGGTATCAACTGGTAATTGTTCTGCACATGTTCCTGCTGATATTTTCTAGAATAAGCAAACATCCCTTTCAAAATTAAATGTCATATACAATGTGTTAGTATTGGGTTTGTAATACTTGTCCTTCTGATCATATAGATCTCCCTTCAGGAAGGGAAGAAGCCTCATCACACAAGGAACTTTTAATGGTTAAATACTGAGAGTGAGGTCTTCTGTTGAGGAACTACAGGTCCTTGGTGATGGAGCAAGTGGTACATATGCATACAGAAATACTTTAAACAATTTAAGAAGTAGCAATTTATAAATGTTATACATCACATCCTAGATCCTTCATTTATATTTTCAATCATAATTTCCTATTCTACTATTTTTTAAGAGTTTCTATCAGAGCCTTAATGACCACCCACTGAATTGCATTACTCTGAAACTACTTAAGACTAGTCAGATTTCAAAAGCAGGGTCTTTAAAGAGGTTATTACACCCAATAAGGCCTTGAGCATGGGCTCAAATCCATTCTCACCATGTCCTTATCAGAAGAAACCAGACAATTTGAATGACACCAGGAATGCAATCACTGAGAAAAAAACCTGGAGAGAATGACAGTGGCTATCTGGAAGCCAAAGAGAAAATTTCCAAAGAAACAAAATCAACAAACAGCCTGATTTTGGCTAGCTCATTCTAACTATGAAAGAATGCATTTCTAGTGTGGAAGTCACTAAGCACATGGTATTTTGTGATGACAGCTTCAGAGAATTATTATCAAAACCTTTCAACATACTGTGTTGGGAAACAGTATAAAGGAACACTGCAAGGCATTGTGCTTTTGAACTCACCAAATTATCAAAGCCAGACTTCTAGTGATGTCTGATTAAGAGAAAAATCTGGGGAGACACTAAAAAACTATGAATTGAGTCCTTAATGTTTCTATTTCTTATCATCATTAACTACAATTTTTATAAGGACCTTGAGATGGTAATCACATAGTTTGGTTTAAGGCTGTCATGCTTGTTGAAAGATTTTGGTGTGAAACTGTATTCAAACTTATTAGTTCACTATGAAGGTATACATCAGTAATCAGAAACTTTTCTGAGAGTAAATTGATGAGACACACACTATAGAACAAGAGTAGAAAGAGTAGAAAGGCAAGAGACTGATGCTATACATTGTAGGTGGGGGTCAGTTGTTAAAGGAAAAGAAGGTTAGCCAAATACGACAGTGTGAATTTTGACAACTTGATTGGTTTTAATGAGACAAGTATCTAGGCAGAGTTCATTGCTCAATGATGAAACACTTGACCCCACTTTGAAATATAAGTAGGAAAGTGAATACTGATTATCTAAAGTGAGAAAGCCTGTTCTTATCATGTATTACTAAATGTCCTTACTGATCTTGGCAAAACACCCTCAGTTATTAGAAGGCAGAGCACCAGGCTGGAAAGGATGAATAAGTAATTATGAGCACTCACTGTTCTTGCAGAGAACCTAGGTTCAGTTCTCAGCACCATTGTGGCACTTACAATGTCCTGTAACTCCAATTTCAAGAGGTCCTGTAACTCCAGTTTCAGGAGATTCAATGCTTTGCCCTGGGCTCTGTAGGAACACATTCACAAAAGCAAAACACTCACACGTTAAATAAAAACAAGTCAACAAATACTTTAACAACTAAAATATAGATAGATAGGTAGATAGATAGATAGATAGATAGATAGATAGATAGATAGATAGACAGATAGATGATAGACAGACAGACAGATAACACAGCTCTCCTGTGACTCTCAAGTCAAATATAGAACATCAGTAGACCTCTGAGCATTCATTAATATATAAAACATTTCAGGTTTAGTTTGCTTATTGTTTCCTATTCAAGTGTATTACATCCATTATTTTACATGCAAGGCTTAAACTAATGTTGCTGCAGAAAAAAAAAAAAAACACACACACACACACACACACACATTCTGGACAAGACAAGAAGCTCTGTGTCACTGGAAAAAAAGCTAATGAGCTCCAGAGTAGGAGCTTAACTGGAAGCTAAAGGCATCACTGAGATACTCACACAGAAATAAACATCGAATAGATTTCTGCTTAGTTTTAGAGGCACTGATACACATCAGTGAGGAGTTCACCTGAAAATGACCTTTCTTTATGGTTATGTGCTGGCCACCTGAGCTTTCCCTCACTTGAGGTAAATCTGACCTGATCTAACGATTGCTCTCATCTAGTCTCTATTGATGAGCCATCAGCAAAGTTAGAAAAGAAACATTTTGTTCATTATAATGATTTCCTATCATCCAATCCCTTCTGATATCAGCCCACAAACAACTTGAGAAATCCATTATGTGCCCCTTTGCTAAGCTGTTCTCGGTGTGTGCTACTGCTGTACAAGCTGCTGCAGGGTAATCTTGACCTTCATCTAGGACATCATGGACTTTGGGACATCTACACATTCTCTTAACTCTTCTAATCTTTTGTTTCTTCCAGTAATTTCATAAGTGTTGTAAGCACCCCCAAAACAACAACAACAAAACAAACCAAAAAATAATCAAACTACTTGAAACTTTTGGCCCTGTACTTCTCAGAAGCCAAACCCAGGGAACAACAGTGTGGTAAGCTGATTTGTCTAGTAATCCATCCGAATAGAGCTTACTAGATCATTCTCCTTGAGGAGTATTAGTCTCAGACATGAAATACTAAGTAGTTTAGCAAGTTACCAGATTGTTGCAGTTGGATTGATTTGGTTATCAAACATACAGAAACAAAGTCAGTGACAACGGAACTACAAAGTAGCATGGATCAATCAGAATTTCAGTGAGGCACACAGAAGAGAGAGTGCAGATCCACAAAGAATAGCTATAAAATAAAGGTGATAGAGCCAAAAGCGCAGATAGAAAAATCCGGCCAATGCTGAGGAAATATCCCAGGTTGGTTCAGGGTTATCCAGAAACATATCTACTCTCCTTTGCATTTTAACCTCCTTAATGCTTTAAAATAAGGTTCACTGATTTAGCTGTGCCGACGCTAGTTTAAGACAAAACCAAGTTCTTTCAGATGCCTACTGGATGCCTTTGAGTGAGAACAAAATTTGTACTCACAGTTTTTCATTTCTCCTTAGATCTTCCCATCTACACACCCAGAAACATACATGTTGTTCAGTTAAACAACACTCCATCTGCAATCCATGCCACTCATGATTCCCTTAAACTATCTACCAATATGCAGATGTAGTCTCCTCTCCTTCATTGCACAGACAGACACACAGACACATACATAGAGAGAGAGGGAGACAGGGAGGGAGGGAGGAAGGGAGAGAGAGAGAGAGAGAGAGAGAGAGAGAGAGAGAGAGAGAGAGAGAGAGAGAGAGAGAGAGAAGAGAAGTAGTTACACTCATACACATACACATATACATACACATAATTGCAAACATATTTTGAGAGCTATGAGAAATTTATCTTTCCTTTGAATCCTTATAAACTGTTTCATATATGATATATAAAGTCACATATTTCATTCCCACAAAAATCTTTTCCAAACTTGCTGAAAAATCAAATGCATGTAAATTGTATTTATTTTCAATTTGTTATGGTTGTCCTTATTGGATAACATTAATGTTTAATGTAATACTAATTGGAATTATACAGCATACATAATTACCAGGCATCATAGAGGTGACTAAGGGCTTAAAAAAAATACCTTTTGAGAGATTAAATGTTACTGGTTACTACTTACACTGTATATAATTGTAATTAATATAGGCAAGACTCCGGTGAATGTGATGAAGTAGCTATGTGGTTATAACCAAGGAGCCACTGGTCTTTCTTTACATATTATTGTTCTCACTGGTACACAATAATGGAACTTACCTCACTGTGAGATATAACAATTAGGACAAGATATATCTCAATCATGTAGCAATATTTCTTTCCCATCGTGTTTAGTAAATGTTCCTTGGTAAATTATTATTGCTTACCCTCATATTAATGCAGTATGCATATATACTAAGTTCTTACACACTTATTTCCAGTTAGTCACAAAATAAGTTCTATTACAAATATCTTTTAAAATATTTCATTTTTACTTTTAAAAGTTTTTTCTTAATCTCAAGCAATATAAAGAAGTGATATACCCAGAAAAGAAGGTTGGGTCACAGTGACATAAACACACCTAAATACACAGAGCTGTTGAAACATCCCAAAATTTATTAAACTAAAACAAGGGAGTATAATATAATAACTATGTCCTGCACTTGAAAACACAGGAGGAAGACAAAATGCGGGGATCTGACACTGTGACTCCAGCATCAACCCTACATGTCTGTTCAAGTCCAAAATGGTTGAAAGAACAGGATGAAAGTGCCTTAAGATTCATCCTTAGCCTACAATAAATGGGTCATTTACATAATCACTGTGAGCACGTTAAACAAATAGGTCAATATATATATGTATATATGGATATGTAAATTAGAAGCTGAAACTAACTCAGCTTTTAATTAATTTTGAATGTTCTACTGGTCGACAATCCAGTTTGCAAAGCAACCAAATAAATCTGAAGCTTATGCACATTTGAATGTACTTTTAATTCTATGAAAATACTATTATGAAATAAATCTCGATTTTATTCAGGCAAATACTTCCTCAAACACTTTCCCAAGCCATTTAAGGAAATAATTAACTGAATATTGAGCAAGTAGTATGATATCACAGAGTAATTGTATCTCTTAAACTGCAGTATTAATACAGACAAGCTTCAAATTCAATAAAACTCCATTTTAATATATATCCCCTTTCTTGAGTAGTTATTGGTTAAAATGAATTCTTTTATTACCTTAGTAAATTGCTAAGTTAGGAGAAATAGCCATTGAAATAACATACACATTTAAATTGAACAGATTGAGATAGCACAAAACAGAAAAATAGAGAATATATTTTTGACACATTATTTGTTTTCTTCCTGACCACCATGAAAATATTTAATTATCTAATGTATGTGTCTCATAAAAATAATTTCAATTTTCTATATGACTGCTATCTTTATCAGTGAACAGTGATATTAATCAGTTAAACTATTCTGTAAACCAGAAATAGAAATAGGAAGAGAGTAAGACAAGTAAATGTGTTGATTTTTGTTTGGGGGTAAAGATTAATTCATTTTATTTGGAAGCCCTCAGTGATAGAATAGTTATTCATAATACACATATGTTGAATGGATGAGTAGATGTATACATTGAAGATGGATGGATGGATTGATTTTATTGCTTATTCTCACTAAGGTGTAAGTTATATCATGGTTTCCTAATTGTTGAGGACCACTCTGTCAATGTTGGAACCCACGCTGCCAGAAGCCTAGGGCGTTAATTGTTAGAGCTCGCACTGCCCCAAGCTGCTCCGGTCCATGGGTCAGGGTTCAGCAAGAGAGAGAGTGAGGACAAACATGAAGAATGGAGACCAGACAGTGTGATTTAATCCCATTTATTCTGCAGTCTCTCTTCTTCTTTCCAAGTTTCAAGTCTTGAGTTCCTAGTCCCTAGTGCCTCCAAGCTCGAAGTTACTTCTTCCAAGTGCTAAGTGCCTAATACTTCTTCTTCCTCTGAGTTCTCTAGTCCAAGCATCTTCTTCTTCAATGAGTAATTCCTACTTCAAGTTGTACTCTAAGTTGTACTCTCTAACCTAATTCCTAGTTCCAAGTTGTACTCTTAATGTCTAATAACTAACTCCAAGTTGTACTGAACTCTTCTGTCTGTCTCTTGCCTTTTATATGTCTCACTTCTAAGCATCACCTCTAAATCTCGCCTTTAAGTCATGCCCTTAGGCCTTGTCTCTAAATCTGATCTCTAAGTCACGCCCTTAAGTCTCAGCTCTAAATCACAGCTTTCAGTCTCACACACCCAAGGGAAGATCCTGGGTATCTAAAGCAAGATGTTATCAGAGTGTGCTCAGCTATTGTAGGCTGATGTAATCAAATCTCTTGCCAGGGTATATGGCTCAAGATGGCTGCAAGAATGATAGCCACCTTCTGTTGGCTCCCCACACTAATAACTGCTAATGATTCATTTGCTTCAATGATAAATGCCTATTCCCATCTCAAAATATTAGTTTTTATTTTAGGAAGCAGAATTTTGTGTTTTGAGTAGTATATATTTGGGTTTTGTATGATCACCTTAAAAGGAAAATTTTTTTTCTTGCCAACTCTTCTTTATGGAGATGTGTGTGTGTGTGTGTGTGTGTGTGTGTGTGTGTGTGTGTGTACAGTTGGCTTTATGCCCCAGAGAATTTGCTGTAACAAGAAACTGATAAATACGCTGACCTGGCAGGATGCATTGTTTGAACAGAAATCAAAATTCAAATGGAAAACCTCAGCCTACTTACAAGGTAGCCAATACAGACAATACCCAAGTCTCCAGAATAACTGAATGAAATGCAGACTTCTTTGGGCTTGCCATTCTTAAAACAAATATGACCAAAAATATTCAGAATCATGGGATTTGTTTAAATTTACACAGAGTAGACTAAAACCTTTCTTGGTTTCTATTTGTGGTACTTTCAGAAGCAGCTAAAAAAAAATTACAAGTTTTCACAAGAGGTATTGTCAAAATGCCTAAAACATATAATTTAGGACTTTTGTTTAAATCTGAAGAGAAACACACATGACATCACTTATAATAATCTCTATCAAGATCAATTATCCCAGACTAGCATGACCCAAGATAGTTCCTGAACACTTTCTCAGTATAATAGAAATGAAATGGACAACGAGTTTCAGAGATTAGTCATTTTCACATTTTGTTAATGTATAAGTTATCAGACTACTGGAAAAAATAGTTATTGCTCACAAGTTTGTGTGCATTAAACAGTGCAGTAAGAATGTGGCAAAGTTACTTTCATTGTGGGAGAACAGGGAGCTACACATAGTGTCGGGTTTATTAGTTAAAAACCTAGAATGCATGTAAAATTAAATACCACCTCTCAGCCATATGGGCACAGTGAGAAACTCTATGGATTCTTCAGGCTGTTCATGTTTATGTATCCCCACATTATGACACAGCATCATAAAAACGAAGTTCACGAGGATCCCCAAAACCTTGAAGATGTGAATTCGCCCCTTTTAAAACTTCTGAAATCATGTTTGTTTGCTTTTTTCCCAGAGAGGGTTATTTCTTCTCTGAAACTATAAAGGGGATTCGAATCTACCTTTCTTAAAATGTTCAACAACCTTAGCAGCAAAATTGTAGTGCACGGGTCCTATAATTTCAAGAAAAGGCATTTTTATGCCAAAGCAAGCATCAAACTATATTTCAGTTTTGGGACTAATGGATATCTGTGTTTTAATGAAAATACCATTGGCAAAAGCCACAAAATATGCATTTTTTTTCTAACAAAACCTAGCAACACTTGTTCTAATACGAGGACTCTTATACCTCTGGGCTGCTCCCTGAGAAACACACCTCCTAAAATAATAAGGGAATTTTCAACAAAGCTTTAAATTGTAATTTAAGGTAATTGACTAACTAGATCTTTGCTTCAAACAAAAGCCATTACAAAAAAAGAAAAAAAAAAAAAACTATGACAGCATCTTTGGCTGCCTGCAATCTTTCTATACCATGCTGTGCCCAGTTATACTCAGTGACTAAAAGCAATAATGCTTTGATGCTAGACTGCTACGTCTTGCTCTCAAATTGATTGTAAACCACTTTCTGAGTGTCTGAAATCCTTTGTGTGATTTCTTGTCTTGATGAGCTCTTTAGCAAAATAAATTAGCAATTTTGGATCCTTTTTGTTTCCCCACTTGTCTACCACTGAGATTTTCTAAATAAAGGCTCTGGATTTTTCCCTGCCGCATGATTCACAGGTGGGGTTGCTCGTGTTTAATTTGGATTTAGATCTTAAGGTGTTCATGTAGTTCTCAGCATTATCTCCTCATTTGTACTTACTTGACCTGACTTGATTCCATTTTTATTTTTCTGAAGCTCAGAGATATAATATACACATCAATAAAAATTAATCTCTGGGTAACACTAATCCCAAAGGAGCTTCTCTGTTATAATAGCCCAGAGAGCAATTTTCTCTCAGTTATTAATTTGTAACAATTTATTAGTTACTTATTAATAAACTTGTAGACTAGAACAGCCTTTTTTGAATCTTCTTGCTGAAAATGTCAAATATTATGAACAATGCAAACTTTCTTGAATTATCACTGTATTATCAGGTAACATCGTCTCATAGTATTTTTGCTCTAAAATATTTCAAGTTCATTGATATTGTTGCATTAAATCTCACAGGAAAAAAAACTTCTACGTTTTCTAATATTAATGGCCACATTTAGTGAAACACCTGAGCTCTTGCTTCTTTTGTTGACCATATAACTCAATGTACCTTAAAAGGAAACAACAGACTTAATCCAGGGTCATTCTTCTGAGACCTTCATCAAAGGAATCTGCTGATGCTAAAATGTCACCTTGGTTTAGGACCTTAAAAAGCAGCTCAATCTAAAATAGCTGTATATCAAAGAAGGGAACATATATTCAATGGAATTACCTTTTGATATTCATGCACATTCATAATTATAACAAATCTGTGTCCTCCCTCCAGTGTTGAAACCATGATTTTCAAGTTAAAATTTCAAAGTCGTAAAGGTTTCCATTAGAAGAAGAAATGCCTAAGTTGAATTGTGGGTGCAGCTACTAGAGTCTTTTCTATGACACAAAGTGGATGAGTCGTTCCAGCTGTTCTGAACAACTGTGGAGTTGTAGCAGAGAATGAAGAGAAGGACAGCAGAGGATGGAATAATAAGTAGATATTCATAAGTTGGAAAGTAATTAGCCAGGCAATGCTTTCTAATGATCTGAGCTGCTATTTAGTTTATAGGATGAGACAGGTGGGAGGAATTAGTCAGCACTCACTTTCAGGAGCTTTCTTGGGGGTTAAACAAAGTACTCCAGGGATATAAGACTTACAAAACAGCTGTGCTACTTTCCTTGTCTCTTATCTTTAGACTTCAGAATGATTGGTGCTTTGCTGTGCAGGACATATGTGTTGGAATACTGTTAATGATGGTTAACAATGTGTGTGTTAGGTGGGCATAGTATCATCTAATGAATGTTATGGTGGACACACATTAGAAAGGATGCTTTTCCCATTCTTGTCTTATCTCTGTACATTTGTTTATATTGCTTTAGAGTAAATTTTGTGAATATTTGATTTTTGTCCTTAGATACTCAATGACAGTTATGAGAACATATTTGTTTGACCACTTGGTGAAAACTGATGTTAGCCGGTACAGCACAAAGGTATGAACACTGTAGGTCACCAGGTTTGCATCACATGTTCTGTACTCAAAGTTCAACCAAGTTATATATGAGAAAAAAAAAGTGCACCCTCAGTCAATCAAAACAGAAGCCTGGTGTGCTGTGTCAAGGACAATAAGTCTGTATCACTGAAAGAAAAGGAGAACAGTTACACAATTTATTTACTAGTTGAAGGAAAGGAAATTCAACAATTTGCCAATATTACTCAGATAAGTAGTTATCTTCTAATATGTAAACTCAAAACTGAAACTTTAAATCTGTCTATGAGGAAAATTAAATATTTATATCATATTAAAAATTTTAAAGTAAGTACTGAGTTCTAAAAGCTGTACTGCAAATTTAATAGATGTTAGAATATAAGTTAATGAAATATAGATGCTACCATTATTTTTACATATTTCCTGAGTTTTCAAAGCAGAGGAGTCAATAAGAAGGGGATAGAATATTACTTGTGACAGACATGAGTAACTCAAATAATAGCTCCAGTGATACAAGGTATCATTGGTAGACTTGCTTGGCTTTAAAGTGAAAGGAAAAGCAAACTTTTCAGAAGATTTAAGACTAACCTCACTATAATTTCATCTCCTACACTGCTTCATGCTCTATTCTCTAACAACTTTAATTTCCCTGTGTTATTCCCTTGAACGTTCATATAAATTTACTAGTTATTTTCCATGTTAAGAGCAAGGCAGAAGTGAAATAACATGAAACTCAGCAAGTGAGCAGAAGGGCCCCAGACCAAGAATATGCTTCAACTAACACCATAAGCCCTCTCTATGCCTCACTAAGTGTCATGCTGTTTATTCACTATATTGGGGAAAAAAACCGAATGTAGCCTTAATGATATAAGAGAACCAAAGGTACCTTAGAAACACAGAAAATGAGTCAATCTAATCATAAATAAATAAGCATTCATTGAGTTCTTCATAAGAAGTTTACATTTTGTCTATTTTATACATATATAAAATTATTTTGTATAGAAATATTGTAATGCATGAGTTTATATAATTATTTTGTATAGAATCAATGTAAAATATGAGTGTGTGTATATATATACAAATATATATTTATAACATTTATTTATATATACACATAGATATATATGCTTACATATATATGTTAGTTTGAATGTATGTACATACATATATATGAATATATATATACTAAACTCATGTATATATGCTCATATTTTACATTGCTTCTATAAAAAGGAATTACACACTATTCATACTGAATAGGTGAATCTTAGAAAAGCGTTCAAGACTAAGAAGTATTGTTACCAAAAAAAAAATCAATGATTAGAAACTGCCATTTTAATGTATTTTTATTTGTCTAGAACATTGCTTCTTACAAATGGACAGATACGAGTGTCAACAGGGTGCCTTTTAAAAACTTCTTGTGGAGAGTCATGAAAAAATCATAATATAGATTAGAGGAAAATACGTGGAGTTATATTTTTAAAACTGATCTTTTACATATCTTTCAGGGACATTTTCTCATCCATCTGTGATGGCTCATGCCTGTAATTTGAGAACCTGACATTGCAAAATAGAAAGATTGCTGTGAATGTGCACCTACATAAGGCTGCAAAGATCACTTTGATAACCCTGTCTCAAAACTGCATAATACAATAAACAAAGGAACAGACAAACAGACAAAAAAATCAGTAGCATCTTATGAAGGAAGTGGTCAAAATGTGCTGTAGACACAATGATTCTTCCATACACTGTGTTTTGCATTTTCCCAGGTATGTTTTATAAAAGAACATTGTTTCACAACACCACTGCTGCTACCTGCATGTGGACAGCTACTTCCATGTGACTTACAAAGCCATTAGCTGGAATCAAATTAAGTGGTGAGAAACTCAAAGCAATCCCTCTAAAATCAGAAACAAGACAAGGCTTTCCATTTACTCCATATATATATTCAACATAGTTCTTGAAGTTCTAGATAGAGCAAGAGGATAACAAAAGGAAGTCAATGAGATTCAAATTGGAAATGAAGAAGTATGGCTATTTGTAGAGGATAGAATAGTTTAATAAGTGCCTCCAAGATTTCTACCAGGAAGCTCCTACAGCTGATAAACACCTTCAGTGAAGGGACTGGATACAAAATTGTTGTGGCTTGGTTCTAATAAAATTTGTATTGTTGCTGCTCCTGAAATCACACAGGAACCTACACATCTGAGCTGAGGATCTCTGTCCCCTGATGTCTCTGATTGAGAAGTAAAGTTGGTGGCAGCCAACAGCTGGGCAGATAATCAGAGACAGACTTTTAGAATTCCTGGACAGGAAACACAGGAAGGGAGAAAGAAGAATCACCTTGAGGAAGGAGCAATAAGTTCAAGCCTGAGAGCTACAAGAGGGAAAGCATACAATGTCTAAGACTCAGATAGATTGACTCCAGGGGTTACTCCTCATATTGGGTCTGGAATAGTAGACATGGAATATAGATTTTAGAAAGTAATAATTCAGGAATATCAGAGGGGAGAGTGTGTTAGCCTTGAGGAGGTTTGGAAGTGACCAACCATTGTGCTGTTTAAGGCATATTAATAATAAGGCTATTGTACATAACAGTGGAGCATGTGTCCTTTTTATATGCTGGGGGAATATTTTGGGTATATGCCCAGGAGTTACCACTCCTGGCTCCTCAGATAATACTATGTCGAATTTTCTGAGGAACTACCAGACTGATTTCCAGAGTGGTTGCATCAGCTTGCAATCCCACCAACAATGGAGGAGTGTTCCTCTTTCTCCACATCCTTGTCAGCATCTACTGCAACCTGAGTTTTTGATCTTAGCCATTCTGACTGGTATAAGATAGAATCTTGGGGTTGTTTTGATTTGCATTTCCTTGATGACTAACAATGTTTAGGTGCTTCTCAGTCATTTGATATTCCTCAGTTGAGAATTCTTTGTTTAGCTCTGTACCCCATTTTTAATAGAATTGTTTGATTCTCTGGAGTTTTACTTCTTGGGTTCTTTGTAATATATTGGACATTAACCCTCTATCAGATGTAGGATTGGTAAATGTCTTTTCCCAATCTGTTGGTTGATGCTTTGTCCTATTGGCATTGTCCTTTACCTTACAGAAGCTTTGGAGTTTTATGAGGTCCCATTTGTCAATTTTTTTATCTTAGAGCAAAAGCCATTGGTGTTCTGTTCAGAAAATTTTTTTTCCTGTGCCCATGTGTTTGAGGCTCTTCCCATTTTCTCTTCTATTAGTTTAGTGTATCTGGTTTTATGTGGAGGTCCTTAATCCATTTGGACTTGAGCTTTGTACAAGGAAATAAAAATGGATTAATTTGCATTCTTCTACATGCTGACCAAATGGTATTAAACCAGCACCTTTTGTTGGAAAATGCTGTCTTTTTTTCCACTGGATGGTTTTAGCTCCTTTGTCAAAGATCAGGTAGCCATAGGTGTGTGGGTTCATTTCTGAGTCTTCAATTCTATTTCATTGATCTACCTGCCTGTCTCTCTACCAATACTATATACATTTTTATCACTATTTCCCTGTAATACATCTTGAGGTCAGGGATGGTGAGTCCCCCAGATGTTCTTTTATTGTTGAGAATAGTTTTCACTATCCTGAGTTTTTTGTTATTCCAAATGAATTTTAGAATTGTTCTTTTTAACTCTATGAAGAATTGAGTTAGAATTTTGATAGGAATTGCATTAAACCTGTAGATTATTTATTTATAATATCCAGAAGCTAGAAAGAACCCAGATATCCTTCAACAGAGGGATGGATACATAAAATGTGGTACATTTACACAATGGAGCACTATTCGGCTATTAAAAACAATGATATCATGAAATTCTTAGGCAAAGGAATGGCACTAGAAAATATCATTCTGAGGTAACCTAATCACATAAGAACACACATAGTATGCACTCACTGATGAGTGAATATTAGCCTGGATGCTTGGAATACTCAAGATACAATTCACAGACCACATGAAGCTCAAGAAGAAGGAAGACCAAAGTGTGGATGCTTTGGTCCTTATTAGAAGGGGGAACAAAATACTCATGGGAGCAAATACAGAGACAAAGTATGGAGCAGAGACTGAAGGAAAACCCATCCAAAGACTGTCCCACATGGATGCTCATCCCATATGCAGTCACCAAACCCAGATACTCTTATGAATGCCAAGAAGTGCTTGCTGACAGGAGCCTGATATAGCTGTCTCCTGAGAGGCTCTGCCAGAGCCTGACAATACAGAGGCAGATGCTCGTAGCCAACCATTAGACTGAGCACAGGATCTCCAGTGGAAGAGTTAGAGAAAGGACTGAACGAGCTGAAGGTGTTTGCAACTCCAAAGGAAGAACAACAATATCAACCAACCAGATCCCCCCACCCCCGCCACCACAGAGCTGTCAGGGACTAAATCACCAACCAAGGAGTACACATGGAGAGACCCATGGCCCCAGCAGTAGATGTATCAGAGGATAGCCTTGTCTGCATCAATGGGAGGAGAGGCCAATGGTCCTGTGAAGGCTCAATTTCCCCAGTGTAGGGTTATGCCAGGATGAGTGGGGGAAACACCCTTATAGAATGAGGGGGAGAAGGATAGATAGGGGAATTCCAAGGGGAAAACTGAAAAAGGGAATAACATTTAAAGTGTAAATAAAGAAAATATCTATTAAAAAAAAGCTGTATGTGTGTGTCTGTCATTCCTGAATCCAAAATATCTGGTGGGTGGTGAGAAGCATACGTACAACCACAGGGGGATTTGAGGAGCTTAAAATATTACCTCTTCACACAATTTACTAAAACAAAACAATTAGTAGCCCTCTTATATACAAATGATAAATATGATAAAAGAGAAATCGCTCTTGGCCTTAGTGCCATTTTTCTTGAAACTTCTGTGCCATGAGTGCAAAGTGGTGAAAAAGCAAATGCACAGGCTGAAGCACAGGAGAAGAAAGATGAGGCATACGTCCAAGTACACCAGCTTGTTTGTAGACCCACAAAATAAACCCACAAATCCTGGAGGAGCAGAAGTAAGGGATGCTGAAGGCCAGGACTCAGGAAAATGTTGTTGGACTGTATGCTGCTGTTGGTAATAATATGTCTCAGTAGACCTAGAACGTCATCTCACTGAAATCACCTGGAAAAATGACTACCTTTCTTACAACTAAAACAGTCCTGCTGGCACTCTGCCCTGGACATTTGGCCTTCTGGTCTAGTTCTGTTCTTACTTATAGTCAAGTGTATCTCATGCACAACAAATTTCCTTGCTGTCAGCTGAAAAAACAAGAGAGAGAGAGACAGAGAGAGACAGAGAGAGAGAAAGAGAGAGAGAGAGAGAGAGAGAGAGAGAGAGAGAGAGAGAGAGAGAGAGATCATGGAAAGAAGACCTTCCATAATAGTCACAGATATAAAATATCTTGGGTAACTCTATCCAAAAAAGTGTAAGACCTAGTCTGACATATTTAGAGATGAATGCTCACAGCTGACCATTGAACTGAAAAAAAGGTTTCCAATAGAGAAGGTAGAGAGAAGACTAAAGGAGCTGAAAAGGTGTGTGGCCCCACGAGAAGAGCAACAATACCAACCAACCAGAGCTCCCCAGGGTCTAAACCACCAGCCTGGGAGCACATAGGGAGTGACCCAGGGCTCCAGCTGTATATGCAGAGGAGGATGGCCTTGTCAGGCATAAGGTGGGAGAGGAGATCCTTGGTCCCATGAAGGCTAGACACTGAGTGTGGGGGAATTCCAGGGTGGGGAGGTGGGAGTGAGGGGTAGGTGGGGTCACATTCTCATAGAATAGGAGGGGGGGAATGAGATAAGGTTCCTGGGCAGGGGTTTATGGGGTAATGGGATAAAATCTGAAATGTAAATAAAATATCATATATATATATATATATATATATATATATATATATATATAATCTTCAAAGAAGGAAATTGAAGAAGATATCAGAAGATGGAAAAGACTTCTAATGCTCATGGATCAATAGGATTAACATAATAAAAATGGACATCGTACCAAAAGCAATGGACAGACTCAGTTAATTCCCCAACAAAACTTTATCACAATAGTTTACTTTGTTTACTGACTATAAAGGAAAAATACTCAATTTCATATAGAAAATACAAAAAAAAAAACCCCAGGATAGCTAAAATAATTTTATACATTAAAAGGACATCTAGAGATACCATCATTCCTGATTTCAAGCTGCCCTACAGAGAAATAGTAATAACAACTGTGTAGCACTGACATAGAAACAGACAGGTTGATCAATGAAATCCAATCAAAGACCTAGACAATAAACATACTGATGACATCTAATTTTTTATAAAGAATCCAGAAATATATACTGGAAAAGAGAAAGATCCTCAACAAATCATGTTGGTTTACCAGGATGCCAGCATGTAGAAAATGCACATAGAACCACATTTATTGCCCTGCACAAAACAAAAGTCTAAGTAGATATAAGACCTCACCATAAAACCAAAACCGACAAATCTGATAGAAGAAAATTGGAGACAATAGTCTTGAATGCACTGGCACAAGAAACAACTTTCAGAACAGAATAATGATTGCAGTCACTAAAATTAACAATTAATAAATGAGACTGCATAAAACTTGAAAGCTTTTGCAAAGGGAAGAATACCATCAATAGGACATAATGACAACCTACAGAATGGGAAAATATTTTCACTAAGTCCACATCTGACAGAGGGCTAATATACAAAATACATGAAAAGCTCAAGAAACTAGACACCAATAAACCAAATAATTTTATTAAAAATAGGATACAGATCTAAACAGAATTCTTAACAGAGGAAGCTCAATTTGCTGAGAAAAACTTAAAAGAAATCTACAACATCCTTAGCCTTTGGGTAATGTCAATCAAGACAATTTTTGAGTTTCCATGTTTTGAGTTTCCACCTGTCAGAATGGCTAAGATCAAAAACGTAAGTGACAGGTCATGCTGGTGAGAGTGCAGCCTTGTACAGCCACTTTGAAAATCAATATGTCAAGTTCTCAGAAAATTGGGAATCAATCTACCTCAAGACAAAGCTATGGCACTCCTAGGCAGATACCCAAAGAACAGCTTCATCCTACACAAGGACACTTGTTCAACTATGTTCATAGCAGCTTCATTCATAATAGCCAGAAACTGGAAAAATGTTTGATGTCCCTCAACCAAAGGATGAATATTTTTTTGAAAAAAGCAGTGCATTTACAAAATGGAGAATTACTTGGCTGCTTAAAAATAAAAATGTGACATCATGAAATTTGCTTGTAAATGGCTGGAACGAGAAAAAATTATCACCCCATGTGAGGTAACACAGATCCAAAAAGACAAGCATGGTATGTACTCATTTATAAATGGATATTAGCTGTGAAGAACAATCGTGCTACAATCCATAGATGGAGATAGGCTATGTAATGAGGAGGGCTTAAGTGGGGAATGCAAGGATCTTCCTGGGAAAGAGAAATAGATTCCTTGAGTGAGTGGGCTGGAAAAAGGTGGGGCTTGATGTGAGGGAAATATAAAGAGAGATAAAACTGAGAAAGATGGCTGGATTTAGGAATGCTTTTTGGGAATGTGGTA
This sequence comes from Arvicanthis niloticus, assembly GCF_011762505.2. Taxonomy (NCBI): domain Eukaryota; kingdom Metazoa; phylum Chordata; class Mammalia; order Rodentia; family Muridae; genus Arvicanthis; species Arvicanthis niloticus. The sequence continues at coordinate 19,963,512 of NC_047659.1, forward strand.
GAAACCTGGTGCAATGAAAATTCTAGTGAATCTATGAGCATGACAGTAGTGAAGACTCCTAGTAATTGTCATAGGGAGACAGAACCAGCCATCCTCTGTAAGCAGGAAATGCCTCAAGTGAAGGGATTAGGACACCCACCAAGCCACAAAACCTGACCTACAGGTTGCTATGCCTACTGGATGAGCTGGGACTGGAGCCTAGTATAATCCTCGTGAGAGAGAACAGATATATTTCATCTAACAACTGATGAGAGCAAATACCGAGTTCCACAGACAAATATTAGAAAGAGCTCCAGGAGTCCTGTGGAAGAGGGGGAAGAATGATGGAAGGAGCCAGAGGAATCGAGAGCACCACATAAATAGTCCAGAGAATCAACTGACGGAGACTCAAGTGGGCTCAAAGATATCATTGTGCTTGTACTGGTTTGACCTAGGACCTCTGCATATATGTTGTGGTTGTGTATACAGCCCAGTGTTCTTGTGGAATTCCTAATAATGAGAACAGGGTGCTCCCTCTGACTCTTTTCCCTGCCTTTGTGATGCCTTCCTCTTACTTAGTTGTCTCATCCAACCTTGATGTGAGAATATTACCTGGTCTTATTGTAGTTTGTTAATCCATATTTGGTTGATATCTCTGAATGGTCTGTTCATTTTTGAGTGGAAGTGAAGTGGGCATCACATCCAGGGAAAAGGGCGAGGTACAGGATGAGATTGGAGAAGGAAAGGGAAGGAAATTGCAGTTGCGATGTAATATATAAGAGAAGAATAAATAAAAATGAAAAAAGATTATTGGCTCTTGTACCACACCAGAATGGAGGTGGCTTCCATTCTTAGAGTCTACTCTCTGCAAGAAGTGTGTTTACCTCTGAGCATCCTTATAGTCATTTGCATTGCTATCATGCTATGAAAAAGCTGAAACTTGTACATACACCCACACACTCACAGAGAGATACACATACATCGTCTTAGTCATAAGTAATAGAAATAAAGGTCGGCAATCAATGAGCTCTAACTTGTTACCAATCTATGGTAAACGTGAAACTGTATCATTCATTTTATGATTTGTACTGAAGTACAATAGTTGCTATTGTTTGGATATATACTGTTATTTGATCATTTTCTATTAGCTCAGGTAAGTTTTTTGAAAAATTAAAAACTTATTCCATCATATACATTTCATTAAGACACACCCAGAAATCTCTTGAAATTCATAAGCAAAGAGGATGCTGAAACTGGCTGTGAATGAACTACCATGAAAGGCATTCTTTTGCTTTTATATTTTCTATATTTTATTGCTTTATTTACAAAATGAAAATCACTTTTTTTAGGCTTATGTTACAAGTTGTATTAAATCCTTTTGAAGAATGCCAAATGATTATTAAGTGTTGTTTCATTTTCTTGCTTACTTCTGAAATAATCAATTGAGTTCTCTTAACTATGGGTGGACTGTTGTTAATTGTTTCTACAGTTGTGTTACTGCTGTCAGTTCTCTTTACTGTCAGGAAGATTGCAAAATGTTCTTGTAACAAGACCAAATTAGTCAACCTTTTAAGATATTAGGCTTTCTGTACTCCTCTCAGTATGATGCATTCTTATATTGACTGATAACTACTTTTAAAAGTCTTGTGTTTAATATATATTAACATATGCAATTTAAGGTATGAATAAATTTAAACTTAGAATTATATGAAATTTTAGATATTTAATGCATAGACTTTTAAAATATGAAATACTTATTAAAATGCAACTTTTCTAAGATTACTGAATTTATTCTCTCAAGGGAATAACAAAAAATAGTTTTACTTAAAATAAGTTATGAAGCTATACCTTATAAGCTACTGAACTGATTGGCAGTTCAGGTTTTAGGAGAAATGAAATATACAAAATACTAACACGGTTATAAAATACCCTGCATTCACAAATTATGCATGATCTTACATAAAATAAAACATATCCTATACCTTGACTATAAGTACAAACAAACTAGATTTTCTAGACTTTCTCTATCAAGCCAACAGGAGGTCTCAGTAGATTACAGGCCATTGAGACTTATTACTGTTTGTATTTATTAAAAACATATGAATGAGTTTGTATGTATGTCCATGTATCCTGCATGGGTATATATGTTCACATGTATTCATGTGTTCAAGACTGTGTGTCCTGCATGCATACATCTGTGCCCATTTGTGTATGTGTGTGCAAGTGTATATTTGAATATGCTTGCCTACGTTCATTTCTCTGTTCTTTTTCTTCTTTAAAAAGAAATCAGGTGCCTGAGGGAAGACAAGGTACTGACTCCTGATTTGTTCTTGTCATTGCCATGATTGTTTGCCTTTATATTTAAAAACTAAAATATTGTGATTCTCTTGAAATTTTTCTAAAGTACTACAATGAGAAAATAAAATTTGATAACTTTAGTGTTTTAATTTACGCCATGGTAAAACAACTAATTTTGCTAAGCCGATTATGCTTTGTGTCAGTATTTTACTTTATTAGTGATCTTTCCATTTTTTTATAAATGCTAAAACAATGTGCACTATATCAAGCAAAATTTGATTTTATTTCCACTGCCCTGCTGCTTTGACCAATGTCTCATTACATCCCTTCTAACACATCTCCTGAGTTAATCACTCTTTTGACATTCCCTGTTTATATATAGACATACTTGTAGAACTCTGATTCTCATTTATTCTCTCTCTCTCTCTCTCTCTCTCTCTCTCTCTCTCTCTCTCTCTCTCTCTCTCTCTCTCTCTCTCTCTCTCTCCTTTCTTTATTACCCTACTACATCCAATCCCCTGTCACTCTTCCTATGGTCATGTCGTCCAGGCTAGTCTTAACTCTTAGACTCAGGTGATGTCTTTAGCACATACACCCAAGTATTTGTGAATGAGAGATGCACCACTCTATCTTTCTTTAATATTTTTCAAAGAAACATAATGGGTGGATCATATTGTGAGTCACATCTTTTGCAATTTTATTTATTGCTACTATAATACATACATAAATAAATATGTCACACATATTAAAGCCTGTTGTTGTTTATGTTGTAGAGGTGGCCCCAAAGTTTGTCCCATATTTCTTATGTAAATTCTTATGTATTATCAGAGTACTGTACAAGGTATTTGGTAGACACAGTCTCACCAGCAATAGCAGTTCTTCTAAATCGATTATGTGAGTAACAGCTTAATTAATGATTTACTTCAAGTTATCCTGATAGTTTTAAAAAAAAATCAATAACATCGTTTTCAAATGGTTACTAAGGCCTTTTATTTGAACTCAAACTGACAAAATTGTTTCTTCTTTTTCTGTTGAGTTATTTGCATTTCTAAATTTGTGATTCTGTAGAAATTAAATTTGTTTTGATAATTTCATACATGAGCAGAATTTATTTCTATCAGTTTAACCCATCCCTCTCCCCCCCCAATGTCTCCCATATTCTCTCACCATCTCTCCTCAGTCATGACCGCTTCTATTATAAATATTATTAATTTACATGTTGCTCTGTGTGTATATATATAGATCATATATACATGAATATATATATATTTATATGTTATATGTTACACAGATAAAATCAATACATACACAAATTATACATATATATGCATATATAACATATACATATATATTATATACATGTATATACATATATATATATGTATATGTATGTTTTATATATATACACATACAATGCCTTGTTTTGTGTAGAAATGATATCATACTCATTTGAAAACACAGTGATCCATTTAAGTGAACTTTTAAAAAAGCGTTGATTTGGTTAAATTCTTAGTGTCATAGCACATAGTTTCATTACTTTTATTATTAAAAACAGGCAAGCAATAATCAATCACTGGAAATTTAAATCTGAATGGATGTGGAAAACAGAAGATCATAAACCAAAGAGCATTCTTCTAATTATGTGAAGGCTACAACCCTCATCTCTCACTACTATGAACCCAACAACACCAGTACCAGTCATTACAATCAAAAAAGCATCTGAAGTAAAAGTGTGGTAACTTCATGCAAGAAAAAATTGAAGGACATTCACAGTCTGACTCTAAAACTTGGCATGCTATGGCTGATTCTCTTTCCATTGTGAAAAAGTGTGTTTAGGCACCTATTTTATTACATTCACTATCACATCAAATGTTAACTAGTCTGGCAAAATAAAGATAGTAGGAAATATGATGTCCTTTCCCATTTAGGAACCTAGCCTAGAAAACAAAAGTGTAAAATGATTCTAAGTAACCATCACATGGGAAGAACTCTGACTTCTAAGATACAGTCATACTGCTCACACTATTAGATGTCACCTGTCTGGCTGAGAGACAAAGATTCTGCATAGCCATCCAGAAACCCAGAAGCAAAAGTACAACAGCTAGGACCATGGCAGTGATTGCTTTTGATTCCACAACATGTCAAAGTTCTTAAACAACTAACAACAGAAATCTAAGAAAGACACAAAAGACTTTGACAATCCACCCATGGTTACATCATCTCTGACATTCCATTCATGTTAACACTATCTAGAGAGAGGGTACCATCCTGGCCTTGATCTTCAAAATGAAGTAATGTAGCCTTGGTGGGAAACAATGCCTACAGAAGTTATTATATGAACGCATTGAAAGCATTGATGAGAAGTTAGAGGTGACTTCTTTCTAGAAAGTCTTAAACCTTGAGTTAAAAATGGGTCTGGTAGGAGTGAAAATTAGCTTACCATTAGCTTTAATTTTCATCAAATAATAATTTTTACAGGGCCCCATATAGGCAAGAAATTATGCTAATAAAACAAATGTTTTCCTTAGCAGTGATTACCTTGAATTGTTCAAATAATTGTGATACTAAAGATGCAAATATTGTTACTTAAAATTCCTTAGTCCAAGAAGAACATTCTTTCCTGGTTTATTCTTTTTCCATACTCATTTTCACTTAATCCATCAAATAATCACATGATAGGGAAGAGGTAAAAAATGTATCAGAACAAAGAAATGATTATTTTTTTTCTACTGACAATTTTCTACCAATTTCATCAAAATAATATTTTGAATTTGTAAAAGAGACTGTTTTCACAGTCATACTTAGACATAGAGGATCACATTTCCTCTAAATTAAAATCTCAAATTGTTAATTTAAAAATTATTTAAAAATAAAATATTTTAAAATAATATTATTTAAAATAATAATAAAATAATTTAAAAATAAAAAAATTAAACAAAAACCTCAAACTGTTAATTTAAAAATAATTATTTGATGAAATACAGAAGATAATTCAAGATATAGAACAGACTGTTTGAAACTTTCACATCACACATCTCTTGGCCTAATCAGTAACAGAAATTCAGACTGGTTAACTTTAGTTTAAGAAAATTATTAATGTGATGGAAATATACACCGTGTCCCATCATTCAGCTTGAATTATAGCAAGCCCAAATCATACTTTTCCCTCATTAGTACAGGTAGTTGGGGTATGCACAGGTGGGAAAGACAGGTCAAATCCCATGCTAGGTCATGTTACCATATTCTCCCTATAAGATTGAATAAGAAGTTTTGGTTTATTCCTAAACAAAATTTTCAGCAAGAATCAATGAGAAGTGCTGACAGGAGTCAAATGTTGTGAGAGAACACCATAGTTTTCATTTCTGAATGTAACTAATCAGAGAATATGTTACTCAAAAATAATTAAGCATGGTTTTTAAGTGGAAAACATGTAGATGTATAAGGTACCTAATTAGTGTCTTTGGAGGGGGGGTTGTCTAGTACAAATTTGAATAATCTTTCCTGCTAAAATGCACATTTTTACACATTTAATCTATACCATCATGATATTAGAGAGGACAAAGCCTTTAGCTAATGCTAATTAGTTACTTTGGAATTTTTAAATAATTTAGTTAAAGATTTTTATATATTTCTTTTTCTAACATAAAACAGAAATAATTTTACATTTTAAATTGAGGAAAGTAAGATAAGGAATATGTTTAGGCATTACTTGGTGGAACCCTGGGCCGCAGCAAGGGCAAATTCATTTTCTTCTGTATATGGGTTAAGATTTATTCATTATTATAAAAAAGTATAATTTTTTGAGGAAAAATATAAAATATAAATTTCTTAGAGAAATATTATTTTCATAAGGTAAAAATAATTAGCTAATACTATGGACCCATAAAATTATTGATATATATTGATAAAAATCAGTATGTAAATTTATGTATATATATATATACAGATATATATATATATATATATATATATATATATATATATATATATATATATATCCTCCTAGGGAATTTAAAAATTAATAGATTAAGTGGAAACATTTAAATAACATATTAGTTGGCGTAAAATAAGATTTTTATATGAAAAATCAATTCACGTTTGAAGTCTCTGAAATATTGGAGTCAGGCAGTAATATCACTTAAAATTTTGCTAAAGGATGATGAGGTATTGGATATAGCAAATATGATAGTAAATTTCACTCTGTGATTTTACAACTGAGTTGTGATTCAAATTTGAGTAATAAATGGTGTATTTGTAAAAAATAAAAGATATTTGTGCTAATTTTAAAACTCCTACAACTGAGAAAATGTGCAATACAACTTCGGAAAAGTCTGTGATGGCAGAGGAAATGGGTTAAATGTGCTTATGAAGAAATAGGAAGGGAAATGACATGGGAATTATTGTGACTTGTTTCTAGCATAGTAGTAGGACCATAAGAGTCAGCGCTACAAAGATATGTCAAGCTCCAATAGACATGGGCACTGAATTTTATTCTATTCTACACATGATGACATAGAAATAGATGATCACTAAATAATTGGTCCATATTCATATATCATATTAAGAGGCAGAAGTAAAATCTAGTCTATCTAAAATATATCTTGTTTTTATAGTACTTTGCACTGTGTTTAGTATGTCGATGTTGTCTGCATTGTGATTCCAAGGCCAACCAGCCCACCTTCCAGTACAATGAAGAAGCTCCCCCACTTTAAAAAAGAGGATGTAAGAAGAATGGCAATCAAAGTGGATTGCATGGCTACTTACTCATCCTCCTAGAGTCTAACTTTAATTAAACGAGTTAATTAAAATCCCATTCCAGTTTCCATGTCACTAAAACAAAGGAAATGGAAAATCCCCACAGTTCTTTCCAAGTCTACTAATGTAATTTCTCAAAGCCATTCATTCACTTATCTCTAAACAACTCTAAAATATGTTGCTCTTTGGAGACATTATTTAGATAATAGCTTTCTCAGAGTGTTGTTGGGCATGGTGGGTTGCAGCAACAATCCCAGCACTTCAAAGGCTGAAGCAGGGCAATCCCTTGCATTTGAGATCAGCTTGCCCAAATAGTGAGATTTTGTCTGCAACATGAAATAAATAAAATATGAAAAGTGAGTTTGGTGAGACTTTATGACATGTGCAGAAACAGATGCTCCTCTACTCATGTGAAACAAGTTATCACAGCCAGGGAGGCACCAGCAGGAAGAGAAAGTCAGTGTTCTTTGTTGTTGTTTCTGTTGTTGTTCTGTTTTGTTTTAATTTTATCCTGTTCTGGAGTTCTACTTTGTATTTGCCCTTGAAGGTTATAAGTGCTTTCAGCACCCTAACAGGAGGAGGGGAATGCTATGCTAGGGAATAGAAGAGAGGTGTAACAGCAGCTGAAGGTGAAATACTCAACTGGGGCTGGGGCATAAGAAAAAAATTGCAGGGAAGAATGGAAAGAGAAAGGAGAGGAGTTGTGAAATAAGGTCAGCGGCCTATCCAGCTGCACTCATGATCAGCATTCTATTCAAGTGTAAAAATTTCACTGAGACTTCAGAAGGGTTTGTGTATGAGGCAGGGCTAAAGTGAACAAGGCTTTCTTCTTCTGTGGTGAAGATGTCAATCCCAGAGTGGCCGTGTCTCCCTTGGGCTCAGTGTTAGCCTCCAACCTGGAAGACCTACATGAATCAGAGACCTAAATAAACTTTGAGAAGAGCCTAAAAGCAGCTTGCATGTTCTATTCTGTTTAATTTTTATTTATTTTAAACCAGGGGCAAGTCGAAGGCTGTGAGGAAAGACCCAATTGTTTCTGTTTTCCTTAACAGAACTTGTACTGCATCGCAACGGGAATGAATTGTAGACCTTGGAATCCGACTTTCGCTGGACTTGTTAGGTTAAGTTCACTGGCACCAGCAGTGATCCCCTGGAAAGGGTAGACCAACACTTCTGGCCTCCTACTAGTATCATAATTAAAAAGCCAATCTACTTTGCATCTTAAATCTGGAGCCCAGGTACTGTAGACTTCCTGCTAACTATACCTTCATTTATTTTAAAAACAGAAATGATCCTGCAACACTGTTGATTGATTGATCCTAGCTGGAAAATTATTTTAATAAATATACCTCTTATATCTATTCCTTTAAAAAATGACACCTCACCCCCCCCACACACACACACATGCACACACGCACACACATGCACACATATGCACATGTACAGGCATATACTTTTTTATCTGAGTCTGCTGAGTGGGAGGGGCCAGGAGAACTGTGGTAACCAACAGGTGGCCAGACACTGGATCAGTCTCCCCAGTCAGCAAGTTCCCATCTGTTTCTTGGAATCTTCATGTGTTTGTTCAGCTTATTATGGCAGCTGAGCCTCAAACTCATTCTTTGTGAGCTACCAGCAGATGCTTAACAAGGTGAGCCAAAGGGAGTCTGGTCATTAGGCACTGTGTTAAGACTGACACAGCTGGAATCTGTTTTCCCTATGTTTTTCAAGTGCTAACCTACAGATTCACTTGATAGCTTTCCACAGGACGTCATTGGCCATAAATGAGGCATACGGATGGCACTGGAAACCTCAAGCAAAATGCTGATGCCATGCTGTTTGTTTAGACACTTCAGCTCATTTGGAGTTGAACAATGCTTTGGAGACTACCAGCATCCTGGATTAATGCCTACCAGTCTTTGAAGAAGAGTCTTGGGGATATTCTACAGATGATCACATCTTGCTGAGAAAAGGTTGGTGAACTACACTATGAAGTGAGAAAGAATTAGAAGTCACACATCATAGGCTTCAAAGGTTCATTAGTGTTAGTGCCATCTTAGGATGTTGTTCAGTGCTTCACACTACAGCAAGGAATCTTCCAGAACCAGTGGTCCAAATGTGAGAAACTTGTATTTTGAAAAGGACTTCTTTGAGCAAACCAGCAAAACAGTTTTTTTTTTGCTGGTTTTGCTCTGTTGCTGACCTATTGTTATTTGCTTCATACATATTTGTAAATTCTTGACATACATTTTTTATTTCTATGATTTTTGTATTCATTTTTGGAATATGCTTGGCTACTCTTATTTGGGGAATAAAATGAGTGTAGAAAAGTACTTGCTTATACAGAAGAAACAACTGATAGAATTTCTTTGCATCCTATTCAACAGAAGGCTGATAATTAGTAAAGAGTGGAGTAAGACCAAATTTCTGCTGGTCTGAGGCTATACAGAGAGACCTCTTTAAAACTGTGTGGGATATATATATATATATATATATATATATATATATATATATATATGTATTTGAAATTTACATCTTTTGGATGTGTCTGGTACATACAAAGACACAAGTGAACCAAGAGTGGGCAGTGGGCATTTGCTAAGAACAATTTCCAACTGAGTCTATTTTTGTCCAACATGTGGTTTGTCCAGTTTGGACTTTCCTGGTGGAATCTGAAGCCAGAGGAATATAGCTTCATATGCTGTAGTCATGCTGAGCATATAACCAGAACACAGGTGCTTGTCAAATGGGAACATTTCTAATTGGCTGAGAACGGACCCTGTCTGAACACAGGATACCAGATGCTTCCTTGCTGACATCATCATTACTAATTCCAACAGGGAACTGAGAAGCTGCCAAGAGAAGAGCTGGGCCTTTTATGGGTCTGAATCACAGAGGATCACCAGGGAGGAAAAAAAAAGTGGTTTCATTGTTAAACTACTTTAAAATGGCAGTGTGATCTATCCTATTTTCTTAGTTATGCTTTGAAGAGACACCATGACCACAGCAACTTTTATAAAGGAAAACACTTAAGCTAGCTTACAGTTTCAGACATTCAGTCCATTATCATCATTGTGGGAAGCATGGCAGCATGCAGGGAAACATGTTGATGAGGAGTTGAGAATTCTACACCTTGATCCACAGGCACCATAAGGAGACACTTTCTTCAACAAGACCATTCATATTTCAACAGGGCCAGAGCTCCTAATAGTGTCACTCCCTCGCATTCAAACAGAAATATATGGGCCAAGCATTCAAACACAGAAATATATGGGGGGGTGGGGCAACACCTATTTAAAACACCACACCCATGTACTAATATGCACTTCCTTGAGCTTCTCTCAGGGCTAGGTTTTGGGGTTTTTGTTTTTTGTTTTTGTTTTTTTTGGAATATCTATTCTTCCTTCATTCAAAAATGAGGTTATATAGACATACTGTGTGTTGAATTTGTAAAGCAGAGCTTAACATTACTTACAGTATTCATGAATGTGAAGAAAGTAATGTTTTATGAGTTAGGTGATAAAATGCTAACCTATTTATCCTTAGAAAAATCAGTTTTTAGATTAAGTTCTATTTTCAGAGACTAACATTAACATAAATGTCTGTGTCCAGTAATATGTGGTTGAAGTAATACACTGAAGGCTGCGAATCTTACTTGTCTGTAGAGGTGGAGACCTCACAAACTGAAAGACTGCTCTACCTAAAAAGGCAGTGTCACAAAAGGAAAAAAAAAGTAATACCCCTCTTACTCGTCTTCTGAGTGAATCTTCGTAGCATTCTGTACGGAAGTAAGGAGAAGGCATAAGACTCCTACAAGGGAAGAATAATGTTAGACTTGTAAGTATCCCTGTTGGTAACATATTAAACCATGATCACTATTCTGCCAAGAATTCGGTACCTTGGAGGGAAGAATTATATATTGCACACAAGCCATGGAGGTGAATGTGAGGACATACCAATGGGCTCACCAACAGCACTATGTGACTTGGGAAAAGGAATTGCACCAAATAAGGCACACTGCTCACTGTCCTCCAGGATTTTGCCAATGGCCAACATATTGTCTATCTGTAGACAGAAATTCAAGTTTCGAGAGTCCTTCCTTACAATGAGACTCCAAATTCCAGGGATGATATTATACTTGCTGTAGGGTTTGTGAAAGCTTCCAGGAAGCTCAGAGATGCATTCCTAGGGCAGGATAACCAGTGGTACTGCTTATTCAGGTCTTGCCTCAGAGTCACCAACATTGTCCTTAAAAGTTCTCCACCTCTCCATTTCAGTCCAACTCCTTATACACATGGGACAATGGAAGGTGTCAGGCAAAGTGTCCTCTCTTTAGTGATCCATTCTATGCCTTATATTTCTCTCCACATCAGAATAGAAAGATCATTTTCATCTGGTCTTAGGTTAAAGGGGGGGCAGCAATTAAAGATATATTTTTCAATTAAACATTTGGAAATATTTCATTCATGTTGTATTCATGGGCAAGTTACTGATCATTTTGATCTGATCTTAGGTTAAAGGGGGGGCAGCAATTAAAGATATTTTTTCAATTAAACATTTGGAAATATTTCATTCATGTTGTATTCATGGGCAAGTTAATGAACTTTTTGATCTAAGACATTCTATTTGGATTCCAATCTTACAAGTCCCATAGTCTAGTTCAAGATCAGTCTGTCACTTCTGACTATATGACGTTATATAAAATCACTTCCTTTTTCTCTTAGATGAATGAGGGACACTAGTCTTCTTCAGCTGTTGTTACAGAGGGTATTATGGGAAACCACTTAGATTGCTGCCTAAATGTTCATACTATTTTTCGTTCACTCTTCTGTATTCAGAATTGACTTTTATAGCACTTGACAGTGTCTTTTTCTCTTTCTTTCCTTCCTTTATTTCTTTCTATTTCTTTCTTTGTAGAACTCTGTTCACAAGAATTTGACAACTTTTTCTTAGCTCCCCTTTCAGTTTTCTCACCATGTACTTGAGAAGAAAGATTTGGGATCTCTATTCTTTCAATCATAAGACATTCCTCCAATGCCTAAGTTGTGATACTGGTTTGGGTGTTAGATTTCTCTCAGAATTCAGATTTTATTTATGTGTTACTCAAGAACTTATGGAATCAGCATCCTAACTTTTAATTGTACATTCTGTATCTCAGTAAAGTGATGGCACCACAACATTGGGGAACAACTTCCAATATTATTGATAAGAACAGGAGATATCAACCAACCAGGCAGATCATAGCAAGGGCTTCAAAAAATTTTATACTTGTACAGAAGTTAGGAAAGTCCTTGTTACTGTCCTGGCTAGAGGCTTTGTTTCCTGTAAGGTTGAACTGGTTCTTTCTTTTTCTTCAGTTAAATGCCAGTGCCTGGAAACTATATGTAGGAACAGGACAGAAATGAGAAGATGATCGTAAACACCTGGCAGACAGATCAACTAAACTGCCCTCTGTGCACTCCATTTCAGCCATAAGCCCTGTGAAAAGTGCCTGTTTTCAGAATCTGATCCTGTGTATAGCTCTTTCAGTCTTCCCTAAGCTCTCACTCAGAACTGTGAATGAAACTAGCTTCTAAGAACATTCTCTTTGTGCCTGTCAACTTTATTCTTCAAATTCTTTAAACAAGAGTCAAGACACAGACTCAGCAGAATTTTTCTATGAGTGTAAAGGTGTTCCTGAGTTAAATGTACTCCATCAAATTCAAAGACACTCCACTTTTCATGTGTAAATATGTGTAGCCTTCACTTTTACAGTAAGAATTGGGATATATCAATGACATAGATTCTTAAATAAGATGTTACTCTCATTAAGAAAATGATTCCTTCTTTTTTGTCATGAGAAAAACATGATTCTGACTCATTTATCATATTGAAAAGTTTGTTGTATAAAACATAAATTAAGATACATAAGTTTTCATCTTATTGACCAAACCCCGATGGTCAATAACTTATAAATTTTTTCAGGATTTGTTTTTTTCCTTCCTTTCTTCTTTCTTCCTCCTTTTTTCTTTTAGTTCTTTCTTTCTTTCTTTCTTTGTTTTGATTGTATCACATACATAAACATTTTCTGTTTACTTAGTTCATTAATAGAAAAGTGAAAAGAAATGAGCACAGCAGAGAATAATAATAGGGAGCTTCTGCAGAAAAGCACAGTAAAGAATTGGAAAAAAATTAGGGAAAAGGAACAAGGCAGCCACAAGTTTTTATTCTACTATTTCACACTAAGTCTTTTATTGTGATCAGGCAGATAGTATTAAATTTCTTGTAATAGGAATATGCGAAGTTAGCTTAATGAGCCCAATAGATAATAATTTTTAGAGATTAGATTGTGAATTGATTGATTATTAAGGTAATTAAGAGAAAAGTGTGTCAATTTATAAAAAACGATAAAGGAGCAATGGAAAGAGAAAGAAAATGTCAAAGTGACCGATTTTGGCATCTCTAAATCAGATACCATGCATAAGGAACATTTTCAGTTCCAAAAACAAAGCCATGTCTTCGAAAGATGGGCGATAGATTCTGAAGCCAGGCTTTATGATCCCCTATACTTTTGGAAATCCAGTTATGCTAAAGAGTCAGGTGTGGCTATTCCTGCTGAGCAAAGTTAAACATTCTTGTGCTCAATCTCTATTCTGATTCCAGAACCACATTCTGATTGTTATTTGTCAGTCTTCTTTGGTAAGAATATGAATTGGTCAATATGAATGTGTGCCTATTCCACACGATACCTTATTCTTATAAATTAATACTGTTGTGATTATGTTCCTGTTGTGATTCATCTGCAGTTGAGAATGCATACATCCTGAGATTTTATCCCTAAACAACACCATCCCTAGATGTACTGAAGCACTAAGTTTCTGGCTTTTGGCAGAGAAAGTCTTCTCCTTTCCTGGTGCTGATCTTCCCTTTAAAACTCACCCTCTTGTTGTTCTTGAATTTCACTCTTTAAATTTGCAAGACAATGAACTGGAGGCTACAGACTCCAGTTAAGAGTCTTGTGACTGAGGTGTTCTAGCACTCTAACTTCTGAGTAAAAGCTCATTTGGAGCAGAAGAGAAATCTTCCTGCTGAACTGAAAGAAACCTCACTTTTCCTGAGTGATTAGGACTCTAGTAATCTGTAACCTTCTCTTCTACATATAAATCACAATTTTTAAATAAGCTATTTCTGCCTTTAGGTAGATCCATCATCCTCAGTGTTTTCAGATGACCTACTTCAAATGCAAATCTTGTCATTTTATCCACCTGCTTAGCTTCCACTAATGTCTCCCTATTGTCCACCGGAATAAAATTTAAATTGCTTTGCTAGGCTCAAGGTTCATTACAATACATCTATTGCCTACTTTTAAAACCTATATCTTTTAGCATAACTTTTATGATCCCATACCATCATACACATATTACTTGTGGCTGTAATACATTACATACATAGGTTATACATTACACAACTCTAGCTTCTGAGTATGACATTTGTATTAGCAGAACTGGCCTTCCTTTCTTCTTTTGCCTGAATGTAGATCAGGCAAACATTCATTGTCCTTTTGAAATGTTGTTTGCTCTATAGTTCTACAACAGTCAAAACCACCTTTAAATAAAAAATTCAACAAAAGTTCTTCATGTCTGTGTTTTAAGGTTGATCATATTTTGCTAGCTATTAATTTATATACTTGGCTTCATTTTACCATAGTCTCAAGGACGTTAATGACAATGCAATACTAACCATATTAAAGGAGTAGCTAGCATATCATTTTGCTAATAATAAGTGCTTGGTATTTTTGAAAAAAAAAATTTGTAAGTGCTCAAGCGCAACACTGAATTCATTTCATTTAATTGATGAATTAATATAAAGATTATCTCAGAGGAGAATAGAGGCAAGCAAATACATTCAATAAAAATTCTAATAATATAACCAATTAAACAATCTAGACAACTAAAATAAATACTAACAATAAAAGCAATAAAATACATTAAGTGAGTTTTATATTGTATACATCATAAAGATTTCTGGATCTATATTTAGCAGTTTTATTTACTTAATATCGTAATCTTTCTTTACAAAAACGTATTTTCAACATTCAGCTAAAAAAAAGAGACAGTGAGTAGGAAAGAGAATAAGATACAAAGAAATGCCAAGAAAACAGGTAAACTGAGTTTGTCTTGTCAATAGCCTGAACTTGAAATCATTTTATTATAATTTTATTCCTTACTGGCATCTATTCCTTCTTTGTTGCTGGGCATTTGTGTTTAAGGGAAGTTTCAGTTCTGTTGGGTTTGTGTTGCTTTGTTTTGTTTACATTTTTTAAGGGCACATCTTACTTTCTGCTTGGCATTAGCAATGCCCTGGGGAGCAGTTTTGGAGATAACAAGTGCTGCAAACAGAGGGAGAATGGGCCTTAGAACTGCAGGAACAGCAAACTGAAGCTTTGCCTAATAATAAAGCTGGAGGCTGGGGAGTCCTCATGAATGAGGGATTAGGCACCTGCACTCTACTTCCTTAGCTGGAGCTGCTTGGGAGGAAAAACTAACTTATGGGGCAAAACTGATGTCTCCTGAGAAATTATGCTTGTTTGGTTAAAATTAACTTAAATTACAACAATTGAAATATTACACTTTTCCTAGACACCCATTTAATTTTAAATATTTTCCCCTACTTCATTAATTTATACTTATAAATAGAAAGAGTTTGAGCTTAGAGAGCCATTACACATTGTTTTCTTTCTTTGAAAGGACAGAATAAAAATGAATCATTTGAAAGGCAAGGCCTAGCAGAATTAGCCTTGTTGAGATGAGCTAAGCAGAAGTGTATTCTAAGGAAATACAGTTGCAGTGACAGATGGCTAAGAGAGCTAAAAGGTAGAAAAATAGAGACACCATGAGGGAAGACCTTCTGGGGAGATTTCTCTTATCCTTTAAAATTCATGAAAAACTCTGGATAAGTCATTAGGTAAGGGTCTGTGACCCAGATTCACATATTTTTTAGAAAGGAGATGGAGCTGAGAGTCAAAAAGGCAAACGACAAAGTAGAACTAGAACCAAAGTATATCAGATCATAATACAGGTACAAGGCAAAAGTAAAATATGATCCTTATGAAATCAATGTATTTAGAACCTCATATAACTGCATATTTTGTGGTGCGTAACTCCTTGACTTTCTTTAGGGATAATTCCCTAGGGCTGAGAAAATATGTATCTATTTTGACAGGCTACTCCTTTATACTCGGAAAGTATAATGGCTCTACTTGCACCTGGCTCACAGACTTCTCACTTCTATTAGACCATAAATTTGTCTTGTTTAAATACATTCAGCCTATGATTCTTGCTACAGCAGAGAGATACTAACACAACTTCTACTCTGTCATAGGATTAGTAACAAGGGGCTATTATAGCAGGATGGAGAGAAAAACTCAAGACCCTACCTGAACTTTGAAAACTTTAATCATCATTCTTGCTCAAGCTAACAACAGTTAATGTACCTGCCTCATTCAATCTGGGGGAAACCAGGAGATACTTGCAATTCCTTTAGGGAGGCTGGCTCCAAAATGGAAACAAGGTCTTCTTTGTAGCAAAGACCAGTGAGGTGCAGCAAAGACCAGTAAGGTGTTCAGTGGTGAAAGCAGTTTGGGAAGGAGACTTGGAATTTCTGCTGTATGAAATCTTCACCCAAATCTCCTGTCTATATGTCCATGGGTAAGGAATCATGTGATACGTATAGAAAGAATTTTCTACATAAAGTTTCACATAGTTCAGTTGTATACTCCCAAAACTTAGGACTTCTGAAGTTCACAAGTGACCCTAAACCTTCATCAAAATATAAATTATAATTTTAGACCTTACAAAATAAAGAGAAAGCTCGCTGTATGTAATGTAGACCTGGTATAGACCTATGTTGAGTTTTTGACTACCATGCTGGAAAATTATTCGAAATAGGGTTCGTTGTTGACAAGGTCAATTTCTGTTCTTCATGTTTTCACACTGTAGGGGAAGGTGCTGATACTAAAGTCAGGTTCATTAATTAGTTCTTGATTTGGTTAATAAGCAAGTCAGGAGCCAATTGCTAGGTGGAAGAGATAGATGGAACTTCCTGGTCCCAGGAGGGAAAGAAGAGGCAGAAAAAGAAAAGGGACATTAGGGCCAGGCCTTGGAAGGAAGTGCACAAAACAATTGTGCTCCTGAAAGCTAGAACCAGTGACCTCAGCCACTGGCAGTTATCCAAGGAGGTCAGTGGGTCTGGTGGCAGCAATCTTGGAGCTAAGCTGGGAGGGGCCAGAGCACAGGCCATGGTCCCCGTCAAAAGCACGGGTGTGATTTTTATTATTACACACAACATTTATTCATCAACAATACAGTGTCCGCAAAGATTATGAGTCGAACCCTTCCACAACTCTATTCCCTGCTGTTTATTCATGGGCAATCAGTCATTTGGGAAAATAAACGTTTTCTTCTCCAGTACTTCTCTCAAGATTTCTCAGTGGGAGGCATCTACTCTACAACTTCATTTTTGGTTATTAGTGATGAAGATGTGCAGTGCTAGCCACACACTTTGGTTAACCGGCAACATTGCAAGACAGTTCATCAGTCCACTTTTGATATCCAGAGAAAATGAAAACAGTTCTTTATTCCAGTGGATTCTTTTATACAAGGCTGTATCAAATTTCCCAAAAGTAAACATTGTGTTCTATATGATGTTGTTCAGATGCCCATCATTCCATTCACAAGAAGGTTTAAGGATATTCTTATGGTATGTATTCAAGGCAACATTAGTAAAATATTAGTCATGCCAATGGGTGGCTAGCCACATTAAAATCAAGGGGAATTTTTATATTATGTAAAACTAATCTAAGTTATCTCATATTACTATTTATAATCCTTTTAATTCTGTACCTTCTCTCCTGTTATCTTAGAAATACTACCAATTAATTTTAAATCATTTTAAAGCACTACTTTTTCACACTCAGATGAAATCCTAAAACTCATTTGTATAATACAGATGTCTCTCTGTCATGTACACACACACACACACACTGCAGCCCCTCTGAGTGGTTAGACAGCCAGCATAGTACAGTACTCATTATCATCATTCATGTCATTCCTAGGAAAATATACAACACTTTCGGAAGTCCATGAAAAGTAGATATTCACAGAGCCCTGGGAGTCATGTACCTGAACCAAAAAATAAAAAGGAAGGGGGGGGGGGACACTGATGGATTTCACCCTGCATTTCTTAATTAGCCACAACAATTTTCACATGAATTTAATAATTATTATTAAAAGTTATTCACAGTCAGGACACATTAGCAAAATAGTTCTTTTCCTGCTAGATTTTAAAGTAAACTAAGTAAGTGGTCCTTCAGACAAAATTTCTAATAATACCCGAAGAAAAAACATTAGTATTTCTTACTTGTTTCTGTGTTATGCAAATCAAGAACATGTGATTAAGAAATGTTTACATTTAAAAGAAGACAGGAATATAATGTGAAGAAATCAGGAAGGTCTGAATTTTTTTTTTTTTTTTTAAGTTTATAACATTTCACTGAAAATATGTGTATCCACATGGCTACACACATTCTCCTACAAATAAAGAAAAAATGGGAGAAGCTCAAATCTGTGAGGTTTAACAATAAAAACAAAATAGCACTCAAAAACCTCCAGGGAGAGATTAAAATAACTTTAAGTATTTTAGTGGTATCTGAAGTTAAAATGAATCTTTGAAAATTTGTATTTTTATCCAGTTACACTTTGTGTGTGTGTGTGTGTGTGTTATCAATAACCTCCAGGATATTGCTAGTGCTGGGCTTATTCTACTTTGTTGAATATTTTATTAGACAAAAGATCAAGATGTACCAAAAATAAACAATACCTCAATACAAAATAAATAAAGGCACACACCAAACATTGTATAAAAACAGAGTAAATATTCATCATCTTGTTTGAGGTTCTCTGCCAATAAGTGGAGAATTATTCAGGAACTCAGAAAGGGTTTTCTTTTCTAGTCCTTCTGGATTACTCTACACTTTAGATTAGAGGGACTAACCAGAAAAATCACTTCTCCAAATCAGAATGTCATTGAAATGTTTTAAAATGAAAATTATTTTATTTTTAAAAGATTTTGAAATGTCATTTTATGTGTATGTGTGTTGTTCTCTGTGTGTGTCTGTGGATCATGTGAGTGTGAAAAGGAAGTCTGATTCCCTGGGACTGGAACTACATTTACAGATGACTGTGAGTCCTGAGGTGGAGGTGCTGGGAGTTAACCAGGTTCTCTGGAAGAGCAACCTGTGCTCTTAATCTCCGGGCTAACTCCTTAGCTCCCAAATTACTTTACTTTTAATGATTATCTGTGAATACACATTAATGTGTGAGAAATATGTACAAGCATTGTCCCTCATGGAGGTGTGTTTAATTCCCTGGAGACAGATTTGTAGTTGGTGCTACAAGCAGTAGAAAGCCACATGGCATGGGTGCTGGGAAGGAAAGTTGGGACATGGGTAAGATCACTATGTCTCTTAACCACAGGGCTTTTGTACTATCGTTATAAAAGATTTGCTAAGAGATGAAGAATGCATAAGGCTTATTTTAAAGGTATACACTATCAAGCCTAGCTCCAGCAATCCTATATTAGTCATCTCTTTCCAGCTGAATTTAGCCAGCTCCCTTATACATTCCCAAAGCACAGGCCAACAATATTTGTGGATGCATTTTTACAATATTTTCATGAGTTACTGGAACTTGTATTTCACTTTTTATGACAAATCTCTTTGGGAAATAAATAAGGTATAAGTATTTTTAGAAGCCAAAAAACGCAGAAAGACTAAAGGTGTTTATGAATATTTGGAGGAGAGCTTAAGCTGGGAGAACAATGAATTTGTCATTGAGTAGCATCACGATGGCCGGATGTCATCTCCTTCTGGATGCTATGCTATCACTGGTAGATCATAGATAAGACATAGTTTCTTATAGTTTTAGTAAAATTAATAAAGATTCCTATGAATTTTTATTCTAGCTTTTAAAATTTTGTCAAGTAGCCTCACTATATGAGATAAGGGATGGTGGAGATGGTGCAGCTTTGTAACAGGTGCCCTTCATGGTTTTAAACTTCAGACTAATTGGTATAATAAGGTTATTATTAAAATGATTGGGGATGGAGAAAAGGTGCTGATGGAATTTGCAGCTAATACGGTGCTAGATCCCCAGCATATGCTCTGAATAATGGAATCGCAGTTCCTAAAATGCAGAAAAGAATTATAAATAAAGAACAAGTCTAACTATAATGAAGTATACAATTAGCAGAAGAAGCAACTCAAAAATGAGAGTAATAGCGTTGAGAAATGGCTGCCATCATGTATGTGATGCAAATGCTGTTCTTCATTGCTACCTCCTGCAAAGGACAGTGACCTTAACTCTATCACAGTCTGTGTGTTAGTAAGCACTTTGTAAAAACGAAAAAGCTAAATATTCGCAGAAGTGAAAAGTATATCTATATTAAGGAAGAATAAATCCCTGCAAATGTCTATAAACTCACCTTCACAATCTAAGAGTAATATATTATTCAACCTAATATTTTGGAATCCCTGAAACATTTTGGACACAAGTTTTTTCAATTATCCTATCTTTATTATTAGTAGATAAAAATGACGCCTTTTGTAAATGTGAGGACTTGGTTTTGTTATCAATCAAGGTGTTTATCACAGGAACAGAAAAGGAAATTATAACCTCCAATTCGATACAGGAAGAAAACATCTATATAATAAGCCTATTCTTCGAAATCTGGCAGCATAAGTCTAAGAAGAAAATCCTTCCTCATCTTCCAATGAAAAATAATCTATAACACAACTGACTTCATAAATTAACCATAGCTATTTTACAAGTTTATTGCCTAATTTACAGTTTAATCTCTCAGGTTGAGATTGCTGGCTAACACCTGTTCACAAGGAATTGATGGAATTACATATTGTGAATATCTGTGGAAAAATACATATCAATAAATTTTATTCTTATTTTATTTTAAGTGCCAAGAACCTGAGGCTAGATCAGACATGTTTCTCGGAGAAATCTACTACTATTATTCTCCATAGCAATAAAATTAAATTTAGTGATCTATTACTATATCTAAAAATTAGTACACAGTTCAATCCCGTCATGAGAAGCTCTCTCTTGCAGTAAATGGGAATTAACAATGAGACTCCAGTCTGGGCAAGTGCTGAGACTGAGAGATTTTAAAGCATTCAGTACTAAATGGGATGACTTTATGAAACCCTTCCCCTCAGAGCTCAGGATTATATTCAGAAGAGCAGGCAGATTGATTGTAAAAGACAAAAGTGCTGGTTGACTTCAAGAAAACTCTGTCTCCCAGATACTACAGGTCTGATATGCACATAAACTCATAGAGACTCTGACAGCATTCCTAAACTGTCGACTATGTTCAAATCAGACAAAATCCTAGCAATGAGAAGAGCAAATGGATACAAAATCCTAAGTATGAACAAGAGGTTATTTGGAGCTGACACATGCTGAGGCGGGGAAGTCAGTTTTGTTTAGTGAGTGTTCAGTACCGATATCACCATGCACCAAGTCAGACCTCATGCACAGGAATAGTAGGCTAACACAAAGCAGGTTCCACATGGGGAGAGAGACAGACAGAGAGGGGGGGGAAGATGGGGGAGGAAGAGGGAGAATAAAGTTGGGTAGGAAAGGTGGTATTGAGAAAAATGGAGAGGAGTTGGGAGAGGTAGAAGAATATGATCAAAATATATTGTATAAATTTTTGAATAAAGAAAACAGAAATTGTACCTTGTGTATATTTTGGCTGGGTGTATGTGACTGTGCAACACATTCATACCTGATACCTGAAGATGCCAGATTAGGACATTATATTCTCTAAGATTTGAATTATAGGTGGTTTTGAGCAATGAAGATGCTGGGAATTGAACTTGAGTCCTCAGAAAGAGCAACAAGTGTCCTTAATTGATGAGTCATCTAATAGCCCCTGTATCAATTAATTTTAATTATTCATCTAAAAAATACAATAATACCACTTGATTTTTTTGGTAAGTTGAAAATAAGACATATAACAGACCTCAGGCAATTGCTGTAAAATGCAGTTGTATTGTTCTGTCTTATTTTTTAAGGAAATGTTTTTAATAATTCTCTATATTTTCTTACACTGATTTTCTTATATTTATGTGAATTATTAGGCATAGGTTCATACATTTTGCTGAGTAAAGTTTTGCTCATTAAGCCATACTCTGCTACAACAGGCTTCCATAATAGAAATTCTCTATTCTGTTCCAAAGCTGACAAGCCTTGGGCTGTAGGTCTTCAAATAGAAACAATAATGCAGGGTGTTCAAAGTTCCACATTTCTGAGGACACAAGAAATTTCTGGACATCACAAATGCCAGTATCCAAAAATAGATCATCACCCAAAAGTAGGGGCAATACTTTTTCCTCTTCTGTAGACCCTAAAATATTTGAAAAGAAAGAATGAATCTAACAAAGACATAACTTCATATGACATTAAATCTTTAAGCTTAATTTTAATCTCTAAAATGTTATGCTTCTATTAAAAATCTTGGTAAATTTTAAAATTGTTATGATAACCTTGCTTTTAATTTATCCATTATTTAGGAAAGTGGCTTGTCAAGCAATTAACAATATCGTGCAATATACAATTGTGTCAAAAATGTAAAGGATATTCTACAGTCCTATATTATTTCAATTATCTCTATTGACATAAACTTATTTCAGAGATTTTATCAACAAAAGTCAAAATAGTTCTTTAATTTGGCCTATTTCCTTATCAGAGCAAATGGCCCTTTTAAGTGTACAAAGGAGATAATCACCAATAGATCATATATTAATTCAAGCATAGAAGCAATTCTATTAAACATAGACATAGTGACTCTATGTGACAAAACAGAAGTGGTAAAAAAGTTAACTGTCTTGCTTGGAGTCGTGTGCATCCAAGTAAGTTTATACAAGGTAGAATAATGATAAAAGCTACTATTCAGACAGTCTTTTATTTCCATATATCTTATTCTTGTATATCTATCTACCATTGCATATATAAATATATAAGCATAAACATGCACTCACACACTACACACACACACACATATACACACACACACACACACACACATTAATATACAGGTTAACTTTGAGGCTTTATATCATTTATGAAGCACGGCATAATTAAGGAAAATTTTGCTAGGAATTTGACATTAAAATATTATAAGAATGACTTACTAATGCTGAAAAAATTTCTTACCGTCTGAAGTAGAAAGCAGTTAGATAATACCATTGATTTCTGCAAACGTAGTGCATGAATGTGTTATTTCAATTCAATGTCCTTGAGCTTGCACCCTTATGATGGATGAGCTTTTTTGGCGGGCGGGGGACTGGTTTATCAAATTACTAACCAATAAAAACTCACCATATGTGATATGTACTTCCATATACTTCCTTACTGACTTCAAGGGGCAGCTATCTATGGCATGACCACCCCCTGTAGATGTGCTGTGACAGAGATACATTGTTATTTGCCAATTTCCAGAAGGTACATACATTTTTGTGTAGTGTCCCGGTATGTGTCATAACTTGAGGATTTATTAATTGGGAGACTTATATCCATAATTCTTGTGCTCAAACTTACTGGAAGATACCCATATCTTGGTGACAATAATTACTCTTCTACTTCTAAAATGATGCCTTTGATTAAGTGAGTTTTGGGGAATATAAGCAAAAAAAATATTCCCTTGCTTTCTACCTATTTACTGTCCTCAAGGACAGATGCTTTATATTAATGGCTGACCAAGACATAGATTCTTCTCTTGGGAAACAAAAGATGTGCATGGAACAGAATTTTTCATCTCTTTTTTGCCTCTCCATGTCATACTACAAACTCTCTCAAGTCCTTCTAGTGTCGCCATTATTTTGTTGCTATATTTATGCTTCTGAAGAAGAAAAGCTGCAGTATCCTAAAGTATAGTAAGCTTTCTGTTTTACTACTTGGTTGCAATTGCTTGAGCTAAATAATGCATCTGCAAGATAAATATGACTATACAATCTCCTCAGCATCAGTGAAACTTAAGTTATATTTGTTTGATGACTACCCTATTTTATAAATTTTTAAATTTCTTTCTCATATTTTTAGAATATATGTATATTATGAAATTTTACTTTAAAAGATATAAGAAGTAGCTTATTATGAAAGCTGAAGAAACATAACCTTTAAAATTTAAAAAGAATCCCACCATAAATCCTAATACAGTCTTGCTTTACTGATTGTTACATTATATTGTAATCATCAACCTTCAGATTATTCAACAGTCACTAAAAGTTTACATTGATATATCAAAAAGATTTTATATTTGCTCTCTCTGTATGATGAAATGCTTTTAGTTTGAGACAGGAAATTTAACTAATGAAACACATCACAAAATATTACAGTATATATTTACTTTGATTTCTTTCATTTAGAAAGTGTATTAATATAGGGCATTGTAACTATAATAGTTTTTGAGTGAATGTATATCATTAAAATTTTTTATATAAAAGGTAATTTTTTAAAAACTTAGACTATTGTGCTTAAAATATTAAATAAAATAGTCTTCAAGTTGAATGCTATAGATATACTTAACTCACATAACATATTCCAAAAACTTTCACATCAAAATAATATTAACTATCATGAAAAATGGGATATGAAAGAACATCTGGGTTCTCAACTACAAGAAAGTACACAGTATCTCTGGAGACTGGAGGTGATGCACAGGTTAGGACCGAACAGCCCTAACCACTGTGTATCTGAATACTTAATCCATTGTCACCCACCTCCATTTCAAAATAAAAGATCACGTTCTCCTAAGCAGACTGTTTCAGATCATTTATTCGCACAGAAATAATACAAAGTAAAAGACCATTTGAATGACTGCTTGCCAGGATAGAAACATAATACTTCCACAACCTTGAAATTCATAAAGGTGAGTTTCCTGCTTTACAATCAGCACTACTGACACTTATTTGTTGAATAACTTTGTGTTTTGAAATCATTTAAATGAGCTTTTATATTTAGAATATGGTCCTCTTTAGCAAAACATTTTCAAATTTCACAATAAACAGTCACCTTGGAAACATTCAATTTTTTTGAAGAAACTAAATTAGATATTATGAGTTTTTCCAAATACACATTAACCTCAGTGAGAATCAGATTGAGCTGGAGTTTTATATGTAATCGAGGAATGTAATTTGCTTTTTATTAGCCCTACTCTTAACCGAAGTATTTACAAATCAATACTAATTTTATATTTAATGGGATCCACAAATGTCTCATGCCGGAAGTTCAATTTTTGTGCTGTAGTTACAGATGTGTTTTTGAATTTTAAAAGGGAAGAAGTCAATTGAAAGGTATTATGTATATAAATGGTACCACTTTTCCTCTAAAGTTGAGGAGTCTTTTTGTAAGGAACTGCAGATACTGGCTTAGCTGTGGAATCTCATCATATTAAGGATGTGGATTTCTCCTAAATGCTATCATGAAAGAGGCAAGATGCTGGTGCTTCTGTGAGGATTCTATCTGCCTGCGTATGCTGCCCTCCAGACCCTCGCTTTGAAGTGTGTGGTTTTCCATGTATCTATTTATTAGAATGAGTTTGATAGCTTTTAAAAACTTGCTGGCCAGCCTAGAGTCCAAAGAAATCAGAATTTTGGTGTGTGTTAGCAAATGGCAAGGCTGTCAGCTGTTAATATTTAAAACAAAAGAGAAAGTCATTAATTCCCATGGTCATAACACCAGGCAAACTATATTCCTGCTTGTTCACCTCTCCTCCTTACATTGTGCTTGCCCAAGCCTCTTCACCTGCTTTACTTAATGCTTCACCATAGTCAATATCTATTTTTCATCTCAAAACCCCTTTATTTTATAAGTACTATATAAATGTATTCCAGGGAAATATTTTTAAGTGAACACAAAATTGAACTTCTCCATACAAAATCCTCTAGTGCCTTATACTCCAGCAGGTGTCATCCATGGGACTTTCACTCATTTTCTGAAAAGCCTGTTTTGTTTTTTTTCCACTTACTAAACATTTCTTACTCATTTGTCTTTCCATTTTTAACATCAATAGCATCGCAGTAACTATCTTGTTTGTTAATTTGCTTTGTAAATCTAGTATTAAGAATACACATTCTCAGAATGGATAGCTTGTTCATTACCAACGAGGAAAACATCAACTTGAGTTCAGATTTCTCCTGATCAGAGTACGGGATAGGGCAGTCTCTCTAACAGGCTTTCTGTAACTGTGACCACACCTACCTGTTGGTAATCTGAGGAATTATAGAGGAAGGATAATTACTTCTTGTTCTCATCTATAAATGCAAAATAGTTACTGAGTTTATATGTTATATCCCCCAAAGTTTTTCCTAAGACCTACTATCTTGTATCCTTCCTGGATCCCACATGGCATACTTGACATGCAAACTTGCTGAGAAAATGAGGAGGAGTATCCCCAGACAGATTATTTTCTATAACTATGGGTAAAGGAGAGTTAATAAGGCACTGTTATCTTGCCATGTATACAGGTGACTGCCTTAAAACACTTTCAACAATGTCAGATTTGGAAACACATGAATTTACTTAGTCAGCATAAAATGACCAAACAACATTCATGGGTGTGTATTTATATTCAGTTAAATATGTATTTTCTTTACATTATATATCACATTAGGGAAAACATGTATCTGTCTCTCATATGAAGGTCGTATGACACCTCAAGTTCCAGGAATGTTTCTTGGTGTCCATTAAATAGATCTCAGGGATAGAACTCAGTCAGATGTGGCAACAAGTGCTTCTATCCACTAAAGCACCTTTCTGGCCCAAATATATGTCTTTAAAATTATCTACTTGCTAGTGCAAAATAATGCATGTTTATGAAAAATGTTTCATACTCTTTCTAGTTTCTCAAACATACAAAGGATAGTGGATACGTAAGCAAATTGGCTATGGATTACCTCGCACACTCGGTCTTCAGTAACACTCGACATAGTTTGTCAAGGTTTCTTCAGTGATATAAAACCAAGTCAATAATTTCTCTTTTTTGTGAATAAGTAAAAATGTTTTGTGAACTAAATAAACTAA
Organism: Arvicanthis niloticus; assembly: GCF_011762505.2. Classification (NCBI taxonomy): domain Eukaryota; kingdom Metazoa; phylum Chordata; class Mammalia; order Rodentia; family Muridae; genus Arvicanthis; species Arvicanthis niloticus. Next base: position 19,990,673 of record NC_047659.1, read on the forward strand.
ATAAAAACCCTTTTACTCCCAGTGGTACTTCAATAAAACTCAACTCTAGTGTGCAGTTGCTTATTTGTTTAATATATTTTTAGAAATTCAACTTCCTTAGTTATATTCGTTGAGGTACTAATATATGAATCTAACTTTTCTCTGGCTTCATTTAAAAGAACTTGAATCATTCAGACAATTTATGTTCTAGGAATGTTTTATCTTTTTGCTATTAAGTATTAAGTGATGGAAGTAAAGCATATCAACCATGAGGTCATATGTTCTGACAGCATATATTAAATATTCTATGAGGATATTTACTCTAATAATTACATTGTGTTTCTTGGGTGACGTGTGAAGCATCTACAGAAGGTTGGATCATGTTCTTATTTTGGTAACCATAATGATTTAGAGTGTGTTCTGATGAGAGAGGAGTGTGGGATACCTACTCCTAGTTAATAGTTTTAATTTGAGTCAGTTCTTATCTGGTTATTTTAATTGTACTTTCTGAAAGAGGACTTTCACAGAACAGTTCTTACTGTGGAAAAGATACAAGGAATTTTCTTAAAATAATATAATTTTTAAATATGACATGTTAAGCACCATATATTACCTTAAAAAGACAGTATTAAGGAAATAAGATTGTAGGCACTAAGACTAATGGTACCTCTAATATCAATCATTTTAATATATAAGTTAATAATGCATAATTCTTCCTATTTAATATATCAATATTTAATATGATCAACATCTTAAACAAATATAAGTGAAATGAATCACAATTGTTTGACTATAGTTTTAAGCTTAAGCTAATAATTAATGACATAAATGGTTTCAAGCAAATATTACTACTACAAATACCATAGTGGGAAAATGCATAAACTATAAATTGAAAATACATAAAGTTGGAGTTTTTTGCATATGAATAGGTTTGCATATAAAAATAACAGTTGTTCTATAAAAAGAGGATTGTGTGATATTTAAACCTGTATTAATGGGCTGGAGAGATGGCTCAGTGGTTAGGAGCACTGATTGCTCTTTCAGAGGTCCTGAGTTCCATTCCCAGCAACTACATGGTGGCTCACAACCATCTGTAATGGGATCTGATGCCCTCTTCTGGTGTTTCTGAAGACAGCGACAGTGCACCTACATACATAAAATTAATATAACTTTTTAAAAAACTGTATTAATAATGGCTAAATTTTAGTCCATCCTGGCTTTCTCTGATAAGAGTTAAGTGAGAGACTCCAAAGCTCAGCGTTCATTTTCTAACTAACCAAGTACTAACTACTTTACCAGTACATTCTAAAATTCGTCATTAACAAATCGATAAATAAAGATGTATATTCATATTCATAAGCAAACACATATTCTAATCGTTAGGGAGACATCTATTGATAATCGGAATAGTCATCAGTCATCTCCACAACTCTATTTATCCAATAAATATTTTCACTTCCAAAATCTCTTTTTAATCAATGGCTGTCATTCTCTTACCACCTTCTTACATATTTCATGGGAGCCTACAGGACTATGAAATGTCGTGTTTGAATCAGTATGTTGATATTTGAAAGTAATTCAGCTGGATTATTAAACGACGGCTATTCAAGTGTGCTCCCTTTCCATAACAACTCAAGCAGCAAGCTTCCTTCAATATAAGAACCCTTGATTTAACAAGCTTATATTAAGTGGTTTGACCAGTACCATGCCATAGAAAACTAAGCTGAACTCAACAGGAATTAATTTACCAAGATCATTTATCCTTGGATTTATTATTAAAAATTTAATTTTAATTTTTAGAAATTTAAATATATTAAAATAGGTAATGTCATTGAGGTATTCTACTAATATCTAAAAAGAATTAAATCTATCACATCATATATGAATGCAAAGGTACACAAATAAATTCATAGACATACATATGTCTACACACAGACACATCTATTGAACAATGTAGACTGAAAAAGAAAGCCAATACTTTGTCATTTAAAAACATGTAGTGTAAATTATTTTAAAGTATATATTTGCACACATTATGCCCTCAGAATTATCAACATAAACTTTTAAAATATAAACCACATCAACCTTCATACTGACAGTTGAAAAGAAAAAAATCATCTATATAATCTTTAATAAATGTGTTCTTATGTAAGTTGTAAATTACACGTCAAAGTTTTTACCATCAGCTCAAACAAAGATAATTTAGGAATCATCTGTTATGTCATGGCCTGTCAATTGAATTTGAATATGGATATTCTGTAGTTTCTTATCAGTGGCATCACCTACACTTAAGATTACACTCGTTACATAATTTTAAGCATTACAACTGGTCTACATTTTAGACAATCTTTCAGAAAATCAAATAATAGACATTAGAGATTGAGAAATGCTGAGAATGATAATAAATAAGATGTAATATATATATGACAAAAACAGTGGTAAAAGAATAATCTTTCTATTATTCTAACATTTTCCTCTAGAACTGCTGCTGCTCATAGGTTTTTAGTCATTTGCTTTATTTCAGTGTTTTTTAAAGATGATCACATATTTGAGATGGTAATGATTTAATAGAAATATTCTGACTTTATTTTTATCTTTTTCTATTTTTATCTTTTTTAAAGTTGCAAAGTAGATGAAACCGTATAGAATCATTTAAAATAAATAAATTTAAAACTTTATTATTAGTACAATCACTTTGTTCTCAAATTCATGTTAATAATAAATAGGGATAAATCATGAAAAATAGAATCCTTTAAATGTTGTTAAAATAGAAGTATACATAAACTTTTAACTTTATACATATTCAGACAGAAATACAAATGTAAACATATTTTAATGGAATAAGTGAAACAATAGATTAATGTACAAATGACCTCTTCTATGTAAAGTACGTATTAACTTTTCATTGTACTTAAAAATTGATATTAGTATTTCATTGTAAGATCTGTTCCACAGAATATTGTTGAAAAGAACATTGATACTAGATTTTTGAGGGAAGCTTTAATAATCTACTTACAAAGAAGGCATGTGTGATAAAAGGTTTAAAAGGCGAAGAAACAACATTGGTAATACATGTTCCATTGAGTGTGTGTTTAACAGAGTTGGGTTTATAAACAGAAATTTATGCATCAAAGTAATATTCTTCAGTTTGAACTAATTATATAGACTATGGAAAGTGAACTGAGAAGCCTGAATCTTGTTGGAATCCCATTTATTAATATCTGCACTATCTGTCAAAATTTATTCTTGTTCTAGAGTAGTTCTACTTTGCAGAATTCTTTCAAATACATAATAGAACAATGCAAAAATCTATCTTCTCAGTTGGTTATGTTCTATTATAATAATCATAACTGAATTAAAACCCAAAGTCCACTCATGGTTTTCAGGTAAAATAAGTAATGATGTGACTTTGGTGGACTCTTACTGCAGTAAGAGAAATGGGAGGAATAGGATATGGTTGTGGAGTGCAATGTTCATTAGAGCCTATGGAGCTGGCATGAACTTCTTTAAGCATTACACTATAATTTGGACAGTTGTTTTCTGATAGTGTTATAAATAATCAATATTAATAAATCAGGTAATTTAACGTTAATTTTTCTTTGTACTTAAAAATGTTAGTATTTTATTTTAAATTTTTTCCACAGAATATTGTTGCAAAAAACATCAAGACTAGAATTTTGAGGGGAGCTTTGATGATCTTCTTACAAAGAAGGCATGTGTGATAAAAGGTTTAAAAGGTGAAGAGAGAAAAACAGTAATACACATTTCACTGAGTATATGTTTAACACATGCAAGGAAAGCCTGTTTGCGGTCTGCTGAAATAGCACTGTTGTTTCAAATAATATCACTATTATTTGACTTTGAAACTAAAGCAATATAAACATATACTTTAACAAATTCACAAAATGTTTTGAAAATTTCTAATATATGGAGGTGTTAATGAGAATAGCCCTCATAGACTTGTATATTTGAATGCCTGCTGGTGTTTGGGAAGAATTGGGAGTGGATGCTTCATAACTCTTGTCATTCTCAGTTCTCTCTCTCTCTCTCTCTCTCTCTCTCTCTCTCTCTCTCTCTCTCTCTCTCTCTCTCATTTGTGGACTGAAATGTAAGCTCTCTGCGACTGCTCTAGGACTAAGCCTTCCTGCTTACTCCGTGCTCTGTACCATCAGGGTTATGGACTCTAACCCACTTTCACCATAAGCTCTCAATAAACTATTTCTTTTATAAGTTGCCTTGGTCATGGTATTGTAGCAGAGTAAAAAAAAAGTAAAAATAAAAAGTAATAAAACAATAGTTCTTATACTGTAGTAAAAATCGCTTGTGCTGTCATTGTGGACTTTTCTTATTAAGTAACATAGAAGATGTCAAACATTATCGAACTTTCAGAAAATTACTGATCTCAATATATTTTTCATGGATCCAAAACATGTTAAAAACTTGCCCCAGAAATACTACTCTTGGGAATATATACAAAAGATGCCCTACCATGCCACAGGAGCAAGTGTTCCACTATGTTCATAGTGGCCTTGTTTGTGAGAGCCAGAAGCTGGAAATAACCCAGGTGTCCCACAACAGAAGAATGGATACAGAAAATGAGGTTCAATTGCACAATGGAATACTACTCAGGAATTAAGAACAAGGACATCCTGAGTTTTGCAGCCAAATGGATGGAATTAGAAAATATCATCCTGAGTGAGATAACTCAGACCCAAAAGGACATGCATGGTATGTACTCACTAATAAGTGGATATTAGAAAGAAAAAAAAAAAAAACCAGAATACCCAAGATACAGTCCAGAAAACTCAAAATGTTCAACAAGCTTAAGGACCCAAGTGAGGATGCCTCCGTCCCACTTAGGAGACAGATGAAAGCAATCTCAAGTGAGAAAGGAGGGGCCTGGGAGGCAAAGTGGACCAGGGCAGGAAGAGGGGAACCTAATCTGGTATTGTGTGAGAGAAAGACTGAAGCCCTGAGAGCCAGCAGAAAGAATGGAAACAAGTAACCTTGGGAAGTTGGTAAGGACCCTCCAAAATGTATTAGAGACCTTGGAGGTGAAAGACTTTCAAGACTCAAAGGGCGGGACCTTAGATGAAATGCCTGACACTGGGGAGAGGGAACTTATAGAGCCCACCTCCAGTAGAAAGACAGGGCATCATGAGGGATGGGGTTGCCATTCCACAGTCAAAACTCTCACCCATAATTGTTTCTGTCTCAAAGAAATACAGGGATAGAAATGGAGAAGAGCCTGAGCAAAAGAAGGTCCAGCAACAGGCCCAAAGTGGGATCCAGCTCAAGGGGAGATCCCAAGGCCTGACACTATTACTGAGCCTATGGAGTGCTCACAAAAAGGGACCTATCATGACTGCCCTCTGAAAGACCCAACACACAGCTGAAAGAGTCAGATGCAGATATTTGCACCCAACGAATGGACAGAAGCTGCTGGCCCCTGTGGTTGAATTAGGAAAAAGCTGAAAGAAGCTTAGGAGGAGGGTAACCTTGTAGGAGGACCAGCAGTCTCAATTAACCTGGACCCCTGAGATCTCTCAAACACTGGACCATCAACCAGGCAGCATACACCAGCTGATACAAGGCTCCCAACACGTATACAGCAGAGGACTGCTGGGTCTGGATTCAGTCAGAGAAGATTCACCTAACCCTCAAGAGACTGGAGTCCCCAGGGAGTTTAGAGGTCTGGTGGGTGGGTGATGTATGGTGGGGACATCCTCTTGTAGAAAGGGGAGTGTGAAGGAAGTATGGGATGTGGAACAGTTAGAGGGTGAACCAGAATGGGAATAAAATCTAGAGTGTAAGAAAGAAGGAAAGAAAAAGAAAGAAAGAAAGAAAGAAAGAAAGAAAGAAAGAAAGAAAGAAAGAAAGAAAGATTTTTTAAAATTGCCTGCATTTGTAGGCGAGTACTTCCTTTGTTGTTTACTAATATCTACTCCTGTGTTACTACATTAGTTTAGATATATGGGCTCCTCAGATTCTTTGATACCTAAAATTTCCTCCAGTACTGCTTAGGTGTACATAGAAAGCTGAATTCATTTTTTAGGGTGCACACTTTATTAAGTACATTATATTTATGCCTCAATAAAGAGAGATTTTTTATTGGTTTTCCTATATTTGGCAGCCAAAGAAAAAAATTTAAGTAAATAAATCAAAATGATGTACTTGAGACTAAACCAGAGCATACTGCCAATTTGTATTAATTTTTTCTTGGTGTCTGTGACTTTAGTATCTCAAGAAGTTTTCCATAGAACCTAGTCAATAGTATAATATTGTAGTCCTGTTTTTACACAGACTATAACCATGGACATAAAATTAGAGATTAGATTCACAAAATGACCTCAGGAAATAGAAAGCAAGCACCTTTGTTTCCGTTAAGCTAATGTAACATAATGATGCTGTGTTTTGTTTTGTCCAATTTATAAAGCAGCTAAATACCTGAGCACAGTGTATCAGCTAAATACCTGAGTATAGTGTATCTATAGTTGCATGTGTTGCAGGTATAAGAAAAATGGTTTTTTTTTTTTTTTTTTTATAATTTTGCACATATAGTTTATAACCTACCAAAAAAAAAAAAAAGAAATGAAGAAGTGCAAAACAGAGTTCATCGAAGCATCATGTGTTAAATGAAAGAGCTTTTCAAAACTCTAATTGTGAAGGAATATAATAGAATGTCTAAATTTAGGCAAATTGATGGCCTAAAATAAATTGAGTATACTTGAAAGGTTTGAGGTATGCTTTGCCAGCTAAAAGCAATTGCAGTTCTTGCAGAGGACATGGATTTTGTTTCCAGAAATCACATGGTAGCTCAAAAACATCTTTCAATCCTGTTCCAGAAGATCTAATACCCACCTCTGGAGTTCATGGGAATTTGGTGCATATACATACATGTAGGCAGAACACTTAGATCCACTAAAGAAAAATAAATAAATCAGTGTCTAAAGTGAATACATTAGCAGACCCTGGAGGAACAGCATGACAGCAGCAGCTTTGTCCTAGGTATGTTGTAGAGAATCATCATGTGTTGATCTATTCCTACAACATAACAGTTCCTATGACTAGCATGCTCTGCCTTTCCAAGAAGCATGTGCTTAACTTAGTGTTTGGACTCAATGGAACCTTTCTTTCTTTCTTACAGCAAAGCCATAGGCTTTTTATCTTAAAGGTCCCACAAAAACACATCTACTGAAGGTTACATTAGTAGCTATTGAAGTTATGAGGGCTTATGGAAACTTTAAGGAGTAGGTTCTAATAAAGGGAGGAAGTCATGCTATAGGAGACATGCCCTGAGAAACAAAGAGAAATTCCAGAGTTGCTTTTTTTCCTTCTGGGAGGTTCCCCCCACCCAACCCCCAATAAAAGGCAGCCTTGTAGAAACCAGGAGAGAGGCTTCATCAGAATCAAGTCCTTGTGACACTCTCAGCTTCAACACAAAGCTTCCTTGCCAAACTGAAAATTCTCATATGCAAATAACAAATAGGTGGTTCAAGTGGTCCACGAATATAATGCAGCCAGTTTGTCCAACGTGTTTATAACTGAGAGTCAAGGTTGGGAATTTATATTCAATATTGGTTAAAATAAAAATCAGATAAAATGGTGTGGATGTTCATCACTCCAACTTAGCAAGGCAGAGAGAACAACCAAATAACCAAAAATAGTTATTAGGCCCAAGGAGTTTTCTACTTCTGTTTTGCATACTGTTTACAATTTTATCAATAACATTAAGGAATTGCTGTCCAGAGAATAACTAATACCATTAAACTAAACTCCAGCCATTCCAATGCTATTAGATGATAAAATGAGTTTCTTGGGAGACTTTTGAATAATTGGAGACATGAATCCTGCAGGAGGGAATGAGGCCAGTCAACCTGAGGATGGGTTTATTGGATGCTTTATTCCAGAGGGGTAAAACCCATTCAGAGAAGCTGATACTGAAAACTTGTATGGAGAAATTAATAGACACACTAAAAAGAGCAAGTGAATGCAGCTTAAAATGTGTCTAAAATTAAATCATGAGTTTTAAAAAACATAGTAGAGCTAAATGCAGCATTTTGATCTTCTGAACAGTTTATGTTGTTCTCACTCACATAGCACTATTTTCTATGAAAATGTTTTTAAGACTTAATCTTATTGATGCCTGTGCGTGTGGCATGTGATTGGATCCCATGCGGGTCAGAGGGCATCAGATCCACAGAAGCTGAAGGGGCAGGTGTTAGCACCTTCATGTGGGTGCAGAGAACTACTATGAGTAAAGACAGCTGCTTTTAACTATTGAAACAACTCTCGAAACCAAATGCTCTTGACCTGCAAGCAGTTTCCTTAGTTGGTTTATTTAAGTTACTTGTATGAAGCCAAACTCTCCTTAAGTCATTGATAATTTCTAGAGCATTTTCTGAGGCCAGATTGTCCTTGGCTTTAAAGGCACCAGGAACTTTGTCACAACAGGTTACACTAATAACAACAGACACCAGGTCAAATTCCATATGACATCTAGTAAAAGAAATATATTAGTTTAAAATATCTCAGGACACCCAATGCCGCATTTTGATCATTCTACCTCCTGACAGGAGGAGTTATAGTTCATCCGTAAGGAAGTCTACTTATATAGCACCTTGTCTAGCCCCACACACCCTGCTCAGACCCAAAGACAGCAAAAGCAGTTTCCTCTCCCGTGCCTTTTCATTCCCCACTGAGCCAGTGCTGCCTTTATCCATTGCTCCCATTAGTTCCAGTTACCACCAGCAATAATAGGAGCTCCTCGGGACTATAGTTGACATCCCTGTACTCCGTGACTCATGATGCTAGACTGAGAAGCTCTGAGGGAGGACTGAGTCTATCAGCACTGCACTGGGGAAGGACTGCCTTATTGAAACTTTCTGGCAGGCACATTTCTTTGGCAAAGGGTCATGTGAAAAAAAAAACTGCTTTTCTCCATCTCCATGTCTGTGTCACCCCATTAGTTATTTATTAAAATACTTTCCATGCTTAAAATCATAGAATGAAACTGTGTATAATTACACAGAGCTGATACTTAGAATAAATAAGCAGATGTGGATAGAAGGAAATGTTGAACTAAGAAAAGAAATATATGAATGAAGTATAGCTTTTAGCCAGTTTATTCTGGGTGAGACTATTTGAACTAAAGATAAGAATTTAAAAAAAAGAAAGAAAGAAAGAAAAAAAAACAGCCAAGAAATACCAGTGAACATTGGCAGAGCCGACTGCACGTGCATCTATTAAAAAATACAAAGACCAGTCGTCTATGTGTCAGGGGCCATGTGAAATCTCCAGTACTTTCTCTGGTAACAAAAGAAGCTACTGTGTCCCAGACACTGTGTTCAAATGAGTTCAGGTGCAATGACAAGGCGAGGGGAGTATTACATTACAGCTAATGTTCTTCTCACAGAAAATCATCTCAAGTTGTTAGCACCAAAGAATCAGGTCACAAAGCAGGAGCTGGTTCTCTAGAGGACGTCATTTCAAACTCATCTACCAAGTAAGAATAGCACCAGATTCTACTTTTTCTCCTAGGGTCCTCAAGAACAGAGTTGCTTTTTCTTATCAGAAACTGGAGAAGGGCAAATCACAAGTGTTGCAGATGAGGATGGGGGAAGTGCACACACAAAGACCCTCAGGCTGCTGATGCAGGACCCTGTTACCACATTGGGAAGCCCTTCCCCATTCCCTCTAATAAACTTGTCTCATAACATTTAAACATAGATCGATGTGCAGGGGAAAAGCAAAGACTTGTACCCTTGTGTGTACTCTCTGCTGGATTCCCCTTTGTATCCAAAGTGGGTGGAAAAAGTAATCACTTAAAGATAAAGCAGAACCAATGTTTTTTATCCTGATTAGGCTTAATCTAAGGGAATTGATGGAACTTTAATAGAGGTAAACTAGAGAAATAATAAAACCTTTGGAGAAAAAGCTTTGATGGGACAGAGAAAATCATTTGCACACAATCACAAACATAAACATCCCAGCATGACTCAGGGAAAGAGCTACCCACAAGGACCTAGGGGATCCATGCTTCCACCTTTAAAACTTGGCCAGACAGTGAAGGAAGCAAGAGCAGGGAGTTTAATGAGTTGCAGTGTCAAGCAGAGCTGTGTGAGTCACCATTTTTATTTTAAGACAGGGCTTGCATAAGCAGTTTTATTAAAAAGCCTGTGCATTCTGTCTGTAACAGCTTCTCATCCTAGCAAGAGAGTGTGTAATTGCTGAAGTTATTAGATAGGTACAGGCACAACTGTATACATCTCTTAAACCTCAATTCACTTCACATTGTTATCTTCTGCTAAGGCTCATGTGTACTTTCAGATTTGATGGATAGACTCCATTAAATTTCCTTGGGCATTACTTTGCTCTGTATCCTGACCTTAATTTTATAGTTTTAATATATCGCTCATGCTTCCCCTCCGGTTGAACTAAACTAAACTAAAATAATACTTAAACTCCAAAATCTTGAGTGACACATATGATTGGATAATAGACTAAAATTAACAAATGGCCAGGAAGATCTGATATTAACCCATGGCCTTATGAGCCACAAACTTGAGAATACATAGTTCTGTATAGTTTCACCGTTGAAATTTTTACGAACAAGAGAAAAATATTAAACAGAAATTCCACTAACTGCAAAAATACGCTTTTTGTTGCTCTCCCCCAATAATATCCACTGAATTCAATAAGGCTAATTTGCTAAATTTCTGTGGCACCTGTTTTGGCATATTCTCAAAAATTATGTGCATGGCTGGTTATTCTGCTCACAAATCAAAGGAAGACAATCCACAAGCCACAAGCTGTGGGAAAAAATATGAACACTATATATTTGTAAGATGCTTATTTCAGTTCCTTAATGAAGCAAATAACCCAGTGGATCTCACTGAACTCTGCTCAGCAGGTGAATAACCTCAAAATACCACCCAAGCACTGTGTCAATAATGTCTTTCAAAGCAATCTTCATTTTAAGAATCATTAAGTGTTTTGCATGTCCTTTAGACTTCAATGGCTTATAACCAAGAACCAATTGTTGTTATTTTGTTTGGAAAATTATTCTTAGGATTCCACTTGGATTTACATTGTCAGAGCACTTTTCATTCTGGAACTGGATTTCACTTAATCTCTCACAATAGTTTCCAGGGTCTGTGAATTGCCAGGAAGTGGTCACTAACACTTTTTATTTTGTCCCCCACATACAGAGTCCATACAGATCTGTGCTCTTGGGAAACATGTGTCTGTGTATCATATTCTATAACAATTTATTCAATTCATCAAAACAATTCATCCTCTTAATCTGATTCTACATACTCATCTCTGAAGTATAAGTATCCCAGAAATATACTCCTTACTTGTGAATGATCAAAGAAAGTTGAATCCTACATTAATTCAAAGCTGAGGCATATGACATGCTCCTTAGGAATACTAAGTAATCTTGAACTAACCCTGCTTACATACGGTTGGAGCCTATGCTACTCCACCAATATAAAGACTGTTGGCTATAGACCTAGCGTCACAACTGACTGTCACTGCTATAAATACGGAGAGGGATATTTTTATGCCAGAGATGTATTTGTCTTTGCCTGAACATGTTTTCCTCCAAAGTGGGTTTAAAAGCTTTTGGTATTGTGCCATTATTTCAAAAACAGTAACCTTCTCCCACCTCTTACGAGTGGATTGCAAAGCCCAGGAGCAGAAAAGGAGCATGAGGTGGCACTTCCTTGGCTGCATTAAAACCTTGGAAGCATCAGTAGTGGACTCTGAATTCAGAACCCCTATTGATAGGTACTCAAGTATGGAAATGTGGTGCCTGTTAATAAGGTAGACCCTTTATTTAACTTAATGTATTTCAATCTTTACATTTTATAATTGCAAAAATAGCCCCCAGCTTCAACAGCAGGTTGTTAACAGCTACTGGGTGACTAACAGGCAGGTCATTGCAGCTTAATTAGAAACAGTAAAATTAAGAAGAATCAAGAAGAACCTTCTGGAGTAACTTTTAGTGCTATGTCCTAAAGTACATAGTTTTAAAATAGTAGAAACAGGCTGTTCTTTGAGAAGAACCCGGATGGCTGGATTCCTTCCAAATTTCCAAATACGTTTCTTTTCCATTTGTAGCTGGACCTTCAGAGTTACTGATTGATGGAAGTTTTAATGTATTAGGAGAAAATATGTAACTGGTTCCAGCTGCCACAGATCCAGAAAATTATCAATGTTATGATTAAGGTTATTTTACAAGATAATAATGCATATGGAAGACACAGACTTCCATTTTCAAATGCTAAGTTCTTCATGGAAAACAATAAAGTTGTTAAGTTTACATGAATGTGATAATTAATACATTAATACATTAATCTACACAGACAAAATATTTGCTTAGTGTAAGCACAGACTATTCCAGTCAGAATTACAATCAGGTATAAAATTCTTCTTGTGATCGAATAAATTTAAGCAATGATTTGGCCAGCTGATGGCTCAGTGGATGAACACACTCCTACTCATCCTGATGGCCTCAAGTCAACCCCCAGTTGTCTGTTGACTTCCACAAGTGCACACAGAATATCCCTGTGCCACAGAGGAATTACATGTTAAGCTCTGCTATGGTTAAAATGGACCACAGCTGCAAATACAATGATTTGCCTAAGAAAAGTGAGTGTTCTTAGGACTGTAGTGTTCTTTTCTTTTTGGAAACTGACTTAATACCCTCTTACTGTGGAATGCCTGTCTTGTTCCTTCCTAAAATATGTATGTTAAAACTGTGTTTTTCAATTAGAAGTGATTGTATGTGAACCTGTAGTAAGTGATTTTTATGATGGCCCTGAATCCCATGAAGTGAGATTCATGTTCTTTTCTCATGAAAAAACAAATTAAAACAAAACAACTTAAGATTTGGTTGTTTGCAAAAGGACATGGAACTTAAATGAGAACACAAAGTGCTGAAAATGAGGGTTTTTACCTGGACTTCAATGCCTATGGAAATCTCAGAAACCATTCTACTGCTTAAGCTCCTCAGCCTGCAGTGTCATGATGTAGCGTCACAGATAGATTAAGACTACTATTCTTTTTAACATACGTTAAAAGCTTGATATGCAGAAATACATAGCTTTCTAAATTTATGTAAGAATAAAACATTTGGGAGCGAGTTTTCTAAAGAGTTTCTCTATTCATAGCATCAAGATGAATTAGAATTAACTAATTCTTAAGCCTTACTCAAGACCCAGTAAATCAGTAATTCTGTGTTTTTGTTTTTCTCCTGCACAAACATTTTTGCTTGTTTGTTTTCAGGACAATGTTTTTTTGTGTTGGTATTGCTGTCCTGGAATTTGCTCTGTTCTCCAGAATGTCCTTGAACTCAAGAGATTCTCCTCCCTCTGGCCTCTGCCTCTGTGCCTCTGCCTCTGCCTCTGCCTCTGCCTCTGCCTCTGCCTCTGCCTCTGCCTCTGCCTCTGCCTCTGCCTCTGCCTCTGCCTCTGCCTCTGCCTCTGCCTCTGCCTCTGCCTCTGCCTCTGCCTCTGCCTCTGCCTCTGCCTCTGCCTCTGCCTCTGCCTCTGCCTCTGCCTCTGCCTCTGCCTCTGCCTCTGCCTCTGCCTCTGCCTCTGCCTCTGCCTCTGCCTCTGCCTCTGCCTCTGCCTCTGCCTCTGCCTCTGCCTCTGCCTCTGCCTCTGCCTCTGCCTCTGCCTTGTGCTGGGATTATAGATGTATACCAGCATTTCTTAAAGATCCTCAGTTGATCAGGATGTTCACTTCTACTTGAGGACAATTGAAGGATACACCATGTGCTAGGCATTGGTTTTAACCTCAAAATGAAAGAAACATACAAATAAACGATGCAAAACAATATAAGATTTGAGAAACATTGGCCTTCTTCCCTTCCAACCCTAATCCAGTCTTTAAGATGTGTATGCATGGTTGCACAACACAAGACATTATTCTCTTAATAAAGGTGTTATAATCACCAGTATTTGAACCTGGGGAGTACATACCCTGAGGTTCAAGGTTCCAATGAAGGTCCACTACACTATTGTGTCTGATGAGCTCCCAGGCCTCAGAGGCATTGGTTCATGCTTTCTCCAAATATTCGTTGTTGTTCACACTCTGGATAGAGCCAGAACCTTAGTCATTGTGTGCTGAATGACCAGAACCATTTTTGTTTATTGATTGTTTCCTGTTTTAAGAAACAAACTTGGGTTTTGTTGATACTATTTGTTTGTTTGTTTCTTTTTGTTGGTGTTACTGGTGTCCACCCCACACATCTCCAGTTTTGCCTTGAACTGGCTCTATTGCCAAGATATCTCATAAGCTTGTGAGCCCTTTGTCTCAGATTTCTAAGTAGTTGGGATATAAAGGACTGTACACCCGGCTTATCCACCAAGTGCTTTTATATGAAAAATATTAAGAAGTTCCCTCAGTTATTCCTGCCTGATTGATTTTGCTAACCTTACCTTGGAGATTCAACATTTCATCTCTGCTGGGAGAAGTGTATAAAACCAGAAAAAAAAGGAAAAAAAATGAGAGCAAAAATAATTTTGATAAAATACTAAAAAGTAATTTTTATTTTCTTTTGTGAGTTTAGTTTTTATGAATATAATTGCTTCTCATATTGTGGTAATTTATGACTAGTACAATTTGAGATTTATTTTATTTTACTTTTATGTCCCAATATGATATATATAAATAAATGTAGACTATCCTATACTTGTATGGCAGATGTTTTCTTTTTGTTTGTTTGTTTGTTTTGTTTTTGTTTTTTGTTTTTTGTTTTGTTTTAATCTTTTAGTTGAACTTATCTCTGAAATCCAAAATTCAGCAACCATATCAGTTACCTCATCTTGACTGGAGTTGCCTAGTTCTTTGAAAAGTAGCATATTGCAAAGAGAAAATACACATAGTAGAAACAGGCTTACACATATTTTGCTAGAGTAAAAGGGCGTTTTGAAAGGTCAAGGAATCACAAAGGAGGGTATTTTTCATCCTTGAAAAGCAGGAAAGGAAGAAAAAAGGTGAGTTTTCCAAGAGTTTTACAACCTAAGACACCACCCTGCAGGGTGGTAGCAACTTGAGAGTCTGTAATCGTGTTCTTGCCTTAGGCATTGCACTTCAGCTTTGACCTCTGCTCAAGTCCCATTGGGGAACTTTACTATTAAGATAGCCCTCCATGATCAGATGACTTTCTGAGATCAGCAAAACAGGCGACTCCCTTTCTCTGCAGAGCTTCACTGTCTCTGCTTGGTTTTGTCTGGGGAGTGTCCCTGAACACAGGTGATTGGTCTTAGTTGGCCTTGGCTGAAAATTGACCTTGTACAGAGTTCTCTACAAGGCTTTATAACTCAGCCCAGACTTCTCACTCTTGTTTCTCATCCACATGATAATTAAGTGCCTTCCTAGAACCTTAACCCTTTCTACCTGTACCCCTAAAAAGCCTTTATGTACTCTATCCCTTAAACAACAAAGTGGACTCATCTAACTGTAGCTGTTTACAGAGGTCATTCTGTGCATATACTTACTATCTGAATCCTACTTCTTCTGTTGGCTAACAGCCTGTGGGGGGAAAGAAGGAGCCATACCATCCCAAAATATAAACATTCAAGATAGAGTAAAAGAGGATTTGATGGGAAGTCTTTTCGAGCTTTTCTTTTTGTTACTATGCATATGTAGAATGTAGAATGTTGGTTTCATACATGCTAAGAAAAAAAATATATAGTAGTTAACAGAGGCTGTGGAGAAACCTGGGAAGGGAAGAGATGTTTTATCTCTAGTACTTGAATTTAATATGATAGATGTAAAAAGTTTTACTAGACTTTGTATTCCAGTGTCACATACATGAAGTGACTGTGGAGGCCAGAGGAGAGAGTCAGGGCACATGGAAGAGAAGAATCACAGGGAGCTATCAACTCTCCAGTTAGGGTGCTGCAATCCATTCTCAGGTCTTATCAAAGAGCAGCAAGTGCTTTTAATCATGCTTTTAATAATTTTATGTCTCCAGCAAAAAAATTATTTTTGAGGAGTTAAACATGTTTAACCCGATAGAAATATAAGCAATGTACACAAGGAATCAAAATATTATAAATATGAAGAAAATTGTTGGTTTCTACTATAAGTTTTAAAAATAACAATACGTTTAAAAATATTGTTTTTCTTTAGACCGAAATATGGAGGAAAAGAAAATGTAACTGGATATTTGTAGAGGAAAAGGGCTTTGCCAAGAAACGAAATATGCAGTTGTGAGGGTAGCTCGTGAGTATGCAATCATGTAGAACAGAGAATATTGAAAAGCAAAGCAAGGCAGTAGAAAGAGTGAGAGTTTACCGCCTTAGATCAAAAAAGAAAAATGCAAACTCAAGTATCAGCTTTCAAAAAGTATCAGCTTCGCTTCAAAACTTTATGTATTTTTCTGCTCTCAAAAATGTGCAAAAAGACAGTACTACAAACTAAAGAGAAAAAGGAAAAAAACATAAAATGATCGCGATTTTGTTATATCAATTTAATGTGTCTCTGGCTTCATTATTTAACAATATTTTGTGGATATTAAAATAATATATTAGAAATTGAATATGATTTTTTACTTATGAGACCAAAAGAAGGCCTCAAAGGACAATTGGGACAGCGAATTGGAGACTGTTTTTGATAAGAAAAATTATGAAGCAACAATATTTTCAGAAGGTGGGTTTCTCAGGATCACTGTTCTTTTGAATAACCACTTCAGGAAGAATACAGATATTAACTCAATCATCCCCCACCTAAAGATTATAGGTCTTCCCAGGAACAGTTAGGTGTGAGCTGACCTATATAGCATCTGTGACTCCTCTCTCTCTGTTCCCACAACAACTCACATGCATTCATTTTCTTCTATCCTATCAAAAGAAACTAATATTTCACGTACAAATGTGCCTTTTTAATCAATTTGATTTTATAACTCTTCTCACATTTAAAATGACCTTATTTTTCATATAAAAAAGTCCCTTACATTGGTTCATACTATTTTATAGTATCAGAAGAACAATTTCATGCTTGTACTTTTCCAGAAACATACAAAATAGGGTTCTTTTCTCATTACTGTTATAGGACATATATTAGTTTCTTCTAACAAGCCAACAACTAGATTTCTGGCATTTCAACAATAATTATCTTATTCATTGTTTTTGAGCTATTGCATAACTTTATAAATGATACAATGTAATTATTAAAAATAATAGTGAAATGATTCTTTTCTCATAGATAAGCAAATTAGTTATATTCTATGTAATTAATAATTTCCAAATAAATAAACCTATATATTGCATATATTTGTAAGTCCATGTTAGTAATGTATTTTTGCACATATATATGTGTAGTTTATGGATTTTTTTTTTTCTGGAACCAATTGACTCATCTCACTGGTTATTTGATTAACTAAAGCCTGAATTCAATCTGCAACATGTGCTAACTCTTCATTAGAAACAGAGGCACTGCAACATGTTCTAAAATGTTTTAATACTATTTTTCCATTATTGGATGATAATAAAAATCACAGTCTCAATGATGGAAAGCATGGGGGATCTGATAGGTACTTCCTAGTGTCAATGTCAGAGGAAATTAACTGAATGACTAGGACCTGTCTACAAGACAGAGAGGTTAGGAAAGGAAACAAAACTAACAACTAACTATTTCTCGTTCTAATTGCATAGCTGTACTTTTGAACATTATAGAAACTGTTCTTTAAAAATCTATTCAAACAGATAAAACATGAAACAATATATGTATTTATCCATCCAGTTGTCAAATTGTATACCTTTGCTTCGTTTGCAGTCTAATTTCTTTTTTATTGGATATTTTATTTATTTACTTTTCAGATATCTTCCCCTTTCCCCCTTTCCCCCTTTCCCCCTTCCCCCTTTCCCTCTTTCCCCCTTTCCCCTCTCTAGAAGCCCCCTATCACATTCCCCCTCCTCCTTTTTGCTTTTATACCATTTTAATTACATGCAAGTATTAAGGTCAGTTCTAGGGTGAGGAACTAGAAATACAATAGATGCAAATAGTCAAGGAACAAGCAAGACAATAAACACAAATAGTCAAAGAATAAGCAAGGCAATAAACAAAATTCCCTGAACACCCCCCCCATGATCACTGTTTTTAAGGGCTTATCAAAATGATCAAAATATCTGAGCCTATGTCCCTGTCCTAGCCCATCCCTATATACCACACATTTATTGAAATAATGTTCTTTTTATTTTAATTGTTTTTTTTAAATTGGATGCCAAGGAACTTTCTGTTGAGTGTCTATAGCACACTACAAATAGGCATACTTATGCATAGGTGAAAGGGAAGGATTCACTTACTGGCATATGGCATCATCCCACCCAGGTATCTAATATGGGGAAGGGGCATGTTTATGGTTTTTCTGCAGGATTCTGAAAGAGCCTGGTGGCTGCCATAGTGATGGGTGAGACATGCTGATGCCAGGACAAAGAATGATGCTGACCTGTGAACTTTCTGAATGCCCTGACAATGGTGACTGGGAAGCTATATTGGACATACCTTTGCTTACCTATACCCCAGATGGGACAAGCTCTCTTGTCTCAACGTTTTAGACCTTGTGGAACAGAGAATTAAAAAGAGAAGTTATAATGACTCTTGTATTGTTCTTAAATGTGACCAGTTGTTCAGATACAATCATGGACTGTTCTAGAAATCAATCCAATATTGGAAATAACAGTCTTCATTTGGAAGGTTGGTTCTGGACATTTTCAGAGACATATTTGGGAGTTAGTTGCAGTTCTCTATGATGTTATGTCAGCAAGAGATAAAGTTGGGACAAGATCTGAGTTTCAAACAAGTGTGAGTACATGTGTTATGGCTCTTTTAATTGTCAAGTTAAAATTACTTTTGTTTCGTCTACAGTATTTAATATAAGTAGCATTGATTGTACACTTCCTAATTGTGTTAGTGTGTTGAAACCCAGCACGTCTATTATTGAGGTCTATTAACCAGCTGTTGTTTTATTGCCCTGAGTATCATAGAAACTTGGTATTCTGCAAAAAGCTTGCAAGTACTGGAAGAAGTGAGTTAGACTTTAAGCAGAAGCAATAGTGTAGTGCACTTGATTATTGCTGATATAACAGCTTTAATTATATTAATAGCTAACACCACTGCTTTTGCAATTGCTTGGACACAAGAAATTTAGACAGCTACTTTTATTAATCATTTAACAAAAAATGTTACTAATTTGTTGAATACACAAGAAGATTTAGATAGATATTTAGAACAATGGATTGATGCTCTTTACCCTATTCAATTTATTGGAAGGAGGTTCAGAGTTTAAGAGTAAGGAGCCATCTCAAGTGTCGTGCCAAATACCATTGGATTTGTGTTAGTTCTAAAATTTACAGTGGTAGTCATTATAATTAAAAAAAGTTTAAAGACACTTGCAGGGTATTTGGCATAATTCTAACACCTCTCTGGATGTTTTAACTTTGAATAGTAAGTTTATACATTTCAAGAATGCTGCTCTACTGAACGTTGATGTGGCAGATACTACTAATAAAATTACCCATGGCCTGAGGTCAGTATTACTATTTTGGTCAAGCTTTAAGAATGGCAGATATAGTTTGATCATGCTAGCCCTTTTTGTTCTGAGAATACTGTTATTCCTGCCCATCTTGTTAAAGCTTGTCTTTAACAACATTAACATATTGGCAGCCAAAGTACATGCCTTGAACCTGAATATGGACCCCCAGACAGAATTATTAAGTTAACAGACTGGCAAGCCCAAAACAGGTAAGATTCTGCACAGAGCCTTACTAACCTACGACAGAAGTGCATTGCTTTTGATTATGCATATTCCACAATGGATAAGGAAGTCATTTTTGGCAGAACAACCTAAGACAGGCTCAGTCTTATTTATGAAATAAAAAAGAGGGAGAGGTAGAGAGCCGTTGTGGTTGCTAGGCAAGAATCTGACATGGGCCAAGGACAAGGAAATGGGCTGCCTGGCAGGAATATGACATTGGCCAAGGACAATAAAGTGGGGTTTTAGGCTAGAACAAAGAAGTAATTCAGGCAGGAGTCTAAATCTTAGGCTAGAACAAGGAAATAGGATGCAATTTAATTTCAAAATGCTTGTTTTTTAAATTTCACCACTTAAACCAATGTTGGTTGATGGAACAGCAAAAAGGCAGTGTGAGGAGAAGAATAATCTAAGTTCATATAATTAAACCTGACATTAATACATTTGGCAGAAGCCACTCCATGTAGGCTGACTAACTGCAATAACAATTAAACATGCATACCTCAGAATGTTGTCTGTCATGCAGGGTTTTATTAGTGTGTTATTTTTCTGTGTATGTTCATCCCATGGTTTTGGTAAGTTTTATGTTGCTCATCAGCCAAGGAAGGTCACCACTTTCATATACAGCATAAGATATTAAAGGATCAGTTGTCTCTCAGAAAGAACCATGCACTGTTGAAGTGTCAGTTCAGAGTAAGTAATAAGAACTTTAAGGAAGCGCTACTTGCACTTCGAAAGTAAGATCAGATTTTGAACAGTGCCTGACATTGGCCATGATGTTGATTCAACAATCTCTTGCAACATGGTATTTTCCAACAGAATGTTTGGAACATTAAATGAGATGTTATGTGAGGTACATCTGATCAAATGAAATCCTGTATACGAGATAAATGTCTAAATTATGATGAGACCTATTCTGTGTTGACAACTAGAAAAGCTCTCTTTGAGTGGATGTTTACTATTTACTTCAAACCACTTAATACTGGTTCTAGTACTGTGTATTTCATCATTATCACCACCATCATCAAAGTCACTATTATTTATGGTATTGTGCAGAAGATAGCTATATTTTCCCTGAATGATTTTTTTTTTTTAACTATACTGAGGTCTTGTTACCAACATTCTGAATTCAGAATGTTCAGAAAGATTTAATGATACTGATAAATGAAATTGACAACTGCTATGACTGCTGTATGACCATGGACCAAAAGGACTGAAAGCAGACAATGATAAAAAAGGAGAGGAAAAAACTCTTTGCAGTGGCAGTCTAAAGGAAGGAATGATTGACATCTATTTAACCACAATTGGACAGATTTAGTGAACATGTTTTTTTTTTTTTTTTCATTAAATCCCTAACTACTAGGAAGAGGGCACCTTCTGACATGTGGGTAAAGTAATTTAAGAATGAATAAAGAAAATTCAACTCCAAATGATAGATAGTGAAGCTATTAAATATGTTATACTGTGATAGGAAGCAAATAGGAAATACAGAAAAATTAGTCTGGCCCAATATTCAGAAGGAAAATCTAGAAATGACTTTCAAATGTAGACAAGGAAGATTTAGAGCCTCCCACTGCATCTATGGACAGACAGTTCCAGCAAAATGTATGGCCACATATTTTATGAGCTTTTGTAGAATTTTATAATTGATTTTTTAACTTAGTACTCAAAGTATTAGTTAATAAAGTCTTCATGTGTTCATAATACCTGTATAAAATTAAATTAATGTAAAATTTATTTATTCTGTTTGTATAATAAAATATAAAATATTCATCTATGTAAACACAATACCAAGTGACTGGAATAAGAAAGAGAAAACCAAAAAATATGTTGAAAAAATTGAGAAATATTTTGTTTCTTTTCCACATTCAAGAAGTTCTTCTTAATATCCACCACGTTAATATATTCTAAAATGAACATTAAGCAAAAATTCCATTATCATGAAAGAGTGTACATGACTACATTATATGACTGGATTCACCTCTATTCACTCTGTTGACAAGTGATAAATGTGTTCTTTTATTATCAGTATTATGAAGCATGAAATGTGGTTTAGATAGTTTCACACACCGTCTCAGAGATCCTAGGGTATTTGGAGGTTCTGAGGCATCAGGTAAGCAGAAGGCATCCTTCTCAGGTCTTTGCCTATGGATCAGAGTCTTCCCATCCTACATACATTTTATCTGATAATCTCCACTGCCTGTAGCTCAGAGATAGGGAAAGAGCTCTTACCTGAGAATGAGGTATCACTTCCAGCTGCATGTATTCAGGACTGTGTTTAGTCACAGCCCTTTCCTATCTCACAGCAACAAAACAGTGATGTAGTTTTCCACCATGGAGCATGTAATACATTTCCAAAAATAATAAATGCTATGATCATAAACAGCAAATGTAATGGCACAGAAAATACAGACACACATTACTTTGCATCCTACACATGCAGAACATCCTCATCCTAGCAGCCTTCCTCACTGGTAAAGAGACAAACTTTAATTTATCATTTGTATACAGAGTGAATGGAGGTGAATCCAGTCATACAATCTAGTCATATATTCTCTCTCATGATAATGGAATTTATGTTTGATGTGCGTATACATACACCGAGAGGTGGACGCTACATAAGAGCCATGTCATCATTTAGAAGAATTTCTCAATGTCTGATACTTTAGAAATAAATTATTAAGCACAAGTTCTACAGAGTAAAGAACACTAAGATTACTTACAAAGGGGAGTCAATATATCAAGTGGATTATGATCTTTATCATATTGTGTCTTTGTGTTTGAGTACTTGGCTTACAGTTGCCACTTGACCATTTCTATTATGTCATTTAATCCGAGATGGAATCCAGTATTTAGTGTATAAATTCCTTTTACTGAGCAGGAAAATATATTCAGACTGATTCCTTTAAGTTAATAAACACAGGTAACTCATTATAGGTTTCTGTAGTTGACTATTGAAACATCTCTGGAGTTTATCGCTGTTAGACATTTTACATTTTACCTTATCAGAGATCATGTTTTCAAACATCCAAGTCATTTTCATCACATTACTTTAGCTAATAGGATTTGACATTTGTATTTGTAATTAACATTTAGAACCTGTCATGGTTAGTCTCCGAAAACCTACGTGGGAGAATGAGGGCATGAACTGCAGCACGAGGTGGAAGAAGGAAAAATGTAGGAGGCTGGTGTCCCAGGAAGGGAATATGGTGGAGTAGCGAGGATAGAACACTGAAATCAATTTTGTCTATAACTTGACTTTTCTTAGAATTCAGGCCAAGTCCTCTCCTCAGACCACTGTTTTGTAATCTCTGAACTAAGCTGACACTCACTTAAAGCTCTTTTTCTCCAATGAAGCAGATGCAGAGTTTTACTGCCTTAGGGTTGATTATGCACTAAGTTATATGTGGTATTACGTGACAGACATAAGGTTAAGTGGTTCTGAGGATTTCTGAAAAAGAGTCACTAAAGTGCCTTATTGTTATTTAGCTGCTCAGCCAACGCTACTATTTACTTAGGCAAAGAAACTTCCTCCTGTGGTTCCATGGTCTATGACCAAAACTCAATCCCACAGCAAGAATAAGGACAGGGCTCATGAAATTCAGGCTTCTTTATCCTCCTGCCTGAGTTAGACAAAGCTGCATTAAAATCTAAAAGACAAAATAGAAAACAGCAAGTTTTCGGGGGTGGGGGGAGTTTGGAATGCATAAGGAAGTTTGAATAAATTCATTAATTCTTTTATTTGAAATACCCATCTTGGGAGTTATATATAGCACCAGTTAGCTTTATTCACAATTCATGGAAGATTCTTTATAATCATAGAGACAGATAAAGGCTATTTATGCACACTTTCAAATCCTACATCCTCCAAATGAGCAAAAAATTCCATTCGTATTCATTAAACAATCAAGCCGCTGCTTTCAGTGGATACAAGGGCCAATGACAATAGTGGCAAATAATGAGGTTGCTTTTCTGAACTTGATATCTTACAATAATCTTCTCCTATATCATATAAAAATTCATTTACTTTGCTTTCTTTCTGTGAGCAAGACTTCTCTGCAAATCATATTTATAATGTTCTGGTGGAAGTTGGTCCCTGGGTAACGTTTTGTTATGGGACAAACACCTAAAGGGAAGCTAATATTACTTATCATCTCACTCAAGGTGACTTGCAGTTGTGCTTTGGTGTGTATTATATTTAGATTTAGACCATGCAAATTAAATTTAGATTTAAATCTATAGCCATAACATGCTGCAGTGACTTATGTAACTAGAAAAACATTACGTTAATTAAAATTCCATAATCACAGCTTATGGTCACTATAGTGTCAGAGACCAAGATCGTCTTCTGATGTGTATGTTTTAAAGTGTCTCTAACTTTCTCAGTAAACAGAACTTTAAGATGAGTCTATTCAAGTTTAAGAATCATTAATGAATTTCATCCCACATATATTGACAGCACATAAGTTGAAAGCACTTGCTACAATTTCAGATTAACGATATTCGTGAGAAAGTGACATTAACCTTTGTATGTTTTACTGCCTTTCTCATCGTGAAACCTGTTTTCCTTATAAAGGTCAATTTTCCTCTTCTGAAACTGCACATGTTTGCATGTCCAACAATCTTGTGCCATCTTTCATAACATACAGTCCTAATATTCAACTCTGTAACTGTGGCAATGATCAATGAAAAGAAGAATTAATGTGTTACAGATACTGATCATATGGGATTTGTGAAAAATTTATCATTGTGCAATAGTTGAGGAATAAAATTATAAAACTAAGCATAACATATGTTCATGAACAGTGAGCATATGGCCAATGAGAAATGCATGATTGAGATAGAGGAACTGCCATGTCAGCTTTTCACAAGTGTTTCCCATTTCAATACATTATGTTGTATATTTATTACTTCAACAGGCTATGACACATAGCCTTTCTGAAGCAAAGTAGACCATGCTTCCTCCAAGATGGTGGATGCAAATGAGGAAAGGCACCCAAGGCAAGGGGACGTATCACTGGCCAGAGTGCTTTCTTGGGAAGCCACAGACTCAGAAAATCAAACCTGTGCTGCAGAGTAGATGGGACAAAGTTCACATTCTTCTTCATCTAAATATTCAATAAATACTTATTGTGGACTGTTTATGGGTCAGGCTTTGAATGAGGCAAAGGATAGAACAGCAAAGGAATGGATGATAAGCCTTGACCCACAGCCAAACTGAAGAAACTGCATCATCCCAGCCGTATAGTAGAACTATTTTCTTTTAAGTTGGAAATGATGAAGGGTATTTTCTTGTAAGTTGGTAGCTGTACAGTTTGACATATTACTAAAATGAAGGGTCAAAAAGAGGAATATTTATTTTAGGGATTGCTGGATAGAATCTACACAAAAGGAAAAAAGGACTTTAAAATTCTACAGTTCAAAAATACACAAAGATCTTTGTGCCAAAGCATCTGACCTCAAGTTTGCTCCTCGATTCATTTGCTTTAGATTGCCTAGGCTGAGTGCTCTAACATGATGAATCACCCTAAAAGAATCAGGTCTCTGATCACTAGTCTGATTCTTCTCATCTTTAAGCTTTTGCATGCTTTTCTGTTTATGATCTTGCTTACCTGTAGAATCATTTGATCTTTTAATTTGTCTTTCTTTTTTCCTTAATTTAAATGATCAAAACCCGTAGGTTATGTGGTATTTTATTTTTCTTTTCATCTTTTATTTAGAATAACATATGGTTTATTCATAGCATGATCCTCAATCTATAAGTATTATAATATTTTTGTCATTGTGTGGGTCCCTTAAGAATTAATGTTTTTCTGATCCTGATTAGTGTCCTTTGCTGAAAATGATTGCCTTTGATTTTTCTTCCTCTTAAATGTAAACTTGCTGCCATAAATTTAATGTTAAAAGTTTGTATAAAACTGTTGTGACCTTTTTAAAGGTATGTTATAATACTTGAGATTTGTAAGGTTCAATCATTTCTGTTCCTCATCACAGAAGGCCTGCCTAACTCAGTCTAGGCTGAAATCTTAGGCAGAACACCAGGCCTGATCCTGCGAATGACACATATCAGTTCAGGCTGAGACACTTAAAGGCATGTGTGCTATTCCATGCTTAACTGCAATGTTAACCTTGTGCATCATTGTGTTAAGGTGTTGTGAGAAGCTACCTGAGGGAGAAGGTCATCTACTGAAAGGAATAACTATTTTCTAAGATCTAAAATGTTGATCACCATGATGGACCCATCTCTGAGAAAATGTATGACAATTTCAAAGGAAAAGAAGCGACAGCAACATTCACCTACAGGGACACTGCATTGGCTGTGGAAAAGGAGATGAGAAAAAGTGCTATGAGATTCTTCCCATGTGCTGAAATGTGGTCTGTACAACTCCACTTACAAGATAAAGGGATTAGCCAAGCTATGGAGTGGGTAATAAGTTATTCATAGCAATGACAGTCACATGGAGAGGATGCTAGAATATTTAAAGCAGGAGAGCATATTTTCTTTTGTACTCAGTGTACTTTGTAGTTCTTATTTAGGTTAGATAAAGCCCAAATTAACAAGGATTTCTTGTTTAGATTTCATTCTAGTTTTCAAAGTGCCAGGGCTCATGCCATATTCAACATGTTTGTCTTTGGAAATAGGGAAAATACAATTTTCAGACTGTGGAAAGGTTATCCCTTCTATTTTCAACTTTGATTGTCTAAACAGTGCTTTAGAATTAAAATCTGAGAACAGATAAGAAAATAATGAGGAAGAATCGCGGGCCTAATAGATATTTACAAATTAAGTCATATCATACATTGATAATTTGCAAACAATTAGGCCAGTTTCATTACATACCGTTATAGTTTCTAGAAAGAGCAGGTTCGCTGCTTTTCAGGAGCCTTGAAACGATGTATAAAATCTAGGCTGGTATATCTTCAATAAATAACCACCAAATAATATTTGCACAGAAGCATAAAACAAAGCTACTTAAATAAATCCTACATATATTCTCAACTTATATTGTGTTTTTATTCTAAATAGAATAAAATTTATAATTGTTAAATTTAAATTTCATTTCTTCTACAAGTAAAAGAACAAGGTTTAGCTGTACAGTTTAATAGTAAACTGAGTATTTTGCATGTGTGAGTTATCCTTGGTCCACACTGATAAGGAAAGAAAACTAAACCAAAGACAAATCCCTTGCAGATCTACTGTCCTTCTGGATTGTAGCTAATTTTTTCTTGTTCCACACTGTTTGCCTATGCACTTTCTGCTACAGTGGTTCAAAGGGAGGGAAAGCAACAACAATAATGAAGCCTGCTGGGATTTTGCTCTATGAAAGATTCTCATAATTTCTCTGGTGATTTTCAGGATAGAATGTGTTATTCTTTTAAAATAGAGAAAATTACTTCTTACCATGCATATTTGCTTTTTTTTTTTTTATTGTAGGCATGCATTGCTGGCATGGATGGGAACACCAGTTTAATGGGAGTGGGAGGAAGACAGGCATTTTTGTCTTATGGGGGAGGGGAGTAAAACATTGGATTTTTTTCACAGCTAAATGTCCTGATACGTGTAATTAAAAAAAAAAAATTGTTCATGTTGAGAATCGTGGTTCTTAGCTTTCTTCTGGTGAAATATACTTGGGAGGTTAAAATAATTTTACATTTAGGGTTAAGGGTTAAAATAGAGAAAAAAAAAAGGTTGTGAAGAAGAGAAGAAACACCCCAAACCATTGGCCTTTCACGGATGAGATACACAAAGACAAAAGCAGTGGACATAGCATTCTGAGAGACTTACCTAGATCATAGCTTTCCAAGTTGTTATTGATGGTTTAAGTGCCTTTTCTTTGCTGAACCTGCTCAATACCACATATATGTTCAGGTTTTGTCTTTTGATACAGTGAATTAGATCATCCAGAACACCAAAACTACCCAGTATTTCCTTTAGCAACATCACATGGGTAAGCTTTTAAATTTCTGACATGGGATTAATTCAGTTGGTTAATGTATTATTGTTGATTTTCCTATCTTTGTTCAAAGAAAAAATTGTCAACTGTTTCGATAATGCAAAACAAGACAATGAAAGGCTAGAGAATGACTCAGTGTAATCATGGAAATCTTTGATATTCTTGCAGAGGACCTGGGTTTCATTGCCAGAACCCACATGACAGCGTTCTGATACTTCAGTTCAAGATGATTCAACATCCTCCTCTAGGCTGGGTCATCAGGCCCATGCAAATAAAATAAAAACTAATATATCATTTTCAAAACCAGGAATTCTTCTGAACTAGTAGTTATCGGGATAGAAAGTGTTGTAACCATCTTAAAAATCACTTTTGAAATTTCTTGTGTATTTGATTGTGCAACTTTTAAAGGCATGTTGGGGAATGAAAGACGAATGAGATTAACTGGAATAGAAAAATGTTGGAAATAATTACAGTGTTGCTTCAAAAAATTTTCAAAAGTCTCTTACTGTAATGTGACATTTAGTTACAGCTCAGTATACTTTGACTAATTAAATAATAGCAATGTTATATCGCACAATAAGAAAAATGCTACCATTCATCAAGAAAGAGAAGTACAAAAGTGAGGTTGCTTTACTGCTACCTCAACAAGATCCAAGCCTGTCTGATAGCAATTGTTAGATTCAATGGAACCAAAATGACCTGATAAAATCCATCTCCAGTTAAGTCACATGCATACTCAATATCCTCATGATTGATGCAAAACAAAGACCGATTTTCTGTGAATGGGTGAGTGTCAAGTCTGTAGGAAGGTATGTGTACATTTGATTTTTTAAATGACAGCAATAGGAGGAAAAGGCCGAGAACATTTCATGATATGAAATTGATAAGGTCAGCAAGGCCAATGAAACTTGGGTTGATTCTGCAATTAAGCATCCTAATAATTATTGAATTTTCAAAGATGTGCTGCCTCTGCCTAGTCTGCCTCAACCCGGTACATTCTATTTGGAAGAAAGGAAAGGGATGTGTGTGTCCATTTTCCCTTTTATTAATGACTTAAGTGGTATTGATATGCTACGTGATAGCTTTAAGCACTCCATAGTCCTTGAAATGAGTTATTAAAGAATTCAAGATGGGGATAAAGAAATAGCTGAAGCCTGGTTGATTTCAACATTAATGATGTTTCCCTACTGCTATTTCAGATTCATTTTGCAAGTGAAAATATTTTGTAACAGGCAGTTAGAGTCATTGCTTTGCTGTTATTGATGTGTCCTTTGTCTCTGGAGATAAACCTTGCATTTAAAAAAAAGATAAAACTTTCACATATGTTTTAATGTGAAGAATTACCAAGAAAAGATTCCAGTAGAGACTCGGTTATTTAATTAAAGTAAATGTATTCTGTTAATGAATAGAATTAAACCGACAACACACATTCTTAGATTTTATTTGTATTTAAGGTTTTTTTTTTTTAAATTTCCCCAAAGAATTAATTATCATGTATATAATTTATCTAATATCAGTTACTCTTCAGAGCAGTAAATTCAAGCTGTGTTCTAATTCAGGCTGGGAATTGTAGAGTGTCTCCCTAGGGTTTGTCCCAGGCTAAATGCTAGGCATGGGGCGGGGGGCAGGAAGGTGGTACTTAAGAGAAGCAGGTTACACTCAGCTTGAAAACCATAGTCAGGAGCCTCTGAGATTTACTTAATGGCACCACTCCTCCAGAGGAAGAAATGTTTCTTGATTATAAGCATTTTAGAAGTCGATAATCTAGGTGAAAATCTTATACTTTATAACTGCCTTTTGTACTGATGGGAAGGAGTATTTTACAAACTCAGTTCTAAGAAAAAATTACAGATTTTTGTTTTTATACATTATGATGGGATTCAATGATAAGAAGAGCTGATTTATCATTATAATAACTTGTAATTGTTATAAAATTGCTATTAAATTAACTTGTTTATTTAAAATAACCTCTTAGTGGCCATGATTCTTTGTCTTCTGTCAATAATATTGTTTGTGCTAAAGGTATTCAAAATATTTTGATTAAAAAATTGCCAGTATTAGAAGATACACATTGTTGTACACAATGTAAAACCTTCTTAGGAACCCATCAGAATGAAAAACAGTAACCCCAAAGTACATTGTGAAAACAGAGTAAATAATGTGCATATGTCACAGAAGACTGTATTGTTTAGTTGCTTGAAGGCTGACAGATAGTTGCAACAATGTTGCAGGTGATTTCCCATCTCTGTTCCTGTTCTGAATAGTCTTTATTTCATACACAGTCTGGATACCCATTTAAAAGTGTGTGATAAATTTTAAAACATAATTGTTCCTTCATGTTAAATATAATTATGTGAAGCAAATTACAAGCCAAACATTTTTATCCCTCGGTGGGAATATTTTGAACCAAATAAACATAAATCAAAGTTTAGTTCTGTCCAGTGCCTACAGTCATTGCTGCATCTTCAATTTACTTCTGTTCATTATCAGAAAGTAAAAATTTCAAATTGGCATGGCGGTGGAAGTTCTTTCTGTACTGCATGAGTGATTTCAGAGCGATGAACAAACCGTGTCGTGGGAACCAGTGAGAAAAGACACACAGAGCAGATGCAGCCTGCATCCAAAGTGCATAGCCAGAAAGCAGTCTTTTCTCTACACTGTTGAGCTGCAGGAATCAATTATATTATGCTCAGAGATGGTTACATCCACTTAACGAAAGGTCATCTAGCTAGCTAGAGATCGATATTCATGCTTTCTGATCTTTACCTACAAAGTACACAGATTTTTGTAAATAGAAAGCAAAACTTAATCCAGTCATTTGATGTATTTTGAATAAAGTTCTCAGTGTTAACTACTTTAGTGCCCCATTCATTTTGATATCTTCCCAGGAACCAATGACAAATGCCAAGTTTTAAAACATCGCAGCTCCTCACACCTCTCATTTTATTATTTGTATTCATCAAGTTCCGAGTTTTAAAAACAAGGTCTGGAAATCCTAAGTGAAATATAAGACAAGTTCTGTTATTCATTAAGCTAGGCAGCCAGGAAATAGCATAGAATAAGAATGAAGCAAGAACAAAAAATTGAATCTAAATGTTGAGTCACAGACATTTGTTCTCAGTTCCACACTGTTAATATTGACTGGTCACATTGTCTTTAGCATCACTGAAATAATGTTATTAGCTCATATTTTTCCTTTTGACATGCTGTGGTCATAGGTACAGGGGAGAAAACTCTGTTCCTTGCATTTATTTTTCTATCAGGAACAATTACCTGTGATTAGTCTAGTGGGGAGCTTGGCTTTTAATTAAAAGAATTTCTTATTGTAGAGTATAATAGGGCCTGTGGCAGAAATGTTGGCTAATATCAGTAGGCTGACTTAGCTTTTTTTTCTAATCACTACTAAGCTTCCCCCAACCTGCAGAGACTGTACTTCACAGTAGAAACAAGAGCTTATCTCCTAGTTATTATAAAATTGGTCAGCCTATCTCTACTTGTAGGTGGCCCATTATATGAGACACAAATAAGGATGATATAGATCTTAGGTCATAGAAATCAAATAATATAGTAACATTGTATTTGCCAAAATAGAGATCTGAGTATGCTGTTACATATAAGAAAAGGATAAAAATAGAATATAAAAAAATATTTCTTTGGTTCTAAAGATTAAGCAGACCTATTTTAGAGGAAACGTGTTTGTGATTCTATTTTTCTCTAATATAAATCCATTAATAAGTAAAAAGTTTTGTTTGGAAGGTTTGAGAGACCAGTTACTTGCCTTGTATTTTGAGATACCTATTAGCTTTCTATTAGTAATCTATGTGTGCAGGTTGACTTCAGGGCTGGCTACTAAAGCTGTATCTTTGCTTCATGTTTACACATTTATAGTCTGGCCAATGCATGTCTTTCCCCTCTGTCTATAGTCAACTATTTTGTTGCTGTTTAAAATAGCTTTATGCTACTTTTTTATAAAAAAAAAATCTCAATTGTTTTTAAAATTGGTTATTTTATTTATTTACATTTCAAATGCTGACCCCCTTCCTGGTCTCCCCTCCAAAAATCCCCCATTTCATCCCCCTTCTCCTTTGCCTCTAAGAGGGTGATCCTCACTCCATCCACTCACTCCTGATTCACCCTCTACCATCCTCCCATGCTGGGGAATCAAACCTCCACAAGACAAAGGGCCTTGCCTTTTATTGATGCCAGAGAAGGTAATTCTCTGCTACATATGTAGCTAGAACCATGGGCTCAACCATGTGTACTCTTTAGTTGGTGGTTTAGTCTTTGGGAGCTCTAGGTGTTCTGGTTAGTTGATATTATTGATTGATACAGTTATTCTTCCTATGGGGTTGCAATCCCTTCGTGGGAGGAAAAAGTGGAAGGGCACGGGAAGAGAAAGGTGCCAACTCCAAAGGGTCAGCAAAATAAATAAAAATATGTAGTAGCAGGGGGTAGGGTGAGAAGTTATGGGTAGCCTCTAGAAAGTCCCAGACTCCAGGAAAGTGACAGGTTCCCAGGTCCCAACAAGGATGACATTAGCTAAAATAGTCAACATGGGGAGATAGAATCTGTAGAGACCATCTCCAGTTGATAGGCAAGGCCCACAGTTGAGGGATGGGACCACCCACCCATCTCATAATTTTTAACTGAGAATTGTCCCTGTCTAAAGGAAGTGCAGGGAGAAAATGGAGCAAAGACTGAAGGAAAGGCCATGAAGAGCTAGGTATGGCTGTCCTCTGAGAGGCTCTTCCAGCACCTGAGTAATGCAGATGCAGATACAGGCCAACATCGGACTGAACACAGGGACCCAATAAAAGCATCTCTAAATGCTTGCTTTAAATCACAATTTTGATTTTGATTTTGATTTTTTTTTTTAAATAATGATACTCTCTTCTTTCAAAAATACTATCTGCTCTCTAGCACTGGTGCAGTCATGAGTCGCTGTATGGACAAACCGAGTTACATTTTAATATATTTTGAGCTAGGACAAATAGGGTTATTCTTTTTTTTTTAACCTATAAAACTACTACTTATATACCTTGAGTAGTTTTGGAATTGTTCCTAGGGCAAAGACTGTTATACTCAAAGCATTTCTAAGAAGAGTTTCTTTGCTGAATTGGGCACCAAAAGATGAGATCATAATTCTCCAGGAAATAACTATCAGATAGAAGTATATGATTCAGAACCATTCAGTTAGAATTATTTTCATATAAAATTTAATATAGCCAAATGTTCAATTTTGTTAACATTTTTAATTTTGACGAATAAATCAAACTCTTTACAATGTATGATTTGTTTTGATGAAAGTCTATAAATAGTTTTCTAAAATACAAGTAGTTTATTTCCTAATATTACAGATTTTACAGTCACTTACTTTAAAAACATTATATTACTTATATTCATTTATGTGTTATTTTTACGCATTATTTACATATTTATATTTGTATTATGTATTATAATCAAATTATGACTTAACACTTAATATAGTTCTTTAGAATGTGGAACATTTTTATATTTTATCTACGTATAAATTGAGTTACCTTTTAAATTTCTTCTAATTATAATGAATTTAGAACTGTCATTAAACATCAAGCAATTGGTGATTCAGTAACTTTGTTTTATGTATTATGCAATGAGTCTTTCTGAGAGAAACAAAAATGAGAAAAAAACCATAAAATAGTAATGAAGTAAACAAAACTTGTTAAAATATAATTATCAGGTGTTAGAATGCAAAAACAAAAAAATTAAAACAAGGGCCAGAGGGTTTACTCAATGGGAAAACACATTTTGTATATTCCTTACTATCTGTGTTTGATCCCTGGTTGCGATGCAAAAAGCTAGAGGTAGTAGCACACATCCGTAAGCACAGTATCCCTAAGGGAAATAGATTTAGGAAACTGCAGCATCACTCAGAAGGTATCTCTATAGCTAGCTTAACATATGCAGTGGCAAACATAAGCAAAAGCCATCATAAAGAAAGACTCTGCCTCTATAACAACATAAAAAGGTGAGGACCCACTTTTACAAGATGTTCTTCGGCCTCTCTACACTTGTGCTATGCTTAGCATCAGGACCACCAGGAACAGGAAGATATGAAAGAGAAGTGATTTGCATAATCACAAAGCAGGGACAAAAGAAGTTAGATAAGTGAATATGTGAGATTAGAATCAATTTTGGGTAATGCAGAAGTTACATGACAAAAATATAAAAGTATGTATTTGAGGTGTAACCTACATGTAACTTATGATAGTCTGATCATGACTCTTATTTATCTCCTGTTTTGAGATGATGACTGTATTCAATGTAATAAGTGTGCTTTTGCCTAACATACTTACACCCTGACTTTGGCTTCTCATCCTGAATGGAGTTTGACCTTCATTAACAGAGGCTTCCTTGAAGGTACACGGCTGAGCCACAGGTGTTATTAATGATAAGAGTTTGCCTTTGTCTCCCTGCATCTCTGCAGTATTGATTAGGAAAGCAGACTGAATCCAGTGGGTAGTGAGGGGTATTATTATTATACCCTTGTATGTAAAATTCCTCTTCTATCATAAACTCAAATTAAATAAAATGCCATGCAATGGTCTTCTGCTATCAGATCTGACTGAATTCTTTCATATTGGAAACCTTTCATCTTTGCCAAATTCTAGCTGAAGTCTCACTTGAGTATGAATCTTCCGAGATGTATGTATGACATTCAACACAGTTCTTTATAATTGCAAATTAATAAGCTTATTAACTACTAAGGACTTAAAACTGGGAATGTTGGAATAGTGGTTTGAAGCCATAACCACTATTCTTAAGAAATAGGGAACAACATTTATATATCTTCTCTACAAATCCAGTTAAATTTAAATAAGTATATAATGTATGATTCATGACTGCATACTACCATCAAAATGAAATCTTCTGAATAAAACTAATAAGACAGTAGAACTCAGGAAATGATAGTTCAAAACTTTAGCCATCCTATTTTCAGGATGGGATGAGCATTTCTTGTGAGGATCAAGGCTTTAAGCACACTCTAGAGACTTTCCTGAACATCTCTGTCATCAACTGCATACAGAACAGAATAGTATTGTATAGTTATGGGCCACAAACTCGACAATGACACCTTGGGTTAAATGTAAATTAGTATTTATAGACCTTCCAGAGGATAAGCTAGTTACATTTTAGGATATTGATAAAGGAAAAGAACAAATAATTGGTACTCAGGCATTCTGGAAACTGCCTCTGAGTTTAAATAGCCTGAAAGTAGCCGAAGAGAGATTGTACTTTAGTCATTTTTGAATAGATACAGATTTCTTGTATTAGAGTATCTTCCTGGAAACTAAATGAGGTAACAGCCAATTACTTCATATTGCTTTTCCCCGTTTTGAACAATCTTTCATGCATTCAAAGAAAAAAAATCCCCCCACACATGTAGTAAACAGATCAAGTGCTTGCCAACTGATTCAGTGTTGTTGGATTTGTGGTGGTGGTTGTTGTTAATTTTAAATTTAGCAATTACTTAAGAATTGTTATTGCAGAGACTTTCCAGTGGCTTTTGTGATGAATTGTGCAAGGCATTCAGTGCATTGGTGTTAGAATGAAGGAGGAATGGAAGGAACAAAGAAAAGACACAAGTTAAAAGACTCTAAGTATAGTGGTAGGGTTGTTGTTATCTAATATTTAACTGGAGGACAGTTACTTTATAGACATGATTTTGATTTAATCAATCATCTGTATTTTATGAAGATTGATACTCCTTAGTTCATAGCATCTGTAAGTATGGAGTCAACCAACCCATTTCTCAAGAACAGAAAGTATAAGCAGTACTTTCTTATATTTGTATCTGGAAGAAAAATGTACAAGAAACTGGCAGGCTACTCTTCAGCACAGTATGGACAACCATGGACTGCACAGGGCCAACTTATTTATGGGTGATTTTTAGGCAATAGTCACTCTTGAGCATTTGACAATATATCCAATGTCCTGCCCAGATGCTCTCATTTCTTGAGCTTAGCATTAGTACGTGTTTCATTCCTCCATTTCATTTTTAAATTCTTCAACTGAAAAAATTTCTTAAACTAAAAAATACGTTAATACAAAAAATGATAGAGATACTTCAGAATTATCAGAAATATTTGAGTGATGACTAAATAATGTTATTTTCTAGTCAAGTTGACTTTTTTCAAACCACACACATACACACACACACGAAGTAAACAACTTACTTTTCTATACACATGCTAACACGGTACTAAAAAAATACAGGCTAGTAGTAACATGTGAAGTTTATAAACATTTAAGAATCAGGGGACTGTGTCTAACTCACTAAGCTTCAGTTATAAGCCAAATCAAGTAATTACTCTCACCGAAGAACACTGCCTTAATTAATGACTAACCTTGGTATTTTGTGTATGTTAAGCATTCAGATATTCTTCAGGGCCTACTTCTTGCTTTTATAATGATATATTCAATTGTTCCACTGGTGAACACACACACACACAACATATATATATATATATATATATATATATATATATATATATATATATATACACATATATGTATACATATATTTTTTTTCTGACTGTAGTATAAAAGGTTATTGTATATGGCAGACTACCAAGCTTCAAAGATTGTTTTTTTATTGTTGGAAGCAAAGTTGTTAAAAGAGTATTTCTATAAATTAATTATGTTACATAGAATGTTATTCCACTGCTCTTGAAATCTATAAATATTCCTGCTTAAATATATATACTTGTATCTATGAAAATACACACACACAAAACATCAGGGTGAAATGGGATGAGTGACTATCTATTAATCATATACAATGATTGTACATACGTATGTGTGATTTTTTTCAGAGTTTTTGTCAATTTAAGGAAAATTTTTGGTGATAATATGTCATATCTTCTATATTTGTCTTGGAATATCATGTAGTATCTCTATGATTTCTCATTTGATGCAGAACAAGGTAAGGTTGTATGCACAGAAATAAGAACCCTAACCCAAGAGATCCTATCAAGGTTGAGAGGACTAGATTACTTGTAACTTAAAACTTTCACAACAATAATGTTGTTTCATGCTCAGACAGACAGAACAACTAATGAAGATCTATATTAGATTTTGGCATGAAACTGGAAGGTGAGTGATAAAGTTTAAGAGAGAAAAGTACAATTAGCACAGTTTCACTTTTACCTTGTCTTACATTCTCACCCTCTAAATCTACAGCTCACAGAATTGTATCCTCCAAGACCCACAAGAAGACTTCAACCCTAAGGTTGAAACCCTAAGACCCATGTTTCCCTGAATGTGACTGCCTTTGAAATCGGGCACTCAAAGACTGATATTAAGGAAAAAGAAGGTACATGAGGAAGCCCCATTTTCATATAACCGGTGCCCCAATATGAAGAGATGAGGACACAAATACACTGAAGAGAATGATGTGAACTGAACTGAATGATGTGTAGACAGGACAGGCTGGTCAGCTGCAAGCCAGAGAAATGTTTCAGAACGATGTAAACCCTGTCAGTCACTTGATTTAAAAACTGTACACTTGCATCTGTGAAGATATATTCCTGTTGCTTAAAAACTTCTAGCTTGAAATATTTTCTTATGGTTGTTCTAGCTGAAGGTTGTGGGGCAAAAGCAATCAACTTGATAAGATATTATCCAAATTATATTATACATAATTGTGTGTGTGTGTGTGTGTGTGTGTGTGTGAAACTTTGGCACAGCACTGCTAGCTTTGAGTATCAAGAAGTATCACAAGCCAATAAATGTGATAGCCTTTGAGATTTACAGAAGATGCCAGGCAGCAAGGACCTTCCATCAGAGTTCCCAGTCTGACACACATCGTCAGTCATGTGTAATAGTACACAGAAATCCTATTGGTTCCTGTTGATCTCTGAGTTACAGGACTGTGAACACATAAACACATGTCATTGTAATCAGAACTATGTGCCATCTTACAGAGCAATATAAAACTCCATTGAAAATTTCTTTAAAATGATCAGAAGTCATATTTTAATAAGATACATATATATATATATATATATATATAGTATATGTCTAATGAGATATTAGTTTTCTAGATTAAACATGTAAGATTCATGTTTTTATACACACTTAAATAAATATTAGGTATTATACTATTCTGTTATATTAGTATTTGAATATTTATAAGCAAATCTTCTGATTAAAAAAAGTAAGTGAAATCTTCCTCTGTTACTAGATGACCTTCAACTTAAATTTCTAAAAGGTCCATATGGGCTTATTTGGTATATCTCCAGAAATCCTATTTCAATGCATTCAATTTACCAGTGTTGATTGTGTATGAATGAGTAGTAAAATGTGCACATACCAGAAGAGAGTATGCCTCTGAAGCAACAAGTGTAGAAACCTTGCTGAGTTGTCGTTAGTATAATACAGGACTGGATATTTGACACATCCCCCACACACACTGAGTCTAGATTTTTCTTTTCACACTAGATATTTCAGCTCTAGCTCTGCCTCATGTGGAACATTGAATTCCATACCAAGTGTTAACCAGATGAATCAACATCTCCAGAGACTGACTTCTCTCCCACCTTCCTTTATCCTCTATGAAAGGGATGATGCCTTGTGTCACAGGCAGGTCCACTGTAAATCCTATCATACCTTCATATGGATTAGAAATTAAAAGTTTCTCCAAGAGAGTTCCTAAGATTTCACCTCACACCAGTCAGAATGGCTAAGATAAAAAATGCAGGTGATATCTGATACTGGCAAGGATGTGGAGAAAGAGGAACACTTCTCCATTGCTGGTGAGAGTGCAAGCTGGTAAGACCACTCTGGAAATCAATCTGGAGGTTCCTCGGTATTAGGTATAATACTACCTGAGGATCCAGCTATACCACTCCTGGGCATATACCCAAAAGATGTTCCAACATATAACAAGAACACATGTTCCACTATGTTCATAGCTACCTTAATTATAATAGCCAGAAGTTAGAAACAACCCAGATCTTCCTCAAGAGAGGAATGGATACAGAAAATGTGGTACATTTACACAATGGAGTACTACTCAGCTATTAAAATCAATGACTTCATGAAATTCTTAGGTAAATGGGAGGAATTACAAAATATCATCCTGAGTGAGGTAACTCAGTCACAAAAGAACACACGTTATGCGCTCACTAATAAGTAGATATTAACCAAGAGCTTAAAATATGCAAGATACGATTCACAGACCACATGAAGTTCAAGAAGAAGGAAGACCAAAGTGTGGATGCTTCAGTCCTTCTTAGAAAGAGAAACAAAATACTCACAAGAGGAAATAGAGGCAAGTTGTGGAGCAGAGAATGAAGGAAAGGCCATACAAAGAATGCCCCACCTGGGGATCCATCCTGTATACAGACACCAAACCCAGACACTGTTGTGGATGCCAAGAAGTTTTTGCTGACAGGAGCCTGATATAGCTGCCTCCTGAGAGGCTCTACCAGAGCCTGAAAAATACAGAGGCAGATGCTCACAACCAACCATTAGACCGGCTCCCCAGTGGAGGAGTTAGGAAAGGACTGAAGGAGCTGAAGTGTTTGCAACCCTATAGGAAGAACAACAATATCAACCAACCAGATCCTCCAGAGCTTCCAGGAACTAAACCACCAACCAAGGAGTACACATGGAGGGAGGAAAGGCCCTTGGTCCTGTGAAGGCTTGATGCCCCAGTACAGGGAAATCCCAGTGCAGGGAGGCTGGAGTGGGTGGGTGTGTGGGTGGTTGGGGGAACACCATTATAGAAGCAGCTGGAAGCAGAATAGGATAGTTGGTTTCTGAAGGGGAAACCAGGAAAGGGCATAACATATGAAATGTAAATAAATACAATATCCAATAAAATTCATATTTGAACAAATTTAAGCTGAGGTATATGTAGTCTGTCAGGGTCAATTGGTTTCATCCTCTGAGTAAAAATCTCACACTCTCCTTCAAATCCTGAGAATACTGACTTTTGCAAAGTGAAACAAAACTGAGGAGCTTTCTGCTCTGCAGAGACTTGGGTCTCAATTCACTCTACTCACATACTTTACATATGTTAGCTCTTGTTTTTCTCAACTTCACTGAGATCACTTGGCATTTTCAAGGTAGTTGCCATGGATGCTAACTAGTCCTATGTGGTGATGTAAAAGCAAATTACTACAGCATCAGATTTTTCATAAAGATGTTATCATTTGTAAAACACGTACTGTACATAGCAAAGGACAATGTTTTCTAAAGTTAGAGGCTCCCCATTTTATCATCCAAATCATTTTCAAATTTAGATTTAATAACTATATTAGTTCTCCATCTTGGCATCAGAGAGTGGAAGAGGGATCAGAGTACAGAAGAAACAACAGCTCATCCAGATAGATAAAATGTGGACTGATCTAGTAACATAAATTTATGCCTATAATCATGGCTGCTTTTATGTACCCATAAGCCCGTGCCTCATAAGCACATTCAACCATATTGACTCTCAGTAAATAGTTACCGGATGATGACTTTATTGTTTGATTAATTATATTTCTTTAGTATAAGAAATATATTTGTTTTTTTTTTCTTTCCCAGTTAAATGAAAAGCATGCCATTTAATTCAAATACTTAATCATTGATTATGTACACATTTAGAAGAAAAATGTAACATAATTTCCAGCTGCCCATGTAGAAAAAACAATGTTAGTTTTTTACTATGAAATTGCATGCTATTCTTTTGCTTAAACAAATGTTCTACTCAGTATTTAATTTTAATTGGTGTAGCTGATGGCAGATTACTGCAGGGTGTCAGGAGTGGGCATCATTTGCATAAGCTCTCCTGTACCCTCTTGTCTCTAGTGACCTTGTTCTAACCTAATTGGCTCTTTAAATCTAGGACGAACACATTCCAAGATAGAGGGGTTTAGGGTCATATATAGATTTTACAGGAACACACCTTAACCTACAGTGTGTTACAAAGTAAAGCAGAGAGAAAGAGTCTAGACTCCTAATCTAGCCTTATACCCAGGGAAGTGGGACTCTTGAATGACGACATGTCTGTGCAACATTTTATTATTTTATTTTAATTTTTTCTCTATTAATGATGTTAACACCACTACTGTTTTTCTGGATCTGGCTGCAGCAAAAATTATAAAAGGAATATTTAATATTAGTCATTACTTTTCTGGTTATTATTTAATC
This sequence comes from Arvicanthis niloticus, assembly GCF_011762505.2. NCBI lineage: Eukaryota > Metazoa > Chordata > Mammalia > Rodentia > Muridae > Arvicanthis > Arvicanthis niloticus. Next base: position 20,031,560 of record NC_047659.1, read on the forward strand.
AGAAGTGTTAAGAAATGTTTGTCTCATTTCTTCTTGGTTCCTGAGAACTGAGGAAGATTTGTGCCTAATGAGAGATTCTCCCCATTTACATATTTGACTCCTCAAGATTGAAGAGAGGATAGTGGGAGCGTGATCACAAAAGGTCTTCCCAGGTGAAGGAGAGAAACTGTGAACTGTGAACAGAATGAAATGTCATAACCTACATTAATTGATCAGTGCCTCCCAGAGCAAGCTCATTTTCACATGGTATTTCTTTCTTTTGTGACTAGTTTCTGCCATTTTCCAATCGGAAAAGCTAACGTTAGAAAGTTTTGATGTAAAAGGAAATCAATTCAAAGTGTGTTGCATTGCTTAGAGCTGAAGGGGCTCAGTAGGACCATTAGCTCTACTGTCTAGGCACAGAGTTCGTGTCCCATTCTTGAATGTTATGATGGAAGAGGCAGTGATCAGAAGGGGAGAATGGCATCATCATTAAAAATAACCTCTTAGCATACAACACCCTTTAGAGCATCATTTAGCAAAATGTGTCATTTGCACTTCTGAGTGAAAGTCAAATGTAAATTTTATGCTCTGACTATATAGAATAGAAGATCTTCTGGGAATACATGTACTCACCCACAAAAGGTAAGAAGGCTTCATCTCCAACCCCCAATATAGGATTACTTGTGGGTAAGCGGTGGATTCACTAAGTTTCCAGGAAGTCTCCTAGCTCTGCTTCAGTTTTGTCCCTGCAGAGCCGGCCAACGCTTGTGTTTACAGTACATCATCCCTTAAGCCGAGGAGATTTTAGCAGCCGAGTCTCTGGAAAGTATGTGTCTTAGTCTACTCTTTTCCTTTTGCATAGCTGAACTGTCATTCTTGGAGTTTTCATTCTGGCTAAAGACAGCTATCCCTTTGTATTCTGGGACCAGCAATCCTGGATCAGAGGACCCAAGAGCAGCAACAGAGAGTGAAAGGTGTGCTTTTGGGTCATTCCTACACTGAATCTGTCTTGTGAGCAGGACACCCAGTTCTGTCACCTCTGCCTCCAATCAACCTTCCTTAGAGTGGCAGAAACACGTTCAGAGACACTGTTATCTCACAGTGATGCAGAGTGAGGAGAAATCTCAGCCTTTCCTGGTCCCCACAGAGCTAGGAAAATGAACCAACATTAAACAAGCCTCTTTAATTCACAATGCTTTCTCACCTTCCCATCACCCCTTCATATCAGCTCTTTAGTGGGTGTTTTTTATTATTAAAGAGGGGTCAATGCTTTTGGCCTTTCTACTGCTAAGGAGAGGAGCCTCCGAATAAAATGAACAAAACAGAAAGAATTGAAAGAGACATAAACTGTCCTCTTGGGTCTCATCTGCTCTCCCTTTAATCTGTAAGATCATTTCTGCTTCTCTACCTAACGAAAAGCTTAGCTCTGAGGCTCCCTAGATGAGCTCATTCCAAAGTGACCTCTAAATCAGGATTACTTAGAAACAAGGACCGCACTTTCATCCCCATTAGTGTTCCTGTAGCCTACTTTCTGTGCCTTAATCTACCATATATTTTAAAGGGCAGTATCTGTTTGCTAATAGCTTCCCACACGAATCCCAATTTATTTCTCTGACCTGTATCAGAGAAAGAAAGTTATAAGGAAATTATCAAAAGGATTTCTATCTTATATCACTGGGGAAAAGTTGAAGTATGAATACAAGAGCTTGATTAACATCTCACTAAAAGGAGAGTTTAGATCTCACAACAGCTGAAACACAATAGAAAAGATGGTCACTTCATGCAGAGTCACATCTAACTCAATGACTTACAGAGAGTTCCATTTTTCTTTTTTTTTAGAAATGTTTTTGTTCTTAGGACCTGGGAGACTTGTTATTTTTACTATATTGTTCAATTAGATAAAATCACTCTTGAAGCTGGGAGAAACAGCTGTATTGAGATGACCTTCCATGATCTTCCAGTGATATTTCACTTTAAAGTTAGATGGCCTGAGGGGTCTTCTTAGGAAGTGAATCTTTCTTCACCTCAGTGTTTTTTGGGGAAACTGGCATTTTCAAAGGAGCACAAGCTCTGCCTTCCCTATTCATCATCCAATGTGCAGGGCTACAAGACAGACCATAAGCTCAGTGTCTTTACTTTCACTAAACCAGATAACGAGGTAGCATATGTTAGTGCTAATATACTTACAACATTATGTTTAACCTTAAACAAATGGCCAGCATAATGAATTTTTGAGCAATAACTAGGAAAAGTTACCTGCTCCAGAAAAAACAATCCATAAACATTTTCCTAATATATAAACATCATCAATCTAGTTATAAAATCTGTTTCTACTCAACTCAGATGACTTTATATAATAGACCTCTTTCTGGACAAGTCCTTATATATAAAGCTGATTTTCTAATTAGGTTTTCAGTAAATATGAATGTCTTTCAGATGGGAAAGTAAGGTTTTATCAAAACCTTTCAAGGGAAAGTGCTCCACAGCGTTCTTAGAACATGGAAAGCAGAAGGGGTGGAAGGTACGGAAGACATCTTACTACTTGACATGTAGCACTTCAGTGTGATGTAGTTAGTATTATTTTCAGCATGTAAAAAGTGCAAGCTAGGTATAGAATATCCAGGGAATTTATAAATAACTGGGCTTTGGAGCTGTGCCTGTAACTGCCATTCAAACTGAGTAAACACCATCTCACATACAAAGGGTAGACAAGAGGGGCAGCAAAGAACAGTGTGGCACATGTCACCCGACGGGTTTTGCTACTCAACATCGTCCCTTGCCTTTTTTCTTTCTCCTCTATGACAATTATTGCTGTCAACTTGACAGAATCTAGAAGCAACTGAGAGTTGAGACTCTGGACATGATTGCGGAGGTTATTTTTAAACATTTCTTACCTATATGAGTTTTTTTGCTTGTATGTGTGCTTATGCGCCATGAGTTTGTCATGGTCACAAAGACCAGAGGAAGGTGTCAGATACCTTGCAATCAGTTAACATTTGTGAAGATTGTGAGCCATTATGTGGCTGCTAAGAATTGAACCTGTATCCCTTTCCAGAGCAGCAAGTGCTTTTAACCACCTATCAATCTTACTAACCCTGTAGGGAGTAGTATCTTGATTAGGTTGTTTGAGAAGGAAAGATCTACCAAGCGTGGTTGGCATCATTCCATGCCTGATATCCTTGACAACATAGATAGAGAAAAAAAAATTGTCTGAGTATTTTTCCTAGCAAGAGGAAAAGGAACTTAGACAATTATCTTTATTTCGCATTTCACCTTGAAAATAGCCTTTGCTGAGAATATTTGTTGCCCATGCCTTGCCTGTTCAGTACCGGCACAGGAGTTCCAAGCAGAAACCTATTGTATCTGATTCCAATAAAAGCTCTTCTTCATTCGACAGAATGAATGAGCAGGCATTTGCTTGTTTGCTTCCCTTTTTCCTTCCTTTGTGTCTGAAATGGAACTGTCTGGTAGAGAAGATGGAGCAGCCAACCTGCAAATGTAAGACTGACAACCGCAAGCCAAGCATGGCAGAACACAAATATCTTGGAACCCAGTTCATCCTGGAGAGATCACATTAATTTCAAGTTGTCCTCCTTTGTATTTTTTTTTGGGGGGGGGGGAAGGGGGAAGGGAAGCTCCTATGTAAAAGAATCTGTATGTGCTCAGATGCAGCCCTCAGCAACATCTCTGTACATATAGAAGATGCACAGAGACCATGCCATATTATTTCAGGCTGGTGCCACAATGAAACAAACAGGTCTATGTAATATTCAATGGCTGTGTGGTATGTGAGTCACTCCCATACCACCCCATACCTAGACACACCCAGACCTGCATGCACAACCACACATCTAGTATGCTTCAGCCATTATACTGCAACTCTGATAGGGCAGACTATAACTTGCTAGCCCAATCTGACTTGTGACCTATTTTATCTATTTTTATGTATTTTTTTTACTTTTGATATTTTTTTTTATTAAAAGCTGGAGATAGTTTAAAAATCCAAACAAACACACAAACATTAAAAAGAACAATACACAGTAGAGACCTAGTGAGCCTCTGAAAGGTAAACCAATGACTACTGGAGTCCTTTACATAAAGCCTTGCTTACTCTACACAGGAACAAAACAAACTCAATACACGTATTGTCACATCTATCTAGGCTGCGGGATCTAGGTTTGGAAAGGGCATTTTTCTGCTCTCCTCTGTTGTTCACTAAAATGGCATTATAAAACATATGATCCACAATCAAAAAAACTTTTAAGTGACTTTCTGAGTGTTAATAAAGCAGTAGGAAGGAAAAACAAGTAGCATAGTTAACACCTCCCTGAAAAAAAGAAGAGAGTTTAAATATAATAACTTCAGATCCCAGAAAGTATTAGGCACCAGCAGGAGTTGACTGTTAGAAAGGAAGAATCATTAAGGAGTGAATGGAACCATTCTAAAATGAATTAAGGTTTGAATACTGCAGGAAAACGTACCTTTCAATATAACTTCCTTGCCACAGATGGCACCACATTTTTATTTCAGGATGAAGCCTTTGTCACATTTACCTTCATTCTAGATGCATACTACAACTCACATGAATGGAGAGCTACGAACGTAAGCGACTATTTTCCTGACTTCCCATTTTCCTGACCTCATAGGAACTAAAGATGTTTCCAATCATTGTTTAGATACTTGATGACACATTTCAAATAACACACAGAAAGACTTTGATCTCCGTGTTGAAGAACTATTTCTCATACCTTCCAACATAAATGTTAAGAGTATTTAAAATGACCTAATAATGTATAAATATTTCCACTGGGAAGTTCACCAGTTAGCAAGTTGGAATCATGGAAACTTTCTGTGTCCGTAGCTAGCAGTGGAATTTCAGTCCTACCAGAGGAATATGAGAAAATAGTCCCAAAGAAACCAAGCAGAGGAGAAAAGAAAGTATGGGCTCATGTAAATTCTGATCTCTTTACTTCTTGATTTCATTTAACCTTGTGCTCTTGTATTTCCCAAAGCGTTTCAGTCACTAGAAGTTGAAGGGCAGCTTCTCCTTCATCTCAAGAATATCTGGTTTTTTTAATTTTTACTTTAGAGCATCCATCTTTCATTGTAAATTCTAGATTAAATCCCTCATTCTCCTCTTTGTTAAGGCTAAGTAAATTTGGGAAAAATAAATATATTTCACAATATATTTTTAGATAATATTTTGTGAACAATGTGTTTGGTTATCTAATCAAAAATGATAGCACGTCCTTGTTCATGCACATAACAAAGTTATAATTCCTAACTATCCGTCTTTAAGAATTTCCATTCTGAGTGTTTATCTGTCATATCAAATGTTCACAGTCATGTAATTAAAACACTGGAAAATTATTTTATGGATAGCAGAGATAATTCACAGGAACTTTACAATGCACATTGGGAGGCACTGTGCTCTGTAAAGATCTAGGTTAAGAAATACAAATTGCAAATGTTTGATTTTTTATGTTTTTTTCCCCCTTTCTTCCCTGAACTTGTCAATATTTCACTGAGGTCACTAATTTGGTGTAGTTACTAAAATAGTTTGGGTCAGTGTAAATCTTGTGTTCCTGTATTATATGAGTAGATAGAATACCAATTATTTCTTCAGTTCTTTAGAACAGTCTTCCCATTACAAGGTTTTAATGCCTTTTCTAGAACACAAAATTTCTCTCTTGCCTGATTTTCCTACTGACTGGTGTCATTGCTGTTTTATGACCTAAACCCTTGTGTGTGTCATACACATTGTGTCAGGACACCATGCACTTCCTGCATATGGAATCCTATTGCTTACCTCAACTTCCATACCATATCCCAGGCACAGAATTTGTGAGAGGATTAAGACAGAATATAAGATTTTGTTAGTAAACTGAACACAGACTTTTGCTCTGAATCACTATGGAATTTCTTCCTTCTAGGCAGAATTTGAATAAATAAGGTCTAAATTGTAAAACTGGTTATATTTTTGGAACATGGCCCCATTACTGATGGAGACAAAGCCTTATTCCCTACTGGGTTTCCACATGCTCTTAATTAACATCTACACCCTTTGCACAATATTGACACTGTATTCCTTTATATACGATTTAATTAGCACATAATTTATATAGTTTATAAGCTCATTTAAATTATATAGTTTCAAGATTGTAAATACATTTAAAGCTATAGAACCACCATCAAAGTCTTTAAAACATGTTTATCATGTCTCCAAAGAGTGCATATATATTAACATTTCTCATTTCTGACCATTCTGTATCATTTCAGTATGGGCTTGTCTATTCAGGGTCTTTCAATGAATAGTGTTATTAAATGCATGCTCTTTTATGGCTAGTGTGTTCTCATTTGTGTAAGATTTCTTAAAGCTATCTGTTTTGCAGCATGGGTGAGTAATCTATTCTTTCCTACTGACAAGTAATATATTTTTGAAGACTAGCAATACTTTTTCATGAATTATAACAATCTTATTTCCTTAAATCTGTCACACCCAGAACCTGCTCTATATTCTATAAGAATTTCAATGGAACATTTTATAATTATATATAAAATTTTTGAAAGCTATAAATTTATTAAATAACTCTTCTTGTGAAAGATGGGTTTAAAGTAAAGATTAGCAACTTGAATACAAACATTCCAGCTCACCTGTGCTGAAACACTTTAATAGGACTTGCAATCATAAAGAATATTAATGAGCACTGATTTTCTTTTAATGGCAAGATTTAATAACTAATGTATTAGTTCTATCCACAAAATGAGGAAGCACATAGATAAAAACATAAAAGGAAACCAATAAAGGTTATCACCATAATATTTATCAACTAAAGTAATGGGTTATTTTCATCTTTGTCTTTACAGAACTGTGTGATTATCTTGGGGGTAATACTGATAAGCTGGCAGATCTGGTCATAGCAGACCACAGCCTGATGCTGCAACTTTAGAAATAGTGATATCAAAATCAATGCAAGCTTTCTATACTAAAAAGCAGGTGAGCATTCACCATCATAGAGGTCATTCAGCCACGCTCACACCATTATTCACACTTTAGTTACAGTGGCAGGACAAGTGTGAGCAAATCCTGGGTGAACTTAAGGTAACTATACTCCAGCTGGGATTAGATAGAACCCACAGACACCAAGGTCACCTACTTCTCATCTTGTGAAGACTAAGATCCTCACTGGGAAGGCTCTAAAGAAATTATGTTCTGTAATCATCAAGTTCTAAGGGTTAATACAAATAATATGTGAGAGAGGGGTTGATTTTCTTAATGATCCTTTTACATGAGGCTTTATCTCAAAACCTGTGTGAGGAAAAACTGGAGGAAAGACCCTCTGTTGCTATGCTGTATTTCTGTTTCAGTTCAAATGAAGTTCCTAATATCAGCCCAATTACAGTGCAAGCATTAACACTGCATTCTTTCCCCTTTATAAGTTACTTCATACTCCACAACTGCACTTCACTCTCCCTTTCACATACCCACTTAAAAGAAATCAGAAACAAAAGCCTTTACATTTCTCTGGCTATGTTTTAAAAAGAAATAAAAATAGAATCAACTAGACAGCAGCGATCCATGAAAGCAATTGACATTTGGTTTCATATGGAGGCAAATTCAAAGGAAAAGAGCCTTTCTACTCACAGGTATCTAAAGACTCATCTGACTGGTCAGGGCAGTCAGGGTCCCCATCGCACAGCCAACTCTGGGAGACACAAGTCACATGGTCGTGGCAAAGAAATTCACCAGGATCACACAGCTGCTGATCTGCAAAGGAAAATGTTTTGAAATCAAACGTGAATGGTCTGAGCATGAACAGAAGAACTTACGGAGGCATATGAGAGGGTGTACCGTATAGCAGCATCACTGGATAACATTGTCTGTGCAGCGGCAATGTGAGAGCAAATGGTTCCCTAAAGTTTAGGTGTTTGGCTCAAGCACACAGCTTTGACAGGCTTGACTCCATTGGAGGTTCCCACAGTGTGTTCTGAAAAGAATTAGGAATTCTGTTTCTGTTTAGGACTACAGGGTTTGTCATATCAAATATAATGAATGTTTGTTTCGGCTAGTGAGCTTGGTAGGCTCTGTTCCATTAAGGCAGAAGATTCTGAGTGGAAATTTCAGCTCCATCGCTGCTTCAAACAGGAAAAAAGTTTGATGATCTGTTAATATTATAATTAAACTTCATTCATACGCATCTATCCTGATATGATACAACATGGAACTATGAATGAGATATTTGTATTACAGAACTGACATTCTGCTTTTAAATGTGATTGCCAATTGGGCAGCCTATTACTAGATAACAAACTTCCATCTTATTTTGATGTGAGTTTTGGAGTAGTTTATAAATAAATAAAAATATGTTATTTTTTTAATGTTTTTAGTATTGGGTGTTCCCAATCTCTGCTAAACGTACTAAACTCAGTAAGAATTGATTTTTCTTGATATGTTTACTCCTAACTTATGGTTCTACCTGAAAAATGTCTCTGCTTTAACATGCATGAATTAGGAGTGTTTTCTACATTCTTAATGGTGGCTCCGGATGTGAGTGATAAAGTAACATGGTTTAGATAACATGATTTCATTTCAATCTCACTGTAATTTTGTTCCTTAGCAATAGGCAAACTACTAATTCACATTACACTCAGTGTTACATTAGCTTTAATGAGCTAAACTGGGTTTTTCTTATCACAGTTTTTATTTTCTTCGTTCTCCAGCTGTATAACTTTCAGTAAATTTATTGAAAGCAGATATAAGCCCACCTCCTTAATAAAAAATGTCAAATTTTAACTTTTTTTCCATTCTAACTCTGTTAATAGAGTTTAAGAACTAACATTATATTCTGTCATATTTACCAAATTCATCAACAGTACCTATATTACTACCTTTATATGTTTCTTTTATAAATTAACTTGAACACATTATTTTTGGCCATAAGTTTTATGCTACAGGGTCATAAATGTAAAATTCATTCTCTTCATGAAAGGATCTGATGGCACACATGTGTACTCATAGAAAAAATTTTCAATTCATGAATAAAGGGAGAAAGATGAAGCCAAGTGTACAGATATCTGAGAGTTAACAGCATATAGACTGGGGTAGAAGAAGAACTGTCCTAAGGCTCGTCTTCCTACAATGAAACGCCATGGCCAAAATTCAGCATGGGAAGAAAAAAGGTTTATTTGTATTATACCTCTCCACTGTAGTCTATCATAGAAGGAAGCCAGGAGAGAAACTAAAACACAGAAGGAACCTAAAGACAGGAACTGATGCAGAGGCCATGAATGAATCTTGCTTATTGGCTTGTTTCTCATGGATTACTCAGCCTCCTTTTTTATTCATCAAATGAGGGATGAAGCCACTTTCAGTAGCCTGAGCCCTTCTCCATTAATCATTAATTAAGAAAATACGCTAAACGCTTGCCTAAACTTCAATATTTTGGAGGCATTTTCTCAATTGAACTTCCCTCAGCTCAGATGACTTTAGATTGTGTCAAGTTGGCATAAAGGCAGCCAGCACCAGAACCTAGTGTCTACAAGGCTATAAGTTTGCTCCCAAGTGCCTTCCTTATTCCACTCAAACCTACATATTGGCAGACAGACAGACAGAAAGATAGAAGCCCCCCTCTACACATACACATACACACAGATATTGAACTATAAGATTTAAGCATTTACTTAAAGGAGGGTACACAGTGTTTAATTCAGAATTGTAGTGGATACCTAGTAAATGATATTCAACTTAGATTTTAACTCTTCCACTCAAATATTTTATTTCTAAATATGTTCATATGTTGTGGACTGTAAGACTTAAATTTGACTTCAGTCAGTCACATACCATTCAGAGTTAATTAAGGAAAAAATATAGAATGAAACTCAAAGTAGTATGCTTAAATATAAAGATAAAATATGATTTATGATAAAATAATTTAAATATGAATAACTATAAATTTCTATGAAAGGATTAAAAATACATTTGACCCATTACATCGGGTCAAATGTTATTAACCCTGTGTATTCAACAAAAATCCATAATGGATGGTTGGCAGGTCTGTCACTATTCTTTTATGTTCAGATGAAAAATTTCTCTTCCTTTATTCTTCCCAGTCTGCAAACAATTGTTATAAGTTGGAACATAAAAGATAGGACCTACCAAAAGTCTTTAAGTAGTTGTATAGCCTAACTCAACACAATAACTTCTTGTTATGAATATAAAGCAGTGTGGAGGAGTATGGAAAACTGTTTCTGTCACTAGAATAGAGTATCTCAGAATAATTGGTCAGAGGATGTGCTGGGTCATTCTGGTTCCTGTGGAGAGGATTTTAAAACCATAGGAAGCACTGAATAAAGATTAGTCAGAGACATCTCACGTAGATTTTTGATCAGAGATTTTTACAATTGTTTAGAGAAGAAGCCAGGACAATGTAGCTAAAATGTAGTGGGAACTTATGCAAATATTCTGCTAGAAGTCATAAGTATAAGAATTAAGAATTTATAACTATTTCAAATGCTTTACATGATCTCATGTATATAACCTTGGAATTTGATGTTATATTTTTTGTTGTTTTCTTTTTTCTCTCTTTCTTTCTTTCTTTCTTTCTTTCTTTCTTTTTTTCTTTCTTTCTTGTTTCCTTCTTTGTTTGTTTCTTTTCAAAGCAGTTTTTTTTAATTGCCCTTCTGTCCTGACACTTGCTTTATACACAAAACTTGATTCAAACTCAGAGATCTTCTTGCCTCTGCCTTCCAATTGCTGTGATTAAAGGTGTGCAATGACAGGCCTGGTTGTAGGGGTGTTGTCTTAAAATCAAAGTCATATAGTTAGAAAAAATGGAAAGTGCCTATATTCAAAGAAGCTTGTTTTTCTAAGAGAATAAAATCAATAATGCAAACCTACTTCAAAAGCATTTCTGTTTCTGCCCTAATTTGATTTCTCCAGTTGCAATAAAACACCAACCAAAATCAACTAGTGTACGATAGGGTTTACTTGGCATACATGTTGCTGTTCATTTTTAAGAGAAGCCAAGGGAGAAATCAAGTCAGGGAGAGAAGGACTGAAGCAGAGTTCACAGAAGAATACTTCTTACCAGCTTGTTCCAGGATTATATTGATCATATGCACTTAATAAAAAGTGAAGGTCCAGATGCCTAGAGATGGCTCTGACCACAGTGGGCTGGACCCTACTGAATCAAATAGTAATTAAGAAAATATTCCCACAGACAAGCTCACAGGCCAATCTGATATCATCAATTCTTCAATTGAGGTTTCTTCTTCCCAGATGACTCAAGCTTCCTGCCAAGATGACAGATGAAATTAACTATGACAGACTTTGTATCTTAATTTATTCTATGTGTTGGGGAAAAAGGAAAACAAAATTATACAAACAACTAAAACCCAGAATTACCTGCCATTATTCAGGGTCAGTTATTTTTTGTGCTTATATAAAAAAACATAGAGAGAAATGAGATAACTCTATTTATGAGGTATAACTTCTTAAGGAAACACTAAAAAACTAAGAGATGGAAATCTGGGTTGGAGAATCTGGTTTTTTCCCCACATTTTATAATTACATATGCTTATATTTAGTTATTTTTTATGCATTCACTTTTTACACCCCCTCCACTGCCCCTCTCCTGGTCACCCCTCCCATGATCCTTTCCCCATTCCCCTTCCCCTTCTCCTTTGAGTGGGTAGAGGGGCTCTGGGTATTACCTACCCTGGCACATCAAGTCTTTGTGGGGCTAGGAACATCCTCTTTCACTGAGGCCAGACAAGGCAGTTCAGGTAAAAGAACATACGCCATGGACAGGTAACAGCTTTTGGGATAACCTTTGCTCCAGTTTTTTTTGGGACCCACATAAAGATCAAGCTGCATATGTGGTACATATATGTAAGGAGGTCTAAGTCCAGTCTGTGTATGCTCTTTGCTTAGTAGTTCTGTCTGCGAGAGCTCCATGGATCGAGGTTATGATGATAAGGAGGATGTCACAGGATTTTGACATGATAAGACTAGAAACTTTTAAAGATTGAATTTGACATTATTTTGAATAAAAGACAATGTGTTAAAGATGGTTTTCTCAGAAAAAGGTTGTAAGTAAACTGAAGGAATAATGAGATCAGGATAATGAAGAAGAAGATAAAATAGGAAGAAGCAAATTGGAACCATAAGGACTGTGGAAGAGACATGAAGCCTGTGCACTTTAGCTAAAAGAATAGGCAGTGGAATAGTTGGAGCAGAATGTTGGGCTATAACACAGATTTTCTAAGAGATCTCTGTCTGTTGGCATGAAAATAAACTGTGCACAGTGAAAGAAAATAAAGAATATAAGGAAGATCAGTGAGGTGGCTGAATGGATGCATACATTGATAAAACCGAATTAAACATTATATTGAGTAAGGATGCAAAAAAGAACCCTACAGTGTGTATTTTCTCATTAAGTGTCAGAATATTAAATTTGGAATTATGAATCAAACATATTATAGATTTTAGTAATTAATATATTCTAATATACGTGGGCGACATCAAAACAGGAAACACTGATCACAGGAGTATTCACATAATTAGGTTCAATGCCTTGCTTTTTCTTTGACTGTTTGTGTTTATTGTCTTGCTTGTTCCTTGACTATTTGCATCTATTGTATTGCTAGACCCTCAACCTAGAACTGACCTTAATACATGCATGTAACTAACATGGTATGAAAACATAAAGGAGAAGGGGGGATGGGATAGAGTGTTCTAGGGAGGGAAAATAGGGAAAACAGATGACATCTGTATTGTAAATATATAAAATATCCAATAAATATTTTTTTAAAAAAAAAAAAAAAGAAAGAAAACTAACAAATTGTAACTGCAGAAAGTTGGAACAAGCTTCAGGAGAAGATGAGTGTGAAGAAGTGAAGAAGGTCTTGATTTTCAATCAAGCCCAAGAAGCAGCCAAACAAGTCAGACAGAGATACTTACACTCAACCAATGGACAGAAGCCAGGGACCCCTGTGGTTGAATTAGGGAAAGACTGGAAGAAGCTGAGAAGGAGGGCGACCCATAGAAAGACCAGTTGTCTTAACTATCCTGGACCCTCAAGATCTCTCAGTCATCAACCAGGCAGCATACAGTAGCTGATATGAGACCCCTGACATATATATTGCAGAGGATTGCCTGGTCTGGCATCAGTGGGAGAAGATTCACCTCACCCTTGAGGGACTTGAGGCCCCAGGGAGTAGAGAGCCTTGTTGAGGTGCGGGTTGGGGACATCCTCTTGGAGATGGGGGAAAAGGAATGAGATGAGGAACTGTGGGATGGCAGACCAGGAGGAGGATAATGACTGGACTGTAAAAAATAAAAATTAATGATCATTTAAAAAATATATACATATTCTAGTTTTTGTTCATTCATTTACATCCCAAATACTTCCCCCTCATGGTCTCATGGAATTCCTTCCCCCATCCCACATCCCTTTTGCCTTAGAGAAGGCACCCACATATCCTCCCTGACCTCAGTGCATCCAGTCTCTGCAGGGTTAGATGGATCTTCTCCCACTAAGGACAAACATGGCAACTCTCTATTATAAATGTGCTGGAGTCCTCAGACCTGCCTGTGTATGTTCTTTGGTTGGTGGCTCTGACTCTGGGAGCTCCCAGGGGTCCAAGCTAGTGACACTGTTGGTCTTCTTATAGAGTTGCCATCTCCTTAAAGGCCTTCAATCCTTCTCCTAACACTTCCATAGGAGTCCCTGACCTCTGTCCAATGTTTGGTGCTGTAGTAATGGCTCAGCAGTTAAGAACACTAGCTGCTCTTCCAGAGGTCCTAAGTTCAACTGCCAGCAACCATGTGGTCCATTATAGATGGCTTACAACCATCTATAATTGGATCTGATGCCCTTTTCTTGCACACAGGTATGAATGCAGATAGACCACTCATATACATAAAACAAATAAAAATAAATCTACAAAGAGGAAATTACTGAGTTTAGTTCCTTTCATCAGAAGCACAATGTACTATTTGAATGTAAGCTTTCCATTCATTAGATTTAATAGTTTCACTTACACTTGTGAAATAATCTGCTGTGTACAAAATAAGCTCTATATTGTAGAAAAGATGGTGTTTTCCACTGTGGTGATAATAATAAGAGTAATAATAATAATAATAATAATAATAATAGTCATTGCTGTTTACTTGTGCTAAGGGAAACCAAGGCAGCCAGCACTCGATCTAAGTGTAGAAATACAAGGAAAGTAGGCCTGCAGCTTACTGAATTTAGATTCACTGTGTTCTTTGTAAGATTTTAGTATGGTAATGTTTGTGCTTATATTAAAACATTTTAATACCTTTATTGTAATGTATACTTTTAACCTTCAGTGATAGAGATCATTTTTACATAATTATTACTCGAATATTTTATTTCTATGATCTTATCAGATGAACTGATAATATAGATCTTTAAAAAAGTGGAGACTATCAGTTCAAACACCAAAAATATTATCCATCAATTCAATGAGAATTTACTGAGTATCCTTCTACATCCTTGCCTACATTCACCATATCAACGTACAATACTCTTATGTCATTACCCTTACTATTAATGTTTCACATTACTGAGAGCTTTTATTCCTAACAAGGTATAATAGAGAAATTTAGAGCCAATAAAAGTTACAGACACTGATCGTAAATTTTATAAACTAAGGCATAGAGGAGGGATACGTATGCACTCAGTGGCTAATGAGCCAGAGAAACAGAAAAGTTTGTTTAAAAAGAGTAAGTACATTACAGAACAGACACAATCCATGAACTTCAAAGTGTAAGGCAAGTGCTATGACATCAAAATTCAGTTAAAATCAACTCATTCTCTTAATATCTCAATGGTGACTTAAATATGATGTGGTTAACATCATTCATATGAATAACAATCACTCGTCATTTCTAATGTGAAACATTAATTTTATCTGCTTTTGTCTTTTGTTGATTATCAGAAGTGAACTCATGTACAGACTTAAATGTATTGCTAATTCATCATGAGTTTTTGCGGGTATTTGTGTAAAATTAAAGGAATCATTGTAGTTAGCGGGTTTTCAGAAGTACCTTGATCTTTTTTCTTATTTTATGTCACAAAAATGTACATATGTGGAAGAAGAACAGTGTCCTCAGAAGGGCATTTGAATGGCTTCAAATAATATGCTTAGAGGGCTTCTTTCTGTTTTACTTTCTTTTCAATTTCATTTTGAACTTACTTTAATGTATATGTGTGTCTAAGCTTGCGTCAACTTATGCATATCACATTCATGGATGAGCACATGGAGTTCAGTAGAGTGCATTGTATCCCTCTGGAACTATATTTACAGGCTGCCATGGGCTGCCATCTTTGTGCCGCTGAGAATTGAACCTGAGTCTTCTGCAAGAGCCCCTAAAAGCCATCTCTCCAGTTCCTTGGAGTTCCTTTAATACTTTCTTCTACTGTCATTTGAACACTCAGTATACTTTTCGGCAGTGATGCTGTTTTTTGAGATAGCCTCACATAGCACAGAGGTTACCTCTAAGTCACTAAGTAACCAAGGATGACTTTGAAATTCTCTTCTTTTTCTTTCCAGTTTCCTATTTCTGGGCATCATAGACTTACAGTTTTTCTACTTTTCCTGTGGTTTTGTTTATAAGGAATGCCCTTTCCCACATTAAATATAGTAGCTCGCTGACGTATAATGCTTACCTGGTGAGCATGTTTTGTTATATGTCATGTTAGCTCCAATCTTCAAAAAATATATGGACAACAACAAAGCAGCTCAGCCAGTAAGGGAGCTTGACACCAAGCTTGAAACTGAAAGCTCAACAGTAGGATGCACATAGCATCTTTTTTTTTTTTTCTTCAGTTTTGTAAAACAAGATCTCACTATGATTGACCTGGAACTTACCAGAAATATCATCTGGTTTCAAGTTTGGGTGTATCTTCCCTTTCTCTCTTAACACCTATTTTATAGAAACATCTCCTGTGTACTCATTTGTTCTCAATGTCCTATAACACTTTAATATACACATCGAAAGCTCTAGTTTTGCATACGATCTCTGTTGAAACTCTTGTGTAATGAGTTCTCAGCATTCCGCTTCTTTTGACTCCGTGTCACTGCTCTTAAGAAGTGGCCAAGAAAATATCTCCAGCTCTGGCTTCACTCAGCACTACTGACAATTCTCAGGAAATAGGATAGCTTATGTTTCACCTATTAGTAAGGTAACTATGGTATGTACATTCAATGGAATGAATTTCATACACAGTACATAAAAATTGTAAAATCTTGTTAATGAAGACTAAATTGGTGAAACTGAAGAACATTATGCTAATTGAAAGAAAATAGACTGTGCAAAAACATACAATGCAGATATTGCTTATGTGTGGAATCTATAAAAGCATTCCCATAAAAAATTATAGATAGAACAGTGGGTACCTGAAGGTTCCAAATGAGAATAGGGAGAAGAATTAGCCAACATATACATGTCATAGTTGGAAGGAAGAAATAGGTTCTAATAGCTTGATCTCAGAGTGGTGAATATAGTTAATTACATTCTGATAGGAAAGGACTCAAAATGATGTCCATATAAGAAATGTTAACAACTTTGGAAAATATGTACAACAATGTTCTCATTTTATAACTTTTAGTGTGCATATGTTTTAACATGTCACATTGTTCTCCATAATGCAAAAATCATGTGATATTCCACTTTTTAAAAGGCAGTTATAAATGTAAACTCTAAATACTTCTTATATTTTCACAGCATAGCATTTTGCAAGAGAAGGAAAAACAAAAGCTGAAACAGTAACACTGCTGAACTATATATTTGGAGATGGACACCTTTATGTAACCATTAAAATTAAACTATGTTCTCTCATGTTCATAATAAAATATACTAAGTACTGAACATTATACAGTATAAAATTAAAACATCCATGAAAACTAAAAAAAAACTAAAATAAAATAAAATGTGCAAGAAACTTGGTGCTTCCCACCAGGGCCTCATGTAACTACTGAGCAAAAAATAATTTAAATAAATTTGTTAAAGACTGCCTGGAGGGCTCCGTTTTCTTGTTTTTGAAGCATCCTTTCTTTAAGAATATTATAACTAGGAATGTGAAATAAAATTATAAATCCACATTTTAGGTGGTGTTGAATCTGATGTAGTTTGAAGAACATACATGAAAGCAGATATACCAAAAGATGGTCTGTAATTTGGCTTTGCTAGGGAAAACCAACAATTGACTAAAGTCAATCCTAAACAGCATGAAGTCATAATTCATCTTATTGTTTGTCTTTGTTTAATCCACCTTGAAAACTACCTATGTGAGAATTAGGGAAGCTCTGAATATTGAAGAATGTCTGTGTTTTAATAGCAGGATATGAGATATAAGATTGAAGAAGCAACTCTCATTGGCATGTAGAAAGCTTGTGATGATCAAGTAACATAAAAATAATGTTACATGTGCATGGACCAACAGAAAATATGTATAAATGTTCGTAGATTTTAAAACTATGTGTAGAACTGAGTCATCCTAGTAGCTAGAAGAAATAGACACAAATCAATTAAGAAGTGAACTTCAATGTGACCCCCCACAGTTGACTAATTACTAATGGCACTCACTCTTAAGAAATTCACACCTGGGTTCCTACACCACACAAACCATTCACTTCACACAGCAAAAAGAACATTGTGAGCATAATTAAAGGAGAGCTTTTTAGGTAGGAGGTTTACTCTCCAGATTTAGGGAGGTGACAAATCACCATGAAGTATTTTACAATAAATTGAAAAGGAGAGGATCATTAATACCAGTTCACACTTGAAATCTGAAGAAGTAGGCAACAAGGTACCTGAAGGAGTCTAGAAGCTAGAAAAGACAGGGAAGACACAGTTGCCGTGTCTTCAAAAGGACTCAATCTGGAGACATCATCATTTAAGACATCAAGTCACCAGAACCATAAAACTATCTGGTGCTGAGACACCAAGTTTGTGCTAATTTGCTATGAAATAACAATAACCAAGCCTCAAACCGGTTCCCAGCCAACATCATATCAAAACACAGAAAAAGTAACTCTGAGCAAATTATCAGAAAACAAGCAAATTGTTTGTTTTACCAGAAATTTAGGGTGTTTTTTTCCCTCTCTTTTGTCATTTCTCTTGTTTAAACACTAAGATAAATGTCCTTTCTTCCCTTTTATTTCAAATGACAGTTGAAATACATTGCACAGAACTAACGGTGTCAGTAATGACCTACTTAGAAGCACATTACAGAAAATGTATGAAAAGCTTCAGAATATTCATATAACCACCATCTACAAGAGTTTGGAAAGGATATGTGTGTTTGTTTGTGTGTGTGTGTGTGTGTGTGCGTGTGTGTGTGTGTATGTGTGCACATGTGTAAGCATACACTCTCACACATACTTGTACATGTGTGGTGTGTGTACGTATACATGTGGATGGTTTTCTTTTTGTAGATGAGAACATATAAAATTCTGAAAATGTCCATTATAAAAAATTAATCCAGTGTATTTGAGTTTCCTATAATTATTACAAATTTCTCAGGCATTTCATGCCTTACTAAGCACCAAGTGCTTTTGGAGCTCCAAATGGCAATTCATTTGTGCTCACACAAACACATTACGTATAACCAAAACAAAATTGAAAGTTAAGAAAATTATGCTAGGATCCTGTCTGCAAGCACAACAGAGTATCACTAATTCTGTCAGGGATCGGTTCTTGCCTATAAGATGGTTCTCAACTTGGGTCAGTCATTTGTTGGTCATTCATTCTCTCTTCTCTCCTCCTCTCTTCTCTTCTCTTCTCTTCTCTTCTCTTCTCTTCTCTTCTCTTCTCTTCTCTTCTCTTCTCTCTCTCTCTCTCTCTCTCTCTCTCTCTCTCTCTCTCTCTCTCTCGTCCATCTTTGTCCCTGTACATCTTGTAGGCAAGACACTTTTGGGGTTGAAAATTTTTTGAGTGGTATGCTGTCCTAAGCCCTCCACTGGGTGTCTTCCCTAGCTATAGGAGGTACCAATTCAGGTTCTATATACCCTATTGTTAGGAGTCTCACCTAGAGAAACTTCCATATACTCTTTGGAGCTTCTTCCTGTTCCAGGTCTCTGGCATGTCCTATAGAAGCCCAGCCCCTGCCCTTTTCATTCTTTCTCCACTGCTCCTTATACACATGATTTTCCCAACCCAATCCTGTTCCCTTCCCCATCCTCTCTCCCACCCAGTATTCTCGCTCCAATCACCTATAATATTCATTTTATTTTCCCTTCTGAAAAAGATTCAATCATCTCCCTTTGGGCCCTCCTTATTTGGCTTCTTGGGGTCTGTGGATTGTACTGTAGTTGTCTTGTACTTTATGGCTAATATTCACTTAAAGTGGGTACATATCATCCAGCAGCAAATAAAAACAGATGCAGAGACCCATAGCCAAAGATTAGAAAGAGCTCTCTGAGAGTCTTGTGGAAGAGTTGGGGGAAGGATTGAGGTACCTGGGGAGAGGGGATGATAGGAATGCCACAGA
The DNA here is from genome assembly GCF_011762505.2 of Arvicanthis niloticus. Taxonomy (NCBI): domain Eukaryota; kingdom Metazoa; phylum Chordata; class Mammalia; order Rodentia; family Muridae; genus Arvicanthis; species Arvicanthis niloticus. Next base: position 20,051,065 of record NC_047659.1, read on the forward strand.
AAGACCAACAGAATCACATTACTTGGAACCTTGGAGGTTCTCAGAGACTGAACCACCAACCAACGAACGTACATGAGTTGGACCTAGACCCTGAACACCTACGTAACAGAAACACAGCTCTGTCTTCATGCAGGTCCCCCAGCAACTGGAGCAGAGGCTGTGCCTGACTCTGTTGCTTGTTTCTGGATCAATCCAGTTCCCTTTACTGGGTCCCCTTGTTATGCCTCAGTGGGAGATAATGAGCCTTGTCCTATAGTGACTTGAATGCCAGAATGGGCATGGTGGGGAGACTTCCTCTTCTCCGAAGAGACTGGGAGGTGGTTTGAAGGAAGGATCTGGGTAAGAGAGGGTGGTTATATTGAGATGAAGAGTGAATACATAAATTAATGAAAAACAAACGGAAAAAGATGCTTTATTCCTAGGTAGAGGTTTTGTTCCTTTGCCGTTCCTATCTTTGGGATTACAAGGAAATTACTATGCAAACAATTCAATTTCACATTTTATTTTCCAAATCAAAAATTGGAAATTTTCTTTAGCCATTTAAAAAGTGGTTAGGCTTCTTTGCTTTTTCTTTTCTTTTCTTTTTTCCCAGAATAGAAACACACACACACACACACACACACACACACACACATGCACACGCACATGCACACACACATACACACAAAAGTGAACGTCCTGAGGTCTTTTTCAGTCTGAGGCATAGTATAAAGGAATTCAGTTATATAAAACCACCAATTCACCATGATTGACTCCCGGTTCTTTGCAGTTCTGTGTCCTCTGAAATTTCAGTAAAAACACTGTATTTGCTTTCTAACTGCCCTATCTCAAATGCCCAGTCAGTGAAGCAGATAGTCAGAGTTACTTTTGAACAGTGAGAAGGAAGGGTAAATTTCTGATAGGTCTCCTTTGAAAATATAAAAGAAAATCCTAAATTATTGGTGTTTCTTTGCAAGCTCTATTCACTAAATCCTATGTGATCTTTATCCAGTCTCCCAGAAGGAACCAAAATTTACATTTTTTTTCTAATCTCTGCTTCACTGAGAAGTGAAGCAGATGGCTAAGCCCTTTTAGAAACCATGCAATGTCTTCTACCCATTTTGCTGTGCGTTAACCACTATCCTATTACTTATCAAAAATTCTTAATTCAATATTAAAGTGCATTGTTACATTGTGAATATCTAGTTTTCAAGTTTCTAAATATATTCATTATTTAATACATAGTGTGCCCTTTCGCATATAACTGTAGTCTCATGAGAAAAGAAGGCTAACTATGAATATTTACATTGATGTGAAAGAGGTTCAATTACTGGTTTGTCTGTGTGTTCTTGGAAGACTACCAGAGTGGAACAGCTCACACAATAAGGAGCTGGCTGACAGCAAGGGAAAGACATGTACAGGATATTGCTTATTACTGCCAATTTTTATCATTTTGGAAAATCCTTATTAGTGTGAGGGAGGGGAGATAAAGCATGGGCATGTAGCCCAGTAATAGTTATTGACAACTGAAATGGAACATCTGCTAATATTCTTCAAGCAAAACAAATTGTTTCTTCTTCTTCTTCTTCTTCTTCTTCTTCTTCTTCTTCTTCTTCTTCTTCTTCTTCTTCTCCTTCTCCTTCTCCTTCTCCTTCTCCTTCTTCTTCTTCTTCTTCTTCTTCTTCTCCTTCTCCTTCTCCTTCTCCTTCTCCTTCTCCTTCTCCTTCTCCTTCTCCTTCTCCTTCTCCTTCTCCTTCTCCTTCTCCTTCTTCTTCTTCTTCTCTGAGTAGCTGTAGATTGAGCATCTGATATCTCTAGTAGCTGAACTAGCATAAAATTAAGCTAAGGTCTAGAAAGAAGCCTGATGCATGGGTCTAGGATGCTATTGCCCCACCCTGAGCTACAGCACATTGAGACACTATTATCAACAAAAAATTCAAGGACCAGGAAAGAATCTCAGAATTGGATTGTTTTAAGGTCTCTTTTTTTATTCTTTGAGAATTTCACACTGGTACAACACATTTTAAATACATCTACCTCTCATTTCCCTTCTCTAACTGCTCCTAGTATGCCACTCCATACTGCCAGGGCCCCCTAAAATTCTTATTTTTTATTAATTTTTTAATACATAACCTACTAAGTCCAGTTGATATTTTCCATATATACATAAGTGTTTGGCTGATCATTGGAGCATGAGTAACATACCTCAAGTTAAGAAGAAAACTGGTTCTATATCTTAACTGTCTACATTTTTTCAATGTAAATTATATACTATCTAGTTGGAAGATGATGTTCAAAACACAAGAAGCCTGTGATAGTGTATCATAGAAAAGGTGTCTCATTAAGACATTTATATAGCGAGATATTAGTATACGTATAAAAGACTGATAGAAAACATCTTTGAATGCTGACTTTCTTATGTTCGAATATAGTTTACCTTTTATAGTACCCTGCTGGTGTGTTTGTTTTATACCACATTCTCAAATCAGTATTTTAATTTAAGTTCCAAAATTTAATTACATTTTTTTAATCTTCATTAAGTTGATAGATTTTGAATTTTCCTTTGTATTGGGGAATAAAGTAATTAATGCTATAAATAGTAAAAACATTGTTGAATGTCACCATATGACACATTCTAAATTACATGATTTGTATATATTTTCATATTCATATACATAGATTTTTGGAATCTTAAAATTCACACATAACTGGAAAGTGAAACAACTGATTTAGTACTATCTTTTGGGCAAGGACAAAGACCACACACATATCTTACTGAAAGACTCTTCTCAAGGTCATTCAAAGGTTGTTTTGTCAAGATAGAGAGATACCTATTAGGGTGAGATGTTGACTTTTGTTCTAGGACTCTGCTTAGTTATGCTGATATCCTGGACACTTGCTTCTTACAATACCATAGCAACACCAACTACCCTCATTCACACAGGAAGAACACCTTACACTCCCTAGATTGCTGCTATGATTTCTTTTAAAATCTTTCCTTTCAGCTTACTAAAAATTATGATTAATTTTTATGATTTTACTAATATATTTATTCATTTATTTGAGTTGATTGCACACAAAGGCCACAGTGTAAATGAAGAGGTCAGAGGACTATTTATATGAGTTAGCTCTTTATTTCCATCTGTGGTCCAGGTGATTGAGCTCAGGTGATAAGAGCTGGCATCAGTACCATCTTGGGGGGAGCCATTTCCCAAGCCACTGCTTTTAACAACAAAATTCTATGTGTTTGAATCTCCAATCCCCAAATATAACAAATATCCTTAGGGAAGTATCATTTAGCTATTATTTATATAAATTTTTTATGAACAAAAGAGATAAGGAAAGGATGAAGTGTGGTGTGCATAGTCAGGAAAGGATATTCACATGAAAAGATAACATCCACACAATCATGGCTGAAGCACAACGCCCATCTGTATGATTGACAGCAGGGATATGTCAACGTTTTCTGAAGCCACAACAAATGAGACAATAGAGTGTTTACCTGCTTAATTTGAAACTTCTTTAAGTATTATGAGAAATTAGTGTCCATACACTGGCTACCCATTTGTAAACATATATCCAAACACTAACCTTCAAATGGGAAACATCTTTATTAGTCAATATGATAAGGAACATGGAAACTTAGAGAGGTTGGCTTGTGTTACTTAAGTAATTGCAAAATATGAAGAAAAATTTAATAAGATTTCTAAACATAGTTCTATGAAACACAGATAGCTAAGCACTTCTCTAAAGAAGATGCATGGCATCGAATTTAAATGAACCCTCATGAAAGTAATTATTACTCAATCCAATGAAATACTTTCATGTAACACTTTAATACTAATAAGGAATTATAAAGGTAGAATGGATGCCCTATGGAATACAAATGGAGCTCCCAATATTACCAGGAACATATATAAATGCATATATTCATTCATGCTGTACCCAGAGGAACACTCTTATGCAAAGAATTGAAGACTTGAAGATGGAGCACTATGAGTTTTAATAGTAAGACAGCACAGCCAACATGTATGCCATGTTTCAACAATAAAAATAGTGCCTGAGATATTGAAGGAGTGTCTCATACATTTGATATCTTAAAATATTTCCTCTATGAAAATAAATTCAATGTATACTATGAATCAGAAAAGGTAATGACAGTAAATGAGGGTGTGTCCTAAAGGCAGTTTTCATTTTAATATTTCTCAAATATTCTTAAAACTACACACACATACATACATACACACACACACACACACACACACACACACACACTACAAATGATAACTCCCAATATGTTGATATACAAATGTATATGGCCTTTATGTATCTACTTATTCCAATATATTCATATGTCTCTACTTTCCTTCAAGTCAAAGCATGATATTCATTATTTTAAGATGAAATGCTACACATACATGGACATACATACATACATACATAACTTTTTTATAGTATCTTTTTCTATTCGATATTTTATTTATTTACATTTCAGATATTATCCCCTTTCCTCATTTCAACACCCTATTAATCCCCTATGCTATTCCCCTCCTCCTTTTTTTTTGTTTTTATACCATTTTAATTATATGTAAGTATCAAGATCATTTCTAGGTTGAGGAACTAGTAATACAATAGATGCAAATAGTAAAGAAACAGGAAAAAACAATAAACTCAGATAGTCAAAGAACATGCAGGACAATAAACAGAGTCCCGTGATCACTCCTGTGATCACTATTTCTAAGGGTTTATCAGGATGATCAAAGTATCTGAGCCTACTTCTCTGTCCAAGCCCAAAGTCATTTTCATGCCTGAAGCCTACTTCTTTGTTCCAGCTTAAGATTTAGATTCCTGCCTGTAATTACTTCTTTGTTCTAACCTAGGATTTAGATTTCTGACTGAAGTTACTTCTTTGTTCTAGCCTAATGACAGATTCCTGTCTGCAGTCCATTTCCTTGTCCTTGGCCTATGTCAGATTCCTTCCAGGCACCCCATTTTCTTGTCCTTGGTCAATGTCAGATTCCTTCCAGGCAGCCCCAAAAGCTCTCCACATCTCCCTCTTTTTTATTGCATAATCCACACTGATCTTATATTAGGTTGTTCTGACAAGAATACCTTCCTTACCTGTCATGGAATATGCATTATCAAAAGCAATGCATTTCTGTCTTAGGTTGGTAAGGCTCTGGGCAGAATCTTACCCATCCTTTGCTTGGCAGTCTGTTAAATTAATAGCTCTGTCTGGGGGTCCATTTTCAGATTCAAGTCATGGGTTTTTTTTGTTTGTTTTTTTTTGTTTTTTGTTTTTTTTTGTTTTTTTTATTTTTTTTTTTTTTTTTTATTTTTTTATTGTTATTTTTTTCTGCCAACCTGTCGATGTAGTTAAAGACAAGCTATAACATGATGGGGAGGAATAAAAGTAATCCCAGGACAAAGAGGGCTAGCCTGATCAAGATATATATACAATTATTGAGGTTTTACTAAAATGGAAAAATTGACCTCAAGCCATGGATAATTTTATCAGCATTATATGCCACATCAATGCTCAACCGAGCAGCATTCTTTAAATTCATAGTCTCACTACGCAAAGTTAAAACATTAAGAGAGGTGTTAGGATTATGCCAAATACCCTACAGGTGTCGTTAAACTTTTTTCTAATTTATAATGACTATCATTTTAAATTTTAGAAGTAATATTACTCCAATAGTATTTGTCATGACACGCAAGATGGCTCCTAACTCTTAAACCTCCTTCAGATAATTTCAATAGGATATAGAGCATCAATTTGTTGTTCCAAACACCTATATAAATCCTCTTGAATAGTCAACACATTAGTAACATTTTTGAAAGTCTGGATGCCTTAGTGTTAAGGAATTCAAGAGCAGGAAGGCAGGAAGGGGTGGATGGGTGGGGGTACACCCTCATAGAAGTAGGAGGAGGGGAGAAGGAATAAGGTGTTTGGGGGGGTGGAAAGAGGGGATAATATTTGAAAGGTAAATAAATAAAATATCCAATAAAATAAAACAGATAATGGAACTGGCAATAGTAGTCAAGCAATTGAGACTTTTTGTCAACAACTATAAGGGGGTAGGGACTCCTTATAATCCACAAGGACAAGGTATTGTGGAAGGGGCCCATGGAACTTTAAAACAATATCTTCATAAAATATAAAAGGAGAAAGTATATCCCCATATACCACAAATTTGTTTAAATCATGCTCTTTTTAATTTCAATTTTTTAAAAAAAAATCTGCATGCCAAGAAACATTCTGCTAAGTGTCTATGATACTCTACACCTAGGCATACTTATGCATAGGCAAAAAAGAAGGATCCAGTTATTGGCATATGGCATGATCCCAACCAGGTTTCTAATATGGGGAAGAGGGCATGTTTGTATTTTTTTCTGTAGGATTCTGAGGGAGCATGGTGGCTGCCAGAATGATTAATGAGACATGCTATTATTGAGACAAAGAATGATGCTGACCTGTGAGCTTGCTGAGTGCCCTGACAAGAGTGACTGGGAAACTGGATTGGACATATGTTCCTGAACCCTCTTTACTTGCCTATATCCCAGATGGAACAAGGTGCTTTGCCTCAAGATTTTAGATCTTGTAAGACAGAGAATTGAAAAAAGAAATTATAATGACTTTATAATGAATTATAAAGTTGACCAGTTATTAAGACTCAATTATGTACTGATCTAGAAATCAATCCAATATTGGAAATAACAGTCTTCATTTGGAAGGTGGGATCTAGACATTTTCAGAGACATATTTGGAAGTTAGCTGCAGTTCTCTATGATGTTATGGTAGCAAGAGATAAAGTTGGGAGAGGATCTGGATTTCAGACAAGGGTTAGTGCATGTTAAGGCTCTTATAATTGTCAAGCTAAAATTGGTTTTGTCTCTTCTACAGTACTTATTGTAAGTATCATTGACTGTAAACTTTCTAATTGTGTTAGTGTGTTGAAACCTGGAATGTCTGTTATGGGGGTCTATCAAGCCCTGAGTATTAGAAAACCTTGATTCTCTGAAAAAAGCTTGGAAGTTCTGGAAGAAGTGAATTAGGCTTTAAGCAGAAGCAAGAGGGTAGTGGGCTTGATTATTGCTGCTATAACAGCTTTTAATTACATTGACTGCTAGCACCACTGCTTCTGCAATAGCTTTGACACAAGTAGTTAATCCAGCTACTTTTTTTAATCATCTAGCAAAAAAATGTTACTAATGTGTTGAGCATACATAACTTTTGATACACACACATGACTGTGTGTATTTATATATGTGTTTTTGTGTCAAAAGTTATAGCCTTCTACCTAATTAAGAATGTTGAGTTCTTCAGTTAAATATAACAAAATGTACCTAAATTTCCCAGTCAGTCCATCTTTTTAAGTTGTAAGATTAGTCCTCTCAGTCTTATGAATTGTGCATTTATATTTTCTCCTCATACCCCTATTTGATTATACAAAATTGTCTATGGGTACCTTAACACTAAGGGAAACTAAGCTTAGTTTTCAAACTAAAGAAATGCAAATCTGGACATTACTATGAATGGTTGGTGTTCCCTTTGAAGAATGAATGGGCATATCTTAAAACCACTGTCATGATAAATTTCAGATATTGAATGTTTAAACCCATATTCTTCAAAAGGAGAGAGATCATCAAGCTCTAAGGAAGTATGCCTCAACCAATGGATATGTGTGTGAAACCCTGGCATTCATCACTAAAAAATTTATGTGAATGTGACAGGAGTAAATCCGTAATCTAATATCAGAGCCAAAGAAAGCCACATTGAAACCTCACATTTTTTCATAACATCCATTGACAATGACTTCTCTGTGGTAGAGTTGAGAATCCTCCACTGTGATTAAATAACCTCTGTGAAGTATTGAAAATGTTTAATTACATTTAAATGTATTAAAGAGACAGCTAATAAGAAATAAGGATGTTAACATTTACATGATAAAGATTAAAGAAAAGATTTGTAAGTGCTATGACATGTATCTGTTAAATTCATGAACTCATAATGTTCTAAATTTAAAGACTAAATTAATTTCTATCTTGCAACTTAGCAGTGAGTAAGTTAACATATCTCGCTATGTATTTAATTATGTAACTCAGTAATTATTATTCATTATACATATTTATGCACTTATTTCCCAAAGATATTTATCACTTTTTTCATCTGGTATTAAAAACATGATTGTGTAAACATCATAATCTATCATAGACATTCTTCAATTATTTTTTCAATTAATTCTCATTGTTTAAATGGTAGCAGTGGGGTAATTCTATTTAAATTTTTAAATAAATTTCAATTTCTTTCAGGGCTGCTAGAATACATTAACTCTCAGAATGGGCACCCTAGACATAAAAATTTACTTGATTAAAACACAGAAAGAGCAAAGTACAGGGGCAACGGTGTGAAGGGCATGTGTTAAGGAATTAAGGGGGGAAATCTACTAATTACATTTCGTGGGGCAGAAACTCTGAGTCACTGTTAATATCTCCTCAGCTCCAGGTCTCAGCATCCCCACTTTCTTAGCAAGTCTTTAGTTATGGTGCTGACACATTTAGCAGAGCATACCTTTCTTCTCCTCCAGCTTGTTGGACCAGTCACAGGCACATGGCCCAAGGCAGCCAATGATGTAAATGATGCAGCTGATACCCAAACTGACAACTAAGGATGATATTAAGCAAGGTGAAGAGTAGGCTGCATCTCTTATTGTGGGAAGGTAAATGGTTAATTGGGATACTACAAGAAGACAAATGGTCCTTGAGTAGAATTCAAGCTGTGAAAATAAAACATAATGCGATAATGGTCCCGACAGTGACCTGGGCCCATAGGCAGGTGTTTCTCATGTGCTTAACTTGATGATTGACATTTGCTCTATTTCAGCTCCCTAATTGAACACTGGGAAAATAAGGGTAAGTAGTACATATAAACTTCCATTACTGAAAAGAAAATATCTGAAGCGATTTGAATGAAGGAATGGAGAAAACTCTAGTTTTAAGATGTTAGAGATCTTTGTAAATTTCTGCAAATGCTCCACCTAAAACACATGGAAAAGATCTCTGTTACCAACAGCAATAAACTATTTGCTAAAGAGGGCCAAATCCATGGTTAAAAGGAGAATTTTATTTCACTCTATGCATAGCTTATTTTACTTAAAATCCATATTATATTACATTACATTATATGCTTACTCGGTATTGTGAACTGTGAGTACTCATTCTCTGACGTGAATCACAACACTGCTAAGTTCTCTAATGATAAGTTGAGGGCTTACGAAGATCATAAATTCAAAATATAAATTTGCATTATGATTCAATTACTAGACTTCCAAATTTGAGGTGGAGAGTGATTTCTCTGTCTCGGATTCATTGTGTGATAATCATCGACAGTTTTGTGATTTGGAAGACCGTGTTATCACTTAATCACTATGTGTATTTTGTATCCATACAAATAATCACCTCTCCTCATACCCCAACGCAGAATACATACAAGAACTCACTTCAAGCCTGTTCAATCATGAAGCATTTTATAATCTCCTTAAAATGCCTGTGCTCAGGATTGGGAATGACACCTTAATATGATTCTTTACAGCCCTCAGACAGCTGTCAACTATGTGCAGACAGCATCTGCTAAAGGGATTCAGTAGTTTAAACATTGATGCAAACTGTGAACTCAGTGGCTTTTTACATCAAGACAGATTTAAAAATCAACAATGTAATACATGGTTCCATGTAACTGAAAACAAAGGAAAGTCTGGGTCGGCAACATGCTTCAGTGGGTAAAGGTGCTTGCTGAAAAACCTGATTACTTGAGTGGCACCCACATAAATAAAGGAGAGAATCACCTCCCATAAGTAGTCCTCTGAGACCCCACCGTCCCTCCAACTGTGCAGCCTCCTTCTCAAGGCAAAGTTGATTTAAAGGCAAGGGAAACAGTGCAAGTCAGAGGATGGGACTTCGTTAAAAATCAACCTCCCATATTTCTCCTAGACAAGTCAATACATTTGGGTCTTGCTTGGACTCATCTAAAACACTGAATGTCATTTCAGGGAAATGACTGTGCCCACTGTCCCTGCATTCTGGACACAGTGCTGGTCAGAGCTTTCAAGCAGTGTAAAAGGTTTCAATCTTTCTCTTGACTTTGCATTTGGAGAAAATGTTCATTATTAGCCCGATTGAAACTGGGAACCTTATTATTTCAGATCCTTCTCTAGTCTTTGAGCTCCTTCTATGTACTCACTTTTAAGCTAACTATGGTATTGTATTGTGGCTGTTTTCTAATACACAATTTGAATATTCAAGGACTTATAGGTAGAAACCTTGTAATAAACTCAAAGTACCTGGTTAATATGGATTATGCCTTAGCAAAGAAGACTTTAAATTTATATTGCAAAATTTTTTAACTGTTTGTTTTGAAATTATGAAATATATCAGTTTTTCATCCTCTTTCCTTCCTCCAAGGACTCTCGTGTACCCTTGCTTGCTTTCTTTCAACGTCATAGCTTTATTTTCATTAATTGTTAATATATATTATATATCTGCATATGTGTGTGTACATATATTCCTAAACATAACCTACTCAGTATTTATAATATTATTTCTATGCGTATAGTTTTCTTTAATAATCATTGGTATTGGATAAACAGTTGTTGTGGTCTTTAATGGGAAATACTCTCTCTCCCAACCTCAATATTCTTTACTTGCATGCAATTCTTTGGGTAGGGGTGAGCCCTCAGTTATTCTCTGTCTGCTTTTTTATGCCCACTCTTGTTTTTCTTCTTAGATTTATTTTTTTGGCAGTCATGTTAGTGAGGCTTAATGAACATAGCTTCTGAGAACACTGAGACACAATCTCATAGCAAGCTCTCTGGTCCTCTGGCTCTTACAATCTCTCTACTCCCTCCTCTGCAATGTTTCCTGCCTCTTCCATGAGGCAGATGCATTTTAGCGGTACCTTTTGAGACTGGGATTAACAATTCTGTATTTTGATTATTTGTGGTTATCTATAGAGGACTCTTGTCAGTAATAAAATATTTATTGTAGATTTTAAGAAATTAATTTCTACTATGTTACTCTGCATCTGCATCCACCAGCTGCTGGATGAAATCTCTCTGTTCTCTGTGATGATGATTATGCCAGGATCTGGTCCCAGCACATCCTTCAGGCATGACAAACAGTAGGTCTGAGGCTTGGGTGCTGGGTTGCTATCTCATTCCCTCCATTTTAGGTCTTGCCGTGTAACAGAGGTTGAACAATCAGGAGCCATGTCTCTCATTACTAGGAGTCTTGGCTTCATTCACTTTCATAGATTCCATGACATTTCTTACACTAGGTTTATACCCTACCCACAAAGGGAGATTAGGGAATCCTTGGGAGGAACTGAAGAAGGATTGGAGAAGCCAAAGGAATCAATGACATCACCAGAACAGCCCACAGAATCCACTGACTGGGACTCAGGTGGGCCCACAGAGATCCAGGAGCCTATATGGGTCTAACCTAGCTTCTTTGCATAAATGTTATGGTTGTGTAGGTTGCAGTTTCGGTGGAAGTCCTAAACAGTGGGAGCTGAAGCTGTCTCTGACTCTTTGGCTTGCCTTTGGCTTCTTTACCTTCTCCTGGGTTGCCTCATCCAACCTTGAGTTTCAGCATGTGCCTTGTTTTACTGTAGGTTGTAATGCTGTATTTGTTTGATGTTGCTGTGAAGCCTGTTTATTTCTGAGGAGAGGAGGAAGAGCATTGGGTCTGGGTAAATGGGATGTTGGGAAGAGAGACTGAAGTGAGTAAGGGAGGAGAAACTGCAGATGAAATGTAGTATATGACAGAAAAGTAAACTAAAAATCAAAAACATTAATTTTCAGAATACGGAAATGAAGACTCTGGTGTTTGTCCTTAAGTAATTTAATTGATATAATACATATTTTAAAATAATTAAGTTGATGAATATTTGGATATAATATGATCTTTCCTAACAGCTTAATAAATTCCTGTTTTTATGTAAAGTTTTCATGTTGACAGGTGATCAACAAACTTGTTTGTATAGAGAGTTCTTACTGCAGCCCTTATATCCTTTAGTGTACCAATGTTTCATTTCATAGAACCAATTTATTTATTAGCAGGTTATGGAAATATTTTACTTGGTTGTTATTTTAAATCCTAAAATATGTGAGGAATTTTAAGGAGAGAAATCAGAAGGAAGCTACATGCAGAAGATTCCTACAATTCCCTTTTGGGTGGAATCATCTGCTACAGAGTTGCCTAACATGTTAAACACTGCACCAATTTCTGTTGCTTAATACCTCCCCTGGTTGTAGGATACAGATACTGGCATTCTGTAAAGGGTCTTGGGCCATTTTGGGCAAGCTGAAGTTTGTGAAATCTGGAATTCACTGTCTCCGCTTCTTAGTCATGTAACAAAGGACTATAATCTTAAGACCTGTTCTTCTTCATTACATTTTAATCAACTCATTGCTTCATTCATACTTATGTCTACTTTGCTTTCTTAGAACATCTATTGATTTAAGATCCCCATAATCATTTTAAAGCACAAATGAAGAAAATGTCTAGGATCTTGTGTTAGGTGTTGCCTCCATGGGTTCCTTTAAGATATATTCAGTCATCAGCTCCCTCCAGGGACAAGCCCCATGATCTGAGCCATTGCATATGCTTGTTTTAAAATCAGATTTTCAGATTAAAGGGAGAGACTGAAAATCTATAAGTGGAAAATTAAGTACAACAATAAGCACTTTTAGAAAGATGATAGTAATCACAATGCATTTCAAGTTTAAAAATCTGAAAAATATGATATCAATTTACAAATGAAATATTTTATTAATATACTGACATATATCTATGATATTTTTCCATCTATATTTGCCACATCTATATCCTTTTAAATTACATTTTAATCATTTTACTGAGAGATTAGAAAGTTAATACTGTCTTTTCTCTTAAATATTTGATCAAATTGTTAATTATGCTCATTAACCATCAGAAGCTTCTTTAAATTTCAACACTTGATGTCTAATGAACTATATATAGAACAGGATTTGGGAGTCTGGGAAAATATTTTTCATGGCTTTCTTTTAGATATAAATGAGCTGTGAGATTTGGAAGAATTTTTCAGCCTGAGATCTACCTCTTCTTTTCAATGGTTATATTAGGTTTTTATTCTTTGCTATATACTCAGTTATATAATAAAGAGGGTTGAAATTAGTGAAAGTACTGTATACTAGAAAACAGTCATTTCAGACAGAAAACTCACAGCACTAAAGCATCAATGTGAATTAAATGCATAAATTATGGTATTTGTGCAAAGTTTGTTTTGTTTTCCCTGAGCAGATACAGGACCAAATATGCTAAGGGGGAGACTAGAGAGGTGGTTCAATGGTTAAGATCACTTGTTGCTTTTAAAGAAGACAAGGGTCTTATTTCCAGCATCTCCATAGTAGTTTATTTCTGGACCATAACTCAATTTCATAAAATCTGGTGTCCTCTTCTGGCCTCTGGTATACCAGACATTCTCTCAATATATTTACATTTTACATGCATTAAAATAAAAACACTCATATACATAAAAGAAAAACAAATCAATCTTTAAAAGTATCACATAAGGAGTTATTTTTTTGAGAATACAATGTTGCCGAAAAGATATAACTTCAGGCATAGTAGTACAATTTTTTGGAAATGTGATTCAAGGACAAAGGTATCTCATTGACTCCAATTTCAGAGACAGTGAAGAGTATAAAAACCTGGTGAGGCAGCATAGTGGGGAAGAAGAAATTACAAACATTCACAATATCCTTGTAGATAAACAAACTGTAGCAATAATAAAACCAAGCTTCCTTTCAGTGGTTACCTGGCACTGTGAACAAGAAAGCAATAATAGAGTAATAGTTTCAAAATAAGAACCTTGAAAGATAAACATGACCAGTGTAGCTGTAAGCAAAAGTGATATACACCCTACATCCTTATGTTTGTGGGGTTTTCTTTCCAGAATCTCACCCAGGGACTGTTTCTAATTTAGACAACAAAATGAAGGGTATATTAAGATGAATAGATAATTTCCAGAGGAATATCATTATGAAGTTGATAGACACAAGGTGAAGAACTCCAGGAGACAAGTGATATAAGACAGCTACTTAAAAGCAGTAAAATATCTTGGCACTTCTAATACATATTTAAGCGACTGTAGAATAAGGCAGAATGAAGAACTTTCATATTTATTGTTTGTTTGCTGGCTAAGTCTTGGGAAAGGAAATGTGAGATTTACAAAAGAACAGAAAAAGTAGCAGTAGCTATTGCTTGGAATATTTCTGAACACAGACAGCCCTTCAATGCCCTTAGGGAACATTTCTCATTCTCCAGTTGCATGTACTCATGAGACTTAGTAGATATTTCTTAGCTACAGTAAGGAACAATATGGCTTATAGATTGAACAAAAATGTTATCATATTGTGGAGAATCCTACTGCATATTTACTTTCTCCATTTTACTTTTTTTTTTACTTTTTAAAAAAATATTAAGATCTGAGATACCTGGAAAAAAGTATTATCTGTTATTACTTCTATCATTCTTAGAAGAATTAGACTTGTCTTAGATTTCAGAAGAGCCTATACAATTCTTGTTTATGTTCTTGCTCCTATGTCTTTGAAGAGCCTTGGTTTTTTATTAAGAATCATAAGGATAACATCTACATGATTAACTGAGTGAGAGAGCATATGTCCAGTACATCCAGTGATTCACAAAGAGCAGCTGTACACAATGCAAAAGCTTTTTGACAGGGTATCACATTGTTGCAATAAAGTGTTTTCAAATTGTTTTACAATGTTGTGGTGCCTCTTCCTCTACTCCCCCATGTGATTCAGAAACAAGTATTCATCCGTTTTACATTGCTTATGTTATTTGTGAGAATCAGGAAAACTGTTGGATGTGAAAACTGAGAAATAAAAACCAGGAAATCAACTTAAAGAAAAGAACTTGTTGAGTAGCAGAATGAATTCTTCAGATGAACAGATGAATGAGAAAGGAAAGATAAAATCTAGGAGAGAAATGAGCATGCGACCAACTGTCACAACATGAGAATTCTAGGAAAAGAATGGGAGATTTCGTGGGTTTCATTCTGTTTTATGGAATTATACATAAATATATTTTCTGAGGTATTCAACACAAATGAAAAACAAATTACTATGGACATTCTGTTATATGGAGCACTATGTCAACATGATGTTTTATTATTCCTTCAGTCAGACCATAAAATGATATTTATTTGATTACATACATAGTGCACTAAGCAGTATGCACATTACATTTTAGTAGCCAAATATTAACTTTGGACATCATTTGTGTATAAACTGATCTGCTAGGTAGTAAATTACTAATGTCCCAAGGTTGAATGATTTACTCTGCTCGGAATCAATCAACTTTTATAGGTCCAAGAAAGAAATATTTGTGTGAGAGTCAGATGTACAGCAAAGACAGAGCTCTCTTAAATAACACCCAGACCACTTTCACTCTCCAGCTGTCATCTCCATCTAGGGAAAGACTATATCTGAGCCATAGATTCCTTATGTTTCCCTAAATGAAAAACACCATATCAAAGCTGTCACAGGAATGGTGGTATCAGGTGATGGGATTTAAAACCTAATTGAAAAGAAAAGTTCCTCCTAAGGTAGTTGAAAAGGAATTGGATAACTGAACTCATGAGCAGAATAGAAAATAATACATATGCTATACTAAGATTTCTTTCACCATTTCTACAGATGAATATTTTATTTATTTCACCTTTGTAGTTGTATTTTATATATGGAAGGATGATAATGTTTAAAAATTCAATAGACACTTATATTTATTTATGCATTTTATGTGTATGAGAGTTATGTCTGCATATACATCTGAGCACAAGGAGCTGGCATCAGATTCCATGAGAGGTAGTTGTGAGCCACCTGCGAGTGATAGAAATTGAACGTAAGACCTCTGAATCAGTAACCACTGCTCTTAAGTCCTGAGCTACCTCTCCAGTCTTTCAGTGACCAATTATAATGTAGACTTGGGTCAAAGTTAATGATATATGTGTGATATTTACATATTAATTTAATAGTCAATGTCTGTGTAGGATCCAGGTGTATAGACAGATATGTATAAAAAGGTACATGATAATTATTGCTGACATAATACTATCTAAGAGATTTCTATTATAGGTAGACACTATGACTATTTTAAAATAAATATATGTTGATAACCCAAGGCTTATGAAAAAAAAATATTTGGTTTTTTTCTATTGGGAAACACATGATAACAAAGGACAAGTTTCACATACATGCTTATGTTTAAACTTTTTTCTATTTGGAGAAAGAATCCTTTTTTTTTCCATTTATCTATGGAGCAAGATTGGTTTATGTCTGATAGCAGAACTGAATCAGTGACAGGAGGAAAGAGTCACCCACCCATTTCTCTACAAGCTTCTACCTCATTTACTATTTATTAAGGTCATTACATATGGCAATAAAAATTTAATTTTAAACTATTTGAAATTTTTTATTTGATTCAATTAACGTTTTATAGGTAAAACCAGAAAAATTATTGGTATGATGAGAAAGTCTTTCATGTGAGTATGAGAAAAATGTGAGCACACATATGACAAGTCCTGGTAAACGAAATTCATTTTCTCTGGTTCTTCTGACTCCTCTTATTTCTTCATAGGGTTTCCTGGTGTTTTCTGAAATCATTCCTCTAAGCAGGAAGGATCATGCAGCGGAGACAGATAAAATTAGCATCTCCAGGAAATATTAAAACTGTCACCCGATGGAGCAGGGGATCACTATTAGGCCTTCAAGTAATACCCTACAGTATAATTTTGTAATTCATATATCAATTAATTTCATATTACTGTCACACATGGCACTGATAGTTAATATTTCTTCATACTGCTATCTTAATTGCAATGTATTTATACTGACTAGGAACACTTCAAGATCAAAGAATGTCCTATTAAAAAAAAATAACTAAACTTGAGAAATCTTTTTAATGTCTGTCAGTCTAATAGAAAAGAATTAAGCACCACTTCCAATACTCTTTAGATTAGAAGCTGTAGATTGGCAACCAATTTATATTATATAACAATATAAGTTTTGTAATTTAAAAATCAAGTTTGTCAGTAATTATTTTCTATAAAGTAATTATATATACATATGTAAGTTGACCACACAAAAGAGTATGGAGTTCTTGAGTTCTCGACAATTGTTTATTTGGAGACTGCAGTAGTGCTAGGGAAATGGAACTTACCCTGAGGCTAACAGTATTCAGAACAACTTAGTGCAGGTCTGGAGAAGAAAGTCAAAGTTAGAATTCTGTGAAAATTGAGGTAAAGTCATAGAAATAGACTGAAGAGAAACGGTTATCGTGATGTTCCAAGAATCATGAGGAACAACAAGGAGGAGGTCGTTGCAACTCACTTTATACATGTTACTACGGAAAACAAAGCCTAGAAAAAAACATTTTGTGTGTTTTCTTGTTTGCTTTTTTTCCTGAGTACTAGACTGTACTTTTTATCTAAGACTTATATTAAATTTTTAACCATATTAGAGGATGTTTGCTCTTCTAAATCCTCCCCAATATTTTTATTTTTCTGTAAGTCTCTTGAAAAGAAATCATAGTTTACAAATTTTAAGATTTTCATTGGCATGAGCTTCTTAGTGATATAAGAGTGAGATGAATATTATTACTCTCATAGGCATTGTACCAGTATAACACATTTAGGAATACAAAGCTTAGACCCAGTCCTTCTTTAACTTTTTTAACTGATTTGAGATGGTCAGCCTGTGAGTTAAGGGACTATAGCAAATTCATGGCTTGGAGTTTATTATGAGGGTGTTCTCTATGTTTTATTTAGAAATAGCTGAGTGGAGTTAACAGGCAACAGTCCAGATTACCTTACATGGATAGCTGGTTTTCAAAACATCAGAAATCCTTAGAATTGACATGACAAACATTTCAGTATTAATGTTCATTTTCATTAGAGACCTGTCTGCTCCGGACAGCTTCCTATATTGAATTCTAAGAAGAAATTGAGCATCCTTGGAGTTACTCCAGTTGTGGTGAGACAGCCACTAGGCAAGAATTGCCACTTTCCTTCTACAGACAAATTACTGTCCAGAAAAGGACACACTTGCAGAATAGTCGACTGATTATATCTGCCTAGACAGAGTAATCAGCCCTTAATAAGTCTGCAGCACTAAAGTCTGTCAGATGATCCTGGGCCAGAAGGCAGAAGAACAGATGCTCCAACGTTTTGAAGTAGAGCAGTTGTCCAGGTGTTCAGAGGTCTCTATAAATTGGCTAAGTTTTAGAAACTATGATTTGTGCTTCCCACAATTATAGTTAACTCAGTCATTCTGGATTTCTGATGGGGTTGAAAACATATAGCTATTGACCTTAAGAGAAAAGATTTGAGTGGATGGTCGTCAGCTGACATTCATCCTAAAGCCAGGTTCAGAACTACATGTTTTCGTTAGAATAGATGACAGAGGAGCTGGTTAGTCAACAAAAGGATGGACTGGGTATTAGGACTATCCTGTACCTCACTGGTACAAATTGGCATAATTATGTTCTAATTGTATTTTGAGAGAAAAGTTTCATTTTAACAGGAAGGGTGATGTGTAGGAGGAGCTAAGGTAGGAGGAGTACTGAGAGGAAGAAAAGGAGTAAGAAGAGGAGAAGAAGAAAGAGAGGAGAAGCTAGGTGAAGAAAGAGAGAAAGAGGGGGGAGACAGGGAGGCAGAGGTTCAAGTATCTCCACCAGTCAAAGATAGTTGTTATATCTAGGTTAGTCAGTGGGTTACACCTCTGATTGAACAATTCCAAACTTATAAAGCCTATGATTAACATTATTTTAAAAAAATGTATAAATGCAAAAAGGAAAAGGGGGCATGGGATAAGGGTTTCCTAAGGGGGGTGGGGGGGGGAAATGGGGAAAGGGGATGCCATCTGAAGTGTAAATAAAATATCTAATAAAAAAAAGAAAAAAAAGGAAAAAAAGAAAAAGAAATCATATATATATGTATATATATATACATATATATAGAAAGATGATGTTATAATTAACCTAAAGACATATCTGACAACAACAAAAATATATATTCACTGGTTAATATTCTAACTTTTAATATTAAATGTAGATTAAATATTCTTCCAAAGAAGTAAAAGTCCATTGATGAAATAGCATTTCTCTCCTATATTTTGAATCTCATGAAGTACATAGTGTCATGTTTTGTGCAGAGTATCTGGAAGTCAAAAGATGACGGATAAGTGATGCAGGAAAATGAAGGAACAGATGGATGATTCAAGAGTACCTGTTAACCATTGCTCTATTAAACATCACTACTCAACTTCTTTAGTTACAAATCAGTTATTTCTAAATAAATTGAAACATGTTCCAAATACCATCCAGTACTAAGCAAAATCTAAGGAAAATAATAGTATTAAGATTACTCACAGTGATTTTAATGGCTTCTGTTCACTAAAAAGGTTGGTTTGTAAACCTCAGCATTGTATCTTTGTATTTATTCACTAGACACATTCATTCTCCAAGATCAGCTCTGGACCTCACTCTATGCCACAAGTGGGAGATGCAGAAATGTGAAGCTAAGCTACAAGC
Source organism: Arvicanthis niloticus (assembly GCF_011762505.2). NCBI lineage: Eukaryota > Metazoa > Chordata > Mammalia > Rodentia > Muridae > Arvicanthis > Arvicanthis niloticus. The sequence continues at coordinate 20,070,697 of NC_047659.1, forward strand.
TGATCTTCACAGGAAAATCAGACAGAGCTCATTGTCAAGGGAGGTTGGACAAAATGAAATGTAAACTAAATTGTCCCCACAATCTATTCCTATGTGCAAGGCTGATGTCGCTTTTATCATGGTGAAAGTGATCACGGTTATGGTCTATTTCACCAGTTTAGTTCACAAACTTCCCTGTCTATTTTTTTTTCTATACTTGATGTCTAAAATGTAGTAACTGCTTATTTCCTCCCTATCATCACTTTACTAAGCTTTGTTTTCTATTTGGTTCAATGGAAAAACGTTTAAGGAAAACCAAGTTAGGTGCTCATTAAAGATCTCTCCCATTGGCAGTAGATAGCTTTGGTGTTTTAGTTCTTGTACACAGACACAGTTATTTTTGTGTAGTTGACTTATCTGAATTTTCTCTAAATGATTTAACAAGCTTTGATGACTTGATAGTTGAGCACTGATAAACAAATTAGAGATATTAAGGATGAATTTCACTTACACATTCTCTCAGTGGAGAAAGTAGATATTATAGACAGGTTGGGAATATTGTGGCCAGAAAGCTTTTTATTTGTAGAACATAAGTGGCTTTATATTCCATCTAGATTGCCATCTTCTTAGTCATACTGAAGACAATTTTTCACTCGTTTGTGAAAAATCAACCTTGAAACCAGCATTTGTCTCTGCTTAGTCTATTGGGAGTGTTTTAGGAAGAGGTGTAATTGTTAGCAAAGTGTTGTACAAAAACTACAAGACCTGGGAGTCCTAAGTTTGGGCCAGAAAAAAATACATAAAAATAAAAAGGATCTTGAGTAGTTTTATGTGTTCATTTGTTTTTATTTATATAGTTAAGAAGGTGGATGCAATTATATTATAGTTAAGCAATGTTCTTTTAAGTCTTGAGAAGACACACCTTTCAACCTATTTTTACTGAATCTTAGAGAAAAGTAAAATCATGTTCCCAGGGTCTGATCATTGATAATTGAAGGGAAAACAATGGCAAGTGATGGTGAGTGATGACTGCTCCTCATGGATGTTTTCAAGAATGTCAATCATGTGAGGAAAAGAGGTTCCTGTTTCCAGTCAGTCCTGAATGTATGTACAGTAGATGCATAGCTTAATCTTCACATAAAAACCTGGATCATGAAGCATGAAAATAAATATTGTACAGAGAGAGCATGAAAATAAAAACAGTCTATTAGTAAGACACTAAGGTTTGTCTTATTTAGGTGATGATAACAAGGCTTGGGGTCTTCTGAGAGTCTATGTTTGATGGCAGTCATCAGAAATGGCAAAACAACATGATCTTCCCATTAACATTCTGTAAATTAGCCCCTGCAGTGAGGATGCTCATTTTCTTGATCCAACACTGAATTTCAACTTTAGTTGTGGGACCCATGAAAATAAAAGAATTTTATTCTGTACTGTGCTCAAAGAAATATGAACCTGAATAATACTCTGCTGATAGCAAATTACAGAAAATAATTACATTGTTTAATCCTACTTTATAAGTAGTCTAATTTGCTAAACAAGAAGGCACAATAGATTTGACCCAATACAAAGCACAGATAAAATCTTTATTTGAAATCAGAGAAATGAATGTAAATGAGGAGCATTATTAACTTAGGATTACAACAATCCACAAGTAAGTGCTTTTTCTCACCATTTATGAAGGAAAATATAAGAAGAAAACAAAAACCTAAACTCTGCTAAACTCATCAGCCCAGAATGAGATTTTCTGGCTTCCAATAAACATCATCATGTGTTAGACTGTTCACTCATATAGTTATCACACTGTGTCCCACCGAAAGAGAGAGAGAGAGAGAGAGAGAGAGAGAGAGAGAGAGAGAGAGTCAGACAGACAGACAGACAGACAGACAGACAGAATATCACCAGGATACCAGGAGTTCGAGTGTTCAAATGACACCCTGTCTTAAAAGCAATTACAAATGGTAAAACAAAGATTCACCTCCAAACCTGTGGGGGCAGAACAATCCTTGTACCAACAGATCACTAGGGAAACCAAGAATGTTAAGATGTCTCTTATTATTTTTTTTTGATACTTTATTTATTTACATTTTAGATGTTTTCCCCTTTCTCCATTCCCCTTCCCCCCATTAACCCCTATCCCATCCTTCTTCCTCCTTTTTTTTTTTGCTTTTATATCATTAAAATTACATGCAAGTATTGTGGTCAGTTCTAGGTTGAGGAACTCTCAATACAATAGATGCAAATAGTCAAGAAACAAGCAAGACAATAAACCCAGCTAGTCAAAGAACAAGCAGAACAATAAACAGGATCCCATGATTACTCCCTTGATGACTATTTCTAAGGGCTTATCAGGATAACCAAAATATCTGAGCCTACTTCCCTGTCCTAGCCCAAAGTCGTTTTCATGCCTGAATCGTACTTCTTTTTTCTAGCTTAAGATTTAGATTCCTGCCTGTAATTACTTCTTTGTTCTAGCATAAGATTTAGATTCCTGCCTAAAATTATTTCTTTTTAGCCTAGGATTTAAATTCCTGCCTGAAATTACTTCTATAATGGAGGACACAAAATTCTTGATTTTCAATCCTGAATTTCTGGGAGTGGATTTTGTTAATGTCCTGGTGACCCTTTTTTCTCTCTCTGAAGGCAGACCTTACCCAACTTTTGCTATCTGTAGGGACAGACTTCACTCTAAATCACCCAAATAATTATTTCAACGTCTTCCCTCCCTAGATCATTACCATTTTTTTATTGAATATTATCCTTATTTACATTTTAAATGTTATTCTGTTTCCTGGTTTCCACCACAGACACCCCTGGAACCTCCTATCTCATCCCTCCCTCCTCTGCTTCTATGAGGTTCCTTCACCCACCCACCCACCCACTCCTGCCTCCCTGCCCTTGAATTCTCCTACACTGGGGCATCAAGCCTTCACATAACCAAGTGCCTCTCCTCCCATTGATACCTGACAAGGCCATCCTCTGCTATGTATGCAGCTGGAGCTATGGGCCCCTCCATGTGTACTCTGGTTGGTGGATTAGTCCCTGGGAGTTCTTGGGGACGTAGTCTGGTTCGTTGATATTACTGTTCTTCCTATGGGGCTGCAAACCCCTTCATCTCCTCAGTCCTTTCTCTAACTCCTCCATTTAGGACCCCATTCATATGTCCTTTCTGGTCTGCTGACGTTTATGCTATATTGGTAGAGGACCACATTAAATTCTAGGACTTTTTAGCTGTATACAACCCACCCTCATGGTCACATATATTTTGTAAATAGTTTCTATGTATTTACAGCTTAAGCTTTATGGAACACCTGGAATTGGAATTATTATGGGAATTATTGTTGACTGGAGACCCTTTTCTAAATTCTATCGCATTTGAACATGTCTACAGTAAACCACCTAGTATTAGAATCCTGGAAGCCTCATCCAAGTTGACAAAGTATGTCTAAACTAGCGTTTCATTCTCATTTCTTTGTGAGTTCATTGACCTGCCTGGATACCTTCATGGTTCCCCTCAGAAACCCTGTACTGATTTCAGCCATTGAGAGTAATAGAAAATAGTAATATAAAATAAAGGTCACGGTCTAAACAAGAGACAAGGTATGTAAAATAAGCATGATGTGTGAATCCTACAGTGTGCTAAAAGTAAAGCATTAAACAGTCAGCTAACATAGAGGGCATGTATATTTAGGGTTAGCAAGTTTGTTCAGTGTGTAAGGGCATATGCTATTTTTGCAGAGGACCTAGGTTTAGTTTCCACAGTCACTGGTAGTTCACAATTTACTACTACTCCAGTTCTAGCCATCCATAAATTTTGATATCCATGGTCACAAGACACAGGTATGATGCACATATACAGAGTTTCAGGTACAATACTCATATACGTAAAACAGATACAGTTAAAATATTAGACACCTATATTTATAAAACGAAAATTGCAATTCAGATAAAAATGAATTAACATTTGATATAAGTATACCCCAGAATCATAAGTATGTATTTATCCTGAAACCCATTTGTCTTTTATAAAAAATAAAATTTTATCTGGGTGTCTAATGCTTTGTTTGTTTATTGGAATCTACTGGTATGTACTGTAGAAGAAAAGAAAAAAGCATAAGGAGAATTTGAGAACTTGGAATAGAGCAGAAGTGGCTATTATTGTTCTACCACACTCTATTTTCTGGATTCAACCCCAAATACACAAAAGAAGGAATAAGAGGAGAAAAGAATGGTAGGGGTAGGGATGTGAGTACGGCTGCAGTGTCCAGGTCAATCAAAGTTTGACACAAATATGAGGGAGGTGATTTTAAGAAGTTCTCAAGCACAGGGATAGCTAGAGAAGAAGTTCAATCACACTATTGTATGGTGTATGTTCTTTGACTGAGAAAGAGCTTAAACATGGCTGTAAATAAAATGCCAGCAGCCTCTGGGCGCTTCAGTACAGGTCAAAATCATTCACGGAATGATTGTTTTATTTAGTCAAACCCACATATACCTTTGGGCCATCCCTAAGGAACTACATTTTCCCTACATAATTACTCATAACTATTTCTATTTAAATGCTGACACCAATGTATTTAGCAGTATAAGTGGTGATGTTAACAATGATATTGATGATGATGATGATGATGATGATGATGATGATGATATGAGTGGTAAGAAGGTGGTGCTTCTTTTGACAGCTATGAAGTATATATACTTCATGTTCATGCTTTTCTGCAACATGGATGCTTATTTATCATTTACCAATAAAATTTGCTTTAATACAGTAAAAATTATAATAAAAGTTTTGTTGAACTCTTAATTATTAATTAATTATTGATGTTATATTTATTATTGATTGGCAATTATTGATATTGTATCAAAGATGGAAAAGTAAATTGAATGATTTTTCTTACTAATATTCCTAAATTGAAAAAATAGCCCTTTACATAACTTGTCTACATACATGAAGGTATATTTTTAAGAAACATAATTTTCTAAATGATGTATTTACTTCAGACTTAGGTGCTTTCTTTGCTAACAGAATTAAATTTTATAACTACACATATTTGACTAATAAACATGAAAATACAAAAGTTTTTTCTTGTTTTACTTTCTGTAAACTAGAAGAGTTTTTGGCCTACATTTACTGGCTACTTGTGCTGTCCAATCTTTTATTTTCTTGTAGCATCATAACTGTGTAGCTATTAGTGCTTTCCACTTAATACAGCCTTTGTCCTGGTATGTAGGAATGATTGACATCTCACACAGTATTATGGTTTTTAGTACTAAATAACTACCAAAACTTCAACTGAATGAACTTCAGCTACTAATCTTCAAACTGATTCATTGAAAGGTGCTCATAGGCAGAAACATTGGTCCTACTGAACAGGACAATTACTGATGAGATTTCCTCAGGTCGTAGTACTAGTATGTCAATGACTAAAATATTATAACTAGATTGTCTTCAGATATGTAGCCATAGTGATAAATGGTTATGTTTGTAAAATTATCACGCTAAATAAGATCATTTACTTTGAACACTAATATGCATTCATTTTCTAAATAACAGCTATATCTACTACCAAGGGCTATATGTTGTAATGGTGACTACATCTACTTTGTATTTTCATTACTGAATTAATTGAAAAGCTCACATTATCATTGAAGTAAAGACTTTGTGGTTTTGTTTATCTTTAATGAAGAGGTTCTTGATAACAAAGAGCATCTGCAGTTGGACATTTGCAAGATATGAATGACAATGCAGTAAAAAGGAATCATAGTCATTTTGTTGCTCAGTGAAAATGGCTGAGGTGACATCTTTTTCTTTTAGCTTTTCATCCTCAAATGGGACTAAAAGCAATGGTTGTCTTATATGGTAGTTTTTTACTTTGATACATTATTATTAAAATTTTGAAATTTCTGTACATTTATATGACAAAGTTTAGGGTCTTTTATAGTACACAATTTCTCAACGCATTCCTCTCCAATTTAATATCTTTCTTTTGTGTATGGCCCAGTGCATTTAATTAGAACAGTGGTTCTCACCCTGTGTGTGGCTACCCCTTTGAGAGTTGAACAACCCTTTCACACGGGTCATACAAAACCATGAAGAAAACACAATATTTACAATGTGATTCATAAGAGTATCATAATTACAGTTAAACGGTGGCAGCAAATATAATTTTATGTTTGGGGTTCTCAGAGAATGAAGAACTATATACTGAAAGACATTAGGAAGGTGGAGAACCACTGGATTTTGATTATCTTGCCCAGAAAGGGGTAAGAGGATTTTTACTCGAATGTGGACAACTTATCAGTAGCTACACTACTGAATTAAGTAATACCATCTTCCTTAACAACCTTTAACAGTCAATAGTTCCTCATGGGCCAGGCATGGAGTCTCTTATGAATATACAATCCTTAATAAAATATTGACATGCCAACTCTTGTTCAGGTTTTTGCAAAACAGCAGATGCAATGAGTTCAAGAGTATAAAGGTTAGGTCATGTACTTCTGCCAACATATAACATGTCTAAAGCAGTTTCTGACACAAAGCAAAACCTCAATATATAGTAAAGCTTATGATTATCTTATTTCATCTTCATTTCCTAGTAACTAGTTAATAAGTGTTTGACACATACAGCATGGTTACTAAATAAATCCAGGTGTTTAATCAGTTCATTGCTTTTCTTCCTGTTCAATATGTTCAATAATTAGATACAGATTTGGGCTAAACTTGTAAGTGTCCTTGTACTATCAGTGATATTAGACTTTGTGGAAAACATCAGCAATAAAATTCAGAATCCAGCAATTTGAAGTAAAGCAGGGATTTAGTACATTGGCAAGATAGCAGTGATTAACTCTAATCCATTGCATAGACTGGTGCTGTCCAGAATGTCATTCATTTAAAGAGGTTACTTTGTAATTTCAATGAAGCTCTCAGAAATGGTTTAACCAGATTCCTCAAGATAAGGCCAACAAAAATGTTTATATTTCAGTTAACTGCATGATTACAAGTGCAGTCGTGTGCTGAGAACAGGGAGTGACATCATGTAGGTACAATAGCTCTTAGCTCCTCTACATGATGCTCTTCCTCTATGTGAGTGTGCAAAAGATCCTGCTAAATTCATTACTCTTTCTACAGTCATTTAATTAATGTACATTTCAGATATTATATATAGGGACAGAATGAGCCAGGCAAGTTTTCTAATAAAACAGTTTAACAAGAAGGAGTAACATATTCCATTAATACACAGAAGCTCTCTAAAGCAGAAGCAATAGAATTGAGCATTCCTGTAGTCACTCATTTAAGTTTGGACTCCTTCCATGCATGCAGAGTTGACAGGCACTGGTGAACCTCACCTCATTGACATAGCACTCACTTTACCTGGGAGGTAACCACATCTGGCAGTGGGACTGACCTTGGAATCAGCCAACAGAGTGGGATACTAAGGTTCTAATTCACTGTTGACTGTTGACTGTTGACTGCAGTATATCCTATTTAATATCAATCTCCTTTATCTCAGTTACTAATTAACAATAAAAATCTGGAACCACAAACACAAGCTAATATATTTTCTCCATTATATTTGAGTTTCTCCCAGATTTATTAGGGTGCTGGGTAAAGAGAATCTAAAAACTAAAATATCTTCCCCAACACCAACCTCATATAATTTAATGAAATTGCATGCTACTATCAAAATTGAAATTAAATAACATAGTGAATAAATAGCTACTATCTTCAACAATTCCACTATACTGAATTGTGTCACTGGAAAAACAAACAACAGAATGACATTGTCTGTTTTTCCAGTGATAGTATCCCAAAATTTAGAGAATTATTATTATCAGGATAAATAAGTAGATAGGCAAATCACATTACATTTAATTTAATATTTAAATACATATAATTTGTTCAACTAAATTATATAAAAACCATACATATGCCAGTAAGCTTTTTCTCCTTTTACTTATAGTAATTTTAGTAAGCCAATCATGTTAATTTAAACACAATAGGCAATGGGATGAGGGTTAAATAAAACAACATATTTGCATCATGGCAAGATTGAATGATTGTAAAAAGCAAAATCTGATGGTATTAAAATACCAAATAAGCTTCCTGGTTATTTTGTCGGCTATCAACTCATTGATTTTCCTAGACAATGATAGTTCATTTCTCCAGGTAGATTGATACTGAAAAAACACTGGCATAAGTTTTAGATACTTATGGGGAAAATTTAGTAGAAAGTATTTGAGACATTCTTCCTGAATCTAGACTATGCCTTCCATGACTTTAAAAAAAAAAGGAAGAGGTATGAAAGAAATGATTGAAAGAGAAAAAAAATTGTGTGAACAGAACAATACCAAGAACAGTCTGTACATTTTCCCCAGAATTATCAAAGGAAGGTGAGAGATGAGAAAAGAGTTGTTAAGGGTACAAGTAAACACAGATGAAAGTCAATAAAATTGCAAGAATAAGTCTAAATAATAAATAAAGCCATAAATGATAAAACGTTTTCTCATAAAATTAAAGAAGGAGAAGAGAACCTAGCAGAGAAGCAATTAATAGTTGTTCAAAAAAAAAAAAAAAAAAAAAAGGAGAATTAGTATTTTCCAGGAACAAGCCCTCTGAGACAATCCCCTAAACATGTATGCCCTACACCAAATGAACTCAGTTGGTTCAGCAATTATTAAAATATAAGAAGTCAGTGATTTGATATGCTGTGGCAGGGGCACAGAAGGAACTGAGGATGGGAGGAGGAGAGTCAGAATGTATAACATAGTATTTATATATGGAAAATAGATGTCACAAGAATTACGTTTAGTGAAAGGACTCTAAATCATTTATTTCTATATGTAAATACACACACACAATATTTTTGACAATAATCCATTCAGACTCTTTAGTGAACTTTATATGTTTCAATAATATCTGTGGAATAGTAAATAAGTTTTACTTAAAGAAAATGTAAAATCATCTATCTTATGAGCTAAGCCATGAAGAGAACTAATCAATTTTAAGATAACAATGGGAAATAATTTACCAGGATGTTCCATATTTCATATACACATATACCTATGAAAATCTAGAATTTTACATTTTATAGTTACATGTCTTTAAAATAAAACAATCCTTAATATAACATCAGAAAAGGGAATAAAATTAAGAATTATAAAAAGACATGTGCAGAAAGCTCAGTTGTTTTAGTGCTGGCTGCATAATCAACAGGACTGAAATTTGAATCCCTAAATTTTAAGGAAATTTGAATGGGCATTTTGACTTGTGTGTAATTCTTACCAGAGAAGGAAAAGAAGATGTTATATATAAGGTAGCCAATGAGAACAGTTATATATGGCTATCTATGGGTTTGATTGAGGGACACTGATTAAAATTATAAGGTGTTAACAGTGGTTAAAGAACAATTTGAACCAATCTTCGGTCACTGTGTACCTAGACACAGATGTGAAAACACAGCAGCATAAACATAAGAACATATATACACTCAGTCATTCATGCCATACCAAAAAAGACAAAATGGAAAAAAAAGACAAAAAATGCGTACAGATTTCTCAATATTCCTGCAATTTTTTTCATTCATTTTCAACTTAGCAACTGGTATGGTAAAATACAGAAGGAGGAGGAGTGTATGTCTAGAAATGATAGTATATTCAACTTTAAACATAAAAAAAAAAATATTGTGTTTCCTGACAAATGATACACTAATCTTTTAAACTGGGCAGTGTGGGTTTCAGGGGCTTTTGAAGAAAAGATGTATGGCACCAAAAAAAACCTGCACAGAAAGTACTCGGGCACCTAAGCTCCCAGAAGACAACTTGATGTATAAACGGAATTAAATACAAGGATGGGTTACAATGCAGGTGCTCAATAAGTGAACAGTATTGGATAAAACTTCACTGCGTATATACGAGAAGCTTCCTTTCTAACAGTGGACCAACAGAATCCCTATGTTCTCACCTCAGTCTAATTGTTTTAAGAGATTAACTGCAAGAGCAGTTGCTTTTGTGTTTGCTAATAAGTTTTTGTAACTGCTGTAGTATTATGCTCATAAGTACAATTATGCGTTTTAGTATCTTGACATCAAAAACAATTTTGGAAGGCTATTTGAAACATTTAAACTGTAACACAGAGGTGATTTATTTCTACTGCATGCAACGTAATGACTTTACTTCATTAGGAAAATGTTAAAGATATAATTTATACATTAAAGAGGTTAATGTAAGAGGAAAAGAGACAGATGATCTATTTCATGTATAAGAATGAGATGCAACTTAAAATCCCAGCAGGATCCTTTTGACCTTCAAATGGTATGGCAGCTGGATGCCCAGTTTGTATGAAAACTGGGCACATTGCAGCCTCAGTAAAACCAGCCAAACTTCTCTGAGGAGAAGCAGTTATCATACGTGCAAAAATCCCTGTAATTTCAATTCAAGGGAAGTTTTTGACAAGAGAGCTTGACTAAGACAAACAGAATGAGATTAAATACCATGTGGGAAGCCAGGCATTAAGTAGTTGTTGCCCATGTAGACATGCCATGATGAAAGATATTCACCATAGTGTAGTGGGTGCTAAGACGTATAGCACTTAATTAGGTGTCTGTCTCTACGGGAAATTTCCTATGGGATTTCATGCATGCAAGCATGCAATGAGATGCTTGGAAGCAGAAATGTACCAAAGGTTTAGGCTTAAAGAATAAAGTGTAAAATAAAGGAACTAATTTTAAAACAGTATTATTTTAGTGCATCAAAATAAATACACAAACATAAGTTCTATGCATGGTTGCAAAAATATATATTATAGCATATTCACTATTTGTGAGTCCGTGGAAGAGAGTATGGATATCTCAGTAGATACACATGTAGGCAGAGTTGAGTGCTGCAGACATGGAAACAAAAGAAAAAGGACTAGTAGAAGGTCCTGACAGTTGATGGTGAAACTATAGGCAGGGTATCTCAATACATAGTGTGCCTAGCACACATAGGTTGCTCAATAAACACAACTTCAAGCCATGCATAATTTCTGTTTTCCAAAGATCCTATGAAAGATAATTTAAAATTTTATAATTACTCTCTTAATTTTTATTTCTGCTAAAATTTAACAGGTCATAGAAACATACCAATCTTACTCAGAGGCACCAAAGGTTTGGTCTGACTGCCCATTTTTAGAGTAATTAATTTGTTTACCTATTGAAGCTTATAATGTATTGTAACTAAATATTTCCAAAATACAAAATTTCCTATTCATTCTCAAAGATGTTCCAGTCATTTCAAGTGTGCTAATTATGCTCACTATTTTTAGAACTTGGTTATAATATTGATTTTCTGAAGACAGGTTTTAGACACACCATGTTTCTTGTCCTCCAAATATCTGAGTCATCTTTGTGTGTATATGTATGTGTCCATGTTTCTGTGGATCCATATGTGCAAGGAAGCTAATGCATGGGTATTCATGTGAATGCTGGAGAAACAACTAAGATGTCAAACTTCAATCAGTGTCAGAGACCCACAAGGTAGGGTGATTAGGGAATCTTTGGGGATTTGTGCAGATAAGATTTTGGGACTATAAGTGCATACCACTATACTATGAATTTTAATATAGTTACTGGGAATTAAACACAGACCCCTGGTCGTGTGCAGCAAACATTTTACCAACTGTTCTATTGTCAACCCCTGATATAATTTTTTTTTCAATTTAGAAACAGCTTCAATCTTTTGTCCCCTTTTCTATCTCTACAATTTCATAATAAGTGTCTTTTCAGAGAAATCCATGTTCAAAATTTAAGATGCCTCACAGTCCACCTGAGAACCCCTTGTAAATAATCAAAGCCTTTTGTATAGGGAAATAAGATTGTTTTTTCATGATTACATTAGGGTCAGTACAGTTTATCCACAGAGAATGTAAGGAATTTATGGTCCTGTAACAAAATAGAACATCAACACCTCTAAGAAGTTTCTATTTCTTTTTGTTAAGAAGTCAAATTTAGTGTTTCCATAACTTGCTCAAATTTATACTGAGATATTAGTATTTCAAAATTTTATCTGGGACTTCTTTGCCAAATAAAAGACTTCCCTCTCAACCTATAATTCAAAGATAATAGAGAAAAAAATAGTCAAAAGTCTTCCTGGTGCTACAGTGACTTTTTAAACTTGTAATTTGGTGAAAATTCTTTAAAATAAAGAATTTGATAATATCATCCTTTAACTCTGAATAGAACTAAGTATGCAATTTAACAGTAAACCTCAACAATAGATTATTTTATATATACTTAGTGCTAAAGAGGACTAGTTGCCAAAATTGGAGGATTCACTTTAATTGTTATAAAGGTCATCAATATCAGTAAACTGAATAATTTTTCACTGTTAAGTCAGTAGCTGTTTTTAGCAAGGATTAATTATCAACCCAATTACCGTTTTACTGTGAGGGGTGATTTGCTTGATTCCTTTCAAGTTTCTTAGAGGGAAGAAAAGGTAAAAAAAAAAATGGAATTGCACTTAGCAAAACTAATTCCTCCTATTCCAGTTAATTTAGTGTTTGTCACACAGTGCAAAGCATCTACCAATAGTCTTTTATGGTCTTGTCCAATGGACATGGATGACATTCTGGAGAGATTCCATTGTAGTGCACATATGGAAGTCAGAGGATAGCTAGTCAATTCCTCTATCTACCAAGTGGGTCCTGAGATGAAACTCAAGTCATCATGCCTGACAACTAGTGTATTTACTATTGAGCCTGAAGATTTGATTTTAATATTTTAATTAGAGTAATGGATATAATCCATAACTTAAAATTTTTAGATTTCCTTTAAGTTGCTTATAACTTAAAATCATTTTTTTCCTTTTGCAAATGATAAATTTTTAGGTATATTTTTATATGTAATATATATTTTATGATATATGTGTAAACATGCTCATATAAAATCATATTTATGTGTATATTTACTTAAAATATATGTAGATATATCTACATATATACTTATAAACATACACATACATACATACACACATACACACACGCACATAGTTTCAGCTTGTGTTTGCTCTTACGGTAGAATGCTATTCTTCAAATTTCTCATTCCTGCCACAATTCTATAGTGTATATAGAGTAAACACTCCATTAAGTGTCACCCTTTGTATATCTGTCCCCTGATCTCTCTGAGTAATGAGAATTTCCTGAAGCATTCACAGGTATTTGATAATTCTTGAATTCTGTATTTTTTCTCTTCTTAAAAATCAAAGGATTCTTACAGATGTTGACATTAAACATACTGATGGGAATTATGATCATATGTCAGGAAAGTATATAACTCCTTAGGGTTCTCTAAAAAGCTGACAGCATTCCTATAAAATATTAACTACTCACAATAAAATCCTTTCACCAAGAGTGAGAGACAAGTAGAAGAATCTCAAAGCCCTCCACAAAGAATTTTGATTAACTGGTGTGTTGAACTCTCTTGTTCTAGCTGTTTGCAGGCTTCACGTGGGCACATTAAAATGCATGGAAATCAGAGGCACACAGTAATTTGGCAAATGTTTGAAGGATGTGAAGTCCTCCTCCTGGAGGAATATATTAATCTCAAATTGGCGTTATCACATTTGACAGGTTTAGAGAAGGTGAGGAAGTGTCTATTCCAGCAATTTTTTGTGAAGCCAAGAACTCTGTCACCTTGGTGACAGTGTCTTAGTACATACAATATAACCATTTTTTTCTTAAACTACAATAATGAATCTTTCACAAACACTACTTACTATTCTCTTGTGTAGTGAAGTGGAGAGTGTTTAGGAATGTTCATATCAGAATTTGTTTTATAGTTAATTCATTTAAAATTTTACATTACTAGGCTCGGGGGTAGGGTGTTGCACATCTTTGATCCCAGCACTTGGGAAGCAGAGGCAGGCAGACCTTTGTGAATTCAAGCCAGTTTTGTCTATGGATTGAGTTCCAGGACACCCAGGGCTACACTGAAAAAAAAAAAAAAAAAACAAGTCTCAAAGGAAGCAAGCAAGCAAGCAAACAAACAAACAATCTAAGGGACTAAACCAGCAACCAAAGAGTATACATGGAAAGAGCCATGGCTCCAAATACATGGTGTAGCAGAGGATGCCCTCATGTAACATCAGTGAGAGGGGACGTCCTTGGTCCTATAGATGCTTGATGCCCCAGTGAAGGGGGATGCTAGAGTAGTGAGGCAGGAGTGGGTGAGTGGGTGGAAGAGCACCCTCATAGAGGCAAATGGGTGGGGCTGAGGGGAGATGGGATGAGGGTTGTGAAGGAGTAATTCGGAAGGGGATATCATTTGAAATGTAAGCAAATAATGATTTTAAAAAGGACAAGTGACTAACAAAAAAACACCACTCCCTAAAACAGAAAGAAAGAAAGAAAGAAAGAAAGAAAGAAAGAAAGAAAGAAAGAAAGAAAGAAAGAGAAAGAAAGAAAGGTCTTATGAGTAGATTAATAGAGATCCCAAGCCTCAAGTGCATTAAGAATGCAAATGCAAGCTGAGAAAGCCAAAGGTCAGTTTAAGAGAGAGCACCTTGTCAAATGTTTGTGAGTAGAGTTTTACAAAGAATAAGAAACAAAGACAAACAGGGATGAAGGGAGGAAGGAAGGAAGGAAGGAAGGAAGGAAGGAAGGAAGGAAGGAAGGAAGGAAGGAAGGAAGGAAGGGAGGGAGAGAGGAAGGGAGGAAGAGAGAGAGGAAGGGAGGAAGAGATAGAGGGAGGGAGGGAGGGAGGAAGAGAAGAAGGAAGGAAGCAAGAATGAAGGAACAAAAAAGCATAAAAGAAAGGAAGGAAGGAAGGAAGGAAGGAAGGAAAGAAAGAAAGAAAGAATATTAGTAAACTAGGTGAAAATTCAAGTAGGCTTTGGAAGTCCTCACCTTTTAATATCTTGAAGTAGAATAAATTGATTTTATACTGGTCAGGTTTTTTTTTCTTTAAATTATGGCCACAAAAATGTAGCCAACGCAGTAGATCACCTGTACTAGCCTAAGTTGTACTATACATAAGTAGTACTATACATCAGCAGGGTCAGTAGTGATGTGTCAACTAGACATGCATATAGGTAAACCCACCTAGTCATATACATGAAATTAGAAATATGCTCAATTTAACTAAAATCTTTTCCTTAATACTGTGGCAATTTTTTCTTGGCCCCTAAATTGTTAATTTTTCTACTACATGGACTATAACCACCCCCTAAAACTGAGAAATTGGTTAATTCTATAAACCAAATCCAGGAGGCTATAAAATTTCCAATTAATTAATTTGTCTTTTTAACAAATAAGAGATAGGTAGATGCTCATTGGATAAGTATTTGATCCCAAGAACTCATACACAAGCCCAGTAGCTACCTGTTATTCTAGTGTTCATTCAGGAGGCAGCAGCAGAGTATGCTGGCAGCAGCTGAATAGCTAAAGTAGGTAACTGGTGACTCTGGGTTCTGCAAGTGACACTGGCTCAGTAAGAGAAAAATGGACCAGGAAGATATCTCATCTCAACTTCAAGATTAAGCATTCATGTTCACATACATGTACACATACATGTGTATGTACAACAGGGAGCACACATATCCATACACTCAAATATCATTCTGTACATACACATAAATGAAATTAATAAAGTAGGGGCTAGAGAGATGACTTTACCCTCTGGGGTGAAGTTACTTGCCTCCATCCTTGTGTACCTGACCTTAATTTTCAGTACCCACAAAATAGAAGGCAATAATTGACTGTTGAATGTTCTAATTTCCACAAATTCACTATGAATGACCCTTTTTTAAAAAATAAGGAAAAAAGGTTTGTAGCATTTTTTTTTGAAATAAAAAAAAACAAAAATTGAGGGTGAAACAAATAATACAGAAAAACTGTTCAGATGTCTCAGTATATATAAGCATTTAATGTATATTGTATGATTTACTACTTTAATTCAAATTTTACTAGCAGAGAGACATTTTATTATGAAATGTATAAATAAAATTAATGGAAATAAAAAGCAAGTAATAACAGTAGGCTGCTCCCTATGGAAACAACCCACACCAGAGATGTAGGTTTTTATTTATTAGTCCTATATTAGTGTGCCCAATGACTGCTAACTATCCATCAAAAATATGTACATAATGAAAAGGAAACTCTTCAATGCACTGTCTCTGGCTCTCACCAAGTTGTTCTGAGTTTCTGAACTTTTGGGTAAGAATGATAAATGGTCAGTGCGAATCTTTCTCTGCCATGGCTAGCATGCCTGAACTCTCAGAAAATTTAAGCTGTATGATCTTAAAGCGTAACCTTCACAATAACTTATACAGCTCAATACTTATAGAAGTTCACACAGCACAGAATATTGACATCATTTTCATTAGTCAATACTTCAGTTCAATCATGACCTCAGTTTAGGTTCACATTTTGTCAAGTTGAACAGGTAGATGGATCTGTATAACATAATGTTCTCTACAGAGTTTTAATTTTTGCTATTAGCTAAAAATTTTTAAGTTCACATACATGTTTTAAAGCTTCAGCATTTTAATGAGGCCCAAAAGAAGAAAGCATGCTCATAAAATGAAATATCATAAAAAACAATAAAAACATATTTATCTAGTGGAAATAAGAATGCAAGGAATGGACCTGCGGAGAGGAAAGGTATGGGAGGGACTAGTCGAAAAGGGAAGGGAAACTGCAGTTAGAATATAATACAGAAGAAAAGAATGCAAAAAAGAACAGTGAGCTTCATATTTAAGTTTGGGTTGTATGAAGTCAAATGAACTGATCAAGACTAATAAAAAGTCTGTGTTAAGAGGTCATAAAAGGCATCTTCCATCACAATGGAGGCAAAAAGCTGTAATAGCAACCCTTGGGGCATGAAGGCAGTATTATTAGAAGTTTAAGGTCAGCCTGGAGCACAAGAGGATTTGTTTCAATTGCCACAACTCAACAAAAGGCTGCTTTAAATATAAAATGCAATTTAATAGTAAATATAAGTAGAAGAGATAATTGCTAAACAAGCATACGTTGTACTCTATTGAGAAAACAGTCTAAATGTCTATTTGCATACATGTTCCTGTGTATATACATATGTTTGTATGTGTGTTTAAGTATGTGCATATGTGTATGTCATGTTTAGTGCCCCTGAAGATAGATGTATATTCATTATAATTCTCTAGTAAATGGAGCACTACATGTTTGCAAGGTAAAGTCAGCTACTCTAATTATCCTAATTAAAAGTCCTTCAGTTTATTTATAGGACAGTGCAAGGAAATGAAATTTATTATCCTATAAAGTGTAAGACAAACCATTAAACATAGCAATTAAGAATGAGCACAAAAGAAATGCAATTAAGTTACATTCAAGTAAACTCATTTATGAACTAATTTCAAGTATCAATCATGAGTGATATTCACAATATAGAAATCAAATAAGCTCTTATGTTTTTCAAAAGCATTGACTAGTTCATGCTAGCTCACAAAGACAAAATGTTAAATGAGAACATCACCATAATTGAGGCTGGTAATCTCTAATCATCCAAATCTCAGAGCTCAATTTTGTACAACAAAAGCAAAGGAGAGAAAAAAAAGAGCAATTGCCATTCATCTGAAAAGGGTATTTTGCCATCTCTTAATAATGTAATGATTTATCCTTAATTAGCAATGGATTAAGCAGTATTTGAAAAATTTTCTAAAACTACACATGACTAACTCATAAGTAATCAAGGCATTGGCTGAAAATTGAAAGTGACACATCCCAGTGTTGAGTATCTAACATCTGTCTGACACATCTGCTCAAGTTCAGTTTGTGTGAAAGATAAACTAGTACATTGTCCATCATTCTGTGATGCTGTACCTAATATTGTTATAATTCTAGTGTTTGTTTGTGATTTGTTTGTTTGTTTTGTATAGTAAATATTTTCCAGAAAAATATGCAGGACATTAAAAATTCCAATGTGGGAAAACATGAAAAGTCACAACAAAAAGATACTGAAATATAATATAAAATATAGAACCTGATATAGTTCCATATTCGGATACATAACCATTCTTTGGCTTTATTATGATGTTTACTCTTCTGGTTCTAACATATCTCCAGTTCTCTTTATTAATACACATAGAAAAAAAAAAAACACAATGGTTTCCATCTTTGTAAGCCCAGGAGGAACATAATTCCAATGAGGAACACACATAAACTCATAAATTATACATAAATCAATGTATAATTTAAAAATTACATGATGGTTACAATGTTGTAGGAGAAAAAAAAAAAAAATCTAAACTTTTGATTTTCTTCTCTCAAAGACAACATTGGGGTCAAAGTGCCCAGAGCAGCGAGAAGTGTAGCTTGTCTCCATGTGGGCTCATGTGAATGTAGGCTGACTCCACAGCATGAACTTCCCCGAGGTGGTTCAAACAAAGCAAGTCACAAGGATTAGTATTTTGACAGTAATAGATGTGTGAGGACCATAACTTGATGAGTTCGAGGTTAAGTTACCTTGTGTGAGATCATAACTTGATGAGTTCAAGGTTAAGTTACCTATAATAATAAATTATAAATAAATAATAAATGAGACAATAATAAATGAGATTGTTTTCTCCTATACATTCAAAAACTCATTAATTCATATGAATTCTACATTCACAACTGTGAATCTAATGAAGCTATTGAATTAATGTCTACACATAACACAGCAATTGTATTAAAACTTGATAAGATTAAGGATCTTCCTTTAAAAACGTTCTGAAAAATAGAAAAAGACTACCTTAAATAATGAAGTCAGTTTAAACAAACTAGGCACTACCACAAATACTAAAACATACACAAAATTCTGACTGAAGCTGCTACATAAATATAAAGATGATTACTCAAAGTGCTTTCCCTTTTCATCCAGAACAGAATTTGTTTCAGCAATGTTAAAGTAAACATCACATATGAAGAATGTCTTCCAGTGATGAATGTTTTTAATTTTATGCAACCTTCCTGATTTCCATTTGGTATGTTTTTAAATATACACCACATATCTACAATATTGGCAAAAGAAAATTATAGCCAATCCAAAAAAATCTTCTCCTTAAACTTAATATTCAAATGATTATACATAAGTTAAAAAAAACCTGTATTCTAGAGATTCTAAAATCTAAGAGTTTAAAAGGAACAAATTGTATATGTAACTGATGCAATAATTTATCCTAATTCTCTCAAATGCTAAGATGCACATTCTTGTTCCAGTCTGTGTTCTTAAACATGGACACTAATACCTCTACTAGTCATTGATGTGTTTCTAAGTCATGAATAGTTCAGTTATACTCTGCCATTTTCCAGAGCTAAGCAGAATGTTTTAGCACCCTTTTCACTGAAACACATTATCCTGACATCCTCCTAACCCTTATATGTATTATGCATAATGTGTATAGGTATATGGTACATGAAAGTGAGTGTATTGTTGCCTGCACTGGTGTGACAGGTGTGTGTGTGTGTGTGTGTGTGTGTGTGTGTGTGTGTGTGTGTGTGTGATGTGTGTGGAACCCATGCAGTTCCCTTTGATTTAACACAGATCCTCATGTTTGACAGTTAGCACCTTTACCTACAGGATTATTATGTTGACCTTTAACCTCTACTGCAGTCAGGGTGTGTAAACTTGCGTTTGAATGATGTGATGGCAGAGAGAGAGAGTATAGCAGCATCAGTTTGAATTTACACTTATTGTCTGGCCTTGACTATAATTTCCTCAATTAGAGAATGGGGAAATTAGCTTCCCACAATCCTAGATTATTTGTAAGACTATCATGGAAGCAATATTTGAATCTTTCCCACAGGGCCCATTATGTAACACTCATTTAACTGAGGTATTTTTCTACCCCATACTGCTTTTTCCTGCAATGGCTGTTGTCTGATCACTTGTAATGTGATGTCGTAAAGTCACCCTTGTCACTTTTCTCTGCTGGCAGCTAGTTATCCTTCCCTTTCATCTTTACTGCAGAATCTCAGGCTTCGATATCAACACAGGAATGTTGCCATAGATACTAGCTCCATTCCTTCTCTGCCTTTCCTTCTCTTCTGGAGAAATGCAGATATTGTGCCAACTCCACTTTAAAATGAAGAAAGTCCAGCCAGATTGCAGGACCATGTGGTTTCTAGTGAGTGGAACTCAAATCCAGGCCTCAGGCTTCACAATATAACCTTTCTCCAGGCCCCAGGACATCTTAACTCTGGTGGCTTTTGTCCTTTTTCTCAGAAACATCCCCTTTCCCTTCCTTCACCAGGACTGTTGTCCTTAGAAATCCTGCCCTAAGTGGCAGAAATCCTTTTGCTTTCATTTGGCACCCTGTGTTTTTGACAGTAAAACCAAATGATTTACACAGCAACCTTCTGTTCTACAACGGGGACTCTGAATAAAACTCCAGCTTATTGATTATGGTTTTTTTAAAATTACTATTACTATTCAAAAGGCAGTAGCTGGCCAATGCAAAAAAAAAAAAAAAAATTCCTGGTAGTTCAACTTAGGAGCGTGACATCATTTGGAGCCTAATCATGAAGCATAATTGACATATGAAACTAACATTCTAACTCTAGCTGTGCCTTATTTATTGACAATATATTTAATGTAGTCTAATAAAATGCACTCTTTTTTGACCATCAGGTCAGATCTTAATTACCGTTTGTATGCAGGCATCCTCAATTGCAAAATACCCCTTTTTCAAGTAGAATTGAGTGGTTTTGTTTGTTTTAACCCACATTATAAATGTTGTGGTATCTTCTTGCAAGTTTTCAAAGCTAATAGCATTATTTGGTGATCTGTCAATTTGATCTCATGCTGCAATTACCTTCAGAGCGCAAAATATCCTTTATTTGCATTTTCAGTGATTACTGCTGAAGCACATACTGGAAATTCAACACAGTTGGTTGAATGGCTGTATTCTCACTGATAGTGATGGAAATGTAACGGCTGACACAGTGGCAGATATTAAGTCACATGCAAATAGAGAAGCAGATGTAATATGTAAACAACAAATATGAAACTACAATATTTTGAGACCTATAGTGGTTGGGATGTTAACTGCTCGTTTGAATTTAGATTTTGACTTACTGTACTAAGAATAGCAGGGATTAAAAAAAAACAGCTATGGTAAATGCACACTGATTCTTATACTTAATAAGTCACCTAACTGTATGCGCATCAAGAGCTATATAGTGTGTTCGTCACACTACTACCAACAAATCTTCCCTAGAATCAGAAATAAACATTATAAAAATTCTGATGTTCATCATGATCCAACTATAAAAGATGAAGATTTCAAGAGCAGGATGACAAAATTGTCCTGTGGTAGAGACGAATACTAAGAGGAGCAAGAAGAGATAATTTAAGATAAGGTCCTCCAATCAGTAGCCCTAGGCGTCACTCATTGTTCATTCAAACTATCCTTTCTCTTTCTAATGTGAATTTAACATTTTTGATACAATTTATTTTTTTTATCTTTCTGTTGTTCAAAACCCTTTACAACCCTAAGCTTACTAAAAACAAAATAAAATGCTTCTGAAAAGATGTATAATTCCCACTATTCTGATGGTGATGTTTTCTAAATAAAACATTCCCGCTGCCAATCAAGTTGTTTAATCCATATTTCACTCAAATTAATTCTACAGAGTAACATTGAAGTCACATAAAGAGATCTCCTTCTGAACAAGAAAACAGAATCTCTGGCCTAAGTGGAGACTTTGGATTCAGGCTGGGCAGTCTTTCCCATGGCCAACTGAGAGCACAGGGACCAACCATCACAAAAAGATGGGCTTACTTTAAGTCGTGACAAAGAGAGGGGCAAAGTGATTATTTCTTTACTACGATATTTTATTTCTTTCTCTCAGAATTCCCACCCCCTATCATGGTCTCCTCTAGCCAAGCAGCTCTATGTTCTGCCTAGGTCTACCCACATTCCTGAGTTTTGAGTTCTCATTTTAAATAGATACTTCTCTGTTCTCTTGTCTCAGTCTCTTTCTTTTGATGCTAGATAGAAACTAAAAATGTATTTTCCAATGCTACGGGTTTCCTTCCTCTCTCTACAGCCCTACCTCCTGCCTGCTTTCACAGAGTGGATCCCATAATTTTCCCACTGTAACTCACACAACATGGAGCCTTTCTTTCTTTCCTCTATTGTCCTCATGCAGGCAATTGGAGAGATTTTCAGCTGGTCTTCCTTGGTAGTTACTCTTTAAAACTAAAATAAACATTATTTCTTTCTTCTGAAACAAATATCAAATCAAAACAGGACACAGATGAAATACAATGAAATAAAAACTGAATTGATATCTGGGATCAAATAGAAACTAATAATCCCACAATCATAACATATATGCCTTCTGGGGGGTTTTGAGAGTACTGTGCTAAGGTACACCAGCATTACACACATGTAAGATATTTACATGATGCAAAACAAGGCTCGTAGGAGATAATATCTACAGCCTTCCCCTTAAACATGAAGAACACAAAGAATATAGTAGTTAGTGTGGATACAAAGATCATTAACAGATAAACATTGTTAAAAGTTTATATTCAGTCTGGTTGTGACACAGAAACACTGATGAAGAATCAACAAGGCTTATTCTTTACAGCTTTGGTTTGAAACTGACAAGATCATAAGCACTGTAAACATTTCAAACAGCATAATTATCAACACTGTTAGAAACTAGATCTAGACACAAATTGGCTTTCACACACACATCCATCCATTCTCTCTCTCCCTTTCTCTCCCTCCCCCCCCCCCCTCTCTCTCTCTCTCTCTCTCTCTCTCTCTCTCACACACACACACACACACACACACACACAAACACACACACACACACACAAAGGCAAAAGCCCTCACATTGAGGCTAGACAAGGCAACCCCAACCCAGTTCGAGGAAGAGACCTAGAAACAGGCAAAAGAGTCATAGATATACCCACTTCTACTGTGAAGAGCATCACAAAAACAAGCTAACAGCTATAACATATACATAGAGGTCCTGGTGCAGACCCCTGCTGGTCCACTTTTGCCTTTGTTCTGCTGCTTAAATCCCCTCCTGTAATGTTTAATAGAGACCTCAATTGCCAGTTCCAGCCTATTTCTTGGGAGTGAGAAAACTGTAAAATTTTAAATAAACAAAAGCATCTTGTGAAAGTTTTAACCTTCCCGTGAAAGTCAGTTCCATCCCAGCCCTGTTGCTCATGTGAAATGCTCATGATCAAATTAGCACAAGTAAGTTCTAATGTAATCCTAAGATATTGATGAGATTCATCATGGCTGAAATACTTAAAGTTTGTCAATTATTTAATTCTTAACTTTCCTAGAGTGTCCAAATTGGATCTTTAAGAAGGCAGAGAAACATTTTACCTCCTCTATTCCTCCATTTCAGACCCCAGCCACATTTCCAGTTAATGAAGTTAATGCCTTCCTCTTGCTGCATAATTCATGCCCTAGTTTACTTTCTGCTGTTGTGATAAAACTGACAAAAAGCAACTTGGGAGAGGGGAGGGTTTTGTTGTATTATAGTCTGTCATTTACTCTTGAGGGAACTTGAAGCAGATGAATACTGCTTACTGACTTGTTTCCCATGATTTGCTCAGCTTGCTTTTTAATATAAACAAAACAAAAAACCCTTAAATTTAATTATTTTGAATTTATGTCTTTTGCCTGTACCTATGTATGTGTTCAAAGTGCATGCCTGGTAATTAGGTAGGTCAGAAAAAGGCACAGAATATCCTGGAACCAGAGTTCCAGAGGCATTGTAAGCTGGCGTGTGGAAAAGACACCCTCTGACAAGAACAAGAAATGCTCTTAAACACTGTGCCATTTCTCTAGCCCATAATTTGTTAGCTTACTATCGGTTACAACCTAGGACTATATAACCAGGAGTAGCATCATCCACACTGGACTGTGTCCCTTTACAACAATCAGTAATCAGAAAAATGACCCCATAGACTTGCTCACAGGCTAACCTGGTGGAGTCAACATCTTGATATATTATTGTGCAGTAACTTGGTGTTCTCATGAACTTTCTAACAGCAGGAGTGGGGGCTGTCTCTGACTCTTGCGCATTCTTAAGTGGTCGTTTTCTTCTTACTGCCTTGCCTTGTCCAGCTTTGACGTGATTGCATGTGTCTGTTTTTATTTTAGTTTGTTGTTCTGTGTTTGGTCGATGTCTCTGAAAACTCTGAGGCTTCATCTTATCAAAGGAGAGGTAATGAGTGGATCTATGGGATAGGGAGAGTGGCAGATAAAAGAGGCATGGGAGATAGAGAATTTGTGGTCAGGATGTAATATATAAGAAAAGAATATTTTTTTAAATGAAGAAAGTTTGTTTTAACAGGGTAGTGCTAATGCCACACTACCTCATGGTTTATTTTTAATAAGATGTTCCCCATGTTTTAATACAGAATAAATCTGTCTGGGTAGAAGTAAGAATAGGTCCTTCTTTTGATGATTCTCAGCCACTGTGGTATAGCAGATTCTTTTTAGCTTGTTCTAGGCCTTTTTAAATTGGTGCCCAGCTATACTGTTTAATGATGCCTTTAAGATGTAATAGACTCCTACATTAAAAGGCTTTACAAGTCTAGCAGAAAATCATAGTCTCTTGCAAATAGTAGTAGACAAAGAAGCGTTATAGACAAAATTAGAGTGAGATTCCTATATCAGACTGGAAGAGAATGGTTGAGGCTCATTGTAGTTTCTGTCTTGAAGTACAGTTTCCTTCTATCACTGCATCTCTCAGTAAAACTTGCCTGTTTCTCTCAGACTTTGCTCTCCCAAAATCTTTTGCAGCAATGTGTATTCATTCAAAATATGATTTCTAAGCCAGATGTTTGAGAATGAGGAACAACTTGTTTTATCATTCCAGAGAACAGAGTTGGGAAAAAGAATTTGTTCATATATGTGTGTCTTTGAGGATCCGTGACCCTCAGACAAGGTGTTTCTTCTGTAAAAACATGGCATGTTGTTTTTTAATTTGTTTTACAAATCATTTTCTTACAGTGGTAATACAAAAAAACTATATGTTTTTTTTCTTTCTGCCCCTGGGTGATAGGAAGGGACTCCCTGTGGATCATTTGAAACAACTAAATAAATCTAAATCCATACTTTCTTAAGTATGTTCTAGTTAACATGCCCATCCCCAAAGGAATTATCATACTGGATCAAGGAAGGATAAAGGCTAAAAATGTAATCAGGAAGCATTACATCATGGTATTGTGCTGGTCTAGGATAACAAAGCTCTGATAAGACTATATTAATTCACATGTAAGAAACTTAGAGAGATGGTATATCACGTGTTAAAGCAACTTAGAAAGTGACAGAAATGTAATTTGAGTATCTGACCTTTATAATGCCACTGTATTAAATTTATTTTCATGAAAAGTTAATTTGATAATAAAAATTATGAGATTCTCCATTCTGGGATAATGTAGAGCATGCCTTGACTCCTTTCTATCTTAAGACATTGACAAAAAGTGCTTTGTCCACAATATGGTAGTGTTAAAAAGAGGCAAATACTTTAACAGGTAAGTTTAATGATGTATATTTAAAACACTCATAGCTATACTCTTGGAAAAGGTGAATGAAGACTTTAGGAAACTTAGTTAAGTGAGTGTAATATAAAAGGGTCTGAATTTGAAACACTCTTTATTTGAATTTCTGTTACTGCTTTTGCACACACTTATGATATGGTGCCGTGCATGATGTACCACTATCTGGAAAGTCCTTGGACCAAAGAATATTCTCTGACTTTGAACCTCAAGTGTCTCTAGTTGTGAATGAAGGAAACTTCTTCTCTTCATTAATTATTTAGGTAGAGATAGTTTGTTGTAAAAGCAGAAACAGACTAATAAATAGTGCTGGACAGTGTCTAATTTGTGGGGAAGCAGCAGAATAGAGAAGATAGAAAGAAAGAGATGACATATAACAGAAGCAGATGGGAAGGAAGTCCATAAGGTCTAAGGGAAACCAATGAAGGACAGACTTGGGAGGCAAATAGAGATAGTATAGATGAAAAAGAGGAAAGGAGAAATTTCAGTCAGAGGTATGTGCCATGGAGCATCTGTGTCATGCAAGAGATGGTGATATTCTCTTTGAATCTCAAATCTCTTTAATCCCCTTTGGCAAACTAAGCAGCACTTGCACACTGACTGGTCACTGGGAAGAAGCATTATATAAAAGTGCACATAACAAAAAGCTAGATGCAGTATCAGTTTTTTGCTCTGCATTTTTAGGACTATAATATGACAATTGAAACCTCTTATTCTGCACTGAAATTATAAGTCCAGATAGGTACTATCTCATGATCATTTTCAATTACAAACTTATACAAATATTAAAATTAACCTGTCTCTTTCTTGTGAGAAAAAAAAACAGAGCCTCACTAATTTTCACAGATTGTGGTAAAAGCATTCACTGTGTAGCTCTCAGGATGCTTGTGAACTCTCAGCTCTCCTGCCCCAACCCCTTCTCTCTCTCTCTCCATCTTACTTGGGCACAATGTACTTAAAAACAAATTATATTCTTATGGAGTACAAGATTCCTGAATGTTTGTGACTTGAGATTGAGAGCTGACAAGGGAACTAGAAGGAAAATGAGATTATTCATTCATTTACTATGCAGAAGGAAAGTGTCAGCATTTACTTTTTTATCACTATGTCTAGAGTGAGGTTTATCATGCATTGTTTCTAAATTATCTTGTCATGTAACTGATATAACAGTATCACTGACAGAAAAAGAAATCTTTATATAGTAACAATACATATTACATTTTAGAGAGACATAAGTAGTCATGTCTGCATGTATATTCAATTTAATTCAATTCCAGAATCTAATTTCTTTCTATCTATGTGGGAAAATACAGTTACATGGAATGAAGAGGGGAAACAAGCCACAGAATTTAAGACAAGTAGCATGCTTAAGGTGAGAAGAAAAGAGCATACAAATATTCTAGAGTTTTCACATGTTCAGAGATGACTTGCACAGTCACAGTGCAAGTCTACAGTGTTCCATTAATACTGTGTCTGTGTGGGTGATGTTAAAAGGTCCTGTGACAGTCATATGAAACTTCTACTAGCCTCTAAAGTGCTATAGATATTGGTGAGGTTCCCAGAAGCCACAAGGTAGTTCACTCAAAACCACTGATAATTACATTCCTAGGATACCTGACATCATGTTCTTGTCTCAGCAGGCACCATACATGCATGTAGTACACATACATACATGCAAAGACAAACACGCACACACTCTCGTGTGCTCTCTTGCTCTCTCTCTCTCTCTCCTTTCTCTCACACACACAGTAATAACAAATAAATCTTTTGTAAAATGAAAAAATTACACAAATTAATTAGAAACTATTTTAATATATTTTAAAATTACTTTCAACAACTAGATCCACACAATGAACACAGTCTGGGTGACTTTTGTCATGTATGTGTTAATGCAATCCTGGTGATTTAGTATAAATATGTGAACTCATATACCCACCTTGTCTTATAATCACAATGTTTTCCTGCTATGTTATCTCAGGCTAGAGATCAATCACTCAGATGCTTCTTTCTACTATTTTTTTAAACTTTGAAAGTTTAAACTGGTTCTGAATTTAGACTAAAGTTTAAGGTAGATAGTATGAATATGCTTATTTGCTTGCCCTCAGGCAACCATCTTTTCTTTCTTTCATTTTAATCACATGCAAGTATTAAGGTCAGTTCTAAGTTGAGAGACTAGCAATACAATAGATTCAAATACTCAAGGAACAAGCAAGACAATAAACACAAATAGTCAAAGACCAAGCAAGGCAATGGACAAAATTCCATGAACACCCCCGTGATTACTGTTTCTAAATGCTTATGAGGATGATCAAATTATCTGAGCCAACTTTTTTGTCCTAGCCCAAAGTCATTTATATGTCTAAAGCCTACTTCCTTGTTTTTAGGAAGCCTCTGTTAACGGTGGTATAATCTGCCATCCCAAGATGGTGCTGGCCTCGTGTCTTCTCCAGAAGTAAACAATTAACTGCGCAGCTGCTAGGCAGAAAGACCACCAAGTCACTGGCCAATCCTGAGGCGTAATATTGGGTGGTGAGCGAACAGCCAATCAGAAGTGAATACGTCACTC
The DNA here is from genome assembly GCF_011762505.2 of Arvicanthis niloticus. Classification (NCBI taxonomy): domain Eukaryota; kingdom Metazoa; phylum Chordata; class Mammalia; order Rodentia; family Muridae; genus Arvicanthis; species Arvicanthis niloticus. The sequence goes on from NC_047659.1 coordinate 20,098,771, forward strand.
TAGGCTATATTTAAGCTAGGCCCCTTCCGGATCTCAGCCCTTCCGCGTCCTTCCGCGTTTTCCTCGTCTGTGTTACAGAGTAAAGTCCTCGTTTTGCAGTAACTACCCAAATACTGTCTCTCGTGTTTCTCTTCCACAGGCGTGGGGCGACACGAGAGGTGCGCGTTATACTTGTTCTAGCCTAAAATTTAGATTCCTGCCTGAAGTTACTTCTTTGTTCTAGCCTAATGTCAGATTCCTGCCTGAAGCCTATTTCCTTGTCCTTGGCCAATGTTATGTTCTTGCCAAGCAGCCCATTTCCTTGTCCTTGGCTCATGTCAAATTCTTGCCAAGCAGCCCCAAAGGCTCTACACCTCTCCCACTTTTTTATTTCATTAACAAGACTAAGCATGTTTTAGGTCGTTCTGACAAGAATGCCTTCCTTACCTGTCATGGAATATGCATTATGAAAAGCAATGCACTTCCAACAAAAAGGAGAAGGGGGATGGGTAGGGGGGATTTAGAGAGGAGAATGGGGAAAGAGGATGACATCTGAAATGTAAATAAATAAAATACTCAAATAAAAAGAAAAAAAAAGAAGTGTTCTCCATGTGTGTGAGGGGAGAGAAGGTGTGTAAAAACACATATATTTGTGTGTGTGTGTACATATATATATATTCATTTCCAAGGCCTCCCTTCTAAAAAGAATGAGGCAAATTGGCAAAGTTTTGACTTTTTTTTTGTTTGTTTTTTTTTCAAGACAGGATTTCTCTGTTTAGCCCAGGCTGTCCTGGAACTCAGAAATCTGCCTGCCTCTGCCTCCCAAGTGCTGGGATTATAGGTGTGCACCACCACAGCCTGGCTAAGTTTTGACCTTAAAATAAGGGCAAAAATAGATATCCTTGAAGAACATCTTCCTCTCCAAATAGTCACCAATCATCGAAAGCTTCTAAATTAAGGGAAAGTGTAGGTGACCTCTACTTTTCAGTTGCAACTATTCACTGCCATGTTTATATTTTGTGGATTTTGAGGACTTGAACTTTGATTTTTTCTTTTTTTGCCATAAAAGTAGGCTTATTCATTGAGCCATCTGTAAAACTTCTCTAATATTTTTAAATTGATATGTAGCATAAATGAGTAAAGTGCCTGCTTATAAGGTCATTGGTTCATTATCATAATGCATTATTTTAACCACCATCTAAATAAATAAGCAAAATATTTTGAAATCACAAGAAGCAATATCCAAACTCCATTAAAAGTACTCTGACTCTTGATTTCTCATAGATCACAGTTCAAAAGTGTATTCTTTGCTATTTAAATTTTATTACTTCATGGAAGCATGTTTAGGTCTACCATTTTAAAAACATACATATTTTCATCAATATTTTTTGAAAGATTCAGTCTTATTTACTGAGTGTAATTAGCTGTGCTTGTGAATTCTGTCTAGTATATACTGAAATTTGATTTCAGGATTGCTTGAAATAGTAAAAGAAGACACAATGAATTAAAAATAAATAGGTAGTTCACCCTGAGACAATAGTGGAAGTGAAAGTTCTCTCTCCCTCTGTCTGTCACCGAAAGTATGTTAGGAAATATTAGAAAGGATGGTAGATTAAATAAATAGTCACACTGAACCTTCAAATTATAGTAGTTATTCAAATGAGTATTATCAACACATTTGGCCTCGAAATCAATTTTTAGCCCAAGTCGTGTTTTGGATCTGAAATGTCTCTCATGGGTTCATATATTCAAGCTCTTGGACACAGTTAGTAATGCTTTTTGAGAAGGTTATGGAAACTTCAGGATGTGACATTTGATGAAGGTAGTATGTCACTGGAGATAGGATTTGAGAGTTTATAGGCTGATCTTCTTCTTGGTTCCCTCTCCCCCTACTCCTTCTCCTCCACCACCTCTACCTCCCTCATCTTCTCTTCTTCACATAGAAGAATGAAACTCTAGCCAGCCAACTTCCTTCTTCTTTTTCCTTGGTGAGCCTTATATATTGCCACAGCTTTTCCACTATGATGAACAGTATGCCTCTGGAACCACAGAGAAAATAAACCTTTTTGTCCTCAAGGTACTTTTGGGTAAATTGTTTTCTTCAAGAATCAAAAAAGTAATCAATACAGACCAACTACCAAATGTTAATAATAAGATACACCAGGACCCGTGTAAATCATAAATCACAAAAATGTCACTGGAACTATAAAAACTGGAATTATGCATGACATCTCTCATCTGTACCAAAGTCAAGTGTGCAAATTTTTACCAGAAACCTTTAAAGCAAATTCTGCTTTGATGAAAGAGGCATCGGCCCAAATTTTTAGCTCATACACTCAGGGCTTGCCTTGACATTTAGAAAAACATGTATATCACAAAGTGGTTTTTTTTTCTTATTTTCTTTGAAAAATGATTAAGGATGTTATTCTGAGTATAAAGAGGGAAGAAAAAAGTGCAGTTTTCCATCCTAGCATAAACCTTGAAAGGAGAGCAACAAACATCTGAAAGATGCTACAGAGACTGACAGAGTAAATATAATAACAAGGTGAATGAATCATTAACAATGTGCTCCCATTGTTCATCTCCTAAGTGTGGTAATAGTCTATTGATGTAGAATAGTAGTGTATCTTGTAGAAGCTATTTTGAGCTTATATAAAATAATTCAATTATTGCTGTTGACATTTAGTGACTTTAGTCAAATTCATGTCCCCTTGTTCTTCAGCTTCTGTTTCAACTTATTTTCTAATTTTTCTGTAAGTGTTCATGTTAGTGAGCTTATAGAAACTCATAAAGCACAATTGTCATAGACATGTCTGTTCATCTGTTGGTTCTAGATGCTCCATTACCTTGCTGTCCTTCTTAACCTAGAATAAACTGCTCCTTTTCCTTGGTGGCAGTTGATGGTGGAATTTAATCCTAGCCTACAGAGTGCTGGGAGTATGTGATAAATGAGAAGCGTGGCTGTTGGTATGATACATGAGTCACCGTTTCCTCCTTCTGCCCTGTGTAAGCATTTGTCATTCTGCAGGGTAATTAGAAAGTCATGACAAGTGTCTGACTGCCCAAATTACAAATGCCTGCACCTGAAAACAGGACTTCAACATTCAATTAAAATTATAATTAGTTTATCAAATTCAAATTCCACCACAGCCATTTCTGCTGAATCAAGCTAAACAGTCCTGTTTCCCACTACAGAGTAAAAGCTTTCTCTTTTAAAAGTTATATAAATTACAAATAAAAATGGGATATAAGAGACAAGAGACTTTTATTTATTATATAATGAAGTCTCATTAAAAAAATTAAAAACTTTTATGTAGTATTCAATGCTGCACCAGAATTAAAGTTTCATACTACATCATGGTACAGACTGTTCATAACCTACCATATATTCAAAGTTAGATATACTCACTTGAAGTCCTTTTTAACATGTTGTATGAAGTGAACCATATTTTTTGCTAAAAATAACTTCTAAAACGTCGTCAATGGAAATTATTTGTTCTCATTACCTAGTTATCCCAAGTAATTAACTGTCCATTACATATTTCTGTCTCAAGGCCATAAGTACAATTTTACTAAGAAATGACCACAAAACAAGAAGATCCATGTCTGATGTGTTCTTGTACCTGTGACTACTATTTAAGACACGTACTTGAATAATATTATGCCTCACTCACTAACAGTTCAACTTGACTGAGAGGCAAATATATCTTCCTCATTGTTTCATTTCTCATTTCTGACTGCAACAGGAAACAATAAGAAAAAAGTGCTGGATTCAGTATCTGAATGTATATTACATAGAGCCAGAAACATACACATTTCACTACGGTAACAAGTTAACTGCTATTAATTAAGGGTGTCATTTGTGACAGGTTAATAATATCCAAAGGACAACAGACAAGGATCAGAAGACTGGAATAGTGGAGTTTTGACTGCTTAGAATTTTCTAAACAGGTAGAAAGGTTGGTGCTTAGAACAAAGCCTAATGTACCAGGAAATAATCATAAAGAATGCAGGTTGAGATACTGGCTGTAAACAGCTCACAGGATTTTGAATCACTATTCTTGAATTTAAATAAAGAATGAGATCATACAGCCCTACAGCAGGATATTTAGGACAGGTTATTTCAAGGAACTTATGATTTAAGAAAAAATACAGAGACTGGAGAGGCCCATATGCCTTGGCATATATCAGAATCTGTTTTGACATTTCCTCAAATGTTTGTATTCCACAAAATAAACTTCCTAGCGAATAACTTGGTTTTGGAAAACCAATGTCAAGGAGAAAATTACTTCTTAATGGGCTTTGCAAATCGACTTCTTAAAAAATGGATTTCCCTTCATGTGTCTTTTGAATGCTCATCCAAATTACAGCTGTAGAACTGAAGCTATTTTTGAGCCAGCTCCCACAACCTAAAATGAGTTAAGAAGGCATACAAAGAAATTCCATTTAAATTACTTCTAGGTATATAACCAGAGAGGATTTCTTTTCTCTCAAATGCAGAGCAGACTTTAAGATATGGGCAAAGACCAAACGAAAGCAAAACAAAATTAATAGAACAACCAATTAGGTTTGCATTCTAGTTAGCTTCTGCTCTCAAAGTAACAGAGTCTAGAGTGATCAGAAAGAGAATGAATTAAGAAATTGTCTAGATCTTGCAGTCCATATTCATGCCTATAAGGGATAGTCTTAATTAATGGTTGACAGGGAAAGACTAGTCTGCTGTGGAGGCCAACATTTCTAGGCAGATGGGCCTGAGTTTTATAAGTATGCAAATAGAGTGAGCCAGACAGTAAGAAGTAACTATCCTCCAGGGTTTCTGCTTCAAATTCTTTCCTTGTTAGAGTTCCTGCCTTGTGTTCCTTCAATGGTAAGACTGGTAAGTGGAATCATAAGCTAAATTTAATGCCTTTCCTCTTCATGTTGCTTTTGATCATGATATTTTTGCAAATTTTATGTTGTATTATAATTTTTAGTTTTTTTGTTTTAATTTTAACGTATTATAATTAAAATAGAATTATATCACTTCCTTTAACCCCTACTAGAAACCTTCTCTCAAATCCCTCCTATTTTTCCCTGAATATTAAATCCTTTTACTTTGATTATTATAGTTACATACAAAAATGTTTATGCATTTTTGTTTATGTGTGTGTTTGTATGTATGCATGTACGCATGTATGTATGTATGTGTGTTTGTCGGTTTTTATGCATATATGTGTCTGTCTGCCTGCAAGTATGTAGGTATGCATCTGTGTGTGTATGTGTGTCTGTCTTATGCACAAATGTAAATGTGTGTGGGAAAGTTATATTTAACTAGACTTGGTGTCTACCCAACAGGAGATTATTCATGTCTGATACTAGAAACTAGTCAACTTCCTGAAGCTAGTGAATGAAGTCAAGAACCCTAGAACATACTTCTTATACTATGTTATACCATCATAATTTCTTGATTTATGTAAAATCTTAACCTTTATACTCACAGATAGGCAAGTGTAGATACCACCCTTCATCACTAAAGATTGCTTTTAAAGTATATGGAAACTATCATGGAAAACTGCAACTGTACATAAGAAAGAGATAAAAAATATTCTTGGGAGCCAAGATTGACACATAGATATACTTACGCCACAATTCCTATACTTATGGTCATAGAACACCACAGAAGAGGAAGTAAAAAGGTTGTAAAAAGCCGGAATACCAGAAAGTCTTTTGTGAAACAGTCTCCATTGGCATGGCTATGTAACCAGCCTGACCATGTTGTTTATCACAGTACCAAACAGCAAACTAAGACAATTAGTAAAGGAGAACCTCCTACTGTACTTTGTGAACCAGTGTAATTCCTGAATTCCTAACTTCATTCTAAATATTTCATGATCCTCACAGGTAATTGTCATACCCACCACTCACCAAATAAGGTTTTTGTTTTTCTGGTTTGTTGGTTTGTTGGTTTGTTGGTTAGTTGGTTGGTTGGTTGGTTGGTTGGTTTCTAATTAAGCGACCATTATGAAAAACCAAGACTAATCATAGTATAAATAACAGATGACCACTGGGTGCCCAAACCCATCTGATACAACCACAATAAACCCCTAACCTAAGAATTAGGAAAAGGAACAGCAGAAAAGAGATGGTAGAAGGATTTAAGAATAATAGACTGGGAATTCTGGAAGATTGTGTCTTCTATACATGACAGGAAACCATATACATCAAATTTCATTGGATACCTAAACAAGACTAGAACACTGACAATATAATATGACATTTTGATGTAGATAAGGAAAATCTCTTGGTGCTCCAATTCTCGATGATGACTGCTGAGAAAGAAAGTATTAGTCTAGGGATGAATTCCCTAATCAGTTATCCAATACCAAATGCTCAGCACTAAACACATATATGTTATACAAACAATAAACCCTGAATTGAATTATCCATGCATGCATGCACACATATGTACATATATATACACATATATATATACACTCATACACACTTGTGTGTATGTGTTTGTGTATACATGTATACATAACCATTATAATTAAAGAATAAAAGGTTATGATATGAATGTACTTGGGAGAGGAGAGGTTGGAGGGAGAAGAGAGGAGTGCCCTTTTGAGCATTTAGCCAATTTTACTCAAGCTAGAGCCATATGGAAACAGGGAAAATCAATTGGAATATTTGTCATACACCCTTTTGGAAATTTTGTATTTTTATTAATAATTAATGTGGGAAGGAGGGTCCATGTACACTAGAGGTATCGCCATCATAGTTTCACTGTGAAGGTAGTCATGAGTGGAAAAAAATGTAAACTAAATAAGCCATGGGGAGCAAACCAGTAAGCAGAGAACTCCCAGGGTTTTCACTCAGGTCTGCCTTCATGGTCCTGAAGTTGAGTTTTTCCTTTTGTTTCCCTCAGTGAGCAGTGACCTTGTAAGCCAGATGAACTCTTTTGAGTTTGAATTGTTTTTGTCAGGGTTTTTCTTACAGGAACAGAAAGTAAGCTATGACAGGGTCAAACATTGTAATTATATATTATATTATTTTATACAAAGTCAGAATATTATACAGTTTCATCTATTGAAGACCATGTTTAAATTAGTTATGACAGAAGTAAATGATACATAAATGGTAAAATCCTATGAAGGATAGAGTAGATGCAGGGAGAGAAAGAAAGCAAAGAGTTTATATTGTTTTCTATTTTGAAAAGTTCAGGCTGCAAAAAGACAAAAGCAATAAACAACAAAAGAAGACATGTTAAGACCAGACATAGCTCTCATTTTTAGGCTGGACAAGGCAAATCATAGGAGTAAAAGAGTCTCAAAAGCAGGCAAAAGAGTCAATGATATACATGCTCCCACTGTTAGAAATCTGCCCAAAACACCAAGCTAACAGAACTAACATGTTTGAAGACGATGACATGACACAGACACCTGCAGGTCCATGCTTGCCATTTCAGTCTCAGTGAGCCCATGTGAGCCCTGTGTGATTTGGTGAGTCATGGAAAATGCATGTAAGTTCTTAATCGTGGACAGTCAAAGTACGATTAAACACATGTGTTTTACTTACTCTTAATATCCTTTCAGAAGTACTTTAAAGCTTATAAGATGGAAAAGTGATTACAACTTCTGCCCAGGGTATTCACTCTCTCCATTCTGCCACAACTGGGAAACACAGTTTAAACCAAGCCTTTCAATAAACACCACTATCCCTCTGTGCAATCTTTCTTTGTAGGGAGAAGGATTTATTTATAATAATAAGGAGTATTACAATTATGCTGTCGCTTGATTAAAACCAAAAGCAATGATAGATGTTTTACAAATATTCAGTTCAGTAAAGATTATATCAAATAAGTGAAAGATTATATTTATTTGCCTGTCTAATTACAGATATATACACTTATCAGTAACATATACAACACTTCCTATGTCTTTCTCAAGTGAGGAGTCCACTACATGAATATTACATTATGGACAATGCATTAATTACTGATTATTTAAAAGCTGTGTTGTTGGACATAAATATGTTTTTTTATATCTGAAAATATATAAATAGTTTCTCAATTATTCTACACAAGGAATGAATTGAACTATAAAAAGAAGTTTGAAAAATATTTATAAAGTGAATGCACTAGCAAAATTTGAGTCAAATATAACAAAGCTTAATTAGCTTTTTATAATGCTAAAATTTAGATAAAAAATTATATTTTTACCAAGTTAGTTAAAATCTCTCTCTCTCCCTCTCTCTCTCTCTCTCTCTCTCTCTCTCCTTTCTCTCTCTTTCTCTCTCTCTCTCTGTGTTTGTGTGTGTGTGTGAATTCACTGACATATGCATGTGAGTTTGTGGTGGTTAGAAATTGACTTGAAGAGTCTTTTTATTAATATTTATTGTATTTTAATTTTATTGAATATTTTATGTATTTACATTTCAAATGTTATTTTCTTTCCTGGTTTTCCTCTGCAAACCCCTTATCTGATCCCCCCTTACCCTGCTTCTATGAGGGTGCTCCTCCACCCACTCACCTACTCCAGCCTCACTGCCTAGCATTCCTCTACACTGGGGCATCAAGCTTTCATGGGACCAAGGGCTTCCCTTTCTTTTTTTTTTTTTTTTCTTTTTTTTTTTTATTGGATATTTTATTTAAATTTCAGATGGTATCCCCTTACCCCATTTTCTCCCTTCCAGGAACACTCTATCCCATCCCCCCTTCTCCTGCTTCTATGAGGATGTACCCCCACTTAACCCCCCTTGCACCTCTCTATCCTCAAATTCCCCCACACTCGGGGTCCAGCCTTCATGGGACCAAGGATCTCCTCTCCCACCTATGCCCAACAAGGCCATCCTCCCGTACATATACAGCTGGAGCCATGGGTCCATCCCTATGTGCTCTCAGGCTGCTGTTTTAGCCCCTGGGACCTCTGGTTGGTTGGTACTGTTGCTCTCCACATGGGGCCATCCATTTACCTAAAACTTCCTCGAATTCATTCTTTTTAATAGCTGAGTAATGCTCCATTGTGTAAATGTACCACATTTTTTGTATCCATTCCTCTGTTGAAGGACATCTGGGTTCTTTACAGCTTCTGGCTATTAAAAATAAGGCTGCTATGAACATAGTGGAGCATATGTCCTTGTTATATGTTGGAACATATTCTGGGTATATGCCCAGGAGTGGTATAGCTGGGTCCTCAGGTAATCCTGTGTCCAATTTTCTGAGGAACCACCAGACTGATTTCCAGAGTGGTTGCACCATCTTGTAATCCCACCAACAATAGAGGAGTGTTCCTCTTTCTCCACATCCTTGCCAGCATCTACTATCACCTGTGTTTTTGATCTTAGCCACTCTGACTGGTGTGAGGAGGAATCTCAGGGTTGTTTTGATTTGCATTTCCCTGATGACTAACAAATAAGGTACCTTCAGCTCCTTCATTCTTTCTCCTAACTCCTCCATTTGGGTCCCTGGTTGGCTGAGAGCATTTGCATCTCTATAGATCAGGATCTGGCAGGGCCTCTCAGCAGACAGCTGTATTAGGTCCTGTTTAAACACTTCTTGGCATCAGCAGTAGTGTCTGGGTTTGATGGCTCATATGGGATGGATCCCTAGGTGGGACAACCTCTGGATGGCCTTTTCTTCAGTCTCTGCTCCACTCTTTGTCCCTGTATTTCCTTTAGACAGGAGCAATTCTGGGTTAAAATTTTGGAGATGAGTGGATGGCCCCATTCCTCAACCGAGGGGCCATGCCTAACATCTGGATATGGTCTCAACAGGTTCTCCCTCCTCTTTGTGGGGTATTTCAGCTGATGTCATTCCCATGGGGTCCTAGGAAGCTCTTGCTTTCCTGGCATCTGGGACATTCTGGTTGCTACCCCCAGTTTCCCATCCCTCATTACTACACACCTCTGTTCAATTCCTGACCCTCTCTACATCTCCATCTCCTCCCATACCTGATTCTGCCCCTCTTTTTCCCCTTTCCCTGTGGTCCATGAGTTCTCAATAACTTTCTATCTTGTTTTTTATGCAGGCTCTTCCAGTGAACCTAGGTGTCGCAGATCATGTAAACTAACTGTTTTTCAACAGATAAGAGCACTTTCCTGTCTTTGTTCCCTATAACTGCAATTATAATGATGCAGCACCATGTAAACCTTGGTTTAGAAGCTAGGGTTACAATCTTGAGTCTTTAGACATGTGATAAACATTTTACCAACTGAACTGTCTACGTAACCCATAAGCATCTTAATGTTAAATAGTCAACAGCTTACAGCTTTTAAGAAATTTCTGACCCTCTGATGAAGTTCTCAGTCACAGACACTTAATGTGTTACTAACAAGAGGGACCAATTAAGATAGAACAGCTTCTGCTCCTTTTCTACACAGATTAGGACTGAAAAGATTTTCAGATATAATAAATTAACATTCATTTAAATTAAGGAAAAAGTTATAACCTGGTATAAAATACTAATAATGAATTCTACAAATTCTGCATATCTTCTAAATTCCTGTTGTGAAATCTACAGTGGTCCAGGTTTCAATAAGGACATGTTTTTCTGCCTGGGCCAGAGTCTTTCTTCAATAGTATCTAAGGCATGAGATTTCATTTGAATTGTGCTCAAATCCCCAGGGCCTCATTCCCTTTAGCACAGAAGGTATACACAATATCCATGAAACAATATTCAGCTGAAGTTCATGTAAATTAGTACTGAATAAAATATATTTAATAAAATGATTATTCAATGTATATTATTAAACAATGAATAGGCATGTGATAAACTTTAATACTTGTGAGGTTCATAAGAAATAGTTAATGGCATGCTGTTGACTGAAATATAAAAATGTAATTTTTGGATTGGAAATTTTTTAGTATTTTGCAAAATTGCTTTAGAGGTACACACAGTATGACTAACAGTAAAGAAAATCCATGTAACACATGATCATAGTTATGAGTATTCACAAATATGCACTCAAGAATAATATATCTATGTAGATCTATGGTATAAAATATAATTGAAAATATGAGCTGATATGGTGGTACATATATGCTTGAATCTCAGTGCTTAAAAGCAGGAGAATAACTGGGCATTTTTGGCTTCCTGAGCCATGAAGTGATTACTAGTCCTATCTGGGTACTTCAAAGACCAAAAATGACAGCAAAATTTTAAACAGAACTGATTACATTTATTAGTGATAACAGACTAAAGAAACTAAAATGAATCATTTCTGAGAGACAACACCAAGGAATCTTAGAAAAATTATATTTCTGTGGCAGGATTCTCTTAAATGACACTGTAGTCATAATTTTGTATTGAGACAAAAAGACTCAGCATATTATGTGTCTTTAAATTAGTAATATTTACAATTTTAAGATAAAATATCAAATAAATTATATATTATGTACAATAATACATTAGTACACACATATAAAAGAATGAATTATAGGAATTCAATTATGATTTCAGGATATAAAAAAACATGACTTTTAGTGTATAACAACATAATGATCACTGATACTGTGAGGGAGAAGGAGAGGAAGGCAGAGGAGACTTTTGAAATACATCAGAGAAACAACTAAAGGTTTGACATCAATAAATTTCTTATATAGATGATATAAAATTAACATATAAATTTATATTCAAGTGTGTGATAAGAAAGAAAGAGAAGTAGAACAAGAAAACCAAATCCTCATATATTTAGTTAGGGGTTCATCTTGTGGAGATATTTAAATAGGAATATTATTCATAACTTCAATGCTAACTAGTATATAAAATAAATGCAAAAAGTGTGAAGGTTTCCCTCTGGGGAATGGTAATGGGGTTTAACACAGAGATTGTTGCCTTTATATAGATATCAGCAATTTTTTAACTTTAATGCAACAAATATTTGATGAAATGATTAACATAAGAGTAGAAGTAGAGTTTTGGATTTTACATTCAAAAATACTGTTGAGTGGAAAGAAAATCACAGGTTTTAAATCTGCAAGGGGCAGGGATATAGCTCAGTGTTAGAACATATGCTTAGCATATGCAGGGACCTGATTTGAATCTCCAGTACTTTAAAAATAAAGTGCTGAACACTTATGGAACTCCCACAAGTAGCACTAAAATAGTATAAATATACAATTAATTACAAAGGTTGTTGATTGTTAATTATTAAAACTTAAGTCACCTAGGAAACAGGATGCTAGTTAATTAAAGTAAGATATAAAAAAAGTTAAATTAATAACAAGCATAATTTTTGTTGGAGAAAGTAAGTGCCGATGGAATGTCCAGTCACAAATGGAACATTTATTTTATTCCCTTTCCCAAAGCTCTGGAAACAAAATGGAGGACAGGGCAAAACCATTTTAAGAGTCAGGGAATGGAACTTCTGGAAGGAAAGAGAATCTTTTGGGCATAACACTACTGTTGCCCCCATGAACTCAAACTGTGGTAGCATGAACAAAAGCAGCACATTATTAAACTAGTCAACCTTCTACCAATGAGCTGGAAGCAGTTCATGAGCTCCCATCCCTCCCTGAGGAGATATGGACAATTTATGACTTCCTGTGGAAGAAAAAGTTTCCTTTAAGGATGTAGCCCATGATGGGTTTCTCATGCCCCAGTAGATACTCCTTTACCAAGAAGTATATGGGCATCATAAATTGGAGACCATGCATTATTTATTTTATTGAATGGAAAATATAGAATTGAAATGATAGGGAGGTAAGGGTGGACTTTCAGGATATGGAAGGGTAATGTGAAGTGTATGCGATCAAAACACATTCCAATACATTATCTGAGTGAGTAAAATTATATATTTTAATTTTCTCTTTAATTTTGATATTATCATATAATTATACTATTTCTGCCTCACCTTTCCTCCATAAAAATCTTCCTCTATACCTGCTTTCTCTCTTTCACATTGGAATTCTCACTGGCTCTGTAGCAGATTGACCACAGACATTTATGACTGAAACACAAAGCAATGAAATGTTATCTTTTGTTGTTTCAGTTGGAATATTGAGAGTATTAGCTATATTCTTCCAAAATAGGGCAATGGTCCAATCACTGTCTATAGTCAAGGCAGAAAATGAATTGTGCCTAGACTTATGACACCACCAGGCACCCCAGTGTCACTGGGTATTAAAGTGCCCCTCTCAATAGCTCTTAAAATGATATGGCCAATAGGCAGAAAGTGTTCTTTGAGATTTTTATAAAAGCAAATTTATATGTCAGCATCATACAATTATTTACTGTAATGCTCTTATGTGTATAACACTACTGCAATGAAGAGATGAAGTAACTGAAAGAAGGACCAGCAGTGAATGCTGGGATGGGTGGTTTTGTGTCAGCTTAATACAAGGAATAATCATTTTGTAAGAAACTCAATTGAGAAGAGGATCTCATCAATTTGCCTGTGGTTAATTTTTGTCAATGATTCTTCATGTGAGAAGATCCAGCTCACTGTTAAGGGTATCATCTCCTGGGCTGGTAGTCCTGGGTGCTATAAGAGAGCAGGCTGAGCAGGGTATAGATAGCAAGTCAGTCAGAGGTACCCTTCCATGGCCTCTGTATTTGGCTACAACTACTAGTTTTCTTCCACGTTTGACTTACTGCCCTCACTTTTCTCAGGGATATACTCTGATATGGAACTGTTAGCTGAAATTACTCCCCAAGTAGTACCTATTGTATATAGTGTTTTCTCACAGCCATAGGAATCCCATTTAGAAAAATGTTCTTGATATTGAATTATGTGGAGAATATAAAGGTTTTCATAGAAAGGGTGATAATACCCTCATTTGATAAAATCAACATCCTGTCAAACATTTTTTAATGAAAATGTTTAATTTTGCTTTCCGTAGATGAATCTTGAACAACTGTATAGAGAATCTAATATTAAAATAACACTTCTGCCTCTGATGTGCAATTGAATTGAATTATGTTTAATCTTGGTCTTCAGCAACACAGTAGCTTAAAGCTCTTAAGTAAACAAACCCACAAAATACATGTAGTGGCTATAGACAGAAATGCTTTATTAAATAAAAATAAATAGTTTCCCTTATCTATATGGTATGTAAATTTATATAACTCAAAAAACTCTGCACATGGAATTTTTAATTACCAAGTTGGTATTTAAAGTAAAACAAGAAAAAATGCCTTTGTGATAACAGAGCACTTGAGACTTTTCTATTTTAACAGGCCTGGTCAACATGATATTTCTAGATCTAAGGAACATTAAAGTTTTCAAGAACCCAGGATGAGTCAGTAGAAACTTATATTTCAAAAAAAGACATATATAAGCAATTTTCCACCATATCTTTTCTTTTCTTTCTCTGATTTTTCTAGGCTTGTTCCATGAGTATCCTTTTTGCCTGAGTCACACACAATTTGTGCATGCATGCTTAAATATACTTATCTTTTGTTTGTTTAGATTATCACAACCTATCAGCACTGTGAATAGATCGATGTCTAGTATTTGGTTTTCTTCGAATTGTTTCATAAAGGGTTGGACAACTGTCTGTTCCCTGCTCCAAGTATCACGATCTGGAGACTATTTAGTAGTACAAGAAAAATCAAATCAACTTTGAGGTCATTTCAACTTGGTGAATGAGAAGTTATCTTAGAGGTTATTCATCAGAAAAGAAAATTCACCTGAAAATGTATTCAGATCGAGTGACTGTCTGAGAAGAAGCAGCTGATGTATTTTGCAAGGTCAGTGTGTAACAGTGTAGTACAGACATCATTATCAACCCAGGTCAATATGAAGATTTCACATTTAATATTGAAAATGTTATATGCTTATGAATTGATATTAGGATTTCATATTAGATTTTTAAATTGTTATATGCTTATAAAATAGAATTTTATGAAGTATATCTGAATATTGCTTTTAAATTGACAGTAATAGATCTGGGTTCACTTTGTTATTAGTGAAATCTCATATAATGTGAAAGGAGCTAGATAACAGAAAATTGCAAAGCAGATTCAGGAAGAATGATGACAAGGGTTTTTTTTTTTTTTTTTTTCCCTCAGAAAAGATGAAATATCAGTGCTGAAATTGCTACAGCAATGAAACATGACTGATAAAGAGTGTAGGCACAAAATTAAGAGTTGTTAAAATAGGGAGTATGTGCCTGCTGCTGTGTATTTGAAGACAGAAGAAAGCTCTCACACCTTGCTCTGATTCTACAAGCTACAGAAGAAATATCTTTTCAAGCAATGGTTTTGATGGTGCAGTCCGTGGAGAAAGGCTTGCCTACTGATGATTTGTAGAGTTGTACAGGTTTGTAGAGTGAATATTGCCAATGAGCAATGGTGAGATTATGGAGAACCCTGCACACTGAATGTTCTTTCTAGCTCTAAATGACTTAAGTGAATATACAGACATGAACAGTGAATGATATTTTTATCTCCTGCTTTAGTCTTCCAGTTGATAGAATAAGAATCAGCATGTCCAGATTATCAATGTATAACTTAATTTAACATTAAATTTGAAAGCATTAAATTTGAAAAATTCTCCATAGTATCTTAATATGTTGCAACTTTGTCTAGATAAAAAAAAAATCAACAGAAGTATCAGCAAGGAAATAGCTGAAATAATTGAAACCTTTTAGAGAAGCCAAGTAAATATGTGTTTAAATGTCACATGTCATGTAGTAAAACATTGGAACTGTTACAGGACGTTGATGGTGGAATATGACATGTGACCAAGTGCTCAGCTTAATGGTCTGTACTCATCAGCACCACCCTTCTGTAATTCAGGATTTAAAGGATACATTAATATAAGAGAAATACAATAAGAATCCAAGGTTTTCCTCAGTAAAACCCATAAATAAAATCTCTACTATAGAGATTTTGAGACGTTAGACATACATTAAGGAAGTCACTGGGATATGCAGGTTGGTGATCACATTTTCCTGGACATTGAATATGTTTGAAATATTCTTTCTTTCAAGGATATTTTGGCCAAATGTGAATTGCTACCTTTTCATTTTAAATACTGGATACTTCTTGTCTTCTCATGCATGAAGAATAATCATCCTATACTTTCCTTTATATAAAAAATGAACACACTAATAATATCTGTGGGACAGTAGACCATGCTAGGAAACTTAGTAGGGTTGAGTGGTTCTAAGACCCTGGTACTCAGGTATCCACATGAGATGGTAGGTGTTTGCCTGCTCCCTAATAGATTCCTAGGCCAGAACACATACAAAACCCCACTCCCCAGTCAGTCAAGTAGCCCAGAGCAGAGTTCTCCATGCTAATGAGGTATCTAGAGGTCTTGATGGTTTAGCGAATAAGCCTCTCTTTCCAGACATTCTTTCCGTAAAAAATGTATTTAGTATTACGAAGTGCTATGTTCCCAGTTTCCACAATGAACAATCAGTAAACAGTTTGGAACCAAGGACTGTCTCCTCCATCATACTACCAAGGGGAGCATGGAGAAGTCCTTTGCCTACTCAGCTATGCTGCCTAAGTCTCCCACAAAAGGCCCCAGACAACTGTGCTCCTCCCAGACAACTTTCACCAAGGTAAGGACAATTGTCAATGAGCCAAGTCAGACTCCCCATTTTCCCAGCCCTGGACTTGCAGTCATCCTTAGTCCTAAGGAGGTCAGGGTAGGGGGTGGGGAGGAGCAACTCTATTCCCAACTCTTTGAGACCCAGAAGAGCCTAGGTATCCAAAACTTTGGGAGCACCTGCTCTTGGCCTCAGAGTGGGCCTGTGAACCCCCATCCATTATTGACTCCTCTGTGCAGTTTTCCAGCAGCAACTGGACCCAAGAGTAAGGGAAGCCCAGCTTTGGCCTCCCACATCTTAGACTGTTTTCCCACCCTCTGAGTGGGATCTACATGTAAAAGCCAGGCACCATATGGTGGTGGCACAGGGTAAACACAGTGCAGCTCCCTTTATTTTTCCTCCCTGGTGGCATAGCCCAGTGGTGTGGCAGAATGCTGACTCACAGATATGTAAATGTTTCTTTTAAGAATTATACTCATAAGGTGATTTTTCTATGATAAAGAACTGAAGAGTAATTATTTAAACTAATTTTGCCTTAAATAATTGGGAAATTTCCCTTCAACCGCATTTAATAAGTGACATTTATCTTTCTGGGTTTCACCATCCAATGAATTTTAGCTCCCATAAGATTTCTTTTGTGGGTATTGTAAATTATAGTACAGGTACTTTGAAGTCAGAATCCTCTTAATAAAAAAAAATAAATAAAATCTTATCATTGTATCAACACCAAACAAAATAATTTAATGCATTCATCATATATTTGTATTGAGCCACATTAATATGTGAAGTTCAAATTAGTCAAATTGTTTTTTTAGCATCTTCTCTTACCATTATTGCCCTCTAACTCTCACAAATACTGCACTTTTAATTTTTGTCCCTTTCTGAACAATCTTCTTTATCCTCAATTTATTGAACCTAATAGTGCTAATGTTGCTGACTAGGCGATACCAACCACCCTTTCTTGGGGAGAATTTTCTTGTCTATTGTATGTGTTCAAAGAGTACTGTGTGTTTGTGTTTATGCAAAACTGTGTCTCCATTTTGAGTGAACACAAATGGCATCAGACAATTATGCATACTCAAAAACATCGTCATTTACCAACATCCCTTTGATTATCATATGCCATTCATCCACTATCTAGGGATATTTAGTTGTCACTAAATATCACACCAGTTGGGACACTACTAGTGTTGGCAGAACATTTATCATTTGTGAAAGGCAATTGTTTCAGGTGTCAAGAATACATATGTATGAGATAATTAAGTTGAAGTGAAGGCATGGTATGGAAGGCAGTGATGTTAATTACTAGAAAGTGTAGTGCTTTTAGTTGCACAATTTGTCTAGGGTAACATTTTAAAAGGTGTTCTTACACCAAGAAATATTTTCTGTAGCTTAGCCTGTAAGAATTCTTACTAAGAATTCTTATCCAAATATTGATAGAGAATTATTATCAGTGAACTGCATAACCAAGGAGATCAGTTGATATTTCAAAGTTTCCAATTATGTGTTGTTTTTCTTCTTCTGAAAACAAACAAAGAAAAACCATGATCACAAAACTATGAAGTGTTAGGCCTGATTTCCCACTGTAGAGAGGAACACTGATAAACTGTGTTTTAAAAGCTAAAGTCACATGATCTGACTCCAATGTGGAATGAATACATTTTAAAATTTTTGTTCTATAGAATGCTAAAGACCAATGTTGTTTACCAAAGGCTGAGAGAGTTGAGGTCATTGAGGGATGGAGAACAATTAAGCAATCCCTGCTCTTTCATTTAAGCATCAGACACTCCAGTATGTGATTGCAAGTGGAGTGAACGGAGACGACTAGCACAGTTTGTTTCAAATATCTGGAGAAAGTGGTGATATTTCCATGATAAGGAAACTGCAAATGGTTAGAGAGGTATAATTTGAACAAAATATTACATACCATATCACTAATAGCTATAAATATTTGTATTTAATGGAAGTAGTAATTTCAGTCTTTCACTATTAAATAACCTAGAAACAGAATAATGGATAGGTATGAACACTTGAGAAGACAGCAGATTTAGCATGACATTTCTAGAGCTTATTGTCAACATTCCCCACTGCAGGCTCTGTGTATAGAGGATAATCTCATGCAATATAGTTGTCTTATATGGAATAAAGTATAAGCAAGGATTATCATGGATTAGAAGAAATCCTGTTGCTATAAAGATAAATAAGTAGATAATCCAATAGTAAAATTTTCATCAGCAGAAATAAGTGATTCCCAGAAGCTTGTAAAATATTAGATTAATAAGAATATACTTTATATAAAAATGCATAGATGTTGGTAAATAATATCAGAACTAAAGTTATGATACATTTTAAATATTTAAATTATATATATATATATATATATATATATATATATATATATATAATTAAATAAGAGCTACTGCTTGAGATGGCGGTGCTCTGCCTAAAAGCCATATATATATATATATATATATATATATATATATATATATATATCAAAAAGTCCAGTTCTAATATGGAAAATGTTTCAATATTTTGGTCAGAGGAACACAAGAAACCCCCAGAACAATGTAAGTAAACTCGTGTTATAGATACTTTTATTCTTTTGTTGTAAAGAATAGAAGAGGTATTTGAGTCTTGTTTTCTGGCAGTTCAGGGATCTGAACCTATAATCTTATGTAGGGCTGGCTCTTGACTTCTACCAAGGATTGATTCTATTGCTGAAAATATCTCACACATCTGTCAGAAAATTTGGAGGAATCCAGGAGGAAGAGTTTTATACAATCATTTAAAAACTATGTTTCTTAAACATTTATATGTTCTGAAACTCACACTTCATTTTATTACATTTACTAATTCATTGTATAACTCTGTTATCTCAATAGGGAAGCAACTATATTGCTCTTTTACAGATAGGTAATATTTTGAGAGAGGAGAGCTGGGAAAGACATAAAAATGAACATAGATGCTGCCCCATAGCTCTCCATATCTCAGGTGCCAAAAATGCTAATTAAAATTGATATTTTACAAACAGATTAAAAGTGTTTAGTAATCACAGATATGTGAAATGGTTTTTTTTACTTTTATAAAAGATAAGGTATTAAGGTATGTATTCAGATTCTATTATGATATGCTGTGCCTCATAATAGGTTAAACTAACGTTATAGATACCTTTGTTCTTTTGTTGTAAAGAATAAAAGAGGTATTTGAGTCTTGTTTTCTGGCAATTCAGGGAGCTGAACCAATTACCTTATCTTTGCTGAGGAAGTATGCTGCCACTGAACTATATCCCCATGATGGCCTTTGTAAAGATCTATGTTTTTCTCATAATTTCAGCGCTCGAAATTGAAATTAAATCAAATAATATATAGATTTTTGGTTTCATTGTAAAAATTAGCTAAACTAAAGTTTGATGGCTAGCATACAGGAATTATAAATAGAAAAAATTTAAATGTTTTTAATTAATAAAAAAATTCTCATTCATTAGGCTTGTCATAAACAGAAAATATGAGTTTGACAAGCGGTCTTACAAAGTATTTTGTATTTTGTGAGCCAAAATTTTTGCAATTCTATCAATTTTTGAGAATCAGAATAAACCTATGCTCAGAAACCAATCATTTAGGAATTGAGAGAAATGGGACTTAGTCACAGAGACAAGAAGTCAGTAGGCAATGGAATCTGCCTCTCTGTTTCAATGGAGAAAATTTCACTTGAAAAGCTGGCTAAAAATTTAAATATTATGCTTACCCTGTATATAGGCTTACCATGTATGGTTCTCTCTGTTTTTAAAAGGTAACCAAGAAGTGGTAATGAATAAAAATCACCAGCCAAAACACAAAAACCACTTTTTAAGATAGGGAAAAGAAAACATTGCTCCTTTCTTCCACTGCTTTGGTTTCTATTAGACTGTCTTCTGGCCTCTTTACACACACACACACACACACACACACACACTCACACACACACACACACACACAGAGAGAGAGAGAGAGAGAAAGAGAGAGAGAGAGAGAGAGAGAGAGAGAGAGAGAGAGAATATAGTCACATACACACAGTAAACAGACACTGATATACAAGCACAAACATTGGATGATAGATAGATACATACATAGATACATAGATAGATAATAGATAATTTTCAAAAAAGAATCATTCATGACATATTAAACAAAATAATCTGTTGACAGATACTAATACATTAACAGATATTAAAATTTGCATTTATATTGTATTCCCTAGCAACTGCATAATAGAACCATGCATGGCTCAAAATCCTATCAAAATTTTTAGAAAAAAAATTGAGAAGTTGGCTCTGTTTTTTCACCTTTCTGCTAGAATGGACTTCCAGGAAACCCATACTAGGGCACCTTGCAGTGAATCCTTCTCAAATAAATGTTTTAGTATTTGATTGTTTCACTCAAGCCCTGTTTATGGTTTACTAAGACTGTATCCAGTTGCATCCTGTTGCAGGAATGGACAGCTTAGGAAACAGTGAAGTCATAAGTTCTATTGCTAGTATTGCTAGTAACCAGGAGAATAACACACTTACATGACCTACATTTAATATGGGTAGTGAAGACTACCACCTTCATGGACATGATACTTAATGATAGTACATAAAAAAATCTAATCAGTATATAAACCTACATCCATTTAATCAAAGACACATATATAGAGTTAAAATTAGTATTAGGCAAATAAGCTTAACAATTTTATCTTATTGCAAAAATATAATACAGATGTAGCAGCTGGTGTGAGTTTTATGCAGTTAGTAAGTCTATAGGTATTGCGTAACAGGCACTAAATACAGCAGCAAAGGCCAGGAGATTAGAGTATAGACAGAAGTGTACAACACAATAAAATGTATATGGTTGTCCTTCTGGTTTGGGCCCAAGCACTGAGCAGATCCTTGGCTGCAGCTCTGCTCCCAGTCTCTGAGAACCCAGAGGAAGTGGAACTTCCAGGAGCTCTAACTTGGGCAGTATCTTAGGTAAGTAGACAGCAACACCCACCCCAAACAGGGAGTAACTGGGACAATCTGGGACCCAGGAAGTCACTCCTGGACCAGAGCACTGGTTCCTTCCTGATTATGCCTGAGCACTGAGCAGATCTTGGGCCCCAGCTCTAACCCCAGTAGTAACACCCACCCCACACAGTTCTGATACAACTAAGATAATAGCACAGACAGGCTCCGATCAGAGACAGTGCAGGTAGCACTAAGGAGATCCAGATGACAAAGGCAAGCATAAGAACATACGCATCAGCAACCCAGGGTACTTGGCATCATCAGAACGTAGTTCTCCCACACTAGAAAGTTCTGAATTCCCCATATCACTAGGAAAGCAAGATTTAGATTTAAAATCACTTCTAATGATGATGATAGAGGACTTTAAGGAGACAAATAACACTCTCAAAGAATTTGAGGAAAACACAGGTAAACAGGTAGAAGCCCTTAAAGAGGAAACACAAAAATCTCTTAAAGAATTACAAGAGAACACAACCAAACAGGTGAAGGAATTGATCAAAACCATCCAAGAAATAAAATAGAAGTAGAAACAATAAAGAAATCACAAAGGAAGATGACCCTGGAGATAGAAAACCTAGGAAAAAAATCAGGAGTCATAGATGTAAATATCACTGACAGAATACAAGAGATAGAAGAGAGAATCTCAGGTACAAAAGATACCACATAAAATATTAACACAATTGTCAAAGAAAAGGCAAAATGCAAAAAGTTCTTAACACAAAACATCCAGGAAATTCAGGACACAATAAGAAGACCAAACCTAAGGATAATAGGTATAGATGAGAGTGAAAAGTCCCAACTTAAAGGGCCAATAAATATCTTCAACAAAATTATTAAAAAAAAAAAAAAAAACTTCCCTAACCTAAAAAACGAGATTCCCATAAACCTACAAGAAGCCTATAGAACGCCAAATAGACTAGAACAGAAAAGAAATACCTCCTGTCACATAATAATCAAAACACCAAATGTACAAAACAAAGAAAGAATATTGAATGCAGTAAGGGAAAAAGGCCAAGTAACATATAAAGGCAAACCTATCAGAGTTACACCAGACTTCTAACCAGATACTATAAAAGTGAGAAGATGCTGTACAGATGTCATACAGACCCTCAAAGAACACAAATGCCAGCCCAGGCTACTATACCCAGGAAAACTCTCAATTACAATGGATGGAGAAACCAAGATACTCTATGAAAAAACCAAATTTACACACTCTCTTTCCACAAACACAGCATTACAAAGGATAATAGCGGGAAAGATCCAATATAAGGAGAGAAATTATACCCTAGAAAGAGCAAGAAAGTAATCCTCTTCCAACAAATCCAAAAGAAGATAGCCACACAAAGATAACTTAACCTCTAATAACAAAAATAACAGGAAGCAACAATCACTGTTCCTTAATATCTCTTAACATCAATGGGCTCAATTCCCCAATTAAAAGACATAGGCTAATGAACTGGATATGTAAACAGGACCCAGCATTTAGCTGCATACAGGAAACTCACCTCAGTGACAAAGACAGACACTACCTTAGAGTAAAGGCTGGAAAACAACTTTTCAAGCAAATGGCCCTAAGAAAAAAGCTGGAGTAGCCACTCTAAAATCTCTAGCCTAAGAATACAAAGGAAGGGACTCATGGCTCCACCTGTATATGTAGTTGTGGGTGGCCTTGCCAGGCATCAGTAGAAGTGGATGGCCTTGGTGCCTGAAAGTTTGAATTTCCTAGTGTTGGGGAATTCAAGAGCAGGGACGAGGGAATGGGAGCATGGTGGGAGCACACCCTCATAGTAATAGGAGGAGGGGGATAGGATAAGGAGGTTTTTGGGGGGGAGGGAACGGGAGAGGAGATAACATTAAAAGGTAAATAAATAAAATATCCAATAAAAAACCAGATAATAGGTCTGGCAATTGTAGTTGAACAGTCAAGACTTTTGTCAACAATTTATTATGGGGATTTTGTATAATCCTCAAGGACAAAGTATTGTGAAAGATGCCCATGGAACTTTAAAAAGATTGGTGAGACATACTGTTGCTGAGACAAAGAATGATGCTGACCTGTGATCTTGCTGAGTGCCCTGACAAGGGTGACTGGGGAGCTGTATTGGACATATGTTCCTGGCCCACCTTTGCTTCACTATATCCCAGAAGGGACAAGCTGCCTTGCCTCAAGTTTTTAGACCTTGTGGGATAGAGAATTGAAAAGAAAAACTATGTCTCTTGTATTCTTCTTAAAGGTGCCGAGCTATTAGGACTCAATCATGTACTGGTCTAGAAATCAACCCAATATGGAAAGTAACAGTCTACTTTTGGAAGACTGGATCTGGAATTTGTCAGGAACATATTTGGAAGCTTGCTGTAGCTCACTATGACATTATGATAGCAAGAGATAATGTTAAGACAGAATCTGGACTTCAAACAAGAGTTAGTGCATGTTTTAAGGCTCTTTAATTGTCAAGCTAAAATTGATTTTGTCTCTTCTATAGAATTTATTGTAAGTTGCATTGACTGTATAATTTCCAATTATGTTAGTGTGTTGAAACATGGCATGTCTGTTACAGGAGTCTGTCAAACATCTTTTGTCTCACTGCCCTGAGTATTAGAGAACCTGATTCTCTGAAAAAAGCTTGAAAGTACTGTAAGAAGTGACTTAGATTTTCAGCAGAAGCAAGAGGGTAGCAGCCTTGATTATTGCTTGTATAACAGCTTTAATTCCATTAATTGCTAGCACCACTGCTTCTGCAATAGCATTGACACAAGGAGTTAAGACAACTACTTTTGTTAACCATCTAGCAAAAAAAAAATGTTACTAATGTATTGAGTATACAAAAGGATTTATATTGGTATCTGGAACAATGAATGATGTTCTATAACCCATTTAAATTATTTGAAGGAGGTTCAGGGTTCAAGAGTTAGGAGCCATCCCAAGTGTCATGACAAATATTATTGGAGTAGTGTTACCTTTGAAATTCACAATGATTGTCATTATAATTAGAAAAAAGTCAAAATTCCAAATCAATTCTTCATAGAGATAGAAAGAGCAATTTGCAAATTCATTTGGAATAAAAAAAAAAAAAAAAAAAAAAAAAAAAAAAAAAAAAAAAAACAGGATAGTGAGAACTATTCTCAACAATAAAAGAACTTTTGGGGGAATCACCATCCCTGACCTCAAACTGTACTACAGAGTAATAGTGATAAAACTGCATAGTATTGGTACAGAGACAGGCAGGAAGATCAATGGACTAGAATTGAAGATCCAGAAATGAACACACAAACCTATAGTCACTTGATCTTTGACAAAGGAGCTAAAACCAACCAGAGGGAAAAGGACAGCATTTTCAACAAATGGTGCTGGCTCAACTGGAGGTCAGCATGTAGAAGAATGTAAATCAATCCATTCTTATTCCCTTGTACAAAGCTCAAGTCCAAGTGGATAAAAGACCTTTACATAAAACCAGATACACTGAATCTAATAGAAGAGAAGTTTGTCAAGACCCTCGAATACCTAGGCACAGGGGAAAAGTTTCTGAACTGAACACCAATGGCTTATGTTCTAAGATTAAGAATTGACAAATGAAACGTCATAAAATTGCAAAGCTTCTGTAAGAGAAAGGATACTGTAGATAGGACAAAACGGCAACCAACAGATTGGAAAAAGATAATTACCAATCCTACATCCAAAGAGGGCTAATAACTGATATATACAAAGAACTCCAGAAATTATACTCCAGACAACGAAATAACCCTATTGAAAATGGGGTACAGAGCTAAACAAGAAATTCTCAACTGAAGAAACTTGAATGGCCAAGAAGCACCTTAAGAAATTCTCAAAATTCTTAGTCATCAGGGAAATACAAATCAAAACAACCCTGATATACCACCTCATACCAGTCAGAATGGCTAGATCAAAAACTCAGGTGATAGTAGATGCTGGTGAGGATGTGGAGAAAGAGGAAGACTCCTCCCATTGTTGGTAGGATTGCAAGCTGTTACAACCACTCTGGAAATCAGTCTGGCAGTTCCTCAGGAAATGAGACATAGCATTACCTGAGGACCCAGCTATACTACTCTTGGGCATATATCCAGACTATGCTCTAACATATAACAAGGACATATGCTCCACTATGTTCCTAGCAGCTTTATTTATAATAGCCAGAAACTGGAAAGAACCCAGATGTCCTTCAACAGAGGAATGGATACAGAAAATGTGGTACATTTACACAATGGAGTATTACTCAGGTAATAAAAATAATGAGTTTGAGATATTCTTAGGTAAATGGTTAGAACTAGGAAATATCATCCTGAGTGAGGTAACCCAATCACAAAAGAACACACATGGTATTTACTCACTGATAAATGAATATTAGCCCAAAACTTGAAATAGCCAAGATTCAACTCATAGACCACATAAAGCTCATGAAGAAGGAAGACCAAGAATGGATGTCTTGGTCCTACTTAGAAGGTGTAACAAAATACTCTGGCAAGCTAAGGACAGGTAAGATTTTGCACAGAGCCTTACCAACCTTAGACAGAAGTGCGATAATGCATATTCCATAATAGGTAAGGAAGGCATTCTTGTCAGAATGACCTAAGACAGGCTCAGTTGTGTTAAAGAAATAAAAAAGGGGGAGAGGTGGAAAGCCATTGAGGCTGCTTGACAGAAATAAGACATTGGCCAAGGACAAAAATGTAGGCTTCAAGCAGGAATCTGACATTAGACTAGAACAAAGAAGTAATTTCAGGTAAGAGTCTAAACCATAAAGAAGTTATCTCAGGCAGCAATCTAAATATTAGGCCAGAACAAAGAAGTAATTTCAGACAGGATTCTAAATTTTAGACTAGAACAAGAAAGTAGGCTTCAGACATGAAAATGACCTTGGGCTAGGATAGGGAAGTAGGCTTAGATACTTTGGCCATCCTGAGAAACCTTTAGAAACAGTGATCATGAGAGTGTTAATGTAACTGTGTTTAATACCTTGCTTTTTTTTTTGACTATTTGTGTTTATTGTATTGCTTGTTCCTCGACTATTTGCATCTATTGTATTGCTAGACTCTCAACCTAGAACTGACCTTATTATATGCATGTAATCAAAATGGTATAAAAGAATAAAGGAAGAGGAAGTATAGGATGGGGTTCTAGGGAGGGGAAATTAAGAAAGGGGATGACATCTGTACTGTAAATAAATAAAATATTCAATAAAAATGTATATGATTTAACTCAGTCTTGTTTTTAATGAACTAGAAAAATTTAATACAATTCAGAATAATTTCATTTTTAAATATATGAGTCACATCACAGTATGACCCTGGTGACAGTTCTGAAAAGTTGTAGCAGAAGGCAGAGGAGGGCCACCTCCTTAGGAGTCTACCACAAATTCATTGTAATGCTGTCCTGTGTCAGACATTCTTAAATCTCTATTGCAGCAGCTTCAGGGGACTGCATTTGCTCCCAGGTACCAGTGAGTAAGTAACTGAGAACCTCCCTAATTGTAAACAATGGCTGAATCTCTCTTTCTCTCTCTCCCTCCCTCCTTCTCTCCCTTTCTTCCTCCCTCCTTCCTTTTCTCTCCCTCCCTCCCCTTTTCCCTCCCTCCCCTTTCTTCTCTCTCTCTCTCTCTCTCTCTCTCTCTCTCTCTCTCTCTCTCTCTCTCTCTCTCTCATTTAGAATTGAAGCTGCTTCATGTTTAGGCATGGAGGGTGTGGCTCTTTGCCCACTGTCAGTCTGTCCCCAGCCTTCTTGATGCCTGATGTTGTATGATGAAGATGGGTTGATATGGTCTACATTGGAAAGACAATGAGTATGTAAACATACAGCTACTTAAATCTTGCTTTTTGATCTAGAATGTTAGTTTGAATTTTAGTATTTGGATACATACACCTGACATTCAAATTAGAAGTAGGTATCTAAGTGGAGAATATTGACAATGAGGAGTGGAAGAAAGTAATGATATAGTTATCACATATAAGGAACAGATTGCCAGAACTCAGGACTTCTCCTCCATCTTTGGGTACTGGTTCTGTAAAACTTTAGACAGAGTATTTAAGAGAAGCAAACTGCTGTTTTCCTTGGCAGGGTTCATGTATCCCTCATCTTCCAAATAAGTACCTATCTAATTAAGAGAAATAGAAATATAAAGCAGGGGAGAAGGAGAGAAAGAAAAGAGGAAGAGGAGGAGGGAGAAGAGAAAGAGAAAGAAGTAGGAAGATGAAGAAGAAGAAGAAGAAGAAGAAGAAGAAGAAGAAGAAGAAGAAGAAGAAGAAGAAGAAGAAGAAGAAGAAGAAGAAGAAGAAGAAGAAGAAGAAGAGGGAGGAGGAGGAGGAGGAGGAGGATAAGGAGAAGAAGAGGAGGAGGAGAAAGAAAAAGAACAAGAAGAACAAGAAGAAACGCTAGTGAGAGGCAATAATTGTGGCAAATTTGCTACAAATCCAAATGATTTCTGTTTGATTTCCACCTCTCATGTTAAAAACCAAGTGCATCAGTGTGAGCCTGTAATCCCTGCACTTGAGAAGTAGAGAAAGAAGGAAAGGATCCATGATGTTCCTTGTCAAGTCAAAGCAAGCCAGTGAGATTAAAGTCCAAAGATAGACGCGATCTCAAGAAACAATGAAAATATTTACATCCACGTTGAGCTCAGGGCTACACATCCAAAACCATACACATACAATAACACTTAAATGTACATGTGCATACTCACAAACATATGTGCACAAAATAAGATAAATATGAAATACGTAACTCTAGACTATCAATAAAGTTTGTTTCTTGTAAAGGCAATGCTTTATAGAAAATAGAGATAATATAATCTCTCCATGTCCAAGATAGTATATCTCATTCAACATGCTGAATATGTTATACTTTGATAATATGACTTTAGTTTACATTGCTAAGAAAAGTTGTACTTTTATTTTGTAAATGTCCACAGTCTATCTGCTTCTGTACATAAAATTTATCATTAGTAGCATTGAGACCACCTGGACAGCAATCACTCTTCCAAGTTTTAAATTATTTAGTGTTAGATTAAAACAATATCAGAATGTATAATAATATGTTTTCATTACACTACAAACATTTTATACAGCAATTTATTATAGAAAGTGTTCTCAATAGTGCTTAGCACAATTCTCCAAGGCACATTTATGCTGAGAGACAAAATATATACTTGAGCTGTGCATTGAAGTTTTAGAAATGGAAAATACTTTCAAGCATGTGGGATGTAGGTAAAATATTTCTCAACTGCTTTTTACTCAGTAGCATATAAATTAAGGGATGCATAATCTTAATGTAGTTCACATAAAATTTATAGTAATGAATAAAAAATAAGACAACATCACAAACAGCACTTTAATTTAAAGTAACTGGAAAGAAAAACTATCTTTTTCCTCTGACATGTACCATATACCACTGTAAAAGCTGAGAACTTGTTTCAGTTGCCATAGCTTAGCTTACCAAATATGTTGTTATTTCAGTAGCCATCATGATCTTATCTGACCTTCATTTGGTATAGCTGGAACACATCTAAAATGACTAAAATGTAATACATACCACCAAATCTATCAGAAATGTTAACAGAATTGTAGGAACAGACATTCATAAGCCACATTTCCTTTGAACATTTTAGATACTAACTGACATAAAAGAGACTGAAGATAAAATTATCCTGTCAAATGATTAAACTGAAAATCTTATGAGTCAGGGGCTGGTGACATAGCCTAGTGGTTAAGAGTGTTTGTTGTCCTGGCAGAGATCTTGGTTCACGGCTACCCGTATAGTAATTAGCAAACATCTTTAACTCCATAATTCCTGGGTATTTAATGCCTGAGCCCTCTTATGACCTTTCTGATATCCAAGCACCCCTATATTGAATATTCATACATATTGGCAAAAAAAATCACACATAAAATGTTAATCTAATTTTTAATTTAAAATCATTTAAAATGCTCATTTAAAATAACATCTTAATGCATTCCAAGTATATGTGTATATCTACACACATAACAGAACTTGGATTGCTTCCACAGATTGGATTTCAAGACTGGCACTGGAGATATTGACATGCTATGCTCTGCCACTTGATAATTTACAAGCTATGCCCACCCTAAGCCATCTTTCATCTTCCACACTAATAAACATCATCACTAGGTAGAAATCGGACACCAGGCACATCTAAATCACTACTGATATCTTCTAGCACTAGTCTACCAATTTCATGATTTTTTTTGGTATGTGTATTTCTCCTATTCTGAAATCAACTGATTGTGATCATTTACAGAGAGAAATTAACTTAGTATATGATTATCAACCTGTGATTGGTGATTTTTAGATCAATAAAGTTCTCAGTCATTCAGTATAAGTAGCAATTTATTCTCAAAAAAAAAAAAAATCCTCAAAAGATCATCCAAGGATAGGATAAAGAAAGTGGATCCCTTTAAACAGAACAAGAAATGATGAAGTAAACAAGCAGCCAGGCTAGCACTCGCACTCGTGGTTTCAGATGTCTAGGCTTATCAATTGATTGCTCCCATGAAAATCAGCATGGAGGATGTTGCTTACAGCTTATAGTCTCTGATGAGATAGGACAAAGTCAGCAATATCTAATTGCTGCACTAGATGAGACAATCAGAATGTGTGAGCTGAATATTTTACAGAAGATAAAGTGAGGCTGGATGGACACATACACCCTAAGAATCTCATCTTGCCCATTTAAGTCCAGCTCCACACTAACCCTTAGATCACTGCCAATGTAATTCCGTGTTGTTTTTCTAGTTTCATTTTGCCAGAGTACATCATGAATGCCATCATGTCAAAGGTCCATGAGGAAGTCAGACTGGATGCTTTCTGAGGTTAAAAAGCAGTGTTTTACAGAGAAACGCAACACATACTTACACTGCCTAGACATATTTGGTAAATAGCAAATTAATAAATCTGTATGTTTCAAAACTTTTCTTAACAAAAATCTACAACTGTTTCATTAGCTATATGTGCAGAAAGAATCTCACACATATGTCTCGGAAGCTGCATGACAGTCTAACTGTGATCATGATCATCTGTGATGTCTGAGACGAAGCTCACCTTGCTGAGTTCAACAATTCTCATTCTCCAAAATCTCAAAGTAAATGAAAACATAAGGTAGACACAAGCACGTGTGTTAAGCTTTTAGATATATTTGATTTCTCTCATCCAGACAAAAAAAAAATCACATTTCTTTTCTTCTGTGATTTGCTGATGACATTCTGGCCTTTGTTTCATTCAAACAAAGCAGAGACAAGCTATCTATACTCTCTTTGCCTTTGGTTCTGTGCCTTCCTCAAAGATTGCCAAGAAGGGAAGGAGCCAGATGATGGCATGTACTCCATCCCCTGAAAGATGCCCAGAGCAACAAAAAAGCTTGTCTGGATGGCAATAATAGCATTGCCACTATAGTATGGAACATACATCTCTGGTCTCTGAAATTAAAATAGCTCACTGAAGACAAATCTTAAACTCAGGCTGGATTTAACTGTTTTAAGGTGTAAATTATCCTGATTAAAAGTCAATGATCAATCTGACACTTCGTTAATTGCAGGAGATTAATTATACCAGCATTAAGAAAATGAGGATGAAATCAATACAAGTTCACATATGATAGATGATATGTTCGTAGTATTAAGTGCTTCACAAGATCTATTATCTTCGCCCACCTGTCAGTGCATGTATGAGAGCTTCCTGCCTCTAAGGGCAGTGAGACAAACGGCAGCAACATCACATAAAACATGCCAGCAGGAAGTACATTTGCTGTGGCGGCAAGTGTTACATCCTTATTATCAGGAGATATTACCTGCATGTCACCACTCTAAAGCCCTTTCCATTTGCCATAATTTGTTACAGAATAAAGAGGTTTGTGATAACAACAACCAGGTGATGCACAGCGTGGAAGATGTTCAACCCTGTCATTCCAGAATGAAAATAATTTATTGCCTTATAGTACTCTATTCAAATAATGGCTGAAGCTGCCTGTCTGACTACATTACTGTCAGGCCAGAGCCTTCTGTGCTGAATTGCTTTCACTAACTTGTTCTCCATCACTAACATGTGTGTTCTTGATTTAAGAATGGGATGAATTGCTCTAAAATAATCACATTCAAATATAACATTGCTAGATTGAAACAGAAGCTACCAAACGTGTAGCTGAGGGAAGATAGCAATAGAGAGAGACTGCTATTGGAAATCTGTAAAGACAAATGAATAAAAGCTTTAATTGAGACTGCTTGGATGCTGATGAATTGGCTATTACAACCACAGCTTTAATGGAGATTTAGTACCCAAAGTCTGTCTACTCTCAAACACAAGATTTCTGAGGAATCAAACAATATGCCCTGTCATATGGCATACGCTATGGTAAATACCTTTTCTTTCAGCCAACAGAAAACAAACAGACAATTTAAATAAACTTCAGGCAACAAAACATTGCCTGGAGAATCATACACCTGTCGCTTTTACTGATTTTCCCTTTAAAAGCAATGTCCAAGTTTATCACCAAGAGCAGTTCATGCAGCACTCTCTACAAACACTGAGAGCCTCTGGGGCTCAGCGAGATCTGCCAGTGGAAATGCTTCAGATGACAACACCTCTCTGCTGGGAGAAAAGGGACTGTCTCCTTGCTTCTGGAAAACTCAGGTGGATGGCCTCCTCCTAGCTTCATTCAGTTTGTTTGCTTTGTTCTTTCTTGTACTCACATGCTTTTCTTTCTGTTTTTATAAAACTGTAAGTGGAACTAAGTTAGGCCATCCATCGTGGGGACAATAGAAATAGAGAACAGCAAACTTTGATCTCACCCCAGCAGTGGATTTCATTTCCAACAACACTGCAGATTGCCCCGGTGCATTTGTTCCCGTGTGGCCACCTCTTGAGTTGTCACTGACAACGCCCTGCATTTTAAGTGAAATCTCTACCCCCTGCTTGGGCAGTATTGTGTCAAGTGTGGAATCAAATATTTTACTGGTCTGTGCAGTACAAAGTACTACCTAGGAGGTCTCCATAGTCATGTGTGAGCTGATGAGCACGGTCCCCGGAATTACATAAAGCGATATGGGTCACATATACTTTTCTGTTTCAAGACCGAGAATATCATTTGTGACATATCTATGAATGAGAGTTTGAGTTCACTTCTAACTGATATGTGTAACCATATGTGTTGTGCAAATCCTGTTTCAAATGGTGGTCTGGTCTTTTCAATCAAGAAAAATTAGCCAGCATGTTCATAGCATTATCAATAGACCAACCAATCGATATATTTATAAACACAAGGGATATGGTTATTCAACTGAGAAACTAAAAATGGTTCTTGAAAGAGTAATACTGGAATGTCTCCAATTGTTTTGCCTCTAACTGTGTGTAAGGCTCAGCTTTGTAATTACAAAAAGAATATTAGTAATTCTATTGTCCTGAATACATATTTCAGTTTACAAGCTTCAGGGATTTTGTGTGAATCAATGTATTTCTGAGTAAACATTTCCTTTAACTTAGTAACCATGTGGCATCCTCACTTTCCCATTGAGTTAATGGGTAATGTTAGATATACATGCAGTGTTCAAACATGATCCTTTATAGTTCTTGAAATCAACCCTCCATTAAATAAGTTCCTAATATTCAAAATCAGCTTATAAATAAGGATTCTGGAGGTTGTTTTTTATATAAAAATACAGCAAAATTTTGTATTGTTATAGTTTAATTAAACATAATGGAAGATTGTATTGATCCTGACACTTAAAATCAAGCCTTTATATCAATAATCATTGTATAGAAATCTAATTGTTAATTTTAAAAGAGAAAAAGCTGTTTGCATTCTCCCTACATTATTAGGCTAGAAAAAGAATAATTAAGGCTTGCAATATAATACAAAATTTGATGTCATTAACAAACCCTATAAAATGTTGTTTGAGGGTGAATTCACTTATCAGTACAATAAAGACAACATGAATTACTTTATATGTAATTTCTAATACAGAAGATTGTTATTTATATTGTTCATACATATTTGTAACCATTATTGTCTTTAAGTCTCTGTGCTGTATTTGGAACTGATACAAACATTTAGAGCTGACTAGATTCACCAAGAGGCATGGTCCAGAGCCTGTTACCACCAGTAACAAATAACCTTTGGTATTATTGCAGTCATCCCTAAAATGTACAAGCAACATTTAAACAACACCTATATTAAATGACATTAGATTTAAGGAAAGTATATTTTAATTATTTTAAAAATTTAGAAATCATAGCTAAGTTTTCCAGTGTCCATGAGCTATGGATA
This sequence comes from Arvicanthis niloticus, assembly GCF_011762505.2. NCBI lineage: Eukaryota > Metazoa > Chordata > Mammalia > Rodentia > Muridae > Arvicanthis > Arvicanthis niloticus. Next base: position 20,132,540 of record NC_047659.1, read on the forward strand.
CACAACATATTGTCTGGGACAGACTTTTAAATGTTTGTTTGATTATAACTTTACATAAATCATAAGCCTCACACTTAAATATGACAAATTTCTTCATTTAAAACTGACCAGATTAAATGTAGTAAAGTAATTTAAACAGCAAAAAGATGGCCATTTTAGTAGAACACTGTGGCCAATTTAAAAAAAAAAAAAGGAAAAGAAAGAAAGAACAGTAAATGAGAAGCTAATAGAATCATTTTTCATATTTAAATTATCATTAATTTAGTTTGTAATTCAGAAGAAGTGATAGAAATAACCCTACCTTTCAAATCACAGATTGTTTTCTTTTTAAGCCAATACCAAGCTTGATTTGAATTCAAGTTCACCCTGCCTTGGCTTCCTAAACTTAAAAACATAGCTGTCCAACACCATGCCCAATTACACATGGTTTTTACTTCTAACTGTAGCACAAATATAGTATGTGGAGTAATCATTATAATCTCATTTAGTTTTTCTATCACTTAGAAAAACTGAGAGTTTGCCTATGAGCAAAGACAGTTGTATAACCAATGAGAACTATTCAGAAAGTAGATAATGTTAAATACTTCTCTTACAGGTTATCTGTAGAAAATATGATACTAGATGTGTAATAAGGGTAACAATTTTAACATCTTGCCTCTACTAAAATGAAGTTACATTTAGTAATTATCAAGAAATTACATAAACAGTGATAATGTCAAATAATGAGATGCTGTTTGAGTAAATTTTTATAATTATATAATTATCACAGAAAAATTAAAAATATTAAAATTTAAAATTAAAATTTAAAATTAAAAATTAAAATTAACATAATACAACAATGTGCTTAAAATAATATTTTTCTTTCTTTTCTTCTTTTTTTGTTAAATTATTTTTTAAATGATAGGATATCACTATGTAAACCTGTCTGGTCTGGAACTAATGTAGACCATGCTTGGCCATAAATTTGTAATGTTTGGGTCCATTAGACAACTAATCCAGAAAACAATAACAGTGTGTTGGATTTAGAATCTTCAAAGTCTATTTCAGCACCTCTCTGAGACAAAAATGTATACAGTTGCAGGAGCCTTTATGCCTTTTTGTAATCATACAATTCTGTAACATTGCTTATGTCAAACCAACTTTTTAAATACAAAAATGTAACACTCTGTACAGCACACTCAAATGAGACCCGATAAGGGCAGGAATGATTGATTCTGAGCCAACACGAATGTACGCATGTAGCCATGACCTACTAATCTTTTCATATTAGCTTCCACAAAGACTGCAGTACAATCATAATGTATAAAAATGAGTCAATTTACAGGCATGCATACATCACTGAAACTGTAGCACAAAAGCAATTTTTGAGAAATTACACAGAATTATTTTTCAAGGAAGACTATTCTGTGATGTAGGTTAAAATTGCTAGAACACATTGATTAAAATCAAAACAAACAAAAAAATGAAGAAATACTTCAATTAGTCCAGTGTGTCTGGCTAGCATGCCCGAAGCCCTACTTTAGATCTCAGAAACCATCAAAGCAAATGGTTTGGTTAGTGCTTCACCAGGAATCCTAGCACTCCAGAGAAGAGACCAGGGAAACCAGGAAGTTTAAGGTCATCCTTGGCTACAGAATGAATTCCCAGGGAAACTGGGTAACTGCTGGCTACTTTCAAAGGCAGTGAAACAATAATTCCATTACCAAAAATAAATGTAAAAAAGCAATAGATTAATTAAAACGACATAAGATTAAAATAATTTTAAGGCTGTGATGTGCAGATCATGTGTTTTTATTAATTGATTAATTGATTTATTGAGTTTTGAAGGGAGTGGTTTGATGGATACTTGCCACCCAGAAGTGAGTGTTCCAAGATTTATCACTGTCTCCATAAAAGCAGGCTGTGGGTCTCTATATATAGACCAATTTGCATCAGGGAAACTTCTCTGATGATGGCTGAGTAAGACACAGATCTGATCCTCTGAATGGAGTCAAGAATCTTTTAAAGAGATTACCATGGCTGTCCAATATTGGAATGAAGCAGTTGTAGTTCAAGTCAGTTGGAGTTGAAGAACTGACTTTGTGTAAACAGAGATCTAAAACACAAAGTGAAATCTTTCCTTTGCTGTGATAATCTCTATAGGTAAATTTGGACTCAAGAAACAGTTTAATCAGACTAAGAGAAGATCTGATTCTGTTGGGATTTCAATCACAGATGAATTCTCAAATCACATAACTATTATTTTTACTAAGTTTGTAAGTAGTTTTATAGCTACATTTTAATTATAGCATTTTCCTTCCATCTCTTTCCTTTGTTCTATCTGATGTGCTTCCCATCCCTCCCAAACTCTTTCTTCAAATATTGTTACACACATGCATACACCCCACACACATATTCTTAATTATTAATTGATAACTGGGAGTCCAGGTTATTGAAGGTGACAATAACCTTGGCAGGCAGTACTCAGTATTAAAAGAAGGGAGACTGAGCAAGCAATGAGGAACATGCTATTAGATAGTGTTATGTCACAGCTTCTGTTTCAGTTCTCTTCCCCAGAGTCCTGTCTTTATTCTTTAGTGATGGTCTTATTTCAACCCTATGTTGCAGTTTGTCCAGGTGTTTTGTCACAGCACTAAAATCTTATCTAACAGCCCATGCTTTAACCACTGACTACATCTGTCAGTAATGCTCCAACTTCCATACCCTAGGCACAACTGCATTTTTATTATTATTTAATATTCAGTGCTAACAAGACAGTGAGAGATGAAGAAAAGTTTCAAATTACAGTGATATGGAAATAATTTTTAATACTTTAATAACATATTTTAATGTAAAAATCAAATAATCATATAGGCACACTTTAATTAAGCCTCAAACATCCTTATCTGTGCAGGTAGAAACTGGGAAGTCTTGAATCTATATTATAGATCTGTGGTGAACTGTTATAGGAGTTAAGGGAGTTTCTCTAAGCTAGACTACAAGCCACTTTTCAATGTATATTGAATTTTACTTCATGATGATAAATCTAACTTTTTATAGCTTTCTGGCTTCATTTTACTATTTTAAAATATCTAATTCTGTTTCTAAGTTGGTTCTCTGATTAAAATATTCACAAAAACAATTGTTAGGGTCTAAGTTATTTTACAAAACCTAATAATAAAAAAAGTCAATTAATGTTCCAATAACTAGCATGTCATGAATTAAGATGGGCATTTTAATAACAATATCAAAATAATTAATCTGATTCATTTGAATTGGCAACTTGTTTCAATGGGCATTGACAATGTGCTACAAAGTTGCAAAGTCCATTTGCACAGGTAGAAAAGATGACAAGAAAAAAGGCTTTTGTCACCAAAGGCCTTAAATATTTGGAGTTGACGATGGGAAGAAACAGTGAACTCTTGCAAAATATGTAACAACACAAACCCTTTAAATTTCTAAACAATACTATGGGTTATAAAATAGAAATTTACCGTGAGCATTATGTGTGAGTCCCAGGTCATTGATGGAAAATCTTCTAGTTTAAGGAAATATGATGACCATGTTTGAATTCTGTCACGAAAGATGAATAGTAGCAACCATAAAAAATACTAAGAAGCTAATTCTTCATGCAGAAGAAAGCAGAGATGGGGGAAGGAATCCATGCCACAGAACAAGAATACAAGAAAGAAATGTAATACTAAAGCCATGGACAAGACAAATAGAAACTTACATTCACTTTAGATTTGGAAATAAGTGAGGTAAAAGACAATTATAGGGTTTTAAGCAAAGAAATTAAATGATTTGACTTATGGTTTAGAAAAAATAATGGCAACACTGTAGATACAGGAAGTCAGTAGAAAGAATTTGGGAACCAGGACCCATTGATGTAGTCCAGATATGGCAGTGATACATGGTCTGCAACTGCAGCAGGAGAAATGTTAGGAAGTGGTCTGAGAGATGTTGTTGTAGCTAAAGATGTAGGGAAATAAGTAAACGAGTAGTTGGCCTCTTCATTCAGAGCTGGTGTTTGTCTGCTTGTTTAATGAGAAGGGCCTCTGGAAAGTGTGATATTAAAAGCTTAATATACCTGTCTTTGCAACTGTTAGATTCATGTCTGTATTATAAGCTAGTATAAACCCGCTGTTAGGCACTCCATACTGAGCCCAGCTGTCAGGAAAAAAATCCAGTTTCATTATCTACATTTAAAGATTACTAGTGTACAGCAAAGATGTCACCAGTGAAAAGAATAAAGTAAGAGGGGAATGACACATTTTCACATTAGCTATATTTGAAGTCAAGAAAATCCAGTAAAGTTTGGCATTCTTCTAGGTCAAGTTAATCTTTATTGACAACTAGACTGGATTTAGGAACAAACAAATGAACAAAAATCTCCTGTAGAATCTACAACAATGAATTTGTTAAATAAATATAGAGAGAATGCCTAACAATGTTGAGGGGCTCATTATGATTGGGAACCATAAATATGAAGTGGGTGCAATCTATAAGATTGAATGCATTTTTTCAAGCGCTAGTCAAATGTTCAGTATAAAAAGACTTAAGATAATTCTCAGAGAAGGGTTCAAACAGACAAGGAAATTTGAAGGAATATCATAAGTAGTCATAAATGAATATAGCTATTGATCAAATAAAGAACTCAGGTCCTGAAAGGTAGCTCAGCATTCAGGAGCAGTTTCTGGTCTTGCAGAGGACCTGAGTTCACTTCTTGGCACCTCACCTACAGGAAGAGGCTCACAAACAGCTGTGACTCTAACTCAAAATAATTTGAAACCTTCTTCTGCCCTCTGCAGACAACTGCATCCTCACAAACATTCCTACAAAAGATTCCACACATACACAATAAAAATAAAACATTCTTTTTTATTAAAAAGAACAAAGTAATGGATACCAAGTAAGGGAGGAAGTTGGATGTGATGGAAATTGGTTCAAGAAGGTGTGCCTAACCAGCCTTATGTAAAGCAGCAAGTTTTCTTCTATAACCATCTTAAATGTGGAAAAGGATCTAGTAAGGTGATGTTATATTTATACAGCTGCATGCGCATATATTCATTAACAATAAAAGAAGTTAGGGGAACAAAAAATAGTGAGGATTGTATGGACAGAGAAAAGTTGAAAGATAGTTTAAACTTATCTACCTGAAGTATAGTAAACAGGCTGAGCTTCTAACTTAATGCCAGATCCTAGAAGGGGTTAAATAACACATAAGTATGTTTCTATATTGAAAAAAAAAAAAACCACACAGATTTCTAGTGGCAAATACATACCAGTTAATCAAATAAGTCCTATTCAGGTAGAAAAGCTATATGAAATTTCTCACTTTTTAAAAATTTAGTCAGGTAATGCATTCCAAATATCTGCTTATAGTGAAAAGTTTTATACATATCAGAAACACCAATGATATTGAAAAAGTATATATACAATATACGTAGTTATTTAGAAAACCATTTCTAATTATCTTGATTTAAAATGATACTAAATGTAATACTCATCAATAATCTCATAGTGGTTTGAAGTTCTAGAATTAGGATTGGAAATTGTCAATGATAAATTCCAATTTTCATTGACTCCTCCAGGACTGAGAAAACCTTAGGAAATACAGTCTAACTCCCCCATCTGAGTTATACCTCTAAAAAATATTAGTCCTTATACTCACCGATACGTGTGGTCATTTCTCCTCATCCAGAACACTTCTCTTTGCTGCAGTCAGAAGCCATTACTCAAAACCTCAAGCAATTAAAATATAGAATTTTGTAGCCTAGTACATACCTAAGGTTCAGGGAACACTGCAAAACAGTAGACCAAGAGACAGTAAGAGCCAAAGCACCAGGGAGTTGGTTGGGAGTTTACTTCTCCTAGCAATGTCTGAATATACATCATTAAAGTCTCATCAGCATGACTGCCTAAACCTGCTGAACAAGGAGAACAACAATAGACCACCTAATGTGGCCAGGAGAAAGACCATGAGGACTCAACCATACACAAGAACTAAATATATATATATATATATATATATATATATATATATATATATATATATATATATATAATAATAATTTATAAAAAGAGGCTATGAAAGAGAGTAAAGAGAGGTATATGGACAATTGGGAGTTAGGAAAGTAAATTATAAAATTGTAATGTTATAATCTCAAAAGATTAAAGAAATAATTTAAATTAAAAAATTATGTAACAGGACAGGTTCTGAATCAAGCATATCTAGTTTTGATTTTTTTTCTAACATGGAATACTAGCTTATAATCTGACTATTATCAAAAGTAAAAAAAATCATATGTATTATATAGAGATAAAAGGGAAATAAAATGTAAAATTGACAACATAATGTTGAATGGCTTACATACCAAACACCAAGACTTTCTATAAAGCTACAACAGTCAAGGATGTAAGTTATTGGCAAAAATACAAACTAGATCAATCACGGAGAATGGGGAGCACATAAACATGTCAGCAACCTTCCATACAGGAGCAAAGCCAACATGAGAGACAGGAGGGAGCAGAAGTGACAACTTTAAAAAACAATGCTGGGACAGCTGGATATTTACAGTCGAAAACAGAAAATGTTGCATTCTTCGTGGATCATAAGTCTAAGAGTAAGCCACAAATAAATAGATCTCCGAGGTCACAGAGGAAAGGTATCTGATCTTTGATATGTTGATGCTGTCTTTAAGAAAAAAAGAATGGTCAAGTGCTTTAACATCAAGGGGAAAATACAGTGGGAGGAGAGGTAGAAAAAATAATAGTAAAGATATGTGAAAAATAAAGATTCAAATTATTTTATACCATATATATATATAATATATATATATATATATATTATATATATATATACATATATATAGATATATGTTTTTGGGGGGTAACAATGCCTCTCTAAGGGCCAAAAGCTTATATAACAAAGCTTCAGTATCAGGTTTGAGAAATTCCCTTTTACATTGTGAAGGAATTACAAGTGAATGAAAACAATAAAAATTTTGCTCTTCATCTCGCTTGCCTCCCATATCATGAAGGTAAGACTGTTGTTGAAAGCACTGTGCACTTGTGACACAAGAGTTGGAGGTTCTGAGCTTTAAGCCTTCTCCTCGAGGACCCAGTTTCATAACTGGAAGGTGCTATATGTGAACTGCCAGCGGAGGCAAGCAACCCATACTCCTGTCTAGCTGTAATCCCTATATACCATAATAATAACTGGCATGATAAGATATCCCTAAGAGTTCAATAGGGGCATTCATACCTTAGTGTTAATCAATAGCTTGATAATTAGAATGCAGACCACCTAACAAGAGAGAAAACAGGCTAGTTTGTGTGTGTGTGTGTGTGAGTATGTGTGCATGTTTGTATATATGCATACAAATAAAATTAATGAAAAAGAAGGCCATAAATTTGAAAGAGAGCAAGGAGGTACATATGGGAGGGTTTAGGAGCAGCGAGGAGTAAAAGGAATGATGCAACCATATTATAGTCTAAAAGAACATATATCAAAAATAAAAAATTAAAAAGAACATTCTCTTTTAAAAAGTCAGAAATCAATACCAGAATCCAAAAATAGGTCAAAATGCAGAGACTGATAGTGGAGGCCTGATCCTAATGTATGTATCTACAATACAATTCTTGCACACAAGGCTCTGGAAACCACAAAAACAGAGGAAGAGAAGGAAAAAGGTAGAGAGCGAGAGCAAGGCAGAGAGAGAGAGAGAGAGAGAGAGAGAGAGAGAGAGAGAGAGAGAGAGAGAGAGAGGGGGGGAGGGAGGTCTAAGAGTCAGAGGAGGAGAGTAATCTATTAGGAGATTTTGTCTCCTAGAAATGAAAGAAAAGCTTCATCCATGATACCTGAACTGTATGACTGTTTAAATGTTTAAACAAGACCAGAAGAATTATACCATCAGATATGCTAATGGAGAAGGGCCAACCATGCGTGTGTTTGTGTCTCTGTCTGTATATGTAGGCATGTATGCACGAATGCTGATGTATATATTGCAATGCAGGAGAGAGAAAAGCTTTTCAAACTAGAGAAGGCCAGGAGAGAAGTGTATGTAAATGAATTCCAAAAATGTGAAACAGCTAATATCAAAGTAAAAAATTAAATAAAAACACTCATTAATATTTAAATAATGTTTCTAAAAACTTTTGATCATGATAAAGGTCATATCAAGACAGTACAAACATAAGAAGCAAAAATGAGCATGATATTTGCAAAAGAAGCAAGTAGTAAAAGGCTATTATCTAACATGTATAAGAATTTTTAACTATCTGCTGTAGGAAAACAAGTAACTTACCTTTTTAATCATGAATCTTAAAACTTTTAATAGGCAAGGAAAGGAGGAAGAACAAATAACACTGAGGATGTTTGAAAAAAACCATTCTATCTAACAAAGTGCCTGCTCTGAGGAATCTTCCTCTAGCTGTTGGTCACAGGAGTTCAAGAGACTCATACAACAGTCAGGCTATTGCTGTTGCCCTGGTTACCTCCCAGAACTGAAGACAAGAGAGTGATGCAAAAGCCACCACACACTTTGGACATAGGACTTGGAGAAATTTAGCTGGAAGTGACCTATATCCTGACTCCTTGAAAACAAGCTTTCATAGCATTTTAAAGTGCTATACAGGTTTCCAAAGGAGACAAGAAATCATCAGTCCTATCTTGTAAACATAACCCATCAGTCACAAAAATGACCAAGCCAGAAAATATCCCAAAAGAATAAAATAATGACACCTAGATTCTGGTTGAAACCAACAGTTATTTAATTGGACTTAAGTCCTGCTCAACAGGAAGGAATTCATGACAGGTACTACAAACCTACCCATGCTAGTGAGATCCTATACTACAAATTTCAGTGAAAGAAAATTCACAGGTCTCATCCCAGTTAAAATTCAGACAATTGATGGCTACCGAGAGAGGCAGATTTACTCTTATCTGAGGATGAGCACCTAATAGGTTATAGAATCCCACAGTTACATGCTCAAACTTAAAAAAATATACATAGGGATAACACTACCTAGATTCATATGCATATATGTTATAATTTAAAAAGATATCACGAATGTGAAAATGAATAAAGGATATAGAACAAGTTAAAGGAGAGTGGTTGTAAATAATTGGAATGCAGTACACATGTATGAAATTATCAATCTGTATTAAATTAATAAAATACAGCAAAGCAGACTGAAAAACACTAAAACAAATACCTGTACAAATACTTCACCAAAGAAGATAAATGGCAAATATAGTAACAATTGCTCTAACTATGGTAACAACTGGTAAATGAAAATCATAACAAAAGTGAGATAGCACTGTACATTTATTAGAATAGCCAAAATCCAAAATAATAACAATATACAACGCTGGTGAAGTTACACAAGAATACTTGGTAGTGGGAACACGAAATGTTACAATTACATTGGAAGGCCAAGTGGGAATATCTTACAGTATTAAATATATCTTTTAACTTAAATTCTGCAATCATCTGCCATGGTTTTTATTCAAAGGAGAATAAAAATCAAAGTAGTATGTTCACATAAAAATTTAAAGAAGTATGTTCACACAAAAATCTACAATCTCCATATGGCTATTCATAGAAACTTTGAAGTTGAATTTAAAAATGTGTATGTGTAGAAGACAGAGGACAAAATTATAGAATTGAATCACACCTGCTCCTGTAGATATGGGGACTGATGATCTCAGGTCACCAGGCTTCTGTAGCAAGTACTTTTGCTAGCTACATCTCCCTGGCCTCACATTTCCTCTTTACATATTCTACTAATGTGATGGAGAAGGTTTGAGGGTATTAAATTCATAGATAAAAGAGTCTATAGAAAATCTGTCAATCATATCCACAGGTTTGCAATGAATTTAAAGGTGCTTCTCACACTGTCATTATAAGGTAATAGTCTGTAAAATATCAACATGTAATTCTAAAACATCACCAAATATTCATTTGTGGAATTATTAGAAGCGATATTATTGTGTGAAGATATTTTAGTTGAGACAAAGAGAAATTCAGAGTGGAAGAAAGGTGGGCATGGGGAGTAGAGAAAGAGCCAGAGAGCAAGGAAGAGACTTCACTTCACTTTCTTTTAATAAGAATGGTGAGCATTTTTTTTTTTTTTTTACATTAGTAAACTACATACAATTTAATGAGGCAAGTATGGTAAAACTAAAGGGAGATATAGTTATAGGTTAGAAAACACATTAAATATCCATGTTACATACAAAATTGGTTATGTAAACTTTAAAAACCACTGCAAGTAAGATTCCAGGAAGGAGAGCACATGGACTTATATCTCCAGGCAAAGCCAGTGGCTGTCATGTTATGACTTGTAGAGTAACAGTTTGAAGCAGAGAATGACTACCTTATCATGAGTGATATTTTTTTGCTTCTTAGTTAACATGATCTCTCATTCTTCACGATCAAACTTTCAGAATGAAACACCAATAGAAAAATATTTTAAAGCCAGGAAGGACGGTATGTAATGATCTTATTGAAAATAATAAAAGCATAGTGCAGACAGTAAATGACTGAAGGTTCCTGATCATTTCTTTACTTCACCAAATATGTGCATGACACTGAAAATATATTTCTTATATTATTGCAAATGTTGACAGATATATTTTTCTAAGACAGTTGCCTACCTATAATGTGAGTACAGAAATTTGAATCGGTGTGTCGTTAGGTTAAAAACATCAAATTTCTGGAAATAGCAAATATATGAATTTGAATAACACATACTAAGCAACCAAGAAGTTACTGGTTTATACTAATGTTGACTTTGTTAGGCTCATCCTCTTGATTATAACGCATTGATTATCACATAATCACAGAACTCACAGCATATTTTAGCACAATAATTTCTTCCTTACGTTTTGTAAGGAAAACTTGAGGGAGATGTGCACAGAAACGTGCCTGTTTCTGTATGTTAACTGTCTGTCTTATTGGCTCTCAAAGTACATACAGAATCAGAATTCTTGCGATCTTGTAAAATTCATTACAGCATTTTAAATGTTTGTCGTTAGAATATACCCAATGGCAGATGGTGGCATGCCATTTTAGAACCTCCTAGAGGCACAAAAATTGTCCCATGTTTTTAAGTTTGGCAGATGTACATGCCCCTTTGGCAAAATTCAGAAAATAGCTAAAAGACTCACACCTTCAAAACAGATTGTATTTAATAGAGAGGGACACGTGCAGTTCTACAGAGATGGGGCTACGGATGTCAAAATCAGTGCAGTGGAATGCATAGTACAGTCGTTGTAAAATTTGGATATAAAATTATTTAAACTGCTTTGCTGTGTTTTCCCTTTACTCACAGAATTTCAATGACTTTTTTGTCATTAGAGTAACATCATCATAAATTTTAATGAACAAATGTTTTGCAAATAATTTCTTGTAAGAAAAAGTTGAGCCTTCACTCACAATGCTCAGTTGTAGCTTCTTTTCTAAACATCCATGTGTGTAATTCAGCACTCCATCTCGAGTTCAAGGGCAGAACTAATTTTTAAGTCAGTTCTATCATTAGATTTCCCTATAAGCTTCTAAATGGATGATTCTCACTTTTCTTACTTTCAAGTAAAATATCCAATGCTGTCTCTCTTCTCCAATTCCCTAGTTATCTATTGTAGTAAGAAGAAAACACAAATACTTATCTAAAAGCAATTCTTTCAACTTTCTGTAGTTCCTGATGTTTCTTAAGAGAATACCTTGATGGCTGTACTTAGTTAAACAAAGTATCTAGGGGGTAAGATATTCTTGATGTTTCAGATAACAGAAATACCAATGTCCTGAATATTGGATCATGTAAATGTAAATGTTGCGTATTGGATCACATAAAATTAAATGTCTCTATTATTTCCTCTAGTAAAATGATAAGATGAGAGTCATATCTTTAAAATTACATGGATTGACTGATTCCAGAGTGTTTCTAACTATCCCTAGTCCTGGAAGCTTGAAACCTTCATAAAATCTACTCTTCTGCAAGCATGAACCTTGAAGGCTTCGACTTCCAGCCTGGATCTGCTACCCTAAACCTAGAATGTTTCCGCCCAGAGAATTACTGCTGAATACATTAATACTTTCTAGCTCCTTTGGAACTCTGGCTGGCTGTTCTGACTCAAATGCCTCTCCAAATGACTGATTCAAGTTGACTTCTCACCTTCTGACTGTATTGCTCTGCTTGGAAAAAAAACCTGTTTCTGAGCTTTATGAAATGTTCCAAACTCAACTGTTCCGTTTTGAACCGAGCTCAACTGCGCTCAACTGAATTGTACCAAACTCAACTGCTCCAAATTGAACTCAAGTGTATTGATCTGAACTGAATTGAATTGAACCTTAGTCTATCTCCCACACTGCTTTTTAGGTAGCTTCTTTTTGTCTTTTCTCCTGTGAATTGGGCATATCCTATCTCTGAATTCTTCTTTCAAGCCCTTTTCTGATTCCCCACTTTGTCTGCCCCTCAAGTAGAGCTCATTGTTTGGGATTAAAGCTGTGTAGTGAAGGATAGTCTTTGCTCCAGAGAGAATAAAGATATGTATTTCAGTATGATCATATCTTTGGATGTGATCCCTTGCCAGAGCAGCCATATTGCTGGATTAAAATTCCTCTATGGGATCAGACAACCTTTCACATGCTGGGTGTCACTTGGTTTGTGGAAACTTCTTACCTTCTTCACCATTGTAGTAGAGAGGCAGTCACAATTAGCACATGCATTAGGGGTCAGCCTGGTTGATTTCCTCATGTGCCCTTTGATGCTTGTGTTCATTAGCTGACTTTCCTCAAAGCTGGCTTAGCTAGTGAGCCCCTTCATTTTCCTGACCCTTAATTAAAACTCACTATTTCTTTGACTTTTCCCTTCTGGGTCTTTTAAGTAACTAATTGACTACAATTGTGAGTTTAGATGAGGAAGGAGCAAAAGCTTAGAAGCTGAATCTTGAATCGAGAAAATGTCTTTCTATAATGAAAGCAAAAGTATGGGCTGGATCAGATCTAGGAATTGCAGAAATCATATGAAGAAGAAGAGCTAAAATTTTTGAAAGTTGCTATTATTCTTACTGAAAGTTTGTATGAATAAAATTATAATTTGATCCCACATTTTGTGATATTTATATATTCTTTCTTTAACTGTCAGCTCATGCCCTTCTTATCTTATAAAATTATAAAATACTCCATTGCAACTACATTAAGTGTTAAAATATGCCTTTTAAAATAATTGAATCTATAAACTGTTGTTAGTAGCAATTTGTGTTGTGGGTACTGAAAACTTATCAGCAAAGATTTCTCCTGCCATAGATGTTACATGATAATTAAAGAAATGCCTTAGAAATTTTACTTTGGATTCTTCATGATGTGACCCTTGCTACCTTAAAGCAGTAGAGCTTGAATGATAAATCCCTCATGAGAAGAAGCCTAATGTAGAATCTAGATGCTTAAGAGCTCCAGAAATTCAGGAGGTGCTTCCCATATCTAAGACTCTTGAAACATCACTCTATAAGAGGTATGTCATCAAATAGGTTGGAGCTCCTCAGTGTTTGGGGCTTCTCATAAATCACTAAGGGGACTTCCTGGTATTGTTGGTAACTCCTGCATCGCCCAGGCTTTCATAAGTCACCTAATAGGCTCATAGGTCCTAGGATCATAGGATCAAGCTGGGCCCAGAGAGAATTCGTTCTTCTTTACCAGCGCATCTCCATCTGTAGTCAACACACACGTTGGTTATATGAAATGAAATGTAAACATCTAGTTATATAAATAGATATATTTTTTCTAGTATAGCCACCTAGTTAACCTAACCATGGATGGTTTCAGAAAATGTATGCCTGCCTCTTTTAAACATCCTAATATGTATTACTAAATGCCAACTGGAGTACTTACAAAGATTTAGGATTCTAGCAAATTCCATAAGATTGTTCATAGATATCAGCACACATACAGTAAATGATGTAAATTCTATCAGTCCATTGAATTTGCTACTATTTCTTTTCAATTTTATAAGTAAAAGCTTCCCATCATAAATACAACATATTTAAATTACGGTAATATATTTAAATTAACACTGGATGCCATTTAAGGTCAAATAAACACAGTCCAAGTCCCTTCCTTTTGGAGCTGACTGGAGGAAAGGAGCTAATTACAAGGACTTCAGTAAATAAAGAGAGTGACAGGGAAATAGCTTTTTAAGGTTCTTACATAAGTCACTCACCTAGCAAAGGAGATTTCAGGATCCGTACATAATGCAGAAAAACATGCACATACTAAATACAAACAGTAAGGAAACACTGTGTCTATACAGCCTGGTGATCCCAGGCATCCAGAACATGAGGGAAAAAGTATCTTCAGAGGATGAACTACAGTTTTTTCTTATTATTGTTTCTAGAACCATCTCCAGGGGATGAGCTTCTCTTAATAAGACAGCCAGCTACAGAGAAACAGCCAAAATTAAAAAACCTACAAGAAGTAATGAGATCTTTACTTCTGAGTGATGCCTAACCCTTAGATTTTTTTCCATTTGAACTTTAATATTCCTAAACTTTCCACAATAATCTCATTGCTTGAACACAGTAGCCTTGGGGCACAAGTCACTGTGATCAGATCAAATACCATTGTTTTGGCAACATCCTGGCCTTGGTTCTCACTTTCTGAAAAGGAACAAATTTCATCTTTGCATAAATCATCAAGAGTCTGCAGGTCAGATAGCTGTCATTGTATAATAATGATGTCTCCATACAGAGGAAGACACAAATTCAGAACATTGGCAAGAGAAAATAATTAGTAACACATCTTTTGAGTGATATTAATGGGACAGGTATATATATATATATATATATATATATATATATATATATATATACATATATGTATATAAATACATATATATACAGATACATATATTTGTGTGTGTGTGCATGCATGCTTGTATACATGTGTACAAAAACAATCAATGAATAAGATGGGCATAAATTTGAAAAAGAGCAAGGAGGAGCATGTGGGATGATCTAGAGGAAACCAAGAAGGAAAAGATAAAATCATATTGCAATCTAAATACATATATATTAAAATTCAAAAATTAAAGAAAAGGAATTTTCCCTTTGAAAAGGACAGAGACCATTATCAAATGCCCAAACTGGTCAAAATGCAGAAACCAACTGATGATGAAGTATAACCCTAAGGGACTTATATACAGCACAATTCCTGTGCACAGCACTCAGGAATCCACAAGAAAAACAGAGGACAGAAAGAGTTCAAGAGTTGGAGGAGAAGAGAAATCTTTTGTGTGATTATGTCTCTTAGAAATAAAATGAAAGCTTCTACCCTGATACCTAAATATATGGCTTTTTAAACAAGACTGGAAGAATTACAACACCAATAGACTTGCTGATGTGGAAGGGAGCAAACAGTAAGTGTGTTTGTATGCATATGTGTGTGTGTGTGTGTGTGTGTTTGTGTGTGTGTGTGAGTGTGTGTATATGTGTGTATGCACTAAAGGTTGAAGAATATATTAAAATTCAGGAGCAAATTCAGGAGAGAGAAAAGGTTTTCAGACATTAGATAAGGCCAGGACAGAGGCATTCCTATTGAGCACAGTATTAACAGTGAATATAGAGAAGAAGGTACAATGCTTAGAGTCATTCAGCAAACAGAGCTCAAGCTCTAGACACCAAAGTCCTATGCACCTTAAATTCCTTGAAACATAACAGTGCACAGTATTGTCTGAGTAGCACAGAGTTTTCAAAAGCAAGATCAAGTACAGGAACCTATAACTTGCCAATCTACATTAATAGAATAAAGGACTATGAACACTAACTGTGTACTGTATATTAGGTAGGTTCAAAAGATAAAGTATTAACAGCTTTCTTACATTAGCTGTGTCATTCATTCAAAAACAAACAAACAAACAAAGAAAAGACTATTTAGCAAAGCATGAAAATACAATAGCTGAAAAATCAAATGTGTCTGTAAATAGGCCGAATAATGCCATACACAGAGCTCGAATACTGGCTGATGACTTGTAGTGCTAGATAAAGATTTAGGAAGCATTAAATATGGGGAACTTAATATCTCTACTTGGACACTGCAGACTCCCTCAGGTGAAAACATTAATATTAACACCAGCATCTGTTACTGCACATGCAAATTACAATGTATTTTATATGCAGCATAATAGCCAATATAATTTATGTATCATATTCATACTGATTTTTATAATAAAAAGGCACAAGTGAAACTAAATAATAGGATTGAAAGAGAAAATCAAAATAATATAAATAACATTCACCTACATACTGGGTCTCACATGTTTCTTCTATGCCTTTAAATCTCTCTCTCTCTCTCTCTCTCTCTCTCTCTCTCTCTCTCTCTTTCTCTCTCTCTCTCTTTCTCTCTCTCTGTTTGTCTCTCCCATCTCCCATTCTTAATTTCACTCTTGCACATGTGTGTACATCATGTGAACATGAATATGTATGAGCACATTGTATTGAATATATATATTAAATATAGACATGACAAAAATCACTTTTCTGGAAAAAAATTTATTCTTAGAATGCAAAGTAAAATATCATATAATTGATTTAAAACTGGCAAAATATTAAGTGCTTGCTTCTGGTTAAACATTTTCAGCAGATGCACAAATTTCTCTCCCGAGCTTGTATGACAACAGACAAACATGATTACAGACTCCAAAGAACACATTTGCTTTCCTCTATTCTAAAGTGTGTTAACAAGCTTCTTCTACTCAGAGTGATACATTTGAGAGATCTCTAGCCATCCATTATAAGCCCTTTCTGTTTTCAAGTATGCACACATAATATGCTTGCCAGGTCTCGAGCTGTTGTTTTTCACAGTGCTCTGATAACTCTTCATAGCACTTTCAGTTCTAGAACACAACTGAATATACCTGAAAATACATAGGAGGACATACACTCAAGGAGAGTTGGTGCTCACAACAAATGATTTTATCTATTAGTGAAGATATCTAGACATTAAACTTACCACTGGCAAATTTAATTCACAAGAATCAAGTAGTTACTGTTAATCATACATTCTTCATTTTCATAAGTTTGATGAATGTGTTTTAATTAAAAACTAAAATAGTTAAAAAATAAAAAGAATCTACGTGATTTTATAATAACTAAAAATAGTTTTTAAATATGATTTGGCACATTGAAGAAAAATATTCTTGTATACAGCTGATATTGTATGTTTTTTTTTTCAATATTTAGAAGGAGGAAAAAATAGAGATCAGACAACTGGAAAAGATTGCAAGCTGCAGAGAGAGCATAGTCTTTTATAGAAAAACTTTGTGAAATTTAAAAACATCTGTTTCATAAGACACAGTTTTCCTATCTCACATACCAATTTGGTTCTATTATATTCGTGAATTAGTTTCTTTTTGTGAATTGGTTCTTTCACTTCAACTGTTGGCTTTCTAACAAAAGAGAAAAGTATGTATTAAGAGTAAAGAAAAAAACCCAGACAACAGACCAGTAATATTTCTTACTTATACCCTAACCTCTGCTTTACAGTTTTCACCACACTTTAGTGACCACAAGCAATTACCAATGATTGGGTGTGACAAGCCCATCCAGAATCCCCATTCTTTCAAGGAATCATTGTATATGGACACAAGAATCTAGAGTTCTAGAGAGACTGTTGCCCATTTGTCTATAACCTCATACAGAGACTTTGAAGTCCAGCCTAATATCTCCAAAGTTCTTGAATTTAAGACATGGCATGGAAGAATTAACTATGATGAACATGTTAAAACAAAATAATGATCATTTTATAACTTTAAAATTATGATAAATGAAAAGATTGGAATAAAATGCTATTCTGCATGTGTATGTTTTGAATAATAAAGTATAATAAAGAGGTACTCTGGTATATTAGATCACTTACATAAATGTACAATATTGTACATCATGTTTGGAGCATATATATGTTCATATGTAAAATATAAATACATTTAAAGACAGAAGAAATCTCAAAAGCATGAAATTAGTATTTTTTTTAGATTGAGGGCTACTTTTAAATACATAGTACATGAGTTTTATTCTATATAAATTCTTTCTTCAAAAATTTTTTGTATTTTAACTGTGAACATAGTATATTAATATAACTTATGACTTTATACTACAAAAATTGAAGGACTGCTGAACCAATATTCAATATTAAGTAAAACGCTTGTACAGAAAATGTTTAAACAAGGATATACTTCTGCTGGCTCAGTTTATTTCTGCAAAGAATAGTTTCATTAAATTTTATGTGTAATAAGGGTCAATGTGCAATTATTTTATACTAAGGTTAAGTTGAATCACATAGTCAATGTACAAATGACTTAAAATAATAAAGCAAAGTATATTATTCCAGCAAATTATTTGGGGAAATGAAAGGTAGAGAAAGAAGAAGGATCAGGGGGAGCAGAGAGAGCAGAGGGAAGAGATGTCTATGTGCCCTGTGAGTACTTTTTAACATGTTATTATTTCATCTGTTCTGGAAGCTAATTGACTGCTGCCAACAGTATTTAGGGATTTGTCTCCAGACCTTTTATTTAATCTCCTATAGATATATATTTACAAACATAACAAGATGAGTACTTTATTGACATCATAATAAACTTCAATCCAATCAAGATATCATTCATGATTAACCACAAGAAAAAAAATGTGACAGTGTCAGTTTCCAGTTTATAAGACTTTCACATTTGTCTCATTTTACTGGAAAGAAATAGAAACACTGGGATGTATTTTTATGTATATTTTGCTTATAAAATTAATCATGAGACAATTAAGAAACATACAGACTTTCTCTCCCAAATCAGTGAACTATTTCTAAAACATGGATCCAGTGTTTTCCCTTCACCTATCATTATTACTCACAATTTTGAATCAATCACTATTTATTGCAATATCTGCTTTAGAATAAAGCATTTCCACAGCATTAAGTTCATTTTATATGGAAAATATTGTATGTTTATGCATTCAAACTCTTTCCCATTCAAAAGTTCAACATTGCCAGTGGCAGTGCTCTTTTCTCACTCTGTTAAAAGAATGAGCAGGATGTATTTGGAAATATATTTGTATATGCATATATGTATGAAGTAACAATGAAAAAGACATGAGTTTGAAAGAGGGCAAGAAGATGCATGAGTGTGTTTAAAATATCAAAAGAAAGACAAAAATGTAATTTTAGTATTAAAATTTTATAATTAAAAAAATTTTTAAAAACTTTTTAAAACAGAAAAACTAGTTTAAAACTTAAATGTCCAATTAGTGTTCATGTCACTCACAATAATGATTATCTTCTCTCTGTCTCTGTCACTGTCTCTAAGTTGAGGATGGTGTGTATCTGTTTGTGTGTTTGTGTGTACATGTGTGTGTCTGTGTGTATTTATGGATAGGTCTCAGATTTACTTCCAACTTCAATAATTGTCATTATTTCTGTCAATCATTTGATTATTCAGTCACATAAAATGTGATGAAATGAGGATGATGGGATCTATGCAATAGTTACAATAGCATTTACAACATGTATGTCAAATTTGAAGGGACAATATTAAAAAGAAAGTGCACAATTTAAGGACTATTCAGAATACACATATGAAGGAGCTTGTAGGTAAATTGGTAATTAGTTAATGGTGGAATCATTTAAATTAGTTTGAACTATAAAAATCACATTTTATGTGTTTACTTAAAATAAATGTTATTTTTTATATATTTTAATTCATTTATCACCTTAAAGTTATGTAATTATATATATATATATATATATATATATATATATATTACATATTTACAATAAGTACTACTTGTGTTAATAAAATAGAGAACTCTCAGCCGAGAAATATCGAATAGCCAAGAAGCACCTAAAGAAATGTTCAATATCCTTAGTCATTAGGTAAATGAAAATAATAATGATGCTGAGATTTCACCTCACCCCAGTCAGAATGGCTAAGGTAAAAAAAAATGCAGGTGACAGCAGATGTTGGTGAGGATGAGGAGAAAGATAAACACTCATCCATTGTTGGTGGGATTGCAAGCTGGTACAACTACTCCAAAGTCAGTCTGGCAGCTCCTCAGAAAATTGGACATAGTATTACCTGAGGACCCAGCTACACTCCTGAACATATACCCAAAAGATGCTCCAACATATAACAAGGACACATGCTCCAGTATGTTCATAGTAGCCTCATTTATAATAGCCAGAAGCTGGAAACAACCCACAAGTCCCTCAACAGAAAAATGGATACAGAAAATATGTTGCATATACACAATGGAGTACTATGCAGTGACTAAAAACAATGACTTCATGAAATTCTCAGGCAAATGGATGGAACTAGAAAATATAATCCTGAGTGAGGTAACCCAGACACAAAAGAACGCACTTGGTATGTATTCACTAACAAGTGGATACTAATCCAAAAGCTCATGATGCCTATGATACAACCTACAGACCATGTGGAGCCTAGAAGAAAGGATGATCAGAGGGTAGATGCTTCAGTCCTGCATTAAGGGGGAACAGGAAGATTGTGGGAGATGGAAGGAAAGGGGGACAAGGATGTAAAAAAGGAGGAGGAAATAAGGGTGGCAGTATCAGATTCTGGAGGAGAGTGTGAGAGAGGTACAGAGGGTCAGGAAATCGAATAAAAATAGGTAGCAAGAGAGATGAGGAACTAGGGATAGCCACTCAAGGTCCCAGACACAAGAAAAACTTGAGGCTCCCAGGACCAAATGGGATTGACTTTAGCTGTAATGTGCAGAAAAGGGGGAGATAGAACCTGTGGAAATCACCTACAATAAATAAGCAGAGACCAGGTTGAGGGATGGAGCCACCCACCTATCTCAAAGGGTTTTTCTTTAACCCAAAAATGTTTCTGTCCAAAGGAAAAACAGGGACAAAAAAAAAATGGAACAGAGACTGAAGCAAGAGCAAACCGAGGAACAGCCCCACCTGGGGATACATCATGTCTGCAGACACCAAACCCAACACTGTTACAACAGGCGATTGTGGACAGGAACAGGAACCAAGTGAGCTAGTTCCTGGGGAGATCTGTCCAGCAACTGATTAAAGTAGAGGCTGATGCTTGGAGCTAACCATCAGACTAAACTCAGAGAACCTGATGGGGGAGCTGGCAGAGGACTGGAGGATCGATCGGAGGGGGATTGCAAACCCATTGGAAGTACAACCTAGGCATGGCCTGACTACCCAATTCTCCCAGTTCTCATAGACCACCAACCAAGGAATGTACCAAAAGGAATCTTTAGCTCCAGATACATATGTAGCAGAGGATGGCCTTGCCTGACAGCAATGGGAGGGAGGTCCTTGGTCCCCAGGAGTTTTGATGCCCCAGAGTAGGGGGATGCTGGAGCAGTGGGGTGGGACAGTGTGTGTGTGTGGGGGAGCACTCTTATACAGGCAAAAGGGAAGAGGGGAGGGCAGATGTGGGATGGGGTCATGGCAGAGTGGTAGCCGGGAATTGGGATATCATGGGATGGGAGGTTGATAGAGTTGGTAATCAGGAAGTGGGATATCATTTGAGATGTAAATGAATGTGATGATTAATAATAATAAAAGAAAAAAATGAAAAACTAATTAAATGCAAAGAAAACAGGAACACGTGGTCATTAACATTGTGCTTAGCCTGTAACTGATACCCCATGTAATCATATGAAAATAGATACATATTTATCATCTTGCACAAGGCTCAAGTCTAGGTGGATCAAGGATCTCAACATAAAACCAGATACATTGAATCTAATAGATGAGAAAGTAGGAAATGAACTCATTGGCACAGGGGATAATTTCCTGAACAGAACACCAATAGCTCAGCTCTAAGATCAACAGTTGATAAATGGGACCTCATGAAACTGAAAAGCTTCTGTAACGCAAAGGACACTGTCTATATGACAAATTAAAAAATGGGTTAGGGCTGAATAGAGAATTTAAAACAGGAGAATTTTGAATGGCTGAGAAACACTTAAAGAAAATTTTAACATCCTTAGTCATCAGGAAAATACAAATCAAAATGACCCTGAGATTCCACCTTACAACAATCAGAACAGCTAAGATTAAAAACTCAAGTGACACCATGAGAAGAATGTGGAGAATGTAGAGAAATAGGAATACTTCTCTATTGCTGGTGGGATTATAAGCTGGTACAACCACTCTGGAAATCAACTGGTAGTTCCTCAAAAAATTGGACATAGTTCTACCTGATGACACAGCTACACCACTCCTGGACATATACCCAAAAGATACTCTCCCATATCACAAGGACACATGCTCCACTATATTCATAGAAGCTTTATTCATAATATCCAGAAACTGGAAACAACACAGATGTCCCTCAACTGAAGAATTAATAGAAAAAAATGTAGTTCATTTACACAATGGAATATTATTCAGCTATTAAAAACGAGGACATCATGAAATTTTCAGACAAATGAATGAAACTAGAGAATATCATCCTGAGTGAGGTAACCCAGAACACAAAGGGGCATTCATTGTATATATTCATTGATAAGTAGTTATTAATGCAATTTTTTAAAGTACTATATATTTCACTTTTTCTTGGAACACTTGATATTAAATTTTACTGGTTTCTAAAGGTTTTACTCTTCATGTTGACACCATTGGAATTTTAAAATTAAAAACATATATAAGAATTCAATTGTCCAGTATATTCCTGTGATCATTCCTTTACCTTACAGCTAGAAACTCAAATGAAAATGAAAACTTTAACATCTACATAACTTTAATAAGCATTTCTCCAGCAATAACAAATTATTTTCTTCAAAAGTCATTCAATTAATTTCATATTTAGCACATCTTTATAGTTTCTCATCCTTGCACTGTATTGCTTAACACATTTGTATAAAATCAACTACATTTAAAGGCATACTTTATTCATGTGAATATTTTGAATAATTAACACTTATCTCAGATCTTTAGGGAAATGAGTGAGAATCTAAAAGTAAAAGAAAAATGTTTTAAAAAGTTGTATTAGGAAGGAATGTTAAGTACTTAGGTAGATTATGGTCTATAAACACATCTCTATAAAAAAAACCTGTGCAAAACAATTGAAACTAGAAAATAAGAAAGCATAACTACTTTGATATCAGATATTAAATCAAAATTGAATCAATACTTGTCAGAAGAGGTAAAGCTGCATCATGCTATAACACAAACCATCAGGATTCCGTTACACATGTAAACATATATACTTCAAGCATGATTTCACTAATTCTATCAAACAGAAATTAGCAGATGTAAATCCACAGGTTAACCCAAGATATTTCAAACTTCACTGTCACCAAGGGACAGGACATGTGGATGAACAATAAATATCTCTGGAATATTTTTCACAGAAACTAAATACTATTCATTCTTCTCCACAACACAGCAAGCCTAATGGAATATAGAAAGACTGAGATAATACTTTATATTTTTTCTGGTTATAATGGGAAAAAACATAAATAAGAACAGCAAGAATACTACAGGCAGTACACAAAGAGATATTAAGCAGCACATCATTATGTAATCAATGATTGGATGATGAATGATTCTCTGAAAAAATTTCAATTACAATTGTATAAAACAGAAGAAATGCAAACCACAACACACCAAAATCTGTGAGATATATTGAAGAGAGCTCTAAAGGGGAATGTTATTAAAATTTTTATGGAAAAATTCCTTATTTTGTATGGAAAGTGCCTACACAGGAAATTGAGAGATCTAAATTAAATAAATGACACACCTAAGACCTCATACAAATAAACAACAAACAAAAACAAACTCAACATCAATAGGTGGGGAGAAACTATTAAGATCATATATTAAGTTAATGAAATAAAAGAATCAATGTGAAAAGTTGATTCTTTGACAAAATAAGCAAGATTTACAAACTCTCAGACAAATGAACAGAAAGACTGAAGACCAAAATGAATAAAATTAAAAGGGTGAAATCAAATCAAATACCAATGAAGTTCAGAAAAATGTAATGATATAATGTAACGATCTCAATTCATCTAAATTTGAAAATTGAAATAAAAATTTTAAGAATGTATGACTTTACAACATTAAGTCAAGATGAAGCAAATTTAAAGAAATCTATAGCCATTGTTGTGTTTGAAACTGTAATAAAAATTGTCCCATAAAAATTCTACCATATCTTCAGAGAAGAACTAATACTAATACTACACAACTACTCCAATTATTCCATAAAATAGGAAACCAGGATTGCTTCCAATCTGTTTTTAGAGAGTCAGAATTATCTTGAGATTTAAACCAGGTAAGGATATAGCCAAAAAAGAAAATCAATAACTAGTCTTCCTGATGAACATACAACAAGCATGTTTGATAAAACACTGGCAAAGTGATTTCAAGAACATATTTAAAAATCATGTAACACTACTGTTTCATTCCAGAAATGCAGGAAGAATTTGTAATATATACATCTACAAATGTAATACATCATATAAAAGTAGTAAAAGAGAGAAATTACATCATTATCTAAAAAAAAATTACAGAAAGTCTTCAGAGAAAATACAACATCTTTAATAATGAAACTCACTTAATGCCTTAAGATTGAAGGAGAATATCACAATATAAAAAGACTATATTCACCAAATGTATAACCAACATCATGCTAAATGGAGATATCAGTATATATGATCTAATAATTTTACTATAGTACCATGTTATAATACAAAAGGCATGTTCCTGGCACAAACATGAATATGTATTAGAATAGAATAGAATAGAATAGAATAGAATAGAATAGAATAGAATAGAATAAGACAGAATGCAAAAGAATGCCCAGTTACAGGTACTCATAACCGTAGGTTTTTTTAATGAAAATACTAAAAATATATTTTGGAGAAATAAAAATACTTTAACAAGTAGTGTTAGGAAGCCCCAATGTAAAAAATAAAACTAGATCCAACTTCTCTTCTTGTACAAAATCAATTCCAAATAGATCAAGAATCTTTACTCTTGACATGAGAACTAATGCTCTGAACCTCTGGAACTGCTAGAGGAAAAAATGTAGGGCATATTTTTCAGCACACAGGCATGGGTAGAGACTTTCTAAAGAGGACTCTGGTAACACAAGATATAAGACCAACAATCGACAAACAGGATCATGAAATAAGAACACTTTTGTCTGGCAAAGAAAGCTGTCAAGTGAGTAAAGAGGCAGTCCACAGTACAGGGGGCTGTCATCACTAGTTATATACCTGAGTGAAGATCATTTTCTATTATATACAATAAACACAAATATTGAAGACCAAGAAACAAGCAAACCAGCTTTTAAAAAGTAAAAGCAGGATGCAGAAAAAAAAACCAGAATTCTCAAATTAGAAAATACAAATGGTTAGGAAACACTCTTAAAAGAATTCAATAAAAAGGTCGAACTCTACATTTTTTTCTCATATGCAGACCCTACCTTAGATTATTTAGCTTTGTTATTTAAATTTATATTTGAGTAAGAGTGGAAGTTGAAAAACAGAATGAGAACAAAGGGATTTCGTTTTCCATGGAAGCAGGTAATAGAGAAATAATTTAAATTTATATAGGGAGCAAATTTAGCAAATTTAAGCAATGAGGCACTGGGTGATTAGGGAACTAGGTAGTGTGCAAGAGGATTAACCAAATGAAGAGTGTATGGAAAAGAAAAACAAATTCATGAAAATTTGTAACTCAAATAAAAAATAAGGAGACATTGATGAAAGTTACCCTGTATAACCTATATGATGCTCTTACATACAGTGTGTTAATAAAAATTTTTCAGTCCCAGGTATGTGTACCTGCCCAGAAGTTGGTCAGAGAGGCCTCAGTGACCTCTTGAGTAATCTGGGTTCTTGTCAGTTCTCTCAGCTGTCCATACTAGTGGAGAAGAACCCATTTCTCTGTACCTTTCTTGTACAAATGTGATACACATGTATACATTTTATGTGTGAAGATTGCTTCATAAAAAGGAATGCATGCCTTGAAAGTTTAGTTAATAGCCAATTCTTGGATGATTCTAAGCCAATATGGGTAACTTAGAACTACATCCTGAATTGCTTAATTTTAAAGATGTATTTATTTTTTATTTTATGTATGTACATGAATATGTGTGTGTATGTGTGTGTGCGTGTGTGTGTGTGTGTGTGTGCACGCGCGCGCGCGTGCGTGCACATCATATATGTTCAGTGCCACAAAGGACAGAAGATGACTTGAACCTCTGAAACTACAGTTACAGACATTTGTGAGGCAACAAGTTCATTCTGAAGATCTAACCCAGGTCTTCTTGTAATTTATCCCAATCAATGAACAATTTCTCCAGTCCCCACATCCTAATTTTTATGTTTACATACAAATATAAAAGCCATTCTAAGCTTTAGAAAAAAAAAAAAAAAAAAAAAAAACCTTTCTTCTTAATGAACAATATGAACAATGCTCAATATGGAGATATATCCATGCCAAAGATACTAAGAATAGTAGATATTTGTGGGCTTAAACCTATCAAGATATTTATTGTAGTCTTTTTAATGCTTTGAAAATGTTGCAGAAGAGGAAGTAGTATTGAAGAACTAGACTATAAGGTGAAGGGCTGTGAAATTATATTTTCTTTTCTTGCTACTATTCTGGCAGTCAAAACTCATAGCTTTGGTTAGATGCACTAGACATGCACAAGACTGGTGCTGACTGCCAAACATTCATGGAGGAAATTGGGATCATGAGGCTTATCCCTTACTGGGTACAAATGAGGTAGATTATCCCTTACAGGTAGATTCTGGTAGAGAAGGAATCATTTTCTTATTTTGTACCCAAAAAGCCCAGGTTCCAGTGGAGAGCTTCAAACTCATGTTTACATAGCTGGCCTAGGTTAAAATCATTGGGTCACAAAATGAATAGCATGGACATTAGAAAGAAAATTGTAGGAAAAAGTTATGGTAAGATACATATAGCATTAAGTTGGGGATGGGTAGAGAGTGAGAATCACCAGTATCTGCAGTGTAACTGTGGAAAGTTGTCAAGGAAAATGCTTAAATAAAAAATAGACAAAATATTCTCAAAACGTTTTTTAGAAAATTTACAGTTGAAAGATTTGTGTTGGGTCACATTCCACTCATAACCCTCTATAATCACAGTCTGCAAGTTCTCTGTAAAGTTAGACATGAGTTGACTCAACAGTGAAATTTAAGTGGAACTGGCTTTCTAAATTAAATTTCTTTGCTATCAATACAATCATTGTGGTAACAAGTCAAAATATGCATTTTCATAAATATTTTGCATATCTCACCACCTTTTCTTCTAGACTGCCTTACCTATGCTTTTCGGTTCTGATCATATAAATCCTTATCTTAACAATTTTTGTTACAGGTGATGAAAACACTTGCCTCAACACAATATGTGATAATGTGCATGATTCCAGGAATCCCAAGTATTTTAAACACAATATGTAGAATGAATAAACATGATTGAATGAAGTGAAGAAAAACTCCAATAACTCTATATTCAATGTAACAATGTAACACAAGAGCAACAAGAACTGTATTGTCACCTGTTTAGTTTAAGAACTGAACCAGATAGTGACAACACTCTGACTTCCTCATGACCTCTTTACCAGGGAAATTCATTCTTCTTTCCATATTTCTTTTATTTCTCCCTCATTGCTTATCTAATTGTGGGAACCACAATGTTCAGAAGTTTATAAACTGGAGATGAGGGGCTAGAAATAAAGATAGAGCACAGATAGCACAGTGTAGCATAAAAATTGTTCTAATGGTAAAAATAAAGTTCTCTACAAAAATGAAGTCAAGCTTCAATGATAGATCTAATGCCATAGATTTTTAAAGCAAATCACTGATGTCTCTTGGTCATTATGTAAAATATGCATACTTCCAATAAAAATATTTCCAACAAAAAGTGTCCAATTCTCTCTTACTGATTATGTACTTATTTACTTGTTAAAGATTTAGATATTTATTTTATGTGATAAGTGTTTTTCCCATGTGTATGAATGTTTCATGTGTGTGCCACTACCGAAAGAAGCCAGATGGTGGATATCCCCCTGGAAATGCATTTATAGACCATTTTGAATCACATGTCAGCTTGTGAACCTATCACAAGTTCCTACAGGACTGGTAAGTGTTCTTAACTGCTCAACTACTTTCCTGCCTCTTTTATAATAATCTGGCCTTAGTCCCCATGATTTAAGACAATGTATACTAAGGATTTACAGAAACCACATAAAAATGTTTATTCATGGTTCAGACTTTCTGTTACAATGACATACTCTAATAACAACTTTCTTTGAGAAAAAAGGAAAAAAATGGGAACTCCAGAATTAACTCATGAATAGTCATTTGTTGAAGATATATTTTAAAACTACAGCTAGATATTTTGGTGTTTAAACAGCTATTCCATTATGTTGACCTACTTTCTAGCATTGAAAATACAACCAATTTAGGGTAAAAATAGATATTTCATATGCAAAGTATCAAATGATGAGAGTGAGATAAAGCATGGCTCTCAAAAAGTGATTCAGATTGTTTAAAAAACCTTTAGAACCTTTAGACTACATATTCATAAAAAGAAATGTGAGTTGTTATGCAGGTTTTTTCATAGTATTAAGATTCACATGCTTTAATGGACATTGCTATTATGATAGGCAGAGAGGTAAAGGAAAACAGATAAATTACTAGGAAATGAGATTAATTTTCTGTTTTTTGTCAAAGAGCAAGAGGCATGGTTATATTAATTGGTTGGCTTATTCTTTATAGCCTTTAAAAACAGACAGCAATTCATGTTGATTCTGTAATTACCAGTTGAATGAACAGCACATAGCACATCTGACAAGTGGGCTTTTATCACATAAAACAAAAATTGCAATAGTAAGCATATTAACTAAACTAATAAATCTATCATTGTTTGAATGCTATTCTTTCTAGGTGAGTGGAACTAACAAAGTTCATATGCTAATTCAGGATGTCTATCTTGTGTATCCACCCTCAAATTTGAATAAATAATCCATAGCTTATCTAGTATAGGAATCACCTGAATTTTTTTTTTTTTTTTTTTTGGAAAATTTTGTTTTGCTTTTAGGAATGAAGTATAATGTTCTTGATAACAAAGCAATAAAATTACAAATTTTATCATTATATAGATCAAAGAAAGATCATTTCTCTCTGACAACACCAGTGTGGTCTAAATGTTGGGTCACACAACATCTTCATAACTCTCATAAAATACTGGCTAAACTAAAGGATAGAATCCTTAACCCACTTTTACTGCACACATGGATCAAAGTTGTGTGTTTTTGGTATTTTGTTTTTATAATCTTACATTTGGCCTAGAAAATGTTCTGAAAACGACCCCAGTCAAAACTAGCAGCAGACAATTATCTTCCTCCCCTTTAAACTTTAGCCTGGGGCCACCAGGATTTGAGTTGTTCAATATTTCTATCACATTAATGGCACAATTATCACATAGGGATCAACTTCATGCTGCTAATGCAGGCATGCTTCTGAAAGCAATTTCTGGCTCTGCTGGGCAAGGCAATCTATTAGGTCATTTGTAACCTCTACAAAGCCTGGTGGAAAGAACATAGACTTTGGACTTCTTGCTTTAAATTCTACTATCCCAGTATTTATTTGTAGAATAACCTTGGCAAATTACTTAACAGTTTGAAGTCTCCTTTGGGAGATAATAGCTTCTTCTTGATGGCACAGTTGTAAAGATTTATGCAAAACACAGGGGAAATGAGCAGTTAGGTTGCTTCTGACATCACAGGCATAAGTAATTGGAATTATTATTGTTACTATGAGCAAGATTTTGTTTGTTCTAAATGAAATAAATATTGACATGCAAAATATGATCATGTAAGAACAAATTTTCAATTAAATTGGATATCATCTTTTTTAAAATCTCAAGAAAATAGATACACAAAATGTTAATAAAATATAAAGAATTCTGAAGTTAATGAAAAACACTGAGTAAATGAATTGTTGGAGTACTTATATCGTAGGCATTAGTAATTGGAATTTATTGTCATGAGAATTTTGTTTGTTTTTTAAAATGAATGATGTTATATGGATATACAAAATATAATTATATAAATGATCTACTTTCAAATAATTTTGAAGACCTCAAAAAATATACTATTAATGTTAATAAATATAAATGATTCTGAGTGTTATCAAATATGTTACACTGATTTGTATGGTCAGAAGGTCCTGCCATAAAAGTAAGAATCTAATGCTCAGGGAACATTGCAGAAGAAGGTGCAGAAAAACTGCAAGATCCAGAGGACCAGAACAGTACATTTGTTGCAAGATAATGTCATATAGATAGATAGATAGATAGATAGATAGATAGATAGATAGATAGATAGATAGATAGAGATAGAGATAGAGATAGAGATAGAGATAGAGATAGAGATAGAGATAGAGATATATAGATATGCAGATATATGATAGGAAAGTTATACCCAGGAAGTCTCAACAATGTGGTGCAAAATCTGACATAAAAATGACTGTGCCAGTTCATATGCTAACATTGACGGAAAAATTCTTGCAATGGTTCACCACTAGAAGGAGAATTATAGTCAATTACTGGATGCTGAGAGTGTGGAATCAATTTTCCCCAGGGATGAGGCCCCTGATAAGTCAGCCATTCCCAAGAGGTCTTCTCTAAATAAATCTCAGCAATGCTAAATGATTTCATCATGTGTTATTTAACAAGTTATGTTCATATGTACTTATAATAGTAATAAAGAAGGTAAGGTTATGGATTGGAGGAGTGGTTATGATATGGAAAGAATTAGGAGAAACAAAGGAGAATTGATCTAAATATATCATTCATATATGAAATCCTCAGGTATGTCGGAAGGCAGAAGTTAGAAAGTATTGACTCAAAGATAAAAGCAGTTGCTGTTCTTACAGAAGTCAAATTAGATTTCCAGCACCCACATGGTGGCCAACAATGGTTTGTAACTATATTTTCAGGAGATCTGACTCCCCTTCTATTCCCTGTAGACATTTCACACATGTTATGCAAAGACGTAAATTCAGTCAAAACGTCTACACATAAAATTACCAAGAAATAAGTCTCTAAAAATTAAAGAAAGTAGACAATAGAAGAAGAGTTAAATGTTTCTCGTCTATTGTAAGCATGAACATGGGTTTTATAAATTGAGTAGCCAATTAGAAATATTGCAATTACAATACTATATAAAGATGAACATTGAAGACACTGAGGACATGAAATAATAACCAGAAGCAAAAGTCAGCTTAACTTTCACCAGTATTAGACATTCCATGTGACCACTCCTTAGGTGACTGAAATAACATTTTGGATGACCTCGACGGATTTGATAACTTAAACCATTTTGAGTTCTTGGAGCAAAATTTTATAACATCCTTAGACATCTTGAAAATGTATAAATTATAAAATAGCCAGCATTGAAATCAATGTAGATTTTTTCAACATATGATTTTAGTTCACTTCATATAATTTTTTACAAGCTTTCTGGGAATTAAATCTTATTGTTAGTAAAGTTTTCCCAAAATCAAATCTTTGAATTTTGATAAAAGTTCAGTATATGAAATCTGATTCCCTCAACAAGCATAACTATAATAAAACTCAGCTAAATCTTCAGATGGAAATGTATGATATAGAATAATAAATGCCAGTTTATTTCACAATGATCACATGTTTAACAATAATTTTTTCACAAAATGATTAATCTTTTTTTGCCAGTTAAAAATTATTCTTGTAACATTTTAATTTACACTTGTTTTCTATTGGATGACACAGAGCTCAAACTAACTCCAAATTTATTGCAGTGCTCCTCTCTTTATTTTATTGGACATATAGGGTTTGGATCATGTCTGGAAATTTGACTGCAATTAACTAACCAAAGGCTGTTATTTGCTTGACTATTTTATAAATCCAAAATAGATAGACTTTACATAAGATACCTTAAGTTCTATATGTTATGAACTATATACTCAACAAACATTAGTTTTTATATCAAAAAGCCTTTCAGTTGCAATTAACTTAGAACAAAAACCAGGTTTAATGTCATACTAACTGCATCTCATTAAAAATGAAACATGTATTACATTACATTACATTACATGCATAACATGACTTCTTAAAAAAATATAAGAATAAAGATCCACTTATCAGGTCATTCTCTTTGTCTCTGTTCAAATGAAATAGGAAAATGATTTAAATTTTAAGCAACTAAACCATATTTTTATGACATTCTTTTTTATATACACTTATATCTATTTTAAAATGAATCTTTGACTAAAACTGCATATTTTTGGATCTTGTTCATTAAATAATATTCCTAATGTGCAAGAGACATGCACTGATTTTCTCTGTGTGAGTGCTTTATTTCCAGTTAATAATGCAGTCTCAATTAATCTGAACTCCCGAGATCTTTCAAACACTGGAACACCAAAATGACAGCATACACTAGCTGATATGAGGTCCCCAACACATATACAACAGAAGACTGCCTGGTCTGTATTCAGTCATAAATGATGCACCTAATTCTCAAGAGACTGGAGTCCCCATGGAGTTTAGAGTTAGGTAGGATGGGAGAAGGGGAATGGGGGCATTCTCATGGAGAAAAGGGGGTGGGTTGGAGGTATGGGATGTGGAACAGTTGGAGGGTGGACAGGGCATGGGAAATAAAATCTGGAGTGTTAAATAAATAAATAAATAAATAAATAAATAAATAAATATGATTTACCATAAAAAATCAATGCTACGGTTATATTGATTTTGTTTTAGTTTGTTTTCCAAACTTTTATTCATTATCTCAGCTGTCATTCCAATCAACCCCTTTCTGATGTGCAATACCCAGGTGGTACAGAAGGAACTCTAATGTATAAGTATGTGTTGGCTCACAAATTTAATCTACTTGCCTTTTTTATACTTGTCTTAAAAGAGAGATAGAGAAATAATGGATGTTTCTTTTGTTCTTTTTGCAATTCTTCTTGTGCTTCTCATTCTATTAACTAGGCATATTTTCTAATAAGAATTTTTAATCATACACAATCATTAACCATAAATGAATTAAAGAATTAAATGTGAAACGGAACATTCTGTAAGAAAACATAAGCAGGGTATGAATATAGAAAAGGGCTTCCTGAATAAAAGCTCATTTGCCCAGGAACTGAAGTCAACAACTGAACAATGAGAACTCATATAATTATGAAGCCTTTGCACAGCTAAAAATCTTATCAAAAAGTGAAGAAGATACAAACAGAATTGAATAGATTTCTTTGTTAGCTATGTATTTGACAGAGAATATCTTGACTGTATAAAGAATCCATAAAAACAAAGAATCAATAAAACAAAACAATTCACTTTAAAGGGGCCTTTAAAATGATCACAGAGTTCTCAAAAGAAGAAATAAATTTGGTTGGGAAATATCTCAACAAACTTTTCATTGTCTTTAGCAATTTGGGAAATGTAAATCAAAACAACATTTAGATTTTCAGTAAAATCATTTTTATGGTAAAAATGACAAAAGTCCATTTAAAAATGACAACACATTCTGGAGATATGGGGAAAGGGGAACACAAATTCATCATTGGTAGGCTTGGAAACTAGTCCAACTACTCTGGAAATCAACGTGGAGAACCTTCAACAGTCTAAAATCAACCTATCATATGACCCAGCTAAACCAGTTCTTTCCCATACCCCCCAAGGAATATAGCTTTCTACTCTGTAGATACTTCACTATTGCTCTATCCACAATGCTTATGTAATGACATGATAAATTTCTGACAACTGATGAGTGGATAATAAAGATGAGGTATATGTACACTATTGTATACTGTTCACCTATAAAGAAAAATAAAATGGAGTATTCAGGTAAACATATGGAACTAGAAAAAAATTATACTGAATGACATAACTGAGATCTTTCTTTTTTGAAGTTTGTTACTTGAAGTCTTCATTTGTGAATGTATGACATGAAATAACTGCAGAAAAAGGAAAATAAAATGAAGCAGAGAATGGAACAGCAGAGTATAATGATCTGAATGGTGAAGTGGGAAAAATGTAGGGAAGAGGAAAATAATACTGAAGAAAGAGGAAGAAGGGTAAAAATAATAGCAAGTATTTTAAAAATCTTTATAAGGCCCTATATTATGATCTATCTAAGATTACATATAATACATAGACCTCTGTGACTTCATATAAATTTATTTAAATGAAAATTCATATCTAGATAGACAATAATTTTTCAGGAATCATAGACTACTCAATTATAAACCCTACGTCAGTCATGAGAACTTACCTTTTAAGTTGCTGGTAAGAGTTGTACAGTCGAATGCTAAAATATTACAGGCAATTGATTTGCCCTTAGTTGCCCCCTAAAGATGGAAGTTAAGTCTTTATTATTGAATACACTATGTAGTTTAGATCCTGGACCAAGAGGACCTGACCTTGATCTCACCCTAAACCCTCCACGTTAAGGACTACCCATGAGATCTTCCAAAGAAGTAATGCAAACAACTGTCATAACCAGCTATGTTTCCTATAAACCATAACAACTATCAACATGACACCATAGTCCTAAGGGTGCAGTAGAAACATATAGACTTTAACAGTGACAAGCAGCTCTATAATTAAACTTAGTCTGTCTCATCAAAAGAGAAATGAGACTTGGTACTAGAAATCTAGCAAGTACCTATGACTAGTGAAGTTATGTGTCCTGAAAGTGAACTGGAAACCATCTCTTTATTAAACCAGGGTAATTCTTAATTATGTTCTAAATATTTATCCTTATACTCACAGGTAAGTAGAATCCTCACCCCACACCAAGGAAAGTATACTTTCCTGGACTTGGAAACCATTACAGAAAACCACAATTGATCACATTGTAGAGTTGTGGATCCCAGTCTCAACTGATGGATTTACAACTCAACCCCATTATTTAAGGTTCGGAGATCTTTGTTCATGAGGGGCTGGAATGACTTGAGGACCCAGAGGAGCAGAAAAGGTACCATGTGAATTTTGTCTTCTATAAATCTCTAGGAAGTGACACACATGATGTCCAATCAATGTGGCTGCCTAACACCAGCTTTACAAGGAACCAACAGACATGGAAACATAGCAGGAAGAAAGCTTATGAGGTTTGAAGAAAGAACTATAGGCAACTAAATAGAAAGGCTTCCCCAGAGAAGACCCTGATAGTTGGTTTTCCCATATAAAATGATCAGCCCTGAGATTATATACATGCAGGTAACATAATACGGACTGAGGTGTTTTTATTCATGTATTTGAAACACAGCAGTAGTGTGAGGGCATGAGGTTGGAGGGAATTTAGTTTTTGTCTTTAAAGCAATGGACTCTAGAGAGAGTTTAAGAAAAAGTGTGATTTAAAAACAAGCCATTTAGTTACTAATGCTAAGCAGAGTACTCTAAAGGGAGACTGCAGGGGCCTGGCCTGACGTAGGTAACACCCTAGAAGCTTAAGCCTTATATATTTTAAAATACTTTATCTACATATAAATATATCTGCCTGTATGTGTGCATGTATGTACATGTATGTATATGTATATAAGTAACAACAATTAAAAGAAAACAAGGACATAAAGTTGAGGAAGAGAGTATTAAGGGTAAATGTGAGGGATTAATGTATAATTAGCAGGAGAAAGGATAAATTATAATTTAAAAAAAAAAAGGCTTTAAAGAGACTCTTAGCTAAACTCAGTCTCTATAGCCACTGAACAAAAATCTAGAGATAAGGTAAAAACAAATGTTGTGACTTAAAATAAATGTTAAGATGTCAAGGTTAAGACTGCAAGGTTGGAAGCAAAGCACTGAGGAAGGTAAATAAAGAGGTTTGAAGCTAGACATGGGACAAGCTAGCTTACCAGAGCAGAAAGTAGATAAGATCAGGCTGACTAATGTGTGATTATAATGCCAGTTGCCTCATACCCCAGACAGGAGAAATCTGTGCTCACTCTGGCTGATCAAGGTAGAGATGGGACACTGCTTCGGCACAGAATTTCCTGCTTAGTGTCTATATGTTCTAAAAGTGCTTCTGCAGAAGCCTCTAGGCTGTTCTGCACCACAGGCCTGCTCACTCCAGCCTCCCTTTAGAATACCCTCAAGATCTGCTAACTATACTACTGCTTTACTAAGCACACGTCATCTTAAACTGCATCCAGATTGAGTGGATTCCCTCAAGAAGACAAACAATAAACTACCCCACACCACAACATCCAACACACTATTGTTGCATTCCAAAGATCTGAATTGCCCTTGGGCTTCAATCTGTCTGTCTGTCTGTCTGTCTATCACCTATCTATCTATCTATCTATCTATCTATCTATCTATCTATCTATCTATCTATCTATGCATCTATCTATCCATCTATCACCTATTTATCTATCTATGTATCTGTCTTCCTTCCTTTCTTCCTTCTTTCTTTCCTTCCTTCCTTCCTCTCTCTCTCTCTCTCTTTCTATCTTTCTTCCTTTCTATTCCCGCTTCTCTTCTTATTCCCTCCCCATCACCCACAACCTTCTTCTCCTCTCTATCAACTCGTTTCTCTTCAGAAAACATCAAGCCTACCATAGATACCAACCAAACATGGCATATGAAGTTGCTGTAAAACTAAGCACCTCCCCTCTAAGGCTGGACAGGGCCACACAATATGAGGAAAGGTGTACCAATGCAGACAAAAGAGTCAAAGATAGTTTCTGTTTCTGCTGTTAGAAGTTTCAGAAGAAGACCTAGATATGCAACTGTAACATATGCAGAGGGTATAGATCAGAGACATATAAGGCTCCCATGTTGCCAGTCTTGTCTTTATGAACCCTACGAGGTTAATTGTGTCTAAGGTTTGCTTGTGGTGTCTTTAATCCCTCTGGCTCCTACAATCCTTCCTTTCTCGCTTCCAGAGGATCTGTCAAGCTCTGCCTAATGTTTATCTGTGGATCTCTGCATCCATTTCTATCAGCTGCTAGATGAAGCCTCTCTGATGACAATTAAGCTAGGTAGCAACCTATGAATATAACATAATAATGATAGCGATGATGATAATAATAACAATGCAGCTATTAAACAAATAATGTAATAAAATATGTCCTTGGACATGTTGGTCTCCTTAAAAAGTGCAGGATTGGAACAATATTCTATCTTTTTTGTAGGCATCTACATTTCACTTAGTACATTACTTTCTTTTTCACTTAGAACTAGACATTTTATACAGATGGGTATTTATTTAGATAAATAAAAACTTTATATTTTTAAATTGCGAATTTTCAAGCTAACTGAATATGCTTACATTTTAAAAACAATGTCATCCCATTGAAATAGATGAGTAAAGCAATCTTTAAACCATAATGTGGGCTTATTCAAAGTGCTAGCAGTCATTGGAAATCGTTGAAAGACTGTCTTTGTCTTAACATCATATATTTTATGGTTTTGTGTTTGTATTACTTCTCAATAAATATATTTAAAATATAAAAGCCTAATATTTATATATTACATTATGCATATATCAAAGGAAACTTTGTTCAAGGTAACCAAATTAAATAAATTAGCATATTATATTATGCATACCTCAAAGGAAAGATTATTATAAAGGTAACCAAATTAAATATATTGATGTCACATTACAGAACTACAGCACTCTCAGTTGCTATTGTTTCTTGGATTTGGTTTTGCAGTGGCAGCTCTCTATTTGGAATGTGGCTGCAAAAAGTTAGCATCTTTTTTTAAAACCTTAATTAATGCTCATTTAGCATAATTTATGTCTTCAAACAAAACAAACACCAGACCTATGGATCAGAGCAGTAGGATCTGAGAAGGTCACGGTAACAAGTGTGAGCTACTTGTTGGCCTTAGAAATTCTTGATACAAAGGTCAGACTCACCTTATGTCAACTCACATTTAAACCTTCATTAGGTATGTATGGCAATGCCCCAGAAATCTTCTCACTTTTTTTTTTTCATTTCTACATTACTGAATATGTTTGTTTATGGGCACACATTCAAGAGGCTATTGAGAAACAAACAAACAAAAAATAGTTTTGTGGTTTTATTCAGTTCTTCCTAGATTTGAACCTTCATAAACCAGAAGCAAAACTGTCCAAAATCTACACAAGATGTGAAATAAATACTTAAGAGAATGGATGACTTTCAAATTCTTCAGAGATACAGATCTGTCTTGAGTATAAG
The DNA here is from genome assembly GCF_011762505.2 of Arvicanthis niloticus. Classification (NCBI taxonomy): domain Eukaryota; kingdom Metazoa; phylum Chordata; class Mammalia; order Rodentia; family Muridae; genus Arvicanthis; species Arvicanthis niloticus. The sequence goes on from NC_047659.1 coordinate 20,170,740, forward strand.
ACACAATCAGGAGTTCAATTTCAATACTAAAGGCCATACAAATTTCCACTTAGACACACCACGCAACCTCTTCTGCCAAAAAAAAATGCCGAATGCAATAATATAGATGAAGCACACACACATATAGTCACAATCACCAATGCATCTCACACATTATTGCACTACTTGTTTAACACTGACATCATTACATTTTATTTCACTTCCAGTTGGATAAGTCAGTCAATGAGAATATATATGACAAGTGATTAAAACTTTATTCCAATCATGGGTTTAGATAAATTTAAAATAAATATACATTAGGTATATATTTTTGTAATTATCTCTATACATGTTATATAAACATTTTCTTTTGCATGGGCAAAGAATTTATTCCTCTTAAAAATTGAAATGCTGGAGATGTATAAACTCTCATTCTCATTCTTGTTTTAGAGCAAAATACAAATAGAAATTATTAACCATCAACTATGATGTGAGTTCCATGAGTTATTATCTCTAATAAAATAAAGAAAGCATGTGCATAGAGTGTTGAACAAATTTTGGAAATAGCAAGCATATCATTGATTTTACTAGTATCTATTGTATTGATTTTGTAAAAATAAAGTAAGAATATAGCATTTGGATATCAGGGATAAATAAAACATAACTCTTCCTTCAAGTAGTAGGCCACATCTAAGCCAGAGTTAACTACAAAAAAAAAAAAAAAAAAAAAAAATCATGATTGCTACACAACAAACAGCTCCAAAAGAGGAAAAAAATGTGGAAAGGATTCACACCTACATTTAATAACTCAAAAAACTAGGAATTAATTATTTTACTTACTAAGCATCTAAAACAGTCTGTGTCATTTCTGAAAAAAAACATTTCACATGGAAGTACCATAGAATCTTCGTAATATAGGAATGTAACACACAGAATATAAAATGCAAACATTCCTACTCATGCAAGTGCTTTGAGATTAAGTCTCACAAGGGGTATAAGCAGGCCTGCATAAATAATATTAATGATTCTGAGGACTTGAACTGCATCATTATAATGACCATATTCCCCTTAGTTTAATTTTAACATTTTTTAAAAACAAAACTTGACATTTTAAGTCAGTGAGAGAGACTCATTGCCGCATGGAATACATTTATCTGTCCTAAATGCCATAATTACTGGTAAAACTCTGCCAAGGAAGTAACTCCTTGGGGACTGCATAGGTACATCGCTTTCCAAGACACTTGGGAGCTATTTAGTGAACTGCTTGACTGATTTATGCAGTGGATTGCTCAGTAATGGTCATTAGCATATCACTCATTGTAGAAAATGAACTTGCATCCCCCTTGCTGTGGTGAATTAGGGGGAAGAGTAAGTAGCTGCTACACTGTTGGTGATTGACCTATGCTGTTAGTTTGGGACCACACCTTCAGGAAAGGTTTTCCTTTCTTTTCAAGTGGTAAATTAAAGATTATGCCATTTTAAAGGTAGAAGAACTTAAGTATCTTCTGAACCAAAATCTCCTTTTCAGAGAAAAAAAAATCACCCTGACTTTACCAGATGTTGTAAAGCTCATTAGATTCGGTCTCCTACATCACTTTCCCTTAAGTTTTGATATTTATCTCCAATGGGGTTTCAAACTACTTTTCATTAAAATGCAAATGCTTGTCATTAAACACTCAACCATTCCTTTTAGCTTCCTAGAGACCCAGTGTGTTTTTTCCAGCTTTGAGCTCTTCAATATACTGTAATGTTGTCTCTGGAACTTCCAGGGCCAATACACACAAACATGGCTGCACATGTAGATGTTACTTGTGTGAGGGTGGATTAAATGGAAGAACACATATACCCTATAGGTTTTTTTCTCTCATACAGTTAAAGGATTTTTAATTTTTAAGGAAAGGAGTCAAAATAGGAACCTGAAAGAGAAGACATAGAAAATTGCTTTATTTCTTTAGGGGTTATGGAACTATTTAGATGGTTTATCTGATCCTGATTTAACTTTGGTACCTGGTATCTGTCTAGAAAATTGTCCATTTCATCTAGATTTTCTAGTTTTGTTGAGCATAGGCTTTTGTAGTAAGATCTGATTTTTTTTTTAAATTTCCTCTGTTTCTGTTGTTATGTCCCCCTTTTCACTTCTGATTTTGTTAATTTGGATACTGTCTCTGTGACCTCTGGTTAGTCTGGTTATGGGTTTATAGGAATGGGGGATGGGGAACTGAGAGTAGCCACCAGAAAGTCCAGATGTCAGAAAAACAAAAAGCTCCCAGGACCCAACAGGGATAAGATTAACTGTAAAGCCTAACAAAGGGGAGGCAAAACCTGTAGAGACCTTATCCAGAAGTTAGAAAAGGCTCCGCTGTTGTGGGATGGGGCCACCCACTCATCTCCAAATTTTTAACTCAGAATTGCTCATGTCTAAAGGAAATACAGGGACAAAGTGTGGAGCAGAGACTGAAGGAAAGGCCATCCAGAGACTACCCCTCTTGGGGATCCATTCCATAAACAGACACCAAACCCAGACACTGTTGCTGATGCCAAGATGTGCTTGTTGACAGGAGCCTGATAGAGCTGTCTCCTGAGAGGCTCTGCTAGAGCCTGACAAATACAGATGTGGATGCTCACAGCCAACTATTAGACTGAGCATGGGGACCCAATGGAGTAGCTAGGGAAAAGACTGAAGAAGGTGAAGGGGTTTGCAACTCCATAGAAAGAACAATATCAACCAACCAGACCTCCCAGAGCTCCCAGGGACTAAACTATAAACCAAAGGGTACAAATGGAATGACCCATGGCTCCAGCTGCGTGTATAGCAGAGGATGGCCTTTTCTGGCAAAAATGGGAGGAAAGGCCTTTGGTCCTCTGAAGGCTTGATGCCCCATTGTAGGGGAATGCCAGGGCAGGAGGTGGGAGTGGGTGGGTAGGTGAAGGAATACCATCATAGAAGCAGGAGGAGTGGGGGGCAATGAGATCCGGGGTTTGTGGAGGGGAAACCTGGAAAGAGCATAGCATTTGAAATGTAAATAAATAAAAATCCAATTTAAAAAAAACAAACAAAAAACCCAAAACCAAAATAAAAGCAAACCAAAACAAAACAAAAAAGGAAAACTACTGCTGGCACATGCTTAGCTGGCTTTCTTAAGCAACTCTGGACCATTTGTTTAGTGATGATACTACCTATAGTCGGCTGAAACCTCTTAAATCAATTAATTATTAAGAAAATTATATATACAGATGTCTACATGTTAATCTTCTATAGTCAACTTCTCTATTGATCCACTCTTCTCAGATAATTCTGGGCTCTGTCAAGTTGACAATTAAAGTTTGTTAGAACACAGTATGTATTTCCTATATAACATGAATAGAAAATATTTTCAAATAGTGATGACTTCAATATAGAGTCCACAGTGTACACACTGCAGTACTAGTTATGTGAGGGACTAGATTGACATAAACCTTACTTAAAAGAGTCATATGTCAGAATATATGGGCCTATTGTCTAATGATGTATGTATGGAATGGGTAGAGTAATTAGAAGATTACACAGCCAATTTGTTGTTATTTGTCCAGGGAATTGTTTCCCCTGTGACATGAATCCCAAAGAAGAGATAAAACTGTCTCAGAATATCAGAAGAGGGGCTGAAATGAAAAGATCACAGCCATTTCCAATGGGCAGAAGAGCAGTTAAATGAGATGTTATGTTACTTACATTTATTCAAATTTGAGATCCTCAAAAGTTGTTCAAAAGCCTAGATATAAACATGTTCTTTAACATATTAAGTTTAAACACTATTATTTTATTATAAAAATACTTTATTCTGTGGATTTTATGTGCCTGAATACTTGTCTGAATAAATCTCTGATTTTGAATTTTATTTTAAGACAAAATATGTATGTTGTACAAATATTGAAGTTTCAAAATAAATGGGGTTTTGGAAAGAAACTGTACCTACTATAAGAAGTTTAGAGTAGAAGAGCTATGTACATGCCACAGTAAGTAGAGTAATACAAGCTAAGTTGACATGCAGGCTATAAACGTTTCATTACTTCTCTTCAGTAAGACATGGGAACTGAGCAGGTATTTGAACAGACTAGTGGCCATATATCATTTTTTTTCTTCAGGAGGATAATTGGCATTAGAAGAAGGAGCAGGTGGACATGACAGGAAATGAAAATATTTATTTTCAAGATGTCTTTAACTTACACATGAAGGACAGGCTTGTGTTTCATTCTAAGCACATTCTAGTTTAGAACTAACATGCAGGCATTTCTTTGGTACTCCATGCATCTTGAGTTTATCAGTTCATCCACTTTGTAAGTAAAAATCATTCCTCTTACAAAACCTGGATTTTAGATATTAAGGGGCATTAAAGTATTTTAGGAAGAGAAAACAAGGCCTTAAAAAGTGACAAAATATACTGTTCAATCACTTGTAATTGTAAAGAATATAACAGAAGCAAAGACTATTCTTTCATTAACATGAGAAGCAAAGTGATAACTTTGTGCCTCTGAATGTTTGAGCCCCTTCCTTAATCCATGTAAGCCCTCAATTTTACATTTTCCATCAGACCTATAAAAGATACTCAGACTCATGCATAAAAGATCTCTTACTAAATCCAAGAAATGCTTATACAAGTATATTTCATATGAAGAAAAGAAATTTGAAATTATATTCTAAGCATTGATTATAGAAAGCATTAACTCCATAACTCAAAACTGATGTCAGTGTAGATCAACCTTGACACTGTATGGCAATCCAAAATCATCTTACGATATTGATTTGGCCACAAATCCTCAATTATAAAGTTTTAACTGCATGTGAATTTCTTGAAAGAATTTAATTTTAAAAGGAATAAATGAGCCTATTAACATGTCTCTCTCTCTCTCTCTCTCTCTCTCTATATATATATATATATATATATATATATATATATATATATATATATAATTTAATGCAGGCTAAGTAGCAAATCTACATATGATAAAAGTAATATAAATTTAGACTTTATTTTCTTACTTCTTTTTTAGAGATTTATTTTTTTATTCTGTGTATGGGTGTTTCTCTGACATACACATCTGTTGACTGCATGCAGGCACTGCATATGGAGGACAGAAGAGAATATTGGATGCTCTTAACTGGAGATACAGATAGTTGTAAGGCACCATGGGGATGCTGGAAAAGTGGATCCACTTCCTCTACAAAAGCAAAAATTGCTCTTAAGTGCTAAGCCATCTTTTCAGCTCCTATATTTCTCAATTAATACCACTGTCAATTATTTCCTGATAATGTGTTATATTTTCCCTTCTAAGTTACATCATTAAAACTTGACTTTGGATATACCTTTATTAACTCACTCAATAATGGGTGGATTTCCATTCCTCCACTACAAGTGACATTCAAAAACAGCAAAGGTGACCCCATAGGAAGACCAGCAGTCTCAACTAACCCAGACCTCTGAGATCTCTCAGACACTGAAACACCAACCAGGTAGCACACAGGAGTTGGTCTGAGGCCCAGACACAGACACAGCAAAGGACTCCCTGGCCTCTCCTCAGTGAGAGAAGCCATACAACCCTTGAGAGACATGAGGCCCCAGGGAGTGGAGAGACCTGGCCCGGGGATGGAGGTTTGGGGACATCCTCTTGCAGACAGTGGAAAAGAAGCATAGGATGAGGAATGTGAGGAATATGGATGGGCGGATGGGGAGGTGGGTATCGACTGGATGGTAAATAAAATAAAAGTCACAAAACAATGACAGGAATATACTTAATCATGATATATTTTTAAAGTCAAATAACCTACAGGGAACATCAGACACCTTATCAATAGTAAGTTGATTAGGCATTCTTAGGTACTCATTTCCTTTTCTTATTAGCTATTTCTAAACCTATACTTAATTTTTAAAAAAAGACTGGATTTCTTAGCTATGGTGTTACAACTAGTTTCCTTAGAAAAATGACACCTATTTTTTCTTTAATTTAGCACATTGTAGCTTTGATATTTTTTCTTTATACTTAAAAAGGGCAATATCTGATAAGAAAGTGAGGCATATCCTGTTTCCATGGACTTTGTAAGTGCAGCAAAGCAGATGATCACACTTAGCCATGCTAGCGCTGGACTTCAATCTTGTAGGCTCTGTTCAGCTAAGGATCAAAGCAAAATCAGAGGCCTGGATGTTGATAGCACATCCTTCTCACATAAGAATACACCAACAGACTACATATACTGTGGCTATCACATAAGAGCTAACCTTAATTTTAACTGACCTGAACTGAGAAGACAACTGATAAGCTTATCTAAACATGAGGTTTGGCTTGAGTATTTATGAAGTAGCAACTTAAGCACTGTCTCATGCCATGACATTAATTACAAGTACCGTTAGATTGTAATTGTTAGATTGTTGATGAGGATCAGTCAGTCCACAGGATTCACCCATGGTCACACAGGTTTCCACAGATAAATTTGTGAATACTGTGATCTTACTATACAAATTTCAGTCATAACATCACAAATCCTCTTGAGTGAAGCCGACAGAAACAAGAAAATCAGACAAAGGTGTTATCTGCTATAAAGTAAAAACATAATTTATATGACAAATGAAGTAGAAGAAAAGGTGTCCAAAAATGTAATAGATTAAAATATTCTATCAAATCTGAAAAATCATGGATTTTCCTGGAAATGAAAATATTAACATTAATAGCTAAAACATAATGGCATATTAATGTTAATTGTATAACTTATCAAACTTATATTGCTGTGAGATTGTGTCTTCTAGTAATTTTAGAAGCTATACCCATAAAATATCACTAACACAGTTGCTCAAAACTAAGCTGAAAATAGGATAATACCAAGAAGAACGGACATCTGGATGGAAAAGAACCCATGAGGTTTCAACTATACACAAAGAACTATAGACAACTGTTTTAGTAAAGGTTTCTATTCCTGCACAAGCATCGTGACCAAGAAGCAAGATGGGGAGGAAAGGGTTTATTCACCTTACACTTCCACATTGCTGTTTATCACTAAAGGAAGTCAGGACTGGAACTCAAGCAGATCAGGAAGCAGGAGCTGATGCAGAGACCATAGAGGGATAATATTTACTGGTTTCTCAGCTTGTTCTCTTAGAGAACCCAAGACAACCAACCTTTGATCACTAATGCCTTACAGGTGAATGTCCTGGAGGCATTTTCTCAAGGGTGGCTCCTTTCTTTGTGATAACTCCAGTTTGTGTCAAGCTGACACACAAAACTAGTAAGTAGAGCAGCCAAAGAAAGTTGAGAATTGGAGAGTTGAACTTCCTCAGGAAAGAGCACACCAATTGGTTGTCTAGTTCCAAACTTATTTCCACAAACCTACATATAAGTAGCATTATGTAAACTGAATAGGTTATATTTACCAACATACACATGCATGCATTCAATAACAGTTTTGAAAACAAGGCTGTTAATTTAGAAAGCAGAGATAGTTATATTGGAAGAAAAAAACAGAAAGCAGAACTGTTGTGATTTACAAAAAAAGATAATACAGAATATATGTAAAATATTCAAAATATAAAAATTAGGAGCAGCGTAGCCCAACATAAGGGCATGATGCCTGGCAAAGTTATTGGAAAGAAGCAGCAAATGCAACAAAAGCAGAGCTTAGAAAGAAGGAGAACATGAAAATATGGAAGCAAGTAATTATGCAAATTAGAGGAAGATAAAAATCATACATGAACAAGGTCCTTTGGAAGGAATCTTTGATAAAATTTAATTTAGATGTTTTAAGACTTTAGAGAGAAAAAGACTCCAGGTTTCCTATTGGTCAAAACTTATATAGATGGTATAATTTATTTCACAATGGTAATTCACAATGCTAATTCACAATGGCAATTGGAAAGAAAATGCACCTCAGGACACTGGCATAAACTGCACTGCTGTAGAAAAACTGATTTGTGTAGAGAGTTTGTCTATAATTAATAAAAGGTAGACAATTTCTAACTTTGAAAATGAAAACAAAAGATGCTGGAACAACAGCCTCAGAGACATATAAAAATATAAGTACTCACAGAGGAAAGCGAGATATTTTAAAACCAATAAAACAAATATTCAGCATGTCTTTAAAGAAAAGAAATATCATCAAACAGCCTCATTCTTTACAATACAGTACTCAGTCATTAAGAATGTCATACAGCCAGGTATAGTAGGCAAGTATAAATCCAAGCAGCTGGGAGACAAAAACACTCACACCATACTGAGTTCCAAATTAGTTAAAGAAGGGTACAGAGTGAATAGGATCATGTCTCACAAACAACAAACCCACTAAAAATGAGACAAAATGATGCACAAATTAAATAAACTAGATAAAGTTAGTGTTCTCATTCTTTATTTAGGAGGAATATAGATTTAATACTAACACATAAAACAAGTGTAGACATTTTAAAAATTCTAATATTAATCTTAAAGGTTCAGGGAGTAACTGTAATTGTAAACCTGGGAGAGAGAGAGAGAGAGAGAGAGAGAGAGAGAGAGAGAGAGAGAGAGAGAGAGAGAGAATGAAAACTCACAATCTGCAAAATAAAACACAATAAACTAATCAGCCATAGAAACAGTCTCAGGGCAAATGTGATGTGGTGTACCAGAGAGGATTTTAGAAAGATTCTTGCTATTTTGTTAAACAGGAGATGTATCCGTAATATTTAGAAAAAGAAATATGAAAAAAATATTTTCAAAGACCCAGCAGACAATGATTAGACTAAAAGCATTCTATATTAGTGGACACAAGGTGAGCCTTAAAATACAAAGACTATTACCAAAAAGTTTCAGTTTAGAACAAACATTTCACAAAATAAATCAGAACAACATTGGCTTTACTCAAATCATGCAAAAGTTTTTACATGTAAAAGTTTAAATTAACACACAAATGAATGTAGAGAGAGCAACATTATTGCATTGGTGCATATTAAATACTTTCTCACCAAATAATGAATGAACTTCCTAGAAAAAATGAAGGGAGGATGTCTTGAATGACTGAACTTCAAATTTGCTAGTGTAATAAATATTTAAAAATCAATGCAATAGCTTAAAACTCTACCTAAGACTACTGGAGGATTTAAGATTAATAACTAATATATTTTATTATATTTTCCCACATCACAAAAGATAAATCATTACATTTTAAATGATTGAAAATGTTTGATATAATTCCACAGCCATATTTTATTTTATAAAATTTACCAATCTACCAAGAAAAATCTACAGTGGAATTATATAAACCGATATAAAATCTCCAAGAAACAGCATCAATCAACATTTTCAATAAAGAAATAAAATAATGGCTTTTTGAAAATCTACCCAAGCCTTCAAGTTCTGAATGTCTCTGTATGTAAATAAATACAAGTGTATGCAGGTACATGTGTATGGGCACATGTGTGCAAGGATGAGAAGCCAAAGATCAACTTGGGGTGTATTTTTTCAAGCTCTGTCCTCATGATTTTGTTGTTGTTGTTGTTTGTTTTGGTTCTTTTTTTTTTTTTTTTTTTCTGTCAAAGGGTATTTCCTTGACCTTCAGCTCAGTGATTTGGTGATGTGGCTGACTGGCTGTCTAGGTCCAGAGATGATGCTATCTCTACCTCCACAGTGCTAAGATTACGAATGTGTATCACCACACCCGGCTGTTTTACATGGGTTCTGGGTGTCTAAATTAATGAAAATTTAACTCGGGTCCTCACATGTAAATAGCAAGCAAAATATCTTCCTGACTCCCAAACCCATGAAGTTCTGATAAGAAATCCTTACAGAGGTTAATTAGGCAGGGCAATTATTTAAGACATCAGTTGAATGAAAGAGACAAGCTGGTCACTTATAGTAAAGGATATGATTACAAAGAGGATCTGATTTAAAATACTAAACGTTGAAGATTACAATTTAGATACTACATTACAGTCATATTGAATTTTAAGTACATATTCAAAAATTATGCCATCTCATATTCTGTAGATATGTAGCAAACATTTATAGCACTATGACAATGCTGGTGAACTCCCTTCATCTGTTACTAAAGCTATAAGGTGAAGCAAATTGGAGTAGAGTTATAAGGAGATTTTCACGAAGGGATAAGTATGTGTGGACACAGTGAGAGGGTGACAACTTGCTGCCTTGTTCTAAGAATTGAATTGCAGGCTCCAGAAAGGTGAAAAAAATGTCTAAGTAGGATTTGCTATAGCAGCTATACATATCAATGCATATGGTAATTCTGTTCAATATTTTGTGAGCTGCTGCCAGTCTCTCATACACAAAGGCTATAATGTTTTATTTCAAATGATACTCCCTGAATGCATTTTCCTCATTTGCATAACTCCCAATAGATATTTTATATATTTATTAATGATTTCAATACTGATTTCAGTATCCGTGAAATATTAATTTCTATATGTATATGAAAATAAATATGTAAACTGATATAGTTACAAATTTCATAATATTTATATTTACTATTATTTCTTTTTTATATGTATTTAATTGTCGTATATGTATGTGTAGTATGTATTTATGTGTCATTCTCCTGTGTGTGAGGGGGATACATGCATGCAGCAATGAGATATAGGGTTTGAAGAACAACACTGGGTGTCAATCCTTGCTGTCCACCTTGTTTAAGGAATAGTCTTCTGTTGTTCAGTATTGCATACAGCATCTTAGGTGACTCATGAGCATCGATGGACTGCCCTGTGTCTCCTTCCCACTAATGCATCTGGATTCATCCATGGTGTAGAGTATTTTATACTGTTTATACCTTCACAGCACACGTGGCTACTCTAGAGAAAATGGAAAGAAGGTACTTGTTTTAAAAAGCGTCAAAGGTCCTGAATGGAAGACCAAATACAGTAGCCAACTAAAGTTCAGTAATGCACAGATAACATTCCAAGAATTTTGCATGTATAAATCACCATAATTAAATATATATTCATATGTCCTCAATAAACTTGAAAAAGATCTGGAAAAATATTCAGAACTTATACAGAATACATTTATTGAAATATTATAATACAATATATATTAAACAAGTAAGTCTTAACCAAAGAGAGGAGATTTATCTTGTACCTCGAACAAAATGTTCAATGTCATACAAATTCATTCACTGTTTCAAGAAACAAATTCCAAAGACGTGAGGTGTGTGTGTGCACGCTTATATGTGCAACCATGCACATAAGCACCACAAAACTGCTACATGAATGTATTTTATTACTAATGAAATGAAGAATGTATGTAAATTCAAAGTAGACACTATTGCATAATGCTAAATCAATAGATGGTAATGCCTTTCTGGAATATTCTTGGACTTAAAATTTCTGAGCAAGAGTTGTAAAGATAATTCAGACATGGTATTTAAGTGCTGGCCATGCCGGCTGGCTGGCATTTGTGCTCAACAGAATAATCAACTTCTGGTGAGCACTCTAAGGATGCTGCCAACTGACTATTGGTGAGACAATAAGCCCATCTGACTTGGAATTCCTCAATTATCATGTCCTGACAGGTGTGTTTTTGATCTGCAGCACCCGCCTCCACCAAAGCCAGGCATGCTTGTTTCTAAACAAGATTGACTGGTTCTTTAGGTTGTATGCCTTTGAGTAAAGTAAACAGCAATCTGAGAATCAATGAGATTGCACAGGAAGGGTGGCAGTAGCCTACAACCAGGGTGCTGTTGGTGAATTGTACATTTATTAGATCTCCTTAAAACAGGGCAGTTGATGTCGGCCAGTTAAAGTTCCCTCTTCGCAGTGCCCTGGCCCAGAATCCATTTCTCTGAGAATACACTCTGAGAAGAAAATACAGACTAGGGCGTTTGCTTATTTGTTTGTTTTGTTTTCATTTATATTTTGAGAATTCCAATGTATGTAGTTGTAGGAGTGTAAGATTGTACAAGCTTAACAGAGGAACTGTAGAGGAGAGCTTCAACACCAGATACCTCAGATGAGGACAGCATGGATTGCTTCCCTCTCCTCTCTCAACCTGGTGCCATGAAATCAGTGGCCCAACTATCAACCCTAGTAATGGTTTAGTAACCTTAGAATTATCAGACTTCACTCCTGAATTGATATTATAAGGTTTTCCCTCTGTATCTCCAAAACCCAGGGTACATAGATGAAATATCTTCCAATACCTCTGCCATGACCAATTGTCGTTATGACACAAACCCTGTCCCAGAGACCCTATGCAGTCACCCAGGGGCATAAATACCCTCTTTTACCCTCAGTACTGTAAATCTGAACTATTGCTGGCTGTGTCTCTTTGTCCTCAAACTACACTCACTTCAGGCCCTTCATTGCACCTGCCTGCTCTTGCTAAGCTTTCTTCCCTCCAGTGCAGCCCAGAGTGCAATAGGCTGGCTACCCCAAGGGAGAGAAGAGGACCCAAAGAGAAAGTAATGTATTTATATCATTCAACTCACACTCCTCAAATTTTTACTACACACACACACACACACACACACGTGTGTGTGTGTGTGCATGCATGTGTGTGCATGAGCGTGTGTGTCTGTATGTGTCTGTATGTGTGTTTGTACATATATAGCATAACACATATAACATGTGTGTCTCTGTGTGTGCATGTGTGTGTACTTTCAGAAACCATATTTGCCCTTAGCTGTTCTTCTAGGAAGTCTTGTTGGAATCCCCCTACCCATGTTGTCCCACCAATTAATGTCATCATTTTATTTACTGCTTAAACCTTTATAGTTTATTTATTTATTTACTTTATTGGATGCTTTATTTATTTACTTTTCAATTGTTATCCCCTATCCCGATTTCCATTTCAGAATTTTAAAGTAGAGTTTAAGCTCATTTTTAAGATCTTGTTTTGACAACTCTGCTGCAGAGATTTTTTTTTTTTTGGTATGGCTTTCCTATAATATATAGAAGACATTATCTCACAGCAGATGTCCCTTACATGTCTTCTTGTCTTTACAATCTGTGGTCCCTTCTGTGATGCTCCCTGGGCCTCAGATATAGGGGTAGTGTTGTAAATATATCAATTGACAATGGGTACACAAGTTAGGTATTATCTAAATTTGACCAGTTGTACCTTTATATAAACATCTTCCTCTTGTGAATAAAGCTTTGATGGGGGCTGAGAGCTACATTTATTGGTGGGTATAAAGAAAATAGTTAGGATGAAGATAGAAGTTTTTCTGGTTTAGTGAAGTGGCTAGAGTAGTTTCTTCTCTAGGGTCTTTGATCTCCAAAGCCATGGGTAATTGGGTAAGTTTATAGTACCACACAAGAAGTCCTCCCACTCCCACTGAGTGGTCCTTACATCCATTTTGGTGTCCATGTTTATACCAGTGTATAAGTGCCACTATTGTACCCTTTGTGGTATCTTGTCATACTGATCATTGTTCCTAGGCATTACACCAAGATCCAGTACTGTTGGTTAATTTTAATAATAATACATACAGTTAATTACTTTACCCCCTTGGTAACTTACATAGCTCCTTCATGGACCATGAGAGGTAAATCTTGAAAAGGAGACTTACAGGTCAGATCCAACTTCCTTCCTCCAAGTTATCTGCCTAAGTGTTAGTGTCTAGAGCAATAGAGTCTTGTCTTCAATAACAGGGCATCAAAATTTGCCTATATTGTTTTGAGGATCTGCTATACTTCCATGACCAACAACTCAAGACGAGGTTTCTATGCCTGGTACTGGAGAATAGCTAAAGCAGAAACAGTTTTTAAAAGAGCAGATGGCTGTAAAGGGGTCTTCTCTTACCTGACACCTTGTGAAACAAACCTGAAATGACAATTCAGTCAAACCAAACTGATTTCTATTTGTATTTGTCAAAAACAATTTTAAACATTGTTTCAGATGGTCGGTACCTCCTGGAATTATTGTGTGTAGCTGCTTTTAACAAGGTGTTCCTGTTTGCTGTATTTATTAAGAATCAAGATTTTGGGCAGCATTATTATGTTGATAGTTGACACTGGATGGTGACGTTTTATATGAGGTTGGAGCTGTAAGTAGGAAAGGCCATGCACCATTTAGGAAATGACACCCTTTCTTTGCAGTCCATCAGAATGACCTCCAAATACAGACAAGCAGCATTAGGCCAGGACTATCTATGGACATCTCAGGCTTGATTTTTTTTATTTGAATTTAACCTTCTAGTGTTTCCCTGAAAGTTATCTTGAATAACAACTAGAAATGAGGCCATGTGACAAGCTCAGGTTCATAGGCATTTTACTAAGCAGTAGATTGTGAAAGTGGAAAGTTTCCTAGACTTGTAATGAAAACAGGTAGAGAAAGAGTTCATGAGCTTAAACTCTACTTTAAATTTTATCTTACTTACTACCTTTGTTTGTTTTTAAGACAATTATTTTAAAAGTAGAGTTCATTTTTGATATGCACAACCTCTAATTAACCTCTCTCTTTATCAGGTAGATTCTAAGTACTTAGTTTTCTTGCATCTGTAGCTATTCCAAGGTGTTATAACAATGTGTCTCAGGCTTCAATTTTTTAAAATGGTTACAGTTTGCATCTTGCTTTCAGAAAGCGTTTTAATGTAACACTTCTCCTTTTCACCCCCTGCTAAGTAAAATAAATAGACTCACATTAGGGTTCTGACCTGTTTAAGAGTTTGCTTTCTAAACCCCATTTCTTTACATAGGTAATAATAGGGTTATATTTAAATTACCAAACAGTACCTATGATTTTCCATTAGCCCAGTGACATTCTTCATCTGGTAGACCATTCTCTTGACTTACATTAACTCCTTCATCCATAACTCATGGGAACACCCAGTATTGAAAGTCACTAAAGAAACACCATCTATTACAAAGTGTGTTAATTCACTGTCTGTTTACTCTAACGGAGAGAGCTCCAGCTTTTCTATAGCTAAAGTGTTTTGAATAGAAAAGAAGGTTGGTCTTACCACTCCAGCATCCTAATGATACTCCCTCCCACTCAGGGAGAGACAGTGACACACCAAGGAGGGTGGAGGTTGAGGCAGTCTACCTAAGCAGGGAGGAAATGCTAACGCTGGCCTTATTTAGAATTGCTCACAGATGGCGATGGTAAAACAGTAGAACAAATTTACCTGGGTTTTATGTTGCCATTCAATACTCCAGAGGAAGTGTCCCCTGTGATTGGGAAGCTACTAAAAGCCATCATATCAGTTTATTAACTTCTTAAATGTTACAGCCTTAGACTATGACAGCACTACAGATTCTTTCTTCCCTTTCAGAATTTTATGGAAATGGATTCCAATTCCATAAAGAGTGCAGACCTGGCTGGAGAGGTTCATCAACCCACAGACAGAGAATCTCAAATGGCAGCTTGTTCTTGCATCCTGGGCTATGTTTGGATTTTGACACTGAGTTACAAACTTCCAAGTTGTAGAAGTTATCCACCCACAACATCACCAGATGGGAGAACAGAATGAGGATTGAACAAATTCAAAAGTAGATGTCAGAGCAGCTGAACAGATAAGCAGGGATAAAAGACATCTTTTTGATTTGAGTTTAAGGAAACCCAAGGAAAACACAGGCATGTATGCACACATGCATGCACAGATGTATATGTGCACATGAATGCCTTTATTTGATGTCAGTTTGCTTTAACTAGTTTATGCTCCTTGTTAACAAGTCTAAACCAATGAAAATGTGTTACATTTTAGTAGTTTAGTTTTACTTTTCATAAGATATAACATTTCTCTATATTTGAATGATTTATTATTATTTCACTGAAACTGATGTTTTCCAGTTTAGTTTGTACTGGCAATCCATAATTGTCCTAAATTATTATTACTTTTTTAAAAGTCATTTTTTTCCTTTAAAAAATATTTTATTTATTCATTTATTTACACTCCAGATTTTATTCCTCTACTTGGTCCATCTTCTGACTGTTCCACATTCCATACCTTCTCTATACCTCCCTGTCTGTCTGCATGAGGATGTACCCACCCCCTACCTCCTACCCAACCAGACCTCTAAATATCCTGGGGCTTCCAGTCTCTTGAGGGTTAGGTGCATGCAGATTGAACACAGACTCAGCAGTCCTCTTCTGTATATGTGTTGGGGGGCCTCATATCAGCTGGTGTATGCTGCCTGGTTGGTGGGTCCAGATTAATTGAGACTGCTAGTCTTCCTACTTAGTTGCCCTCCTCCTCACCTACTTCCAGACTTTCCTTATTTTAAACTCAGCTATTTTTTTCTTTAATTTTTGACTCCTCATCACAAAGTCAGACAAAAATCAGTATAGTTCATCTGTCTCCTAATCATTAAAATAGCAAACAAATATCTATACATTATATTTCATGAGTGAATGAATATACAAATGCTATGTTAATTGATTTTCTTCTGTTTTCAAAAAGAGTAGAATCACGGTTGAGGTTACATATATTTATGGTAAGGCAAAAAAAACTGTTTAATCCACTTACTGTCAGATTTAAAAGGCAAAATCTACTGTAGTTCTCAGGGTCATGGTAAAGACACTGGCCAAGTAGTACTCAAAACCAGCATCAAACTCCAGGGCTTACTGTGCCCTTGACTCTCATGGCTGCGCCTTTGATTGGGATTTCAAGACTCTGAATGTACCTGACTTAGAGCCCATGTCATGGGCTTGTCTTAGAGCCCATGTACAATAAAACTGAAAATTTTAGTGTAAACAGAATAATATGTAGACCAATCCAGCAAAATGTTTTAAAGAAGAGAAGATCTCAATATGAAGTATAGTTTTCATAGATATATGAATTAATTATGGCAAGGCAATCATAATACAAAAATCAAGACAGACTAAAGCTAAATAACCAGAAAACTAGGGATGCTTGCAGAATGGTTGGGAGTGTATTGTGAGCATGACTTTTAAAAGCCTTTCATAAATCTAATAGCCACTATACTCAGTGATGCTTGTGATAGTAACACAGGAATAAAACCTTACATGAATGGGCAGTCTGCTTTTCCTTGTTTATTCTCTTAATTTCATGTTACTGCTGGCTTTATGTTCTTAATCACTATGGTACTTAGAAATTCCACCACAATCCATTGTAAAATTACCTCATAGTGGCTTAAAATAAACCAGAATATCAGCTATTCACAAAGGCACAAACTGCTTTCCTGTGAGTGAAAAGAAACTGTAACATTAGAAGGGAGGCCACTGAAAGACAGAGTTGTACACTTCCTTCTTCACTGGGCAACTTTACATTGGAAGAGAAAAACAGAAAAATAGATCTCTGCACATCTCATGCCTTTCTCCTCTGTTTCTTCTCATTCTCTGATGAGACTACATATTTTAACTATGTTTCAGTAGGAACTTGGAGACTTATTTTGTAAATTCTTAAGAAGGCAGAAAAGTTCTCTCTATGGATTCAACACTGAATATAAGAAGATCAGAACTGAGAAGGTTTGAAATTGAAAATATGAAAAACCTAAACCATAAACAAAGAATCAAAGAAACAGTTTGAAGAAACAGGTTTTTGAAAAGAGGGTATTGAGTGTCTACATTTATAAGTTAATTTTAGTTGTAGGTATGGGTTATAAGTATTAGGATAATCTTTTCATTTATCTATATCTACAAAAAGTATTTTATAATTTTGCTTATAATTAGCTAGAATGAGACATTTCCTTTGTGATAAATATTATATTCTAAATTGAGTAGGCAATATTTTAAAATTTAATCATAGATCTCATTAATAATATTTTAAATATATGCTATTTTATAGGACTTTACAGTAATAGTTTGACAGTAAAATGGAGTTTTTAAAAATTCCATGGATATTTTAAAACATGAATGAATGGTGGTCAGATAACAATGTGAAATGTGGAATGCAATGATATACCCATGATGCCAATGAAACATAGTCTTATTTCTTTTGTTTTTAAATAAAAATTTTAAAATTATGTTTCCATTTCTACTCCTTTCTTTTTGAGTTGAAGTGTAATTTGCTATTTAACTTTAGCAGGCAGTAATTTATGAGGGAAAAATAGAAAAAAATAGCAATAGACAAATGTAACCAAAAATTAGTACTAGATAATGTTTGGCACCTAGCAATATATTAACTTGTCTAAATCTTTGAAGCAAAAATAGAATTCTGTTTTTTTCTATAATCACAGTAATTTTTTTTGAAGTATTAAAGCTTAAAAGCAAGGAAAAGCTGAATGGGAGAAACCCCAAAACCAAATGTGTTAATTCCAGAATCCACTTCTTAACAGTAGTGTGAAATAATGCTAATACCGTTATGCAGTTGTGCTTGTTTGTTCTCTATAGACAAAAGCTATCCAGAAACAAACACACGCTCAGATGTTCTCACATCTTCTTTGTTGCTGTAATCCTTACAGTTATCCTTTTGGCTATTCAACTCATTAACTCTGAGTACCAAAATTAATTTTGGCTAGCATTATATGAACAACAAACTATCAAAACTTAAATGTTTAATTAACAACTAGTTATGATTTCTATAGTTGTCAAGTGAAGGTATTAAAAAATGAAGTAAAATGAAGATTTAAGCATTTTTTTTAAAGGGTGGATGAATACTTGTGATAGTTCCTACTGAAGTGCCAGCTGAGAAGAAGCAATATTTGATTTAGTATCACTTCACATTTCTTAGGGACAAATGGATTATTGTTACATTTTCTTAATAACCAAGAGAGTCCATATGGTTTTCTATTTTAGACACCAAATTGGTTTTCACTATAAACAACTAATATACAAATACAGCAGAAATTAGTTCTCTTGCCAATGATGCCCTGGCTCCTTTCTGCAAAGAGACTCACCAATTAAAAATTATCACTCTGTTAATGGGGCATGCGAGATATTTTACATCTGAAAATATTGCTGGGTACTCCATGTTAAGTGAGTTTTGAAGTCAAGGGATTTTGAGACACTGTGTAAAGATTTAAGTAGGAAGAAGGAAGGAAGAAAGGAAGGAAGGAAGAAAGGAAGGAAGGAAGGAAGGAAGGAAGGAAGGAAGAAAGAAAGAAAGAAAGAAAGAAAGAAAGAAAGAAAGAAAGAAAGAAAGAAAGAAAGAGAGAAAGAAAGAAAGAAAATGGCTGGACAATGACCTCCTTGAGTATATTTCCTAAACACAGAATAGAACCATAAGACCTTGGGAAGCATCACTATGAAGCCAACCTCCATACAGTCAGCTATACATTGAATTTATGTATACTTCCTATTGGTCAGCACAACTAAAAACATCTTAACTTAACACACAAACACATTGTTGTTAAACGATATTGATTATGCCAAAGATCTCATGTTATTAGTGTGTGTGTGTGTCTGTGTCTGTCTCTGTGTGTGTGTTTAAAAATCTCATGAAATTTAAAAGTTTACTCTTTTTAAAATTATCAATCTCTTTTAAAAGTCCAACATAACTTAGTAAAAGTTCTTTAGTAACTTACTTGCATGCATTGCCCACCGTCTAATGCTTGGCTCCTTTTTAGAAATAGGTAGGTAAGTAAGTAACTAAGTAAGTACGTACCTACCTACCTAACTAAGTAAATAACTAAACAAATAAATAAAGTTCAAAAACCCTCTAGTATAGGCTCCAGTAAAACCAACATAAAAAAAATATTTCTTATTCCAAAATGGAATGTGATTAGATAAAGCAAAACTAAGTATACCACGAGTAACTTCTTGTCCTATGTCTAGGACTTGCTTATGATAGGTTGGAATTCAAAGGACTGTGTGTAGGCCGTGAAAGGACAGCATGGTTTCTGTTTGAGCACCAGGCTAAAGATGGCCTGAGACCCTGCAGGTTGGAGACCTCACAGGTTTCCCTGCAAGGGACAGCATACATTTCACCATGCTCCCAGACTCTAGGCTCCTGACCTCCATTCATCTGTACCTTTCAGGAACATAGAACAATGACCAGTAGTTCCTCCACAGGTAGAGGGCATGACTACAGGCCACAGAGATTTAAGATAGATCTCCATATTAATGAGATACCTAAAGGCCAGAGGGAGTAGCTAACTAAGCATTCCTTTGCACACCCACAACCTTGCAAAAGGTATTTAACCTCAGGCTTTCCCTGAGAATACCAGGGTATAGTTTTCATTCATTTTCCACCATGACAATAAATATCTTCAGACTATGGACTATCTTCTTAGGGACCCACCATGGGAAACCGTGAAGAAGGTTTTCAACTACAGAGCTGCCACTTAATATCCTGCCTACAACCTCTCTATGCTTCCAGCCATGGAGGCCACAAACTCAAGCAAGCGAGTGAGCCAGCCAAGTTATTTGCAGTGACCAAGAGTTTCATCCCCACAGGATGCTGCCAGAGCTTCTCCTCCTCCCCACAGGACCTCAGAATATGTTTCCCACCCTGGGAGTGGAGTCCTGTGGCTTCACACAGCCAGACATCTGCCTGGTGCCAGCATGGGGTGAGCACAGTTTTAGAAATTAAACGTGGAAATAGAGGAAGCATACAAAAATAATATCTGGAAAGCAGAAGGTTCACAATGGGTCTTAATATCAGATGCAGAATTCATTACAGGTATTGTGCAGTTTTGAGTGCATATTGAACTCAGAAAATCTGAATAAAAAAACTTTGCCTCTGTCACCTGAGTATATTTGCGAACTGACATAAATTACCTCATGTATCAAAAGCTTATTTTAACTTGAGGAAATTATAGCATTATTTTACTGTATGAAATTAGGTAAAACATAAAGTAGCAACAGGTTAGGCAAATGATGCTAAAAACAGCTCTTTAGAGCAGCATGTTCACTGGGGGCCACCGTCGTCATCCATCTGTTGCTATTCTCTTCTTTCGTAAAACAGTGCTTTATTAACTCTCATCTTTCCTTCTAAAGTTTCCTCTCCTCAAATACACTGTTTTTAGGTAATCATATTCACATCTCACATTTTCTAGCATCTGAGTCCTTGCTCTAGAACTGGGCTCTGTGTTATAACCCTCAAAACAGGGTACCCAGAAGATGTCACTTAAGGTCCCCTATTTACATTATTGAACAGATATTTTCCTTATTAGTTAATACTTTAGGTGTACAGAATACAATATAGAATAATAAAATAAGCAACTATGTTTCACTGCCAACTAAGAAAATCTAACTTCCACCCATGCATTGATAACATATAACAAAAAACCACAAAAGGAACACCTGGGAGATATCAACTGGAAGCAATACCACCGCCTGAAGTCCCCACAACCTGCTGACTGGCAAGGGTTTTCCATAAAATGTAGGTTGCATAAATAAATTTAAATGTCAGATAAGCAACAGATTTCGTTTTTATACTAGCAGCAAAAACTTGGATTCGTTTGCCTCTCAGATGTAAATATCATATATCTGCCATTTACTATTTCTCTAAATTGTTACACTTTTAATAACCATATATATGCTATTTGCTTCATAGAAATCCCATATGTTTTACTTGGCAAAATAAAACGTTCTTCAAGAATGCTAAGTTCCTTCTTTAAAGAAGTTTCTGTGTTTAGGGATAGGAAAACTATTTCAATTTTTATAGCATAAATAATGTTAATATAGGATTTTCCAGGAATCATATTAAATTTCCCACTCTAATTCCTGCATTTATCATAGCATTGTAGATTTCTGAGTAGGGCCAATTTATACTTGCTAATAAGAGTCTAGGTGAATAAAGGGCACTTGCAGGAAAGCAGGTGGCTAAGGAAGGGTGGGGCTAGGTGTTTCTTCTATAGCCTCCCACTCATGGCCTTTTTCCCATATTGGAGTAATCTCACATGTTGGAGTTTTGTCATAGCTGCTATAATCTTTTCTGCTTCTATGACATCTCTGTATCTTTCAAGAAAATTGAATCATCAAGAGATGTGACAATCCCTCCTAGCTTTCCCTAAGTCTGGCTAAAGCTTTGCAGAGGCCTTGTTATGAATTTTAATTTTCAGGGATGACCATCCCACTTGTTGAGACTAGGTCATGAACAGAGGCATGTGCCAAGAAATAGAAAGCCACTGAGAACTTGGATGCCTTCTGCTGAGCTACCTTGAGGTCTTCTTCAGACATGCTGAGTTCCTGTACTTCTCCAAAAGGAAAAAAGCATCCAATGGTTCTGTTTGTATTCAACCCAGAACTTGTATCTACAGAGTTTTACATTTCTGCATAATTTGCAGTTATTTTATCACATGGTTTTGATATATAGAAGATAACAGCTACCATATTTAGCTTTAACATGTATTTATTAAATATCTATTTAATCAGATCAGCCTCTGATCATCTGGGCCATGATTCTCTTTTGTCTTTCTTGTTAATGAGTAGTGATACTCAATGTTTTCTTAGTCATTTTTTCGTAGTTGTTTAAATATCCTGGATTTCATTCTTTCATCAGGTATAGCCACTGAAGATATTTTTTGTTCCTCTTATTTTTGTAATAATAATTTGATGCCCATATTTTTAAAATATTAATATTGCCAAAATTGACAGTTTTTATCTTTATTATTTATACTTTTGTTATAGTGTAGATATTTATATACATGGCTAGTCTCCCTTAAGAGACCGTAGTTTTTCAGGAAAGAATAAATATATAAATGGTTGATTACACTTTGTATTCATCAAAATATTCACTTTTGTCCTTTACAAATAGAAGGGATGAAACACAGGCAAATATTGTCCAAAGAAGGAAGGAAAATAGTTTAGGCCCCAAACACTTCTCCACTGTTATTGGTTAACCAAAAATAGGCTCCTATTTAAGAGAATACTTTCCAAAACTTTAAACTAATTTTCTGTGTGAAATATCTTAAATATAACTTGGCAACACATCAAAATATTTATTGAGTAAATATAGCATATTTATCCATTGTTATAGCATTATTATCCATTGTTAAGAGTTTTGCACTTGCTCTAAAGAAACTTCTGGCCTTTAAAAATAAAAATGTAATGTAAGGGCCAAGTGCTAGAGCCAAAACAGAAAATTTATCCCACACATTTAACATTGAGAGATCATAGAAAAGAATAATTATAATAATAATTTTAAAAAGCTACAAAAGCCAGGGATAAAGAGAACAACTGCAGAGTGGTATCTTCTAGGTATCACATAGGCATACTGCAATCATGAACTCAGCTGCTGATCCTTTCAGTGGGCCTGTGCAAGACTGAGTGTGTCAATATGTCCCAACTGCCAAGAGACTGACTGACATGACTTATATTCCATGATGAACTGAGAGATTCCAGAGGAGGTAGACTGTCTTCTGGAGTGAACTCAAGGCTAAGCTCACCAGGTTCCAATAGATAGTGCTAAACCCATAGGAGTACAGGTGTCTCCTTTCAAAATCATTGGGCCCAACTTGGGATCTAGCCCATGGGCAGGCACCAATCCCTGACACTATAACTGATGCTAAATTGTGCTTGCAGACAGGAGCTCAGCATGAAAAGCTCTACCAGCAGCTGATTAAGACAGATGCACATACTCACAGCCAACCATTGGACTGAGGTCGGGGACCCCTATGGAAGAGTTAGGGGAAGGACTGAAGAAACTGAAGGGAATGACAACCCCATAGGAATAGCACCAGTGTCAACTAACCTGGACCCAGGCGAGCTTCCAGAGTTTAAGCCATTAACCATAGACCATACACAGGCTGCTCTGAGCATATGAAGCAGAGGGCTGCCTTGTCTGTACTCAGTGGGAGAGGATGACCCTAATCCTGTAGAGACTTGATTCCCCAGGGTGGTGGGGATATACTGGGGGTGGGGGGGTGGGGCACCCTCTCAGAAGGAAATAGTAGGACAGATGAGGTAAAGAACTCTGTGAGGGGGAACAGGGAGGGAGAAATATTTGAAATGTAAATAATTAATTAATTTTTCAAAAGACATTAATGTAGAAAAAAAGACCTGTCAGGAGCATAGTAATATGATGGGAAAGAGCAAGGAGGGCTGGGATAAAACTTATAATGCAGTATACGCACATGTGGAATTGTCAAAAGACAAACTTAATCAATATAAATGTACGTAATGCACTTTGGTGCTGAGCTTTCAAAACTGGAAAGCTCATATAGCCACATGAAGGTTACATAACTGAAGCCAGAGTGACAAAAAACCTCTGCTAATAGTAAAAGATTTGTGAGGAGAAAATGAAAAAAAAGAAAGTTTTCTTTAGCTAGTTGAATATTAAAACCCCTCAAGGAATTTTACAAATGAATTGATTCTAAACTGTGAAGTACCGAATTGGCAAATAGGTAGGCATGCGTTCATGTGTACATATGTATGTTTGTCTGTGTGTCCTTGTGTACTTCTGTGTATATGCCAGTCTTTGTGTGTGTGTGCCTCTGTGTATATGTTACTACACATTGTGAGCATGTGCATGTATATGTGTGTGCCCCTTATGATGGTTACGTTCTGCCATGGCAAGGCAGATACTGTCAGCCTTTAGGGCTTGCCAGTCAATAGAACAGACTCATAAATGAGCACTTCTCATTTTAGTCTGACAGGTCATATAGTATGTTCAGGTAAACACACTGTCTCTCCCACTTGACTGACATGTTTCTTTCATATTCTTTTTTTTTTTTTTTTTAATGATTCCATTTCTCTGATCTCTAATGACATAAGAATGAAAGCATGCATCTCCTTCCCCTCACAAACATTTTGCCTCTCAGTGTTAATTTTCTCTTAAATATAAATTATTGAATGGCATTTATTTGTTTTGTAGATGTGACAGTGAGCATATTTTTAAAGAAAGCACCTGTGAAGATGCACTGTGATCAGAGATACCCTGACACAAATTTAGTATGCTGGCAGCCTTCATTTTAACAAGTTCTTCTCAAGGCAAAACATATTTTTAGAAGATTACTTACAGCAGCCTGGTGACAATATCCTGTGACCTCTGCCTTCTAGCATGGGGAGCTAGAATCTTTATGAGTATTTCAATTTCAACTCTGAGTCACTGAACAGCTTGAAAAGTTTTCAGTCATGAGGCCCAGGATTATGGCTCCTTTAGAAAGACAAGTCATTTATTTGACCCTTCAGGGGTAAATTAGCCATTGAGCTAAGTAGCTTTTTAATTGTAGGCAGAATTTCTCCTTTTATCATCACCCAGATAAACAAAACCACTTGGACACATGCTAATGCTGGCATGCTGACTCTTTTCAGAAGGCAGTCCTGGTGCTTTAGAGGAGGCAGCTGGGTAGCACAGTAAATGTGTCATTTGCTATTTAACATCTCTGTGACCTGGATTTAAATTTGCAGAGGCACAAAATGCAACTTTAGTTCTCTCACAGGACTGTTAAGTCATTCCCAGTAACCCTCATAAAGAATCTAAAAGACTAAAGGGTTTTGAGCAGCCCAGTACCAGCTCTGGCTGGTAGAGACACAAAGTAGTTTATTTCTCTTCAAAGGAGTGAGAAGCAGTAAAAAAATTAAAACTGATAAAAATAAAAATTGTTTTTTTAGTTTGTTTAAAACTCTATTTACTATACTTTCCCTAGAAATATACAATTTTCCTGGGGATGATTTTTAATCAAGCTTCTTTCCAGGGACAAAAGTGATGTGGTTTAGTCTATAGGGTACATTCATACTGGAATCATACTTAAAACATTAAACTGAAATGTGTGTTCTTGTTTCAGAGCATCAGTCCCTGAACTCTGCTGCATTCCTCTGTCTCCATGTTTGGATGTCAACATGGATCACAGCCATGACTTCAAGTGATCAGAGAGCTGTAGCACCCTGCTTTGTGTTAAATTAATGCCAAATGTAGTTTTTTTTTTTTTTTAAACATTCCATTTTATAATTCTCTTTATACAATAAAGTATTGAATTGCTAATTTCCCTCGAACCAAAGGTTCTTATTTCCTTCATTCGTCATTCTAGGTTCTTAAAACTCCTTTTACATTTATTCAAGTTACACCAAAACCAAATACTAAATAAATTAATCACACTCAACACCCTGGTTTAACAGGGAACCCCATGAACAAGGCCCTTCAGTTCTGCCCTGCTCTGCTTGGTGGTGCCCCAGGGATGTCAGACTCTCTTTTGAAGCTACAGGAAGCATCACAAGACACAGTGCTTTTGTTACTGTAGTGGACAAGGTGCAAATTGTTTCTACTGACCTCAAATGAACTTTTCTATTAAGTATTAAGTACTATGACTAATACTCAGTTGCTGGATGGAGCCTCTCAGAGGAGAGCCATGTTAAAAAACTGTCTACAAGTATAATAGAATATTATAATAGTCCCTAATAATAGTGTTAGGGATTGGTGCTTGCCTATGGGATGGATCTCTGGTTGGACCAGTTATTGCTTGGCCATTCCCTCAGTCTCTACTTCATCCCCTGTCCCTGCATTTCTTGTAGAATTTCTTGTAAATTTGGGCAGAAAATTCTGTATGTGAGTTGGTGTCTCTATAGATCACTAAGGTTACTGCCTGTTTATACAAGATAGCCTCTTCGGGTTCTATATCCCCACTGCTGTGAGTATCAGCTAAGGTCACTCCAATTGATTCTTGGGAGCCTCCCCTATCCCAGGTCTCTAAGACATACTTGAGATGTCCCTATCAGGCATCTCTGCCAGCTTCGCCAAGCAGCTGACTGAGACAGATGCAGAGAACAACAGCCAAACATTGTATGGAGCTTGGTGACTCTTATGGAAGAGTTGAGGGAAGGCTTGGTGACCGGAAGGGGATAGGAACTTCATAGGAAGACCAACAGAGTCAACTAACCTGAACCAACAAAAAACATACACAGGCTGAACCTACTGCCCCTGGCACACATACATAGCAGATGTGGAACTTAATCTTCATGTGGGCCTTGAACAATCGGAGGGGGTACTATCACTAAAACTGTTGCCTGTCTGTGGTACATGTTCTCCTAACTCATCTGTCTTGCCTGGCATTAGTGGGAGAAGAAGCCACTATCCCTGCAGAAACTTGATGAGCCAGACAAGGGGGATACCAGGGGAAGGTCTCCACTCTCTCAAAGGAGAAGAGAAACAGCAATCTGGATGTAAATGAATAATAATGAAAAATAAATCATTTACATTTTCATTGGCAAAAAATCCCAACAACCAAAGAATATTACACAGAAGTATATTGACACTTTCTTTGTATTGCTAACATGATCAATCAGATCATCCAAAATGATGTTTCATACACTGGTCACATTTATTTTTATGCTAATGTCATCAGGGCTGTGCTAACCCCACCCGTTATCATGTATACCTCTGTGCTCTTTGATGATTAATATGGACCTGGAAATTAAAAATGCTCCCATACCTTTATATATTAACATGGGTTATGGTGCATCACAAGAATTGATTGATTAAATTTTTAAGTTGGGCTGTGCTAAGGAAAGACAATATAAAACCAATACATAATTTCATAACTCCAGATTAAATTACGAATCTAAGAAGAAAGCGTGCAACTAATTTTGAAATGCATATTTAATTGCATTTTGACTGGCATAATGCATCCAGTATACTATCCTTTAAGAATACAATCAATTTTAATAAGACAATGTTGATTGTCTTATTAAACAACAAATCAACAAAGATGTTGATTGAGTTTTTTTGAGAATATGTGTATGACATGTGTATCTATGTGTGCTCAGGTGAATACTCGTGTGTGCTGGTGTTAATGGATCTATTTATTTTTATAGGGGAGTTGGAGAGCAGTCTCAGGTGCCATTCCCTGGCACTGTCTGTCATTTTTCTTTGTGTTTGGAAGCAGAGTCTCCCACTGGTATAGGGCTCAGCAAACAGAGGGGGCTGTTTGGCCAGTGAGTCCCAGAGATCCTCTCCCTATGTCTCCCCACCACTGAAATGCTTGCTCAGTAACTGTTCACAGCTTCTGAGGATCTAATTCAGCACAAGCACTTTACCACTCGTTCCACTGAGTCTCAGCCCCAAATGTTAACCTCCTTTGTTTCAAATCTTGCAGATATTTGTCAGCCAAATCATGAGTCTATCTCAAATCCTCAAGCTGTATGAGCTCCCAGGTTTATTGTTGACTTCTTGATGGTTCTATTCTAACTGGATAGAGGTTCTAATGGTATTTTCCTCATGGACTCAATTTCCTATAGTGTTTCCAAATCAAACAAGATGATTCTCAGTAGGAGTCTCTGAACCAACCGTCATCAGTATGTATATTGCTGATGAGACCACAGTACTCTTCAGTGGTTCATTGTGGGAAGTTTGGGGGAAATACAGTTTTTTTTTTTCTTCACTCTTTCTAAAGTGCCTCCAAATACTTTAGTTTTAAAAGATAAAATAGCATTCAACTTTTCAATATATCTTACATATTTACAAGGATTGTATCATTTACCTGGAGTTATTTCCATTCCGTACTTTAATTTGAACTGTTTAGATTTTGGAGATAAGAGCACTGAAACACATTACTGCCGTGCCATACACTAAGCCAAAACTAAAACCAGAAAAAACTGAATAAGAAATTAAATAATATCCATAGACAACATAAAATTTAAGCATGTTCATAGTCAACATCTGAAAACAATATTTGAACCAATATCTCAATGTGCATTACCTAGATTTTAATATGAAAATTAAATAGATATTATAATAACAAACCATCTCGTTTTGTTATTAAATTTAAACTCAATTTCCCAATTAAAAGCCATTCATAAAATGAAAATACAATTAACTATAAACACTAAAGCAGAAAAAAATTAATTCTTCATGAGATAAACATAATGCTACATTTTTAATAATATAAAATTAGTTTGGAAGGATTATGAGTCAAACAAAAAGTAAATTGATAAAATCTAAATGATTTCCTAAATTTCTAATCATTTTTCAATGAGTCATTAGAACAACAAATATCTTTGAAAATAAGAAAGGTGCCTTTTTCTATTGCATTCTGTGGTTTTATAATGTGGGTTCTATGACTGTATTAACAATATCCAATTATGTATACTTATGTATATGGGTAAAACTGTATATGTGTGTGCTATTTCTTTTCTTTTTGCATTAGAATCTCATTATGTTTCCCTGGTGAAGCTCAAATTCCTACCTCTATAAAGTTTGTTTCTGAAAAATCTGGAAGTTTAGGGACATGAAACCATACTGCTCTTTTGTAATGCAAAAAGGCAGATAGAATACAAGATTAATTAGTATTTTTCAATCCTAATTATGCATCTTGTTTGCTTTATAAACATTTATCCTCATAATGTACATAAAATAAAATGGCAACCTGATAGCATATACACTTTAGTTTTGGTAATATATTCTTTGGCATTTAAAAATGTTTAGCAAAGAATTGGGCATTTTTCTTTTGTAGCCCATAAGAAAAAAAAATGTACTGGATCATAAGCATTTGCCAGTACACATCAATTTTAAGCTATAATTTCTTAGGTAAAAAAATCACAAATCTTTTGTTGAGTAAAACTTCTAAACCTCCATATCTCCATGTAGTCTTTTCATAGAGTATTACATCATTTAATAATCATAGAACCAGAAAAAATACACACACACATGTGTATATATATGTATATACATATGTATATACATATACATACATATATATATATATATACAAAAATGATTTATGTATCACTTTCACAAATATATCACTCATGTGAAGTGTAATATTGTCAAAGCCCTTTGCCGATACTAAAAAGTCAAATTTACTTCATTAATTCATATTTTCCAACCAATGTTTTGTAAGTACTTAGAGAATTCTTGACATTGGCCATTTAAACATGTACAATCTTGCACTCAATTCCTTAAGGATTGGGTTAAACAGGAGCTCACCTTCAATTTCTAATGTGGTATAATCAGTAAAGTTGCTAAGAATAATTTACTGTATGTGTATTTGTGGTTTTTCTATGTTTAAATAATAAATATTCATAAAAAGCTACTGAGATCAATGAATTCATGTTCTGTGGTGAGTATTTTAACAAATTGAAGTATACCAAGAAGGATATGTGAAAATGAGCTACAAAATCATCTTACAGTTTGTCATCATGGAATATATAGATATATTAAAGATGACTAAATGATCAACACTGTTCTGCTATTTTGCATATGAATGAAACATCTTCCTCAATTATCTTGATTTCCTTTTTTGGGCAAAAATAGTTGAAAAAATATAATTATATGTATCTATAGCATATATTCATTTTTCATACTATATAAAGAGACTAGAATAGTAATATGTAAAAAATTATTTTGCAGCTAATTATTGGTAAACACATAAAAAGATGACCATATTTTAAGTTAAAAGATGAGTTATAATAATTACAAACTATTTGAAGACACAATGGCTTTTGATAAAACAATTTTACCTTATAAAATTTATTGATGAGTTAATAATACAAGTCAGGATATATTTTATATATTTATGAATATTCTCCTTAAAGCACATAACAATTTGAATAAAACATTTTTTCCATTTGAACTCTACCTTCTCAAGGATAGAGAGATACAGATTCTTGTTCTGTTCCTTATGTTCCCTTTTATAATGTTGGAAACTAAGCATATTTGATTCAGTAGTGTGCTTTATGCATGAGATTATGGCAACTTGATCATGCTATTTTGACTCAGCTATAACAAAAAGGCATGATATCAAGTACAAAATTTATTTTTTTGATATCAAGTACTCCTATTTATTTTGACCAATTCTCAGAAAATATCCTAATTACTAATAAAAAATTAACGCTATAACTGATACTTGGGAATTTCTTGTGCTATAACTTGATTAAAGGAAAATGAAAACATTTTTCTTCTTTTTAAATTTTTTGTTGGTTATTTTATGTATTTACATTTTAAATGTTATCGTCTTTGCAGTTTCCCCTTTGAAAAAACCTACCCCACCCCTTGCTCCTGCTTCCATGAGGGTGTTCCCCTATTCATCCACCCACTCCCACCTCACTGCCCTAGCATTCCCCTACAGTGGGGCATCAAGCTTTCATAGGACCAAAGGCTTCTACCCCGACTGATGACAGATAAGGCCATCTGCTACATATGCAGCTAGAGCCATGCCCTCCATGTGTATTCTTTGGTTGCTGCTTCGGTCCCTCAGAGCTCTTGGGGGTCTGGTTGGTTGATATTGTTGTTCTTTCTATGGGGCTGCAAACCCTGTTAGCTCTTTTAGTCCTTCCAGCAAGTTCGCCATTGGGGTCCCCCCTGCTTACTCTGATGAATGAATTTTACTGAGAAGCATCTTTCTAACTCAAGACTGGGTTGAATAAATGCCTTCACATCGTTCTGATGCACACTTACTAAAGAATTTTTCATATTAATATTTTAAGATGATAGAATTATACATAAACGAACCAGGTTTTCTTAATCATGCACTATGGTCACACAGGACCATAAGTAATACAGGGTCAGATTCTTTTTGCTTTATGGCATTTTTAATCTATAGAGACATAAAT
This sequence comes from Arvicanthis niloticus, assembly GCF_011762505.2. Taxonomy (NCBI): domain Eukaryota; kingdom Metazoa; phylum Chordata; class Mammalia; order Rodentia; family Muridae; genus Arvicanthis; species Arvicanthis niloticus. The sequence goes on from NC_047659.1 coordinate 20,201,991, forward strand.
TAAGCCCAAGCATGGATTATGTCAGAGAATATGAACTATGAAAAGAATAATGGAAAGGAGTCTCTCTTCCATCTTTTAGGGTTGTTGAGGATGTAGGTAGGACATTTGAACAGACACCTGGAAGAAATTACTCCTGTGACCTGTGAGGAGATAGAGTCAGCAGCAGTATATGGCAGCTCCTGCAGGCCCCAGCATGTCACAGTATAGAAACAACCTCTGTACAAAGGAAAATAAGTAACATAAAAATGCAGAAGCTTTTTAATATTATGTATATGTGATATTACTATTTAAATAAAGCATCTCTTCATGACATTGGCTGTAAGGAGTATATTCTTATTGACAGCTCCTCCCTTCTCTTCCTTCTCCTGGCCCTGCAATCTGTCTTTAAAGACTAGTCTTCTGTACTGTGGTGTCTGTCATAAGATCTACAGAAATTAATGCAAATTATATGTGTATAATTCCATTTTAAATTTTATATAAACAAGACAATAAAAATATAGACAGACAATAAATATTTTAATGTTATAGGCAATGTATTTGAATTGATGGCAGTAAATAAGAATACCTATAAATAAATGCAAATACTGACTGTTGTGCTCAATTAAGTCTCCAGAATGAAGCATTATACCTCTTGTTGAAAGAGTATATGTACACATATGAGCCACTTATTTGGCTTCCTAGTATGTGTAAATCTCATTTGCATGGCTTTAGTTATAATTCCTTGGCAGAAGACTTTTGAAAATGCACTTCATATCATTTACAATGTGGTATGTTTATCAAAACGAGTAATTTTCCTTTAGTTTCAAGTTTTAAAATATTTTGGATAGAAGAAAAAAAAGCTGTTTACTGTTCACTTTAAAAATACAACTGCTTACCCTGTCAGTTGGTAACTTGTGGTGGACCAGTCATGAATCAGTGAGGAGATACTTATGTGTACTATAAGTATTTTTTTCTTGTATCAGTGTGGATAGTTAAATCAACACTCTTATAATGTCTAAAATATAAAACACATTATGTAACATTTTTGTCATACAAAAAAATCCATGCTACTCTTAGCTGTGGATTTATACCCTTGGAAATTAAACTACTCCATTTCTCTAGTGCCATCCTCAATAAACCCTACTGTAACCTATTTTAAGTATTGCTTTTGAAATAAAGTAAGTTATGCAGTAGTTGTCTTTCTCTTTTTGGATTATTTCTTCAAATGCAATTTTCTCCAACTCTGTCCCTGATGGGAATCATGGGACAAATGTTGGACCAAAAGAGCCAACAGTACGCAATGGAGAAATACAGTATAAGATGAATGGTATGGAGAAAATGGAGCATTCCTGTGTAGCGGCCTAAAATTCTCCTCAGCTGAGGAGAGTTTATATGTGTTTATAAACCTCTTAATACATAATACTTAATACTTGTTTTTCCCAGAGTATTTTTTCTAGTAAGTATGCACTTTTAGGTCTTATGTTTAGGCACTTAGACATTTTGAAATGGTATTGTAAAACGTGAAATAGGATACAGTGTTTTTTTTCTTTCTTTTTTTTATCATTTATATGCATTCATATTCACCTCTTAAGAGGTCTCTCATGTCACAACATAATGAACCTTTTGGTTGGTTCACTGTGGTATTGAATTTGTAAATAGTTATTGAAACATGATACCATTTTGACTTTTCTGAAAATCTTATCAACCCAAAGTAGAATTTATCATATATTCACTAATTTTTTTATGTTCATCTATCTAGATAGGTTTTCTTTAGTTGTTATTGGTTTACTTATCATTTAGTTTTCTTGTTTGTCTTTGAGACTGGGATTCCATACAGGTCTAGTTTATCTGGAATTCCTTATCCAGTCCAGAAATTGGCCTTCAGACACCCCTAGTTCAGTCTCTGAGTTCTGCAAAACACTACCTAGATCAGACCTGTCTGTTATAGATTTTGTCTTTACAGATGACCTTACAACTAACCCAAACCACTCCCATGGCAATGGTCTGACATCCAACAGAGCTGTCCTTCTCATTTGCAGTCCTTTGCACCATTATTCAATTCTCTTTTCACCAGCTCCCTGCATTCTTTAACTACTGTAACAATCGCATCCCTAGCTCAGGTCAAAGAACTCTCTGTTTGTAGAGTATGCAGACAGCCTGTTAATTTTTACTTTAACCCAGGTTTTTGCTTGTACCATGACCTCTAAGAACTGATTCAGTATGACATGCCTGCTTTAGCATACCTTGCTACCGTTACTGTCACAGTTCTGGCAAAATAATCTTTCTAGGTTTCTCCTTTAATGTCCTCTGCTTAGGATATTCTCCTTAACTCTGTCCTGTGAGATTTATACTTCCGTGCCACTTCACCCATGACTTTTCAATATTAAACAAGTTTATTCTTTGTTTTAATGGCCTCTGCTTTCAGCTCATTTGTTTCTTTTGTGTGTGTGGGTGTATGAGAAAATCAATAAACAACTTTGAGGAGTTTGTTCTGTCCCCATGTAGCCAGGAATGGCACTCAGGTCACCAGGCTTGGCTGCAATGCTTTTATCAGTGAAGCCATCTGGTCTGTTCAATTATTGCTATATTTTGTGCTTCTTTAAGTATTTAAGATGCAAGGAGATATTTCAGTCAGTAAGTGATTATGAGACATGAGTTTAGTTCCTATCACCCATGTAAAAATGTCAAAATCCTCTTTGTCCTTATAATTTTAACTGAAGTGCCATTTCTATTACCAAAGCAGAAAAAGATTAAAAGAAGGAGGAGGAGAAGGAGAAGAGGAAGAGGAGAAAGAGGAGAAGAAGAAAATATAAAAGACCCAAGTGTTCTCAACCTACAACCAGCCTTTATAGTAAGTCCAAGTTACACTATTTATTGGTGTGTGATCTCAAAAGTCAAATTGTTTAAATAGAGTGAGGATGGGGAAAAGCAGCTCATCTTCTCCTGAAAGTCTGCATAATAACTTTGCTCATTCATTTAATTTTATGAAGCTGATCATATAGAAGTTGAAAGTGGTAGGCTAAAAAGGATGGTTAGTGGACAATTACACATGGTAGGCTACAGTATCAAATTTGACATTCTACTGTAGAATAGTCACCAACAATAACAATAAGGCCTTATATTTTTAATTTTTTTTCAAGAAAGGGCTTGGAGTGTTTTCTGCTTAGATAAATGCTAAACACTTTGGGAGAGAGTTTTAAACCTGACTTGAACATGATACAATGCATCCATGCATTGAAACATCACACCAAATATATATCGTATGCTTGTTACAAGGAACAATGAGAAGTGTAAAAATAACATCAATAGTAGAAAGAATAACAATAGCAAACCATATCTTCTCAGATTGGAACAGGGCAGAAGTACACCAAACAAAAGAAACCAGAACCAAAGCTATCAGTCATTAAAAGACAGGAAAGCTTACACGTACAAAAAAAAAAAAAATACATCTATTCCTTTTGTGATTTAGATGATTCTTTCATTCTGGTGTCTGAGTAGGAAACAAATGAGCAACAAGGCAGAGGCCTTATATGACTGTGAACAATTGAAAAACTTCAAGGTGCTCAAATCCTTCTGAAGAAAGGGCAATAGAAAGGAGGAGTGAAAGGAAGGCACAAATGCACCCTATACGAATTGTGCTGCAAACGCCAATATCAACTTTGCTTCTCTCACTGTACTTGGAGCAAAAAAATCTTAGAGAGAAGTAGGAAATACCCTCTTGAAGGTTTCAGATGAATAAAAATATCCTTGAAAAAGGCATCCCCTTAGGGTTAGGCAGATGAAGAGTTTTTTTATATTACAGATGCCCCCTCTCCTCAATAAAAGACAGCTTGTCCTAAAGACATCCTTGTCTTCCTGCAGCCTTTGTTTTAGGCCATCTGTTCCTAGTTTATAATAGCTGAGCTGGTTCAGTATCGGAGCTTTCCTAATGTGTAGGTGACCCGCTTTATTTAATTTTGAATTTAGCTCCTGTTCATTTTATGATCATCCTCTATTTTGGTAATTACATGCAGGCACCCAGAGGGATCTTGTCGATGGTATCATTAAAAATTAATAAATGAATAAGAGTATATGATGATTTATATTGCTACTAGAGCCCATAAGGCATCAGGAAAAGATGATGTCAGGACATAGTTTCGGTGTATTAGTAAAAATGGTATAATACATGCCACTGTTATTATTTTAAAAATAAGGTTTTGTTTTCTACTGTATTACTTTTTCCTTCCCTTTCAAAATTCTTTGTAAAAATAAAACATGACATCTTCTTTTGAACATGGTAATCTGTCAGTGTGTTCACTTCCTAATAGTCTTCTCTTTAAAAATCCTCTAATCTCTCTTTTACATTATTATCCTATTTTGTAATTATCTTAACTAGATTTTTATGTCAACTTGACACAGGCTAGAGACTTTTTGGAAGAGAGTAAGAAAGCACCTCAATTGAGAAAATTCTCCATCAGATTGGCTTTAGGGCAAATTTATAGGGCATGTCCTTTATTAGTGGTAAATGTGCAAGAGTCCAATCAAATGTCGGTGGAGACAACTCTGGAAGGTTTTCTTGGTGTGTATAATAAAGCAGCCTGAACAAGCCATGAGATGAGGTGCAAGCTAGTTAGTTGCCTTCCTTTATGGTCTCTCTGTATCAGCTCCTGCCTCCAGGATCCTGCCTTAAGTCCCTATCCTGATTTTCCTGGATGAAAAACTACAAAATATAGGATGAAATAAACTCTTTCTTCTCTATCTGCTTTTGGTCATATTGTTTTATAACAATAATAGAAACTATAACTAATACAGAAATATGTGCCAGAAATGATATATTTGTATAATAAATATAAGAATGGTGTGGAAGATTGAGGAAGGACTTTGGAACTTTGGGCTAGAAAACTCATTGCATGTTCAAAGATTAAGTGAGCTATTGGGTAAACTTAGAAGAAAATGCTGAAAGCTGTGTAGATAATGGATATCTGCTTTGTGAAATTCAAGAAGAAAGTTTGAAGGCCCCTTAAAGCATTTAATTGGGCCATTGATAATTTTTATTAAGAAATAGTGTTTTCCATGATTTCTGATGACGTTGCAAAGTTGTGGTCCGGAGAACAACTCTGTACTTAGTGATGGCAGCTGATCATGGCAATGTATGAATCTCCCACAACGTGTTACTTTTAAATGCATGAAGGGGTCATGAAGAACAGCTAAATCTTGGTACCATGAGAGTCATGGAGGGGCCAATGGTGAAGATGCCACTTAAGTTTCAGTGGAAGTTCCAGGATTGAAAGGGTTAATGAGAGAAATTGAAGATTGACACTACATAGCAAAACCAAGGTCTCTGAAGAGAGACCAGAAGGCTTTTCTGATGTCCTTGCAAAGTTGCCATAATTGCACAGATCCTATGTATCTCGGCATTGTAGGGATAGCAGTATCATGAGAAACAAGCTAAGGAGTAGAACTAATATGGGCCTAGGAAGCAAGCTCAGTGTGTGGAAGAGCTGGAGAAGGGTAGCAGCTTAAGATCCTTGGAGCCAAGAAGAGCATGGGTGAATCCTAGACTTTGGACACTGATTTATTTTTGCTTTTGGAGTTTCGTTTTCTATGTTCATGCTGTAACTGTTCCATTTCTTGGAATAAGTAAGTATTTAACTTTTTTCCTTTTATAAATTTTATTTTATGGGAGAACATAGTTATGCCATGATATTTTACAGAGACTCTGGAATTATTGTGATAATGTTGGATGTTTTTAAAAGACTATAGCATTAGAGAGACTATGGAGTACTGGGTTTTTGATATTTTAGAAAGACTGAACTTTCTAAAGTGTTAGATTTTAAAAGAATGTTGAAATGTTTTACACTGTGATATTGACATAATGGTGAGAGGAAAAAACAAGATAGGAAATGCTATGCATTAATAAGTGATATGTTAGTGTGTCAAGTTGACAAGAGGTCAGTTGTATTGGGTATTTTTAATATCAACTTGAAACTGGCTAGAGTCACTTGGGAAGAATAAATCTTAGTTAATAAAATATTCCCACCAGATTGGCCTTTAGGCAAGCCTGTATGACATTTTCTAATTTAATGGTTAATGTGGAAGGGTTCAACCCACTGTGGGCAATGCCACCTCTGGTCTGGCTTAACAAGTCATGGAGAACAAGACAGTAACTGTTGCTTTTTCATGGTCTCTGCATCTATTCCTGCCTCTTAGTTTTTGCCTTGAGTTCCTCTCCTGGCTTTGCTCAATGATGGACTCAAAACTGTATGGTAAAATAAATCCTTTCTTCTCCAAGTTGTTTTGGTCATGGTGTTTTATGAAAGCAATAAAAAATCTAAGACAGTAACTGGGAAAGTTTGATTATGGTAACAGAAATTTTAATATGTTTGTATGCACAAATTTATTTTTTTGTTTGAATAGTCCAATATCTGAGGTTATATGAATTACTCCATAGCATTATCTATTTGGAAATTTTTCTTAAGTAGCTAGTAACTACCATTAAAGTCTATCTCTGAAAATATGTTATAGTCACCACTATTCTTCTAAGACTATAATTTTATTACATTCACATTTTTCTTTCAAAAATACTTAGTATCCCTGACTAATGTTATAATCCTTGAACTCCTGATCTTCCTACATCCATGACCTATAGCTATAAATTATCATCATCAGAGCTTTTCTTATACAGGAAGCCTTAGTTCACATTAGTTGAGAAATGGAGTAAATTAGTGTTTGACAGAATAACTTTTCATATACCCGTCACATGATTCATATTTCGTAGTTAGTATTTTCTACATAGCAGAAACATTTCTCTCCTTCAGTTATGTGTTCTTTGATGTGTTTTGATTTTTTTCATTGAGAGTCCTAGGGATTTAACCAAGAGCTTGGTAGAAAACAGACAATTACATAGTTACAATGCTGGATCAAAACTTCCAGAAACATTTTGAAGATTAGTTCTTTACAGATCCTCTATTCTTTAAAAAAAAACAAACAACAAAAAAACCCTATACATTTCACTGAGATTTCATGAGGTTTATGAGGTTTTCATGATGCCTTGAAGTGGAAATTTCCAGGTGTTATTTTCAAGCTTGCATTCTCAATGTTACACATATGACTATTAAAACTCAAAGCCAGTGCAGGACAGTGTACTGACAATCAGTTACACCATGATGTATTCAGCTTTGGTGAACAAGCTGGGTGGTTTAGACATTGGTTCTGGATATTCTGACTTGAAACAAAAAATGGATATATATTGAAGTGTCTTAAACATTTGAATTATGTCAGGACAATGAATATATTATGTTTAGTTGTGCAATTTATATAAAATCTGTTCCTCAATCTAACATTTATTTTGTAATTATAATGAATTCTGTTTTACTCTCCAGGTGGATAAAAACTTCATCACCAATCAAATAGAGACCACTGAGTTAGGGTTGTGAATACTGGATCTCAAGAGAATAAGAGTTAAATTAAATTTGTCAAAGCAGGATGTTTGTGTATATACATATAATTTTTAACATTCAGGTGTATTATCATGCTAAAATATTTCTCAATTGAACTAGATGATGACGCTTCCATGTTCATGGTGTAGCTCCTATGCAATCTGCTATTAATGTATTTTATCAACTTATAAGATGCTGCAATTAACAGTGAAAGTTTTTCTAACTTCAAAGTAGATTTAAATATGAAAAAGCAATTGTTAATGGTACCTAACACTGTAGCTAATATCTCTTTCTTTTTAACTTCTGCTAATAGGTCTAGAAAAAAATATTTTAATAACTATCCTGATAAAAATCAACACTATTGTTAACTACAAAATCAAGAAGCCTTAATCTCAAGAACAGGCATACTTAGATATGTGATATTTATTGACTATAAACATCAATAGTAAGCAGTGTTGGGAGATAGCCTTGATTGTTATCCAGAGCCTATATGGTGTACATGTATGTGTATAAGACAAAAAATATATTTGCCTAATACAAATGAGATGGGGAAAGCCCCTTGTATATACATTTCTCCAGAGTCATCTTCATTATCATTTATCTGTGGCTATAGACAGTTCAAGTAAAAAGGCACATTGAAATCAGGACACAATGATCCAAAGAGTTTATAAATAGTTTGGCACATGAGAAGGTTTATGCAAGGTGTATAAAAATAAGATTCAAATGTAAATAACACCTTTATGAAGTTTTTAGATAAATACTGGTAAATTTCAGATAAATCATTCAAATATTGAAATATTCCAATTATAGATGAAACCTTTAATAATTTATTCATTAATGCAATAGCCCTAAGTATGCACTTAAACCTCTGATGTTTAGAACTCTTTCCTGTTAAAGGCACTGTTGACCTTGAGTGTTTTAGGAGTAAAGCCACAGTTAGTCTGTAATGGAAGTGGATAAAACTGATACCCAGCTGCTCTCAAAAGTGCATCTAATTTGCATTTAACTTTGTTCTTTAGCATGTACCATGTCCATGACTTGAGATGGGGGCGGTCTTTCAAGGAGCTGATGAACTGATTATGTCACAGATCTCTGGTTAGAAGATCTTCTCCAATAGACACCGATGTGAGTTATTAAACTGTCAGTCAGGAGCCTTTCTGCAACTGGAAAGAGCTGGCAGCAGAACTCTATTCCCAGAAAAGCTGACAGGATGACAGAGAACAACTGTTAACCCTTTTTCTCTGTCCACACAAGTTCTGATAAGATGAGAGACCAAAGAGCAGCTTAAGAATTTGACTCTAAAGGATGTAATGCCAAATATCACACACATAATAAAGGCTCAAGCTATTCAGTTTTCAAAGAGTACCTACTGTCAGTGGATCACAACAGTTTGCACAAGTCCTTACATTAAATCTTCACATTTTCTCTACAAAGCCACATTAAAATGTAAAATGGGAAATCTATCCTGCACCCTAAAGATTAATAGCAATAATTAATGAAGGTAATATGTCTAACTGTAAATATATACATTATGGAAATAATAGTCAATTCTTAAAATTATACTCTTGCATTGTTAGTGGCTATAGTAATAAATAAACCTTATCTAATACCAATACCTTTCAAAAGAAATAAAAGTGTCATTGACCCTGACAACTAGTGTTCCAGTCTTTTGAAACAATGTAATTTGAAATGACAGACCTTAAGTTCCAACTATTAGTGCTGGATGTCACCAGTATGAAGATTTTATCTGTAACTAAAATTAAATGACTTAACTTTGGAGCTTGCTCAAAATTCTCACAATTTGTGTCCGTACTTTAGTGATATACAATAATATAATATTGTTTATTTATTTTTCTGTTGTCTTTCTGTTAACTATTTTATTTCATCACGTCTCATTAATATGTGATACATCTAATGGATGGGGGCACCTAATCATGTGCTCTGTCCCATGCAGGAACTATACTTCTCACTTATTAAAATTAAATTAGAGTATCTTGGCATTTGCTTAGTTATGTATCATATTACTGCTTGAATTTTAATCATGTATAAACTGAATGATACCGGTACTCACAGCTGGTGGGGAATTTTTTTTTTATCAGAGTGACATTTTATTCTGGTATTGGCATATAGTCCAAAAATACAACTTAATTTCCTTTAGAAATAAATAGTTTGGTTTTGATTTAGGTGTTTGCATGTTGTTGGCCTCTGTAGTAAATTTGGTTGTGGTGAATTTGGTTGAGTTGCAAAGATTCATCATCTTGTCCGTAATTTAGCATGAAACACCACTTCTATGAAAAGGCAAGACAGTTATTACCTACTAAACTCTCTTGGTGTCTTTATCCCCAGTGGCTTTTAGCCCAGACCAAGCCTCAGAATAGACCATATAAATGTACTAAAAAGGAGAGACCATGAGGCAGCATGCTCTGATTCTTTTTATTCCTTTCTGCCCTCCTAGCATTTCAGGACTCTGCAGCTCTTGTGCCTTAGCCCGCTAAGTTGACCTACTTTCAAAGCTGGGGAGATAGCTTTGATTCTCTTCATTGACACTAGTTGTGTTGACTGGTTGGGACTAACCAGGCATTTTAAACAGTGGTGATCAGTGCTGACCTGTGCTGCGACAGTAATCAAAAATGTGAAGTCTTAGTTACTAGGCTACTTGAAGGCATTAGGCAATCTTTGAAGTTAGGGAAAATAGTATATTTCTGAATGTCAATGTTGTCGGAATGTTATAATGTTCTGTTGTGGTTGAGGTACTGCAGACAGCATGCTATACCTGATCAACTCAGAGTTCAATATAACTTATCTCCATGCTTTCTTTTATTCTAAAAGGCTACATGAATTTTTCAGATTTTGGAACACTAAACACTAATATAATAATTGAAAAAGAAACAAATTGTCATAGATTCTTAAGTTACTTGTATTATTTACATTCTAAAATGATTCATAAAATATATAATAAATGTGCCTACTATTTTGTTTAATAATTTTTGTATATAATATCCTTGCTTTAGTTCAAAAGCAAGAAAAATTTTGAATCATTCTGTGACAACTCTTTCACTTGAACTACCTTCTTGACTATTCTACTCAACATTGAATTTTTCAAAACACTAATTCATAACTTAAGACAAGGTAACCACTTGATATTAAGGTTTGAAAAATGCTGAGTTAAGTAAGCTTATTCATTGTGGAGTGAGTGACTTACAATTATAAAGCAGTGCATGTGTTAATTACTTCTAAGAGCATTCATTTATCTTCAAGTCACAAAGTTTTCTGCCCTGAGGCATACTGCTAGGCTGTCTCATAAACAACGTGCCCACAGTGGATTCTGCTCTACTACAGAACATAGCTCCATGGGTCAGATTGAGTAAAGAGAATAACATTAGGAGAACTAATACACTCTCTTAACACAGATATTATTTGTTATTGACTGTGTGATAGGTGAAAATAATGATTTCTGGATATTCTGTATTCACACGGCCTCTTAATCCGAGAGGAGACCTAGAGTATGTAACTTGTGTCCAGAAATTCACTGCTCAGGTTTCCAAATAAAGAGAGAATGGGGACAATCTACAAGGGACTGGTTTGCTGTGAGACAAACAGGACTGATGTTTCAGTGTGTTTGTGTGTGTGTGTGTGTGTGTTGTGTGTGTGTGTGTGTGTGAGAGAGAGAGAGAGAGAGAGAGAGAGAGAGAGAGAGAGAGAGATAGAGAGAGAGAGAGAGAGAACGAGATAGAGACAGACAGACAGAGCAGAAGGTGAAACTCAAAGACTTATGGGTAGCAAAAACTTAAGAGAGATTTGATCATGTGGACCATTTTCTTATCATCAAATGTGATCACAAGTTCTATTCAAGGAACTCAGTGAAATGAAGGAACATACTAAGACAAGTTCTTCTTTCCGCTTTACATACACATCATGGCAAGCAGCTCCTCCACAAAAAATGTTAATAAAACAAGAAAAAGATAACCTATAAACAATGTAAATATAATAAACAGAAACAGCTAGACTTTAAAAATATGTTTGATCTGTCAATAAAATCCACTACCACATTTTTTGTTCACTCTTGGAATGTTTATGAATTATTTCAATGCTGTGCAATTATTAGATTATTTCACCATGTAACATGACAACAGTAGATTATATATAATTTCCAATTATAACATTTATTTAATACCATTGAGAAATTAAGTTACTTTTAAAATATTTTTTTCAGATTCTTAAAGTCATTAGAAACATTTGAAGCTCTTAAAAATTTCTATTATAGTATGTTTATTCATTTGTTATGATAATAATTTATGTAATGAACACTCAGCTTACAGATTGTGCAAGCTTTCAACTGAAAGTCACCACTTCATTTGTCTCAAATATTATTATAAAAATACTATTGAATTGATGTTTTATGAATTTTATGATATTTAACTGTAATTAGTTTTGGAATATGAAATGACAACACAGTCTAATCACTTTCAAAAACTGACAGAAAGAACCATAGCACAATGTCAGAGAATTACAAACTACTTTTCCCATTATGATATGAAGGTAGCTTCTTTTCTGCCTCATACTTACAAGGGATCCTAGTATAGTTCTTACAAATCTAATAGGAAATACACTATTATCTTTAATATTCTTATCACATCAAAAGTATATAACACATAAAAGAATTAATACATACTAAGAGTTTTCTAGTTTGTAACATTCTGTCACCACAATGTGTGAAAAATTCTTTGAACAATTTCAAAACCAAACAATCTTTTTAAAATGAGCCTTTAATGCATAATTTATTCATTTATTATATACTTTTGTTTTTACCTCAGATGATTCTTTTCATTATCAATAAAACAAAAATTGTATAAATGTGTTAAGGATAGTGCTTAAGTAGAATTATATGCTTATCTATTTTCCATGTATAATTGAGCCATTGGGGAATGTTGCCAATTACTGAAGTATCCAAACTATTTTGATCATCAATTTTGAGTAAATTATGTGGGAAAGTACAAGACACACCAAGGAATCTATGAATTTAATTTGCATTAAAACAAAATTTTACATGTAATTTTTGGGATGTTCACACGCTTCTTAAAGATCCAAACAATGAAGTTTGAATGGGATGAGCAAATATAAAATATAATGCTTAACAAGATTTTGTAACTTTTTAAAACATTATCACCCCAAATATAGCAATATAGCATTTCTCTCTCTCTCTCTCTCTCTCTCTCTCTCTCTCTGTCTGTCTCTCTTACTGTTTTTGGCTTTATGATCTATCTATCTATCTATCTATCTATCTATCTATCTATCTGTCTCTTTCTTGTTCTGTATATGTGTGTGTTTGTGTGTGTATATATGTTTGTGTATAACTAATAATGGAAGATGTCATGAATTATTGTGGAAGAAATATATGAGGCATTAGGTGAAGGAGAAGGAATAGTAGAAATATTGCAAAGATGTTACTCAGTATGAAATTCTCAAAAAAATAGAACATTTAAAATTTAAAAGAATTCTTACAAAGAGGATAGAACAGAATATATATGTATATGCATATTATATATAATATATAATACAATATATAATATAGTATATAGTATATAGTATATAGTATATAGTATATAGTATATAGTATATGATATGTGATATGTGATATGTGATATGTGATATGTGATATGTGATATGTGATATGTGATATGTGATATGTGATATGTGATATATGATATATGATATATGATATATGATGATATATGATATATAATATATAGAATATATATGGTATTATATGGTATTAGTAAGCCAATCTATAAAATCAAACCAGTACATAATACAAAAACATAATTTATGATACCTTTAGAATTGTTTAAAGTACTCATCTGTAGTCTACTAATTACAATGTAAATGTGATACTAATAATCCTTTCACAGATGTGCTTAAGTAATAATGACAAGATAACTCTCCCCACATGATCAGGACAGATACATATGTCTGTAAAATTATATATATATATATATATATATATATATATATATATATATATATATATAAAATTTTTCTCTAAACATTTGTAGCAGAGTTTGGCTGAATCTGCAGGTGTGGTTTTTGTGACTACTTTAGGCTTACTACACTAACTGGGTTGGTTGTCTTATAAGTCTTAAAGATTGTTTTAAAATCAACTTTCTTCATAAGATGTGCTATTTAAAGAAAAATTGTCTTGGAGTATGCACATCCATGGCAGGTTTATCACAGTGGTCCTGAAACCCTTCAGAAGCAATTGTAAAGGCAACCAACTTGACATACATCTCACAATTCTTACACAATGGGCTTTGGAACACACAAGTGTAAAGTTCTTATCAATGTAGTGTCTGGCAGTTAGCCGACGCAACACCATCAGTTTGCCTCATTTGAAGTTTGTTTCATAATAAAAAAGTACTGTTTCACTGTTTTGGTTTTGAGAATGTGGTATAGGAAACCATAAATATGCAAACACATTTTTAGAGCTGATATCTTCTGTTCTGGCATTATTAGAAGTAATTAGAAGAATGAAATATGTCAGTTCATGCTAACATATTCAGATAAAGCAATGAGAAGAGATAAATGAAATAAAATTATATATCCATAATAAATTCTTACTAACTCTCTGTATATCATTAAATACTGGGCTATGTATCCATCATCCAGAAATTAGTGTTAACTTTGAGACTTGCTGGCTGGAGAAAAGTAAAAGATTGGAAAGTATTTGAGAAATTCAGCATTATGAAAAGAATGCTTCAGAGTCCTAGGGCTTTCTTTCTAGAGATAGAAGAAAGAAAAGACAGCCTTTGATTCTGAATGTCCTGGCACATAATTGCACTTCAGGTATGAGGTTTATTAGGAGATAGTGACTGAACCGTCATCCAGCCTGGAGGTGGGAGATAGACATATATTAGAAAGTGTGCAGCAGAGCCCTTAAGAAAGGGAGCGGCTTCTCTCAAATACCAGAGAGGAGCTACATTATGAGAGATAGCCTCAATCAGGGTAAGAGAAAAAGAGGCATTGTGACATCCCACTATGGAGAACTTGAGGAGAGCCATGAGAAATCTCCAAGTCTACAAGCATATTTGGCTTTAATAAGTTTTCAGGGGGATCTAGCATATTTCAGACTATATAATTTAATTTAACATATCCATGCTAAGTAGACAGAGAATTCATGAGGTAGAAAATCTAAAAGATACAGCACAGTACAACTTTTTTACTCTTAGTCACTGTAGAGCTCTGTTGCGAACCGCACTAGTCCCTGTTCGGGCGCCAAAAATGTTGCACCAAAAATGTTGAGGCCTGAGCAAAATGTTGAGGCCCTAATTGCCCCACTTTGGGCGGCCAAAAATGTTGCAGCCCTATCCACTCCACATTTGGAGGCCACTGTTTCCCCGGCCCAAGCTGCCCCTCCAGTCTGCGGGTCAGGGTTCAGCAAGAAAGAGAGTTTCTGGTTTCTCAAAAGCTTTCCATAAATGTATTCAACTTTGCAACTCGTAAACTGATGAAATGTACACTAAAATTCTTTATTCTCTATACTTGACTCTGAGAACTGATATTCCAAAGTCTATTTTCAAAGTTCTTTTCCATTTACTTACAGCCATATGAAAATTGTTAACAAAAATATGAGACATCTCCATCTTCAAGGACAAGGTGATCAAAGAGGAGAGCAAATCTTTAACATCTTTCCAATTTTTTCAATCTGTTTACTGTTTCTTTCTGTCCTCCTCAAGGGAAGCAGTCATCCTTTGAAAATGGTACATCTTGAGCCTACTAGGTTTCCAAAAATTTAGATATCACAAGAGCCATCAGCTCCCAATTACCGGAAATTTAATGTAACATTTTTTTTTACTTACTTTGTAAGACTGAAATTTTTAAATTTAAATCTTTAAAATTTAAACCAAATTATTTGGGAATACACTTTAGAAAAATGCTAATTGTCCTAGCTATGTACAGAATCACAACAAATGTGCAATCTAGAAAAATTTAGATTTAAAACCACAGTGGAGTTAAAATCACAACAGAGAAACTTCCTTTGTGGAAGAAGTCTTTAAAAATCACTTTTAGTTTTATTTTTGTTTTTATATTATTTTTATTTTTGACACTATCACATAATTACATCATTTTCCCCTTTACCCCTCTACCTATTAAAGTTATATGAAGCCACAGTAACACTGATACCTAAACCACACAAAGACCCAAAAAGGAAAGAGAACTTCAGACCCATTTTCCTAATAAATATTGATGCAAATATACTCAATAAAATTCTCACAAACACAATCCAAGAACACATCAAACACAATCCAAGAACACATCAAAAAGATCATTCACCATGATCAAGTAGGCTTCATCCCAGGAATGCAGGGATGGTTCAATATACAGAAATCCATCAACATAATCCACTATATAAACAAACTCAAAGAAAAAAACACATGATCATCACAATAGATGCTGAAATATTTTAATTCTTAATTAAATCTGAACTTGGAAAAGAAAACCAATTTTACACTATCTTAGCAGAGACCTCTGATGTTACAGACTTATAGAAAGAATTTTTAAAAAAGGTTCAACCATTATATCATTTTTATCTGAGGCAAGTGAACATATTTGTACCCTAACCCCAAATTTGCGTTACGTTAGAGGACCATCCTCTCACTTTCCTAGTTACAGAACTAAATATTCTTTGCTATAAAATAAAGCCAGTTCTATGGATATGGCAGGCTAACTTCAAAACTCAGTTCAAGATATATGAACAATAAAGTTTATGATTAAAACAATAAAATAATTGATACAGAGTATCCACTTTTCTTTTATGCTAAATAAGGTTTACACTTTATTTGCTGTTTTCCACATTTTAGTATAATTGTATGTTCAGAGATATCTTGTTTTTTATTGATTTCACTCAAATTGTGGAAAATGTAGCCAGTTGAAATGGGAAAAATGTAAAATTGTGCTTTTGACGGTGTATGGACATTATAATTATTTTTCAACTATCTAATGCAGAATGTTTTTTAATTTACAAAAAAAAAATACAGGACATACTTTTATCTGGATCTGGTTTTGGATCATTTTTGAAGTACCATATACAAAACCACCATTAGATAGAGGTAAAAGAAAATCAGTTTGAAGATGTAGAAACATTCTTATTTCTTTTTCCTCTCCCCTTTTATGTTACATGCACACACATGTATCATCATGCACTGGTTGATGGATGTACAACATTGCTAACTGGGCCCAATCTGTCCATTCTGTGGGAACCTAGTTCTTCATCTTTTTCTACTAGTCGATATTATTTTATTCCTATACATGTTCTTTTTATTTTTTAACGTTTCAAGCACCATAAATTTATTAAGTTGCAGCTCTGGGTGTCAGAAATAATTTGCAGAGTTACATCCCTGCAGGAGACCCTGGGAGTGAATCCATCTCCATGATGCTATAGCTTTCCCAGACCTTGATTCTTAGCCATAATCCATCTTCTAATCTGAATGTTCCTCAAGACAGAACTGGATACCTTCAAATTCTCCTGCCTTCTGTGTCAATGGCAGGCATCAAGATTGTCATATGTATTGGCTAGTTTTCTTGTCAGGTTGACAAGTTGGAGTTATCTGAATAAGAGGAATTTCAATTGAGACAATACCTTTATCCTATTGCCTCTAGGCAAGTCTGTGGTGAATTTTTGTGATTGATGGTTTGTATAGGAGGGTATATCTCACTGTGGGTGGTAGCATCCCTGGGCTTGAGTACTGGCTGCTGCTATAAAGCAGCAGGCTGAGCAATGCTGGAGTAGAGATCCAGTAGGCAGCACTCTTGTTCCCTTTATCTCAGTTCTTCCCTCCAGGTTCTTGCCTTGGATTCCTACCCTGAATTCCTTTGTTGGTGGACTGTGATGTGGAGCTGTGAATTAAAATTCCTTCCCCTAAATTCCTTTTAGCCTTGGTGTTTTATAGTAGCTATAAACCTAAGTAAAAGATCATAGCATAATGCTTCTTTTAAAACAATGTTTAGCTGGGCGGTGGTGGCGCACGCCTTTAATCCCAGCACTTGGGAGGCAGAGATAGGCAGATTTCTGAGTTCCAGGCCAGCCTGGTCTACAGAGTGACAGAGTGAGTTCCAGGACAGCCAGGGCTAGACAGAGAAACTCTGTCTCGGAAAAAAAAAAATGTTTCTAATATCTTATATATTCCAGGCTGCCCTAGATACAATTCTATGTAACCAAAGATGGCTTAAACTTCTGAGTGCAAGGGGTTACATTGTTGTACCCCATACCTTGCTTATTCGGTTACCAAAAATTATCTTGTGTGTCTTGTGGACTTCATGCATCCTAGGCAAACACTCTGGCAGCTGACCTACATTCCAAACTCCAAAATACTTTTAAAAGTATCTTCATCAGTTACTGAAAAGTATTAGTCCTACTAAAACATGTTCTACTTAGCCCCTACTGGCTGTCAATTATAGCTTATTGGGGTTGTGCATCACCAATGATGACCACAGTAACTGTACTAACAAAATATCCCTTTCAAAGGGCTTTTCTTTAAAACAAAGAGCTAGGAAATATTAAAGTACCTTCACTGGTATTCCCTGCCACACAGGGTAGCAGGAGTTTGTACGTGGGAGGCAGATGTAACAGGTTTCCATAATGAAACTGGAATAAAGCAGCATGCTAGCGGCCATTTGGACCAACCAAGCTCACAGGTTGGTTAATGTTTGGCAAAGAAATTTTTGCTGTCAGAATAATATATGATTTTTGTTAATAGAAATATTAATAGGGTTTATATATAATTAATAATTACAGAGGCAAAACTGGGCAAGAGAAAAATAAAGATCACAGAGATCACAGAGTTAAGCTGTATGAGAAGCCGAAGTTGAATGCCTAGTTAAAGTAAGATGTTGAAGAAGCCAGCTTAGAGAGTTAAGATCCATCACTTCCTGGTAGAAAGAAGTGCTAGTGTGTATCTAAGTAAAAAAAAAAAAAAAAAAGCAGCTGTGCTCATCTCAACCAAACAGTGAGTATCACATCTACCAGTGCTGCCATGCATGATGACTTTTGAAGGCTAAATCCGTACTCACAGTTGCCTTTAAATTCAGCTATGAGGATGTTCCCTTTGCAGCCT
Organism: Arvicanthis niloticus; assembly: GCF_011762505.2. Lineage (NCBI taxonomy): Eukaryota > Metazoa > Chordata > Mammalia > Rodentia > Muridae > Arvicanthis > Arvicanthis niloticus. The sequence continues at coordinate 20,220,496 of NC_047659.1, forward strand.
TTTATCAAAGTTATGTTACTGCTGAGAACATGTGACATTATACACTCAGGGGACTGTGATTTTAAAGCATCTTCACAGTCATTAAATTATTCACTCACTAAAAACCCTCCTAGAAAAGAGACCACAATCTCTTGTAGACTTGTTGCACGTTCACAAGGGAATGTTGGGCATGCTGAGGCCAGCTGCCTGTGATCTTACCTTCCACACGGGACACAACTGCACTAAAGAACTCCCATGTTTCTGGATTGACTCAAATTTATTCCTGAAAATTAAAATTAGTTTTGGCTTTTCTTTGAGATGTTTTGAAATTTAGTCTTTAATTTTAAAATAAATGTCTTTTATTTATTTATTTTTTTTGGTTATATGCATGACTCGTTGCCTGCAAGTATTTTGGGGGATCATATCCATACCTGTTGCCCTCTTGGAAGCCATAAGAGGGTACTTGATCCCCATAGAAATGGAGTTACAGAGAGAAGTGAGCCACCACGTGGGTGCTGATATTTGAACTTGGGCCCTCCTTATTGAAGGGCAGCCAGTTCCGTTAACTGGTGATCTATTTTTTCCATATAGAATTTAATTTAAAAACAAATTATCAATTTAAATGCTAATAAATATCATGCTTTTGAGCCACGTATTATTAAAGGGTCAAAAAATGTAAATCTACTTCAAGGTGGAATGATTCAAGTCAGAGATAATGACATTTAAAGCCCTGGAAAAAAAGAAATTTTAAGGCCACTAAGGGGTAATTAGTGTCAGTTTTTTAGGTGAATACACCCAAATGTCACAGAGCTGAATGATTTTATAGTAGCATAGAGGCAAGCAGTAAATTAGCCCAATAATCTGAATTTGAATAACATAAACATTAAAAAATATCATACTTTCCTTCAAAGATGTGAAGGAGATTTAAAATGATGTTGCTTCTCTGCTAGGACAAATATCGTAAGAGCAATCCACTATTTCTGCCTTAGGAGTAGTAGTCGTATTTCAATGCCTTTGCTTCTTTCTTATTTTAACATGATAATTTTGAGAAACTCTAATGAAAATGTCAAATTGGTGTCTAAGCTGAGAGTAGGTAGAGAATTTACGTTTTCTTGGCTTAGAAGAGCCTTCTTTTATAATCAAGCAGATTAAGTATATTAAATTAAAATAAAATTGTTTTCTCCTGCTAATATTTTTGTTCTTCTAATTTTTGGGGATTTTTGTTGTTAATTAAGTCAAATAAAACTGGTGAAAAACAGAATTCACGTTCCTAGTGTTGACTTATTATTTTTTTAAATGATTTATTTATTTCATATATGTGAGGACACTGTCACTATCCCCAGACACACCAGAAGAGGGCATCGGCTCCCATTACAGATGGTTGTGAGCCACCATTTGGTGCTGGGAATTGAACTCAAGACCTCTGGGAGAGCAGTTGGTGCTCTTAACCACTGAGCCATCTCTCCAGCCCCTAGTGTTGACTTATTAACCTGAAATAGATTTTATCATGACAACTGACACATCTGGTACATGTTGCCTTTATTATTATTTTTTAACCTTAGAGGCAAAAGCAAGTAAGGTAGAGATTGCATTTGTCTGATATAAAGATAATTCTAAACAACAAAACTTTCACCTCAATAATGCCCAAATGGCTTGAAATTCTAGTAAATTGAAGAATCTTTTCTCTTTTGAACTGAATATACTTTTCAAAGAAGTTCCAGCCTAATTTTTACAATTGTGGAAAGAGAAACAAATCCCATGAAAGTATTTTATTTTTATGTATAATTAACAAATGGTGGTATATTGAGAATATTACAATATGACCAGTTATAGAGGCATAAGGAATTTTAGCTTATTATTCCTCAGAGATATAAAAGCAAATGTTTATACCTAAAACCTAGACTTAAACTTGAAATCTTCAATCCTTAGTACATTTTTTCAAATTATACTATAGATATTTTCCGAAGATAAATAGGAATAATATTTGTACAGTGGGACTATTCTTGATGCTACTAAACTGTATAATTAAAAGTAGTGAATATCGAAAGTGTTGTGCCTTTCAAATGTTGTCTCCCTTCCCGATTCCCCCTCCACAAAACCTCCAAGCCATCTTCCCTCCTCTTTGCCTCAGACACCAAACCCCTACACTATTACTGATGCCAAGATGCAGATGGGAGCCTGGCTTGACTGTGTTCTGAGAAGCTCTGCCAGCACCTGACTAAGACAGATGCAGATACTTACAGCCAACCATTGGACTGAGCCCCGGGCCCCTAATGGAAGAGTTAGGGGAAGGGCTGGAGAAGCTGAAGGGGATTGCAACCCCATAGGACGAAGAACAGTATCAACTAACTGGACCTCTCAGAACTCCAAGGACTAAGACACCAACCAAAAAGCATACATGAGCTGGTTTTTGACCCCAGCTAGCAGAGGAATGCCTTGTCTGGTCGGAGTGGGAGGAGATACCCTTGATCCTGTGCAGGCTTGATACCCCAGAGAAGGGGGATGCTACAGAGATGAGGTGGGAGTGGGTGGATGGGTGGGGAAAAACACTCTTTGAAATTTAGATAAATAATATAATTAATAAAGCAAAATAAAAATCCTTTGAAAAGAAAAGAAAATCTTGTGCTTCGTGGTTTATTTTTTTCCCATCACAATACAACATTAAAACCTAGTGATTAGGTTTCTCTCTATTTTTTTTACTTCCATCCAGATAAGGAAAGAGGAACTTACTACTCATGTAGAAATGAAGGATTTTAAAATAGATTCAGTTGTCATTTATTCATTTGTTTTAAACTGAGCTTCAAAATCATCAAACATGAGCAAGTTAACTAAAGTATTTGCATAGTTATTTTCCCGTTTACCATTATTACATTTTGTTAAAAAAATTACATTTGTCCCTGTTCTATATTAATAGGGGATTTAAATATCCTTAAGTATTTTAATTCTAAAATACACTAGGGAAATATTGTAAGTTGATATGGGTAATTCAAGTTGCTCAGACTGTCTTCAGGCATTACAGATATTTCTATATAGAAACATATTCTTGCCCCTTCAGATCAAAAAATCTTTTAAAGTATGAGGATGTAAATAAGGCAGATTGAAAAATGTTACATTTTTCTGTTTCTATTTTTCTACATGTCTCTAAAATTTTACCAGAGGCTCATATTGGACAAACTGAAAATTTCATAATAATTCATCATATTACAATCGATGGCACTGGCTATACTTCTATTCTAAAATCTGTTTTTGAGATACATGCAATGCAGTGCTCTTACTATGAAAACAAGTGGCTCAAGTCTCTTCCCAGCAATTATTCTATGACCCCAAGTAAGTTTGCCTCCCCTATGTCTCTTCACCATAAAGTGGATATATTAGTAATTGCTTCCTGACTCAGACCTAGCTAGCTCCCTTAGAACAATGCCAGGTATGTACTTAGCTTTTAGAAATGTTATCTTTTTAGCATCCTTATTTCTAGCATGGAAAACCTATTAAGAGTTGAATGATAATGCATTTTTATTTATGACTATATATATATATATATATATATATATATATATATATATATTACTCTCAAAATAAATTTTGCTAACTGAATTACAGGTTTTGACTGTTACACTGATCAAGTAAACAAAGACTTGCCAAGTTTGCACTTGCCTAATTGATACGTGTGTAATTACTGGGGAATTTTTAAAATGACTTAATTGCATCTCATTTCAGGGTATGTGCTTTCCCCTACTTTGTGTTATCTACTTTATATCTTAGGTACAGAGAAGCAGGGAGTAAATTCTGAAAGCTGAAATTCTACACTCTCTCTATTCCTGTGCTTTGTCACATCTCATTTCCCAATGTTCAAGTGTCATGTGCAACAATTAACTAAGCTTACAGAAAATTTGTGCAAAGCTGTTTCAAACTATTTGATTATTCTTTGTATTTTTAGAGTTAAAAGTTTGCTAAGGCATAAAGCTAACAAAAGTTATTTTACATTTAATACATTTACTTATAAACAATCAGTGGATTTTCAGTTTTACTTATTTATTTTATTGTATATTGACGTTGTCATCATCATCATTTGAGACAGGGTTTCTCTGAGTATCACTGGATGTCCTGGAATTGCTCTGTAGAGAAGGTTATCCTCAATCTCAGAGATCTGCCTGCCTCTGCCGACCCAGTGCTAGGGATTAAAGACATGTGCCACCTGCCTTGTTATTTTTAATGGGTTTTAGGGCTTGGTTGGTTTCTTGTTTTGTCTTTTGAGACAGGGATTCACTCTTTACTAGGCTGGTCTGGAATTCACAATTTAGTACAAAATGTCCTTGAACTCAAGACAAATTTTTGGCTTCACCTTTTCAATTCCTCTATTACTATCATATCTCTGAGCAACCACATGTAGTTTCAACAGATAGTTTTACCTGAGATTTCTTTCCTTTACAGTTTCATACAACTTTGGAAACTAAGACTGCTTACTGTCTCCTCATTCTGAAACATGGACTCTCTTTCATGGATGGAGATAGTTTCTTCACTCTTGTGAGGGTAATAATATGTTTTCAGGCAAACTAAAATGATAACTCTCAAAAAGACACTTTAATTTCACTAAAGAAAACTCCTGATTATTAGCATGGGCAGTCACAATGTGCCAGGGAAGCAGGCAGGTTGAACATTCTGTCTACACTTCTATTAATTTTCACCTCATGACTTCCTTACTGTTTTTTTTTTTCTGATTATTGACTTCAGGGTAAATCAGTTAAATGTCCTTTGTTATTTCCAGGTCTAATAAGAGCTAACTGTTAACCTTCGGAAGTCATCTTAGATCTGCTCTCCTTGAAATAAACTTATAAAAGAGACCCAAACATCACATAGGAAAATTGGAGACAATGCATCTCTTTTAACTTTAATGTTACAAAGAAAAAGTAATTTCATCTATGTTAGTTTAAGGTGAGTTAAACGATAATACAAAGAGATCTTAGAGATAGATTAGCTTTAAAGAAAACATAGATTGTTTGCAGTTTGCTCATTTTCTTTCTCAAATCATTAGAGATACTATTTGTAGAACATATTACAGCAGTAATTTAAACCTTATATATCACAGACACTGCTCATTCAGAAAATGCCAAAATCTGCATACTGTAAGGCTGAGAGTCATCACTTTCTTTATTCGTGAGTAGCATCCTTCAAAAGCAGTCCTACCTTCATTATCCAGTTCAGACAGAGGTGTTTGAAGAAGTGGACCACGCAATTCTTACTATATCCATCTGTAACTAGCCTAATAAATGTCTTCTTATCATGGATTTGCTTTATACCCAGGGAAACCACTACATCTCTTTATTCCAAACAGTTACTGCCCCAGAGAAAAACTTTTATGACCTTCCTCAGGGCTGATAGTAGGGCAGGGCTGTGCCCTGGCTGGTGTTGCAAGGATACAGAGGTGCCTTGTTTGTCTTAAAAGAATTCTGAAAGCATCTGATACTCTCTTCATTTTCTAATTCAGGTTATTTTTTTCATATGGCTGTTAGGAACCTAACAATAGTAAATACTTGCTGTATGCATATGTCTATGTAAAAGTTTACATTGAATTGTATAAAATATGTTGTCTCACCTGTCAGTTCTAATCATTATGTTCTAATAATGTCTACAGTAGCTTAATGATAAATGTCCACAATAACGATTTGCCAAACATATCCCATGGGGTACTTCTGAAACATATTCTATGGTCAAACTAGACACAAAGCACCATAATGTTGAAAATGTTGTATCTGTCCCTACCACTGTTGTGTCCCAAGTAACATAAAAATAGTGGTTTTAGAAAATAAGTTAAGTTATCAGAATTCAAATACACTTAATGGTTTTCTTTACTGATAACTAAAAGCATTAGAATCTTCCCCAAATTCCTTGAAAGTATCATGGAAATACAAAAGTCAGAGCCAGAACTCATGTTCTAAAAGATACAAACTTAGGAAATGTATGTTAATATAAAAATATGTCATTTTTCTCTTTTTGTATTTTGTATTCTTTTATTTAAACATCTAACAGAACTTATAATATATTAGCTGATAGTTAAGAGTAACAATCAATTTATTAGTCAAGTAATTTTATCATCAGAGGATTTATATATGGATTCACATTTGTCAGTTATATCACATGACACATTGAAAACTCTGAAAACCTAATGTTTCTCAAAAGATCAAGAATTATAGTTTAATCCATTTGAGTGGTATTTGTAATAGAAAAATATGCAAAAAATAATGTATTAATTAAAAACTTGCCAAAAGTTGCCTATATTCTTCAATTACCCAAGTGCATACAATTGACAAAGAGATATAAACTGGATCATTATATGTCTACTTGACACAAAGTTGAGTCATCTGAGAATAGGGAACCTCAATGGAGAAAGTGCTTCCACAAGATACAGCTGTAGGCAAGAGTTTAGGTCATTTTCTTAGTTAGTGATTGGTGGAGAAGGTCTCAGTCCATTTGGGACTGCTGTCATCATCACCTGGTGATTCTGGGTCTTATAAGAAAATAAGTTGAGCAAGCCATGAGGAGCAAGCTCCTAAAAGGCACCCTTCCATGGCTTGTGTATCATCTCCAGTTTCCTGCCGTGTTTAAATTACCATCATGGCCTCCTTCAATGATGGACCATCATGGAAGTTATATGCCAAATAAACCCTTTCTTCCTAACTAACTAGCTTTTTTGTCATGGTGTTTTGACACAGCACAACCCTAACCAAGACAAGTTTAAAACCAAAGACATATTATATTAGTAAAATAACATCTTTAAAATATAAAGTACTAACCATTTATTAACTTTCTAGCATGGGCTTGGCGAATATGTAAGCAAATCAGGTGAATAAAATGCTTTATCTTCTGAAGCTCTTATAGAGATAGCTCATTGCTCCAACTTCTGCACACTAGATTTCAGTCTCCATCCTTGAAAGAACTGTCATTTGTATACCTTCTGTAGTTCTTTAAATGAGGGTATCACCCACAGGATTATGTACATGACCAGTTGGTTCCCACTTGGTGGCACACTTTGGGGAGGTTATGGAACCTTTAGCAGGAGCAGCCTTGTGCAAGAAGCATTTCAAGGGGGATGGAGGGTGGGGGGTGGGAATGGCTTTAAAAATTTATAGCTTTGTTCCAGTTCCTGTTTCATCTCTTTGATTTCTGTGAAGGGTTTAACAGTGACCAGATAGCTTCCTGCTTCTGCCCTTATGTCACACCTTCCCCACTACGATGGGCTTTATCACAGTGAAAATGTAAGTTAAAAACAAACACTTGAAAATAATCTTTTTCTGTGTATTGTGTGAAATTGGCTACTGCCTCTGATGCTTAAAACTTAACTGATAGCAGTTGTCATGCTCAGTGACCTTTAAATTGACATTTGTCAGTTTCTGAATTATAAAAATAATTTTAATACTTATAAGTCTTCTTAAAATGAGAAAATTAGGCATCTAGCATTCATGTCTAGTGTTTTAAATATCATTCTTTGATTATCATTTACTTTACATCTTGTAGGATGAGGATATGTTATGTAATACTTTAGGCTTCACATTACTATAGATAAGAATAAAATATTATTAACCAATTATATATATATATATATATATATATATATATATATATATATATATATACTGAGAAACACACAAACACATGTGTGTGTGACTAAAAGACCTAGAGACATAAAAATAGCATGAGGCAGTAGCTGCCATTCAGGTTATTCCTACCAAAACACTTATGATGCATAAAGTATTACTAAAATTCCACTTACCCAATGGAGGATGTTGCTCAGTAGTAAACCCCTTGACCAGCATGTGGGATGTCCCAGCTTCAATCACACAATAATATGACAAATAATTTCACTTAAACACAGCACATTACCCATGAAGATGAGCTGTAATAGTCTCTAAGCAGTGCAAGATCACTAAATGTGAAGCTACCACATGTAGACTTAGCATCCCTCCGTCACTCAAACATAGGTGCCTATTTATCTGTCATTTGCATTTGGATTTTCAGTGAAGAGTTTATTCTTCCCTTGCATCATTACCATGACTACAGGATATTTGTTTATTCACGAACAGTTACTCTATACAACTTACCTTCCTCTTCAACACTGAGTTACAGATAGAATCCTTTAGTCTTGCATTAATTTCAGAGTTTTGGTAAACATTATTTGTTTGTATTATAAAACAAATATTTGTTTTCTAAGTTCTTCAAATCAGTTATGCTTACTTAAACATTTTCCATTTGGTATAAATAGCTCATTATATGCCACTAATACTCAGATGTAGCATATAATGATCATCACTAATGTGGGAAATGCAAAATCTTGACATTGTCAATAATTGGCAACAATTGTTTATGCTGTACCAATCTTTTATAAGAGATTACAATTTTCTTAATGGAAGGAGACATATTTTGTAGATCAAAATGAGTTCACTTTAAAAAATTTCAATTAGTGTTTAAATATGCATGAATATACATATGTGTATATATATTTCAACAAAGACACATATAAATACACATACATAGACATATACACACATACATATACATGACTTTTCAGCTAATCTAGTTGTGATGTAGGTATTATAGGAATACTATTATAATATAAAATCACCCCATGGTATTTTGGACTAAGTTTGATGTTTATACTGTTCATGCATATACATATATATTATTCATATTATATACATATATTTAATATTATATAATTATATATATGTGTGCTTATTATATATATTCTACTTCCCTTTTAAAGTTAGAGAACAAAATGCATATTATAATTTCCAAAATTTATATGCAGGAAGAATCATACGAATCATTCTAATAATCATACGGAAGACCATAATTTTCTATTTTCTTTGCCTCTCCACAATCAGTAGCCATTCAGCAAATATTTTTCTCTTATATTTAATTCCTCTCTGATGCTCACATAAACTATGGAATGTATTTCTTGGAAAGTAGAAAACCCTTCCCACTGTACATGCAGTAAGACAATGTATATCAGTGTTTTCTTTCTAGAAATTCAGCAACTTAGAAGAGATGGTTTCATCTTTTCAGGGGAATAGTTTAACTGGAAACTATGGACTGAGTATATGGGAAAATGAGATATCTGTGACAAGAAAATTAATTATGCAAGTGTCAACTAAGCCCATTAAGGTTCTGCTTTACCCTTACACAGAAAAGCGAATGGTTTCTCCAAACCACTAACTTTTCAATCTATCAGAGGCATTTCTAGATAGGAAAAAGTATGTGAAATGGCTTTGTGAGTTAGTTATTTTTGTCTATTTATTGATTGCAAATAATTAGAAAATATCTGAAGAAATGACTATGATCACAAGTCTTCTGTTGTATCTGACACATTAATGCAGTAATTGGTTCAAACCTCACTCATGATCTGTAGCATGAGTGGTTTCTATGACATGCTCTCCTCGTTGGTTTGATGCTGTTAATTTACTCTGTCACTTAGCATTTTGGGGTGCTGGAGGACAGGCATGATGCTTCAGTTGCATCCAAATGTGCTGTCTCCTCCAGGCTACATTATGAGAAGACTAAAGTGAGTGCTCTAGGCATTATAATTCAGAGACAGATCAAAGCAGTTTTAATTGCTCAGGAGAATTTTGCTGACAGTGTCTTGAATTTTCATTGCAATATCTCAAGTACAAAAGTTAATCAAACAATACCTTTTATTTTGCTGGCTTTGGTGGATGACTGATATTCTCAAATTTTTCTTTTTAATAAGCATATTTTATTTCTCCTTTGTTGATTTTTTTTTAACTTAGCAAATTAAAAGATGGAAAGTGAGTTTACAATTGAAGGTGGAGAGAGATTGGTGGCACTGGTGTTGGAAAGGATTCACAGATTGAAAGAGGATGGGTTAGAGCACGAAGAGAAGTTTCTAATGGAAGTGTTAAACATCCAAAAATCAGGATTCAGCTGTTTCCCCCAACTGTGAGACAATGTCTGCTGCAGAAGTGCCAACTACCTGTGGAGTACAGAAAACATGTGACCTTTGAAAAGAATCCTAAGTCTTGATTCTCTGGAAGGATGTCCGTGCCATCTGGAAAGCTATTCGAGCATACAGCCACCTCCAACTCCATTTGGGCGGTCTACTCCTGGGGGCTTTGTAAATGCTGAGAAAACTGTCTTTCATCTTTTCACCCAATCTTTCCAGACTGGCTTTGACCAATAGTGCTTATCAGGAAATGCAGAGAAGTGTCTGGGATGCCTCTTTTCTAACTTGAAAGTAAACATAGGGATGGCTGACAGACTGGGTCGGTATGATCCACTGTATTGCATTATTTTATTTTATTACATTTTTCATTCTGACCATTGATTCATTGAGATGAACTCCACAAACTGCCTCTGGCAGTGATTGGATGATTATACAGTTACACAGTAAATGTCAGTCCTAAAGGTGAAAGGCTTGCTAAAATCAACTTATATTCTCCTGCCTTTTGAAAGAAAAGCAAGGGAATATGACTTACCATTTTCCAGATGACTCAGGTTAACTTCAGAATGTCACCAGAACAGTCCTCAATGGCTTTCAAGATAAAGCCTAACATTGGAACAAGCAGCCAATTCTGCATGGCTACCATTTTGCATTTTAAATTTAGTGTTCTTACCCTTTCTGTCATGTCAATAAAAATTGCACGTTTTTAACAAAATACATCCACACAGTAGTATTCTTCCCAGTTCTTGGTTTAGAACTGATTTTCTGGGAATTAAGAAAAAAATAACCACAATTTCCCTTTCCACATTGAAAGAATAAATCTCAATGAAAGGGGTGACTATCCTGAAGGAAGGTTCCAATGGGCGACATACATTGAACAGGCACATCCCCTGAGCACTGTACTCAGAACGAATTCCTCTTTGTTGTATGTTTTCTTTTAATTTCTCTTTTCTGGAGAAGTTGTTGTTTGAAAAGCAGCCTTTGGGAAACTGAGATGTGAATGAGATATAACTGGCCAGTTAGCAATCACAAGCTAAATTTGTGACTGGCCCAAGCTACATTCTGAATGATTCATCATAAAATAAATATTGTTTCATAATTGAGATGAACTACCTTTTTTTTAACATAAAGATTACCTCTTTTGTAAATTAACAAAAATGAAGTATGCTTTGTAGACTACAAAAATGATTTTTAAAAATCAAAGAAGCAGGCAAAATATTTTCATATGTTGGTTCTGGCTATTAGAGCAACACACAGACACATACACACACACACACACACACACTGTGAAAGCATAAATGTGTTTTAGTTATAAGATATAACAAATATTACAATACAAAATCCAGCAAATCAGAATCACATGGTCTTGCAATGACTGAGTTGGGGCAAAACCACCAATCTCTGGAAATCTATATAGCTGAAAAATCTGTGGAATTTCATAAAAGCTTGGAGCACAATGAAAAGAATAATCTATATAATAATAACAATTATATCGCAACTCTCTTGCCACTATAAAAATGGCCATACATTTCGTAACCTAAACAATGAAAATATGATTTTATCAAATCACATGTTGGTAGGAAATGTGACATGAGTCTCTGAAACTATTAAAGTGAATGTAGTAATAGCATTTGTTTGAAGGTTCTTAAGAAAAATCTAATTCCTGTCATTTTCAAATTCTGCTATCTCACAGGCTTCCTTTGCTCTCTTTCTCTATTCTCCATTTTCAGAAGTGTTTCCTTGAGTCAGCCAGTTAGTATCGTTCTGATCTCTTCTTTTCCTTCACATTTCCCATGGCATCGCCTCCCTCCTCCTCTCCTCTCCCCTTCATTTCTCTTCTGGCCTCCCCTCTTTTTAGTAGCCAGTGTGACTACTATGCTCACCTTTAAAATCTAGGATAATCTATGTATGTTAAGTCAGCAACTGCACAGATTTCACTATGCTGTAATCTTTTGGCTATCATTGGAGAAATTCATACATTGCAGGAATGAGCACATGGACTTTGGTGAAGGCTGGCACTCTGCCTCCAACACTCGGAAAAAGTGATAATGCATGTAAATGCTCCCATAGGAGACAGTTCTCTCTTCTGATTGTATTTTATCCCATATATTTCTATTTTCTCCATTAGAGACTAGTGAAAAAATTATTTAGTTTGTTTCATAAGATTAAAATACAATTACACCATTCATTTTTTCAGTCCTTTATCCAAACTCTTTCACATTCTTCTTCTTATCTTCCAAAACTCATATTCTCATTTTTCATTGTGTTACATACATATATTGTATATGTATGTTACACATACATATATATTTTTAAATGCATAGGTATAGCCATATTCATCTGTATAATGTTACTTGTATGTATATTTTCAGGGCTGACCATTTGGGTAACCAATAGCTGTGTTCTTTCCTATATAAGACCACTCTAAGCATTTCTTGAATGCTTGTTCCTCTACAATCAGGGCTGAGATCTCATAGGCCTTCCTCTGTCTTCTTTAGTACATCAACTGTTGTTGCCTGTGTTCTGATTATATTTCGGCAGTTATTTTATAAGTGTAGCTTTGTGAGAGAGACAGTATTATACCATGCTTCCTGATTCTTTGATTCTTATAGTCTTTCTTTCCCCTCTTCATATTTTCCCTGAGCTTTAGATATAGAAGTTAAAAATGTCACTCAAACTAATTATTTCTATTACTGACTTCTTTCAACACTTTGCTACTTGTGTCAGAACAAAAGGCTAACTTGCTAATTAGTTTTTATAGAAATAAAGATGAATGGGTAGTGAATTCAACCTTTTAACTCCATGGTCCCTTGATATTCTTATTTAGAGAACTATTAAATAAACCAAACTGTGCACATTTTTTTAAAAATGTACAGAAGCCAGAACACAGAGAACAGTTGAAAACATGTGAGGGCTAGAAAGTGAACAGGCTGGAACAATAAGGTGATTGCTTGTTGAAATCAGATTAATAATAAAACATCTGCTGTGAGTCCATATAAAAATATGTCAAAAACATGATAAAATTTAGGACAGAATTGTGAATTTTGGCCAGGCAGTAGTGGTGCATGCCTTTAATCCCAGCACTTGGGAGGCAGAGGCAGGCAGATTTCTGAGTTCGAGGCCAGCCTGGTTTACAGAATGAGTTCCAGGACAGCCAGGGCTACACAGAGAAACCCTGTCTCGAAAAACAAAACAACAACAACAACAAAAAACCAAACAAACAAACAAAAAAAAAAGAATTGTGAATTTTGGACAAGTACACTTCTGAAATTACTTTAATCAATGATTTTTTCCACTGAAATATCATCATGAAAGATACATAGTAAAATCATGCTGACAGGAAGTATTGCTACAAATATTTTATAATAAGCTATGTGATTGTTAAGAAATTATTTCTTCTCTATGAAGGGTAAAAATAGATTTGGTAAGTACAAAAAGTAAGAGGCAAATTTGTTATAGAGACTTATAGTTACTCATTTAATTTTATTGGGTTTTTAGTACAGAAATAAAATAACTTTAAAAATAAAGCCATGTTAAATTAAAACAATTAGATTTTTATATTTTAATTTTAATTTATTAAACATTTTTCTTTTTGGCTATGTAATAAGAAGGCTTTACTGAAATTTGAAATTTGTTCCCATTAAATTAAAGCAAACATTATTTTTATAAAGAATTATTACCCAGATTATCTTTAAAATTCACATTAAAGTTAGTGTTTTGCTTTGTTCACAATCACTTTTCCAATAAATATGATACTGACTTGATATTTATTTCAATATCTCATTAAGTTACTCTTTGTCTAAGGTTACTACATAAACTTTCACTAATAGAGTAATTAAAAATAGTCTTGTATATGTTTCATGCCTATGTGGGTTTTTAGAACAAGGTTACAGAATTTATTCCAAATTAAAAATCTGATATGTATGTGAACTCATTTATGTAATGTATTGTACTTAAAACAGATAAATACATATTATGTGTGTATGACATTTATAAAATATAAATGAAAACACTATGCATGCTAATTTTAAGGACTTAAAACCATGAATTAGAGGTATAATTTGTTTAAAGTCTTAATAAGCTTGAAGTTCCACTAAGCTAATAATTATAGAATGAAATAAAGAGAGGACTCTTTGACAGTGCCCATACATTAGAACACATCTGTAATATTCACCTTATTTTATAAACAACTTCAATGTCTGATTCTTATATGACTCTGTTGCCAGAAAACCTCACATTGTAGCAATTATATTATTATACCTGCTGTACACGTAGAAGCAGAGGACACCCAAAGCTCAAGTAAGTAGCCCAAAGCACTCGTCTACAGGAGAAAATGAGACAGGTGCTCAATCTGGTTAATTGCAAGGGCCTGAGTTTCCAGTGTATCTACTGCCTTTGGGAGACATGTCCACTTCTACACAGCTCTACACTGTACAATGCTAGAGGGCTAATACCTGCTTGTTAGCAATTCTGTTCTTTAATTTAAAAGGGAATTGCAAAGTAGTAAATATTTACTGAGCATCAGAGTGTCAAGAACAGAACAATGTGAAGTGGAGGAAAGAAGGCCAACACATCGCTTGCCTCAGAGCTCCTGTTTGGTAATTATTTGTTCATTGATTAGTGAGCACGCCACTTAATGCATTGAATAAGAAACACCATGAAAATTAGCGGTCATACACTTTAAGAGACAAAAAAGTGAGAGACAGAAAGATCTTTGGCTTACAATACAGCAAAGTTCACTGGCTAGACATTGCAACTGATTACATCTGGATCATTACACTACTATCTTTTCAGGATATTTCTGAAGTGGAGTTTGGCTCTGTGCATTGCTGTTGAGTCCCTAATCAAGTGATGCTACCATTTAAATTTCATATGAACTCCTGATGAAAAGGATGTAAATGCATTCCAAACACACTTTCAAATTCTAAATGTGAGCCCAATTCTAACAGCTTCTGACAGCTTAATACACCCAAAATAGTGGGGTACACTTTCAGAGCAGCGTGCTTTGATTTAGTCATGCAGTTCATGTTTTTTTTTTTTTTTTTTTTTTTTTTTTTTTTTTTATGGGAACTGCACTCTGAAATCACCACAAACACTCTGAACACTTACCCAACTGTGTCAAGCAAAAGGATGAGACATTAATTGAACCAAAAAATGAGAAAGAGCCACTTAACCTTAGCTCAAAGGATGGTTTCCACTTTTGCTTGATTTATGATTTTATACTTTATTGATATTTCATAGCTATCAATTTTTTTAAAGATTTTAAAATTTAATCATATACTGTATATGTCAGGTGTCAAAAACCAATGTATCTCAGGATTTTACTAACAAGTATGGATAAATTAACCTATCAGTCTTCCGTCTTTAGTAGCTGGGCATTCCAATTAGACATAATCATATTAATTACAATCAAATCAAACATCCAGTAGCAAAATTTCAGAGATTTTTTTTCCTCATCAGGTGACCTCTTTCTCCCATATAATTAACAACTTATCACAGAAGAAATATGTTCATGTACATTCCATTTTAAAAATGGGTAAGATAAAATTTCTAAACTAATGAGTCATAAAATCATTCCCAGCTCTTAGCCTTTGAGAGTTAGTTCTGGTGTTCCTTTATTCCACTCTCAGTTTGATAGTATCCATTTAAAATATACCTGATATGGAAGATTTATATATACTCCATAATTCAGTGGTATTGGCTAGGTTTTTTAAATTGTCACTGGCATATACAATTACAAGTGACAGAATATGAAATAATATTCAGCAGGTATTCCAGGAGTCTCCCTTAACTGAGTCCCGTGGAGAGTCCTGTCAAAGCCAAGGTTAACAATATGGCAAAATGGCTCACGTTGCCATGGAATTCTTGTAAACCTGACTATTACAAAGGATCTGTCCACACGCTAGTTCTCAAGGCTTGCAGAAAGAAGGCAAAGATATGGCATCAGAGGACAGATGTCTGTCCAGAATTCTCCATCACAAGGCAGTTCAAGCTTTCTAAATTTATCTATATACACAGATAAATGGCAATTCTCTGTGCTTTAGCTGTATTCTCTAATGAGGATATAGACATAATTTCAGATTTAAATTCAGAAATTATTTCAATGTTTTATTTTTGTAAATAAGTAATAAACTCTTTTAAAATTCAAATTATTATGGGTCATTTTAAAGGTTAGCATTCATATTTATGGCACCAAAAGTAAAGTAAGTGTTATAACTCTCTGTGAACATAAAGTATGTATGTCATTGAAGTTTCCAGACTTTGACCACAAGGTAGTAGGAATTAATCTAATTCTACGAAAAAAAATGTATTGAGGACTTAGATGTAATTTTACCCAGAGCAATAAATTCTTTAAAGAAATTGATTAACAACTTCATGAATAATGGTTATCTGTGTTTCATCCCATTCTTCTCGAAGCCAGACAGAAATGTTGAGGTGGGGTTTGCAAGCATAATGTAATTTTGAATGAATGTTAATGAAGAAATATATTCAAGTGAAACACCTAATTGGAGGGAACAGACATAGATATTACAACTTCTGTCTCAAAGTAAGATGAACTTATTCAGAAAGCAGCAGTATTTCTAAAGATATATGTTTGCTTGTATTTTAAACAGATCAATTCACATTTCTAATGTGTGATATAAGTGAACAAGAAATCTCTGGCTTTTAGCTGATCATTTAGATCAACAGCTAAAATTGTAGATCATTATCTAACTGCTGTAAGAACTAATAGTTATTTTCTACACTGTAGATATAACTACTGCTACATCTAATATAATTATGTTTAGAATTGTTGTTTATATATTTAGGAACACATACACACACACACACCAGATTTTTGTTTTGGTTTGTATTTTTAAGATTCAATAAAGCTGAAAGGGGGCAAGGTGTTTCATGGGAGGGATGGGAGGAAAGATAAAAAAGTGGGGAATGGTGTAATTACATTTTAATTTCTAATAAAGTATATAAAATTACTGCAGTTATGTCTATATTACTGAAGTCACTATTTTTGTTGGACTGAGGAATCACAAAATAGCATGCTGAGCAGAAGACTGCTTTGTTTTCTTCCTTTTGTTAATGTTACCACCCACTTCAGGCTCCTGCTACCATGGTTCTCTTACCATTATGGGTTGGACCCTCAGGATGAGAGCCAGACAAAATAAACCTTTTCAAAGTGTCTTTTGCTAGAGTGTAGGGTGTTTTGTCACAAAAGCTTGTAACTAAATACATTCCACATCTGTAACTTTGCTCAACCTTCTCATTCCCCTGCTATGAATCAAAAGTGAAAATTTCAACCCAGGATGTACAAAGCACTATGGTTAGTACCTATTGTTATCATACGTTGAAATATAAGGAAAGTGAAGCTGGCAAGATAGCTGAACTGATCAGAATTAGGTGTGGTTCCTGGGTACTTGACCCATCCTTCATAGGGTTCTTTAAGTGGGTGTCATAATCAGTACTCAATTATCAATGCTTTCATTACTGGCTACTGCCACAATTGTTATGCTGTGTATAAAATTGTACAGCAAACAATAAGTTATAGCTATGTTAGAAAAAATATTAGAGACTTTATTTTAGAATAATAATTTATCTGCCCTTCCATTCTATAAACTCTATAGGATCATGTATACTTACTATTTCTATTTCTATAAATACCTGTGTCTAATGTATACAATGTTCAATGCAGAGTTTGCTTGAAAAAATATATCCAAGTTTTATAGGTAAGTCACATTAAAAATATTTAAGTTGAGTTATGTGGCATGGGAGTCGAGTGACACACACACGGAGGAAATTAAAGGAGAGGTTGGGGTAAGTTCAACCAGTAAGTATTGACAACTAATCATGATATTTGAAAATTGTAACATTTCAAGAAGATTGCAATAAATGTCTGGACGAGTCATATACCCAGAGAGAGGCTGTGTCTCTATCTCTGGAAATATGGCTTAATATCCCTCCCAGGATCTCTACAGAGTGAGGAATGATAGCGAGTTTCAGCAGACTGAGAAAGACTAGGGAAACAGAAGCAGACTCCTGAAATTGCATTTCTGGGGTGTGGTTACAAAGGTAACAAAAACCTACTATGACAGAGCAGTGGAATACAGGCAGAGTACAGCAGAACAGTGTAAGGAATGTGCCATCAAACCTTGGGCATATTTACTGTGCAACATCAGAAGGGCTGTCACACTCACAGTCTGTTGCTTTGCTAGACATCTGACAGCGTTTTAAGTTCCCTTTTGCAACTGAGAAAATCTAATCTAATGAATTGTTTTATAAATCTGAATTCTACTCTGAAGATGCAGACCCTGCACATGCATGCCTAGGTTGCCCTCCGTTCTGAGGATCCTCAGTCTCCATTGCTGGTAACTCACAAAGCAGCCATTGCATTCTTCTAAGGACTCCAGGAGTAAATGAAAGTTGTTAGTTCATATACTTTTCTGACAGGTTGTAAGGACCCATTTAATAATATGTGAGATTTTTCTAAAGTCATGTGGCTAAAGGGTCACAGTAAATTTTTTTTTCAAATTTATGTACTCCAGATACACTTAGGACACAAAATTTGAGACAAACTTTATAAGAACCAAGACAAATACCAAAGAATTGGAAAACATACCATGAGCAGAAGCAGCACATTACAGAGGCAAGAGGAGCCAAGAAAACAGATAAATCAGGGAGAGATTAATTAATTCTGCATCGTAAAATGAGTTAGTGTGTCTCTACTGAAGACATAGACAATGGTAGAGCTATGCCCAGGGTATCAAATGCCTGTCACAATGTGGAATTTACCATGCTCTACAGAAAAAAAAAAAAAAAGGAAAAGGTAGGTGCACAGTAACTGATAAAACACATCATCATCATCATCATAAATATCCACAATTACACAATATCCAAAACATACATACACCCACATATGTGTGTGTGTAAAATCCTAATATATTCCATCACACACACACACACACACACACACACACACACACACACACATTTTTGTGCAGACTATTAAGCTCATGACACACAATCGTCTGTAGTCATTTCTTTAAGAGGACTAAGAACAGATAAGCATACTTATAAATAGCATAGTGGATTGGTTTGAATGAGAAACGTGCTCTATAGTCTCTCATATCTTATCCCTTGGTTCCTAGTGGGTGGTGCTGCTTGGAAAAGTTATTGTACTTTAAGAGGAGGAGCCCTCTTGGAGGCAGTACTTCACTTTGGGAGCTGGGGAGTTTATAGCTTTGCCACATCTTCACTCTCTACCTCATCTTTGTGGGTGAAGTTGTAATCCTGCAGCATATAGCTCCTCCGTCTGTGGCATATTGTCATGCTTCCTTCCATGATGGACCCTTTCCCTCTAAATAATAAATGTAAGGGAAATATTTCTTCCATCAGCCACCTTTGGTCAGTTTTACCACAGCAACAAAAAAAGTAATTTATACACGTAGGAAGATGCAATGTTCCCAGCTTCACCTGCTCTGGATAACTTTAGGCAGAACACTCTTAGGTTAAGTGACGGTTTCCTCTAACACCCTGGGTCCTATTCTATCACCAGCGGACACCATCAACTACACCTGCATTTATTGCTAGTATGCACAATACATTCTGAATAGAATAGAGGCTCCCTGTTTTTCAAATGAACTTGCCAACCTAGTTCTATTTTTAATGCCAATCAAATTAGATAGAAACAGAAATTACTGCTTATCACTCTTCCTGGAGTAAAGACTGAAAGGAAGCCATGAATTAATGTGAGCCCGACCTTATTAATTGCCATAGTGGTTCTGATGTGATTTTCACGATTTTAATGAATTCTATTTGGAACTAATTTCTCAAGCATGTAGGCCAGTTTCTATCCATGAAGTCAGTTTTATTTCTGTGGTTAGCCTCTGTTCTCAGCCAGGTTTGGGTATTTACTTGGTAAAAGATGAATCTAATCTAAATCACTCATATAAGAAAGGCACACTTTACTTTGGGGAATAGCTGACTTCTGTTACTTTCCTTTTTGCTTCTCTCCTGTAAAGAACTGCAGACTTGTAATACTGCAACAAATAAAAATTTGTTCACAAGAGGAAATGCAATAAAACAGCCAAGACACACACCAAAAATTGCTCTCAAAGGCGTTAACTTCTGAAACTTGAGGAAAATGCTCATGATAAAAAAAATCTGACAGGATAGTTATGTCTATTTCCTGCTTCTCTCCCACTGCTTCTTAAATTCTTCAATCAACTTCAGTCTAAGGAGAACTGAATGAGAACAGCTAAAGTGACCTGTGTTTAGAGAAAGCCTTAATTATTTTGGGGTCTTGAAATTCTTGTATTCTGATGGATGTGAGTCAAGGTTATTGGGGGCAGGTATCATTTCTAATCCTGTATGGATGTTTTTTATTAAAATGCATTTCAGACTAATTATCTACATGTAATAAAAGAGTAATTGAAAATACTTGAATAAACATCCATCCATTAAGTTGTTACAGAAAAAAAAAATGAAGAAGGCCTTTGCCTTACTCTTAGTGAGCACACCACCAGTTGCTGGTTTATTGTATACAATGTTGTTATGATAACAATGGCAAGATGAACATCATCTCTCTGTGGACACGTGAATTAGATTCAAAGGCAATCACATTTCATATTATTGTGAGTCATGCTGCATGTCTGTGAAGTTCATGCTGCATTCTCTTCCCAGCATCACAACTTCCAGGATCCATTTTTACCAAGAATGTGGTCCAGGCTGGCACTCATCACAGTCAGCTGCCAACGATTTGTAAAACACAATACAAAGAAAAAAGGTTTAACTTACACTTGGTATATCTCTCTACCTGAAGTAAAGTGGCTTTCTTCTTTAACTAACTTGTTTTCAAAAAACATAAAGACTGGTCCCTTTACTGCCCATGAATACACTTAACCAGGAAGTCATGAAGTTTCCATTGTGTAGGAATTTTCACATTGGACACTAAAGATTCTAAACACGGCTTCTCACCTATTTAAATGAAGATGGGAAGTAATTAGAATAAAAGTCTAAAATAATTACATTGTTGGCCTTTTCACTAATGTCCTACTTATTATATAATATGCTTGTATGTATTGTATGCATACACATATAACCTGGTCTAGATCATCTTTATAAAAAACACATTTCCTTCACATTTGGTTTTCTTTCACTACTAACAGTGAAAATGTGTTAAAAAAAAAAAAAACCCATATTCTGAAGATTAATCTCAAGTCACTTAAAGTCAGACAATTTTAAATTTAAGAGAAGAGTTATAAAGTTTCCTTTGGGCCTTTCAAGTGCCTAATTAGTTCTCTGCTCATTTTATAATTAGAAGCAAAAAGAGTCTGCCCTATGAGAAAATGTCTTAGTTAACATTGATAGCATTAGCAATGTACATATAAGGGGTACTGTACCCTTGGTCAAGTTGTGTCCACTTGACAAACAACAAGGATTTGATGTTCACAAGCATGTGTACAGGTATGCTGACTCGTGTAGGCTTGTGTAGTTAGGTTGTTAGCAGAATTTGAAAAAGTAGAAGTGTTGTTGGCATAGACCATAAAAACTGCCACCGAGGTCTGCTGTGAATCTCATAGGGGTATGAATTCTCTAGCATGTATAAGGCATAGATTGTAACTCCAGAACTGCAAACAAGAGGACCCTGCTCCCGAGTAAACCACAACTGTCACCACTTGTATCCATGCAAGATGAATTTTTCATGGTATTTCTTAACTGTAGCTGTAATGGTCCTTGTGAGTCTGACCATGATGTAGGAGAGACTTGACCTTGGGATTAGGGGATGATGTTTCATTGGTTACATTAGATAATCTGTGTTGTACAAAGTAGTTTTTCTTTTTTGCCAATTCCTAGATGATGTGGTTCTCCTAGAGAGAAAGCTGTCAGTGGGGAATGGCAGAACAGCTGTAGAAGGCAGAGCTGGTAAATATTTTGATGGCAGTGACTTAAGGTTAGATGTCTCCTTCTGACTGAGCAGAAAAAACCATGTAAGCATGCATTAAAAGGTTCTCTCTCAATGGACCCTAGCCTGATTTGTATAGACATAATACAGAGTCTGGGATCTTCTGAAGACAGAATTGTAACCTATGAAGATAGATTTGCAGCTCTCCTTCTGGAGCCCATTACATCCCCTTGCCATCTGGCTCCCATCAAAACGTACTCAAAAAACCCAAGTTTTGAATCTCATACCACTTTCAATGGATTCTAGTTTCTCTGAAGAACCAACAGGTGTGTGTTACTCCTCATTTTCTGACCATGTGTGTGACCTCATCATTGCTGCATCTGTTCTCTTGCCCTTCTAGAGTGCTCTGAAAAACAGAAAGACTGGGCCATTTACAATCTGTGGATATACTTTACCAGAGAAACTTGGTATTTCCATATCACTGTTTGAATTCTAATATGGGACACTAAAGATTCTAGATACTGACTCTTTTTCCAATATCCTTGAAGATAGAGAGTAATTAGAACTAAAATCTAAAATAATTACTGTTACTTTTTGGCCTTTTTTCACTAATAATTTCATGCTTTCCATAATATATATGTATATATACATATATCATATGCATATATACATTTGCATACACATATACATATACACATACATGTGCATGCATACATATTATCTGTGCCTAAACCATGATACTCTTCTGATATCACGGGTATTAAAAAACATTGATATATACAAACATTCAAACACATTTATGTGCTTGTATACATGTACATCTATAACTGTGCATGTAAATCATATTATATAGATATTGTTGACTACATACCTGTGAATATAAACATATATTCTAATAAGTACATCTAGATGAATATTGAAAATTATTTATAAACATGTATGGACATATAAATGTATGTGTGTATATATTATATTGCAAACAGATAACAGTAACTCTGTATGTGTGTATAAATGCCTTTTATATATACACATATATTTATAACTTTATGTAAATGTTGATAAACTTTAAATTTAATATATAGCTTCTTACAGTCTACAAGGCTATTACCTAAGAGTGTTTCGAGTTGTTGCAATGTTTCCAGCCATGTATATTTTTGAAATGTCTAAAGATATGTGTTTATCATAACTGAGCAGTAGGGGTTTCTCCTTAATTGCAAGTACCTGTTAAACCTGGTACAATGCACATAACAAAAATTAATTAAAGAAAATATCTGTTCCCAGTGCTCATTTGTGTCTAGATCAAGAAATATTTCCTTATGTTTCTTTACAAACTGTAGTCACTTTAGAATACCTTTCTCTACCCCTGTTTTCTCACAGTTCAACTTTTAAGAATGAACACCATGTGTTCATAGAGTATAATTTATATACAGATGAAAAGCAACTATGTCACATTTTTTTGAAACTATTAGACCAGAATTACTGAGAAGACGGGGTTTGACTTGTGGTATCAAGCACTAATATAGACAAAGAGAGAGGAGAGAGAAAGCAAGAGAGAGAGAGAGAGAGAGAGAGAGAGAGAGAGATATCTGGAGATCTGGAGATCTGGAGATCTGGAGATCTGGAGATCTGGAGATCTGGAGATCTGGAGATCTGGAGATCTGGAGATCTGGAGATCTGGGTTTTACTGAAACACATCAAGGAGACCACATCAGGGACACATATTAATATATTAATCACTCGGAAGGTATAAAAATACAGTTATCTGCCTTGTGTATTCTTAATTATAAGGCTTTTCTTTTGACAATGATGTTGGAATTATTATCTGAGTTCAGCTGAGAACATATTTTTTCTCTTTCTAGTGAGACTTTAACAATTACTTGATTGAAGACCTGAGCCGTAGGTAGCTGTAATTTTGCAGACTCGTTATATTATTTCTGGCTTCCTTAAGTGTTGACTCATTTTGTACTGTCTGAGAGCTGAAAAGAAATCACTGGAGAAAGGCTAAAAATATCTTTGTGTTTTCCTTCTATTGCTTCAATTTTATGTCTCTGATATATGCTTGGAATCATATTTTATGCACACAAGGAATTTGAAAATTTGAAAAAGAGAAAGAAAAATTCCTCTTTATCCTTAGCCACGTCATACTTAGTATCATTTGATGATATACCTAAGTAGGTATAACACTCAGTAGGTGTAATATTCAATCATTTTCCAAATCTAATTTGACTGTAGAATGGAGTGTAATTTACATTGTGAAACAAAGTCTCACATCAAATAGCACAGTAACCTCTTTTCATGTGAGGTTCATGGTGATGTAGCTTAAAGCCTTAAAGATAATTATAGAGAATTTTCTTGAGGTTTCAAAATAGGTTTCACAATCCCAGACTATTGATAAATTTTAAATTATACTTCTTTCCACAATAGTAGATTGGGTGCTATCTGCTAAACAATTTAAAGACATGTTATTTGGTTCTAAAAATTAATTACTATTGTAATCAATACATTCAGCACACTAATATTTCGGCCCTTGAAATGTCAGACACCCTTTAACCACCTGTGAAACAAAATTGAACTTGAAGATGTTTTATTTTTTTGTCATGAAATCAAAGAGTATCAACTAAGAAATGCATAAACATGGATTGGATCACTTGTTTTCTTTACTCAGTTGATATTTCATGACATTTACTTATGTATATTTTTAATTTCAGGCATATTATGTTTTGTTTTGTTATGTTTGCAGTGAGATTCTGCCAGAAGAGAAATAATAATCTAAGAAAGTGTGAATGTTTTAAGATTTAGTAAATTGAGAAACTTAAAAATAGGAAGTAAATACATATTTTGTAAAATCATTTTTATAAAAACTTCTGTTTTCTTCCATATAGTTTGTTTATTAATACACAAACAAATATGCAAATACATATGTATATATAATAACCTCATATATTATGTCTAGTATATACCTATTTATATTAACCAAATATAAAAAGATATGTAGTACTTAATTTTTAATGCAGAGACAATCAATAATTTTAACCATTTTATATTAGGCAAGATAGATAATTACTGATTTTGACATGAATCTAGCTTCTTTTTTAAACCAATGCTCATATTATTCACACAATATGAAGCATCCATATGGAAAGTGAACGTTTTAGTCACATATCCAGATGTTTGACTACATTAAATCAAAGCAGTCTTTACTTTGGATTCTCATTTTGTCAAGAAGATTATATTCTTCATCTCATAAAATCTATTCTTAGCACCAATTCTTTATTCAGAGCCAAATTGTGATCTAATAAGTCAGATGTGTATGCCTGTGGTTTTTATAGACAGACTGAATTACAATGTGCTCCATTAGACTATATAGATTCCATTAGAATCCCAGCATTTAGTGCTTACAGAGTCTCTCTAAATAAATGGTATCTCAGCACTATCAATTAACAGAAGAGAGTTGGTGCCCTTGAGTTATCGAGCAACATGCCAGTTATTAATACCACTTTTATTAATATGTGGTTGCCTACTTGTTTAGTAATATACCATGTCCACCATAACAAGTTAATTGTCTATTTACCATTATTTGGTGTTTCATAAAATTCTCAAACCACTTTAAACCAAAATGGCCAAATTCTTATTTTCACGTTTCAAAGGAGAAAGTTATGCTATAGAATTTCTGTAACACTGGGTCCAATAGTTTTGATACGTAAAATTTAATTTGTGATTACTTTTACTTCTCTAGGCCTTAATTCTTAAGCTGTAAATTGAAGCTACTTTGAGGAAGATCACTTCATATATGGTATCCATGTATCATGAAGATACTACATTCAAAAAGAAAGAGAGTAAAAAAGACAGAAATTGGTACAGATGTAATTTGCAAACTTTATTATATGGGTAACACATAATTTATAACCCTTGTTATTTTGTTTTCAATAGGATAAGGATAAGCTATTATACAACAAGTCAAAGATCTTTAATACATTCATGTTTAAATACTAAATATTTAAAGGCCAAAAATTTATGACATTTAGAGGAGAATCACAGGAGATGATCTAGAATTTATGTTTAAAAAAATGCCTCTTACAAGAATAAGAGGTCATTGAGCAGTAGAGTACCTTATAGTCGGGATACAGTCAGGATGTATGGGTACAATCGTGTGGAAGTAAACTGTATAGATGAAGTTAATTAGTGCATAAGTATGATAAAGATAGTCACAGAATCTTTAGAACCATGCAATAGTGTGTCCATTTGCAAGAATAAACATCATTTTCCCAGTATATGACATCTCTACAAGTAAAAGAAAAAATAAAAATTATGTCAGGTTTTATAATCATAAGATCTATTGATTGGCTAAAAAGGAACTATCTCAAAAATAATCACTTTTATAGAAGCTCATTTTTATATCAATAATAATTGTGTTTTTAAAAAATGTGACCATGATAATCAGGATTATGTAATAAATAGTAAATGGAGTAGAAAAGGAAATGATAGTGCATCCTGCTGTCTTCATGGCTTTATTTTTGTAGTATAATTACTATCCATGATTCAAAATGTTTTTAAGAAACAAACCACTGAGTAATAGAAAGGATTATGTGTGGCTGAAAATTCATGCTGTAAAGTTGTTTGTAGAAAAAAATGTCAAAATTCTGAGAATGACTACTGCAATGAAGGAGGGCCTATGTCAGCCAAGAAATTGTTGTCAGAAACTGTAAATGCACTTCTTCATGTGAAAAGAAAGGAGAAAAAAAGAAATAAAAAAAAGTGTCATTGTGCAGTGAAACCAGGTTATAGCAATATCACAAAACTCTTTAAAGAAGTGAATGGCTGACTGTCACATATTGGAAGCATGTGCAATAAAATGAAAACTGACAAAGTGAGTGAGCTTAGCTAGTCTATGGCTTTGGTTATCACCCTAAGTGCTTGAGACGGGTGAAGAGCCCACTTACAGAGTGCAGAGACATAGAAGCAGAGGTAGACCAGTAGTTTCCAAACCTGTCTTGAGTCTTTAAAGAATCTGACAAAGACATTTCCACTGATTCATAAAAATTTTGCAAAACAATGCTGTAATTGAATCAAGGAAATTAAATATTCTCAATATTTACCTTTAGTTTTTGACTATGGTCTTATCAAATCTTTTTTCAAGAGAATATAGCTGTAAAAATAAATTTTTTGTAATAAAATCAAAAGTGTGCAATCATACATTTCTGCATATGATTTTTTTTGTCAACGGAATTGAGTTATTATATTATCTTAAGAAAAAGTAATTATGGACACAAATGGAAAGTAAGAGGACAGTAGTTTGATGAACTGTTGGTTATTTTAAAGATTTATAAGATGGGTAAATAGACAATAAAATATTGAATGCTTCAAAGTATTAGTAGCTAACATGTTTAAATAAGAAACGGTGCTATAAATATTATATTTAGAGAAATTCACATATACTGGAGAAATTACTCCCTTGAGGTAGCAAAGCGATGGAAGACATGCAACAACTTACTCTGTGCCATTGCTCTACCAGACAAACTTTCTTTGCACTTATTTCTCAAAAAACTTACTGGAACAGCTACAGTGAATGCTTCAAAGTGAGAAATGAATAATTGATGATGAATAATTTATATGTAAATGACACAGTAAGGTGATTGTAGTTAAAGAAACAGCACATGATGAAACAGGCTCTCTCCATTACATATGTTATTTCTTATGCCAAATTTCTAGCTGTACTGGCATAGATTAGACTCTGAGACTCCAAAATAGAATTCTAAGCATGTAAGCAATACAATGCCTGGTGAGCGGTCAGTGAATGTTGAGCTTAATTTTTAAAATTGTAAACTATTTCAAGTGAATTAATACCTTTGAAATTTATTCTCACAGACTTTCCATTTTTAGTGTCACATAATATCCTGTTTTCTTTATAAAGCACAAAAACACTGTATCAGAGGCTTTGGTTTTAATAATCTATGATTCACAGTTTGAATAATTATGTTCTATAGGTAAGGTTTTCTTTTCCTTAGTGTGGAAAAGCCAATGATCTTTATGTGGCTAAGGCAAGTTTTCAGCCTGTATGGATGTGTTTTACACAAACTGTCAGTTTCTCTGAGTAAGTATGTCAATAACAATTTTATTGTCATAATTCTTCTAGAGTTGTAGTCATATTTAAATCAACACGTCTGCTTTTTCTGAAGTGACTATGCCATTTTGTAAATAACTATCTACCTTGGGGTAGAAATGAATAAATAAAGCCACACATATGCATCCTCTAATTCATACCTTTGTAACTTCTGATAGATTTTGAGTGACATTTAGAATACAATGTTGCCCAAAATAATAAGAACAATATAAAGTTGAGTAAGTTTTTCTGTAGTTCTCTTTGCTTTTAAAACTATTTCTCTCAGTGTTGTATATCTTTATCTTCAGATTGCTTCTCCAAGAATAGAATGCAATCTACATTTAATGTAGCTTTCAGTATGTGACTAATTGTATCTAATTTTAAAAAATGCACAATTTTGGCAAAAAAATATTTCTAAACTTTTTAGTCACACATTCTACATGGATTATATTTTCATCCATCTAAAATTGTGCCTAAGTCTTTACAGATTAAGTCAAATATAGAAGAAAATAATTGCTGTATTAGTATTTATAGCTAATGAAATTCAAACATGATTCAGTCTCCTGAGAAACAGATTTGGAGTGTAATGTATAAGATATATACCCAAGTCCTCCCCTGAATAACACATTCTGTAGACATTTATACATATATGTCTTATACATTTATGTTAATTGTCAAGAAAGATTCAGAATTTAATTTAAAGCACAGAAAATTTCATACTCATCCACACTTTTTGATTACATATTCTTAGATGCAACAAATTAATATTATTGGATTAATGCCATTTTATAGAAACACTTTATTTAAAAAGGTTTAAAGTGAGATTAATTGAAATTTAAATTGTCATTTTCAGAACTATTTCATCCAGCCTGAAGCAAAATTACATCTTTTCAAAATTAGAATAAAAGATGTAAGCTCTTTTAAATCTTTTAACTAGCAGTAACCTTCATTTCACTTTTAATTGTCTCAATCTATTGTGAAATTAACCATATTGTGTTGATTATCAGTCAGTTAAAATTACTGAAGTGACTGTGTGTGCAACAATATTTCAGACAATGTGTGTTAGCTGGATACATAGTAGAGGAAAAGAAAACTTAGTGAACTTGTCTATGATGATAAGATGACCTTAAGTAACTTTCCACTCTCTCTCTTTGCTCATTCCTCCAATCTCAGAAAGGTGGATGGGCTCTATATGTTTATGAATAAACCATTTTATTCACCCACATTCTTATTAAATCTGCTTTGATGACTAGAGAAGACTGCCACTGTCCTTCCCCAGAAGTGAAGCTTCAGAAACCTAATCTGCTGTTAGTGTGTTTCTGTTCATGACACATGGCTAGTTTTCACATTAGGAAAACCAGAGATCTTCTATGTGTGGATGGTCTAGGACATGGATGTAGATCTGGGTCTTCAACAGATTCCTCTCTCTAATCACTCTATATCATTCATTTTTTGGCTGCCCCTCAACCTGGAGTATGGGTTCTCAAATATCGATGGTCTTCCATACTTGTCTACATGTCACTATTGAGTTGAAGAATTCCTGGAATAAATATATATATACACAAAAATAAATAAATAATCCTTGCCTATTTGTAAGTTTAATTGGAATTGGACAAGATTCAAGACCAAGGGTGGCCATAAATTTTCTAATTAACTTCAAAATTCAGCATTTGAACTGTTTGCCAAGTTCATATCAATTGTACTTTCTTGTTCTCTTCATTTTCACTAAAATATCAAAGCAGTTAATACACATCCATTCTAGATGGTAATTGCACTGTTGCAAAATCTACTTATATATGTGTGACTGTGTGTAGGGACATATATCTGACCTCACAAGTTAATCCTTCTCATTTATTCCTATGCAATGTGATTGAATATTAATATTTTTAAGAATTTGCCTAATTAGCAAAATTAACTTTGACAATACAGAAACAAATACATGTCCTTTACAAATCTGCAACACTTGGCTTTATTTCTTATACTTGCAATTTGAGAGGTATGAATCAGCATTTATTATCATTGTAAATGAGAAAGCAATATTATTAGTAGCACTGCCAAATTCTCTCAAACATGTTCACTGTATGAATACTTTTTCTGTGTTTCATACTAGCCAAGATCTACCAACATAGCAGTTGAGAGTATAATCCCATAATGTCAAAACACTTAACATAATAAAATATCTTCAATGAACAGAAGACTTCACAAGTGTTACAGCATTTTAAATATTGATAGCAATAAACTACCTATCTGCTGTAAATATTACAGTACCAACGTGATATGTATTAAGAATGCACATACAAGCTTAACTGCTGGCTTCATAAGAGCTTTTGCATATGTTAATTGGATACTTATGGTTTGGAGGTAGCTCCAATATGAATAAAACTTCCTACAAAGTATTTCCGCTGAGATGATTTACTCTTTTAAAAAATGAGCAGCTTTATAGAAAGCTGCAATGATGTTTAACAAACAAACTAGACTGCAAGAAATAGTCATTAACACTGCTAAGTTTCATTTTGTAGAAGCTGGCAGAAAAGCACACTCCAGACATTTGCATAGAGAAGAACACACTTAACCATTCTCAATTAGGTGACCTTTTGCTTAAATGCATGGTATTTGTCCTTGTTAAGCCCTCGCACCAAAAGATTATTGGATTTTAAGGCTGTTTTAAGTCTAAAAATATTCAGAATTTCTACTTCAGAAAAATTTTAATTCCCAGTGATTTACTCTCTTAGAACACAAAGAACATTAAACTAGATTTTTCTTACCTTATTTTGAATTGTGATTGCCAGTTCAGAAGTATATATTTTAATTATTTTTATAGGAGTGTTTTAAAAAAAAATGTTCTATTTTTTTTTATACTTTGGAGAATGTCTGTCTGATGCTAGAGTAATTAAAGCAGTTTGATTTGCTTATTCAATGTGAGGTAGAAAAACAAATTTAAAATGAGTTTTTTAAAATGAAAGGCTAAAAACCTCGACAATAGAATACTTTTAATTAAGAATGAGTAGCATAAACCCTGATGTTTGCCCTTGAAAAGCTAATTATACAAATTTGAAGCTTTCTTTTATCGACTTTTCTTTGCTTTGTTTTAAAAGAGACATTTCTATAGGAGAGGTGATGCTACACGTACACTAAAGGCACTTTAACTAATTTAAGGCTTTGGCATTTGGGATACATTCCTTTCTTGGATACTTAATTACTGAAAACTATAGCTATTTCTTTATAATACTTAAAATGTTCAAAATTCAAAATCATTACAACCACAGCACATTCATCTTGGATCCCATCTCAGCTAACTCTGAGGTTGGCTCAATGCTCTGCTCTAGTGTGTGCAATCTTGTTCTTACCCACATTGCTAACATTTATTTCAATGGCTGGCAATTATTTTGCAGCAACTCATGAACATGATTTGCAGGTGTGTTTTTCTATAAAATCTTTTATTTTAATATGACTCCTAAGCAGTTTTTACTCTGGAAATAAAGCAGTCCACATAACATCCTGAGTGATTGTTGACGGACAGTACCCTCTGAGAGAAATAGCCTAAAATATGATTGTAACAGTTATCACATTATAGAGCAGGAGAGACTGGTTCTTTGGTCTGTTCAAGCTAAAATGAACTCTTGCCAAGACCCAATGATGAGAAATAAGGGGAAAAAAGCATTAGTTTTCCCAAATTTTTTCAGGTTTCAGTAAAAGCCTCCTACATACAAATAGTTTGAAACAGTAACTTAATATTAAATTCTTGATATAGTAAGTAGATGAGCCAATGACAACTGAAGGTGAGAAAGGAAATACATTTTGCTAAATCTTAATGAATTTCACTTCTGTGGTTTTGTACGGTACAGTCTTGCAGAATTTTGTAGTGGTCTCTGTGCCTACCTTAGCTCTTCCTCTGCAGAACAGAATGTCATTTTATAAAACTATCCAGTCTCACATGACTTTGAAAACTCATTCCCAATTAATGAATTATTAACTCTATTGTGGTCCAGGCAGCTGTGTGATAAAAAGGAAAATCTGTGTCCCAATGCTCTTGGCCTCACATTATAACTGTAAATGGGAACAGTCTGTCTACTTGACCAGGCAGCTATATGACAAGCTAAGTCACTTTGCAGTGTGCTGGGAAGAAATTAATTATAAGCATCACACTGTCACTTGTTGTAACCAGTAAGATATCTACACATCTGTTCCAACTAACTCTCTACTGCTGTAGTATCACTAACTGCTTTCCCCATCAAATTGCACATTTCAGCAAATTTGACAAACTGGGCATTTACTTTCTAACTATGTCCATATTGGTATCTCATGGTGGACATCTGACAACAGATTTCTGTGACTGGTTAAAAAGATTTGAGTCATTACATCTACATCTAGGGAGAGGCCCCTTCTCACCCTCTCTAGTGGTGCTAATATTTCAATTCACGGATGTCCTTGGACAGTTAAAATATAAGACACTCCTAACCCAACTGGGACATCAGTAACCACCTGAACGCTTATTTAGAAATGGTTTCTGTTTCTGTGAAACAAAATTTTAGAGGAAAAATTTCACAAATCTTTCCTAACTGTAGTGAGAGTTTTAATATCTTTAAAAACCCAGTTATGTGATATAAACGTTTTTGTTTCATCCCAGGTGTAGGATACACTGAGATGCTTCAGTTTGTCCATAGCCATTAACTCAGGTTGTCTCATGTTCTAGAAAAGGCATGATCTTTGTCAGCCACCATAGTACAGTTTTGGAATCCTAGGGTTGCTGGAGAAGGGATAAATTCCAGAGCCTGGAAAAGAGAAGACAGCTCCCCTTGCTGCTGCCCCAACTCCCGCTGGTTGTTCTTGTTGTTGTGTTTGCTGTCGCTGGTTTGCTAGTTTGCTGTTTGACTGGATATTTTGACTATGGAGATTGGAGTTGCCACCAAGGAATCTGCCAACCCTAATGAGCAGGAAGTAGTCTACTTTGGTAGATGAAGGAGGTCTATGCCCCTCCCCTGTTCCCTTTAACTTTCTCTTTTACCTAGTATTAGGGGGTTGGAAAGGATTAAGATGGGATAAGTGTTGAAAGGGAGGTAGACAAATTAGAGAATAAGAAAAGAGTTAAAAAAGAGCTAGCATACTGCTTTGCTGAATTCTAGTTTATGTCTATTTTATTATTTGTAATTATTTTTAAGATCACCGTCTAAAATCTACATCTGCACATTGAATATGTAATTTTTTTTCAAAATTGTATTGAACACTGACTAATTGGAGATAAAGCAAAATGTACACAAGGCTGTTATTACAAAGGAAATTATACTCTACTTGGATAAATCACCCTCGTGACACTCCCCCCCCCAAAAAACAATGAATGCTTAATATTTGAGGTAGTGATTTATATAAGGACAGAAAATGGTAACAAGGGTAATTGATGTTTATTGATAGTTATATACTTTTCTAATAAATAGTGATTATCATTATTACCAAGTAACCATCATTGAATCTCCTCTGTCTCCATTCTAAACACTTTCATGTTTAGTCTGTCAACATATAATCTTGAAATTCACAGAATTTATGTATATATACCAAAAGAGTTCTGTATGTAAGTTGCATGTTACTAATCCAACAATGTTCACTTATCAAGCCAACATTCAAGAGCATAGTGCAAGTCATATAACCCATAAGACAAGAACTTTTGTTATCTGTGTTTAGAAATTAAGACAGTATTTCACTAAATCTAGGAAAGAGAAAGGTAGCTAATCAGTCAGAACATTGGTTTACTTTGATGTTTTTCTGAGCTCGGGATAAGCAGGCACAAAACAACAAAAAAAGCACAAATAAGTTAGACTTGCTATCCTGAGTGTTTTATACACTTCTACTATTATAATCTTCTGCTATTCACCATTTGTCATTCCCTGAGTGAATTCAGGGAGTTCAGATCTTACAAATAACAAGAGGCGAGTAGATAGAGGGCATTGGCTAGATATGATCATCTCATTTGTCATGCAACATTAAGAGATATAGGTCCTGAAATTCACAGAATTTATGTATATATACAAAAAGAGTTCAATATGTAACTTGCATGTTACTTATTCAACAATGTTCACTTATCAAGTAACATTCAAGAAAGCATTCTGGGAAGCAGATAAGACACAACACATGTAGAAAATGGAAAAAAAAAAGAAAAAACAGCTCAAACTTCAAGATGTTGATTCACTCTTTGTAACTTTTTAAAGTTATTTAAAAATTTTGTTAGGGCATGTGCTCAATCTTATGCTCCAAGATAGTTGAATTCTATAAACATAGTTCTTTCTGTCTGCTTAATAATGTTGAAACAGCTGAAATGCAGATAAGATGACACCTTCATAGATCTAATGTACAGTGTTCTCAGGAAGAGCTGCTCCATTAGACTTTGCCTCTCTACATACAGTAATTTATGTAGTATATAATACTTTATGACTTTTCCAAGTCAGTATTTATTATGAAATCATTCATATATATATATACATATATATATTCTTAATTACTAAATTCAATAAAGAAGTTACAGTTAATTAAATCTAGTCTCGTGCCAATTTAAAAACTTTTATCTTGATACTTCAATGAAGTTTAGTATCGCAAAACAAAGTTGGCATATAGCCAAAGAGATGCTCTGCCAGTGAGTAAAGGTTATATTTCAATAGGACTAGACAGTATTATTCTTTGATAAAATTCAAATTTCTATAAATTTAAATTGCTGTGATTTCTGGAGATTCATTAACAGTATTATGGGGAAATGACCCATGAAGCTGTACTAACTACACAAAAATAGCCATTTATTTGGGGTTTGTAATGTAATCTTGAGCTTTTTAGGACTTAGAATGGCTATTTTTCATATTTTCGTATGGTATGTCTTGTCTTCCTTCTAAGAAGAATTACCTTTCTCCTATGACAGAGAGAAAGAAACATGAGCACTGGGCCAAAATTCTTCAATTTGACAGCATTTCTGACTTTTATGGGCGCTACAAGCACATGATCTATTCACGAGTAGGAGTGAGAGAAGGCTTTGTAATTCTGACCAGATTGTGAAAGGTCATCCTTACTCAGATGAAAGGGATGAGAAGCATCTACATAAGGACTGTGTTAATGACACAAGAACTACGTTTGAGAACAGAGAGACTGATGCATTTAGTCACTGTGGAGGCAAAAATGAAAATATCAACAGACACCACAAGCCATTTCCTCCACTCAGCTCACCATTTACATAAACTAATTGGACTGATGAAAATTGCTTACTTTTTATATTATACCAGAATTAAGTGAAACCAACCATCCATAATATTTTTGTGTTGTTTAATTATGCTAAGTAATCAATGACCTGTATATATAGATATTCACACATCGCACTTACATATAGTTACATATGCAGTCTGCTGAATATTAGAAGGGATGGAGTAGCAACATCTACCCAGAAACTAGGAGACAAAGTATGAATGAACTAGGAGACTGAGAGGCCATGTAATATTAGCTGACTTTTGATCAATTGCTTTTTATGTGCCAGGCTCTGATCTAAATTCCTCATGTCCATTATCTCTTTCTGTAAATAATTCATCCTCTTTTTCTTGGTGAATATTACTTGAATGGATTGTTCTTATCATTAATTATAACACAAGTTGTTCATAATAACCTGTACAATTCATTTAATCACACGTAAGTAGTTACATAGTCCCTGTCATTTCTAATAGTCAGTACATACCTAGTCAAAACAAAACAAACATGGCCTTGGTTTTAAAGGAGCTGGGGAGAATGGGTATATTGTCTAACTCACTAACGATAGAACAACTTTCTGCTTTAGGTCCTCTGGGTTTGACAAGT
Organism: Arvicanthis niloticus; assembly: GCF_011762505.2. Classification (NCBI taxonomy): domain Eukaryota; kingdom Metazoa; phylum Chordata; class Mammalia; order Rodentia; family Muridae; genus Arvicanthis; species Arvicanthis niloticus. The sequence continues at coordinate 20,256,241 of NC_047659.1, forward strand.
GCCCCTAGGGCAGTTAGGGTAATGGGCATTTTCATTACTTTCCAACCCCCTTGAATTGCCATTCTGCTAGGGAAGTTTTCAGTTCCTACATCTTCTGCAACCACTGATCTCCTCCAATGCTATATACATTTATTTCCCTTTCTATAATGTAACATGAGGGGAACTGAAGAGCACATTGACAGTATTTAATGCTGGCCTATTTTATAGATTGTCATGTGTGTAACTTCCTGTGGGCATTTGGAGTCCATTCCTTCTGGATACCAAAGGATCCTATTGCATTGTTTCTAAATTCTTGATGTGGCTTTCTTTTCCTGATTTAGAATAAAGTTGCTATAAACATTCACATACAGATGTGTTAACCCAAATTAATATGTAATAGGCAGTAAAATATAACATGATTTCATGAGTCTATGAAAAGAATGATTTAAATTTTATTAAAAGAGCCAAGTGTTCTTTCCAAAGTACTATAATCTATGAGACTTCCAGGTTTTCCACATTTTCACCAGCACTTGATAAGTTTTTTCCCAGTCACTGTAAATGGATGGCAGTAGAGTCTTAGTGTGATTTTAATTTGTACTCCCCAGTTACTACAGAACTAAGATGCTAAATATTTCTTCTCATGTTTTTTTTTTTTTTTGAGAAGCCTTTCAATGTTTGCTTTCTAATTAAAAAAAAAAAAAAAGACTGTTGCATGATCTAGTTTTTAACTTTCTGTGTTGTCATTGTCAATGGGAAAGTTCAGGCAGGATTCTCCTGTTCTTCGTTGCATTTTTCATACCCGGGATATGGTGTAAAAAAATCTACATAGTCAGGTTCTATATTGTATCCAAGATACTGACTCATAACCTTCAAAGGTAGAAATTTGGACTTAGAATATCTTTTAGGTATAATTATGTATTAATGCCAATGAAATATTTCTAGAATCAACTACAAAAATTAAAATAACCATCATGAATGATGTCAGAATTTAATGCTGGTTAGGTGCAGATTTTTCTGGGACCTCAGTGGCATAACTATAAGTGCTGTAATTATAACTGTTATCTTTGTGTGTGTTAGGATTTACAGGGTCTTTTGTTTTACCTCATCCTTGGGGATCTTTATTCATGGAGATGGATAGATGCAATGTATTTACTCTCAAATTATTTCTGTGCAAAAAAACTCACTTTTGTCCAGCGAAATAAAGGAGAGAAATTTGGCAGAGATCAACAGTTGGCGAAGAAATCAGGACAAGAAAAGCAGCTGTTCAACACCCAGCACTGTGCAGGAGGGTTCTGAAACATTCCACACTTTCAATGCTCTGTTCATGAAAATCACCCTAGAGCATCTACTCTTAGGAAGGTCCATAATCTTCTCCCTACACAGTTTCTATCCCACAACCTTCTTTTGATAGAATCTAAATCCAAGCATCAATAACCCTAAATTCCTAGAGGTTTTTAGGGATTGTTCCATTTATTTTGTTTTGGTTTTCCTCTTGCAAGATAACAGAAAGATGAAAGAATCTGAGTACATAAGAACATAAAGTAAAGTCCTCATTAAGTCCTCAGATTTACTCAGCCACCTAACACCAGCCATCTGAATGAGGGCTTTTGTCTTTCCTGTCTGTCCTTCACTGTTCCTTAGTACACTGAAAATAATCAGTATAGCTCTTCCTAGAAAACAAAAAACCCTTCATGTTCAGCTTATGTGTTAGCTTAGTGTATTAACTTTAACCCACCTAGGGGTAAGCAGGACTTTCAACACAAGTGTGCTTCTTATATCATAAGTGTCTAGAGGGCAGAGGGCAGTCTATAGAATGTAACTGCTTATGAGATTTCACATAAGACTGGCTTCAATTATGCTTCTCATCAAAGTTATGATGACGGCTATTAAAGGATGAAACGCTAAAAATCAGTCAATATTTACTTCCTATGTTCATTAAGGCAAGAAATGCAGATTGAATAACCACTGCTAAGCATATTGATGGGTGTAATTTAAATACATTTATGGACTAGACTGTTGGGGAGCTTATATATTTAGTAATGATTTTCATCCTTTGCTGGTTATATAAAACTTTAAGTGATAAATGGCCCTGGAATACTTCCACAATTAAGTTGGTACAGAGAAAATGATGAAATCGAGGTAGCTTGTATCTGCAGGCTAAGAAGCTATGAAGGGATATTTAAAAAACACTCATAGGCTTTGCCAGTTCAGGCAATTTAGGTCCAGAATTACTGAGTTTAACCTTCAGAGCACATATTAAAAACAAGGGCTCAGCTAATAAAAGCGTAAGGTAGACTTCTGTTGGGGATGGAATGTGTGTAAGGCAAATATGAGAAAGCTGTTTGCATATGAGTGCATTAGAGATGCTATGGCTGGTCCAGGCAACCTAGAAAGAAATCCATTCTTGTGAGTCACCATGAACTGTGCCTGGCTGTTATGACACAGCAGCAACAGCAAAATGCCTGTGCTTTGCCAGTCACTATATATCAGATTTCTGAAATCCAACTGCTGTGCTACTTCATCCTGCTTCAAACTATTTTTTATCTCGGGTGATGTCTTTGGTTCCTATGGACCTTTTCAAGACACTTTTGATTTTTGTTTTTTCAGGTTGTAGCATAGTTTCATATTTTTATACCATTTCTTCTCTCACCATATCTTCTACACACCAAATTGTGTGTGAATATCATGACTATCTTCACATCAGCCTTATGTTTTTGTATTAGTGTGTAAAGCGGTAAATGTGCAGATGAGAGAGAGAGAGAGAGAGAGAGAGAGAGAGAGAGAGAGAGAGAGAGAGAGAGACTCAGTGAAACACTGGGATGCCTGTAGTCATGTTTTCGTGCCCTCTCTCAGTAAAGCTTATCTTTTTGTTAATCAAATGCTGATTGCACTACCATATTTTCTTTTAAATCAGACTATGGCATTATAATGCTTATGTCAGGATCTCCTGTCTCAAGTTTGTGTAAACATTCTTTTCATCAATTTGTTGCCTTATCAATAAATTTTCATCACCTAATGACTGAAAAGAAGAGTCTTCTCAGTCTGCCCGGGTATGGAAGTGAAGCTTGGAAATAAATCCCTGCTCCTCTGTGTCATTATTGGGAACTAACTGGCATAGAGAAATACAGCCACCATATTAATTTACTACAGACATTTATATTAAAATTAGCCTTTACAGGCACCCTGAATTTTTTGTGTTACTGCTACTCTAAATACATTCTACAAGACAATATACATCTGGATGGGACTTCCTCATTGGTTTAATTTATTTACTATACTGACTTTAGAAAAATATCTGCTTATTATTAGAAGCTCTTCCTGTGTTCCAGAACTGTTAATCTAAGGTTCCAACTTCTACCCCGCAGCTTCTAGTCTGAGTACACAATTATCCGAAATTCACATTCTAAGTCTCTAATCTCCAGTATTTCAGATTCTCATTCTATTTGAAAAGAGGAAGTAGCTAAGAGGTGGCCATGCTAGAGTAGAACAGGTCCTGATGCAGGATTAGCGATGCCCGTATGAAAGCAATGCTATGGCAGGAGGAAAAAGAAAGAGGAAAAGAGGTCGTTATATTATAATCTGAAAATAAAAGCAATAATTAAAAAACCAAGAAACCTGCAACAACAAAACACCAGCATTTGCATAAATTCATAGAATCCACTAATCTTAACATCATCTTTTTTCATCATTAATTATTTTTTGGCACACACATGGATATATATATATTCTGTCACTCCTTCATTCCTGCATACTTCTGTTTGCCTCCTGTTTTACTACACAAATTTAATTAGATTTGCAGAAGTTATATGGACTAGCTTCTCTCTGGCTATATGACAAGATGTTGCTCATCTTTATATTTAGGAGCTCATATTGGGATATTGCTACAACCAGATCAGCTTAAATAACACACAAGCTGCATAAATACTTGAAGCAGAAGAGAGGAAGTGCCGTTCTTTCCCTTCCTATGGTTTTCTGAGTTGATAGACAAATGGGGAGGTTCTCCTGTTTAAAACTATTCGACGTTTATTCATGTTTCTCATCCTTCTCACAGGAAGAATTATGTTTTGCCTCATTTCCTTTGTCCATTTCACTGATGACAATGCAGGTTTATTGTATATTTCATTATTGAGGAATATTTCTACATAATGCTTAAGTATATTGAAGAAAAAACCACAGTCCTATCACTTTGAGAGGGTCTTATTAAAAGCCACTAGTGTTTATAATCGACACATATTTGACCCATATCCTCTCCTACTTGTGTTCCATTTTTTTCCATTATTAAATATAACACATTATTTATAGAACTGTGTTGCGTAGCTATTTCCTCTTAATAGAAACATCTCCACTTAGAAGGGAGAGGGAAGCTCTAAAGACTTTGGAAGCAAAGGAAACTTCCTAGACTTGTGAAGTAAAAGAAACTTTCAAAGTTCAGGGTGTTCCTGACACAACATTCATTAAACTTTACCCTGAATGTATATAATCATAGAATCAATAAGCAATTGCTGTGGAGAGGAGACTATAGCTGATACAGCTGCCTGTAAGTTGTGAAGTGAAGTCTAGGGATACAGCTTGCATGATTCATCATGCATGCTGAGAGGTACATTTTAGCCACAAGCCTGCCTTTGCTTCACACATGCTCCTGTAAGTAACCTCGATAAGCTTTTTGGTTCACTAAATACGAACGAGTGCAGCTGTTTCTTTGCTCTGTCACCCATGTCTTGCCTGGGATGAAGAGACATTTGTTTAAATCTCCTGAGGAAGCGTCACTGCAGTATTTAAAACCTCTACTCTGCCCAGAAAACTCTACTCTGTTAGATAGCTCCCAAATTTGATCAAACAAGGTTGCCAGTCACTTTAATTTTGTTCCTACTGATCTGATGAGCCTACTGCTCTCCTCTACTGTCTTCTCTCCCATATTATTCCTCTCTTTTTATGTAAATAGAAGGCTGGGCCATACCCCTCGCAGCTGTCTTTCCCCATTCTCCTTGCTGATTCTGCACAAACATATTTATAAGCCAATAACAAGTACATAACTACTATATCTTTTTTATGTCTGGTTTCTCTAAGTCGGTTCATATTTATGACAAAATGGTCCAGTTCACACTAGTTGGACAATAATGCTGAATCGAGGCACTTTCTGCATAGCCTGACAGGCACCCGCAGTGCCTCCTTGCACCTGTGATGATGCTGCAGGTGCTGTATGGAGAAGCACTGTGCCAGTCCGCCAGCCTCTTTGGGGAATTTGCGCTGAACAGGTGGTCCTCAAATTTGGCTGCTCATCAAAATGACTGGTGGGGTGTTGACAGTATACAGGTGCCTCGGGCCTAAATATCAAGAGAGACTGATTTCAATTCCTTCATGATATACCCACTTGTTTTTGTGTTTTGGATTTCTACAGATGGATTTTAAAGTGAGGCTTGAGTTGAGAACAACTGTCACACTTTATACCCAGATCTTGAGCCTTACCTTTTCTGGATAACCTTATTTCAAAGCTCTTCCTTTATCTTTCTTAGAGGGGAGAAAATCCTAGTGGTTAAAGAGTTTAGCCCTGTTCATTGCTTAGTGACTCAAGGTAGTTTACTCTTTCGTCTAACAATTTCATCCCTTTTAGCTCTAATTTTGAAACCCACTCCAGTCCAATTTTGCCAACTACATCTCCATACTATGGATCAGATACTCATGATGCTACCATAGCTCATCCCTTTTCCCAATTAAAAACATTACATTTTTATTGGTAAGATTCTTTAATCAAGAGCAAGGAGGATATACACACCTAAGCCTGCAATTTTTGTTACTTTCTTGACTGGGATTATTTGTTGTGAACTGTGACCAGATTTCATCATCATTTACAGAATGAGAGTGATGTTGACCATTAACATTTAAAATGCAATTCTCATATAAGAATAGGTCTAGTTCAGAGGCCCCCATCTCTTGAAATTAGTTTTAAAGAACTGCATCATTTTATCTTCTTCAATGGATATGTTATCTCTGCTCATATTTTGAGTTGGAGTTCTTAAAACAAACACAAACACACACACAGACACACACGGAGAGAGAGAGAGAGAGAGAGAGAGAGAGAGAGAGAGAGAGATTCTAAATGACATTCTCCTGTAGCAGAGTGACAATGACACTACTAGATACAAGAGAAAAACAAATGAAAAGCCCAGTGGGAGGAATGGGTTGCCACTTTTTAATTTGTTATTCAGTGATTTCCAGAGACTCTCATCCCAACATTAGAGCATATTGTCAGTGCTTTTGATTATATTCCAGTATTTGATGATAAATCCTATTGCTGAAGACAACACAATTTGGAGGCGTAGAACATGAAAAAATTAAGCTTGGTGCTTCATCATACTGGACAGCTTTCATAATGCTAGAAAGTACAATGAATGCAACTGGAGGAGAAACACATTCTCAATATTACCCAGCTGTAAACTCTAAGACATTCGATGACTACAGGGCTGGTAAGGCAGGCTTACTCATGCTATAGTGGCAAGAATGTCATGGGAGTGATCAACTACCATATGATTGGATTAGAGGCCTCCTCCACAAATAGAAATCCATTTCTGGTAACAACATTGAGCCAATAACCTGGGCTAACAGAACAGAGGTCCTAAGGAAAAACCTATTGTAATTTTTCTGCTAAATGGCCATAGTATTAAACTGACTCATTCTGACTTACACTGAGCGATCAATGAATCTGTAAACCTTAGTCAGGAAGCTTTTATTTATATCAGGTAGTACAAATTGGCATAATTATGCTCTAATTGTATTTTGAGAGAAAAGTTTCATTTTAACAGGAAGGGTGATGTGTAGGAGGAGCTAAGGTAGGAGGAGTACTGAGAGGAAGAAAAGGAGTAAGAAGAGGAGAAGAAGAAGGAGAGGAGAAGCTAGGTGATGAAAGAGAGAAAGAGGGGGGAGACAGGGAGGCAGATATTCATGTATCTCCACCAGTCAAAGATAGTTGTTATATCTAGGTTGGCCAGTGGGTTACACCTCTGATTGAACAATTCCAAACTTGTAAAGACTATGATTAACATTATTTTAAAAAATGTATAAATGCAAAAAGGAACAGGGGGCATGGGATAGGGGCTTCCTAAGGGGGGTGGGGGGGAATAGGGATAGGGGATGCCATCTGAAGTGTAAATAAAAGATCTAATAAAAAAAAAAAGACAGAAACAAATAACTGGCCAGGAGGTAAAGAATGAGAACCTATGGGATGCTCAGCCCTACATGGAATATATATACTACAGTCTCTCTCCCAAGGCTCAGTAATCATTGCAGAAAGAAGAACAGGAAGTGTGGATGAGCCACAGGTGGTAAATGAATACAGGAAACAGTATTTTCTAGACAAATTAGGACAGTTGCTTAGATGACCTATAAAATCTTAAGCCAGACAAAATGGCACATAGAGCATTTTTTTACTAATTTACTAATTAATTTACTAATAAAAATAATTAACTATTAGCCGGGCAGTGGTGGTGCACACCTTTAATCCTAGCACTTAGGAGGCAGAGGCAGAGGCAGGCGGATTTCTGAGTTCGAGGCCAGCCTGGTCTACAGAGTGAGTTCCAGGACAGCCAAGGCTATACAGAGAAACTCTGTCTCAAAAAACCAAAAAAAAAAAAAAAAAAAAAAAAAAAAAAAAAAAAAAAAAAAAAAAAAGTTAACTATATTAAGTCTTTGTTGTATGTCTTATAATATGAATGACTATTACATAGCCCAAAATATTCAAACACAGTTGGCTATTTATAATAAAATTCTGAGGTGGCTAATTCACATATAAAGTTATGTCATTGTATGTTGATGTTGGTTCATGAAATTGATGATGGATGATGTGGACACTAGACATTGAAGTTGGATCATTTGGGGCAGTTTAAGTTACTTTGGACTAGGGGCAGAACATTGTATTTGATTACAACATTGATTTTTAAAACTCATTCTTATTAGATAGATACTTTCTTCCTTATTCAGGTAATAAAATACCAAAATTGAAAAAAATTGCTCCAAACATATACAGGCAACAGGGATATTTTTGGTTGTAAATTTCTAAGATTATATTAAAAAAATAGAAGCTATCTTCTTATTCTTTTCAGCATGCACCACTCTGCATGTCAGAAAGTCTTATTTTCTGAGTTCATTCAGCAAGCATAGTGACTTCAGCCACTGTCATATCCTCCAGGGAATAGTGGGAAATGAGTTGCAGAGACTGAACACCATGTACATTGTACTGTTTATGAGGCTGGTTTAGAAGGAAATAAGGGCAGAAGCACAGCTGCTGACTAACAACAGGTAGAGAATCACTTAACAGATAATGAAAAGTAGCAGGAGAGGCGTTTATCAGGAGAGAAGAAACTTGGAACTAGAGGTGAAACCCTGGGGGGAGACAATAAAGCCAGGAAGAGGGAAAGACACAGAATGCTTAAATTCTACTCTGAAATCCCTAGTCCAGGGAAAAAATGTAAAATCCCTTCACTATTACCGCTGAAGTGGAAACTATCTGCTATAGAAAAAAAATGGTCCCAAATTCTGGTGCAGACATTTGGCCTCAGTTCATGCCCAATCACAGCCAAGCATATGACTTCACGGAAATTGACTTACCTCTAAGAGTTTCATCCTTCAAAGTAAAGTGGTAAGTAATCTGGACATTTTGGTTATGGAGTCTCTACAAGTCTAAGTCTGTATGCATTTTCATCAACACAGACCTTGCTTAGGATCTTGGAACCTGTCACACCCCATGCTAGGTACCAGCTGCAGCAATATAGTCGAGAATCAAAGCAGCCTTCTTAACTTCATGCCACAGACCTGACAGTTTTCATGAACTTCTGAATAGCTAAGATGCCATCAAACAAGATGGCTCATGTTTTATATCCTAGGTGTTTCTACTTCTATATCCAATTCTACTTATAATATAAACAAAATGCATTTCCTTGTTATTATTTAATGCATACTTTTAAAATATCTTTGAGTTTCATTTTATCTAGGAAAACAAAACAAAAAACCCCCTTTTTTCTTTTAGAAATTGCTTGTTTTCATGAATTCTGAACCCAAGAATAAGAACTGTTGGCTTTCAAACAGGCTTAGGTTGTTGACATTTGTGGCACACAATATCAACAATGTAGCTGGAGCCTGAAATTTAAAGTGCTGCTGTATGAATTATTTCTAAATATGAACTGCTGTCTCATCACATCTACTCTGAATCTCAGACAAATGTGCATGAGTTAAAAGCAGGCACAGTAGTAGTTGATACTCATTACATAGATATTTCAAGAGCACAAGGTAGATATAAAAAGTAGCAATAGTCAACAATTAGAGTCTGTTACTCTTTTAAGGATTTTTAATTATAGTATCACTTCCTGGAAATCAAGTTTGGAAAAAGAAAAGCCAGTATGCTTCTGTGAATAGGAATTTCTTAGGAAGCCTTTGTCCTTCATGGAAGTGTCTTATCTGTATAGCAACTCTTCCTGTGTGAGTTGGACCTTCTGTTTTCATCTTTCATCTCTTGGTGACTTTTTCACTAAGGAAGAAATGTTCAGCAATATACCTGTCATTTATCTGTACATACTTGCTTTCCATCATTCAGCTACTTAGGTGAGATGTAGGAGGATTTGTGACAATTTTGTCATTCATCAGCTCTGTTCTTGGAAAGTAGGGGAAAAAAAGGAAATATGGCTTTTGATGCTAAGTGGTAAGTCATGTCTTAGCTGTAGATTGCTTTTTACTTGCTTTTAAGGGTTATATTTGACACAATATATGAAGTTCACAATAAAGATGGATGTGTACCTAAAGAAATCAATGAACTAAGATTTGAAATAAATATTCTCCCTCTTCTTTAGTGTTATCTCTATGTCTTAGCACAAAAAGGAGTTTTTAACATGGCAGGTGCAGGTTAAATACAAAGAGTCAAATGTGTGAAACTAAATTTTCCATGTTAAGCCAGCTCTACGCTAATATGTCTAAATATTCCAGGCTGAAGAGGATCATAGATGGTTCCTCGTGATTGCACACTAGCATAAAAACATTAGAAAACAAGTAGTCATGTCCTGTGAACTTGCAAGCCATCTTCCCTATACTTAGAAGTCAATGGGATATATGAGGGGACAGGGGCTGGGCAGTGTTTTCTCTCACAGAGGACCAGGGTTCAGTTCCCAGCACTCACATGACATCTCAAAACTGTCTCTAGTTCCAGTCCTAGGAATCTGTTACCTCCTTCTGCAGTCTGTGGCCTGTAATGGACACAATTCACACACAAAAAAAATTATGCAAGCGCATATACATTCAAAAATTTTAAATAATATTTAATAGATAAAATCATGATGTGCTCATGTATGCATGTAAGACACTGGAAACCAGAGGTAGGGTGTTCTGATAGTCAAAAAACAATATTTTAATAGATGATAGTCATTTAGAGTTAAGAAAGAGAGGATGGAAGGAAAGAAGAAAGGAAGGAAGATAGAAAGGAAGAAAGGAAGGAAGGAAGAAAAATAGAAAGGAAGGAAGGAAGGAAGGAAGGAAGGAAGGAAGGAAGGAAGGAAGGAAGGAATAAAGGAAGTTAAAAAAAATCTTCAGTAAGTACAACTCTTATCCAAACTAAACAGAACCTCTGGACCAAGGGAAAACTAATCTCTCTAACTCCCTCCCTTGATCCACCCTCTGTGTGTGTGTGTGTGTGTGTGTGTGTGTGTGTGTGTGTTTGTGTCTATGTACATAGGCATGTGTGTGCACACACATACACCTAAGTGTATGTTAAAGCATATCATTGCATATCTCAGAGACTTTTAGATAATTATTCAAGGAATGGTAGGAAGACAAATATAAACATTTGTGTTGTAAGTCTGTGTTTATGACTTCACAGGTAAACCTTGTTTTTTATCACTAATTATAGTCTCTATACCTCATTGTTTTTTATCATGCACAATTATTGAAAATGCTTAACTAAATGATGACTCTTATAGATTCTCATCTGTCAATGAGTCAGTAGTGTTCAAGATATTTCAAAAGTAAGGTGAACTGACACTGGATTAGAATGTACAATCATTTTGTTTATACCCTTTTTGAATGTAACCTAGTAGTTGCATTCATAAAAATGGGCTTAGTTTTAGTGCTGGCAGCCTTGCATATGGTCATCTATATGCTTATCTAATGCTACACTTAGAGTTTTTATTTAAAAATATAAAAAATATCCATTTGAGGGACTGGAGACATATCCCAGTGGTTATGAACACTTGCTGCTCTTGAGGAAGACTTTGGTTCTATCCTTACCATCCAAATGTCTGCTCACAATCGTGTGTAATGCCAGTTCCAATGGATCAAATGCTTGTTTCCTTTTCTGGACTACCTGAGCAGTGGGCAAGTATTTTCTGGACAGATTCATGAAGTACCTAGATGTAAACACCCATAACTTCAAAATGATAAAAATATTTAACATTCATATTTAAAATCTTTGTTATCATTCTTTGTTTTTGAGATTCTCATATGTGAGTACAATATTTACATCATTTTCACCACTCCTTGTCATGCACCTATGCTTCTCCTACCCCTATATACCATAACTCTCTAATATATGATAATCTCCTTTTCAACTGCTGATTTACATGCTAACTTCACTTAGGGGTGCTTATTTGCACATCTAGTTAGGACTGAGGCCCTAGGGTTGAATAACTTATCAGAAGTTTCAACCCTGGAAAAGACTGAATCTCTCTTTGAGCAGCAGTAAATCACCAAGCTCTTCAACTAAGGATGGGACCTTGTAAGATTACTCCTCTTCCACCTTTGCATGCCAACTGGTGTAGTCACTGGGCAGGTCTTGTTTAGATGGTCATAATATTGAGAATTCATGGACATTGTTTCCCTCCCACATATGAAAGATTCTGTCTCTCAGCAAATACTTAATTGTTCTCTGCTCTTTTTTTATTTGTGATTTTCATAAGTAATTGCATGTCTAGGGAGGTGTCTTACTCTCCAAGAGGACACATGGACACACAAAGAGGAATCCATCTCAGATCCAATTTTTCACATCTATTTTAGTTGAATTTTCTCATTGGTTTTCTTTTGCCTTTGATATTTGGAGATTTATTATTTTTAAAAAAAATAGAGACAAAATATTTCCCTTATTGTCATTAGTTATCACCAAAAAAACAGTCTAGAACAGATATACAGAAAACTATACTAACAATTAAAAACAAACAACAAAGAAATTAATGTGGTTGATGTAGGTGTGAAAAACAGGCAAAAATATCTACAAATAGCCTGCTTATTTAACAGCCTGTCCATAAAGTACCAATAATATTTTCAAAGAAAAATGAAAGACAGAACTTGTAGGCACTCAAGTTTGTCATGCCCATTTCCACATTCCTTGTCAACATGGAATGATTTAAGTGACAGATAATCCAGTGATGTAAAGGATGGAACCAATGAAAATTGTGGATTCATAATTCAATACACTTGAGTCCATAAACCATAAGAAACATTGGCTTTGAGACCCACAGACTCTAAGACATATTCTTTCCTCATAATCCACCAAAACTGAAACTTACATGAAAACTTCAGAGTAGAGTAATTAACGTGTTTAGAGAGATAGCTTTTTCTTGTAAAGAAAAAAAAATTTAACTGTCATGAAAACCAATTTATTTTATTTTTCTGGAGTTTTTCTTCCTGAAATTTAACTTATTGTTGGAGTTGAACACTCATATTTTGAGTGAAGAGCACATGTTTCAAAAGAGGATTAGTAATTTGCTTTGGGGTTTTGGCTACAGAAATTTGTCACTGTCAAGTAATCATTACGGAAAAATCTCAGGGGATGCTCGGTCACTCTAACTCATTGCCATGTCTAAGTTGTAAGTTATGAAGAAGTTGGAACACAGCTTAATATAACAAACACCATTTTTTATTGGATATTTTTTAATTTACATTTCAAATGTTATCTCCTTTTCTGGTTTCCCCTTGGAAACCCCTATCTCATCCTTCCTCTCCTTGCTTCTACAACGGTGCTCCCATCCCCATCCACTCACCCATTTCCACCTCACTACTATGGCATTTTCCTACACTAGTGTATCTAGCCTTCACAGGACCAAGGGCCTATCCTCCCTTTGATGCCCAACAAGGCCATCCTCTGCTACATATGCCACTGGAGCCATGAGTCCCTCCATGTGTACTCTGGTTCGTGGTTTAGTCCCTGGTAGCTTTGGGGTGTCTTGTTGGTTGATATGAACACACAGAAGTGCAAAGAAAGCTGTTAGCTAGAAAGCACAGGGCAATATTGAACGTTTCATCAACAAAAGACATTTTTAAAATACCAGTAGATTAATAAAATGAGTATAAATTTTTATTTGTCCATATAAATGCATGTATATAAAATGTAAAATATATATGTATGTTATATATATATACTTAAGTACCAGAAAAAGATTGATAACAGTAGCAAATAGGAAATAATAAAAGTTTAATGGTTCAGAATATATCTATATATAATATAAATATAAAGTATATAAATAATATATACTATAAAATGATTAAAATACCATATGATATAATTGTTTAAAATGTACAGATGGAATTTTTGCATTATTTTTAGACTACAGTTGCACACGACTACATTAAAAGTTAAAACATAGTCACAGAAGAAAGTATCAGTGTTAAACTGTAGATGAAAGATAAACACTATTTTTTTTAAAGTAGAAGAACATTGCTCAGACAAAGCTTTTGGGAACTGTATTGTTTGGCTGAAGAATTCATTCTCATATGTACAGAAAAAAAAAAGAGCCTGATTTTTTTTTGTTTTATCTTTTGATTTAACAAACTTTCTAGCTCAAATAAGATAAATATTTTGGCTGTGGACAAGGGCTCATGACTTGGAAACATACATTTATCAACTTGAAGTGTGTTCAGCTGAGTTGAATTTATGAATTTTTGTGTTTGGTTGCTTATGCCTCAGTGGCGGGCCATGTAGCCATACTCATAAGTGTAGCATTATTGGACCCTGGAAATAATATAAAATCTTATCCAATTATACAAAAGGTCATGGATTGGGGAGGTAGATTTAATTTGGGACTCAATGGAATGTTGGAACAAGATGATCATAGTTGGATGGGTTTAATGCACATTATACAATTGTATAAAACTTTCAGTTCATAAGAATATTATTTTTAAAATGAATGCTAGGTATTTATAACAGGTCACTACGAAAAAAAGGATGAAATTAAAAATTTGTTATGAAGAGATAGTAGAATATTGCAAAACACACACACACATATATAATATAGTATAGGTTTTAAAAATATTACTTCACCATAGATATTAAGTTTATAAGTTGTGTATTATATGAATATAAGAGACATCATCAGCCTGTGAGAGTTGTGAACCAAATTATGTTGTTAAATTACTTTACTGTTCATTGTGCAGAATTATGATTACTAATTGTTATTGAAAAATATTATGGGGGGAATATTTAATTTGAAGACAAACTTTCAGCATAAATATAAAAAAAAAAACCTCTGTGCTTGTAAATTTTCCTTTCTCTTATAAACTCCTATAAACTATGTGCTATAAGCTAGCATGTGAAACAACCAACAGTCTTTGGCCTTAGTTGAATGGCCCTGTCTCAACCGTAACAACCCTAGCTTGCTTATAATGAGCTGTCCTTAGCAGTAATCACATCTGGTGGCATTTGGTAAACTGCAATAATGATGAAAAAATTAAAAGCCCAGAATTTAAATAACACCTGGGTCGGTATACTTTGAAAATGTAAGTAAAAATAATAATGACCTTTAAAATGGTTGTGAAGGCTGGTGAAATTAGGAATCAAAGTAGAAAAGTATCTACTTTCTGCCTTTACCAAGCAGAATGGCCTGGAATAGAGTATCAAATGCAGAAGCCATGTTCTTTTAAAGCTGTAGCACACTAGATGTATTTAATTTTTGTCAGAATATTTGCTCTCTAATCCTGGGATGACTATAAATTGTGGCCTTTTAAAGGTTTAAGCATTTGTTTCCATCTACAATTAAAATTGGATATTTCTTCAACAGTGCTGGCCACACACACCTCCCATATACCTACCAAATATAGGAGAGAACATATTTTCAGTTTCATTGCAACTGTTACCACAAACTTAATCACTGGGCTCGGTGTGTGGTTGCTTATTATGATGCCTGTACTCAGGAATTATGAGTTTGAGGTCAGCCTGAGCTGCATAACCAGACCTTGACAAAACCTGAAAGGAACAATTACACAAGGCAAAAACAAACCCACGATTAGCTATTCCAATCGTCAGTTTCACCCATGATATTTTTTTGCTCCAAATCAGCTGTCTGACTATTCTTTAACAACTAATACCTTTGTCTCTCTAGGGAAGGTAGGAAATAGCTTACAAATGCAGTTCAGAGCATTCAGTCTTTCCATTCTTTTATATTGTCCACCGTCTTTCACAGCCGCACAATAAGATTCTTTCATATCATCCACGTTCATTGGAAGAGAAGACAGTTTTGTTATGGTAATATTTTTCCACTGTAAAAAAGTGTGTGCTAGCCTTAAAGTGCCTAACAGGAAATAAGCATTTAACACATTCTGCAAATAAATAAAAAAGTAGAGATGCTACAATATGAAAATGTTATAGATTGCCTAAATTCCAAGTAGCCCTAAAATATCCCTTCAGCATAGTTACTTGACTACATTTCAATTTTCATTCACTATATGGGGCATAATATTTTAGCTGTTTTATCACAGATTTGCATTTTACTAAAATAAGAGTAGCTGACGTGATTGCTATCATAATATTCTATTTGAGTACAGTACCGAGAATATTTCTAGATCTTGAAGTTTTATTCTTTTTTCTCATTTAGTAGTGCACGATCAAATAACTGCCTTGGTTGTATGCACATGACAGGTAAGATGAGTCTGATTCTTCCATCCCTAAGGAATTTCCACATGACTAATTCCAAATCATAGGCTAGGAAAAATAGGGATTACTGGTTTACATCAAGTCAAAATTTTATCTCATCTATGTAGCACTGTCCACAAAATAAACAATGCATCTGTGAAACTCAGGAGTATAGTCTTCTCCAGAGGCCAAGCTGGTGCATCTGTGTTCTTCTGAAACACAGAGATGTGCACAAAGGAGGTTTCTGTGAATGATAAAATTCTTACCCATACTAATCTTTTCTATAAACACATGCCCAAAGGCAATCTCAACTGTTTTGTATAAGACAAATATACATTCAACATGGTATGCTTTTGCTTTTTTCATTTTTTATATTAGATATTTTTTATTTACATTTCAAATGTTATCACCTTTCCTGTTTTTTCCTCTGAAACCTCCTATTCTACCTCCATTTCCCCTGCTTCTGTGAGAGTGTTCTCCCACCCACCTACACACTCTGCCCTCTAATTCCCCTTCACTGGGGCACCAAGCCTTCACAGAACCAAGGACCTCTCCTCCCCTTGATGTCCAACAAGGCATTCTCTGCTACATATGCCACTGGAGTCATGGGTCCCTCCATGTGTACTCCTTGGTTGGTGGTTTAGTCCCTGAGAACTCTGGGGTTCTGGTTGGTTGATATTGTTTTTCTTCCTATGGGGATGCAAACCCTGTAAGTTCCTTCAGTTCCTTCTCTAACTCCTCCATTGGGGACCTCGTGCTCAGTTCAATGGTTGGCTGCAAGCATCCACATCTGCATTTGTCAGGCTTTGGCAGAGCATCTCAGAAGGCAGCTATTTCAGGCTCCTGTTAGCAAGCACTTCTTGGCATCCTCAACAGTATCTGGGTTTGGTGACTATATGGGATGGATCCCCATGTGGGGCAGTCTCTGGATGGCTTTTCCTTCAGTCTCTATTCCAAACTTTGTCTGTGTTTCTTCCCGAGGGTGTTTTGTTCCCTCTTCTAAAAATGACCAAAACATCCACACTTTATTCTTCCTTCTTAAGCTTCATATGGTCTGTGAATTGTATCTTGGATATTCTGAACTTTTGGACTAATATCTGCTTATCAGTGATTGTATACCATGTGTGTTCTTTTGTGATTGGGTTACCTCACTCAGGATGATATTTTCTAGTTCCATCCATTTCCATAAGAATTTCATGAAGTCATGGTTTTGTTTTGGGTTTTTTGTTTTGTTTTGTATTTCGATTTTCCCCTTGCCTGAGAGTTTCTTTCTCCTTTCTTTTTCTTTAATTGGATATGTTCTTTATTTACATTTCAAATGTTATCCCCTTTCCAGGTCTCCCCTCCAGAAACCCTCTATCACATCTGTCCTCCTCCTTCCTCTATGAGGGTGCTCCCTCACCCACCAACCAATCCCACCTTCCTGCCCTGGCATTCCCCTACACTGGGGCATCGAATCTCCCAGGACCAAGGGCTGCTTCTCCCCACTGATGTCCAGCAAGGCCATCCTCTGCCACATAAGTAGCCAGAGCCATGGGTCCCTCCATGTGTACTCTTTGGTTGGTGGTCCAATCCCTGGAAACTCCCTGGGTGTGTGTGTGGGGGGGGTGTCTGGCCTGTTGACACTGTTGCACCCCCATGGGGCTGCAAACTCCCTCAGCTAAGTAGTACTCCATTGTGTAAACATACCACATTTTTTTGTATCCATTCCCCTGTTGAGGAACATCTGGGGTGTTTCCAGATTCTGGCTATTATAAATAAGGCTGCTATGAACATAGTGGAGCCTGTGTTCTTGTTATATGTGGGAGCATCAAGGAAATAAATTTTGCGTTATTGCAAAATAAACTCTGAAATGCAGAGACCCTTTCAAGTCTTTCTGTTCATGTTTTTCCTCCCATAGCAGAAGTTTTGAAAGACATCAAGGAGCATCCATATTCCAAGTCACTACCTTGAATATGTAGCAGCCAACAGACAAAGTTAGAACTGAAAATAGCTTTGCCTTAACCCAGTTTCCTTCTTTCTTGAACACACAGAGAAGTGCTAAGTATAAAAATACACACTAGAAGCTGCATGCAACCAGGTATCCCACAGGTGACTTTTAAGTACTTCTTCATTTATGTATGAATTGAAATTAGTGCAAAATAAGTGAGATTTGTTAGTTCACTTTTTGTGCCTATGCCATGAGGACTATGCAGAGAACTCAAAATTCGGACATTCTGAAAATGTTTCCTACGTTACACTATTATCCAAAAAATAATACAGAAAAAGGAAGAAGCTGTGTTTGAGTAAGTAGCTCTAATATCATGCCAGCAACACAGTTATTCTAGATGCTTTCACATTTCTGCTTTCCTTTTGCGTGTCCATCCTATCATCTCTTGTAACATTGGTAAGGTTTTTTACACAGGAGTGTCTTTGTGATCAGTCATTCATTTAGACTGGCTAGCTTATTTTTATTTACTCAATAAGATATAATAACCAGTAGTATTCAATGTCTAATGGACAATATTTAGGACATGTGTTTCCTGAGGTATAATCTTTCTAACTTTTTATCAATAGTGTAACGTAGGAAACATTTTCAGAATGTCAGGATTTTGAGTTTTCTGCATAGTAGAACTCATTGCATAGGTACAAAAAGGGAAGTAACAAATCTGCTTTAAAAATATTCAAGGAGGAATATGGAAGAAATATAAAACTACTATTTGAAATATAAATGAAATAAAAATCTACTTTACAAGTTGAAAAACTATTTCTTAAGCAAGTAAGCTATGAAGCATGGTCATCATCGATTGGAATTAAAATAGACATCAAAATATACTAAAGAATAAAATCACCTGAAGATGCATTTATCAGATCACATTTCTATTGTACAAAGAATCTAGAAACTATGAAGGCTCTAGCAGAAAATGATTAGATATTCACATATTGTTTTGCATATCCTCTTGGACAAACAAACAAAAAATAACAAAAGTCCACTATAGCATTTGTTTCAGCTTCATGTATATCTTGGTACAGCCATCTGAATACACTCTCACCTCTGCTCCTTAGGTAGAAGTGATGTAAAACCTCTAAACCTGGTATGAAAGCATCCTGTGCACTGTATGTTCTCTGCTTCTCTATGGCTAGCTGCAACTGACCTAAGCCAATACTGAAGTCCTATACTGAGCAGAGATGAGGTACTCTAGGAACCCTGAGCCTTCATAGACTAATACTAAGCTACTTCTAGACCATAAAACTCTAACACATATCTTTTGATATTTCAAAGACATTTTTAAAATTCATGTTATTTTTAGAATTTTATACATGAGTAGTTTCTTGACTTCACATTTTTCTTCTTTCTGTGTCACGTATCAATCCCTTTCAAATTCATAACATTTTCTTCTTAAAGCATATATGTGAATATGTGTATATTCACATATGTATATATGGAACATGAATATCATATATAAATATTCATATATTCATATATGTATATATCAATACACACATATTCATATATGGATATTCATATACATGGTTTGTGTGTGTGTGTCCATTCTCAGTTGATATATCTGCAGCAATATAATCCCTACACATAAATTTCAAAGAACACCAAATAAGAGGGTACAGACAGATTTTAAGAACCAAAGCCCAAGAACTATAAGAATAAAAAATCTCTAATAATACTTGTCTTCTAAGTATTATTAGAGAGTTTCACTCATGAAATCTTAATGACTGGCAGAACCAGCCCAGCACAATGACAATGCCAGTTAATAAGCCAATGCAGATGACAGGAGTCTCCCAAGTCCCCACGCCTAGAGGAATAATAGCTAAGTGCAACTGATGGTTTCTAAAAAAGAAAGAATTATAAAACTTGTTCTTATGTCATGACTGAAATTCTTGATATCATAATCTCCAACTCTGAATGATCTATGCATATATAATGGCCAGAGGTAGCGTGATAATTATTTTAAAACGTAGTGTACTAAATTCCATACTTCCTAAGAAAAGGCTCAGAATTAAATTACGAGTCACACATATTCTTGACAAATATTCTAATATATCTGAAAGCCAAATGTTTGCATTTTCCACCATTTACCATTTCAGATAGGGTCCCTGCTCCACTCACAAGGGACACTTGTCAGGGTGAAATTTAGATTAGCTTAGATAATTGTACACTTTCAAGTCATCCAAAACAAAAGTAGTTATCAGAATAATCTCAAAAGAAAGACGTGAACTTTTTATAATTTCTGCATGACACTTAAACACCTTAAATATTACTAAAAATAGACAACAATTGTTGGAAAATTGAAAAATATTTTGTTTAAATGATTCAACAAGAGGCCCGCTGGGGACCGCGCAGCACAAGCGTGTGGAAGACAGGCAAAGGCCCACCTGCTGCTTCCGAGGCACTGGCCAGGTGGGCACCAATACAATGAGCAATCCTGTGATAGAAAGATAGGAGAAAGAGAATGAAGTGGTTTGTGTGCTATGAATTGGAGATGTGATGGAGATGACAAACAGATTGATGTGAGAGGCCTGTGCTGCCACCTGAGGCCAATGTGATGCCGGGGCCATGTCTGGGTCCATGGCCCTACTGCAGGAGGTGTGTGTTTCTATGTCCACAGCTCATGTTACTAGCAAAGACCATGAGAATGTCCACAGTCTGGGCTGCTGTCTGAATCCATGTTTATGTCTGAGAATCTCTGAGCTAGCTCTATCCCACATCAGCAGTGGCAAGAGTAGTAATGTGGGGGCAAGAGAGATGGCCAAGCCTCTGACTAGTTCTGGAACTCTGGAGAGCTGGTCCTGCACGTTGCACGGGCAGTGCATGAGATTTCCAGTGGCATGGGCAAGAGAGATATAGTGGGCTGATCAACTCAGCTTTACCATCCTGACTCAGATCCAGGGCTTGAGCTGGCCCACCCCAATATTGAAACCACGAAGAAGCTAGTGGATCTCCAGAAGGGCTGGCTCTGCAGAACCAAAGCGAAAAGATCTGCATGACTCTGAGAAACAGCAGGATATCTGAGAGGAGTCTTGGTGAGTATCTAGTATTGATAACATAGCCCCCAGAGACCTTGAACCAGACCGATAACTCATTGCAGTGTACATTTGTAAGTAAAGCTGTTTGGGCAAAGTGGTATATATGTGACATACTGTGACACTGAAGTTTCCATGAGAAGATTTTCTTTTCATTTTTTTACTTTTTTATTTTGTTTTGTGAGGAGGTTACAAGGGTCGAGGGTAAAAAGGAAAAGACTGGAAAATGAGTGATACTAGAGTTCTTAATTTGAAATTCACAAAAAAATCAATAAAAATGTTGAAAATAAGAGTCTAGAGTATTCTTAAAATTATTCAACAAGAGATTTAAATTTTATGTATTTTTGATGCCAGTCTCAATACTATGACATTTTTATTTGTAATGCAGTTAACTATCATATTCCACAAGAGGAACTGATATTCTGGAGAATTTCTCAGAATATTTTCTATTTTTAAAGCAAGCAATTTACTAGTAAAATCAGTGAAGGGGAACCTCATGAGTCAACCTGAGTCCCCAAATACAAAATGTATGTTGGCATACACCTTTAATCTCAGGGCTCTGAAACAAAGCAGGTCCTATAAGCACAAATGATCAGACTTGCAATTTATCTGTCTCAAAATAAAATATTTAGAAGATCTGAATACCATTCAGTCTCTCAAAACTTGAAAACTGGGACTGGAGAGGTGGCTCTTCAGCCACTTAAGAACACTGGTTGCTCTTCCAATGGCCTTGGGTTCAATTTATAGGACCCATATGATGTATCACAACTGTATGTAACTATAGTTCTAGGAAATCTAATCCCCTTTCCCATACATTGTACATGCCATAAGGTATATCAGAAATACATGCAGGCAAAATACTAACACTGTTATGAAAATAAAACAAAAAGAATCAGTAAAAATGAATGTGAAGTTTGTTGAACATGGTGACAACATATGACTTTAATCCCAGCACTCTTGAGCAATGGATCTCTATACGTTTAAGACAAAGGCTAGGCTGCTCTACAAATTGGGTTTCAGGCTAGCCAAGCTTATATAATGAGACCCTCTCTTAAAACAAAACAATCTAAGTGACTATTTAAAGAGTAAATAGTTTGATTAAATAAAAAAATAATTGCTTGAAAGCATTGTTCTATCCTAGCAATGTAATTAGCAATAAAAAAGTTGATTTTTTTTACAAATCTAGAGAAAATGATTAGGTATTAAGAGAAAAGGCCACATTTTTTCTGATTAAATGTTCTGGAACTAAGCACAGAGACCCAGGAAAGAATGGGGGCAACAGAGACTATGGACACTATGTTATCAAGTCGCCTCAATATGAGAATACTTTCAGCAGCCCTGTCTCTCTCTCAACAATATATGTGATTTTGGCTATATTAGTCAGGTCACTTGATCTAAGTCTGTCATTCAGCTATACAGCTGAAGACACTGGAAATTTTACGTGGATTAATTTACAGGGTCTATGATGCCGTTCTTCGGTTTAGACATGAAAGCTTTCAAAGCAGTTTCTTGATTAGTCTATTCATGTTTCTCAGCACCCCCTTACTTCTTTCTATTGAAATACATAATCTCTCTCTCCTTCTCCATCCTTGTGTGTGTGTGTGTGTGTGTGCATGCCTATCTACATGCATGTTTGAATTTAAAACACAGGTTTTGTATTGCAACTGCTGATAAAATACTGACAAATGTGGTGCTTTGAACTAGTTTCAAATCACAAAAATAACTCCAATGCTGTATCAAGTATATTACAATTTGAACATTAATAACTCCAATCTAGTCACACAATACTACCTTTCAGATTATATGTAGGTCATAAAAGTTACAAAAAACAATGAAAAAACCTTGTTTTGACAGCTGTCATTATGCAATAACTGTTCTTCTATTTTTGTACTGAAGATAACAATTGCCAAGATTAATAACCGAGGAGAGAGAAGGAACATTATATTCTGACAACTTATTTTTTGTTTTAAAAATTGTTCTGTGCAAAGATAAATCTAATGGCTATCTCCTGCCTCTATTAAACTTAGCCTCAATTGAAAAGAATTTCAAAATGACTTAATTAGCTCAATCACTTTACTTCATCTCTTATCATCAAGCCAAAGAACTTTAAGTCAGCCCGTGCCAAGCATCAAAGGACTTTCATACTCCCCAGATACAATCTGAGGACACCAGATTAGAGCAACGCCATGTTTGTGGCAATATCTCATGGGCTCTCTTCTCTGGTAAATTTCTATTCAGGAAATTATTCAGCCCCTGAGTCTCATCTCATTCACATAAGATATTTTACCTTTGTCTGTATGTTTTCCAAAGAAATGATTAGGTAGTAAAAAATAGGAGCCAATTCTCAGACAAATATAGTCAATAGAGTCAAGAAGAAAAAAAAAAACTACAAATTTTATATCCGTGATACATGTAAGTTGAGTGACGTTTCTGCAAGCACAATTGGGATAGAAAGAAAAGTAATGATCAGCAAAGGAAGTTTAACTTCTGAGACTGAAAATACAAAAAGTTGTAAAGGCAGAGTGGACAGTGGAACAGGTCAAATGAAGTATTCCAAGCAAGGTGGTGATGATTTTTTATCATTTACCTTGTTAGTAGGATGAAGAAAGTCTCTCCATAGTACTCATATGGTACTGAAGGAAATACTGAATCAACCTTAGTTTTGAAGAACAATTTGGTGAAAATTACTAAATGTTTAAATATGAAGTCTTACTGGGAAGTGATGGGACATGACTTTAATCCCTGCACTTGGGAGGCAGAGGCAAGTGGATCTGTGAGTTGGAGGCTAGCCTTTTACTTGAGACCGAGGCACCTATTATTATATTGGTAACTTTGGTTCTCATCCATTTTCGAGTGAATTGCCCACTGAGCCTTGTTCCCAGACATCGAGACAATTTCAAAGAAGATACAGAGGCTACATGCTCTGGTAATGTTGATTACATTGAGAGTGCTCCAGTCTTGTGGAATAACATGCTTACTGAAGCCTCAGCATCAGGCAGACACCAGACACCTAGTTTAATAATGTTGGACTGAGAGACAAATGAACTTCTATGTTCTCATCTTTATGGTGGGAAGAGCCATTGCCTGTGACAAAGTTTGTTTTTTTTTTTTTTTTTCTGAAGTACTAAAAATGGGACACCCGAAGAATAAAAATAAAACCCACATTTTATGTGAAAATTTTTACTCCCATTTTTTAATGTTTGAAAATTATTCTTTTTTAGACTATGATATAGTTATGTAGTTTCCCCCATATCTTTCCTCCCTCTAAACACTCCCATATTCCACCTTTGAGCTTTAAAATTATTGACCATTTTTCTTTAACTATTGTGACATATAATATATGTATATATACACACATGTGTGTGTATTTAGGAATATTCTTAAATATGCAAACATAACTGGCTCACTCTTTATAATGTTACTGGTATATTTCTTTCCCGTACAGGGAGAAAGCCCACAAGAACTCACTAATACACAAAGAACTACAGGCACCCAGGGAATGCGAAGAGCAGGAGAAATATTCTTCCTGAGGGAAGGGCAAGCTATTGCTTTCCCTTTTCTCTTTTAAAATATTTGTAGAATTTAAGATATATAAATAACTAAAAGTATTAGGAGCTCTATTGTGGAACTAGTTTTCTAATAAACTCTTAGAACAGAAAATGTCCAAAAGTATCCCTAACTTTAAGTATAAATAAAATAATATATGGGTTTGAAAACTCAACTCTGTCAAATCCCAGTGAATCCTCCAGGGCAAGCCTAGATCCAGACACAGGCTCTCTGTGCTTGCTGAGTTCTGATCCCTCAGTGTTTCCCTTCCCGCACTGCCACTCTTCCTTCCCTTCTTTCAGACAACACTCTTGTGTCTTTCTTGAATCCTTCCAAGCTTCTTTAATATGTGTGATGGGTCCTTAGCTTACATGAAGGTTTGGGAATTCACATCTGCCAAAAGCTGACTCTATCAATGCATTTGTTGACGAGGGCTTAAGGTGGAATAGGTAAGGACTCCACAGGGGTAGTACTAATTGATTTTCTTCATAAACACATAAGCAATTATACAAGTGACCATCTGCTGTGTCTGCATGAAGTTAATGAGTACAGAAAAGGAACTAAATTTAGTGCACTGAGGTCTTAAATCCAATTGTTTCAATAGGCAAAAGGTAATGGTCTACAAAAAAGAGACTAACAAATGATGAATCAGATTGTTTATTTTTTTTTTAAAGTGAGGAATAGTTAAAATAGGCCCATATAAGTTTATAATTCCTGGAAACAGCAAAATTAGAAGCTCATATGTGGCATTATTTCCAGCTATGTCTATGATATTCATTAGAGAAACTAGGTACATAAAACGGAAAATTGCTAAATTCAATATTGTAGTGGCAATTAGCAATTTTCCTACAAAATGCGTGCATTGTGTTTGATATGCTGTGCTAGAAGTAACACGCTATTTCAAGCATCATGTAGATTAATGCAGACATACGCTGCTATAAAACATCAGTTTGGATTCTAATATTAAAATGTAGATTATTGGTACTATTATGAAAAAGATCATACATATATAACTATATGTGCATACAATTATTATTATATTCTATATATATAAATTATCAAAAAGCAGGATGAGTGAAATAGATCAGTGAGAGATTTAGCATGGAAGCACCTTAATTTGTATCCTTAGGATCCATGGAAAGCCATGTTTGACAGTGTATACATCTGTAATCCTAGATCCCCTAGACAGTGATGGGAAGTAGAAATAAATAAGCCAGCTAGCCTTGTGCACAAAGAAGCCAATAACAGTCCTCCTCTCAACCAACATGGAAAGTGAGGCCTAGTTCTCTCACCTCTATACATGTATCCTCAGTCACACACATGAACATGCACATACTCAAAGCATTAGGTTTTAATTATGGAAAAAATATTTTCAAAGAAAAAAACCTATTTCTCCTAAAGATGGAGGACCCAAATAAAATAAAACTGTAGTGTCACATGCTTTCTTTTCTAAAGTACAAAAGCTTATTTAGTTCTGATCATATAATATTCATGATTTTGAGACGTACTAGCCAAGAATCATCATGATAATAACACTGATAATTAATTCTTTAAGAAAGTGTATATTTGTCTTTGGCAACTCATTGCACATTAGATGACAAAGAAGGCCAATTCTTGAGATACCAATTGTTCAGTAGATACACTAAAACATATGTCATTACAAATTGATCCCAGCATCCTAAACATAAGTCTCTGCAGACATAAATTACACTCTATTGAGCAATATGATTGTCAAGGAAGCCAGAAGCTGGGGAAACATTTGAAAGGACAAAGGAAATACTAGAGCTGACATCAACAACATACAGTAGATTTTTTCCCATGAAAATTAACACTTTGCTTCATGAGAACTTGTTTCTATTTAAACACAAAGTTTTAAGTTAGCATGTGCTTCTACTTCAAATAAAACAACAAAGAAAATTAAAAATTCTGTTAGTGGGTATTGCATAGAGAATATTGAGTACCTATTTAAATCCAGAGTTTTGAAACTGTAAACTTTTTTTTCCACAGAGAATCTCATTCTTAGAGTTAGTCCTTATTTTTCATTAGTTTAACATATTTTTCTTCTGAATAACCCTGAATATTCCATTTTGCACTCTGAGCTGTTACTGTTTTAGTAATAAGTATCTTTTCCAGGTAGGTCCTTCATTTCTTAACCATCCGAATAGTAGGTTAAATAAACACTTAGAATGCAATGAATCAAATGTGGGCTTTTATTACCTTATTTTATATGTATACTTGTTATATTCTCACAGTAGAATGGAATGTTCTGTAAGAGAATGTGGCCTTCAACTTGTATCGCTAAAACTCTATATTTTATTTAGTATTTTGAATAGATTTGGATTAAATTATTTGAGCTGAGTAGCAAGAAGCTTTTCAATGTACTACTCAGTTCAACTCAAAATTGAGATTTTGGTGGAAAATTTCTCTCTTTGAAAGCACTTAAGAAAAAAGTGGTCTTACACGCTTTGAAGATTATCTCCCCTTAATATCTAGAATTCTTATGTAATTTCATTCAATAAATATTTACTTTAACATCAATAAATTTTATAAGCTAGTCAACTATTATCAATATAGTTAGTGGGCCACCAGGAAGCTTGTGAGAATCAACCACCATTCACTTAAATTTCCTTCCTAAATATACAGGATGCCTTTGTTGTGGATCTATGATCCTTAAGAAAATTGATTAAACAGTAAATATACTTTTTCCAATTAACATAGGTTCTACAGGCAAATAGACAATAGAGATAGACAGAGGCTCTCACAAATAGTCATTAGAAGTCAGGGAGAGTCACATGGGGTACTCGTCTAGAGAAGAGGAAGCAGGGCAATTTCAGATCGAATGTTAGCAGCAATCCTTCAAGATGGGAAAATGCAAATTAGACTTGAAACACACACGTACATGCATACATACATGCACTTGCATACACACACGCACACACAAAGTTAAAACATAACATATGAGGTATTAAAGAATCTAATAATTTGCTATACACTCCAAAAGAATATTTATGATAAGAGGAAAAGTATAGTGAGAACAAATAAAAAAATATTTAAGAAAAAGGACCAAAATTCCTGGAATTTTTCTGTATTGTTGCTGTTTAATTTAATTGTTTCTATTTCTAACTGTTGGTTGTAATATCTTTTTCTAGCCATAGCAACCTCCAGGCACTTTAAATGCCACTGTTCAAGTAACCTGGACCTTTGGGGGCTTCCAGAGTCTGAAACACTAAGCAAAGAGTAACCATGGGCTGAACCTAATTCCCTTGCACATATGCAGCAGCTTGTTCTTCATGATGGTCCCCTAACAACTGAAATGTGTCTGTTCCTGACTCTGTTGCCTGCCCATGGATTCTTTTCCCCAAAGTAAACCACCTTGTCTGGACTCAGTGGGAGAGGATACACCTAGTCCTTGTTACTTGATGCCCAGGATGTGGTGATTCCCAGAGGGGCATTCGGCTTCTCAGAGGAGAAGGAAAGAGGGTAGAAAGAAGGGTTCTGTGATTGGGAGGTGGGAGGTACTGCTTATCAGAATGTAAAGTGAATGAATAAATTAATTAATGAAAAATTAGTTTTAACAACAACAAAAAGTCACTATTACTTGCTAAAGATGGGACCTTCTATTCATGCAAAATTTTGTTCCCTGTTTACTAAGGTGGACAGCCTCAGTGGAACTACTCAGTCACTTTACCATAGAGTCCAAGCATT
Organism: Arvicanthis niloticus; assembly: GCF_011762505.2. Classification (NCBI taxonomy): domain Eukaryota; kingdom Metazoa; phylum Chordata; class Mammalia; order Rodentia; family Muridae; genus Arvicanthis; species Arvicanthis niloticus. The sequence goes on from NC_047659.1 coordinate 20,284,364, forward strand.
CATAGTCAAAAATCTTACGGTGAGTCAATGAAGAACATACTGTTTGGACTTGTTATAGAAGTTGACTCTGCATCCCTGTTTGAGCATTGAAAGCATTGATGGAATGTGAAGCACTTTAAACAGCAAGGTAAATATTATTTAGGAATTTAGAGTACCAGAAAGAAATACATGCAATCTCACGACACATCTGTCCTAATAATCTGCAATATGATTGTCATTAGATCTTACAAAGAGTACACAAATGGTAGGCCAGAGTAGGATTTAAAGCCATCAAGAAAAAGTAGGCCAGTATGCAGCAATATCAGAATAGAACACAAAGCATTTAAAGAATACAAACAACAGCTTGTATATGCATCAGATACCCTCCATATTTACAAAGCATATTCTTGCACTTTCCAGAGACATCCCCTGTGTTCATATTGCTAAGAAAATATATGAGAGCATTATGAAACAACTTTATAATTATATAAAATAATACACAATAAATTTAAAACTGTCTATTCATATTTTTTAACCTTCATGACACACCTCTCTTTCTAAGGCATATGTCCATTTGGTAGTAAATGTTTATTTTATTCTAAGTTACCTTTGAACATAATTTATGTGCTAAATATACTCTCTAAAGGAAGAAGCAACAACTCAGCATTTTCACATCTCTCACAAAGAAAAAAAAATAAATGAGAGTGTTACTTTTAATCATTTCTTACGGCTTTTGGAACTCCCTCAACTAATGGGACCAATGTTCATGGTTTAGGAGTATATTTACCACAAGTAGCTTCAACGGTTATCAAACAACATCCTTTCATTTCAGTGGTTAACCAACCTAAAAGAGTATTTATTGCCTCATATACTTTTCTGCTGTAAACATTATACCTTAATTGCCTCAGGCCTGATTTCTAGACTTGACTTAAAATGCCTGAATGGAATAAGTGCTTCTTGCTTCACTTATGTGAGACAGCAGTGCCTGTATCCTAGCAGTTTGGAGAAGGACATGAACTCAGTGATTAAGTGAATAAGTCTCCCTTAGAAAGGGACAGACTTGCAAATTTTCTATGTGTATCAACATAGGACAAAAGAATTGGCTACCTAACATCCTTTCTAATGCTATGTAAACATTGACGTTTAATGATGAATAGTGCTTCTGAAGAGAGGGAAAACATGGCAGATTTCAACAACAACAAAAAAGATAATAAAAACAATAAACCTGGTTTTTTTTCTATTCTAATATCCTTTTACATAACTCTTTTGGTTATTTTTTCATAAAAATATAGTTCTTGGCAACAATAATACCTTGGAGGTTATTTGATATTTTTCCACAAATTAAATTAAAAATTAAGCTACAAAATTATAAAAGAGATGAAGTTTGAGTCTCTCATCTCTTTCTGGAAGTGTGAGGGTTATCTCCTTGGTCCTCAGTGCTATGGAGGTATTTCGCAAAAGACTCTGTGCCTTGGAAAATCTTCAATGAAAGTAATGTTAACTTATTTCCAAACCTTTGTTTGAAGCCTTCTTACAGACTAACATTCATAACTTAATATACTAATCTAAAAACAAAGGTTCAATGCATGTTTGCTGAATGGGTAAATATTGGTCAGACTGAAGAAAAAGACAACTCACTGTAGTAACATAAATGTGTTTTCCAGGCACCACCGGGAAGTCAAAGGGCTGTGACTGTAAAGATGAAGCCTGGTAAACCCCAGAATGAATAGGAAAAAGGCTTACAATATCTTGCCTATGGCTCAAGAGCTGCTGAATGAATAGTTGATGGAGGAGAGAGTGTAGGTTTCTTTGGGTGAAGTCCCTGACACTACTCATATTCCAGTGGTGGCTGCAAACACACATATAAGCAGCACTAAGAAGATTCAGTAGTTTTAAAAATATCATGAAGGTTGGAGGGAAATGGTGAGGAGAGGAGTCTCAGAAGTAGAGGGACAGAGTTAGGAACATATTTTATCAAAACACTATATTCTTGCTGGGGTTTCTCAAAAAGTAAAACAACAAAAGTGGGCAAATTAGAAAGAAGGAAAAAAAAGAGGAAAGAAATAAAGACTGAATTACTTAAATAAATTTTGGCTTTTACACTACCTGATTATACCTATATGCTTTTTAAGAATATAAACTACTGTTCACTATTTTACAAAGACGTTCAAATTATTTAAAACATCCTATCACCTATGAGAATAAGCAGCTGGGCAATTATCATTCCACATTGTTGAAGATGGAACCTGTTACCTGTTAGTATTCCTTCTGTGATTTTACACGTAAAATACTTCACAGAGTACATAATATCCTCTTTGGTCACCAGGTACCATGCCAGGTAGTCACCTTCACTCAGCATATTACTGATCTTTTGTGGCCTCCACTACTTTTTTTCCATTAACCCTGCGACTGTCCTTTTCCTCCTATTGTTGAGAAACTCCTTAGAGCATTTCATGTATTTCTCTTCATGCTTGCACTATGCATTCCATATAAGTAGTGCTCAGTTTACATAAATACAAAGCATTGGAAGATAACCCTGGTACATTTCTAAGTATTCTCCCTTCTCCTCCTAATTATATATCCTTGGCCTTCAGTAGTTTTAGCACAAAATATACAGCAATCCCAGGAATTTGCTTTCAGATAGACTCTTTTGCTGTTCTCCAAATATGTAAGTCCAAAAAAATTTTCTCTTCTATGTTTACCATAAACTCCTCATTTATATTCTTGAGAAAGGAACAGACTTGACTTCCAGATTTTCCCATAAGCATCATGTACACAAAAAATATGGATCTGGCAGTTATTTATTCATGAAAAGACTGCGTCAATTCTCTGAACAACAGTAAACCACATGTACAATATTAAGCACATAAGGCATAATGACATAAAATACATTAGTGTAAGATGGAAAATCAGGAGTAATTGGACATGAGATTTGTAGAGCATTTATATTTGTGGCTGGCCATATCACTCTGTAAACACAAGAAAGGTCACATTTGCCATCTAAAGTAGGTGTATATTTGAACATGGAAACTACAATTACATAAGTATCTTAACTAAATACACAAAGCTAGTACAAGAATTTAAATATGGTTTGGATGAGTTCAAAATTTCAATCGGTATCTCTAGGTCTATTACTGGATGCGATAAATGTATTCTCTGTTTTCAATGATTGTTTTTAGTGTTAAAATTCATTTTCCTAGAAAATCTTTGTCAATGACTATTCAGAATTAGAACATTAATAAGATTTGTAAAGCAATTATTTATTTTTTGTTTCGTTTTGTTGTCTTTGGTAGACCAGTCAATTAAAACATTGCTGTGTTAATCTGACTTAAGAGTTGTCTACTCTTAAGTCAAAGGAAAACCAACACCAAAGCAAAAACAACAAAACAATAACAACAAACATTATTAAAGTTTTACAGAGGTAGGACACATCACTTGTCCTGCCTAGAAATAGCATTTCCCTCATTCCGTTTACGTAAGTTTCTTCTCTTATTTATGAATCAAAGAGGTGCTTCATGAACATCTTGTCTTTCATTGATGATCAACATTTTATGAAAGAGCTACTCACTTAATGAACTGAGATAAGCTCTTTAATATAAAACCAACAGTAGGAAATAGAATCAGTCTGGAAGGGAAGAGAAAAATTGAAAATGGAATGTGGTACACATGATTTGGGGCTTCCATGTGATGTTCAATATTGCTTATTTCAGTAACAGTTTCATATTGGAATCTCATTTAGTTGTAAAACATTATCTTGTGTAATTAGAAGGAAAATGGAATCTGGAATCTATTAAATTTTGGAACTCAGACTCAGAATGAGAAATCTCATGTTCTTTCTTATACATAGTTTTTTGATTTTTATGTTTATAGCTGTATATACATGTAAATGTGGGTATGGGTCATGAAACTAGAAAAGGAACTCTGGGAAAATTGAAAGAGTTTTTAGGGATGTCAGAGACTGGGATAATAGAAATGCATGTGACACGATATTGACAAGGAGTTTAATAATATTCTGTGTGAAAGAAGATATGTAGAAAGATGTGGAATGAGATCCAAAGGAAAATATGGAAAAGTGCACAAATGAAACCAAGTAATTGTATGTTAATTGAAAGAATAACCATTGAAAACAGTTTGAACAATGTCTCACAAACATCAAAATATATCTGTATATTAAATGTGTCGTTGAAATGAACTCACTGCAAGGGTGATTAATTCCTTATTTATATTTATAAAAAAGGCAGGAAAACAGGCAAATGGAACTGGATGTAGTTTTAAGTGAAATAAAGCAGATTCTGACAGTATCACATATTTTTCTACCATATGCACAATATGGATATTACAAGAAAGTAAAGAGGATTAAGAGAAGTGTAAAGGGAAGAGGCCCTGTTAAAGAAAAGGAGGAGAATGTACTTTAAAAGTCTTCCAAGTTTTCTCCAGGGATGAGGAACTGAGGAGTTATTTAACCTAAATCAGCCAGCCCTAAACAAATGTACATACAAACAACACTAAGGGGGTTTAGTAGCTTATGTGTCAAATATATCTGTCACACACACACACACACACACACACACACACATACACACACATACACACACATATGTAAAATATTTTTTAAATTGTGCATGAATGTGAGATTTGGAGTTAAACAAGAGAAGTTGTGAAAGAAAAGGGATGGGTGAAAATGATAATCATGCAGAACTAATATGAAAATCTAAAATAATGAAAACAAACCATGATGTTGAAGAAATCAATGAAAATAAGTCTTTCAAAGTTTTCTACTCAACATCGAAATTTAAAATATTTAATGAATCTTTCCCATGTAGGAATTAAAAGAAAATGATGGCTTGAGCCTCACATGTTTGTGATGTGAGTGTTTATGCTTCTGTGTGAGAATAGGCTGTATTGCACATCTCAAGTTCTGCCTTCCGTGATGAACCGAGAGATTGTTCAGGCTGCATAGTTTAGAATGGATGAGTATGACAAGAACACTATCAGAGTTGAGAAGCTTCTGAAAAGGTTAAATGCAAGAACCTGAAGGGCCATTAAAGAGGAAGCAAATCAGTTTTCAAGGAGAGTTAGAGATACCAGGCTGGGAGAGTCTGCCTCTGAACATTCTTCCTCTTACTTTGAAAGAAAATCCATAGGAGGCAGACGAACTGTCAAAGGTTCCCAAAGCTTGAGGTGGGTTTATTCTGTATCATTCTGCTATTTTCATTATTTAACAAAGGAGACTCTACTACACTGCTCACTTACCTTTCTGTGTCAGTAGACACAGGAATTTGGAAAATCTGTATTCCTGTGCTGATCCATATAAAACTCTATGTTTTATTTATTTTCTTTTTTTTTTTTTTTTTTTTTTTTTTTTTTTTTTTTTTTTTTTTTTTTTTTTTTGAGACAGGGTTTCTCTGTGTAGCCCTGGCTGTCCTGGAGCTCACTCTGTAGACCAGGCTGGCCTCAAACTCAGAAATCTGCCTGCCTCTGCCTCCCAAGTGCTGGGATTAAAGGTGTGAGCCACCACCGCCCGGCAAACTCTATGTTTTAAAAGAAGAGAAATCAAGAGAAGACCATTGACTCTCTGGTGGGGATTGACTGCACAATAACATATTCAATAAATTCTAAGTGTGGAATTGTATTACACATTATATTTAAGTTAACTGGGTTCACAGCAAAAATAATTTGTCAAAAATTTACCATTTAGCACCTATATCCATGAGTGATTTTAAAAATAAATATATATATAGTGTGAAAAGCAACAGTATATAAAATACACCCAATAAAATTTCATAGAGCTCAGAGGTGTTTCTCTACAGTGTAGTTTAACTTTATGATCATTAATTCTTTCAAAGGCTGTAATCATGCCTTCCAGCTATAGTAACATGCATAGATATGGAGTTAGAAAAGAATGAGTTGAGAAATTGCTCAGATTCATAGCATAGTTTGTGCTGAGTTCTTGTTTGCCTAAATCTATTTCAACATGTCTAGATAAATTGAATATACCTTTTAGTTTAGGTATTTTTTCAGAAAGAGTGGTAAAAAATGTTTAAAGAGGCTTTAATCAAAAGTCACCTGTTTGGTTTTTTTTTTTTTTTTCACTTTTACACAGGACATGTGGACACATGCTAAACAGAAGACAATTCTGGTCACTTGCTGAATCCACTGTTATTTCAATCGACCTCTCTGACTTCAGAATTTCTGTGAAATCTCATTTCAGGGATTGGTAAAGTATTATGTCTACGCTAGCATACACAGTTCATTACTGTCCACCAAAGGATATAATAGGAGTTAATAGTCAGGAAACAGGGGAAGAAAGTATACAGGATCCAGGCTTAAAATATATGGGAAATATTGCTGACATTCAATAAAAAGTTTTGCAGTTTATACATAATATTTTAGAGTTTTGCTATGATAGATTTTATATAAATAAGATAAAGTTTAAAATGATTGTATGTAATTATTTCCAAAGTTCCATGTTAACTTTACATTTTTAATGTTTATTTAGATTTAAAGTGAGAGTCTGAATTATGAGTCATTTATTTAATGGTAATTTCATTTCAGAATATAAATACTTAAAAAAATTAACTTCATGGCCACTGACAACCTAAAACCTAATTCTTTTATTTCTCTAACCCATAGACAGAGAATTTTAGATTAGTAAATCTACATAATACCCCCATTCTGGGGGTAGTGGAATTACAAGGTAGATTGACTTACTTGTACATTGGTAGATAAGAATTACACGTATATTTCAATGAGGTGCACTTGAGAAGTGGAGTGCCTTTCTTGCACAAGAGTTGGCCTTGAGAAGTTAGTTTATGGAACCCTGGTACCTATTTCTAAAGAACTGGACAACTAAAGCTATTCTTTTCTTATGAATTTTTTTTACTGGATCCTTTACATGTCATCTATGACCTTGTGCAGACTTTAGTGATCCCAGAGATGCAGTATGGTAATATGGTCTCTGTTGGCTTACATAGTGGTTCCCTTCTTGGATCAGAACGCAGGAAAATAAAATGACTCAGAGGAAATAGTGCGGAAATCATGCCAGCCTCTGTGTACGTACTCTCATAACTCTGACCTCTAAAAGTTGCAGCACAAAGAAGTGGTAAGTTATTAGAGGCAGCACCATGACCCAGAAAATAAATCTTCAAGGTCTTTGCTGACCATTGCCTATTCTCACCCACCATGGAGCCTGCCAATCATAAAAATATTTCATGATATGAGCCCATCCATTTCTGAAATGATGATGAATGGGCTTGCTTCAACCAGAAGATGAAAGCTGAGGAAAAATTTTGATGTTGATGTCTACTAGATGGAGCAGAAATAATTAATGTTCCTTATGGCAGCATGATTTATCAGGGATGACATAGCATTAGGGACCCTGTGAACTAGGTAGTAACTACTACTTTGCCAAATTTTTTGACAACTACATTTGAAGCTACGTAAGAATCCCAGTGAATGATAAACCCTTCTTGATTAATAATCCAGGACATAGCTTAAATGACAGTAAGACATCAGGTGGTCACTTGATAGCTATGCTTTGAGCATGATTGCAGGCATATGAAAATAAGAAACAATTGTGTTTATACAAAAAGAATGCAGTATTTTAAAATCAAATTTATATGAAATATTTCAGAATCTAAAATATGCTCAATGAAAAGGATCGTGTTAACCTTACTTAATATGCTGAATGATTGCTGGGAGGGAAGTAGTATTGAAGTAGTAGCAATGACAACATCAAATAGTCTCCCAAATGTTCTTCCGAAGTGTTGGTGTGAACACTTGCACGGCATTTCTCTTGCTCATGTCCTCTGTGATAATAGAATGGAAAATTAAGCATAAAACTTTCTCCATTGCTCAGTCTAAAATTGGTTTAGAGTCATTAATTGTCATGAATTTGTAATCGACAGAATTTTATTCCTCATCTCAATTGTTTTTCAGACAGATGGAAATGGTCCGAAGCCCAATAATGCTGTAAGGCAGGGGCTATCAAAAATTATATAACAGGTTTTAAATTGAAGATATTCTTAGAAAGTTAAATTCTCAACATTTGGAAGTATTAATTAAAAGCAATAAAAGTGATATTTCAAATTAGTATTAAGCTTTGCACTTCATATATGTTTGTGTGTGCATATGTGTGTGTGTTTCAACAAGAACATGCTACTTCACAAATGTCTTCTTTTTACAAATGTGAACTTAAAAACTCTATTATAAAAGGGTATTTTACAATATTTTGATATTATTGGACAATCGAAGATGTACTTTTTATTTCTATTTCATTTAGTCTTTCAAGAACACAAAAATAGCTATGAATAATTATTTCCTCTAAAAAAATCTATTATTTTTATAGTGTAACAAGAAGGCATGTTAACATTTCTATCCTTTAAAATTAAGGAACTTCTGTTGAAGTTTTAAATTCTCCAATTAGTAGTTACAGTAACATAACAATTATCACAGAAACTAAGAAAATGTAATGAAATGTAGGATAAGACTTCAATATTATTTCTGTTACATGGATTTTTTTTATTGCAAATAAACATCAGCATCTTCTAAATAGCTTATAGTCCGTACAGTATGCTTAAGTTTTATACTGTCATTAAGTGAAGAGTACTGAAGCCCTCGAAGCTTCCCATTATCAATAAATATTGGATCTATCTCTAAATTTTACAAAGAACGTGGAATAAATTGTTTGGAGAAAAAAAAGTCTTTCTACACATCAGTGTCGCTATGTCATTCCAAATCATGATTTTTTTAATTCTAATTAGTTTTGGGCAGTATAGAGACCTTCATACTTCTTAATATCACAGTCGTCACCTCAGGCAGTCACAATCGTGACCCAGGCATCTGTAGCCTGTTTATGAAGATCATAATGATAGGAGACCATGCTTATCGATGCAAGCCACCTGGCAATCAACCATACACAACAATGACTTTTGTCCGAGGAAGCATATTTAAATGTGGTGCTCTATCTTCACTTTCTCTGACTGGCAACATTGTGATTTCGTTCATGTGTGAAGCATTTTTAAATCCAATTATTCTTACAACCAGTTAGGAGAAAGGGCCGCTATTCTAGCTCATTAGCTGTTTAATTGGTGGGCATAACAGAGAATCTTGGTTTTGACTCTCTGATTCTGATATTCAGCACTGTCAGGAAAGGAGAGGAGTATAGTATCATGACTCTGAGTGCCATAGGCGAAATAAACGAGAATATAAACGAGAACCAGAGAATAAAATGTCTCTGGTTCCTTCTAGGAATGCTATTACATTCTTGAAATATTTTTGAAGTGGTTGAATCAGGTGACTTCTACAGTTGAGACTTAATATTACAAACAAGTTTTTTTCAGAGTACCAAAATAAAACAAAACATGCACTGAGTATAGCCACATAAAGAACTTCTAGTATTACTCAGCTATTCAAAAGAATAAATTCATGAAATTCTTAGGCAAATGGATGGGACAAGAAAATATCATCCTTAGTGACATAAACCAGTCACAAAAGAACACACATGGTATGCACTCATTGATAAGTGGATATTAGCCCAAAAGCTTGTACTACCCAAGATACAACTCACAGACCACATGAAGCTCAGAAGGAAGACCAAAGTGTGAGTGCTTCAGTCCTTCTTAGAAGGAGTAACAAAATAGTCAGGGGAGGAAATATGGAGACAAAGTGTGGGACAGAAACTGAAGGAGGGGCCATCTGGAGACTGCTCCACCTGGGTATCCATCTCATGTGCAGTCACCAAAGGCAGACACTGATGTGGATGCCAGGAAGTGCATGCTGACAGGAGCCTGATATAGCTGTCTCCTTAGAAGTCTGCCAGAGCCTGGCATATACAGAGGCAGATGCTCACAGCTAACCATTGAAGTGATCATGGGGTTCCCAGTGGAGAAGTTAGAGAGAAGACTAAAGGAGCTGAGGGGGTTTGCAGCCCCATGGGGAGAGCAACAATACCAACCAACCAAAGATCCCAGGGTCTAACCCACCAGCCTGGGAGCACATAGGGAGGGACCCATGGCTCCAGCTGTATATGTAGTGGAGGATGGCCTTGTTGGGTATAGGTGGGAGAGAAAGTTCTTGGTCCAGTGGAGGCTAGATGCCCCAGTGCGGGGATTCGAGGGTGGGGAGGTAGGAGTGATTGGGAGGGTAGGGGCACATCCTCATAGAAGCAGGAGGAGGAGGTGATGGGATAGAGGGTTTCTGGGTGGGGAGAAATGGGGAAAGGAGATAACATCCGAAATACAAATAAAATATTTACTAAACATTAATCTAAAAAAGAAAAGGACTTGAGATAATCAATGCAATGAAAAGAGCACTTATAAAATAATACTCATAGTAAGAAAAAAAAACATTTTTATACAAGGACCACATAGCTTCATTTTAGCTATTAGAAAACGCATACATACATACATGGCTACATATACACACACACACATATACCTCCAGTTCTGAAGAAAAAATCTGGTCCACCACCAGATTTGTGGACCATGGTTTGTAGAGTAGAAAAATCTAATTTAGCAACCATAATGAGTATCTATCCCAGTAACAGCCTCATCAGGGCAATCTTGAAATATCAAATAATTTAAAAAGTTCAGTCTTTAAGCAAGTTTGCCATTTGCTGCAACATCAACAGAAGTTGGAGTCTATCATAATTAGCAGAAGGAGCTACAGTCAGACATGTTTTCATCTATACATGTAATCTGAAATAACTGAACTCAAGTATGTGAAATGATGTTGGCTTTCAAAGTCTGTTACTTTTCAATTGCTGAAAATACCAAGACCAAGGCAATTTATCAAAGAGGGTCAGGGTGGGCAGTGGGGGAAAGAGTTCTGGAGGGTTACAGTAGATTACAGTGGAGCAAACATAGTAGGTAGCAGGCATACCTGGAGTAGAAGCTGAGAGTTCATTATCTCCAGCCAGAAAATGGAAGCTGAGCTAATGGTACCAGTCTTTGAAACCTCAAAACTAACCCAATAACATAAATCCTTAAATGTACAACCCCATAATTCTTAATATTCCTCATATAGCCACTAAGTGAGAACCACTTATTCAAATTCCTAAGACTACTTTGGGGTGGGGAGGCATTCTCTTTCAATTTACTACAGTGGTGCTTGGAGGAACTAGGGACTTGTAATTCCCTGTGATTCTCTTGTGTTGATTATATACATTTGTGTCTTACTTTCAGCCATGTATTCAGCTACACATTGTGTCACCGTCTCACATTCATTTCTTATAAACGCTGCATCAGAAACACTTTCAACGTGAGATCTTAAAGTACATTTTTATCATTCTACCATTCTGTGGATCGGAAACTTGACATGTACTGTTTGTTCTAAGATCAAGGTGTGAGGGAGCATCACCTCTCTGGCCACTCTAAAGAGATTGGTCTTTCTCAGGTTTTAGTGGTTGCAATGATGTCTTGTGACCCATTTTCAACATTGAAAATGCTGATTCATTCCCATTTTGCATCATTCTGACCTCCTCTGTAGATTCAGCTCCTTTTGACTTTCCTGTTTTGCCTGTGTCTATTAAGATCATCTGTGAGTTAAATCAGGCCCAGGTATAGATTAGGACTTAAAGGTTTCCTGATTCATCATGATTCAGGAAATGTCTCCATATTAAGGTCACATGATAAACAATCCTATGTGTCCCCTATCCTGACTCCTCATTGTCCACAACATATTTACAGTTAGAAGGATTTGTTTGTATCATTCTTTGTAGCAGTGATGGTGACATTATTTTGCCTTTTATACTCTACTCCTGACACTTAGAAATTCACATCCCTTCCAAACATAACATACCAATTAACATTTAAAGCAGTCAAGCTCTCAAACTCCTATGAAAATTATCTAAAAGCCCCCAATCTTATCCAAATTTAACTAACATGAGGGATCTAGGTGTCATCACTAGAATCATCTACTTTGGGTTTGTGTGAGGCTCTGACAATGAGCTACTCTCAGGTAAAATTTCTCTCTGTGTCTAGGCTTATATATTAGATTGAATACTATGAAGAAGTTAAGATGCCCTTTAGTGGAAATATGGAAAACAGGGATTTTTGTGAACTTTTGCTGTGAGTATAAATTAGCATTACCATCATGAAAAAATGGTGTGAATTTCCTCAGGAAACTGAAATTGTGATTACCAGACGATCCCATTTTTTTTCTCCAATTATGTAAGCAGTATGTCAAAGAGATATTTTATCTTCTAATTCCTATTGTAACATCATTCAAAATGGGCCCTTTATTAAATCAATTTAGAATACTATACAGACAGATCACTGAAGACTATATATCATGCACACATACTGGATTGTCCACGAGATTTAAAAATAAAGTACAAACTTGTTGCACGTGAAAATATGGATTGAGTAGAAAATATACACAGCAGAATAATGGCAAAAAATAGAAGGACAAATATTTCATGTCCTCCCATTCTTTTGGATAATTAATACCTTTACGTTCAGAGAATCATCAGTTTTGGTTTTTAGAGGTGGAGAGATAACAAGAATGAGGAGATTATAATCAAGTGGAACAAAGCTTCAGTTTGACACAGAAAAGTATATGATGTTTTAAGACTCTGTCTTGCAGCATGCTCACTTTGGCTAATGACACAGTATCCTCCATTAAATGCTTCTGTGAAGATAGATCATGAATCTTCTTGTCATGAAACATATCTAGTGCTTATGGTAATGAATAGGTTGCTTGGGTTCACTATGTATTTCAACATCATATTAACATCATACAACATTTTACCTGAATATATATTTATCTGTAGCTTTTCCATGCATGTTAAAGAACAACGTCATATCAACAGAATTGTGTTCCCTTTTGTTCACTCCAAGAAATAATTTATTACGGCATCCCACAGTGCCTAGAGGTTGTTCATATTGCTTGCCTCTTGAATGGCTCCCATCTTAGAAGCCAGCAGGGATGAGTCGATTCTTTTCATATCTCATCATAACAACCTGCTCTGCATTCACATCTGGCACTCTTCTTTTCCTCCTTCTTCCACTTTCAAGGATATATTTTACAACCCAGGAATACCTAAATAAATTAGTAAAATCTCTGTCTCAAAGTCATCAGCCTAACCACCTGGAGGTTTCTGGGCCAAGTCAGGTAACACATACATTCCAAAAGTTCCAGGACAAAGACAACTTTGTGAAACTCTGAGTCTTGCCTTTACCACAAACAAACAACTTTCTAATAAAAGATCTAACTTACTAAGTACTAGTGTTCCATTTAATCAGAAACAAAATTATTTTAAAATTCAATATATATATTTTTTTACTTTTAGTATGCGCTCTTCTTCACTCTGAGGGCACATGTGCCTTGGAAATATTATGAAATATGGACTGAAAATCTACCACATACTATAACTCAAAATGAAAAAAGTCAAGTGGGAACCACCCTGTCACAAAAGCACTGATGCAATGGCAACTGAGGTATTTTCTTGCCTGTGATTTCAATATGATTTGCATTTTCTTTTAGCTGACCTGTATTACTTTTATTAAAGCTGTAATATTCAATCTGGAAAAGCAAAATATAATCCAAGAGTGTCTTCCTCCTGTAGCCTTTCCTTATTTATAATACCTACATCTAAAAAGACAGAAAGATAAATGTTTTGAAACCATCACACCTTGTCCACATGTATATACAAATGGAATAGTGCACTGTACTTACTTTGAGTGATATTTAATGGAGACATGTTACTTATATGTTTTTCTTTTTCTATCTTAAAAATATTTAGACAGTTAAGAAGAAACGTGCATTTAACTAGTCATCATTGTGACCTCTGTACACATTATTGGAGCTCCTGAAGGAAAGAGGAATGACATGAAAAGAATGACCATGGAACCCTTATGCTTATTAGTAGGCTGGGAGCTGGTACTTAAAGACCATATTTAGGATAATGGTTCACAGTTTTAACTGATCATTTGCCTCTAAGGGGAAGACTTTTAAAATTTTATTTGAGAGCACTTTCTCTAGAAATGATGAAAGAGAATTTTCAAAGTTTGGTTCCCAGTGTAAATTACAAATGTAGTGAATTCTTTTTATGTTTATCACAAATTTTCATTGAAAATAGTACATCGCTTTCACTCATATGGAAGCTACTATATTTGCATTATTGAAGAGTCAAGCTTTAGACTTGGGCTTTTATAAATTTAATAGACTGGAAAAGCACAGTCCTATCAACTTTACACAAAAATTTGGGAATTAACCGAGGTTCTGTCTTTTCCTACTGGTCTATATGCATATATGACATCCTGTGTATCAGTTGGCAAGGCAGATGTATTTGCCACCATGGCCATATCAGTATCATTATCTGATTGATAATGTTTTTCTAGAACTACTGTAGAGACTGCATCCTGATTGTTGTTAATTTAGTATTCTCTCTCTCTCTCTCTCTCTCTCTCTCTCTCTCTCTCTCTCTCTCTCTCTCTCTCCATGTGTGTGTGATCTGTGTGATCTTGAATAGCAAGGAGCATACACTACTCGGTCTCTGACATCATTGGCCACAACAAATCTGTGCCATTGCTGCCTGAAGAAGCTGTGCAAAGGCTAGAATGATCCCACCTCATTCAGAACAAAGTCTTATTTCCATAAGTGGGTCAATCATCTGTTAACAATTATGTTCTTTCTTTGTGCTCATAATTTGCTTCACTTTATATTTCTTTTTATCCCTTCAAAGCTACAAGTCTTATAGAAATTAAAATTTATTTTTTTCAATTATACGTCCTGATAAATATCTGTTATTGAAAAACGCTCTTGGAATAAAAATGTTAATAATGAATGATCACCTATGTAGTTGGATCTCTGTTTTTTCTGTCTTTTTCTTCCTTCTTTTCATAGTTTCTGTATTTACTTATTAGTGTAAGATCACAACAGAATGTTGACTGTAGTCAGGTGAACTTTAGTTATGGATGGCCCTGGTGCTGTCTTTATTTTGATGAAATTCCACTTTCTCAGGAGGAGCTGTCTGGAATGAGTCACATCCTCAGGTGACTTCTTGTGAACCTTCCCCCCTTCCTCACCAAATGAATAAAGGGACTAATCACTGAGTACACCAGACTTCCAGGTTGTACAGAAGAAGAGAGGAAGCAGGAGAGAGTGAGGGGCTTTTTGGACAGAAATAGCGAAAGGACAAGATATAGCTATTAGTGTCTCCCAGTTTCAATGGTGGATCCGCCAGGATTCGCCACCAGAGGATTTAGATTTAATATGGCTTACAAGATTAGGATTCTAGCTGTTGTGCCCAGCGATCGAGTTACCACTGTTTTAGAACTAAGTTTGTGTGATGTTTCCTTCATGTGGCGGTTTGACTGGGTTCCAAAGAGAAAGGTAAGGCAGCAAAGCATGGGTTCCCCAGATGTGTACCACAAAAGGCAGTGGAGAGATATTTGAAGCTCTGAGTCAGAGAGTCTCCACAAGATAAGAACAGCCCCAGCCATTGCCCACCAGTGCATGGCTGGCCAGCCCTCTGGGGCAGAGAGTAGCTGGGAATAGCGTGAAAAGTTTAAAAATATTTTCTGCAACAAACTTTGTGTGAAGGGTGTATGTTAACAATATTAATCTATTATATAGTTTCCAGGATAATTGTACCCTATCTTGAGAAAGTCATGCTCTGGTAAAGAGCAGTTTAGACCAAAGTGGTCAAAAGAGAACTTCACAATTATAAACCCTCTCCCCTGGTAGATTCCACACCAGTATAGCTCTTCTGATTACAGGTTAAAACTGGGACCTTTCCTGATTTTCTGTTAACTCTGTACTCCATTTTTTAATTGTAGTATTTGGTATTTTAGATTCTAACTTTTTGAGTTCTTTATGTATTTTAAATATTAGCCCTCTATTGGATGTAGGGTTTGTTAAGATCTTTACTCAAACCATAGGTTGCCATTTTTCCTATTGACAGTGTCCTTTGCCTTACAGAGCCTTTTCAGATTCAAGAGGTTTCATTTAGAAATTTTCAACATCCTTAGTCATCATGGAAATGCAAATCAAAGCTACCTTGAGATTTTGCCTTACACCAAACAGAGTAGCTAAGATCAAACACTCAAGTGACAGCACATGCTGGTCAAGACATGAAGAATGGGAAATATTCCTCCAATGGTGGTGGGATTGTAAACTGGTACAACCACTCTGGAAATCAATCTAGTTCCTCAGAAAATTTGAAATACCTCTACCTAAAGACTCTGCTGTACCACCCCTGTGCATATACACAAACAATGTTCCACCATACCACAAGGACATTACTCTATTGTATTCATAAATGCCTTATTCTTAATAGCAAGAAACTGGAAGCAAACTAGACCCCCCCTCAACTGAAGAATGGATACACAAAATGTATTAATTCATTCCAGCTATTAAAAAAGGAGGACATCATGAATTTTTCAGGCAAATGGATGGAAATAGAAAATATTACCTTGAGTGAGGTTACCCAGAACTCAATGTGGTTGAACTAAGCCAAAATAACCAACAGTGAGGAGTTCGAATCTGAAGCGCATATTTCCAGTAGTTAGACAGTGCTACCAGTGGAGAGATGCAGTCACCAACCCACCTTCATATTTTTGCCCCAGAATTGTTCCTATTTAAAAGAAATGCAGTGGCAAAAATGGGGCAGAGATTGAAGGAATGGCTGTAAAGTGACTGTCCCAACTTAGGATCCATCCCATTTTCAGGCACCAACCCTGGAACTATTACTGATGCTATTCTGTGCTTGCAGAACAGCATAGCTAGTCTTTGAGAGCTACTACCAGCAGCTGACTAAGAAAGATGCATATACTTATAGCCAAGCATTAGACTGAGGGCAGGAACCTCTATGGAAGAGTCCAGAGAAGGTCTGAAGGAACTGAAGGGGATGGCAACCCAATAGGGAACTCAACAGTGTCAACTAACCTGGAACCTAGAAAGCTCCAAGAGACTAAAGTTACCAACCAAAGGGCATACATGGGCTTGTCAGAAGCCCCTGCCACATATGTCATAGAAGTCCCAATGGAAGAGGATTAACCTCATTCTGTAGAGACTTGGTGACCCAGAGATGGTGGACTCGTGGTGAGGAACACCCTCTCAGATGCAAAGGGGGATGAAGGATGGGGTTAAGAACTCTTGGAGGGAAAGCTAGGAGGGGGCAACATTTGTGATGTAAATAAATAAAATAATTAATTTTTAAAAACTGGGATCTTTATGAACACAAGTCTTATCAGCATACAGGAGCACGGTGATCCTGCTTTTGACTGAAGAGACTATGGTAACTGTTCTAGAAACACCTACCTACTTTACAAACCTTACTCCATGACCCCTGGGCCCAACCACAGTCTGAATTCAATCAAATGTTATCATCTTACTTGCTTGGCCACGATACACGGACTCATTAGCTTTGCCCAATTTGCAAATTTTATTCTTTAAATGCATATTCATAAATGTTAATATGACTTATAATTGAAACAAATATACAAAGAATGGTTTAAATACAGAAAGAATAAAATTCTTTTCAACCTGAATACTTGGAAATTACCTGTATAAGAGGTTTGCCTCTCCAAGTGAGCAGTGTTAGCCTCGCCAAGTGAGCCATTGATGGGTGAAGAGTACTACATGACGTAATACGTGCATGTATCTAAATTTATATGTTTAAAAGTATTTTAAAAGATTAGTGTTTTGGCAATCATGACTATTTCATTTTTGCTAATCAACATGTTTGTTTTACAGTGCTTTATAAAGCAATTTGTGCAGTAATTAACTGTCTAACAGGAATTTTATGACTGTATGCTGTACATAAATGTAGTTTAGATTCATAGTTTAGAGTTATTAAGTGAGGCATCATAATTTAATGTTTGAAATAAAACAAATTATAGACATTTCCTAAGCTTTTCATGAGGCTCAAATCAAAATGAATTTTATTTACTTCAAATGTAACAGACACTGTGTTCCCAACAATCCATCTGCAATCACATCAATAGAGTGTCCTTTTCATGTAGGTCTGTTCATTGTGAGCATGTAAAAGTGAAAGGCCATGCTGGATTCATGTAAGGAGGAGAGATATTAATGGAACCAATACTTACTTAGTAACAAAACAGACTCTTCACTGGTGTTACACACATGAAAATTCATAAATAAATCACAAAGACCTACTTTAAAAAACCATTAATTTTCTTCTTGTAAACTGATTTACCTGTTTTGTTTGTTTAGGTAACTTAATGTGCACAAATACAAAAAAAATCACCCAAAATCTGTGCCTGATTCAATAGTGCTCAAAATTCACAAGAAACTTGGGTGTTGATACAACTAGAAGCCATTCATAGAATCTTCTAATTATTAGATGTGGGCATCTTACTGATACAGAACTATGAGTTTGAAGTCAGTTGCATAGTGAATCTCTATCAAAAAATTTGAAAGAATGGAAGAACAGAAGAAACAAAGGAAGGAGGAAGGGAGGGAAGGAAGGAAGAAAGGAATGAAGGAAGGGAGAAAAAAGAAAGAAAAGAAAAAAGTTAAGGAGAGGTAAGAAGAAAGTGGGAGAAAAGATAAAGAAACAAAGAAACTAAGAAGAACTTGTGAATTCAGTGATCTAGTCTGTCCTGTGCAATGTACTCATATATTGAAGGAATCATCAGTCCATCAAACCCACCAGTAATACTTTTGGTACTGACTGAATCACTTCTACCTATCTTCATTGGACAAAAGGAAAATGAATAATTCCAAAATAAGTATTAGAATTCATAGAAGACTTCAAGTGATAAGCACATGAAGGAATCTCTATAGCATTCGAAAAGAATGTCTATCTTCCATACACTGAATTAAGTCCCTTATATGTACCCTTTGCCCTGATATCTTCCCATGCTCTGTGAGTTGACTCTTTGCATGTGATTTCATGTCCTTTCACTCATTTTATCTCTTGAGCTACCCAATTATCTTCATAGAAACATAAACTGAGATGGGGAGTGATGAGTTAGGTAATTTCTCAGTATGGAGTTGATGGTAAAGGACAGAACTAAGGATCCCTGGACATCTAATCTCAGGTTGTGTGTCAGTGGAGAGTGATGGAAAGCAGAGGCAGTGAAGGAAGAAAAGATGACCTTTGTCAGTGAAATCTATGTTTATTACTTTTATAAGAGATAATAATTGCCTTATCTGGCATCACTGGGAAGGGAGCCCCTTGCTCTTGTGAAGGGAGTCCCAGGATAGGGGAATGTTAGCACACTGAGGCAGGAGTGGGTGGGCAGGTGAGAGACCACCTCATGGAGGCAGAAGGAGGGAGGAGGAGATAGAGGGCTTGTGGAGGGGAAACTGTGAATGGGGATAATATTTAAAATGTAAATAAATAAAATAGCCAATAAAAAATTTTTAAAAAGGAGATAAGAAACCATATTTTTTTTAAACATTGAAAGTCTTAATCATTGCTGTGATTTTGGAATTGGAAGAGCCAGCTACTACAAATATCAGACATAATTAACTCAAACTTATTTGTTATATTTTTTTATGGAACAGTATATATTTTTTGTCCATTTCTAATCTGATCTCTTCTCATATAATTTTTCAATTCTTCTAAGACAGTTTCCTTAGTCAGGGATCAATAAAAGTATATTTACGTGGCTTACTACTTTTTGTCCAATCCATAACCTAAAAAACAGGCTTATAGAGTTTGAAATGGTTGAACAGTGTTTTTAAAGTATGTATCTATAATTTTAAATTGAATTTTAGTTCATTCTTAATGTACCCCACATCCATTCTTTTATACAATATATATGGCTGCTTTAGGGCCACCATATTAAGAAGAGCTGCATAATTGGTACACAGATGGATAGATGCAATCTAGAAGTCTTATACAGAAACTTTGCTGACTCTGCCTAGGACACTGTTGTTTCATCCCACATAGTAAGCATGCCCATGAAGGCTCCGCCCTTGGGGCACATACTGAGTCATCCTTCACATCTGCTCTCTTTTCTAATTAAATGATCAGAACTAGATAAAGTTAACATCCACTAACCTGTGTCTTCATTATTAATCCAGGTGTTGAATAATGACACTTTCACTACAGTTTTTTTTTATTCATTGTACTTTTTTCACTCATCAAATGATTTTACAAGAATACATTTATTTGGTTTTATTTTTAGTTTATTCTATCACTTTTTTTGATATATGATCTCACAGTGTAGGTCAAGCTACTCTCAAATATGCTGTGGTAGACAACCTGTTACTTAATTTTATGGAATCTACCTGCATCTGTCTCTTAAATGCTGATAGTACAGGTGTAGAAAGCCATGCTGAAGTACATAACACAATTTGATCTTGTCATACTTGGTATGTAACTCATCAACTGCATGTTCCTTCTTGTTGCTTTTAGTAAATAGTCCTGACTCTTTTCAGTTTCAAATATCTGCACTCTTTTCATCATATTCTGTATTTTGAGGAAGCTATGTTCTCTTAGAATTAATCTTCCCTAGAAAGATAGCACAGTATACTCAGTTTCCAAACTA
This sequence comes from Arvicanthis niloticus, assembly GCF_011762505.2. Lineage (NCBI taxonomy): Eukaryota > Metazoa > Chordata > Mammalia > Rodentia > Muridae > Arvicanthis > Arvicanthis niloticus. Next base: position 20,304,811 of record NC_047659.1, read on the forward strand.
GAAGACTAACAATCACTACCTAGTCCATTCAAACTTTTATGACTTAGGGCATATTCTCAGAATATCAACACTCTTGAAACATATGAGCCTGTGAGGGTAAAGCCCATGAGTCTCTTGTCTTGATTCTACCAATCACAGTGCAGCTTGGAGGTCTGACAGAAAATTAAATGAATATGGGATAAATGGTTCTGAGTGGGTGTCTGACACAGATGTCTGACACATACTGCAGTCAAAACACATCTTCAAAATCAAAACAAAATTTCTATTTTGTGTCTTATTTCCTTCAAGAAACAGAAAATGATTGGTTAACTTATTTGCTGGATTTTTCACAGTAGTGTCTGTAATATTCTCTAGAAGATCAAACTACAATGATAAGAAAGCCAGACTCTAGTCAGAGCTAAAAAGTGTATTTCTTTCCTAGGAGGGTATTATAAAAGGAGATCCTGGTAAGAATGGTATGTGCCTTTGACCCCATAATTCAGGAGGCAGAAACAGGTGAATATGTGTGTGTTGGAGGCCAGTTTGTTCTACATACTGAGTTCCAAAGAAGCCAAGGTATCATTGAGAAGTTTTGTCTCAAAAAGCAAAACCACACAAAAATGAAAGTTTCAATACCAAGAGCTATGTGTAATTAATATGCTTTAGCTCATATTTAGACTAATATTTGTCATGTTTCCTAAAATAAACATCAATGAGACTACACTTACATATCAAAATTATCTAATGAGGGTTATTAGCCTGAGCCATTAAGAAATGAATTATAATCTTAGTAGAAGTAGCTAAAACTCATCCGTCTAGCTTCAAGAAGTACTGGTAAAAAGATTCATAAAATTTAAATATCAAATACGAAAAACTGGACAAAGAAATTTATTTATCAAAAACATATAATGCAACCTCAGATATAGTGGGAATCTTTCAGTAACTAAAAACTTCTATGATTGTAGGTTCATTTTCCATGTCAAAATCAGATGGCATAACAACTGGACTTAAAATTTTCCTTCATGCCTTTTTATGAAATTAACTTGATTTTATATGTGATTGCTTTATATGCTACCTATTTCTATTCACCTTTACATCTATCACTCCTTTTGCCCAGTTCTAGAGATAAAATTCAGATTCTGTGCATGCTAAGAAAACACTGTACTACAGACTTATGTCTTCAACGTTTATCTTGCTTCTATGCAAATTACTTAATAAATATTCTGTCAAAAGTAATGCATTCTAACTAAAAACTATCAGAAACAAAAATGTTATTCTTACTCCAGTTTTGGGTTTCTTCAGTAGTGACAAATTCATCTTTGCTGGTTTAGTTTTCATCACCTCTTAAACATCTCATGATATAACTTATTGCCCACCATTTTACTTAAATTTCTCTCCACAGAGCCAGCAATGAAGTATCATTGGTTAAATTTAATTACCTTTCTTGATCATCTAAATTCACTCACTTTTTAATGACCTGCATCATCCTGATGTTTTGTTTCCTACATGCCTGGATTAAAGTTCTCCTTCTTTTGGCTTCTATCCTGAGTTTTCTTCTTTACTTTCAGCACTATCATACCGCTAATTCTAAATGTTCCATCACATCTCTCTCATTTTTCTCTATATGAAGAAACAAACTTGTTCCGTGACCTGGTCTTTGTAGATGATTTGCAAATCTTTTCTTCTGCATCTTGTTTATTTGGCTTAAATGTCTGTGCAACCACTGTGAAGATGTTGCATTTATGATGCTTTCAGCAAACATGCCACCATTTTCCCTTGGTTCCTTCTTGATCATTCTCCCCACCTTGGCACAACACCCACAGTTATCTTAGTTTCCTATCCTCTGCCCCTGAACTACGTGTACTCAGTAGAAAGACCAACAATTTTAATTCTACTTCCAAGCCACAATTTGTATCTGACCCATTCCAGCCTATCCAATATCATCATAGTAGTTTAGAACATTATTTGTTTCCCAGACCACAGAAATGATCTTCTTTATTCTTTCCTCTTGGGACATATATTATATATATAACTACATTAAGTTTTCTAAATCTCCTACTGCTGCGCCAGTGACCATAGCACTGAAATATCTACATTCCCTGTACTGTACTTCAAGAAACTAGCATAGCTTCTTCATTACACTAAACATTTAATCATAGTTTATATTTTATATCCCCATCTTCATTAACAATAACCCCATGTAATCTTGTATGTGTTAAACAATCAACATTTAGTGCAAATTTAATGAATTTTGAGGTGACTCAATTCTGCCACAGAGGACGGGATCAAATAAATAAGGCATAAGGTTAAGGAACACAATCAAAACACATAGGTTACATAAAGCATATTAATCATGAAAAAGCCAATATGCGTAGCAAAACCAGAATTGGTAAGATGTGCTAAGTAATACAATAGACCCGATAAGTCACTTCAGAGAAAGACAGAACATGTGCAAAATATGATGAAACAAACTATATTTCTTCCAAACAGGACAGGATAGGGAGATGTAATCAGGACCATGTGACCTGGAACTGACATTTTCTCAAATCTCATCTGCCTAGTTATACTTGCTATGCCTCTAAGGAAGGAATCTTTAACCAACAATCCACAAGAGATTCCCCTTGTAGAGATGCACAGAGGTGCATCAGTACAGCCACAGGTGTAGAGCATTATACTTTCAGGAAACCAAGATTCATCTATTCCCCAGATGATAATTTCTATTACAGAGTAGCTGATATGTTGAGACATTTTTATTTTGGCCCTTGAGGTAAGAGTTAAAATTCTGCACTCTCTTTCTTTCTGATAACTTCTCCCTCCTCATTAATCAAAAAAACTTGCTAAAACTAAGGATTTACCTTAGGGAAGTTCAGGGCAAAGCAGAAAACAGCTTGTCTTCTCAATCACAATCAAAACTCATGAGAATCAACTGGAAAGCCCATAGGGGCTAGACTAAGAAAATTGTCTGAATCAAATTTTTCAGGCTGAATTTAGCCCCTAGGTATTGCTCTGTAGGCTTCAATTAAGGGTTTAATTCTCAACTCGCTGCTGTAAATCATAGCTGGTCACAGAAAGGCATTCTTAACCATAGCCCCCTCCCACCTAATCACCCTGAAGCAATAACATTTCACAGCATGGACATAAAGCACTGACAGGTTTTTGTAATAAAATGTGACCTTTACTGTTCAAAAATGTTTTACAGTGTCTGACAAACCATTTACTTAATAGGAAGATATATATTCTTGTGATGAATTAAAATGGTATAAACAATTTAATTTTGTTCATGATATGAGCCACAATATGTTCCAATGGTGAAAATTTATTTGGACATCTAGCTACATTTAAAAGATAATGGGGAAACATAATCTTAAGGTAACAAACCACTCATACAAATAATGTATTCTAAGTTTATCTATTGAAAAAGAATTGCTATCTGCTAATAGAAACGGCCACAAATTTGAAATTCCTGTGTGTTAGTTTTTCTTTCAAGTGTCCTATGAGGAAAACAAAGAAGAGAATAATAAAAAGTCCAGACTTTTAAATGTCTTTAGTTCTTCCATTTCTTGCCTTATGAAAAGTATGTATTAAAATCATAATGGAACGCATACTCCAAATCCAAAGAAGACAAGAAAGAGTCCTGGAAACCTGTAAAAAAATTTCATTTTATATAGCTTCTTACTCTTTAAAGTAGAGCAAGGGAACATTCAATAGGAGGAGATTTGTTGAACTACATGAATACTGATCAAAAGAGTTTGGATATCCCCAAAGATGAGCCTTTGGAGGCTCCCTGTAATGTTTTGCTCAATGTGTATAATCACATTCTCCAAATACATTTTTTAAGTAAATGGAAATATTATCAGGTCATGAAAATGACATGCAGTACTTCTGGGCACTGAGCATTGTATATATAACTCACATAGGCAGGCACACACATAGGAAGCAGGCTTTGAGCATATCTATAGGACATTGTCTGATAGGTTATTTTGTAACTGAAACCATAGCACATCTGAAGTGGCACAGAAAATCATTTCAGAATTCTATTAATTGCTCAACTCTTAAAACCTCATACAGACCTAAATATTAATGAGCTCTAGAAGGATATGTGACATTATTCATGGCTTTTTTCCTGATCTAAGTAAACTAAAAATAGACAAATGTTTATCATAAAATCTTTTTGTGTTTACCTAGGGTAAAACTCTGCTAAATTTAGGTACAGATATTCTTGATATTAATTGGATCTGGGAGTTAGTTGTGAAGAAAATAGTAATTTTTGGCACTGTCAGAATTCAAGTATCTTTTTTTTTCCTTTTTTTTCTCTATAAAATTCTTGCAGGTTTAATTCAAGAACACATTTGGAAGAGCATACATTATAACCCAGTTAATTTCATTTCAGTGATCCAAAGATGGTTCAATAAATGGAAATCAATAGGTATAATTGTACAAGTGACTTAAGTAAAGAAATGCATAATAATTCTAATCTGTGCACAAAAGACACTCCCTCATTAATGTTTATCATCTCATCTTGATGAAAATTCCCAAAGAAAGTGAGAATAACAGGAACATACTTCAACATAATAAAGGTCTTATATGACAAACTTATAACATTTGTTATATACTAAGCATGAAATTTTCTAAATATTTTCTGTAAATGCTAAAATGATACTGTTTCAAGTATCCTCTGAAAATAAAAGAAGATAAGGGAAAGTTGTTAGTTCATTTTTGCATTAGATAAAATTTGTTCGGCAGAACTACTCCTTATTGAACGCTTAAGTCCCAAGTTTTAACGTAATATTGAAGCAAAATATATGTTGTGTAAGTATATATCATGTAACAAATTCTGTTGCAAAAATCACTTGTACTTTCAAATATATGCTTCACTTTTACATTCAGATAATAAAGTTATGTTTATGAAAATAAACTGCCATTTGGGGGAATAGAACCACTGTTCCAAATATAAAATAGCTGTCCATTTTTTTTTTCAAAATGTTTGTTGGAGATTTGTACATAAAACAGAAGTACTTTTGACTCACAGGCTCAAAGATTTTTTTGAAATGCTAAGAGAGAAGCAATGATAACGCCTTCTCTGCAGGAGTGTGTTTGGGAGTGCAGTTTCCTTGGTTCCCTGCTGGATTTCACAAATCTTTCTCTGCAAGGAATTTGTCTTCAACAATGTCTTGTCTATTACATCTGCCCAGAAGGCCTCAGAAATGCTTCATTGCTGGTGGTAGGTCATATATTCTAGAGAAACTGGGTTAGTTTAATAATAAAGCTAAAATATGCTTGCCTAAAAGCTTCTTTACAGAACATATTACTCGGATATTTAAATAACATCATTATCTAGCGCTTTGAGTAATACTTTTAATAGGAAAAATCTAACTAGAAATATATAGAGTATTCACTCTGGTCATAACATCACATTTTTTCCTCTGCTAGGGTTCCCACCTGCATGAAAATGTGAAACATGCTTCACTCTCACAACATAAACCCAGACCATTCCAGGCACTTTATCAACTTCCTCTTTCTCTGCTCATCTACCACAGAATCCACATGTATCATATACATGTGGATTTAGCCTAATGTCTGGGGCTGTGTGCAAACTGACTGAAATGTATATTGTGTCCACCTCTTTTGTTTTGTAAACCTCCATGACAACAAAAATCCTCTGTCACAATTTAATGATTAGGCCTTCCCTGGACTTTGCTTATGGGGTTTCTTTTTAGGGATTGTCTCCTTTACAGCTTTAAAAGCCTGGCTATTATTCATGCCTCACTTCAGTTATCTACATAGAATCCACTTTCCTAATAGATGGGCAGTACAAACTTATTTTTCCCAGACTATCAGTATGTTGCTGATATTACCATGTAAAAGATTTGACCAACTTTGGCTCTCGATAAATGTGCAATTTCATGGAATTTTTAACCTTTTGGTCATATATTTATTTTAACTTGGGGCATTTGTACCATAGCACACTGTGATGGTCAGAGGATAGTTGAAGGAGTAAGTTCTCTACTTTCATCATATATGTCCAGGAAGACAATTCCAGTCTTGGGGATTGGTGGTTAACATGTTTTACCCATTGAACTATCTCACCAGCCATCCATGTAATCATTTTAATTTTATTCTTTATTTTCCTCTCCCCACTAAATAGCCATGTCAGTATCCATGAGGTAAAGTTATTATATTAACTGGGAGCCCCCTCATAGTGAATGAAGGCTATCAAAGCCACTGTTGTATTTTTGTGGTATCTTCAAATATTCATTGCCCCTCAAAGATAAAGCTGTGTGAGCAATCTATCTCTTTATAGCCTCTGCATCATGAAGTCAAGATAGTATTTAAAAATGTACTGTTTATCAGAAATAATATAGTGTCTTTACTGGTATTTGACTAATAGGTACATTGTACTAATATAGATGCTGTAGGTCATCACAGCAAAAACATGAGGCTTACAATCAGTAGTCAGCCACCATAAATCACTTTCAATGTATTTCAAAATTATTATAGAGATACTTATTGATTCTAATTTATCCTTGCACTACATCAAACACAGGAATTTTTTTCATTGTATATTATAAAATCATATTAAAATCATATTAAAATAATATGCAGATTTCTTTTTATAAACTAAAATTTGTCATTACATGTCAAGAAGATATGGAAAATAGTCATATTTTAGCTGTGCTATAAATGACATGAGAAAGATACACAATCTTTTTATCTGAACCTTATAGAAACAAATATTGAATTTTTACACATACATATGCAGTCAATAGCTGTCACAGGTTTCAATGATTTTTGTCAATTTGAACTATTCTGAATATCCTTGTAATATGGAATTATTCACAGTTTAAAACAGCTCTCTTCTGTATGTATCCCCTATTTAATAATTTTTCTTAATGCTGTACAAAAATTTCACATATGCTTTAGTTCACATTGCTAAAAGTCAAAACTCCAAATCAACATCTTTTCACGAAGTACATATAATGAGTTATATTTTCTCTAAAAAACAGTTGGGATTAAGAAATCTTGAGGCACTGCTAAATAAATTTCAACTTTATTCTTTTCTTCTTTTAATTTTAACTTAAAATATTGAAAACAGTTTAGAGTTATACTTTATATTTTGAACAGGTGCAGTTGAGTTTTAACTTTATCTTTACCATGTTTGGTCAAAAAATAAAACTAAGAAGGAAATCACAAACAAAATCAACCCAAAGTTTCACAACTGGATCCCCACGTGAGTGAAATTGACTCTGTCAACTGCTGCATGTCTTCCCGATTATAGCTGTGGCTTTTGACTGGAGTATTAAATCTGTGGTTTCGATTTTTGAGATATAAGGTGCTATTAAGTGAATAGCCTCTACCGAGTGTGTTCAAGTGTGTTTGGGAACACATAATTTCACTATAAATGATCCAACAGGGAAGAAAAGAGGACTGTATCTTAGGGTCATGGATTTCTATGTTACTATGGAAACCTTGTTTAAATTATGGGGGATTTCATGGATTTTTTCTTCACATTGCAGTACTTGCTTCAAAATGAAAATTTTGTTAGCAATAGGCATTAAGATATGGAAATGACACACAGAAATAACAAAGGGGTTGAGTGGGGGAAAAGTCTGTTTGGAAATTAAATCACGAATGTACAAATGACTATTGAATGTGATCACTATCATTTTATACTTCACATTCAATGTTTATATTGTAGTTATAGCCTGCTTTCTGAATTTGAAGGAACAGACCCAGGGAAACCAGGGTGTGACAACATATCCTTGCTGTCTCTGTGTTTGGGGAAGGATCTGTTAACATTTCATCTCTTGTCCATTCTGAGTCTGACTATAAGCCTGTGATGTTCCGGGGCGACAGTGTTCTTACCACAGGTAAAAGAGTAACTTCTTTCTTATGCCTCAACTGTATTCCATATACCAACATGTTAATAAGTGTTTTCACGTGTGAACAAAACATCATTGAAATAAAAGCAGAGAATGACTAAATAAACATTGTCTTTTGTCCTCACATAGAAGTTAATTGCAAAAAACAGAAAAAAATTAATGTAATCTTGTGGGTAGCAAGTACCCATAAAAAATGTATTTCCATGAAGCAGCAAACATTGACCACAATGTTTATGAAAATATGGACAGGGAGCCTCAATCATTCTAAGATGGTACAGAGTATTCACTGTTTGAAATTGTTTTGTTATGGAAATTAGTGCAGGTCATTGTAGGCTAATGTCTCAGGTGCTGTACTCCCTAGTTTTGTGTCAACCTAACACAAGCTAAAGTCATTTGAAAGGAGGGAATTTCAATTTAAAAATAGCTCTATAAAACTGGGCTGCATGGAAAATTTTTAGGGCATTTACTTAGTTAATGATTGATTGAGGAAGACCCAGACTATTTTGGGTAATGCCATCTTCAGGATGGTAGTTCTGGGTTCTATCAGAAGCTGCCTGAGCAAGCTATGAGAATCAATTCAGTAAGCATCTTTCCATGACTTCTGCATCAGCTCATACCTCTGGATTTCTGTGCTGTTCAAGTTCCTTTCCTGACTACTTTTGATGATGAAAAGTGATATGGAAATGTAAACCAAATGAACCCTTTCCTCCCCAAATTTCCTTTTGTTCATGGTGTTTTATTGCTGTGATAGAACATTAAGACAGAGTTTTTACTCCCAGTCTTTTCAGTGAAATGTAGAGACTGAGCTCAGCACTTGGGATAAAGGAGCATAAGAAAAGAGCCTGTTAGAAAACAAGCTAAAACATTCTTACCCAGGTTTTCTATATTAAAAAAAATTCTAGTTATAATAAATGAGTACAAACAAAAATTATAGTTTTTAAAAAGTGTATATAATATATGCTGTATACTATTAGAAAATAGAGTGGCCACAAAGGGAAATATTTAGTAAGTCTTCCAGGATGTCTGGGAAAGACTATATTTTTACTAGTATTAAACTATTAGGTGAAGTGTAGAACTCAGTATCAGGTGCTTGTCTAGTACACATACAGCCTTTGTTCAATCCACAGCACTGAAATAAATAGTAAAATTAAATAACACAAGACCACCACCACAACAATAAAATTATAATGATCACTTATGCTACTTGGTGGTTGACATTAATTATCATTTTCCACTCATTAGGTGACTTCTCTGTACACTGTATAAAGATAGTGTCAAGTGAATTAAATTGAAATACTCAGGTACATTTTAGTAATCATCTTTAAGATGTAGATATTGAGTGATAAGGCTGGACAGATTGGAGGCACAACTTCACAAACTCTAGGAGCATGGAGGTAAACATAGCATTAACAAAGGGGATACCGAATATGAAATTTTGGAAATTCAATTGTTCAGGGGTTCACATATCTAATTTGTAAATGATGATAATTCTCATTGCATAATCTGTTTCCAACCTATGATCACAATGAGGCAGCTCTACGGGTGCCAGACCATCTCTTCTAACTCCCGTTCTTGCTCTTTCTTCAGCTTATATTTTTATTATTTACCAATCTCTCTCTAGTTTCAAAAATGCAAATTGGTAAAATAAAATATTGCAAATATATATAGTATTTTTAATCATATTTAATAAGAATTTCATTTGACTTTATCATTTAAAAATGTGCAAGCTTGTGATGTTTAGTATACATGTAAGAATATAATTTCTTCTGGATAAATTTAATCAGACATGATAAATGTATTTAGTGCATTTTAAAAATATCAATCAATGTTCTAATAGACCATGAATATTGCAAGCCTTCCTAGAAATACATGCATATTTTAAAGCAGGTGTCATTAATTCTATTCATTATAAATTGCTTTATAAATTTCTTCTAGATATGTATTAAATTCAGCAAAATCTTCTCTCAAATGTAACCAGGTTTCCAAGATTTGTTCTCAAAACAATGAGAAAATTAAGCTCATGTTGAGTTGTGTATAAGAAAGATGTGATAACAGGATTTGGATAGAGATTTACCTGAACCCCTGCTATCTTTTCATTCTTGCTTCAGTTTTCACTATCTTTTGACTGTATGATTCATGTTGTTCTACATCACTCCATCTTCTCTGAACATTATCTCCTCCTCTACTTCCTCCTCTATCTTCAACTCTTCCTCATCTTCCACCTCTTCCATCTCCTCCACCTCTTCCACTGCCTCCTCTACCTTCTTTTCTTCTTTATTCTTGTCTCCTCTTTCACCTCCACTTCTCCTCTGCCCCAGCACTTTGCCACTTTGTTCTCTCTCTCCCTCCATCCTTGTCTTTTCTCCTCTGCCCTATTCTCCAGTTTAAATTATCCAAACTTTTTTACTAGCATCTACAATGAGCTCCTATATATCTTGGCACAATGTCTTTCTTCATCTAACCAACCCATTTTTTTCAAATTTACACACAGAGTATGTTCCTTTTCAGACAGCAAATATTTTTTCAATATTTTCTTGTGTATATCACATTATTCTTTGATTACTATTACTGTTGCCAAAATTTCCTCCCTTACCTGTAATTATTTTCCATCTTAGAATTATTCTCCACATAACTGGCAAATAGTTTATCTAAACTGTACAACAGATGGTTCTTTATTCAAAAATCTGACAGTGGGTACCAGTGACATATACCTAGACTAAAATCCAAAAACTCAATCAACATAAAATAACACCTTGAAACTTTCAGTTTTAATTCTTTTTTTCTGGGCATTAAAATGTGTAATTCAAAAGCATTTGCTTCAGTGATGTTGCTGATGTCCTCTTGATTACTGCTTACTTTTGATTCTGAACATAATTGCTTTCTCTCCATTTCATTTTTATTTATTTCCTTAGTTAGTATCTTCATATAATTATTAAACGCAAAGCTTATCTTTCTCAGCATGTACTTCTGAATTCCTGAATATAAGAAACATATCTGTAACTTCATTTCTGTCATAAAGCATGTGATATGTGACATCATCAAAATACCAGTAATATATAACCTTTGTATAATGTACATATTTCTATAAGCATTTGCTCTACTGTGGTGTGAACTTATTGCAGGTGGAATGTGGGTAAAAATATGGTTGGGGATTGCAGGGTTCCTCTTGCCATGCCGTGGGTAGTCGGCTGGGAATGCTCTGGGTTCCTCCAGCTGGAAGTTGGACCTGGCTGCTCATTAATTAAAGGTCTTTCCAAGGTCCCTCATGGTTCCTCAGGGTGGTGGGGCCCCAACACAAGAGGAAGTCCTTGGGTTTCCAAAACCGGTTTATTGACATGTCGGATGGTGGATGGATCTGGATGCACACACCATAAAACCCAGGGTGGACCTGAGTTAAATAGGGAGGGGAGGAAGGGGGAGGGGATGGGGAGGAATGCTTATTTGGCTCCACCCTCTGGCCTTCAGGTACCTCATTAGTATGTAAATCTCTCTAGGGCCTGTTCATCACACCCTCCTGTGTATGTGACTGAAGGGTGAAGGTGGAATGGAGATTAGACCTCGTGGTAGGCCCAACAGTGGAAGATGTATATATTTATTTATCAGGTAAGAATATCTGATGGTGTATGTGTGGTGATGTGTTGATAAAGATATGGCAGAAATGTGTGTGAGGAAGTGGAGTTTCAGTCTGTCATGTTAGTTCACTCTTCAATTTACAAATCCTTGTATGCACTGATAAGTGTAGCTCCCTAACCTCACCAAAGAAGCTTAATCCAACAACAGAAAGAACAGTACATAAAACCTCACGTAGCCAGAATGCATAGAACTACTGATCATGGGGTGCCCAGCACCAGTTGATACATCTACAACAAAACCTCTATGTTTAAGGCTCAAGGAACATCACAGAAGAGGGGTTAAAGTGATTGCAAGAGCCAGGAGACCAAGATATCTGCAGTAAAATTGTGTCTCCTGGAAGTTACAGTAGATTTCATGCATGATACCATAATATGGCTGCCTAAACAAGACCTAATAATACACAAATAGAAATGTAAATATAGTTTTCCCTGGCATTGTGATGATGGTCTTTATTCTATGAGCAATAACAGCTATCTAACTTTAGCAGAGAAGATAAAGAACATTGAGTGTAAGATGGATATCTGCAGCCTGCTATCTTAAATTTCTACTTTTCAAAATGATGTTCCCTAGTAATTATATGGCTTGATAATAATTGGCCTATTATCTCACCCATTTTGTAAATTTAGGGTGTGGAAAAGAAATGAAGGCAAAGAAGAAGAAGGCCATTTAAATGATTTTGTTTCATGTTTTTGGTCAAGTGCCATATATTTGGCCTGAGCTTCAAATATTTCTAAGATTTGCAAGTCTCAATGTTTTACTTTGGTAGCAATTTCAGAATGAAATGTTAATAGAATATTCAGTATAATTTGCATGAATATCAATAAATAGGTAAGCAATTTCATTGCAGGCCTACAAAGAGAAATTATTAGAACTCTGAGGATGTACTCTCACTGTCTCTTCTGCTTATTAACATGTAAACATATTCCAGCAATCATTTTCATTTCATTAGTAAAATATCACATCCTTTCACTAACTTAAGAATACCATGTAATTCTTTTCAGCCTAACAAAGATAAGGAACCACAGAAAAGATAACATGTCTACCAAGCTAGATCTTTTGTAAATACCACTGTACTGAATATAGCAGCATTTCTTAAGCCTAAGAACAGATAATTCTGTTTGCAGCAAGAGATAAGCTCAATTAGCACACAGATACCAAGCTGTACCTTACAGGAACACTATCTCTTCCTGCCTGAAATGACCTTTCGCCAAGTAAAGTCTTTTCAAAATTAAATCTCAGACATTAATATGTCTCCCTCTTATCCTTTCTGAAGAACACACATATAAATACATGTTCATACATGCAAATAGAAATTTGTACTGAGCATGCAAATTAGTTAGGTAACCATGTATAAATGTAACTTAACAAAGGATATTTTATGTTTCCCTTCCAATTCAGATATTTACAGTAACTTAAAATTTTGTTAAGTTTTGTTAACAGTTTTTACACATATTATCAATAAAAGTCACCTATCCCTAAAAAGAGATTCATCAGTGTCTAGTTTCCTATTTAGCATCAATAATGTCTCTTAATAAAAAAAGACCTTGTCTTATCCAGGGACAAGTCTTCTAATGGGTTACCCAATCCCAAGAGGTTGTCTAATAACATGTTAAAAAAATGCTAAATAAATGCAACAGGTTGAATAATAGATTTACATACATACACACACACAGAGAGAGACACGTACATGAGTGTGTGTGTGTGTTTGAGTGTGTGTGTGTGTGTGTGTGTGTGATTGTGAGTGCATAATTAATTTGGGGAGCTGAGCAGAGGGGAAAGGAGTTGGAAGAAGGGAACCCTTAATGATGTAAATGTAGCATCATGTATTACATTTTCAAAAAAAAAAATAAGTACAGTGAGTAAAGGTGCAGCTATAAGATTATAACAGACTCATGTGTTCATCATTCGTGTGGTCACCCATAAATATTTGAAAAATGGAGTACTTATTTTACATGCATACTCACATATACACACAGGGCACACGCAGGCACAGACACAGACAAACACACACAGAGTTCATTATATCTATCTGATTCTGCAAAATATTTCTATATGAATGGTCTGGATGAACTGCTTGATTTTCAAAGTATTGTGCAAGTAATCATGACTTTTTTATTGTAAATATGAAGTTAAAAATTAGAATAATATATTCATTAAGTCATGAATCTTTGTCAGAACTGTATCATTTATGTAAATAATGAACCTTTTCTTCAGCTACTATTACTGTTTATAATACTAATATATTGTATATAATGTATATAATACTACTATTATATATAAAATTCCAAAATAGCCAAGTCATAAATGTTCAAAATAGACATTTTCTAATTGTTTCAGGGGAAATAGTCCTGATGTTTCCCCAACTGTTCCTTAACTAGTATAAATAATTGTGTTATTAGAATCAATAAACATTGTGACAACATATTCTAGTTAGGCACTGGGAATATTTGGGAGAAAGAAGTGGGGAAAAACATGTTTGCTAATTTCTGACGTGACCTTGGGCTAAAGCTAAGGTCAGCCTGAGCATAGAGTATGCATAGTATTTATGGAAACCTTAACTCACCTAACATTGTTCTGCTTCAATTATTAGAAGACATTTTGTTTCCCTCCATGATCAAGTAGTGACATTACAGTAACACAGCTATGGCCCACATTTATAAAAAGTTCACATCTTCTCACGCTTTGCTATAGCCATTATACCTCTGTCAACGGAAAGTGCCAAACGTGTGATTTTTACCTCCATGGACCTCTTTAAGGACTCAGTGGCTACCTCTGCAAACTTGTTGTTACAAGAGTATATGACTCGTGTCATGTCTGTGTGACCAAACAAACAAACAAAAAACAAACAAAAAACAAACAAACAACCCTTCAAATTCATAAAGAACTTGTCCCAATTTCTTCTTGGGTGAGAACAGTTTGACTATGTTTGAGGACTTTTGTGGGATCAAGTATCTCCCTAAAATGAACAGTTTAAATTAACCCCGTGAAATTTCTGTGTCATCTGGTTTTCTGAATTCTGGTGAGGTCACTCTTCTGGGGATCTTCTGAGTGACCAGATGCAGTCTCAAGAGCAGAATAACATGTCATCCAGGGATACCCTGATGATATTCAGGTAAGGTGACTTCCTATCCTGGAAACCCATTGGTTTTCAATCTGCTGTGTTGGGTGAGGGAGAGTGGCATAGTCATGTGTTGTTTGTATTTGTTCAATTGAGGCAAATCCTAGCTTTGAGTCACTCAGAATGGTTGGTAGTTTTCTTGTATTGCATTTGTCTAAGTATCTAAGTTGTAATGTAGATTTAGGAGCAAACATGAGTACAGTTACCTCTTTACTAACCAGCAGTCTCTAAGCCCCACTTCTGGAGTTTGCTCATTCTCTGTCCTCCTGATAGCTTAATAAAAACTGCTATTGATGTCCCACGAAATCTTTTACCGTTGAGCTTTCTACTGTGTTTAGTCTCATCCCTACTTCTGGTTACATGAGTCAGTTTTTCAGGGGTCTGGGTGTATTTTTGGTATGGGTAATATTGTTCTATGCTCTGCTACTTTATTAAAAAGCTGGCTCATGTTATGGTCCTCCTCTCCTGACCCAAGCATGCTTGTTTAGAAATTTGTTCAAATTTCTGTCTTAGGTCAAGAAGCTATCTGACTTTAGTTCAGAAGTAGAGAGACCAAAACATAACAGCCTTAGAAAACATGCTACACACTTTAAAACAGCTAAAAGTAGAATATTTCTAATAGAAATTATTGTCATTTTGTGTAATATTCCTTTTCTTGGCTATATTTAACTCTCTATAACTTTTGCTAAATATAAACATATTTCAAGACATTAAGACTATTATATAAATGTTGTATACCTTAAGATTAATGAGCGTATAAGATATGGTTAAAATCTATAAAGAAAAATAAGAATTAATGGGAAAACTGTTATATATATATACTGAGTAAAGATTCTAGATATTGTCTAATGCTCACTCTCATAGGAAAAATTTTCTTACAACAAATAATAAATTTACGTTTTACTGTTATGTCTCATATAATTTAATTTTTTATTCAAAAAATTTATTTAAATTTAAAGATTATGGTGACTAAAAACAAATGTTTCCCAATGCTAGGCAATGGATATTCAAAACTTTTGCTGAAATGCAAACTTTTTCCCCTTCAGGATCTGTAAGACTATTGGGGCATGACAGAAGGACATGTAAAATTACAAGCAGAAAGTGAACAAAGAGCAAACTGTAAGATCCTAAACTTGTAAAAGCTGCTAACTTACTGGAAACTGTGGTAGATAATTAGGATGTGCAAGATAATGGTCAGTCACCTTATAAATGATCAATTTCTTTTAAAATGCTCAGAACTATGTTTGTTATCATACTTAATACAAATGTAATTTATTTATAGGGACAAGCTTTATTTTAAAATTAACCCCTCTAAAAATAAGTAACTAAAACCAAGTCAAGTTTATTTAAAACCATGTATTCTTGGTAAATGGCTTCAAACTCTTCAAAGATCTCCTTAATATTGCATTTAAAATGTTCTATTAAAAATATCTTTTTTGCCAGATTTTAGTGGCTGCCCTAATGTCTCCTCCAAAGTAAGCAACCATGCCTGGATTATGGTAATGCCAAACACTGAAAAAAATAAACCTGCCCCAATATTCTGCCCATCACCAAGACCTTGCCCAAACTACGGACAAGAAAAGCACTGGAGAATTGACTGTTTCTCCTTGTCTCACCAAAGTGGCCAATCTCTCACATTTTTTACCCACAGGAAAGTCTTTTGTATTTCTGGATCTGCCAACCAAAGTTAATGCTACCCTGTATAGTGGTCAAATAACTAAAGCTACTCTATGTGACTGACAAAGACAGATGATACTACCATGACACTGCTCTAATGCCATTCTGGGAATTCTAGGGTAACTGTTCAGGTAGTAGGTAAGTCTTTGCCAGTTTTATTAATACAGAGACCATTTGGATTATACATCTATTTCTAATATACACTTCTCAGATCTCTGATGATGCTGATGACTAACTGTAGCTTTATCGGTTTACCAGTAGCTTTCTTGTCAGTCCATCTTATGTAAAATATTAGGTATTGCTTTCTCTAGAGCTACTAGGTATTCTGTTTAAAAAGGCAAACTCACAAATAGGTCTATCTTGCTTCCAGTCTTCCCCTTTAAAAAGAAAACACATGCTATTAAAAGTTCAAAGATTCAAAATTTTACCATATCAGTCAATGAACTTATAAGAAACTATTCATCTAGACTGAGTAAAACACTGGCTCCGATTATAATAGTCACAGGTTCAAATTTTTAAATTTCATTTGGTTGTTTTCCAAGTCTACACTTAAACATGCTTCTTCCCAAACTTTTGCTGTGACTCAAAGGTATCATCAGTGTATTCTAGCAATTTACCTACACTCGTTAACTGCTTTTCCTACAGAATGATGATTTCAATGCAGATAACAGACAATGATCATGATATTATATCTAAAACTTTTATTATTTTGGTAAACTTTAGGAAATTCATATATTCTTCAGAATGTCAAGACTTAGAACTATTTATCATAGGTCAAATGGATTCCAGTAAGTACTGTCATGTCACTCAACGGCTTAAGCTTCACTGCCTACTGCCTATCCCTGAAAATGGACACTTTTCTACCACTAGTTCTACAAGAACCATAGACTTTAACATTTAAAATATATGGTTTTCCCATAAGCTACACACCTTTAACTTCTGTCCTGAGTATATCTGTCTCAGCAGATTTCTGCTTGACTAAAAGACACCATCCAGAAATCTCCTATGGACCACAAACTGCTCCAAAGTGATTGACACTATGCCAGCCCTAGGTGGTCCTAAAAACTAAATAACCCTGGAATTACAGAATGCTGATGTAAACCACTTTATCCAATGTGAGTATTCCCTGTCTCTTCTCTCTGTGTCAGAGAGCCAGATGCTTCTGGTGAATGTCTCACCATTGCCTGAATAACCTCATGGCCCTTATCCAACATTCCAACCTTCCATGGCACTGACAATGGATTTATGTTTTCAGTTGAGAAGCAGTTACAGAAAAAAAGAGTATGTTACTCCTTAACCTCAACAGAAGGCTGGACTGTTAGTCTCAAAGAAAACTAGTTCCCCTCTGCCAGAAGTAATTTTCATTCTCTCTGATAGAGGGGACAAATGGTACCTATGTTGTCCATTGACACACCAGGAGCATGTTGGTTTTTCAGTTTCACAAGTAAATACTTTTTTAAGTTTTTATTTAGAGGGCTACTTAAGATACAGGCTGGGAACTGATTAAGTGTCTCACTTCATGGTTACCAATTTTTACCTTGGTAAAGCAGTTATTTATTTTTATCTGTCATGTTGTTTTATACATTCTAATGTATAATATGTATATAGATATGTACATCAGTGTCTGCCCCTTTGTATCCTCCCTCTTGGTGAATAAAAACAGAACAAAACAAACAAACCTATAAACAAACAAGAATATATATATATATATATATATATATATATATATATATATATATATATCTTAGAATTTGTGAAACATGTGAAACTCAGGACCTAATCCCAATATAAATACATAAATAGTCAAGATAGAAGATAAATGTTCTAGAATGCCCAAGTCAAGAGAGAAATTAAATAAGAAAAATAGTTTACTAATTCCAGACCAAATCTCAAATTGAAAGTGAAGTATGCATGAGCCTCTGTCCTCCATAGTATTTTCTAAAAACATAACTTACCCCCTGTTGTTCTGATTCTTTAATTGCAAGAATTTAGGCTCCAATATTTACTTGATCAATCAGTGGTACCATAATGACACAGCTATTGTCCACTTTAAACATTTCATATAAAGTTAGACAATGGCTCAGTGGTTAAGAACACTGACTACTCTTCCAGTGGTTTTGAGTTCAATTCCCAACAACAACATGGTGGCTCATAACCACCTATAATGGGATCTGGTACCTTTTGCTGATGTGTCTGAAGATAGATAGCTGTAGTGTAATCATATAAATAAAATAAACAAATCTTATAAAACAAAACAAACAAAAACAGGGCATCAAGTA
This sequence comes from Arvicanthis niloticus, assembly GCF_011762505.2. NCBI lineage: Eukaryota > Metazoa > Chordata > Mammalia > Rodentia > Muridae > Arvicanthis > Arvicanthis niloticus. The sequence continues at coordinate 20,323,377 of NC_047659.1, forward strand.
GAGGGATGAGGTTGCCATCTCACAGTGAAAAACTGACCCAGAATTGTTATTGTCTAAAAGAACGACAGGGACAAAAATAGAGAAGAGACTATGGGACAGGAGGTCCAGTGTCCAGCCTAAACTGGGATCCAGCTCAAGGGGAGGCTCCAAGGCTTGACATCATTTCTGATGTTATGGTGTGCTTAAAAACAGGAGTCTAACATGGCTGCCCTCTCAAAGACTCAACAGGCAGCTACCAGTCAGATTTCAGATACTTACATCAGAACAATAAATAAAGCCAGGGACCCCTGTGGTTGAATTAGGGAAAGCCTGGAATAAACTGAGAAGGAAGGTAACCCTATAGAAAGACCAGCAGTCTCAACTAACTAGACCCCTGAGATTTCTCAGATACCAAGCCACTACCCAGGCAGCATAACCTAGTTAATATGAGACCCTCAACATATACATAACAGAGGACTGCCTGGTCTGGCTTCAGTGAGAGAAGATGCACCTAATCCTTCAGAGACTTGGTCAGATGGGGGATTGGGGACATCCTCTTTGGAGAAGGAATGGGATGAGGAAATGTTGGAGAGTAGACCAGAAGGGGAATAATGACTGGACTGTAAAAGAAAGATAAAATATAATTAAAATAAATATTTTCATATCTTATGCTTATCAATAGCCACCATACCTACATCAAGCAAATCCCCAATTTGTGGGTTTTGCCATTGTAAACCCCCTGCTTTAAGGACTGAGGGCTGCCTCTTTAGACTTTTAATCTACACTTTAGCCAGGTATATGTGGCTCAATATGAACTTTCAATTCCTAAAGGGTTCTTCTAGTAGGAATAGTATGACACAATAAGAACAGAAAGCTTATATTCTTTCAAAGGGCCAATCATTCATGTAATCAATATAAATTACATACATTTCTACTATTATGAGACCAGTATGCCACATGCTATGATAAACATGTATCTCATTCTGCTACATTAGTTAAGAATCTATAATAGCCATTAAAAATATTGTGGAGCATACAGAAAATAAGACATAGCCTCCTATTGGTAATGATAAATATAACTATAAAATACAGGGATGGATTAAACCTATAGATACAAAATGCTTTGCCAATAATGACAGCAATTATGAAAAGTAATAGCAGTTGAATAAAGCTTCATAGAAAACATGTTTTGAAGCATTTGGTTTTTTTTTTTTTAAACCTACTTCAAACTATAAAGAATAAAAAAAGTACAAATAAAATGGTTTGCAGGGAAGAAAAATTCATTTAAAAGTATAATTGTGGTTAAGGACAACAACTGTAAACTAAGCAAAAGGCTGAAGTAGGGCCCTGATGAGAAATTATCATGCACAGTAAAGCCAATTTAATTACATGTTATAAACACTGGAAGATGGAGGATGGATGGAGGCCTCTGAGGGAGAAAGTACCCATTGCAGAAACAAAAATTTAACAAAATTAAAAGTGAAAGTATTAGATTATTCTCGCTAAAACAATCATATGCCTGTGGCTATGTATTTAAAAGGTCATTTACTATTTCAGCAAGTAAATATGACCCTGGAAGGCAAATATTCAGAGGGTTCTGCTTTATAATTTGAATTTTGGTGAGACATTCTATTTTTGCCTTTGTGACCCTTTTTACTTATTCATATATCTTTAATAAACAACACAACATTGACCACATATCATATGTCTGGGTTCTTTTATGCACAGTGTGAGGTGTCAGATGAGTAATGAGAAATATGCAGATCTTAATATTTTCTATCCTTACATCATATTGAAAGCAACCACCATATGATGTTATTATGATATTTCATAATGATTCAGATCATTAGCTTTGTTAGGTATAAAATATCTTTATATATGTTTTCATTTATTTATTTTTCTGTGCTGAGGCTCAATTTGTCACATGTAAATAATATCAGTATGAGCTACATCAATGTGTTATGGATGCTAGGCATGTTCTCTTTATTTGTGTTGTATCTAATAGTAAAATCTTGTACTTTAACCCTTTAAATTACCATTTCATAGGTTGAAAAACCTGTGGCCCACAAATATAGCCAAGAGCAAAGCTTTCTCCCACCCAAACCCATGCTTTCTGTTGTAAACTTTGCTGACATATCAATTGCAAATCACACATATGTTATGAAAGCAGTGGCAAGAAAGACTGTGCATAAAGGAAGATAATAAAAACCTGGGGCTTAAAAATATCTGATTCTTTCTATTCCGGATATGTTCAACACTGGAACCAAAAATATCCCTAATAATCTCACAGCAATTATTTCCACATTTGAAAGAAAAATGTGAATTATGTAAAACGCATGGGACTGGTATAGCAGATGATGCCAGGCAGTTTACAGGAAACTGAGCCAATAGTACCAAATCCTACCTATGTGCTATTCTACTTCCTATTCTTGGATTCTAGAGGAATTACATAAGATTTTACCTTTTACGAATTTTAATGAATGTATAGTTTTTTGTGTTCAAGTGTTCATTTCTGTACAAAATACATATTTTAGAATCTTAAGAAATATCAGTAAATAATAAATGTTAAGTAAAAAGTAGTAAACTTATAATTTAGAAATAGTAACCCAATTATAATTCAAATGGTTTTCATTAAAATATATTCCATAAAATTATAAAAATATATAATTAAAATAAGTTCAAAAATAATAAATTATATATGAACTTCCTAGAAACTTCCTTTTATTGTTTAAATTTTACTTTATAATTAAATTTATGCTTAGGAAATTGACATTAATTACTAATCTCTGTAACTACCTCCACTTTTAGCAAAGGGTAAATGAGAATAATAGCTATTCTTTTATTAATCATTTTATTCATTTACATTTCAAATGATATCCCCCTTCTTGGTTACCTCTCCACAAACCCCCATCCCATCTTTCATCCCTGATTCTTTCCCTCCCCTTCGCCTGTAGAGGGTGCTCCTCCACTCACTCGCCCACTCCAGCCTCACTGCTCTTGCATCCCACTGTGCTGAGGCATCAAGCCTCCACAGAACCAAGGACCTCTCTCCCATTGGTGTCAGATAAGGCCATCCTCTGCTGCATTGGTATCTGGAGTCATGGCTCCCTCCATGTATACTCTTTGGTTGGTGGTTTAGTCCCTGGGAGCTCTTAGTGGTTGAGCTAGCTGATATTGTTTTTTTTCTATGGTTTTAAAATACAGTTCAATTCCTTCAGTTCTTCCCCTAGCTTTTATATCACAAAGTTAGACTCCAGAGGATCAAATAACCATATTAAAACATGGGTACAGCACAAAAAAAAAAAATTCTCAACTGATGAATCTTAAATGGTTGAGAAACATTTAAAGAAATGTGCAACAACCTTAGTCATCAGAGAAATGCAAATCAAAATGACCTTGAGATGTACCTCACACCAGTCAGAATGGTTAAGATAAAAAACACAGGAGGTAGCAGATGCTGGAGAAGATGTAGAAAAAGAGGAACACTCCTCCATTGCCGGTGGGGTGGGAATGCAAGTTGGTAAAAACACTTAGGAAATGAATATGATGCTTCCCAGAAAATTAGAAATAGTTTTACCTGGAGATCCAGCTATCTACTACTGTGCATATACATAAAAGATGCTCCAGCATATATCAAGGACACATGTTCCACTATGTTTATAACAGCCTTATTTATAATAGTCAGAAGCTGGAAACAGCCCAGATGTCCCTCAACAAAAGAATGGATACAGAAAATGTGCTACATTTACACAATGGTTCTACTCAGCTAGTAAAAACAAAGAATTCGTGAAATTCAAAGGCAAATGGATGGAACTAGGATGTATCATCCTAAGTAAGGTAACCCAGACACAAAGAACATACATGGTATGTACTCACTGATAAGTCAATATTAGCCCAGAAGCTCAGAATACCCAGGATACAACCCACAAACCATATGGAACTTTAGAAAAAGGAAGACCAAAGTGTAGATGCTTCAATCCTACATAGAACAGGAAACAAACCAATCACAGAAGATAGCAGGAGGGCAGGACCTTAGAGGGAAAGAGGGGGGAGGGGAAAAAGTGGGGCAGGATTGTATATTGGAAGGGATAGGAAAGAAGTAACAAGGTCAGTAAATTGAATAGAAACATGTAGAAGTGGGGGATGAGAAGCTGGAGGTTCCCTGGAGATGCCAGGGAAGCAGGAGGTTCCCAGGGCCTATCAGTGATGACTTTAGCTGAAATACCCAACAAAGGGGAGATACAACTTGTAGAGACCACACCCAGTAATCCAGTTGAGGGATGGGACCACCCACACATCACAAAATTTTTTTCCCAGAAATGTTCCTGTCCAGAGGAAAGATGGGGACAAAAAAATGGAACAGAGACTGAAGGAAAGGCCATCCAGAGACAGCCCTAGTGATCATCGCATCTGCAGACAACAAACCCCCCAACTCTGTTGCTGGGGCCAAGAAGCACTTGCCCAGGAGCCTAGGATGGCTGTTCCTTGAGAGGTTTTACCAGAACCTAACCAATACAGATGTAGATACTCACAGCCAACCATTGGACTGAGTCCTGGGACCCCAATGGAAGAGCTAGGAGAAGGACCAAAAAAGTATTTATTTCTAAAGTGAAGTCTAAATGACAGTATATATTATCTAACACTTCTTTTTTTTTTTTTTTTTGAGGCAAGCTCATTTTTCAAACTTTTGAAAAACTACTGACATGTTAGTGCTAGTGTGTTTAATGAGAGTTATAATATTGGAAAAAAAACATAGCTATGGTTTGTGTAGCAGTAGGTGTTATCAGAGATCCAATTAGACTGAGTTTTTCTCTTCTCATACTGAGTATAATAAACAATGTCGTTTCTTTTATTTGTGTTTTGCTTTAGAGTTTGACAGCAGACTTATGCACATTAAAACTATGGCTTACTCTTTTTATGCCCAAATTGTATTTTTAAAAATGCTAAGCTTTCCATTAAGCCTTTGAAGGTATAGGGAGAGAGTATTTGGATTATGTGAAATTTTTAACCCAATGTTTTACACACATTTCTGTCATGGTTGGATTTCTGTTCCAAGTGGCAAGACATTGCTCATTAGTCAATTCATCACCATTATTATATCCTATTGGTGTCTGAATAAGACCCCTTTTCTTCCAGCTTGAATGTATGTCTGTTCAGGCAGATGATGTATGAACTCCAAAACCTGGTCCAAAGAGGTCATGACTACCTCTAATTGCAAGTTGTTCTATTAGTTTTTTCTATAACTAGGATTAACATATGATACAATCTTCATGAACTGCTGACATACATTTTTTGGAGAGATGCTATGATCTTTTGATCTTTTAGTTAATGATAAAAGATAGGGCTACTCTAAGCATTTTTTGCTTGATATTCTCTTTCCTTCATGTCTTCCTCTGAGTGGAAAAAGGTGTTTTGTTTTGTTTTGATTTTTGAGACAGATCTTCTGTGTACCCTGACTGTCTTGGCACTTGCTCTGTAGATCAGGCTGACCTAGAACTTAGAAATCTGCCTGCCTCGGCCTCCTCGGTGCTGGTATTAAAGGTATGCACTACCACTACCCAGCAACAGTTTCTACATTGACTTGGAAATATATGCAAGAAATGGCTTTGTGTAGTATACTGTGACTCCCAAACCATGAAGGCAGAGTGGGACAGACCACAGTCTTTCCCTAACTCCTGCTTTCCCTGATTCCTGCCTCTGGGCTCCTCTGTCCTTCGCATTTACAAGAATAACTGAACAGAGAATATGCTTTTCGTCTGCTTTCAATCCAATCGATAGCAGATAATCTTAAAGCTCGTGCAATGCTTAGTCATGCATGTAGCAAACTATATAGTACCTAGTTGATTCTGAGTTTCAAGTGAAAAGTTCACTTACAGAAATCTCAATCTCCAGTATCTTGTCTATGTTATCTACTCATTTCAGAGATACTTCTACTGATTCTAAAATGTATGCAGTCGTATTTTTTTATCCTAGTCAAATAAAATTTGTTATAACGATTTGACAGTTAATGCAGATCATTGCCATGTTAAGAACAGGAAGCTCTCTTGAAAAAATAAAAAGGAATAAATGCAGTAGGCATAAGGAAATACTGCTTTCAAAATCACCTTCCATTCCCCGAATGGAAAAACCTAGGAAAGATAATTAATGTTTATAGAAAAGGGATGAGCAGGGTGGTGTGCCTAATCTCCAAGATATTTTGGATCTGTGCTCCTGAACTTGGACTGCAGGAAGGTGTTGAAAAGAACAAAAACTGCTAACTAGTTTAAAGCTAAACAGATTTGGGGGAGCTTAGCAAATGAAAGAGAAAGAGTAGAGGACAACGATTCTTGCAACTTGTCAATTTCTACTTCCCAAGCAGACTTTGAGATTAGGGTTTTTTTGTTGTTGTTTGGTTTTTTTTGTTGTTGTTTTTTTGTTTGTTTGTTTGTTTTTGTTTTTTTTGTTCCCCATTGTGCCACATTTTCTTCTTTTTTTTTAGAGCCTTTTTTTCAAATTTATTTTTTTAATTGGGTATTATATTTACATTTCAGATTTTATTCCCTTACCCCACTTTCCCCCACCACCCAGAAACCTCTTGAGGCCCATCCCCTCTCCTCATGCTTCTATTAGGCTGGATTAGCTTTTAGTACCTTTACTTGAATACAGTTCTTCTCTCGTAGTTACTTCGAATGGCTGTGTGTCTCAGTATGATTTTGTTTCAGCACAAATGACATCATCAAACATATGAACTGGTACAGTTACTTAACAAGCAGAAAGTCACCTGTTATATTTTAGGAGCTTGAGAAGACAGAGATCAACTTCCTGGCAGATTGAAAGTCTGGAGAGGGTGGAATTCTTTTCAACAGAAAACATCTGTCTGGCTTGTCACTTAGGAGAAGTTAGGCTGTATCTCCTGCTGACTGACTTATTTGCTTATTTGTTTGCTTGACTAGTGCTTGTGGGTTATGTGGTGTATGCATGAGTATGCACATTGGACTTTGTACATTGTTATCACAAAGGCTAACATACACTTTCTTCTTCAACCACATTTCGTTATCCATTTGCCCTTATTTTTTGTTTGATTGGTTTGGTTTTTTGAGACAAGGTCTCTCAATGATATTAAAGCTTGCTGCACTTTGGGGTAGATTCACTGGCTGAAGAGCCCCATTACATTCAGCATTTTAGTTAGAGAAGTGGGTGGCAGACATTGACATGGGCACTGGGAATCTGATTTCAGGTCTTATGCTTGCCAACCAAGCTCTTTACCACCTGAGTCATCCTCCAGGACACAGAATTCCTTTTTATAAGAACAATTATCTCTAATGACCTTTAAAAGGTTAAAGTTCATCATCCTAACACATCGGTAGCAATGTTTCAATGTATGAAATGAGGGTGGGGCCACGTAAATATTCAGACTATAACAACCAAGTAAGGAATTAAATTTCTTCATTAATGATATTGCTGGGTTTGATTCTGACATGATTTTTGAAGTTGTCTTCAATGTCCAGTCCAGTTTTATTTTGGATCGACAAAGATAAAAGAAAACTTAAAATGTTCCCAGACAATGAAAGATCAACATTATATGGACAAATCGACATCGTTTAACCATAAAGAACAAAGTTGAAAAACATTAAAGAATTCTGATTCTTAAGTACAAGTACCTTGGAAGAACGCATTTCTAAAAGAATTGTTCCAGAAAACACAGAAACTAGTCATATTTAGCTTGCAGGTGAATTACTCAAACATGTTGGGAACTAAAACAATTCTCCTTAACTGCATTAACAAACAATATTAAAATAGAAAAGAAATGGGTTTCTGTTATTTTTTGATAGAATTTTATGTTTTTAAAAATTGATTATTCTGGATTTTGGAGTCTTTGATATTAATTGTGAAAATTTTCAATTTGTGTTTAAAAATAACTTGGAAATATAACTAAATATATTCAATTATTTGGTGATAAATTTTTTATCTTTTCTGATCTGATTCAGTTTTTCTTATTTTTTTTTAATGTATTTTTTATTGGATATTCTACTTCTTTACATTTCAGATGTTTTCCCCCTTCCCCATTTTGCACCCCTTCTCCCAGGAACTCCCAATACTGTCATTCTTCCCACTTCTTCTATGAGGGTGTGCCCCACTCATCCATCCACTCTACCCTCCCCACCCTCGAATTCCCCCACACCCCAACACTGGGTTATCCCAACTTCATGGGACCAAGGACCTCCTCTCCCACCAATGCCTGACAAGGTCATCCTCCACTGCATATACACCTGGAGCCATGGGTCTCTCCAATGCATGTTCCCAGGCTGGCTGTTTAGACCCTGGGAGCTCTGCTTGGTTGATAATGTCTGTCACTCTTCCCCTGGGCCCGCAAGCTCCTTCAGCTTCTTCAGTCTTCTATCTACCTCCTCCATTGGGGACCCTATGATCAGTTTAATGGTTAGCTGTGAGCATCAACCTCTGAATACATCAGACTCTTGCGGAGCCTCTCAGGAGACAGGTATATCAGGCTCTTGTCAACATGCACTTCCTGGCATCTACAAGAGTGTCTGCCTTTGTTGACTGCACATGGGATGGATCCCCAGATAGGGCAGTCTCCAGAAGGCCCCTCCTCCAGTCTCTGCTCCACACTTTGTTTCTGTATTTGTTCCCTTGAGTATTCTGACCTAAAAAGGACAGAAGCACCCATACTTTGGTCTTCCTTCTTCCTGAGGTTCATGTGGTCTGTGAATTGTATCTTGGGTATTGTGAGTTTTGGGGCTAATATCCACTTATCAGTGAGTGCATACCAAATGTGTTCTTTGTGATTGGGTTACCTCACTCAGGATGATATGTTCTAGTTCCATCCATTTGCCTAAGAATTTCATGAATTCATTGTTTTTAATAGCTAAGTAGTACTCGATTATGTAAATGTACCACATTTTCTGTATCCATTCTTCTGTTGAAGGACATCTGAGTTCTTTCCAGCTTCTGGCTACTATAAATAAAGCTGCTATGAACATAGTGGAGCATGTGTCCTTGTTATATATTGGAGAATTTTCTGGGTATATGCCCAGGAGTGGTATACATGGGTCGTCAGGTAATTCTATGTCCAATCTTCTGAGGAACCACCAGACTAATTTCCAGAATGGTTGTACCAGCTTGTAAACCCACCAGCAATGGAGGAGTGTTCCTCTTTCTCCACATCCTCACCAGCATCTGCTATCCCTTGAGTTTTTGATCTTAGCCATTCTGAGTGGTGTGAGGTGGAATCTAAGGGTTGTTTTAATTTGCATTTACCCAATGACTAAAGATGTTGAACATTTCATTAGGTGCTTTTTGATCATTAAATTTCCTCAGTTGAAAATTCTTTGTTTAGCTCTGTACCCCATTTTTAATAGGGTTATTTGGTGGTCTGGAGTCTAATTACTTGAGTTCTTTGTATATATTGGATATGAGCCCTCTATCAGATGTCAGATTGGTAAAGATCTTTTCCCAATCTGTTGGTTGCCGTTTTGTCCTATTGATAGTGTCCTTCGATTTACAGAAGCTTTGCAATTGTATGAGGCCCTATTTGTCAATTCTTGATCATCAGGCATAAACCATTGGTGTCCTGTACAGGAACTTTTCCCCTGTGCTCATGTGATCGAGGCTCTTCCCCACTATTCTATTATTTCAGTGTATTTTGTTTTATAATAATAATCTATTTTAATGAGTGGGTTTGACTCTTACACTGATATTTTTGCAATATGATAGGCAAATAGTTATTTGAAAATAAGAAAAACTATTTGAAAAAGATAATTATTATATTGGATGTCATTGGATTCTCCTCTGTGTTATATACAGCACACTTGTGAAAATTTGTAGTTTTTGGAGTATTTAGATATATTTTAAGACATTAATTGAATTTTATATACTGTTGTTAAGCAGGCAATGTATGCATTTTTAATTATAAAATGTTGAAGAAAATGGAAAAAAGTTTCTTTTAAATTTAGAGATAAATAAGAAAAAAGTGGATCCACTATCTACATATAAAAGTATTTTATTAAATCAATAAATGGACACTGTATTTTAGCACGAATTCACAATGAGAGAATATATACTTTTTCACAATATCTTAAGCCATATGTAAGTATATACATTTCCTAATACATTTTATGCTACTACCTACACTTAAGCTCCTTGTTGTTTGGGAAAATCCCTTATTAGGAACGGTGATGTGCCATTACTGTAAAGTAAATTGATTTCAAGGGAGTAAGTAGTTCAATAGACTTCATAGTTTATAGTGCCTTAATATTCATTAAGTACTTAAAATATATAGTATAGATTATGTAAACAGCCCCTTAGGTTGTACCCTGTTCATGTATATCCATAAACATCTTTTAATTAAAAAATGTTTCATTATTTGTAAAAAGAAAGTACCAACTAAGGTGACCATACAAATAATTCAGATGTAATCAGTAGCTTAAATATTCTGTTAGTGATCGTTATGATATTACAGGTCAGAGTTAATTACTCTCCAAGTATTAAACTGTACTCAGGTGGTTAAACGTATTTAGATAACAAATCTGCGTTTTAAATATGTATTTTTTACAATCAAAGAGGAGCTTTACTAAGGTTCAGATTTAATATTTGACAAAACAATACTACATCGACAACTATGTTGACTTAATCGTTTTAAAAAGCAAATTATGAAACTCATTGCTTTGTAGCTAAATTGCTTAGTATAGCACCTGTGGACCAAAACCAACCCCAAGGAAAAAATTTACATTACTATGTCAGGATCACTCAAGCTCCAATACGAAATTAGTTTGCAACTCTATTCAGTTCTTGGTGAACAGTGCTGTAAATAACCAGCTCTGAAAGCCAAGGTGACATTATATGAAATCCTATTGTATGTACTGGGCAGTGGCAAATTTAACTATCTTTTCCTTGCCATACTTCCTTTTGGACCTTAAGAAATAACACTTATATTATACTCACTTTGCCTTTGAAGAGGCTCACAGAATTGTACAGAATTGTTTTATTTAGTTCTAGTGACAAGCTCCTGCATCAGAGGACAGAAACACTGTCAAGTCTGTGAAGAGGACGTTAAACAGGAATTTATCAGTTCTGGGTGACATCAAAGAAACCAGCCTCTTTCTTGGTGAGACTACAAGGAGAAAGAAGAATTTGTGTCAAGAATTTAACTATGATGTTTCAAAGAGGATGATGGCAAAGGAACTCTGCTGGAATCCGGGAAGAGTATCTTTAGAACAGCTACATTAATCCTGAAGAGAAAGCAAATGAGATGTCCGCAATAGTCACGTGACTACCAATAATCAGTACTTCAATACAAATTTCAATGTGATCTCATTATGCTTGCAGCCATTTGGTTTTATGGAAAATTAATTTGTCCTGGTAAGCAAGCCACTAAACTTATAGTGGTTAGGGACTGTGTCTGGGACCACACAATGTAGTCTGATCCCTCAGATTTAATTTGTTGATCTAGCATCATATGCAAATAATTTTATTTATAGGTTCGATGCTTCCTAATCTAGAGAGGACTCACAAAGTCATTTAATACAACAAATGAATCTTTTAAACAATGGGTTCATTGGCATAACTGAGAATTCACTAATGTAAATAAACTTAGCTGTATATACGTGTGTACAGTTCACAGGCCCAGTTTGATGTAGGTGTCATTTTAAAGCAACGCACTTCTAAAGAATTTTCTGTGTACATGTTGCCTGGTATAAAGCACAGAACCCTCATACTGGTATCTCTGCTATTGTGATATGAGGCACTCTATGACAAGGCAGCACCTCATGCAGTGCACCAAATTGCACTCATTTCATAAGAAAACCCCAGACACTTTTATTAAAACATAATCAGCACACACATATTTTCTTTTACAATTTTTTTTTTTTTTGGTCCTTTAAAGTGAAGTTGGCTCAAGTGATTTCAGTGAGTGATTTCTCTCATCAGACATGTGAAAGTCAACTGTGTTGGTGCTAACTTTAATTTTATTGTGAAGGATCTATTACACTTAATTTTCAATGGTCTAGATATATAAAAACGGTTACATTTTTCTTTTTTAAAATTAAGAGTTAAAATTTTAAAGGTAAGCTTACTGCTGTGAAAAATAGTATCTAGTACTTTAAATTTTTTTAAGACTCTAAAAGTGTAGCCAAATAGATCCCCAACTATCAAAACTTAAGTAAGCTTAAGTAAGCTGTTACATGAACTAGCATGTTGATTTAATATCAGCACACACAAAACCATTTTGAGCAAATATGCTTCAAAATAGAAGTGCATTTTTAAAACATATAATTACCACTAAATTAAGAAGTTACTTTCTTGAAGTTCAGTCCGTGAATCTTTAGGATGATTCTATACTCCCATTTTGAAACTCTCAAACACAGATTTCAGGAAAAGCAGACGACATGAATAAATGTAACTAATGAAATAACAACAGATTGAGTTTTGTACTTCTTGTTCCCTTTTCAATCTTGACATGAGAATAAATCACAGGGTGTCACTTTTTCTCCTTACAAAAGTCTTCACTGAAAACAAAATATCAAAAGTCTGATTTTTTTTTCTTATCTAACTTCTTTTACTTTCAAATGTGTTTGGAAAACAGGGATAAACTGCAAAAAATCTGATCGACTTTCCCAACGTAGAAAATAAAAGGACAGTGCTATTCTTACTCAGAGTCCGATGGTACCACATCAGCGCCTGCCTAGCAGAAGTATGAAGGGGAATTTCCTTGGAATAGATCCCGAATCAAACCGGAAATCAGTTGATTTCCTTCCCTTTACTGGAATTGACTGTTCTCCAATGCATGTGTAATATTACCTCTTTCAGTTTGAGAGTGATAGGTTAGTAAACTATTAGGAACTTGTTCTTTGGCTGTTACTTAGCATACTATAGGCATTGCTCATATGAAATAAAAAGAACATAGGGGAGTAAATATTAATTATAGAATGTGTGCTGTTTCACATACCAACTGTAATGCCACCAAATGATATATCAAATAGTAATGAATATACATAAAGCCAAATAATGATTATGGTTGCCTTGGAGGGTCACTGTTCTAATGTTCTACTGTTCTAAGGGCAATGGTACTTTAAAATGATGACAATTTAACAATGCAGGTCCAATAAGCTACAGGCTCGTTTCATTTAGCATCATAGACAGGTACATAGCCTTGATATTTTTACACTATTATCACATATTCTGGGATGATCTAGTTTGTCTTTAAACTTCAAAGAGGAAAGTGATGAAGCAAACTTAATAGGCTGTAGCTCATCCATAGTGATTTTTATTTATGCAATTGTATTTTTAAATCCATGTCACTTTAACAGTGCTACATTAATAGGTGCAATTCTAACTGATGGTCACAGAAAATTTCTGGTACTTGGAACTCGACTAACAAATTTCTGTTGCCAAACCAAATTCTTGTCTAAGCTATGGCTCTTTGCAATAGGCTTCATGCAATACTAATAAGCCCCATTCTTCTATTTTCAAAAATAATTAGATGTCTACATTGTTTATTTCAGATAACATAGCAATATTTAGATTTTTTTCTATTTAAAAAAATTCTTAAATTCTACATTCTTCAAAGCATTTAAGTTTGCCATAGTAAAAAGTGTGTCGATGACTAAAATGTTTCCATGACAACAACCTCATTATCAAGCCACTCTGGGACAGTAGCCTGGATTTTAAATGTTAAAGAGATGTTCATTGTGGTGGAGGCTGATATGCTGGAAATCAATGTTCAATTTGTATTAAAAAAAAAACTTTCTTTTTAAATTTTGTAAATAATGCAAGTGTGGGTAATGCTGTTGCTATCAGGTTTTCTACATTTATAAAACAGTTTTAGTATACTGATTATTTTCTTTTTTGTTTTTTTTTTTGTTTGTTTTTTTATTCTGTATTTTATTTATTTACATTTCAGACGTTATCCCCTTTCGCCATTTCCCCCACCCCACTAATCCCCTATCCCATCCCTCCTCTTTTTTTTGCTTTTATACCGTTTAAATTCCATGAAAGTATTAAGGTCCATTTTAAGAACTAGCAATACAATAGAAGGAAATAGTCAAGGAACAAGCAAAACAATAAACCCAGATAGTCTAAGAAAATGCAGGACAATAAACAGATTCCCATGATCACGCCTGTGATCACTATTTCTAAGGGCTTATCAGGATGACCAAAATATCTGAGCTTACTTCCCTGTCCTAGCCCAAAGTCATTTTCATGCCTGAAGCCTACTTCTTTATTCTAGCTTAAGTTTTAGACTCCTGCCTGTAATTACTTCTTTGTTCTAGCCTAGGACTTAGATTTTTGCTAAAGTTACTTCTTTGTTCTAGCCTAATGTCAGAATCCTGCCTGCAGCCCATAGACTACATTTGCTAGTACTCACTGTTGTATTATCTGTTCAAAAATTGTATTATTTTATAAAATCTTGAATGAAATGTCAGATTTGTTGTTTATATAAGTGATGTTTTAATGAGGTCTTTGGAGGAACAAGTCAATGTCCTCAGCATCTATAGAATGCAGACACCGTCTAGCAAATCACCATTTCTATAGTCAAAAACTCATTAGCATTGACACCACTCAATACTTTATTCCTCCAGTAAGGGAACGTGAGCATCCCATTCAGTTTCAGCAGTAAACTCCAGCTTTCAAAAGTTAGCATCTATCTGCCAAACTCAGTGCTCCAGCTGTCACTAAAAGCGAATTTGCAAAAGTGAATCTGCCCCATTCATTTCTTTAGAAAGTGGGCGTTTGACAATCAAATCCAATTAAGTCTTATTTGTGACTTGTTCTTAATTTATGTGTTAAAATCTGTAATTTACAGAAATAATGAATGGCTAAAACACACTTTGAAGTTTGGATTATATTTCACAATAAATGATGACAATAATAATCAAAGTAAGAGAACAAAATAATTCTTAGTAAATAGGAATAATGAAATTATAAAAATAGTAACCGAGGTCCATTCATAAGTCTTGAAAATGATAAAGAAAATTTAGCTGAAGATTTCATACTGTGTTTGTTCTCAAACTATTTCAAATTTAGCTTCTTTTAATAATAATAATAATAATAATAATAATAATAATAATAATAATAATAATCAACTCTGTACCCTCTTTTCTCAATACACTTCTGGCTACCTTTAATATTGAAGATGGTAGGATTTAAGAGGAAAAGGATGGAAGGGAACAAGAAAAAGAATAAAGAGAAAGCAAGAGGGTGGGAACCACTGTTACTCGTTGTCAGCCAGTGAAGACCTGAGTGCATGTGTGTTCTTGACGTGAGTATAGCCATGTCCAGGATCCCAAAGCCTCAGATCCATGGAAATAATAAATCCTTACCCAGGGAAGGCTCAGAGAAATGGCTCAGAGCTTTCTTCTGGTCTTAATACAAATGTTGATTTTATGTGCATTAAATATCCACTGTAGCTTCCTCCCAACTGATTGTCAGAAGATTGGTCTTCTACAAAGACTGCTCCAACTGAGATTAGCTAAACCTGCTTCTTATATATCTGAATAAAATTACTCTGCCTCCTTGTTTATCAGTATGCAATAACTATGTCCCCTTGTTCAACAATATGTAATAAACAGGCTGAGGAGCTTTCAGAGTTTTGAATATTCCCCCATCAAAGCCCGTAGCACTAGATCCCAGTCTTTAAATATGTTTGTGTGTATGTCCTCACCTCGTTCCCTCATTGACTCTAGTTAGGGTTCAAGGACTCAAGCAATGCAAGGAACAGCTGTAAATACCAATTACATACAACGACCTACTTTAAACTGATTCTAATCCTCTTCGAAGTCTTCTCAGTTCCCAGAAGTAGTGCATATGGCTTTTGAACTTGGGGAGTGAGGTGGACAGATTCTGCTAATGCCAACACAATTTGTAGACAATAAAGGATGAGCTACAGCCCAATTCATTCTAACCCAGCAGTTACTGCTCTCACAGCCTGGCCCAATGCAAAGCTGATATTTGGACATGGCCAACATTGTCTCAGAACCACTTATAGATACAATTTCTACTTTGGAAAAAAAATTATGCAATATCAAAGTTGAAAAAGAGATGTACGCAATTTGGACTTGAAATATGAGCTGCTGGCCATGCTCACACTTCATAAAAATGGAATATGAGATGTGTTATTGTGTCTCTATCTCTGCATATGCTATACATATTTTGATATAAGACATATGTTGTCCATATTTTTCACATGCTATCCATATTCAGATATAAAACATGTTAGATGGTTATATCCTGATAAAATGTGATTCTGGATGACTTTTTCAGGCAAAAAAAAAAAAAAAAGAATCAAATGAAGTTGTTAGTTGAGGTATATGAATTGAAAACTTAGTATTTTGCAATTAAGAGTACTATTTTAAATATTTCTCCTAGAGTTACCTTCAGACAAAAATCTACCACATAATTTTAGGTAAAAGCTGGGTATGGTGGTAGAAGAAGCAAAATAATCAGAAGTTCAAGGCCACCTTAAATGATGTAGTAATTTTCTGACCAAAAAAAAGAAAAACAAACAAACAAACAAACAAAACCAAATGAGATCCAATACTCCCTCCTAGTAAAATAATAGAATAATAGTTATTTTAATTTTATGGAGAAGTGCTCTCCTAAATTTATTTCATATAATTATTTTAAAAACTGATTGTGTTAGCAGCACAAAAATGTTCATGTTTGCTTCTTTTTATTTATTTATTTTATACTTTTATTATTTTTTTTATAGTCCAGACTTCATCCCCCTCCCAGTCTGCCCCAGGCCACTCCCCATGCCATACCTCCTCCCTCCACTCCCGTCTCCAAGAGGATGTTACCACCCCACTCCCACGCCTCCCCACTCCATGGGGCCTCAAGTCTCTCAAGGGTTAGGTGTCTCTCCTCTCACTGAGGCCAGACCAGGTAGTCCACTGCTGTATATGTGTCGGGGAGCCTCATATCATCTGGTGTTTGCTATTTGGTTGGTGTCTCAGTGTCTGCAAGATCTCGGGGGTCTAGGTCAGTTGAGACTGCTAGCCTTCTCATGAGCACAGGCTAGAAGACCAACAGAGTCAACTAACCTGTAATCTTGGGGCTCTTCTCAGAGACTGAATCACCAAATAAAGAGCATACACAAGCTGGACCTAGGCCTCTTTGCACATGTGTAGCCGATGTGCAGCTAGGTCTTCATGTGGGTCCAGAACAACCGGATAGGGGCTATCCTAAAAGCTGTTGCCAGTCTTTGGGATGTCGTCTTCTAGCTGGGCTGCCTTGTCTGGCCTCAGCCCCATAGAGACTTGATGTGCCAGTGAAGATACCCAGAGAAGCCTCAACCTGCTCAGAGGAGAAGAGGATGGAGATGGGTAAAGATTGTGGAATGGTGTGAGCAGGGGCAGTGAGGGAGATGCACTTTAAAGTGAATAAATACTTTTTAAAATTACCTTTAAACATAAATAATATGGGTTTTAAAGTACTAAAGATAATTTGGTGGTTAACTATGACTATATTAATTTCTCCTTTTTCTGGTCTCAAATCTACTAGACAGGATTATATAAATATAAAAGTTGTGTAAAAATAGTTATTTCTTTTCTCATTTCAGAGAGAGACTTTCTGTGGTCATTTATAAAGTTCACTCAGTGATATAAGAAGCTGTATTTTTGTGAGCAGAATTTATCTGTTATATCTTACTAACTTATAGGTCTGTAACCATAGAGTTAATTAATTTAGTAGTTGAAACTGTATTGTTAATAATTGAACTGATAAACTGTTCAAGTCACATTTTTACCCATTTTAGCTTGCTTTTATTAAACTCATGTAAAATGCACGTATTTACTGTATTTTAATTTAAATATTAAAATTAGTTTGAAAAGTTACTTGTAAAAATGTTTATTTTTCTCTATCAGCTTTATTCACTAGACACAGTAAACCACACTGTTAGGTCAAAATTTCCACACAGATCCATAAGCAGCCCCTAAAATATAAAAGCTACCTTAATATTCTTTTCTATCACTTAAAAGCCAGGTTCCTTCACCATTCTTACATCCTGTTTAGCTTAATAAAGAATGTGCTTCTATGTAACCTTTGTTTTATTGAATACAAGAAATAAATGATATACTTTGTTTTTAATGTGTTTCCTTTTGGCAGTCACCGAGAAGGCTAACTAGAGTGATTGGTAGTGTACAAATTTATAGTTCAATAATAATGGGAGTTTGCCTTAGCCAAACACTTAATGAAATGACACAAGGACTTTTTTCTTTCATAAAAAATATTTAATGTTCTAATCCTGTAAGAGATAGGATAACGTTTTCTGTAAATAAATGCACACTGAGTAACACAGCATTTAATCCAGACTGAATCGTAAGATGTAATAAAGACAATATGCTGAAGAAGCGGCATCTCTAAACTCCTGGAACTGGCTGACTTCTACCTACTGAACATGACGACATGCCAAATTAAATTGTGTGCCAATTCGGGCTTCATTGGTAGGGCCTGTCATCTGTGTAAAAGCTTCCTCACAAGTGTTTGATCGCTACTCTGGTGCATACCTGTTGAGCTTCATTTACAAGATTGTCAGAAGACTAAATGTATTTCCACAACACCTTCCAAATCTTTAATCAGGCCAAGTCTAATGAAGCCAAAAGGCAATTTCTCAATTCTTATTCACTTCTTTTTCTCCCAGGAGGGTATTCACAAAGATGGAATTCAGATGACACACAATGCTTTTTTTTTTTTTTTTTTTTTTTTTTTTTTTCCTTTTGAGATCCATAATCCCCAGATTAGCAACGAAAAATACAAGTGCCATTCTTCATCACTAAGGGAACCTGAAAGAGGAATTTGTTTTATTACAGGGTCCTCTGATGCCAGCTCTAAATCCACAGCCTTCGCAGTTTTCGGAAGCCTCCTCCACCGTGAGAAGTAAATGCTCACAGCACTGACACTCAAAATGACAAGGGTTGATATTCAGAGTCTCACTAGCTATTCCTCAGCAGCCTTCATTTCTGTTCCTGAAGGCCTTATTCTTCTGTTTGGCATGGAGACAACTGGCACCCTTTGAGTTAGCAATGCCTGTCGTCAACACAGTGTTCTATATAGTTTACTTAAAGTTGGCCATTTTGAAAATTTTAGGTTCAGTGCTGTGAGTGTGTATCTGGACAGAAATGAAATGGATACATTGAAGTCCTAAAAATATTCCGAGGCTCTCTGTATTTAGCTGGTGCTGTTATTTAATTTAGTCTATTGTGAGCATTCCTGTATTCAAAATCTGTCTTATCTGATTAGCAGGGTTACTCTACCTGGGTCTCATCCCAGGAAATAATGTCTACACATTTTCATAATTTTTTCTTTTTAATATTCTAAAAGATCTGTTGAAAGAATATAAGGAACAATTTATGCTTTCTTTGGTTAAACTTGTGAAGACCATTGGCTACCTTTATTTATCTGTCTTAAAATATAACCATGCTCCAGTCTCTGCATATCACACACACACACACACACACACTTGGGCGTGAGCGAGCAGGCACACAAACCCTCAAGAGCACAAGACTCTCAATATGTTCACACTTTAAAAATGGGTTGCAACCAGAATAAATAACTTTTGGCAACTGTTGAACAATGTTCATAGTGTGACCTAAAAGACACAGAAGAACAATAGAAACTAACCCAACTCCATATGCAAACAGGGTCCTTCAGGGTCACGGGGTGCTTGGGAAACAGTTTAATTCAAATAACAAGAGGGGCCCATTGAATGGTTTTAGAAAGATCTGAGTATTCTAGAGGCCATCATAAGAACATAATGATGTGTAGATTGAATAGAGAGTTAGAAAGTATTATACCCCTAACTAAGCTAAATTTAATAATATTAAAGCTATGTCACTTTATTTGTGAAACTCTGTAATAATTGTGGCTAAGTTTGACATACTCTATAGAACCAGTCATGGCAACATTATGATTTATTGTAAATTTCTTCCAGCTGTACAGCTTGCAAAATACACAGAGCTTTAAAGATCCATAATGGTGAACAGATACTATCTGTGAAACAATTGGCAAAGCACAAATGATTTGGTCATTATGTGAGCAGATGAGATGAATTATAAACGGTTATGCATATTCAAGGACTTTTCATGATGATAAATCTAGAACAAAATTTGTGGTGCATTTTGCATCACAGCCCTAGAGGGGTTGATACAGGAAGGGTTCATATTGAAGGTCAGCATAGACCACATAAATGCAATCTCAAAGCAAAAGTAAACCCATGCATGGTGGCATACAGGTGCAGTATGTGTAAGAGACACAGTGTCCCCTGCACCTCAGCAGGTCTTGGAAATCTCTTTACCACTGGAGCTTCTTCTTGTACTTCTCAACTTCTGGGATTTTGTACTCATAATTATTCAGTTTAATCATGGTCTGCATATATATTTATATCATATATTTTCCTAAATATTATTCACCATTCTATCACTGAAATTCCTGTACATGGGTCTTACATTTTAAAAACTCACAAAGCTACAAGTGTCTTACTGACTCCAATGAGGTCCTTTTCACAATGCTTTTCTGAAAATCAAATATGAATTCTCTTAAAAAGCATATGAAAATAATATGGTAGAGATATAAAATTTAATTTTTAAAGTATACTCACTCAACCAAAAGGCACATATATTCCCTGTCATGAACGTTTTCTTTAATTTTACAGTACCTGTAAATATGTTGAATTTTATTTTTCAAATAAAATACTGTTTATTTTTTAACTCAGGTAAAACAGCAATGCAAACTTTTGGTTGAGCTGATAAAGTAATGTATTGATCAGAGCTTTCAAATTCTTTGCTGTTTTCAAGTAGGTGCCCAATAATTACAAAAAAATAATAAAATCTCATGGCAGCATGTTACCATGCTATTGGTACTACTGATCAAGTCCCTCATAATAAATCCATCAAAGGATTATAAAGGAATATAACACTTTAGAACTGTTTGCTATTTTGTAAATTTTTTTGGTAATACTACTTATTCTTCATGTTTTTCTGCTTCCTTTCACTTGAAATGGAAGCTCTGTGAGACACTGGGAGATGAAAGGACTCAAAGACTAAGTATGCAAAACCAAATAAGGACATTTAGAAACTTAACAAGTTTATCTACTTTGCATCTGTTTTCCTGCATCTTCTAAACATTTTATACAACTATACATAACATGAGCAAGTTAAAAGTATAATTAATAATTATTTTATTTGTATGGATGTATTTTCTGACATATTTTTATGGACCATATGTGTTCCCAGGAACTGGACCTGCAGAAAGTTACCACCCTCTATTTGTGTGCTAGGAATCAAACCTGGGTCCTGTGGAACAACAGCCAATACTCTTAGCCACTGAGAAATCTCTTTAGCTTCAAATTATTTTTTTTTCCAAAAGGGAAAACAAAACAAAAACCTTCCTCCTGGCTGACCGTGCTTCATTTATTTGAATCTGATTATTTTGTGACTTGGTTGTTGGACTTAGGCTAAAAGTGGTTTGGTAGATCTGATTTATCAAATCTATTGGAGTCAGCTCTGTTATGTGTTTATCTCAAGTACATTATGTAAAGAAAACTGAACTTTTCTGGTGGGGCAGATTTTATAGTTGATGGAAACTTATCAAATCCAAAAGCCGAATTACTGTTTCCTAAAGAGTACAATATTTCAGTTTGTCTGGGACACAAATCTATGAAGCATAATGACCGTATGAGATGGAGGAAGAGAAAGAGAGAGAGAGAGAGAGAGAGAGAGAGAGAGAGAGAGAGAGAGAGAGAGAGAGAGCTGACTCCTGACTACCCAATAAGCAATAGGCAGCATGAGCCTCTGTTTCCAGAAGGAGCACATTTAGAGTAGATGTTGGGAGGGAGCTAGTTCCCAAAGACAGTTATTGTTTAATGGGATCCGTGACCATACATCCATTATGAGGGATAAACATGGCTCCCTGCTGGTTTCCCAATGCCACTGGCAGTTGGTGGTCGGGATGTTAGCTCCTTTTAACACCTGAGAAATGTTTTAATATCTTCTTTCCATTTCTGCAGTATTAG
Source organism: Arvicanthis niloticus (assembly GCF_011762505.2). NCBI lineage: Eukaryota > Metazoa > Chordata > Mammalia > Rodentia > Muridae > Arvicanthis > Arvicanthis niloticus. Next base: position 20,345,359 of record NC_047659.1, read on the forward strand.
AACAAGGCTTGCATGCTATGAGAAAATAGAAGAGCAATATTAAAATAGAACAACTTGGACACAAATTATACCAGCTCCACTGTTGCCAAGAGTAACCCCTGGATGATGAGCTCCTGTTCTGGCCATTGACAAACTAATTTGGAGAAAATATATCTGCCTTCTAAACATGAAAAATCTTCAAACATGGGCTTCTTTTCATGTTACACCTCAGACATCAGAGGAAGCGTGAGATTTACGCCACACATTTTTTGCCTTGAACTTCTTGTTATTGTTTTGCATGAAAGTAAAGGGATATTGTTTGTTTTTTAAGAAGAAAAAAAATGCAAAAAAGGAGTATTTTTGAATTCTGAGCTTGTTTATTTAAAGGGGAGTTGTTCACCCCAAGGAGAAATCAATAAGCACATCAGGCATTCCTCTCAGAACCCTGTCTGAAGAAAAAAATAGCAGTACTCAGAAAACAGAGTGTCAACATTCAAGTGTGGTGCCTGGTTCATCTGTTTCCAATGCTTTAAAAAGGGCATGGACAGTATTCACGAAGACAAAGCCAGGCTCTGAGTTTTCTCTTCATTCTAATTTTCTGACAGAAAATCTTTTAGATGCATACCTTATAGAGAAACCAAACAATCCCTTATGTAAATTTATCATTTACAAGCATGGAGCATCTATGTGCTATTATATCAGCACGTCATTCTTTCTGGTAAAACAGTGTTTTGGAAGAACAAAATACATTCAGCACAAAGATACAAACCATGCACCCTGCTTCTCCTACCTATGTATTTACAAAGAAAAATAAAGACCCATTATAGGTAAGATAAATATAAAAACAGTAGTAATCTCACCATATAAAAGTGAAAAATAAAATAAAAGCCCATCCTCTAGCACCATCAAGTTTAAAATGCTATTAATAGATTGGTACTTATTTCTCGGGGTCCTTTCAGGAGAGCGGCAAGTGTTTGACCATGTGACCATGCTCTCCCACTGAGATGCCCTTGGCTCTTGAAATGACTTTTAAATGCCAAAATTGATTTAGTGGATTGTAAGGACACCTCCAGTACATCTGTATTTTCATCTGGTGTTTGTACTAAGGTACTGAGCCATTTATTGGAAATTGGTTCTTCTGCTCTTCCCTCACTCTGCACCTGAAACTCTCCTTATGACATGACTCTTGCTCAGGGAAACAGTTGTCTATGGGGAATTTTATAAAATCATTACATAAAAAAGGCACCTGTCAAAAAATACAACCCCAGATTAGGGCAGAAAGGTTGATACTCAGAATAGTGTCTGGAGATTATTTCTTCCTCTCTTTTCTCCACCTTACTGTGCACTAAATAGACTTTAGAATGGCCTGTATTGCTACAACTTCACTGAATTATGAGCACTAATAAATGCCAGTACAAGCAAAAGTGAGGCACCGGAACCCTAAATTATGTGTATGGCGATACAATTAATATAATGTGAAGCATGTATTAAAGAAGGTTCTGAATTACAGGTTACACATCACTACTCTGAACTCAAAAGCACCTTTTAAGCTTTCTGCAAAAGGAAAAGGAGGAAAACAAAAACATACATTCACAGAGGTCCTGCGGGATTCTGTAGATCTTAAGCAGCTGCCAACGATGAAGCCTGGATTTGAATACAGACTAATTGACTTCAAAACCTCAGCTCTAAGCCTCAGCCCCAGTATATGTTTTGCAGCAATTTGGGATCAGCTCAAGATTAAGTTTCCAAAAATTCTATGTACTTTTCTCTCCTTGTGTCAAAGAAGCAAAACAGAAAGTGATCCTAAAATGAAGAAACCTGAGTGTAATTAAATAAACTTTTGTCCATGAAAAATGGTTTTACTTTGCTTATTGGATGATTGATGATCCACTTTAAAAAAGAAATAGGTTGCTTTGGGGGTACTTTAGTTTTTATTGAAAATTCATACAAGATAGTCTAATCATGGGTCCCCTTCCCCCATCTCTTCCCAAGTCACCCCATCTCCCCATCTATGCAGCTCCACACCTTGTTTCTCTAGTAGTGTCTTTCACTTTCATCAAATAATGTGGTGGCATGTTAAATATGCAAGCAAACAAATAAACAGGAAAGAGATCTGCCTATTACAATGATGACTTGGATTAAATGGCATTGTTTCTCCACATGTAGAATGAATGTCAATCTCACGAGTTTTTCCACACAAAGCTACATAACACAAGGAGACTTCTACCACAGACATTGTCTCTGTGTGTGATAAGAAGTTTCCCCTAGTTAAGCTCCTCCGTGAACAGGACACAATCCTACATGTATTTTCTAAGACCTCAAAAGCATCATATATTGAACTGGGTGGCAGAGCCTGGGATGATGCTTTAGAACATGATATCCTACTCTAGGTTCCCACTGATCTCCCAGCCTACATTGATTCCCCATTGTCTAAACTTAACAACAGTCTCTCTGAAAAGTACTACTAACCAACATCATCTTATTGTTTTCAGGTGTGAGCCTCTGTTTTGAAAGAGCCCATTGTCTGTTCCTCTAATGAGTGCTGCTGCTTGTTGTTTTTGGCACTGAAATGTACTCAGGCAACAGAGTGCTATCCTCACCGAATCTGTAAGTACTCCTCCAAGCTAATAGCACATGCATTAGCTTGGGTTCTCTAGACATAGAGAGCAAGAGAGCAAGAGAGATGGAAAGAGTGAAAGAGGGAGGGTGGGTGTGGGGCAATAGAGTGGCTTATATCCAAGAGGATCTGGGTAGTCCAACAATGGCCTTCCACACATTGGAGCCCTGTGAACACAGTAGCTGCTTAGTTTAGTATGCACCGTGCTCAAAGCCTGGCAAGTTCCTGGAGACTCTCGGACTCATATTCTATATTGAAACCTGAAGAAGCTGAAGTGTGTTAGCAGTGAATGGATGGCTTCAGTAGCAATATCTGCAAACTCAGCAGCAAAAATACAAGGCACCAGACAGCACTGCCTTTCCTCAGACCTCATCTCTTTACCAGAAAGCACTTCTAGTCCTGGAAGCTGATCTTCTCATCTCAGTAATGCTTTCTGGAAATGCCCTCACAGACCCTCAAGAGGCAGGTCTTAACTGATTCCAGGAGCAGTCAAGTTGCTCATGAAGATTAGCCATCCCAGCACACTAACACCCAGACAATATGAGCTAGTTTAAAATTCAGTGTAAATTAAAGAACGAAGAGATTCTGCAGGATTAAGTATGACCTCACATTCTTGTTGCAAGGTTTATTCCAACTAGATGAGTTAAAAATGTCTGTGGTGAGTCAACAGTGGAGAGAAAGATCACTTCGGTGGTTACAGATAGAATGCAGCACCGGCACATCTTGCTGAGGTGGGAGTCTTTATGCATTATTCTACTTATTTTACCAGGCAGGAAGTAGTGCAGAGAGGCTAAGTGACTTGCCCAAGGACAAAAAGTGAGTCAGATGCAGAGCTGGGAATGCAGCCCACTTTCCCTAGTTCCCAGTGTACAGCTTTGCTCAGCAAGCCATAATGCCTCTCAGATGGATCAGTTCCTAAAATGTATTAAGCTGTTAAAAATTCAATAAAGGTGCTACATTACCTTCCAACTAGCCCTCGTTTTCATTGCTTTAACAGGACCTGTTATCAGAAGCTAGACCAATGATCACAAAAGTAATCTCATTTCTTTTTTTTTCCCCCTTTTGGACAATGCCCCAGTAAAATCAGTTTGGTCTAAGTACCTAAAATAATTCCAAGTCACTAGGGAAATGACACTGTACATGGCGTTTAGAACTTCAACAGCGATAGCAAAGCTTCAAAGGGAAGAGAAGCTGGAAATGAAGATATAGAACAAATATGAGCCAAGAGAAAGTTCAAAACCAAACAAACGACAAACCTAACTGTTTTGTTTACATGAAGAGGAAACTCACTGTGCATACATTGAGTAAATGGCTTTTCAAGAACATTCTAAAAATGTGGTTTTTTTTTTTTTTAAATACAAAGCTATGGTTACATCTATAGCAAAGATTACGGTACTCAGTTTATTGAGAATGACTGAAGCCTTCCCCTTTTATGTCAATTACTAGAGACACACAATGCTAACTAAACCTGAAATGCTAAGCAGGCCAGATGTTAAAGCTCTTGAGCCTTTAAAATACAGTTTTGGGGTACATCACCAGTTGATCACAGTCACTTAACAAGTGAAACAAGACTCTGCTGTGGAATCTCTATATAGCAATCTACACAGTCACAGACACTGGGTCATGATGATCTAAAGATAAAATCCACGTACTATCTCAGCATGCACATGCCTGTTTACTTCCCATCAGCGAGTCAAGCATAAAAGCACAATACACTCATATCTTCACCTGCCTTGTAGCCATCCTTTCTATGGCCTGATCATATGGCTGTGATGCTTTTTGTCTATGGACCATCAGCAACTTGCATGCAGAGATTTTTATTTGAAGCCAACATTCTTAGGTTCTCGAGAAATATCAATAAATACTAATTACCTTTTACGTTTACCTGTGATCATCTTCAAAAACTTTATTGAGAGCAAATGTTAAAGTCCTTAACAAGAATATTCTTCTATAATCACAGCAATTTAGAGTTTCAGTCAGCAGGTAACCATAAATTGATTGTTGAAACTGAAGTGCTGAGCAAAACGTCTTCATTCCATACTTGAAAACACATGAACACTGCAAAACCTTTGTTGCTGCCAACCCTTCCATGGAAGTGCAACCAGCTAAACATCTCTGTGATGTTAAGGGTCTGAATTCTGGGAAAATAAAGGCTACTGAAGTTGGACAGGGAGGAGGCATGATGCCATTGCTGTGTTTGGGTGGCATTAAAAGTAAAAACTGCCCAAAATGAATAAAAAGTTGTTATATGAAGGGGCCAACCTGAACTATCTCTCAGTGTCAAAACTGGAAAAAAATATCAACAAGAAAATAAGAATGGAATGAAGAATTTATATTAGAAACAACGAAATCAATATGGCGAGTCTGTGCTTGCTTAAATAAATAGGGAGAGATAGATAATTCTTCTTTACAGAATAATTTTGAGAAATGCAGAAAGAATGAGTAAGATGCTACCTCACCAAAGTGATAAGCAGTTCATGTAGATGAGATGACACAGACTGTGTTTTGCTGTTGTGGCAAATTGAGGAAGGTCTCACACAATGATGCTCCTGTCAGGATCCTGCAGTCCTCATGACATTGTGTGAAGGGGCAGGCAAGACTAAATAGTGGGGCATTCTGTAACAGTCCTATTAACACTCCTCAATGGAGCACAGTGTGGGGAGCCAATAGAAGGCAGCTATCATCCTTGTAGCCATCTTGAGCCATATATCCTGGCAAGAGACTTGATTACATCAGCCTACAACAGCTGAGCACACTCTGATAACATCTTATTTTAGATAACCAGGCTCTTCCCTTGGGTGTGTGAGACTTAAAGGTGTGATTTAGAGCTGAGATTTAAGGGTGTGACTTAGAGATCAGATTTAGAGACAAGGCCTAAGGGCATGACTTAAAGGTGTGACTTAGAGGCGTGGCTTAGAAGTGAGACATATAAAAGGCGAGAGGCAGACAGAAGAAATTATTATCAGTACAACTTGGAGTAGGAATTAGGCATTGAGGAAGAAGACACTTGGACTAGAGAACTGGGAAGAAGGATTATTATTAGGTATTAGGCACTTAGCTCTTGGAGAAAGAACTTGGAACTTGGAGGTACTAGGGACTAGGAACTAGGGACTAGGAACTCAAGACTTGGGACTTGGAGAGAAGAAGAGAGACTGAAGAATAAACGGGATTGAATCACACTCTGTCTAGTCTCCATTCTTCAAGTCCTTCCTCACTCTTTCTCTTGCTGAACCCGACCCGCGGACAGGAGCAGCTTGGGGCAGTGCGGGCTCTAACAACTTAGCCCCCAAGGCTTTGGCAGTACAGGTTCCAACATTGATAAAGCAGTCAGAGACATTTTGGCCCCCAAATGTGTGGCGGCTGAGGGCTCAACAGCACAGGACTTGGAAGTATATAGTAACAGAAAGACAAGGAAAGATATGAGAAATGCCTGGGCAGAATGGAGTTATGTGTTGTTACACCTGGCCTGCATGTATCATGTAACATATGATCATGTGGTATCCGATGAATTGTCATGCTCTTACTTCTGAACTGTACTTTTTTGTTTTTGTGTTTTTGTTTTTATATTGTATTATCAATATGTAGTATATTAATAATAGGGAGAGAAATCTTATAAAACTCCTATAGCAAATTTATGTAAGACTAAATTATTTCAAAAGTGAAAAGGTATTCTTTAAAATTATCACTTTGGCTGGGCTCATTCCAATATGACACACAGACTTATAATTAAAGACATTATATAATGCAGAGTCATTGTGTGTGTGTGTGTGTGTGTGTGTGTGTGTATGAAATCCCATCATTTTCAAGGACAGGAAAGACAAAATAGTTATCCATTTGATCCAGTTCTGCCACAGTTCAAGTATCTGCTCTCAGGATTTTTATTTTGCCGAATAGTCTCTTATTCTGGTCCCTTTTCTTCTTTCTTTCCGATTTTCAATAATTATCTGCATGTGACCACACACCCTTATTTTTCAGCCATGCAGGTTGTGGAGTGTAGAAGCTAACTACAGTCCGAATTCCATACACACATCCTATCATATAGGTAGTAAATATATCTGCTTCTCAGATGACTCTCATTGCTTTGTTCCAAAATCATAATTGTGTGTAATATAAATCCTCTCTGGATCATTCAGAACATTTTCCCCACTTTCTCTTTCTTTGTTCTACTTTATGTCCAGCATGGGAGAAGCTGATAATGAAGAACAGAAGAATATGGTATTCCACTGAAGTTTCCTCTCTCTCTCTCTCTCTCTCTCTCTCTCTCTCTCTCTCTCTCTCTCTCTCTCTCTCTCTCTGTATATATATTTTAAAATGTTCTTGTTTGTGTATAAATATTTGCAGGTAACAGTGTTTGTGTTCTAGTGTGAAGCAAGGAGTCAATATCATTGTCTTCTTTGGTAACTCTTGACCTTAGTTTTTGAAGTGCAGTTTCTGAACCTGTGCTTAGTAATTCATTTAGACTGATTGGTGGTCACTGAGATCCTGGGATCTATCTGTCTCAGTTCAACATTATGTTCTCCAGTGCAGGGGACATCTAAAGAGTTACAGCCTGTCTGTCTCAACATTGAATCCCCAAGTTTTACTTTTTGCCACCAGCAATGTTATTGAAGGGTCGTTGAATTATGTCTTCATGAGCAGATACAAGGATTTATCTATCCATAAATACCCAAAATTCCAGGCTTTCTTTAACCATCCAAAGGTCCATCTCCTTTGGTTGCTATAGTCTCACTAGCTACCTTCTGACCAGAAATATCCACGTTTGTGAAGCATGCCTAATATGCCTTTTAATGTGCAAAGGTCACTAAAGAGGTCAAACACAGTTACTTAAGAAGAGATGAAAGATTTCAGCACCCTTTACCTCTAAAGCTGGAGGTCTTCTTAGCCACAAAAATATTTCCTTCCCTAAAATTATTAAAGGGAATTTGCCAGTCACTTTCAGATGCCTATAGAAGGATGGGAGCATCAGGATGACTGAGTGAGGTTCACAGGAGATCTTCGTCTTTCAGGAAGTGTTGTTAATCTTATTATGGATGAGGCCGCATGCTCATGGGTATCAGTTCTTAAGCGCAGTCTGTGAGATCACCATGGAGCCGCTGCTCTGCTTTCTTAATCCTCTTTGGCATACACCTCAAAATATTGGTGAATTTGAGTAGATTCATTCTCTGAAGGCTTATTTTTGATTTAAGTGACTTCTTTGTTACTCCTAGATTTATTGAGTGTCTTGCCAAATGAACTGTTATCTGGATGGGCTTTCTATGCTCCTTGGCTTCATATAATAAGTATAAGCCTTGTTCAAAAAAGGCATAGTATTTTTGAGCATTTAGTCACTAGGTATTTCTGACTTACCTAAGACATAAGTAAAGCTCATTGTTCTCATTTGAATCTTTTTTCTATAATGCTTCTCTTACAAAAGAAATAAAGCCTTCAACAAACCTTCATATGATGTGAACAGACTGAGTTCTACCCCAGGAACATAAATTGTACCTCATACTCACAAATATAAAAGAGACCCTTCTTCTTGCTGTTCTCAGTTACTCAGATTAATTTATTTCCAAAAATTTTCCTGCCCTCTGCTCAAGTACACAGCAAACAGATTTACAGTGAGCCCCAAATTAAATATTAATGCAAAATCTCCTAGCCTCAAATTTCATTTAGTTCAGTCACTCTAAAACTTAATAAAATTTTGGTATATACTTCATGTTTAACTTATTTCAAGGCATAGTGTTGATTTTAGCACTGAACTTTCAGATCCAAGTTATAAAAGAGATTTTTGACAACATGAATGAAAAATGAACAGAAGTTAAAATGTCTACTAAACTCACATGTACATACTTTACGCAGCAAAGAAATTGTTTGAAATCTTTTGCTTCAATATTTTATGTAGGCATTCCTAAAACTTTATATTCTCACGTTTGCATCACTTCATCTCAATGTACAGTCTGCTTAGGAGATATTTTCCCTAAGTCCAGACACACCACAGCTTAAAACTATACATGTGAGCAACTTTTTATACATCGCCATTCACAGTCTGGAAGTATCTCCAGGATGAGTTCTTCCAATAATGGTCTTCTTGCTCCATATATTGTAAAGTGCTTAAAAGAGGTGAGCTCTCTCTCAGTCTTGGTTCTCTATTGAGGTGATCCATAAATTCTTAACAAGAAATACTTTGGGTAGTAAGCTGATGCAATGGTCATATTCTGGAGTGCATGTTTTCACTTAATGTTTTAGAAATAACCTCATCTTTGGCTCAAGGTAGAGAATAGGACATATGGAGAGTAGAAAAGAGGAAGAGAGTGTGAGAGAATGTGCATGAGAATACAAAGGAACAATAAGAAACTTGCAGTTGCTGACTCCTAAAGCCCTCAAACAATCTTGAAAACACTAGGACCTGGTATAACTCACTCAAGTCAACAGGAACAGAAACACCTTGAACCAACTGCATTCGGTTCTTCCTGCAGACCCTCATGGTGTGACGCTTTCTGAAAGCACCCACTACGTCTATATGCCTCTTCCTCAGAGGCATATAGACATTTTCTTTCCTCTACATTCTTTTACGCTACAACTCCAACAAAAGCTGAGGAAACACGAAGTGTGTGCTCTGGTACCAGAACCACATTTTCCATGAAAATCCAGGGTTGAACAGTTGCCTCGATAGTACATCAATTGCTTGGACAATCCATAAGCTTATGCAAACCACAAGGCTGTCACCACTTAAGGATAACCTTAGGAAGAAAACACATGAGCTCTGATGGATCAAATATCAAATTGGCACAACATAAATTCTATTGCTACACTTCTCCTCTGGAAGAATGCATACCACTTGTTATCAGCACCCCCTTTCTTTTTTAAAAACTAGAGAATACAAAGAAAAAATTCAAAGTGAGATCAGTTCAGTACGTAGAAACTGCATAAGATTATGATTTCTTCCCTTTACTGACCTAATAGAATATTCATAACCAGGAACAGGACTGTCAGTTGAAATTCATCTCAATCTCGGAAAGGTTTGAGGGACAAATGAATAGGAGCCTTCTGCTAAAAACACTTAAGAATTCCTTAAGGATAAAACACAAATGAGGTTTTGTGGACCAAATCAGTCTACTTTTGCTTTTGCAGTGGTTTACATTGGTGGAAATAGCAATCAGTCAATTAATGAATTAATGATTTATGTACAGGCTATTGACTATTTACCAATAGTTAAGATATTCTCAATGTTCTTAGATGTCCTGTTTCAAATAACACCTGAAGAATGCTGTGTTGCCCTCTATGAATTCCTGATACAGTCTACATAAGCAAGGTTTAAGAGGGACATTGTTATTTCTAGTTCTGAAATATAGATACAATGATATTATCAATATGAGGCATGTTACAGGATCCAACAAAATCATTTGGGCCATGTACTGTGGTGAACTGGAAGTTGTGCAAGTCAATGAGAGGCGCTGCAAAGTGGAATGCACCCATCCACAAACAACAAAAACTATGTGTCCTGTTGTTTATCGTATCAACCTTTACTTCTAAAAACAATGAATGGGCATTTGATCTCATGCTTCATTCTATGTATGAAGTGGCACAGTATTCATTATTACAAAATGGAATGCAACCTAAATAAAAGATCTCGAAGTGTGCTCCATCTTGGCCTTATTTTATAATTACGGTTTCCTTTCACAGTGACACTCCCTTTCCCAGGAAAACTTCAGTGACCCTTTACCTCTGTCTGCGTCTCACTTTCGTGTGGCAGAAAGCATCATCTCACAAAGCAAGTTCTGCCTGTCATCTCTGAATAAAGCTCTAATTGCTACTTATCATAATCAAGACTAAACCCATGTCTATCCTTGTTAATGGCATTGAGCTAGCTGACCTAATCTGATTCCTTTATTCTACTAAACACAGAAGGTCCATGCCAGACATGCACAGAGTCTCTCATTCTGTAAGAAAAGGACAAACTAAACATCACTTTTTAGAGTTTTCATGAAAAGTTTCTTACTCTACTGCTATAGATGGTCCCCCTTGTCACTTGTTTGAAGGCGATAGGTCAACTGTCTCAAAGAATTTCTATGACTATGACTTCCAAAGTGTTTCATTTAATCACATCACACTGTTTTTCTGTCTCTGTATCGTAATTGTTATTTACTCCTATGTTGGTTGCTTCTTGCTGTTTCTTCTTCCTTTGGTCTCTTCTTGATTAAAATCTCATGGCTCAGCTGAATTATTTAATTTGCCACTTGCTTCATTCTCAACATCTAGACAGTTTTCACCATCAGTTTGCTGAATTTTGTGGAAGGAGTCAGTAAGTAAATGAATGACTACAAATCCTATGGACTTCAGAATCAACATGTTTTAAAAGGGGAAAAAATATCAGTAAATATTGTGCTATGGATTGCTTGATACCAGCCATTTATATGTGCTAGTTCTATAGTTAATGGTAATATGAATTTATGTTATTCTCTGCAGAACCCATTATGTTTTCTACAAACATTTTATATACTACTGTGGAAGGGCCTAGGGCTTGGCAATGTTGCTTTTTGTATAGAAAATTGGAGCAGAATTCTTCAAACATGGAAGATATTAACTTAACATAGGCACTTTGGTTAAAATACAGGTAAAATAAAAAACTCTGCCATTTTTTGCCTTGTGTCCTCATAGTAATGGTAGGAAAAGGAGCTGAAAGAAAGCCATTATAACTTATTTGTTCTCATGATTCATTTTAAAATATCTGATGGAAGTACTTAGCTAATACAACAAAAATTATATCAAAGAATAACATTTAAGTTCTAAAGTGTACCTGGATTTTTTTTTTGGTCAGGTTAAATATTCAAAAAAAAATCACTTTGTTTCCACAAGTGAAATTTCACCATTGAAACTTTTTCCATAAGTATTACACTGATGATCTCATAGCATTTCGATACTGTGATAGTAAATTGGCTAACATAATGCTTTATTTCAAAGTCTGTCATGCCATCCACAAATCTTCAAAATATGGATGGCCAGTGATCACAATTACTAAATTCATGTCTTCACCAGATGGAGTAAAGTCTGATGAGCTGATGCAAATACCACTGCATTTGGGAAATGCATAGGACATTTTAGATATCCTGAAGTCCCAGATTTGAATTTCTAAATTTATAATACTCAATGTTTCAGGAAAAGTTTGAGATTACTAATTGTCCCAGATATTAGATCTTTGTTGGTATAACAAAAAGTTTCGATAGCAAAGTTCCCTCTCCTAATCTTAGTTTCTCTTAGCCTTATACATCATAATTCCTAAAGAAAATAGAACACCCTAAATACAATTATGTTTTCAGAATTATACCTGTGGTTTTTCTTTTTTACAAATATCTTAAAATATCCTAGGAACTGTCAAAGCACCCGCAACATAGATTCATTTCTCTTCTTCTCTGTCCCCTACCCTCATTCTTAGTTCTCCTTTCTCACATTAACATGAAAAGGATAAGATGACAAATTGTCCTTAAAGAAAAACTCAGCAGTAGAAAAATTCTTAAGGAATTATGCATTCATATTTCTAAAGTTAAGCTGTCTTGAAACCTTGAGGGATGGCTATGCTACCTGGTACATTAGGAAGGACAGGCCTATTGATGGTAAGAACAAAACAAGAGAGGAGCTGTGGAACCTTTATCTTACCTAAAGAAGAGACGTATTATTTTCACTAAAATGAGGTCATACTTCAACAATACCTGTCTTTGGTCTGAAGGCTAAGCCAGCCAGGACAATGAGGTACATGCAACTCAGGAAATAGATGCCTCACTGTTAATAAGAATAAACTTTGAGATAAAATGTAGCACTGGTATCTTAGCAAGGTAACATGCCCTATCTTCTCCCACAAGTTTTATTTCTTTTTCTAAAAGTTAGAAGAAAGAAACTTTGTATGAAATTATCCTTTCTCAAAACATCAATATAAAGGCTTTCATCTTCTCTAAAAACTATCAATATAACATTATCTATAAATTAATAAACAAATTTTATAACATTAATATATTTAACCTAATCTGAGAATAATAAGATTAAAGAAAAGAGCCAATATTAAGAATGCATTAATTGAAATGACTTTGGGTCTACAGGAGGGATATCTCTGAAAAATGTTATATAAGTGAACCTAATTTTTTTTGTTGCAAAAAACAGAGAAATTTTAATGATCCAATGCATTGGGGTCGTCCTGCACCTGAAGGAGAGGCGGCAACCCAGGCAGCCCATCTGATCAGTTTTTATACAGTTTAAGGGGTGAACCTATTTTTTTAAACATCGAGAAGATATCTGAGATACTGATTATCATTTTGATAACTAGACCTCATGACTCCTGTCTAATAGTTTTAATTTTAATTTAGGAATAAGTAAATTTCTTCAATTAGTTTACTCAGAAAACTCAAATTAGTTGTTTTTATGTGGAGACAGTCTAAACCAATAGAGTACAAAGTACGAGAGGGAAGAAAGTAGGGTTTGAATACAGAGGAATAGTAGGAGAAAGAGGAGGATGGGAAAGAAGAGGAGAGATAGAGAATTATACTTTATGATACTGCTGAATTCAGAGCAATGCGATAAATAATACATATTTTCTAACTCAAGCACTTTTTTGTTTTAACCAGGAGAGACAGGGGAGGCTACCAAATCATTTATTAGGAGAAAATATAACTCTAAGCTTGTACAGACAGTTCATGGAAGAAAACCTTACAATAAAAGAAAGTGTGCACATTTTGTAGGTTGTCTCTTCTGGTGTATGTGGGGAACTTCTGGAGGACTCAGTACTCTTCCTCTAGGATGGAGGGCTCAGCTGCTGATATTACAGTTACTTAAGTAAGAGAGTAGATATGATTGAGAACAGTGACTTGATACTGTCAGTATATCTTAAAATTGATTTAGGTAAATATAAATTGCATGAATAAGAATTAGGCCAATACTACTTTTTAATAAACTCTATAAACACTTCTGTATTTGGTACTTGGTAACTATTAGAATAAATTTTTTTGATCTGGTAGGCCTGAGTCAATCTCCATGGCTCTGGTTTAAATGTGGGGTTTATAGCTTCACAGGAGAGTAAAAGCAGAGAAAGGTATTGCTTCACACTTTCAGATTGGTTGGACAAATTCTGTCTTCTTTCTAAAACAAAACTTTGTATGTGCCTTCTGGATGTATTAAGGTGCATACATTTGTCATTATTCGGGGATTAAATTGGGCAAGCTAGATGTCTACAGAAAACATAAGAAAAATCTTCCATGTGAAATCTGATTGCTTTTCTATCACATGGCCTGATAGAACAGTCTGGCTAGCTCACTCTGAGATCTTCATTGTGCTTGCACTGTCTACAGTGTTTCCACTAAAGTCCATTTGAAAGGCAATCCTCTGAGGGAGTTCCACTCCAGGTATTTCATAGGTGATTGCTCAGGGCTGGGTAGGGCTCAGTGAAAGCACAGACTCACCAGGAGTAAGAGTCTGGTGAGTTTGGGTCCCTGCACCCAAACCTGAGGGGGCAAAAGCACTTGACATTTGTGTCTTCCACTTTCAGATTGTGTGAAAACAAGATATTAGCCATATGGAAATTCGTTAGAGCACTGCTCACTGCCAGTCAAGAAATATTTCAGGGTTTTCATTTCACATTTTTGTTTAGTTTCTTTGGAGGCTCTGATCACAAGAATAGACATTTTATCTGCAGTTATAAACAAAAACAAACAAAGAAACAAAACTCTTGATTTAATAAATACTGTCTCCAATGTTGAGCCCACAGTGACATTTTAGGTTCTTTGGACCGAAGTTGTCCATTTAATAAAATTATATAAACACATATTTCACATGTGCCTAGGGTCTACTTGCTACTGCATTGTTGTGACTAGTGACATCATGTTGGTACAAGCATATACAACATTTAGTACTAATTCTACTGTCTTTGTATCTATCTGGATTGAAGAGAATTCTTTCATCTGTATAAGAACTGTTTTGACAGACAGGCATAGAATATAGAGCAATTTTTTCTTGTATCTGTCTGGTGTTTTGTTCCCACGCAGACTCCTTATAACCAGAAAAGAGTTGAAGATGGGGAGTGAATTTGATGTAAAACATTAAAAAATAGCTGCAGAAACAAACCCAATGACATTAGGATAAAGGTCATATTATAGCAAGGAGTAGAGAGAAGACACAAAGGTCCAGAAACATTGCATTTCCTTTAAAACAAACAAAACAATAAAAACAAAACAAAAACAACACATTTTCACACATGGTAGTTTTAAACGGATCTTAACTTTATGGTGTGACATAGGCTGTAACAGGAGATTGACATAGTAACTAACAAGTAATAAGTACTGTGGATCCAATGTAGGTACACAGGAAATCTCTGTATACTTATACCTTTACTGACAAGTGGTATTAATAAAAGGTCATTTCATTTGTAATAATCCACTAAGGATAACACCCAGAAGCAACTATTAGATTTCTTTTACATTTACTAAGAAACATCTCCCATCTTAGTAATCCAGTGTAGGAAGTACTTAAGGTTTCAATGACAGTCTTAGGCATTCTTTATTCTTACAGGTACAATTTTGTATGGAGTAATTCAGATGTAAGTTGCTTTAAATTATCTTTATATTGCAAGTATTTTCATAGGCTATTCATTATGAAAATAAAGACAAAGTATGCATAAATTGCTCTTTTAATGAAAAATAGTTTAATGTCTCCTGCAATCAGCACATTTCCTCCCTTTTTGCTGCTTTTATGTACTAATTACTTTTCTAACACATTTAGATTTTCCTTAGTTTTCCTATTTAAATTCAAGCTTAGAAGGTGAGGGGAAACTGAGTCAAAGTTTAGCGACTGTTTTAAAATTTGCACGTTTTATCCACTGAGATATGAATTGCACAGAAATATAGATTTTATTTAAAGAGAAAGAACATTAAAATATAACCTATATGAAATCATCATTTTTTCAATGGTTTTAAACAGGCACAATAAAAAGGCAAAGACAGCATGAACATTGATTATTAGAAAATGTATCTTCACATCTTATTAGACTTAAAGGTTTTAACTAGTCTTGGGTCTTCCATCTCCTTCTCTTTTCAGAAAAATTCACAGTTTAAGACATACTTCCTTTTAAGTTATCAAGCAATTCTTTGATATGACATGGCATCATCAAATGACAAATTAATTGATTCTAAATGAATCCAATTTACCCCCCTTTTGGCTGCCAAGAGTTATAAAGACATTTCCTTTTTTCAGATATACTGGAATCTAGTACAACCTGGCATATCCATTATTTGGATAGAATATAAACTAACATAAACTAGGCAAACTATGTGTAATTAAAGTGTAAGTAGATGCATATGAATTAAACACTAAATACACAAATGAGTTTTAAGTATTTTTTGTCTTTTTGATTTTTTTTTCAGCTAGTAAGAGTGTTTAGCTTCCCCTTTAAACTTCACAGAGACTCCACAGGGGAGAAGAGTCTAGGGATCTCACAAGAGGATGAGAAGCTGCATTTACTTCTAAGTATCTGGAGAACTCAGACATGGTTCCACACTTGGAGACATAAAGCTCACTCTCAACTACTAAGCTCACCAGTCACACAGATATTCTCTTCCTCAACAACTATTGCAACTGCCACAAGCTTGGAGGCAGCTATGTTTCATTAACCTTGTTTTGGGTTATATATCATCTCTCACTTTCCACATCTCAGTGGGGGACATCTGTCACATTGCAGCTACATTCTCATTTTAAACTTTAAACAAGATTTTCTCACTTTTATCTCTCTCTGTTTCTCTCTCTTCCTCCTCTCATTCATATATATATATATATATATATATATGATATATAATATATCATATAATATATATATTATATATATATATAATATATATAATATATATAATAGCTGTGACAATTTAAACTGTTTTCAAAGTTTTGAGAGTTGGATAAGAAGCAATAGAAGTCGGTAAATGTTGATATGCAACTATATATGCTTGCACTCTATGAAGAAGTACTTCTTAAAATTTTTTCACCATGTATTAACATTCAGTTAAATCATGAGAACTAACAACTATTTTCCATGTAATACTAGATGCCCTAGATGTTCCTCTCGTTTGTGAAGCTAAATTGAGACCAAATACCATCCTTTCTGTTAATTTCTTATCTCTGGAGAAGGATGATTTATATTTAATTTTTTATTGTACACAAAATTCTGTATGGATGTCAAATCATTCCTCTCAGGTAGCAGCAATATGCTATAGAAATATATAATGCTCTGGTCTCGGGGGTGTGAAGTCAGACTCGGGTCCGGTACACACTCAATCAGAGGGAACACAGTACAAACAGTCTGCCTGCAGCCTGCTTTCCCAGAATACTGGGCTGAAAGCTTCATCTGCTCATCTTCTCCAGCCTAACTTCAAAGGTTCTTGCTAAGGCAGGTTGAGGAGTGACTGTGCCACATCAAAGCCACCATCATTTCAAGTAAAAGCTACATGCTTCCATTTTATCCGCACCATTTTCAACTCTTCGCAGCTACTTCAAGGCAACTTAAGCAAGTTCAGAAACTGTATGATCCTTCAGCTGTGCTCCTGAAAGATTATCAGTGCCACTCCTAGAGATGATGCTTGTGAACCTGCTATGGGACTAGGGACTGGTTGCCAAGAGTAGATTAAATAGGACCATTACAACCCAAGTTGTGCTGTCCTGTAATGAAACTAGTTTATAGTCAATTCATAATTGCTTTGCCCCAAACTGACTGGATCTCACAATGCAAGACCTTGGTTGTTTGCTTGGCGTCGGTGTATTTGAGGTTTTAAATTTTTGTTTGTTTATTTTCTCCTTCGTAATTAAGTTTAAAAGCCGAATTGCATGTTCATTGTGAGCTCAGTTGTCCAGGATTTATGACACTTCTAATCTTCCTTTAAGTAGTTAACCCTTCCAAGTCTGGCAGCAGCATGCAAATGTCCCTCAGCTGTGATTGTCCCCTTTCCCCTTTTAACCCTCATATCCTCCTCAATGATAGTAAACTGAGGATAAGAGGAATTGTGGGTTTCCAGGTCAAAAGTTTCAGAACCTTGGCTTGTAAGCCCTACCTTCTCCCTCGGCTCACCATAATCTTTCCCTTCTGAACTTTAAACCTTCCCAGTTGCTTTGGGGAAAACCAAGCGCAAGGAAGGT
Organism: Arvicanthis niloticus; assembly: GCF_011762505.2. NCBI lineage: Eukaryota > Metazoa > Chordata > Mammalia > Rodentia > Muridae > Arvicanthis > Arvicanthis niloticus. Next base: position 20,363,093 of record NC_047659.1, read on the forward strand.
GCCAGCCTAGATAGAGGCAGGCTCTCTAGTAGATAAGGCACCCTGATGCTGGGTCTAAGACCTTCCCAGTCAGAAAAAAATCCTCAGTGCTACTCTGCTGTCTACTCAACCCAAGTCAGCCCCACAAAAGGCGACAGAGACACACTCCAGGAGGGAGGGAGCTCTGACACCTCTTCACAGATGCACAGCAGAGGAAGTTAACCAGGAGCTAAGTTGGGAGAGTAATTGTCTATGGCGGAGATTCACGAGGCTAAAGCTCTCAGCGGGGAGCCAGCGCCAAAGGGAGTCTCAAAGAAATACGAATTCTGATCCAACATCTGCAGCGCTTGGGATGCCCGGGCAGAAGCCACAGCCAAGTCCAAATGTTCCCGGGAGAAAGGGGACAGACAGAATCAGGACCTAAAAATGACCAAGGGTAAAATGTGGGGGTGCGGAACAGTCTGGCCTCTAGTTCAGAAACCCTCCAATAAGCCCTCTCCCCCCAGGAGGCTAGCGCACAGTGGCCAGCGGGTCCCGGGAGCGGGGCTGCCAAGGACTTAAGTTTCACACTCAGTTTTCTGCCAGCGACACCCCGCAAGAAAGCCGGGGGAAGAAACAGGGAGGAAGTGGGGGATCGTGGCCCTTACCTTGGTTGGCTCCCACAGTCAGCACCTCTGCGTTAGGCAATAATCCCGAGAGAGTAAGGATGGCAAGGAGCAACTGGGACATGATGCTCTTCCCGGTGAGCCTGTGCTGCAGACTGTTCGGCGGCACCCTCGGCCGGGCCGCGGTGGCTGGCAGCCTGGAACAGAGCCGCGTCATTTACAAATGTCACTGGAAATCCCTGGTCGGTGGGTCCAGTCAGTCCGCCTTGCTCTGCCAGGAGCAGGATGTGGAAGGTGAGCGAAAGCGCGCCTGCGGAGAGCGTGCGAGCGCCAGCCAGGCGCTGTGTGTCTGGAGTTTTCGATGCAGGGTACGTCTGATCTTACATCACGCAAGAGGGGCAGAGAGATGCCCGCCGATGGGAATTCACTATTAATCACCGAGTCCTCCGCACTCCCCTCCGTTGCTCACAGAAATCACATCTATTACTAGTGAGAGGCGGTTAACATGATAGGGAAAAAGCAGCAAATAAGATAGCCGCAAATCACTGTGCTTTCTGCCTCTTTGAAGGGAAAGAAAGTAACTCTGCGCTGGTTCTGTAGGGATCTGGGTCCTTACAGAAGAGGAGACTGCAGTGGGCCAAGCCAGCAAGGTGCCAGAAAGAATCAACAGTAAGCTGAAAAGTCTCTACTCTTGCAAGGAGCAAAGGGCTTCTCAAGCAAAGCAGATCTGATGTCTTGGTTTGTAAGGAAGCGTCCTTTCTGGGAGCCAAGGCAAGCCAGGACGTTTTCTCTCTCAGGAAAATGGTTTCCTCACCTTGACATCTCACAGAGCTTTTCCCAACTGCACTGGTAACTTTTATGCTGAGTGGCACTTGGGGACAGAGATGCAAAATTAGTGACTCAGCAGAAACAAAACAAAATTCTCGAAGTCACTAACCACTACAGAGAGAGAGAGAGAGAGAGAGAGAGAGAGAGAGAGAGAGAGAGAGAGAGAGAGAGAGAGAAGCACAAACAGCACGTCATATTAAATAAAGCAGGGTTTGGAAAATGGGTTTTGCCTGAATTGTCTGTTTGAATGGATATCCGAACCATTTTAAGGTTTTGAGGTGGTTTTGTGTGGTTTTTATTTCCTATCCTGCACTGACAGTCTGAGGACTTTCTGAAGCAATGAGGTGTATCAAAATGAATCTATGGAATATGTAAGCACTGTGCGTATGTATGAGTACACATACACAGTTTACCTTGATTTAAAGACCATTTAAGGTTCACAATAGTAATCCTGGTGCTTAGAGTTGAATCTACTCTTCAGAAACGACTGTTGGGCTAAAACTTCACCATCTTAATAGTTGAAGGCTGACTTTCTTCATGGTATTATCACTAATTTTTCTCTATGAAAATATCTTACATTTTAATATTTCAAAAGATGCCAGGCATGGTGGCCCACAGCTTTAATCTCAGCAGTTGGGTTGCAGAGGCAGGTGGATGTCTGAGTTCTATACCTAGGAGCTCTGGGACAGTCAGGGATACATAGAGAAACTGTGTTTCAGAAAAATAAATAAATAGAGAACTGCAAGAAAAGAACAAAAAAAAAAGCAGGCCAAAGGATACTTAGAGAAGGAGGAATGAGGAACAGTATTTTACAGATTATATGCATTGCTAGGCTTAAAACTTGCACATGAATAGGAGAAATATGTCCAAAGAATAACCATAATAGTCTTGAGAGCCATTTGTGGCAGTCCAGAATAGAAGCCATTAAGATTAGACCAAACCAAAGTATTCAAAGGATAATTGTGAAGGACAATGCCAGGCATCTGGAACGTGGGTCTTTTTATACTTGCTCTCATCATATGTGTGCCTTTAATGGTATGTTTTTCATATTGAAAAGTTTTATTTTTTACTTGGCTTTGTGAATTTATTCAGGACCCACCCCATATAGCACTTGTAAGTATATTTATGATTTTTTGGGGGGGGGTTGTTTTTTTTTTTTTTTTTTTAATCTCGGAGTTACACATAATATAAGTTTCCAGTTTCATATTATGGTTCAACAAACAGGAAAAATTTTCCCCCTTTAATTTCACATAAAACTACACAAACATAGGAATAAATGATGAAGTTCAAATGAATGGTAATTGGGAATGCAAAGCAGTGTTTCTCAAGGGTCAACAAGACGTCTGCAGTCTACAGCATACGCGAGCATTGGGAAAAACTCAATAGATATCTTTTTTTATAGAATCCAATCAGACAACTATCATATAAACTACAAGGAAATTTCCACTCCAGCCCCATGTCTCTGGAAAAAAAAAAAAAAAAAGGAAAGTGCCCATGAGCCATAATGAAGCCAAAATGTTCTTAGTTTTTTTTTTACAGTGTCCTTTGCAGCATGAACCCATTTGGGAGACTTGAAAAGGAAAATTTTGGAAAGGCGATCAGCACAATGGAAGCCCAGGAGATGTTCTGTCTTGAGCATGCTCTAACCACTCTGTGCAGGCAGTACTCCAGGACAGTGAGCCTGGGAATGTAGCAGAGAGAAAGCAATAGGCTCTGTCTCAGATCTATTGACCTACACTTTTTTCTTCCTTGAATGAAGAAATTGAATTTGTGCTGCCCAAACATAGAGTAGCAAAGCAAGAGAAAAAAAAATTTAAGGCAGTAAAAACTCAAACCATCGATTGTGAGTAGCAGGTCGCTGAAATGAATGCTACAAACCCCACACAGTATATGCAGAAGTTTAGGTGTCAGGGAGAATGTGCTTGCTGGGGAAGATCAGTTCAGTGGCTCTGATTTCCACTGTGATTGTGCCTCTACTAAATATTTTCTGTAAAAGACAAGCGAAGATATTTTAGTGTAAGATAGAAAGTAAATATGATTCCCACAGGCAGGCATGAGTGTAAGAGAAACTCCTTCAGCTGTTGGCAGTAGAGTATGTACATTGTAGAGACCCCTGCTAAGTCATTAGATGTCTGCAATGAAATGCTTGTCTGTAGTGGATGCTTTAGAAAGAGAATGCAGACTCACATCCCAGTTAATATATAGGAGCAGTTTGTTCAGAATGCATAATAAGCAGACTAAATAGAGAACAATAAGATTACATTGCATCAAAAAGTGACACAAAGCCACCTTTAAGTGGTAAGAAATTGCCTACCTCACATCAGATCATTTGCATGAAGCAGTTCTTCCAAACATATATTGAAAACAACCAATTTATCAAAAGAGATGGTTACTTTGAGCTCTTCTGTGGTTTACCATGTCTAGAATAAATTTGGGCTTAAATTAAATATTAAATAATGTATCCCTGGGTGTTAATAGTCCATCTAATTTTGTTGAGAAACATAATTTTCTATAAGTACTTTTATTTCTCTATAACACACGTTCTCGTGGAATAGAAAATAAATGTTATTTTGTTGGCGAAAAAATAGCTTATTACTATTTTTATTCTTATGACCCATTATAATCAAATTTAACACCTTTATCTGACAAGTCAAATACATTTGTATCAAACTATAGAGTATAATGCAATTTCCCAATTAGACAAATTAAAATGTAACCTGTCACTCCACTTTCATGGTTGTTGACAATAGCAACTATTGACTATCAGTCAGTGGTAATCTTATGCTTTCTCTTAGAGACATCTTGCCTGCATGTGATGAAACGCCATGGTTCTGCTATTTACCATCAGAGCTTTTGGGGATTTTTACCCTCTGCGTTATCACTTTATGAACTACTTACCTCGGTTGTGTAAACAGTACTCTGAGGCTGACATCCTCTCACTAGAGGGTATAAGAAGGAGAGTTACCACACATGTTAGGTTGCTAGGAATCTAGGGATTTACATAGTCCTGCCCTGAGGTACTGAGATTTTCTCTCTCTCTCTCTCTCTCTCTCTCTCTCTCTCTCTCTCTCTCTCCCTTTTCAGAAAGAGAAGTTGACAAGTTGGCAAGGAGGAACACAGGATGAGGGGAAGGAGGAGGGGAAGGAGGATGATGATGATGAGAATGAGAATAAGAATAAGAAAGAGGAGTGGATGAGCAGGATGAGGAGGAGTGGGGAGGGATTTAAGAAACATCCATTATCACATTATCTTTTTTTTTAAATTAAAAAAAAAATCCTCTGGGCAATACCTTAAGTTAAAAGTTGAGATCTCTGATAGTTTATAAATTAAGGTAATTTTATACTTAGTGTATTTGAAAGGGTTTTTTTTTTCTTTTGTAGAACTATTTTTCACCTGGGATTTGGGAATTTGATTGAGATAAATAATATTTTGATGTGTCTTAATTACTCCCATTTTCCAAGTATTCAGACTTGTGCCTTGAAAATAAAAATGTGAGCAAAATTTCTCCAATATTGTCTTCTTGTTATGCCTCTGTTTTTCTTTACTGACATTTTTCTAAATATCGTAAAATGATACACTATGGGCTAAAGACTTACTGAATGGCAACCAAAGCTTTAGAAAGACAATTAAGCTTTTATGATACATTTGATTGTTTTAAATTTTTCTTGTCTCTTGATATTTAAACTTCTAAGGTCAGGAAATGAAGTTGGAAATATTAAAAATACAGCATAGTTCTCATCATTTATTACACTTCATAATAATAGAGCTTTCAGATACAAGTTCTATTCTTCATTTTTGATATGTAGTCAGAAGGTAGAGTGCATAATACTGCAATTCATGTGTAGGTCATACAGAAATGTGAAGGTTTGCCATATCTTCCCATTCACTCCTGAGGTAGCTGCCCGAGGGTTCAGGTCAGGCATTCATGGAAAGACTGTTCCCTGGGTACATTTAGACACTGACTGAGATGCTTGTGGCACTGCTAAGACTCCTTTCTCTCCCCTATGCTAGAACTAAACTTACTGAATCCTGGTAAGGAAATTCTGTTAGTCATTGGGAGCAGGATGCACTTTGAATATGACCCTGTACATGGTTCTGACCAGGAGTATTCACATCTGTTCTTTTGGTCATCATCTTTCTGCTCCTTAATTTTAATTAAAATCTTTAAGTTGCTGGAAGTGGAAGTAACATTCAAATCATCTCTTGCAATTCACCACATTCATCTGATGGAAACTTTAGAGACAGGGTCAGTGAGCATTCTGAGATCACATACCTTATTAATGGCAAAATTTACCCTTGAATACTATTCCTAACTACTAGATCACATAATCAATTTTTGCTCATAAGCCCTTAGAGTTTTCTCCCTTGGTATGATGGTAGCTTAGAGAGTTTGAATTTATTCACTCATTAGAGATATGAATATGCTGGATACTCATTCAGTATATATAATGATAATGATTATATATGAGGTCCTTGAATGAAATAAATACATAACCCAAATCAAGTATCATTTATGAGATAAATAGCTCACTTTTCAGAATTCTGCAAGAGCCATGCTTTCACATATCCACTACAGACCTGACCAAAACACAGGGTAGAGAGTCATTATAAAGGAAAAACTCATAAAATCACTACCATATAATTTCTGGGAACTGTGTTGACAGACATTGAGTAAGATGGGACTCTGATTGCTATTGTGTTCAGTTGCAGACATCAGACAATACGTGTACAGGCCTGTCATGGTGACACAAGTTTTGTCATCAAGCATATGCCACTTAAAATCTACAACCAAGTTTCTGTCTCCAAGTCAAGCGGAATTCATAACGTATCCACAGTTTCTTTATGCTAATATCACAGATTCATCAGTACGTGTGGACCATTTTCTGTCAGGGAGTCTTACAGTACCACATGACAATTGAGGGAAATCATTTTTGTTCATCTTTTATCCACCTATTTTTAGAATAGTTTGTTTTATTTGTGACATATTTGCAAGCATTTCAATACATCAATCACTTTATATGTAAAAATGTAAAATGCGGACTAAGCCGTATATTCATTGTTTCCTTTTGGGTAGCCTTTTAGATGTTTATAATTCCCAAACAAATGCTTTTTACAAACCATTCTTTGTGGATTTCTCCTGTAACATGCACCTAGAGATAGCATGCTGCTGATTAATGGGTTTTCAGTGTTTCGACTGCACCTGTTAATCTTTTCTGTATCTGCTGTTCTCTGGTCCGTCTGTCATGAAACACATCTTTGCAACTGAGATAAACAGGACAACACGGTGACAAAGACCTTGGTCAGGCCCGAGCATCAGAACAGGCACAGAGAAAAAGATCATCCACTTTAATAGCAGGTGTTGATATTGCCATTTAGAGTGCAACTTGGTGCCGTGTTTTAAGCTAGTTTCAGTACGGTTTTCTATTTCTCCTTTCAAATGGAGTTGCTTCATTGCATATAGATTTCTGAGTGGAGTAATTTTAGATGTTTCCATCAGCTGTATCCCTTCTATAGCAAATGGTAAAGCAAGAGACAATAAATAGAAGGACAAATAAAAAAATGATATAAAGAAAATAAACAACAACAACTAAAGTCATCAGATATGTCTTTGAATCATACCTGGATTAATTAAACAGGAAGCATGTCTTGGGAGGCTGTGACATCTCCATTTGGCCACAGTGCTTGTCAGGAGTGAGTACTAAATAAGTAGGTGTTAAATGGGATTTATTTCAGTTGCCTTTTAACAGTTTCATTTGAAGAAAAACTTGCAACGTTTTCTCCCAAAACATGGCTTTTTCAAGTAAAAGAAAATCTATTCTCTCACAGAGAAGATGTCTCTTGCCCTCTAAAAGTGTTTTTCTGCTATGAAAATTATACTTTTTAATCACCATAAAAACTTAAATGCAAAGGAGCTTTTTAGCCCAGAACAGAATGCCCTAATTTTATGTCAAGCCTTTCTTTGTAGGAAGAAAAATAGTGACATTTGGACCTAGATATATTTATCAAGATTTGTGAAAATGTGTGATTTTATGCTGGAATCCTGGCAAAGTTAAATTACAGTTGAAAGACCATTAAATGCTTTTATGACTTTCCATTGCTACAGTCTGCATTGTAAATACACTTGGCCAGGGATATCATTCATAGCATTCTGCAAATTCCACTACAGAAGCACCAAAAACTAGACTTAGAATAATGTATTCAGATATAGAAAGAAGCAAAGACAGAACGCATGTGAAGATGCCTGTCTGAGAAGAAGCAACAAGTCCATACTGGGCTCCTCAGGGATCCTCTTCCCTTCTAAGAGCATCCACATACTGGCAAAGCAGTATCAATCTATGTTTTTAGGTTTATATCAAAATCACACAATTTTCCCTTTCGTTATTTTTGAAAGAAGGTGAATGATGAATAGGAGCTTGAGAAGTGCCAAAATGACTTTATCTGAAATCTGCATTATAACATCAACGTCATCGTCATTGTCGACGTCATCATCATCGTCATCCTCCTCCTCATCGTCGTCGTCATTATCATCATCATCATCATCATCATCATCATCATCGTCGTCGTCGTCGTCGTCATAGTGTATACCTCTAAAACCAAACGTAGACGATCGATGCAATTGACAAAGGATTACATTATTTTTCATTTTGATCACTTGATCCCATTGATCGATTATTTTCCCCAGAGAAACATCAAACCTCAGAAGAAACAACATTAAAAAGGTAACATGTTCTGTTGTTCACACAGAAAAAAATGAGCTAAAGTGTATCTCATCTCCAGACATGAATTCAGCTAGGAATTTTCTAGGAACATCCATGTTTTGAGCAGTCTACCACGTAGCCTTAGGGATGCTGTGACAGCAAATGACTGATTGTCTCTCAGAGGCCAATCTCATTGTCTTCTCCCTCCACGCAGCATATAACAGTGTGATACCAAAACAAATCTAGAGTGATCTTCCCAATAAATATAACTTCCTAATAAATTAAAAAAAAAAAAACATTCTGGGAAGAATATTCTAGAAACCTCCCGTTAGCCTTGTAAACTACATTCCTGCAGAGAAAACTTAGTTAAACTTATTTGTCTTTTTTAAAGTTTTACAGATGTGAAGTAACTAGGATGCTCAGATATTTCTCAAACTGCTGTTAACTATTGCCAAGCTCTGTCCCAGTTTTGAGTGTAAGCCGTATGCAGGTATCTAGAGTCTCAGCTGTGACTTACTCAAACAGGCTGTTGAAGAATCTGATAGCTGCAATTAAAGATCTCGAGTCAGTCGCTGCCAAATGCTGCAGCAAGTGATTTTATTATTCATAACTGCAACGGGAGAGCAGGTAAGTGAGGTGCGGAGTCGGGAGCTCGGGTACCAATTTTCAGATCAAAAACACAAATTAAGTTCCCTTAGGTGGCAGCGGTAGAAATCAAGCACACATGTCCTGCGTGATGAGCCCTGTGAAATGCTTCAATGGAAAACTCTCAGTGGGATGTTCAATAGGAGATTAGCATGTAATATGCTTAATAGGATTTATAAAGTTAGCCTGGGGCATGTGCAGGTCTGATTTTAAACTGTCAGGGAAAAAGGACATACCAGAATAAAATAGCAGCCTCTTTTAAGTTACAGGTTCAAAGCCTAAATAAGCTTTTGCTTCACCTCTTAAGAAACAGTTTTATTTCTTTGGGTGCTATCTCACATTTTCATTAGATGTTTATGATGCTGTAAACAGACAGACACATAGTTCATCCACAGAAACATCTGGCTCACCCCTGCAGAGGGATGCAATCTCATCCCTACAGCTCCTAACTTCTCTGCCTCAAAAACAAAAGAACCAGCACTTGTTACAACTTCTCTGTAGGAGTGACAAACTGACAGATTGTTAAGATATTATTCAAAAATAATTTCAGTCATTTCTTTTATTATGCTGTGAAGCCTGGGGTGAGGAGGGTGGCGAGACTCCAGCTTGTCTTCAACTTTATCTAGAGGAAACTGACAACTATCTGAAGCACCGAACTTCAGATAGAGAATGCAGACCATCTCTGCTATCTATAGCCTTCTAACTGTGTACCTTTAGGATTCTAAAACACAGGCGAGCACTTAATCATATTCTTAACATCCTATTGTCTTTCATTTCAGAATAAAAATGTGGAAAACGAGTATTTTTTAATTTGTTTTGCTCAGTTTTGTTTTCTCTACAAAAAGTAATACGAAAATGTGCCCAGGCTCTTCCTGTATCCTTCTAAACATAATCGGACTCTGGAAAACGCGGATGCTTTGGTTTATAGTACTTGACTGCCCCCTATCGGACAATTTAATATTTTTATTCTTATGTTACAAAACAAGTTTTAAAAATATAATTTGAGTTTTGACAGAAATAAAATTAAGTGGAAAAATGCATCATGAAGACGATCATTCTGTCTGTATTTTGTCCCTTATACAGGTATACCTATAAAATACCAGAGTGAACTACTTAGTTATTTCTTTGCTTTTATAAAATGTCCACCAAGTTTGACTTGCATACTTTCGGGACCAACTATTTTTTCATAGCTATGAATTAAGATTTCGTGTTATAATCTTTCTTGTCCTTACAATTATGTTGAGTAACTAAGTGACTCTAAATTTAAAACATGAAAATTGAACATATTTGAGGTTTTTCAAATTCCCAATAAGCAGCTAATAATGTTAACTACACAGAGAGTGGATGCATAGAGCTATAAGTTGCTGCTATGAGGATGTAGTCAGGATATTTGGGGAGTTTTCTAAGTTTTTCCTTTATTTAAAAATGTTTTAATTGCATTAGAATTACATCCTTCTTGTTCTCCCTCCAGCTACTTTAATGACACCTACAAACTGATTTCCTCTTTTTTTCTAATTATGCTCATTATACACATGCACATGTATATATGTACTTGTATATGTGTATACAAATATACAAATGCAAATGCATATACATGTACATCATATACATACACATACATATACATGAATAAGCCTGCTAAGTTCATTTTTGCTAGTGATATGTATGAGTTTTCAGGCCTGACCACTCTTCATGGGACAGTCAATAATGGGCTCATCCTTGAAGAGGCTAATTCGCCTTGAACCAGCAGTCACTATTTGTCATACCACCCCAAATTTACGTAATCTCTTTTGAGAGTCCTTTATTTGTAGTAAAGCCTGGAGTTGAAAAGGCAAGCATAAATGATAGATAACTCATATATTTAATCATAGCCACCTATGTCATATGCAATTTGTGTTTATCTGGCAAAAGTATATTAAACTACATGAGAGGACGGAGACTATGTTTATTCAAAGTGACCCACTTAGGAAGTGGGTTGTAATTAGGTCTTTTTTTTTTTTTAAAGTAGATTATTAAATTCATCTCCTATTCAATGTATTTTAATTAAAAAAAAAAAAAAACAAACTCCTCACTGTTTCTGTCCTTGGTGTGGAGGGAAATACACATTTACACACATAACCTCAGGCTGTGAGCTTTTTAGCTTTGGATTAGTTTTCTTTGTGATATAGTAGTTGGCAGTGCAAAGCACGCCTCAATTTCCGTTCTTGCCTCTCTTCTTTCAGCTCTCATTTGCTTATTTGAAAGACGTAGTGCTTGGCTAGTGCTTGCCGTTAGGATTACTCACACTGTGGAAAGTCATGGCCCTGTTGCAAAGGCTTTAAATCTAATGAGAAAATGGGTCTGAAGAGACTATTAAGAGGTGTCCTGCTAAGTGGTGTAAGTAAAGGTATATATAAGACACTGCAGCAGCTTGAAAGCATCCACTTTAGCCACTGTGGAGCAAAACCCATTAGTCAAGTATGGGATACTCCACGTGACTTTGAATCTTTTGCAAGCTGCTGTCATTACAGTGGAGGGACCAGGACTCCAAGCACAAATTGCCAGATAATAGTAGAAACTGTGATTCCATAAAACCCTGAAATCAAAGTTATCTCCTGGGGTAGCAAATTTTAGCATACCACACAATTTTGCCTCATATGATGACAATGAAAACACATTATTTAAGTATTTCAAAAAGAGACAAAAATACAAATATATCCAAAATGTAGTTAAATCACTTTTAAAAAAAACTATTGCATACACATTTTTTTTAGAATGTTTTTGGGTCTCATCTTTTAGTTATTCATTCTTCATGAAGGAGGAAGACTAAATTTCCTGGCCTGTGAAAGTGAGACATTTTTTAGTAGAGAGTAATTTAGAGAATTTTAGATCATTGGATGAACTGATCTAGTTACTATCACCAAATTCTGGTTATTCACAAATTCTGAATCCATACCTAGATTTTTCTAAGATAACTTTAAATTTTCAAGCAATAGCATTCACCCTGGTAGGAAAAAAATATTTTAATGACAAGCTTCCCGTGTAGTAATTATTGTATCATGCTCAACTCTTCTGTCACCCAGCTCTCCCAGGATGTGTGCTCACACATGGGGATTTCCCAAGTCATTTGCAACATTTGCAATGACTGATTTAGTGATTAAGGAATACCACAGCTCTAAGTAGCTGCACAGTCTACCAAGCCATGTTCTAAAGATCTCCCTGCCACTAACACAGAGGCAAATTGATCTCACAGAACGGTTAAGATGCAGGCAGGCTTTAAAAGGAGTGAGTAACAAATGCAACCAAAAGAATTTTAAAACTAGATATACAAAGTGAGCAACCATGGTAAATTAGAATAGGAGAGCAGTTCGTCGTGTTGTGACAAGAATCACCAGAATCGGGATTTTAATTAAGCCATATGTGGGGTGTGTGTATGTGTGTATTTATTTATAAAATACAAAATAATTATGAAAACCATACTCAAGAAATGAAGGGAGATGAGTCATTTAGAAAAACCTTGAGCAGTGTCTTGCAGAGCACATGTAGAATCCTGCTAGGGAAGTTGGAAAAAACTTACCCCAAGGATTCATTGATTCCTATCTTACTAACTGTGTAAGCTCCCAATTGAGTGGAAGACACCCTAAACACACACACACACACACACACACACACACAGAGAGAGAGAGAGAGAGAGAGAGAGAGAGAGAGAAACTTAAAAAACAATACTTTAAAAAATTATGTCTTTTCTTACTAGAGGTAAAAAAAAAAAAATCACTGTCTAGGAATTGACCATATAGCAACAGACTGGTACTAAACATTTCTTATCTCAACCTATTAAGTACTGAGTGTGAGCTACTACAGCCAATGTGTATCTGAAATGATTAATCAAAGATAACACGTAATTTTAGGAAAGAGGGCATTAGAAAAGGATGTATCTAATAGATGATGCAATCTTATTTTTATTATGAAAAAGATAACGTATTCATAAAAATTTAAATCATTCAAAACTAAAACCAACAAAAGATGACATTTACTGTAAGATGAAGAACAATGAGAGCATCTGGTTTCCACGTGTGCTCTTAACGCTAACATTCTCCGGGTTTTCCTGCTTCGCGTTTGGCTTAGGGTGTTTTTCTCTTTTTTTATAGAGCCAACTCTTGGCTCTATGGACGCTCTTTATCATTGTTCAGCTTCCATCTTCATTTATTTCTATTGGGGTCTTTATTGCGTCTTTTCTTCTTCTAATTTATGCTTTTGCTAAGTGTTTTCAACTTCGTATCGCCATTGCCCTAGAATATTTTACGAATAGTGCACAATTGTAAGCAAAGGGTTTGCGGCTGCCTTGGTGTTTTCATGCCTCTTTTGATAACACATAGAACATTTTTTCTAACAATGACAATGGAACATAGTGAGAAAGGCTCTCTGTAGATGTCGGCTCATCGTCTTGATTTTCAATGACTTGTGTGTGTCTTATCTTCAGCAATGGACCATTGTCAGTTTGTCAAGAACAACTGATAGTCTTGGCAACAGTCTGATTTTTTTTTTTTTTTTTTTTTTTTTTTTTTGGATTTCTTTACAATAACAGCTAAATTAGATGTAACACATACCTTGTCTTGGAAGCTTTGCTTGTTGACAAAGGATAGATAGTTGGGTCTGTCTCCCCATTATTGGGTGATTGTGTTTACATAACTTTTACATAGCCTTTACATAACCCTACATAACATTTTTATTTTTGTATATTTCAGGAGGTTTCTGCTGTGTTAGGTTTCTATAGTACCCTTCAAATGTCCCTTAATTTGAGCTGTAATCCCCAAATTCCATTTCGTTATCCCCTCTCCCTTTCACATTTTCACTTTATCCTCCTGTCTTAGATCCCTCTTGTTCCATCAAAAATATGTATTTTGTTTTTCTTATCTAATGAGATCTATGTGTTCCCTTTAGCCCCTCACTCTATATCGATTCTCTATGCCTATAGGGATTGTAGCTTGGTAATCATTGACTTAAAAGATAATACCCTCATATAAGTGAATACACATTATATTGTGTTTCTAGGTCTGGTATACCTCTATCATGATATTTTCTAGTTCTATTCATTTTCCAGAAAATTTCAGGATGCCATTTTTAACATCTTATTAATAGTATATTATGTAAATGACATATTTTCTTTCCTATTCTTTAACTAGATTATTTCCAAATTCTGGCTTTGTTTTTGTTTTTGTTTTTTGAGACCCAGTTTCTCTGTGTAGCCCTGGCTGTCCTGGAACGCACTCTGTAGACCAGATTGGTCTTGAACTCAGAAATCAGCCTCTTTCTGCCTCCCAAGTGTGTTGGGGGCCGACTTTTAGCAGAAAGCGGCTATCAGCTTTGCAGCCATCTTGAGCCATATACCCTGACATGAGACTTGAATTACAATAGCCTACAACAGCTGAGAACACTCCGATAATCTTGGTTTAGATACCTTGAGATTAAAGGTGTGTGAGATTAAAGGTGTGTGACTTAGAAGTATAGAGATCAGAGTTAGAGACAAGACCTAAGGGCATGATTAAAGGTGTAACTTAGAGGCGTGGCTTAGAATCAGACTATAGAAGACAGAACCAGACATCAGATGAGAGAGAGAGATTCATACACATCAGACATTAGGTAGAATCTGCCCTCACCCTGGCTCTTGCTGAAACCCGACCTGCAGACCGGAGCAGCAGCTTGGGTCGGGATACAGTGGCCGCCCAAATGTGGGTCGGCCCGGGCCTCAACATTTTGCCTGGGCTGCAACATTTATTTTGGCCACCCCAACTTGGGGCTAGTGCGGTCCCCAACATTATTTTGGCGCCCAAACAGGGACTCGAGCTTGGGCCTCAACACAAGTGATGGGATAAAAGGAGTGTGCCACCACTGCCCGACATTTCTGGCTATTATTAATAGAGTAGTTGAGCAAGTGTCTCTGTAGTAGGACAAAGTATCCTTTGCGTATATGCCCAAGACTGATACAGCTGGATATTGAGATAGATAGATTCCAGTCTTTCTGAGAAATGTCCTCACTGACTTCCGTAGTGGCTGTAGAAATTCGTACTTCCACTAGTATCACATGAATGTTCATCTTATTCTGCATTCTCACCAGCATGAGCTGTCCTTTATTCTATTGATCTTAGGCACTCTGACAGATATAAGATGGAATCTTAAAGTAGTTTGATTTATATTACCCTGATGGCTACAGATGTTGAACATTTCCTTAAGTGTTACTCAGATATTTGAGTTTTAAATTGTGTTGTTAAGTTGGGTTGTTTACTTGATATCTAATTTCTTGAGTTCTTTATGTAGTTGGATGTATAGTTGATAAAAATCTTTTCACATACTTTTGTCTGCTGAATTATCCAAATGAAATGACTCTTTACTGTGCAGAAACATCTCAGGTTCATGGGGTCCCATTTATTAATTGTTGATTTAAGTACCCACTCTATTAGTGTTCTGTTCACAAAGTCCTTTATGTCTTCCTTATTTGATTCTATATTTTGTGTGTGTGTGTGTGTGTGTGTGTGTGTGGTTTTGTCCACTATTTTCACTCCTACAATCCTTCTTCACTGTCTTCCTCAGGATTCCCTGAGCTTCATCTAATGTTTAGCTATGAGTCTCTGCATCTGCTTCTATTGGCCATTAGAGATTCTGCTGTTGTGAATTTTCTGTTTAGTTCTATACCCCATATTTTGATTGGGAGATTAGCTTCTTGTGTTCTTCATATATTTTGGATATTAGCCCTCTATCAGATGTGGGTTTAGTGAAGATATTATTCTAATCTGTAGGTTGCCAATTTGTCCTACTGATGATGTCCTTTGCCTTATAGAAGCTTTTCAGTTTCATGAGGTCCCATTTATCAATTCTTGATCATAGAGCCTAAGCCATTGGTGTTCTGTTTAGAAAAATTGTTCCCCATGCCCATGATTTTGAGGCTCTTTCCCATTTTCTATTTTATTAGGTTGAGTAGATTTGACTTCAAGTCACTCTTTTTGGAGCTCCCATATACCCTTTATCTCAAAACCCTTTCCAAGCCAAAGCTGCTTCTTGGTATAAGAAAACAAAAACCATCGTATTGAAACTGGACAAGCCAAGCCAAGAGAAAAATAAGACACCCTAATAAAGGCACAAGAACCGGAGACCCATTCACTTGCACATTCAGGAGTATCATAAAAATACTAAGCTCAAAGCTATAGTATATACAGAGGATGTGATATAGACCCATGCAGGCCCTGTGCATGATGCTTCTGTCTCTGTGAGTTCATATCAGCTTAGCTTTTCTAGGTCATCTGAATTATCTGTCTTCCACATTCCTGCCTCCTCTTCCTTTCGGTTCCTTGAGCTCTGAGGGGAGGGATTTAATAGAGACTTCTCATCTAGAGCTGTGTGTTCCAAGATCTCAGCATCAAATCTGGCAGTAAGTCTCTCTATTGTTCCCATCTGCTGCAAGAGAAAGCTTCTCTAACAATGTCTGATGATCTGAGTATATCAAAATTTCACAATTCATTGGAGTCCATTATTTTTACTTTTATTTATTTATTTTTTTAAGATTTGTCATATTTAGATTTACCCTGTGTCTCTGGTCTATCTATTTTCTTGTTCTTGGTAACCCAAGCAGTGTCAGATATGGGTTCCTGGCCCATCTTAAATGGCATAGATTTTAAAAAACAAATGA
Organism: Arvicanthis niloticus; assembly: GCF_011762505.2. NCBI lineage: Eukaryota > Metazoa > Chordata > Mammalia > Rodentia > Muridae > Arvicanthis > Arvicanthis niloticus. The sequence continues at coordinate 20,379,508 of NC_047659.1, forward strand.
ACAAACAAAACAAAATGATGATAAAAAAATTTTTAAATGCCTTGTTATTAGTAAAACCCACAAAATCAGGTAGAAAAACCAAGCACAAAAGCCTGTTGAGTGCCTTGCCAAGAAATCTCAAAGCCAAGTTTAGGAGTTTTTAAACATATTAAAGCAGAAAGCAAATTGGATAATCATTAGGATCATATATGGCCATTCTCCAAAAACTGCATTAAGAGGTGGAAAGTAGTTGGTAGCAAGAATGAATTAATGTTTTTGTCTATGTCACTATTAGACAAGCATTAATAATATGCTAATGGTTGGCTAAATATGAAATGTGTGCTTTTAATTAATTATGGTGTGCAAAGACAGACAGATCTCAGGCATATCCACAAATTTATTCTTAAACTCTACAGAACCCATACATGCACACACAGAGTTTTCAGTTATGTAATTTGAAAGAGAATCACTAGATAGCTTGAGACAGAGCATATATATATATACCTTTTGCATGAAAATTGCTAGCCACTGCTTTATTTAAGTAGTTGGAAGAATGAATATATATATGTATGTATATATATATATATATATATATATATATTCATTCTTATTATACATATATATTCATTCATATATATGTATATATATATGTATATATACATATATATGTAAATATATATATATACATGTATATATACACATACATATGTGTGTATGTGTGTGTATGTGTGTATGTGTGTGTGAAATAGATGTTTATGGAAATTCCTCCTTTCTACTTCCTTCTTCGAACTTCTTTAATGTGTTTTGATACAAAGATATTATACGCATTCTTGTAAGAGCTTAAGAACTACCTCTGTGTATAAAGAAACATCAATGCTCAAAGAACACATATGAATACAATGGTTTTTTGGGGTGTGGGGCAGGGATAAAGGCTTCCAGACTCAAGTGTTTATTTAAATAATTAAAGAGTGTCCAGGAAGTAATGTTCTTTCTAACCTAACTATGTGAAAAGTTCTTGAAAGAACACAAGGAAACAGCAAAGCAAAGCAGCTAATTCATTATGGAAATTTTTAGTTGATTGAATAAAACAGTCAAAGCAACAGTTTCCTAGTAATAACCTAACAATGACCAAACAGTGACATAATACTGGCTTAATAGTGACCTAACAATGCCTTCTAGTTCGCAGTCTCAGTCCTAAAACTTACCAGAAAAACACAAGCAATGAGAGAAATGAGCCTAAGACATGGGTTTTTGTGTTACAAATTCATCAGTTGGTTTTAGACAACTTTTTAAAATTGAACGGTGTTTTACCTAGAACCTGAAGATAATGTCTATTTAACTGAATGATTGTAAAAAGAGTTGTGAGAAGATGAAGATGGGCAGATATAGCAGAGTGTTTGTCACACTTAAACTCTGCTCCAGAGATATTTATTGAACCTAAATTTACAATGCCTTAAGTCACTGTGTCATCTTAATTTTCAGAAGCGAAAAAATAATGAAAGCCCTGTGGATTCCACTTCCAAATGTAAGAGGATCATGTAGTTCTAATAAAACCAGTAAATGGATGAATCTGTAAAAAAATTAACAGTAAAAGAAACTAAGAAACGTCTGGATGAGTTGGGGTTTCAAACACAAATGTATGTTATTATTACCGATTTCTGAAACCATGATTCCAAAGTAATGTGGCCATATCCAGTAGCACAGGAAAGAAACATCTTGATGATACTAGTGTACACCTTGCTTAGAACAGTGAGTGAGGTGGGGTAATGGTAAGGGTATTGTAATAAAAAGGTGGGGGTGGCAAGTTAGTTGGGAAAGATAGGGGGATGTAGGAGCATGATAAAGTTCGGAAATTTAGGAGAAATTTAAAAATTAGGTGTAAGATGGATTTGTGTACAATTTATATAAGTAAATGAGCAAAGAGATGGGGCCTGAGAGTGTGATGGTCTGCAGCTATTATGTTATAAACTGAGAGGTAGCGGTAAAAATTAGGAAATTTTTTACCTCAGGTAATGCTAAAAAGCTGATGCATAAGTATCTTTGTAAGATGTATATCAGTCCTCCATGTGTTCTCCCAAATTCAAGTAAATGAAAAAGAATGTGGTTAGAATAGCCTGCTTTGATCTTCCCAAAGGAATAAAGCCTTCGAAGAGAACTGAGAGATGGCCTTTTCTAAGTGAAGTTCAGGGGTTTAAAGAAAATGCCCTTGATGGCTTTGAAAGAGGGCCACTTAGCTGATGGTGCTTTGTTTACAGTATTTCTTTATTGAGGGAATTTTCCTTGGCTTGAAGATTCTGTTCCCATTTGTAAAGCTTGAAGTGGGGTGACTCTGCCTTTAGGAATCCCAGTAAGCCAGAACTTTTGAAAAGAAGCTTTTCGCCACAATATTTCAAGCCTGAATATCTTCAGGTGCATTTTGCCAACATGCTGACAGCTGTGCCACCTTATTTAAAGTTATACTCAAGTGTTCCCTTGACACATTCTGTTTTGTACATTTGGCTCACAGTTTCACATATAAAAGTGGTGGGGTAAATTGCTCAATTATCATCTATCTGTCTACCTACCTACCTATCTATCCAAATATATATATATATATATATTCAGTCCAAAAGATGCCATTAATGGGAGTGTTAGGTCAATCCTTGAGAATGAGAGAGGACAAACAGCTTGGCTGTGGTTGAGGAACTCAGAGGAGGTCATGTCTCTGTTTTAGAAGCAGAAAGAAGAGAAGGCATTGAGAGACACAAATGCACACTAGACTGGAAGTCGCTCAGGAACCTAGAGCTCCTCATTTCACCAAGAAGAAATATAAGTATACAGAGTTTATAGGAACTGCCTGGCGTTGTAGTGCTAATAAGTAGAAAGACTCTCAATCCTGTGTGCCCTGTTAATACTCAAATCAAGCACTTAACTTTTATACCACCTAAGTTCCTTCCAGGCAATGGACATGAAAAGAAGAGAAAGTTATTAAGCAAAACGTCTTTTCCTGTTAAGGACTGAAGCTTTCTAGTAAGCCTGGTGTCCGAACACTTTCATTTGATAATTACTTAACATTTACAGGAGGACATCCCGCACATAAGAACCTGTGGCAGGTTGACTGACAGGATTATTACATCACTGAGACATCCTTAACTAGAACTAGATTTAAATAGAGTTTATGGCAATTATGATGTGTCAGTGGCTAATGAGGCATTCTCGATTCTACAGAAGAATCAATTCCAAAAGTCTTCTGTAACACCAGTGAGCTAAATGATCCACCCAAACTTGTTCTGCAGTGGAAAATATGACTCTAGTACACTAGCTCACTGTACCTCTAAATCTGTCACTAGCACTTTAAACTGGCTGGGACGTATTGGCCAGTATTTGTAACTAGTGCTAAATTGGTGTTTTCTGATTTGTAAGCCACAATATTAACTTTATAGTTAATAGAATGCTTCAAAAATATTGAGTATAGTAAATATAGCTTTAAGAAAGTTCATCTGAGTGACAGTATTGGGATTGTGATTGGTATATCAACTCTAATGTCATTAGAAGGTCATTGTCCTGGCACTGTAAACCACATGGATTTAGCAGAGGTTACAACTGCCCATGCTTCTGTGATTGCCATGGACTTATCCAATTTTTTGCTTTGACTTTCATGCCTGAAATTCACAAAACTAATGTTTTACTAGACTTGAGATTCAAAAATTTTTTTTCTCATTCAGTTTCTGAGTAACATTCTGACTTCATTCTTAAAATTCTTTCCCACCTAGACTTTTGCTGGTTTTCTTCATTATCTTCTTACTTCATTAACAGGCTTTTCCTACAAAGTGTATTTTTCATTGTTCACTCTTTCTTCACTGGCATTCACTGAAGTCATAGTTATGTTCTCTGACTCACTATGACTCTAACGCTATGAACTGGGATATCTTTGTGGATTTTTAATGTTGTCTGAATCTTCTTCCTCCACTTTCTTTTTACATTTTTGGAGCTGATATTCCTAAACCAATTATTTTCACCCATTATCCTGTGTCTTCTAGGCATGTTCTTTATTTCTGTGATGGCCACTGATAGAGCCTCCAAGACAGAGTTATAACCATCTTATATTCCTTCTACTTTTTTACTTTGTGTCCAGGGCTCAAATCAACATGCAGTTTGCTCATTGAGTTAGGGAAGTAATTTCCTGTGTCCTTTGCCCTCTGCAACACCGTTACCACCTATTTTAAATATTCAACACAGAGGCCCTACCCTAGAATAACACATTATACATTACTTTTAATCCTTTTCTTTATGAATTGCTCTCAAAAGTTACTGTCAAAATAATGATTCATTCTCTCAGGCAAATTTAGTTCAATAGAGACATTCAAATTCCGCTGTGAAAATTTATTTTTATGTTACCTGAAATAGCCAAATGATATTGACTCACTTTTCTCCTCTATAAACGTAAATATTAGTATTAGAATTATTGCTAAATGTATTATTTCATTTTTAAGATCAGAATGAAACTAGCAATCATGCAAAACATTTTATCAACAAGTAAAAATACTTTGGTGTGATGGTTCATATCTTCATGATTCTGGAATCTGAGACAGGATAGTTAAGAATTCCAGTTCAAGAAGAGCCTGAGCTTCAATGAGGCCTTGTCTCAAACAAATGAATAAGCAGAAAGTGAAAACTATACTTTTCAAGGGTTATAGAATAATTTACTATAAAGATAGAAATAAATTGCTTATCTCCTTGCTCCTAGTTTAGAGTGTCTTCAAAATCCTACAAGACATATACATGATGTTGTGTGTATTACTGTATCACATGCTTAAAGTTGTTTAGAAAAAAATTAACATTCTCTACCTCCCATAAAATACCAGATATTGATTATATGGTAATATGCATATAATAAACTTACTTGAATTAATCACATTAGGCTCCAAATTTCTTTTAAAACCATTAACTGTGGTCTTATTATGTACGGTTGCTTGTGCTCTCAGCAGGTTAACTGTAGCTTTTGCCCAGCAGTACTGGTAGAAGCAGATGTTAGATAAGTGTTTCAGAATAATGAGTGGAAAATGCCGGAGGCTTTCAGGGAGAAGATGGAGCGACACATGGCTCAGCCACTGGCTGTACTAAGTTAAAGGGTACCAGATCATTTGACAACAGACAGCATTCAGAATTTATGTATTTTATCTACTCTGGATAATCTACATGTAGAAATTAATCTTCTTTGCCTTTACAAACAGTGACACAAAACATACTGCAGAGAAACATCAGTCTCGCCTTCTGCCTGGGTTTTGGATGAATGTACTTCATTAAGTGCCTATGTTTCTTGATATTGAAATGGCGTTCGTCCCAGCCCATATAAACTTTATATTACACAACTTCTAGTCAAAATTGCCAGAATACTTTGCTTATTCCTATAGACTCGGGGTGGCAAATATAGCTATAGACTAGACATCACCAGTCCAAAAATAAAAGAAAAAAGAAAAAAATCTTGATAGCTTGCTAGCATGTCAAATTTCATCTTCCTCCTTACCATAGTCTCATCATCCTCATCATTACAATCACAGTTGCCATCATCATGACTGCTCTTCACACTTGGTGTAGAACTCGTTAATAGTGAGCTGGGGACCTTAGCATGTAGGCAAGGACCTTTCTTCTTTATTTTAACTTATTTTGTTCACTTTTTTCTTTAGTCCTTGAGATAAAAACCAAGTGTGTTACACACTAAGCACATGCTCTAGCACTGTCTCTGCCTTCTAATGGCCAAGATTATAAAGATCTTTACCTCTAGCTTAGACTTTGAAACTTTTAATATTGTCAGTATGAATATCTTCCTTTCACAAACCTGGGAATAATTCTAAATCATGTCAAAATCTTTCACTTGATATCAGAGTAAATGAGAGACTAGGATTTCAAAACATCTCAATTTCTTAACTTCTTGTTTCCTCTTATTTTTCTGGCAAAAATAGATACATTTTAAGGGACATTTATTTAAATAACTTAATTATGCATGCATAAAATGTAAAATTGGAAACAGAATATTAAAAAATTAAAACAAAAAATATGCTTAAATAAAATATGCCACATTAATTCAATTAAAACTTAACATTTTTGAACATTGTGATAATTACTTAGTAACACAAATACATTCTTATTCTAAATAATAAATGAAAAGTACTGATACTTATGTTTATGCATATAATCATTTAGATTGTAATATATATTTAAATAGCAGTCAAATGAACAAGCGGTGTATGACATACAGAAAATGTACTGTGACTAAGCTTCCCTTCGTGTTCTTATATATTTGAAAAGTTATCCTTAGGCCATTACAGATTATAAACATATTTAAGAAAATTTTCAAAGAAAAGTAACATTGACAAAGATGTTTTTGCTTCAATTGTTTCATGTTCTTCAAGTGGTAAAGAAAAATGATCTCAGTCTTGTTTACTGTAAGTTTTCTGTTTTTCTTCTTGAGTTTCTTTTTTTAAATGTTCTTAGCTAGAACATTTATTTATTTTTTTCTTTTTCGTTTTTTTTATTGGATATTTTATTTACACTTCAGATGGCATCCCCTTTCCCCATTCCCCTCCTCCCCTTAGAAAACCCCCTATCCCATGTATCCTTTTCCTTTTTGCATTTATACACTTTTTAAAAAGGTTAATCAAAGGCTTTATAAGTTTGGTAATGCTCAATCAGAGGTATAACCCACTACCCAACCTAGATATATCAACTATCTTTGACTGGTGGAGATACGTGAACATCTGCCTCCCTGTCTCCTCCTCTTTCTTTCTCTCATCACCTAGCTTCTCCTCTCCTTCTTTTCCTCCTCTCCTTACTGCTTCTCTTCCTCTCAGTACTCCTCCCACCTTAGCTCCTCCTACATATCACCCTGCCTGTTAAAATGAAACTTTTCTCTCAAAATACAATTAGAACATAATTATGCCAATTTGTACCAGTGAGGTACAAGATGGTCCTAATACCCAGTCCATCATTTTGTTGACTAACCAGAACCTCTGTCATCTCTCCTAACTAAAACACTTAGTTCTGAACCTGGCTTTTTCCTTGGCTTTAGAATGAATGTCAGCTGAAAACCATCCACTCAAATCTTTTCTCTCAAGGTAAATAGCCAGGATTGGCTATGAGACTATAAGTTTTCAACCCAGTCAGAAATCCAGAGTTAACTATAATTGTGGGAAGTACAAAGCATAGCTTCTAAACCTTTAGCTAAAACACTTAAAGTACCTCACTGCTGCTAAAAATGCTGCTGTCAAAGAGATGTCATAGACATCTTAGATCTCTATGATGCCCAAGTTTACATAATCAAAGGCACTTATTTCAGAAGGTGTTGCTGTTCATTATTTATAATGAGGTGACTACTGGTAGGCTGACTACGCTCCAGAGGATGGCCCCACATCCAGGGCTGTATGGGCAACAAAAATTGAGGTCAATGAATTTATTTTTAAAAATGGATCAAGAAGGAGGTAGAGGAAAGAGTTGTAACTGAGTAAGGTCAAAACACATTTCTATGAAATTATCAAAATATTAATAAGATGTTAAAATTAAAAACTAACCAATTAGTTTATTTTTATTGAATATATGTTATATATATAATAAAGAAATTTTTGGCTGATTTTAAGTCATATTTTGCTTATGCAGTTTGATTAAATTATGAGAATATATTTTTTGAGAATACCTCATTTTGTGCTGTTCAAAATTTAAATGTATAGGGCAATTTTCAAACGTTTGACAAATTTTATATTTTTGTATTCTTTTATTAAAGATAGATGTTTTCATACAGTACATTCAGATTATAATTTCTCCTCTCCCAGCTCTTCCAAGTTTCTTCCTAACCTCTCTTTCATCCAGAGACATATACTTTTTGTCTCCTCTTAATAAACATACAGACATATAAAGAAACAAAAGTTATCGATTGAAATGGGGAAGGATACCTCATATTCATCAAAGGAAAATTCCAACAAGAGAAAGTATCAACTCTGAACATAATAAAATAAAACAAACAAACAAACAAAAAAAAAAACCCAAAAAATTAGACTAGGACAAAACAAATATATAGAAGAAAGAGACCAAAGTAAAAGCATAAGAATCACACACATTCATAGAGACACACAAATTATAACAAGAATCCTGTAAAAACAAATCTATAAGCCATAGTATATATACAAAAGATGAGGAAAGCGAAAAAAAAAAAAAAAAAAAAAAAAAAAAAAAAAAAAAAAACCTGCCCTGATACAACATCATGAGACTAAGAACCTCCAATGATGCCACTGTGTTCATTTTATGTGGGTCATCTACTGCTGGGCATGGTTTCTACCCTTTTGTCCCCCTTGAGACTTCATTGAGGAAAAGGTAATTTTTTATTTGCAAGTGGTTATCAATTGGAAATGGTTTCTGAGTTAAGGACGGGGAATGTGTCCACTTTTCTGAGCTTTAAGACCCCATCCAATGTAAACCTGTACAGGTCTTTTGCATGCTACCACAGTCTCTGTGTGCTTATACGTGCATCAAATGTTCACATATTCTTTTATAGCCTCAACAATTTTAAAGTTCAAAGTTCAAAGTCTTTTCTGAGACTAATACAATCTCCCTCTCTCTTTAAGCTTATACTTATTTATTTATTTATTTATTTACACTTCAGATTTTATTCCCTCCCCTGTTCACCCCCCAACTGTTCCACACCTACACCTCCATCCCACCCACGTATCTCCATGAGGATGTCCCCCATACCCCATCCTCCCACCCCACCAGACCTCTATACTCCCTGGGGCCTCCATTCTTTCGAGGTTTAGGTACATCTTCTCTGACTGAACCCAAACACAGATGTCCTCTGCTGTATATGTGTTGGGGGCTTCATATCAGCTGGTGTATACTGTCTAGTTGGTGGTCCAGTGTTTGAGAGATCTCAGCGTCTAGTTTAATTAAGACTGCTGGTCCTCCTACAGGGTTGCCCTCCTTCCTCAGCTTTTCCCTAATTCAACCACAGGGGTCAGCAGCTTCAGTCCTAAATATGTGCATCTGACTCTTTTATCAGAGGCGATTTGATTCCCCCTCTCTGCTCTCACTCTATCCCCTTGGCCCAAAGCCCTGCACCCAGCCGGGCCGGAGATCTTCATGGAGAGTCTTCTGGCACCAGGACCCATAGTCTGAACCATGTGGCTGAAGCTGCCAAGTTCTTCTGCTTGCTAGCGCTGAAACATGGCCCCCTAATTCATATACAATCTCACCAACTTTCTGTTTTTGATGTTTTCTTTCACTGGTTAAGCTTGGCTATCTTGGAACATGCTTTGTAGATCTATGTGGCCTTGAACTCTTAGATTTCATCAGCCTTTGCCTTGGAGTGATGGGATTAAAGGTGTGCACAACTATATGTAAGCATTTCTTTAATAGCTTTTCACAAATTGGAAGCTGGGTGTGTTCATGCCCTCAGATCACCACTCCCTTTATTCCACTTATCATTTGGCTTTTCTTTAAACTATTTATCTCCTTCACCACTGATCTTGGCTCTACTACACATCCCTGTGTTCCTTTTCTCTTCAAACTATACATTTTGTAGTTTTTCTTGCTTGTTTCTTTTCAGTATAGATCTGCATAAGAGTCACCACTAATAACCACAGGTTAGAGTCAGTACTAGGCTATCCTAAAATCTCCTCTTCCAATGTATTAATCCAAAACTTCAGTTTAGACTCAGACAGATTTCTTTTCTGACCAATGGAAAAAGCACTCACATTCTTTGCCAAAATATCACAAAAGTGGTCTCTATGTCACATATTAATATTTCTCCCCTCTGATGCTAATTGAGCTGGGACTGAATAGTTCAAATTACATTCAGTACTACTGTCTTGCATGCTTCTACTACTATGGCCACTGAGCTGCACTTAAAGCATTCAACTGTTTCCTTCATCCAAAGCCCTAAACTCACATTCCACCAACAAGCAGCATGGCACAGCCTGTCACAGCAAACCCCCTTCCTGGTACTAACTTCTGTCTTAGTTAATGTTCTCTAGCTGTGAAGAGACACCATGGCCATGACAACTGTTATAAAAGAAAACATTTAATTCTAACTTGCTTATAGTTTCAAAGGTTTGACCTAATATTGTCATGATGGAATGCAGGCAGACACAGGCAGTAGGAATCAGGGAACCCGGCTAAGGTATCTGAAATTGCAAAGACAAACCCTAGTAACACACTACATCCAACAAGGCCACAGACATTGTTAAAAGGTCATAAATCTTAATCTCTCTCAAGTAACACACTTCTTAATGACCAAGCACTCAAATATTTGAGCCTATGGGGGACATTCCAAATCAAACCACTACACGGAGTGGGGTACTAATAGTGGTAGGGAAAGGTATAGATGCGATGGAATGTCACAATAATATTAATTTAATTTATCATTTTAGATATGACTATTGGCTTGATATATATATGTGTGTGTATACACAGACACACACACACACACACACACACACACACACACACACACACACACATATATATATATATATATATATATATATATATATATATATGCTGACCATATAATTGCATTCAAGTGTACATAAAATATCAAAAGTAAGAGAGGATACGGTTATGAAACAGTATTTTGTAAAGGATAGTGGGCATATCCACTGAGTCTGTACATGGTTACTTCACTGAAAGAATGAAAAGGAAACAAGCTGTAGGAAACAGGAAACCTTTAAATTTATAATATTCATATATGCAAACTGAAACAAATAGAATACATGAATATTGGTTATTATAGTGTCCATTCTTCATATGCTTTAGATTTATTGATGTATTTAATCAATATTTCAAATCATAAAACAAAACTAAATGCCTATTTTTACACAACTAGTCAAATGTCTATATTCGGCATTGTTTTCATTGTTCATATCCTAACAAGGAGAAGTCAAGTGTGACTGTCAAGGTGAGGAGGACATCAGCTCATCTCAGTAAAGCCTGGGGGACTAAATTCAGCAATTTCTCAGGCTCTCTCAGCTATAGGAAATCCTGCAGGAAGCAGATTTCTTTTCTTACAAGCAGAGCCTCTGACAAACAATTTCTAATAGGTTCTTTCTTCATAGTAAGTGCCTCTATTTTTATTATCTTAGTATAATACCTGACCTGTCTGTATATGCAAAATACAGCTGTGAAAACGGAAGGAACCTTTTAAGTGCTCATCTTCCATTTAGGATCCGTGAAGTGGAGGGCTTTAAATACAACCAGATTTCAGTGAAATGAATAATGCTCAGCTTGACTGTCCTTGAAAAACAGAATTGGTTTTTCAGCACTCCAGCTAGGTATTTGTTGAGAAACAACTCAATTAACATACATCTACAAATGAAACTAAAGCAACAAAGAGAAAAAAATTAAAATAAAATGGAACCTAGCTTTATTCCTTAACCAAGGACCTGTGGGAAATGCAGAGGCCTGTTATCAGGCAAAACAACCTCACAACTTGGAATAATTGAGTGAGTTAGTAATTGAGAGGAACCCATGGGAAAGATAGGAAGTCAGTACAGCAATTCTTCCTTTATGACACACTGAATTTTCTTTGCTCAAGAGAGAGCAGATTTGCTTTGCAAAGGAGAAGGAATAAGGCTTTGGTGTGCCAGAAAGATTTTGTGTCTGAACACAGCTGTAAATTACACCTGGATGTTTGCCTTACAATAATTTGGCAGATTATATAGCTATATACTATGAAATATCCTATTAAAATCTCGACAATATTCATAAATCTAGATACTTACACAAATAAATGCCTAAGATGTTCTTTGTGTATACTATATTTTTTTTATTTTTGTATATGTATGAATGTTTTGCCTACACATATGTCTGTGCATCACATGCTTGCCTGGTACCCACAGAGGCCAGAAGAGGGCATCTGATTTGTCAGGAGGGGAGTTGCAGATGGGTCTGAGCTGCCATGATGATGCTGGGAACTAAAACCAGGTTCTCTGGAACAGTAACTACTGAACCATCAGCTCTGGACCACTAAGCAATCTCTCTAGACCATACCTCAATTTTTAACAGCATGTGTTTGCAACAGATTGTCAGCTTATAAGGAAGAAAAACGATAAAATTAAATGATAGTGAGAGAGCCAAGTAAGGTGAATTGCTACACGCTGCTTGTAAAACCAATTTGAGAAAATGGGAATCATTTTAACAAAACTGAAATGTATATAAATTTCAATCTATCAATGAGTTCCAAGGTTTTTTGTAGTTTTGCAATATCACATTGCATGGCCACATATGTGAGTGGGAAAATTAAACTGCCCTGCATGTCATTGGATTTTAATAACCCAGTACTGAGGAGGAGAAAGAAGCGGTAGTCAGTGGAGGATTATGTATAATATCTGAGACAGATTCAGCAGCACTAAGTGCTTTGTAAGATTGTAATGGCTAATTCATTACTATTCTCCTTTTTCCACTAGATTCTTTAAGACTCTCTGAGCCAAGAATCAGTTCTATTTAACATTCATACTTAAATATGCCTACAGTATGGGTAGTATATAATAGGTCCTCAGTAAATTATGTATGAAGGGAGATAGGCATAAAGGAGCTTCAGTTCACTGTGGACTGCAGGGGTGGTACTTCTGATGAGCTATACAAACTACAAAGAAGATGGAAGAAGAGTGGTCTCCCTCTGGGAAACTGGTGTAAGTGTGGCTCCTATAAAACTAGTAATGGTCCACAGCATAGTGACAGTAGAGGTCTTTGTAGGTTCTTTTGTTTGTTTGTTTTTGAGTAGAGGAGATAAGAAAAGAGAAACCTTGGGGACTATATATAAACAATTAGCTAAGAAGAGAGTTCATGAGGATGGCCCCAAAACTATTGTAAAGGAACTTGTACATGTGTGGGAGCTGAGTGTACAGAAAGTCCAATGCAAGGATGATGTGGGTCATGTAAGTACCAAATATAATATGAGATATTGTGATGGGCTGTGTTGGGATGGATCATGTTCTTTAGTGATTAGTTCTATTTTTCCTCCAAAGTTATTGAAATATTTAAAAATATGTTGGTATACTTTATATTATGTACTTAAAATGCATTCAGGAATTTTATTGAAATAATAACTCAATAATAAAGCACTGTTGTTTTATTTTTAGCAATTTTATTTCCAGAGGAATATTTGAAGTCAGTGCCATGCTCATTCCATTATCTGGCCTCATGTATTGTAGATATTTAAATGTTGATGATTTTTCCAAATTTCTCACCAAATTTTCTGTCTCCATTGTCCGACAGCCACACTTATCTCTTCAGGTTTTAGAAATGTGTCTCAACCAACTTTTTTATTTATTTTTTCATCCTCTGATGTAGTTTTTCTAATGTGCCATAGATTAGTATAATCAATGTACTGGATATGATTTTTTCAAAACTTAAGGGATTAAGGAATAAAATATATTTAAGTAATCATAATACACCTGATTATGAGAAGTTGATCAGAATTCTCAAATATCAGGAAAGTACAAATTAAAACTATGGTAGCATTACTGCCAGAATGCCATTAAAAAAAATAAAAACTGAAGGTAAGAAGTATTGAGGCTGTGCAGGACATTATTGGGGGAATGTAGATGTTCAGCCAGCAGACGCATGCAGATAGTGAAAAAGATATACAAGCAAGGTCATTCAACCCTTAAAGTTGAATAATATCTTGTCTTTTTTGCATAAAAAGTTAAGCATAAAGGAAGGTATGCTAAATGAAAGAAGATGCACCATAGAGAGTAGAAAGACCTCAGAAAAAGAATGTAAATTAAACAAATAAAAAATAATAAACTGAATTAAAATAAATTAAATACATTGACCTAAATTGAATGTTTACTATAAGAAGCAGAGGACAGAAGGTGATTACAAGGAGTGAAATGAGGGCTTGAGAAAACAGGAAGATGAAGACGAGCAGAGTAGCAGTTTCTTTGTAAGAATAGATCTAACCATGGAATTTATAAAAAGAATTCAGGTACATATTTCACGTTTGCTAACTGAATGAATTTAAGATGACTTTCCTACATTGACAGAAAAGTAACTCATGTGGGATTGATAACTTAGTTTGCTAGTGTGCGGTAATGACTTTACAATGATTATGGATCTTTTGATTTAAATCTTCATTGTCCCCCCAAATGCTCGTGCAACAAGGCTTGGTGTACAGAGCTGCAACTATGGGGAGATTAAGGAACTCTTCAGAATTGTGGCCTAGCAGAAGGGCTTACAGCATTGAAGATATTCCATTAAAGGTGATATTTAGATCATATCTCCTCAACCCCATATTTTTACGGACTGAACTCAAGAAGATAAGCAGCTAGCTTTCTTACCTCGCACTCCAACCAACCATTCTATCTACTACAACACAGGCTCCTAACAAATGTAGGGGTGGAAGCAGAGATTGCTATGTCAAGTTGTGAGCCAAGTACAACTTTCTACAGTAGCATTTTTAAATTTCTGGCGACTTTCCAAAGTGACAGGAAGATGGCTCACACTGTGGGCATAAATATATAATCTCCCCTATAAAGAGGTCCACAAACTAATGTTTATGGTCGTTCAGGATACTTCTCCACACATACCATGCACATTTATACAAAAAGAAAAGTAACATCAACTCATCTATAAGCTCTTTGATACACAACAATGGCATACCTGCTAGATGCCCTGTTGCAGTGCTGGCACAAAGCTTGTGAGAGTAACCAATCACTATGAGATTGGATTTAAGGCTCATCATATGAAATGGAACTCATCCCAGATGCTATACAGGTAGCCAAAAACCTGAGACTAGATAAGTCATGGACTTAGGGGAAAAATACTACTTCTCTCTTAAAGAAACAAGGCATTAAAATAACTCCTATAACATTTTGCTATATTCATAGAGCAGCTCCGGTCTCAACCACCTTTAGCGAAGAAGCTTCCTCCTACAGTAGATAGAACAAATTCGGAGACCCATAGGTAGACAATGTGTAGACACTTTGGACAAAAAGAGACACTTTGGAACAGTCAGTCCTAAGTGCGAGATCTCCACAAAATCCCTTCATTCAGAGCTCAGAGAACCACAAAGAAGAGAAGAAAGATTCTATAAGAGGAGATGGAAGACCCCAAGGAAACAGGCCTTCTAAAAGCAGCATGGCTGAAGCACATATGAACACAGAGAGACTGTGGCAGCATGCTCAAGGCCTGAACAGGTCTATATCAGATGACATCCTAGTGATGAGAGGAGAAGTTGAGACAGGTCCCCGTTTACAATCCAGAAACTAACTCAAATTAATAACCACTCACAGATGAAATCAGTTTTCCATAACATAATTGCACTGGAGATGGACAAAACTCTTACAGACCATCAGTAGATGCCAAATACAAAAAAAAAAAAAAAAAAAAAAAAAAAAAAAAAAATCAACGGCATCTTTGTTAAGTCGTTGTCTTATAATATTTTCTCAGGTCTTCTCATTTTTTTCCACCTTACAGTTCCTTGGTATATACATTATGGCTTCCAGTTTTGTATTTTTCTAGAACTCATGTGTGTCTGTTTGTCTTTGCATCTACATGTGTTTCCTTTCCTTTTTTTTTTTTTTGGCTTTTTCTTTTGTTCTTTAAATGCCTATTTCTAAGGAGAGTCAGAAATAATATGGTAGATGGGGATGAAAGGGTAAGAGGGTTGGATCTCAGATGAGTTGGGGAAGAGAAATCAGAATAAAAAAAATATAGGAAAAAATGTGTTTCAGTAACAAAAAGCTCAAAGAGAATGGTTCTATGTAAAAATCACAGTGAAAAGGACAGAATTTAGTAAGCACTTAAAGCCAGGTATTCTTTCAGCTTCTTTATATGAACTACTTAGATTATTATGTCGGACCACTAGAAGCAGATACTACTTTTACATTTGTTTTCCAGATGGTGACACTGAAACACAAAGAAGTGAAATACTTACATTATGTATATGGCAAATGTTAGTCTACATTTTGAACTTGAACACTCTAGAACCAGTGTATCAGAAAACCTATTTTACTCTATGAATAAAATACAAATGTTTGTAGAACACCTCCCTATTTTATTACAAACTATTACATAGCATTCTGAATATATATTTTGGAAACAATACACTTATCAATGTTTTATTTAGAAAATACCTAGCTATATTATAAATAGTCTAAGATAATCAACATACAAATCTAAAGAGAGAGAGAAGTCAGCAAACTATAACACCCCACATATCTAGCTCATTTAGATGTAATTCTATCTTACTCTCAGATTTGGTACTGCATTGCCAAGGTCATTACACATATGTCTCACACATTCTTTTATTGAAGGGCTAGACATCCCTTCCACCCAGTAGAACAACACAATGGATCTGATTTGTAAAATAGGTTCTCTACTAATAACAGTGTCTTGATTTCTGTATAATCACACTCAGAACCTAATTATTATAGATGAAGGTCGAATAGATATGTTAATGTCACATGATCCTGGCATCAGAATGGTACTTCATACAATGAAAGCATCAACAGATTTTAAAATCTATTTTAACTCCAAAGAAACATTTTGTTTTCCCATGCTAAATTATATAATATGAATCCCCAGTAATGGAATAGGTGAGTTCCTAAAAATTATGGATATTAACATGAGATGCTGGGGACCTCAGTCTCAAAGTGCTTGACTAACACTTGTGAGAGCTTGGGTTTAATCCCCACTCCTAAGCATGAACTAAATATCATCAGACATACTATAAATAGTAGGGTTACATAGAGAACAAGGTTATTAAAACTTTTAAATTTTGTAGAATACTATAGATCCAATTATAAAATATAAACACTTGAAAATAATTTCTTTAAGATTGGGATACATAATGTAAACAACGTAATTATCAAAACCACATAATTTATTTATATAGAATTTGCTCTTGTAACTATCTAGAAAAAATTTAAACTACATGGGAAATAAATACAAAATTTAATAGAAGTCTAGTCTAGTCTAGTCTATTCACTGTAATGCACTAACAAAAAGTAGACTTTATAATTAGATTGGACACTTCAGTTATACTCTTTTATTTATTACAATAAATTTTTAGATTTATCTGTCCTGCATTTCTGAGAAATTTGAACTAGAAAAGTATCTAGAAGTCTAAATACACAAAAATTTCAGAACTTAAAATGTTTATTTTAATAGAGTTATTTGGTTGTCTGGAGTCTAATTTCTTGAGTTCTTTGTATATGTGGGATATTAGCCCCCTGTGAGATATAGGATTGGTAAAGATCTTTTCCCAATCTGTTGGTTGCCCTGTTGTCCTATTGACTTACAGAAGTTTTGCCATTTTATGAGGTCCCATTTGTCAATTCTTGATCTTAGAGCATAAGCCATTAGTGTTCTGTTCAGGAACTTTTCTCCTGTGCCCAAGTATTTGTTGATTTTCCCCACTTTCTCTTCTATTGGTTTCAGTGTATCTGGTTTCATGTGAGGGTCCTTTATCCACTTGGAGTTGAGCTTTGTACAAAGAAATAAGAATGGATTGATTTGTATTCTTCTACATGCTGACCTCCAGTTGAACCAGGACCATTTATTGAAAATGCTGTCCTTTCCCACTTTAGCTCCTTTGTCAAAGATCAAGTGACCATAGGTGTATGGGATCATTTCTGGGTCTTCAATTCTATTCCACTGATCTTCCTGCATGTCTCTATACCAATACCATGCAGTTTTCATCACTATTGCTCTGTAGTACAGCTTTAGGTCAGAGATGGTGATTCCCAAGGAATCCTCTTATTGTTGAGAATGGTTTTTCACTATCCTGGGCTTTTTGTTATTCCAAATAAATTTGAAAATTGTTCTTTTTATCTCTATGAAGAATTGAGTTCGAATTTTTATGGGGATTGCATTGAATCAGTAGATTGCTTTCAGCAAGATGACCATTTTTACTATATTAATCCTGCCAATCCAGCCAGGAGCATGGGAAATCTTTTCATCTTCTGAAATCTTCTTCAATTTCTTGCTTCAGAGACTTGAAGTTCTTGTCATAAAGATCTTTTATTTGCATGGTTAGATTCACATCAAGGTATTTTATATTATTGGTGACTTTGTGAATTTCCCTAATTTTTTTCTCAGCCTGTTTATCCTTGGAGTAGAGGAAGGCTACTGATTTGTTTGAATTAATTTTATATCCAGACACTTTGTTGAAATTGTTTACCAGGTTTAGGAGTTCTCTGTTAAAAGTTTTGGGGTCACTTAAGTATACTATCATCTTCAAATAGTAATATTCTGACTTCTTCCTTTCCTATTTGTATCCCTTTGGCTTCCTTTTGTTGTCTAATTGCTCTGGCTTGGACTTCTAGTGCTATATTGAATAGGTAGGGAGAGAGGGGGCAGCCTTGTCTAGTCCCATATTTTAATGGGGTTCAGAACTAAACAAAAAGTTCTCAACTGAGAAAACTCAAATGGCCTAGAAACACCTAACAAAATTTTCAACATCCTTAGTCATCAGGGAAATGCAAATCAAAACAACCCTGAGTTTCCACTTCACACTTGTCAGAATGGCTAAGATCAAAAACTCAGGTGATAGCAGATACTGACAAGGATGTGGAGTAAGAGGAATGCTGCTATATTGTTGATGGGAAAGTTGATACAACCACTCTGGAAATCAGTCTGATGGTTCCTCAGAAAATTGGACATAGCATTACCTAAAGATCCAGCTATAGCACTCGTGGGCATATACCCAAAAGATGCTCAGATACATAACAAGGACACATTCTCCATTATATTCATAACAGCCTTATTTACAATAGCCAGAAACTGGAAAGAACCCAGATGTCCTTCAACAGAGGAATGGATGCAGATAATAAGGTGTATTTATACAATGGAGTACTACTCAGCTATTAAAACAGTGAATTCATGAAATTCTTAGGCAAATGGATGGAACTAGAAAATATAATCCTGTATGAGGTAACCCAATCACAAAAGAACACACATGGTATGCAGTCACTGATAAGTGAATATTAGCCCAAAAGCTCACAATACCCACCATACAACTTAGAGACTTCATGAAGTTCCAAAGTGTGGGTGCTTCAGTCCTTCTTAGAAGGAGTAACAAAAACTCATGAGGAGCAAATATAAAGACAAAGTGTGGTACAGAAATTGAAGGAGGGGCCATCCAGATACTGTTCTAGGTTGGTATCCATCCCATGTGCAGTCACCAAAGGCAGACACTGATGTGGATACCAGAAAGTGCATGCTGACAGGAGCCTGACATAGCTATCTCCTTAGAGGTTCTGCCAGAGGCTGACATATACAGAGGCAGATGCTCACAGCTAACCATTGAACTGATCAAGGGGTTCCCAATGGGAGAGTGAGAGAGAAGACTGTAGAAGCTGAAGGGGTTTGCAGCCCCAACACTATCAACCTACCAGAGCTCCCAGGGTCTAAAGCACCAGCCTGGGAGTACATAGGGAGGGACCCATGGATCCAGCTGTACATGTATGGAGCATGGCCTTGTCGGGCATAGATGGAAGAGGACATCCTTGGTCCTGTGAAGGCTGCATGCCCCAGTGTGGGGGAATTTGAGGCCAGGGATGTGGGAGTGGGTGAGTGGGTATTTAGGGGCATATTCTCATAGAAACAGGAGGAAGAGAGATGAAATAGGGGGTTTCTGGGTGGGGGAAATGAGATAACATCTGAAATGTAAATAAGATATCCAATAAAATTAATTTAAAAGTATTTTAACTAGAATCAATCTGTCTTATTATATATTATATAAAAACACACAATTTGAAGTAATTCTAAAATATTTGAAAGCCCATCAAAATGGGAAAATATCTACTATAATTTTATTTGAAAAATAAAACAGTTTCAAAAGGCTTTATTTGTTGCACCAGCTATAGTCACACCCTTAGAAGAGTCATTAGTGAACATGCTTTTAAATGTGAAAAACAGCTATAGTTATACCTACAGTAATCTGTGATGCAGAGATGACACACCACGTTTTAAAGAAGGAAATACAATTATAAATACCTGCTGGTTCAGATTCAGAGCCAATATTATAAGATTCTTAAATGCAGTAAATGGGGGTAGATTACCTCTGCATCACTCAGTTGTTAAAGAGAGAAAACATTGCAAATCCAGAAACAGATCTAACAAATCTGTGCTTCACAGTAATCAGAAGTATTTTGTGAAAGCCACATATGTCACTGACTGGATAACAGTATATATGAACAGTAGGCAGTTTGTATAATGAAAGTTTTAACCAATAGCCAAAGGCATGTTTTTACATTTACAGATATACCAGGCATACATGAGTCACTATAGTTGTGTGGTACATATCACCTAAAGAGTTTAAAATGCAGATGCCCCTGACCTAACCTAGTTAAAAATGCTTTGATTTAAAAACTCTATAGTTTGACATATATAATAAAGAGTAAAACACATTATTGAAATTACACAACAAAACATTGACATCACAACAAAATATTTGAAGGCTCAAACAATAATCATTTGTAAATAATCTTGTGCCATGCACACACAAACACACACAGAGACACACAGACACATGCACACACACAAATGTGATAATAAATCAATTATTTAACTAAGGCCAAGTCAAAATGAATAGAAACTATTCATTAGCACAGATGACAATTCAGGTTTATATTACATTAATATGAAGTTTACATATTTCTGTGCTTTTAGTGTTTTCTTTCCTCTCCAAATTAGACCATTTAATTTTTATTAATGTCTTACTTAATGTTGATGTAATTATAACATATACAAATTATTGTAGACACATTCATAATATTATTTTCTCTTATCTCCCTGTAACTCTTGCAATCCCATCTCTTATTCTCAACTACTGCCTCCCTCACTGTCATGTCTTAATTTTTTTAGGCATTATGCTAGTAGTCACAGAAAAAAATGTTAATGAATAAATGCATTTAAATGGTTTCCATTTTTTCCTTCACACTATGTCATATATATTTTATGCATCATTTTTAAAATCTGAGATATATTTAAGCATTTAAAACACTCAAAAAGAGTAGTTTCAGAAATTCAAATTATTAATTAAAGAATATTTTCAGAAAAATAACATAGTAATAGTTGTGGGGTTTTGTTTCCCTTTTAATACAGTGTCTCACTGTAACCTAAGTCGGTCTTCTGCTTGCAATGGTTTTCTTGTCAGAGCATCCTGACTGTTATGGTTACATCTGTTAGGCACTAAGCAGCCTCCAATTTGGTTTATTGTTGTCATTATTTGTTATTTGATTTTTTAAAGCAAAGTATATTCTCCTTGAACACATGAGTTTTAAGAGCTTAACATTGTATCTAGCCTTCTTACCTTGAGAAACAAACAAATAAACCAAAACAGAACAAAAGGTTGACTACTACAGTTGAATATAACTATGTTAGTAACATCAATTGTCAATTTGATGAAATCTAGATCACCTAAGAAATGAGTCTCTGAGTATACCTGTGGTGAATTATTATAATTAGGTTAACTGAGTAAGAAAGCTCACCCATCATGGACTGGATCCCAATAACAGTCCTTCTCCTTCCTCTCTTCCCAGCCCCACCCTTAGAAATCTTTTTCCCTGTTTCCCCCTCCCCTTCTCCTCAGTAGGACTAGGCACATCCTCTCCCACTGAGGCGCAATGAGACAATCCAGTTGGGGATACAATGGCAGGGAAGAGAGACTAGGCAGCTACTGCTCCACTTGTTAAGGGACCCATATAAAGTCCATGCTACACATTTGCTACAAATATGTAGGGTGTCTAGGTCCAGCTTCTGAAAAAAATATGATTCCAACACAGCCATCATTCTTCTCAGCTTCCTGGTTATGGATACACCATGACCTTCTCTCAAGCTCCTCCGTAACTTTGTCTCCATGACATGATTCACTGAGATCTCAACTGTGAGCCAGAACAAACAAACCCGATTCTCTTTAAGTTGCCTTTGTTAGAGAACTACTTTCACAGCAACATGGAAAAACAAAAAACAAAAACAAAAGAAAACCAACAAACAAAATCAAAACCTAAAACAAAAATTTGTACCAGAAAGTAAATCTTTGAAATGATAAAAGCAGTCATGCAGCTCTTAGGTGATTAGAACTGGGGTTGTTTGTTTGTTTGTTTGTTTTCTCTAGAATGTGAAGATTTTGATTTTATGGGCTTAGAAAATCCAAGTGCTATTCTAGTGTCAGTGTCTTTGCTGTGTGACAAATACCTTGACAAAAGCAACACTGAGGAGGAAAAGGCATTTTTAGTCCTTTACTAGGGTGAGCCAAATTAGGAATTTGAATGGTTATGTTCATATTCAAGAGCAGAGAATTAGGTTATAATAAATCTTGCCTTCTTGCTTGATCTCAGATAACTTTTTAAAATCTTACACATGTCAAATTTCAAACTATCAAATTTCTTTCTATATGGTCTTACATCCTACCTCATTTAGGATAATTTAGACACTCTGAACAGATACTCTCATAGGCTAGCCTGTTCTAACAATCCCTCATTCAGACTATCATCTAGATGATTTCAAGTTGAGATAAGTTGTCATCTAAAACTAATCATTCATTCTCCTGAACTCCTGGGCGTTTCTCCTGTCTATTCACAAACTTGATTCTTCCCCACTCCAGGGATTGGGGGTGGACAGTGGAACCTCTAGAAAGTCCCAAAAGCCTGGACTGAGTAAGAGGCTCCCTGTATTCAATGGGGTGACCTTAGCTGGAATGTCCAACAGTGGGAAAATGAAACCAGAAAAGACTACCTCCAGTTGATAGACAGCCTCCTCCAGTGGAGAGATACGGTCACCAACAAACCTTCAACAATATTCTCTTATTAATGGGTAGTTCCCATTTGTTTTCTAAGTTTGGATGTCCCCTACAGTTCTCTCTCTCTCTCTCTCTCTCTCTCTCTCTCTCTCTCTCTCTCTCTCTCTCTCTCGTGCATATACATGGGGGGGTAGAAGAGGTATGTGCCTCATAGTGTAAATGTGAATGTCACTAGATTCTTTTACATGTGAAAGTATTTTTCTCTTACCATATAGTTTCAAGGAATGAAAAACAGATTGACAGGCTTGGTTGCAGTGTCTTTACCTGCTTAACTAACTGAATAGTTCATGGACTTTTCAATATGAATCCTTAAAAACACGGAGGACAAAGGAAGAGAATAACTTAAAATAATATATTAGAATGTCAGGTTAACAATTGATATCACCCTGAAAGTTACTCCCAAGTGTGAACTTCATCAGGTCTTGAATCACTTGAAAGAGAAACCCACATACACATTATTATTATACGATTATCCTGATTATGTTAATTGATGTGGGAGGAGAAATCACTCTCCAGTATGGGATCCTGAACCTGATGAAAAAGAGAAGGTGAGTTGAATGCCAGCCTTCATCATTCACTTTGTCCTCTGGACACTATGTCACCATCTCCCCAGGTTCTTGCTGTGACTTCCTTACTGACTGTGATGGATTTTAATCAAAACTTTAGCCCATATCCTTCGTGTGTCACAACATTTTATTATAGTAAAAGGAAAAGAAACTAACATACAGACTAAATGCTGACTTCATGAAGACTCAAACCAATTTTTTTGTTTAAGAAAAGCCACAATATAACTGTAGTCTTTTGATATCAATTAAATCTACTCCATGTGTAGATTGTAAAACCAAAGTCAGAATCAGTAACATTGCATCCATTGCTAAGAGAAAGAAAAGAATGAGTGAATACATGTATGCTAATTCTCAGCTTACTTTTTCCATTGTTAGAGCCATGATCTCCTATAAAGGAAATGATGCGCCCCCCATAGTGGTCTTCACACCTCAATTAGGCCAATAAAATGTTATTCTATCTAAACAATGTTTCGCTAAGATTGCCTTCCTAGATGTGTTTATCTTTTGCTCCACTGACAAAATGCATCATCACAGCAATCTTGCACTTCTTAAGATTTTAGTTTTGTCATTCATTAAATGATTGACCTGTGATTTTATATCTATCATCTTGTTTTTTTTTTTTAAGTGAGTTTTATTGAGCCATAACACTTTTGTTTTATTCATCTATTCACACATTGCCTCCTCTGGTCCTTTTTTTCCTTTCAAACAGTCCAACCCTTTGCCTCTATGAAGTGGAAATTCTTACTGCTGTTATTTCTTTACATGTGTGATCTCAACACTTTCTCCTATGCCCTGCCACTCTCATGGCAAGATGGCACACAAGGGACATATTTCTAGGACTTTCAAATCTATGCATAAGGTAAACCCTGAAGGAATGGCTAGTCCTTATTTTGAGAGCACCCAAATAACATAAACCTTTGAACGCAAAGATAATAAAAACCTTGCATTGTTCCTCAGTAGATAGTGTATCATTATCTTTCAATGTCGTTTATAAATATGAATTTAACCACACATTATACCAGAAGCACTTTGCTGGATTCTGAGGAAACTAATGACTGAAGAGTACAATATATGTATTAAGATACAGTTTCTGCTCTCAAAAATTTTATAACCTATTTGGGAAAATGAGAGAGAACAGCCACTGAATGCAATTGAAAAATAATGACATAAAGCATTTGGCTACTGCATGGTTCGTAATGAGTGGATTCCAGAGAGAAAATAAGGGACACTCAGAGTTTTTGACAGTAATTTAGAGGTTGGTAAGATGATAGCTGAGAATTTTAAATGATGTCAAGAAGCAAATTGTTTAGCTACACTGGCCCTCTTAGGCTCCAGGAGAAAAATCTATATTCTTTGAGATTTGCATCATTGCCAGCAATAGATGTTACACTTACACTTTTAGAAGATTCTGTTGAAAAGAAATGGTGTTCACTATAGCTTTAATTAAAATTAGGATGTTAAACTCAATATCAGGCCCACGAGCACTTAATCCTAATAACTTTTTCTTAGAATTTTTCTGTTATTCTTACTATTCTGGTTGTTTTTTATATTGTTAAAACCAATATTTTACCATATTGTTACCATACAGTTAGTGTATCTACTATGGTAGGTAGTGCAGGTTAGTAATACCTGTCCCTTTTCAGTTGGCTGACACTCAACATTTGGAAGGTAGCAAGGAAAGTTATCATGGATCGTAGAGCCTTCTGTATATGGGTTAAATAGATTAGTTTCTTCATGATGCATGATCTAAGTCATAAGAAGATCCCCAGTCTATGCTAGCAGTTATGTCATGTCACTGTGTTACTCAACAAAAACATGTAGCTGTAAAACTGTCCACTCAATGAAAACTTTGCTTGGTTAGTTATATATTTGTACATATTAGTTACTATTTGTCTAGGTTCATGTTTTTTTTTTTTTTTTGAATCATTGCAGGCTTATAAGTAATAGTGAAGAATTAACTGCCAATTTTTAGGGCAAAATTGTATATATAATTCTATAGAGTTCTGTGTTTTAAATATATATTTAATTTTCTTCTCTTTTCTGATTCTCTACAATGTTTTGTATATGCAAATATGATGCACATATAGGTTACGATTATTTTATATCAATTATTTAATATATTATCTTTGATATCTGTAACCATATATATCATCTATCAATAGATCTATCTCTCTACCTACTTATCTTGTATCTATCTATCTATCTATCTATCTAAGTATCATCTATGTATCTGTCATTTACCTAACCTAACTATACATACACAAACACACATACAGGCACACACACACACCACACTACCTGCCAAAATAGGACCCATCACAACAAAAAAAAATTGCCATTTGCATTATTTGTATATTCTCCCATGGTAAACATAAGCAATTGTTTTTGCTTTATGTGCACAGGACACATAATACTTGCTTTTTAGTTATGTGACTTAATCATAAAAATTACTCTGTCAAGTGTATTTGATGTATTTTAGGATGCTTAATATTTCAGCACATATCAGCAATCAATTCAATATATTTGACACATATTGAATACTGTTATATGCATCATGTATAATTAAATGAGAAATGATACCTTCCTTGGAAGAAAGAGTTACATATGTGAAAAATAAGAATAACAAAGTATTACATGGAGTCAGCTGTATTTACAGGAGGTATGAAGACCTAATGGTTCTAGAAATTGGTTCAGCAGTTAGGAGTACTTGTTGCTCTTGCAGAGTGCTCAGTTTTGATTCCTACATGGTAGATTACAACTACCTGTGTAACTTAAGTCCAAGGGGATCTAATGTCTTTTTCTGAAATCCATAGATATAAGGCATGCATGAGATATACACATATACATATGGGCAAAACTGTAATCCACATAAAATAATAAAGGAATGAAATCTAAAAACATTTTGAAATGTGTTACTGGCTAGACGAATTGAGAGAGGACTTCGAAGAATCTTCCCAGTAAAAAAGATACTTAATTCTGTGTTTATCAGATATTTTTCTTATTAAACCTTAAGCTGTTTAGTCATAGGACTTGGTGACTGTTTTCTTAAAAATGCGTTTGAGAAATAGTATTTAATACACACATTGCATACAGTTCATTATTTACATATTGAACCAACTAGCAAGTTCAATATTCCTTTGATAAAGTGGTAACTAAAGTAGATGTCAGAATCTCCAATGTAATGAGATTTTTATATCCTTAATTGTTTTTGACACATTAGTAAAAATAGAAACCAACCAATATAAAAATAAATTGATCTCATTGTATCTTAGTACTGTAAGCAACTTGACTTTGTAGGCTTCCCATGTGGCCTCAGTAGTGTTCAAAGCAGACTGTCAGTACTTGTTTGGATTTCTACATGACATGGCAAGTGACGAAGGTCAGTGTTACCATGTCACAATGTCAGTGTGAAGAGTAAAGGAGGGCAATCTTAACTGCTATGGAGAGTTGCTCAATGCTGAGTACTTAAATTCTCTGATTTTGAAAATAGCATCTTATCCCTTTCTTGTGATTGCCTATTTCTTGTCAGTTCTTTCTATGCCAAGAGCCATGAGTTCTTAATCTTTTCTCACTCTCACTCTTCTGTCTATCACTGTCTGAAGTACAAGTAAAATTCTTCAGTACATGTTAGTTTCTATCATCTTTTCTTCTTTCCAAACTACTGATTACATCACCCACCCTATTCAAAATGGTTCTTCTGGGAGATACCTTAGAAAAATATAAGCCTTTTCCAAACTTTCAGTCTTATGTTACATTCAAATAAGCATTTTTATGTAACTGACAATCTAAAGCTTTATAACAGAAGCATTACTTTACATACATTATGCACACACACACACATGCACACACACATACACACACACACACACATACACAAGGGAATCGGGAATAGAGAAGAGAGATTTGTTTATAAAATTATAGTCTTAATTGAAAATCTGTTACACTTTAGAAACTGAGTGTCAGAAATAGAAGAGGCAAGAAAATTTAGGCTATAGATTTTATATGCCAAAATATGTGCTTGGCTCTTATGTTCATCGCTAAGGCTTTGCATTTCCATAACGAGAATATATTACATTGATTGTCTAAATTCATTTTGCTTATGATCTCAATGCTTTAAAAGTTATGGTCTAAACTCAGATATATTTTCTAACTATGACAGAAGACAGGGGAGTATCCTCATAGAGGCAGAGGGAGGAAGGAGGAAATGGATTTCTGGAAAGGAAACTGTGAAGGGGACAACATTTGAAATGTAAATAAATAAGATAACCAATAAAACAAGAAAAACCAAAACAAATGCATTCTACAGTTGAATTTTTTTTTAAAAAGTTGAGTTATTTAGAGTAAATATGTGTTGTCTCTGAAAATTATAAAAGAATAAAGATTGACTCCCTTTCACTTACAAGGTTAAAAATACAACTTTAACGTTTCTTGGTGATCGCAAGTTCTAATTTCTTCTTATTAAACATTCTATCTTGTAACAAACCATTTAAGTTTATTTTTATTTTTATTGGTTATTTTATTTATTTACATTTCAAATGTTATGCCCCTTCCCAGTTTCCCCCTCCAAAAATCTCCATCTCCTACCCCTACCCCCCCATGGCCTCTATGTGGGCGTGCCCACACCTGTCCACCCACTCCTGCTTCAGCACCCTAGCCTTCCCCTATTCTGGGTCATCAAGCCTCCACAGGACTACGGGGCTCCCTTCCCAATGATAACAGATAATGCAATCCTCTGCTAAGTATCCAGCTGGAGTCATGGGTGTCCCCCCTCTGCTTCCATGTGTACTCTTTGGTTGGTGCTTTAGTCTCTGGGATCTCTGGGTTGTCTGGTTGGTTAATGTTATTGTTCCTCCTATCAGGTTACAAATCCCTGCAGCTCCTTCAGTTACTTCAGCTCCTTCAGCTCCTTCAGCTCCTTCAGCTCCTTCAGCTCCTTCAGCTCCTTCAGCTCCTTCAGCTCCTTCAGCTCCTTCAGCCCTTGCCCTAACTTCTTCATTGGGGTTCCTGTGCTCAGTCTGATGTTTAGCTCTGTACATCCACATCTGTATTGGTAAGGTTCTGACAGAGCCTCTCAGGGGACAGCTATACCAGGCTCTTGTCAACAAGCACTTCTTGGCATCACCAATAGTGTCTGGGTTTGGTTTTGCAGATGGGATGGATCACTAGGTGAGGGAGTCTTTAGATGACATTTCCTTCAGTCTGTCCTCTACTCCTTGTCCTTGCATTTTCTTTTGACAAAAGGAATTCAAAATTAATATTTTTGAAGTTGGTGGGTGATCCCATTCCTTAACTGGGGGTCTTGTCTATCCACTGATATGTTCTCTACAAATTCTCTTTCCCCTTTGTTGTATGGTATTTTGGCTAATATCCTCCCTGTTGGGTCCTGCAAACCTCTTAGATCCCTGGCATCTGGAACTTTCTAGTGGCTACCCACAGTTCTCCATCCCTTACTGCTACACACCTCCTTTCAAATTCCTGACTCTCTGTACCTCTCCCCCATCTCCTCCAGTATCTAAATTGCCCCCCTTTCCCTCCCCTTCCTCTCTCCCTCTCAGATCCCTCTCTCCCTCTACTTCCCAGAATTATTTTCACACTTTAGTGTGATCTTCTTTCTTCTTGGGTTTCATATAGTCTGTGAGTTTCATAGTGGGTAGGCCGAGCTTCTTTTTGGCTATATTCACTTATCAGTGAGTTTATACCATATGTGTTATTTTGTGACTGGGTTATATCACTCAGGATTGTATTTTCAAGTTCCAACCATTTGTCTTCCTGAAGACAGCAGATGCTGGTGAGGATGTAGAAAAAGAGGAACACTCCTTCATTGCAGGTGGGAATACAAGCTGGTACAACCACTCTGGAAATTAAAAACAATTTAGATTTTAATACCTGAGAGTGTATATGAGTGATGTGTGTTATCATAAGAATTCAAAACATATAAACAAGAAGAAATTCAAAGAAATCTTCATCTATCTAAAATAGTATTTGCAGTTTTGATTTTATAATGAATTTGTTTTTGAAATACTTTTTTGAATAAAAACCTTTATCTTGGGAAATATATACTTTAAATATTTACATAAGAAACAGTCACAGTGTTTACCAGAGACCAGGTCATGTAGCCTGATGAAAATCCAATGTGATTTTAGAGAGCTCTAACAGTTTTTGAAATTTCAAAATATAAAATAAAAGCATAAAAATCAGAGTTACATGTTTGGTATAATCTTGATCAAGCATCATACTTTGGAAAGTAATTTTTTTTTTTGCAATGGTTGCTCTTAGCTTGTGGCCAGAATACCCATATACCAAGTAAAAATTCATTTACTGATCCCAAACTCTGAGTCTTGGAATATAAATAAATGTATGGTTAAGATATTTGGGGCAAAGCTGATGGGAGCAAAATGATATAACCCAGAACAAGGAGCTTGAAACAGTAGAGATAAGATGGTGTAGAAGGAATGCTGGATCCCTTTAGAACACATAGAATACATGTAGACTGAGCACATCATGAAGTAACTGAATCCTCATTATTTCATGCCTTAGCTTCAGGGTAGCTGGGATTACAGGTGATGTCAAGGCACTCTGCACAAGTCTGTTTTAGAAAACTGAAATTGTTCTGATGGTGTATTAGCCAGTAAAGACAGGTTTGTAGCATTTTAGAGACTTCAGTGGTTTACCTGATGAGATGGATGGTCAAATTTCTCTCAAGAGCAGGATCTTCTCCCTTATGTTTTCCATTAAGTCATATGAGTGTGCTTTGTGCATTTATGTTCTGTTCTGGGATAAATTAACTGTATTTGTGCCTACTAAAGAATAGAGTCCCAAAGACACTTCCTCCAAGTTGATTGACATCAGTCACCTGTTTGTTTGCTTGCACTCTGGGTATCTTCTCTCACTTACAATCCTCTCTCCTTAGTTGTATTTTAAAGAGCCACTTCTTCATCTTAAGAAGGTCATTTAAATTTTCAAGTTTAATCTCCAAGGACAGTTACCCTTCCTACTTGATGTGATCCATGACTATAAGGAATAAAAGGTCTATTTAATCATCCGAGTCACTGATAAAGATATAGTAATGGACCTAAGACAGATTCTGAAGCATCCACCCCCATCTCTCAGAGCAGCTTGGACCGATTAATAACCACTCTTAGGAGTGTGACCTTCCAAGCAGTTCACACCCATGCTGTAATAACAGGATCTCGAGTCTGCCTTCCTGCTCCGTAATTAATGTTGTATGATACTAAATTAAAAGCCTGAGTGAAATAAAGATCTTATGTCTAATGCTTTCCTCTTAACCATGGGATCTGTCATTCTGTCACAGAGGGGATTAAATTCATCTTATATGATTTGTTCTTCATAAAAGCACTTAAAAAATCCCCACAGCATAAGAGGTTCTGTATATTTGCAAATTGAGAATTGGTAATACAAATAGTGCATATAAAGCTTTGTGCTTCAGAAATCCATACGCTCAATGCACATGGCTTTAGAAAATAGCTTCAGCCTGCTGCAACAGCCAGTCGGTGACTTTGCACCCAACGCAAGAAGAAGTTTATATTCATTTATTTATTATTAATTCTCCTCATGCACTTTATGCAGATGAGTAGAGAATAAAGATCTATTTCCAAATCTTCAAACATCTACAAAGCCTGAAATTACTCATGAGGAACAAAAATGATTAAAGGTATTTCCAAGAAATAAGAAGTTCATTTTTGGATATTTCAAAGAAGTAGCCCTGATAAGGTCTAAAATCTATCTCCGGTCTTATATTACCTTTAAGAACATAGAATAATGACAATTACAGCAGAGAGACAATACTACACTGTAAAGGTACTATTTAGAAGCTGTCCACAAGGAATCTGAAAAATAGGTACATTTATATAGTCTTTAGTTTTTCAGCACCTAAAATTCTTACCTTCTAACAAGTTTCACCAAATTATATTTTTAAAGATTTTCTTTTCAATACTTTAATGAATAAATTTGCTGGACACAGGGGCTACCCTGAACTATACAAAGAGAGCTTGGCCCTAAAGGAAAACAGAACAAAACAAAATGTTTAGGTAAATAAATGTAAGAGTATATTGTGATTTATGGTGAGTGGCTGGGGGGAGAAGAGCATGAACTTGGATAAGTAGGGAGATGGGCAGGATCTGGAGGGAGTTGTGTGACGTGAGGAGCATGATCAAAGTAGAGTGTATAAAAATAGTTTTGAAATTACAAAGGAAGGTGTATTAATTGGTAAATGCTGTAATCTATAAGAAAAGGAAGATGATAGACTACTTATCTAGAGCACTGAAAGATATCTCTCAAGTGCTTCACACGTGTCCATCTGGAATCAACACATTGGAGACAACAGGAAAACAAATTAAACAGAGCTCTCCATCTTCATGGAAACTTCAATACAAGAGACTTGATCAACCATAGGTACTTAGCTGAAGAACTCAAGGCATCGCTCAACTGATGTGAAGAGAGATAAAGCAGAGAGGGGCTCATGAATGGAAGAGTGAGTCAGAAAGTGGTGAGTGAACAAAAAAACCCTGATAGGTGAAACAATGAGGCATGGGACTAGCAGCACAAAAAATATTTCCAGGGGGAGGAATTACAAAGATGAAAGGTGTTTTCCAGGTCTCGTCACTGAGGCCTCAAGTTGAGTTATGAAGAAGAAAAGAAAATGTCACTATGTCTACAGATATGCCAGTTAGATACTGATTTTGATTGGCTCCTGTAAATCATAAATATTTGCAGTAATAATTTTTCTACAATAACCTCATATTTGAATATGTATTTTTGGTAAAAATAGTCATAGTTAAGAAAATGCTTAGTTTTTAAGTGGAGTTTGCCCATTAGAAAAGAAACTCCCTGGACAGTATTTCCTGAATTCTCACAGTTACATTTTGAAGGAGGCTGGGCAGATATATGTTCTCTGTGTGAAGGTTCACACATACATAGGTGTCGCCCTACTGCCTCGATGCCACAAAAGTGATGGAATACTAAATAAACTATTGAAGTTCAAAGATATTAACTCATTTACATTTATAATCTTAAAACATATATGAAATCACCAAGTAAGCAATTTGAAATAATTATCCTTAAAATATTGGAAGAAAAGAAATGCATTTGTCTTATTTAGAGCAGCTTAAATTCTATGGCTTAATGAACTGAAAAATCACTCAATATGATTGCCAAATGCATGCTATCCTTTTTTCGATACTGCACTTCCCCTCTCAGAATTAAGCTTCTAACATTACCATTGGCACCTGTACAAAAGAAAATCTATAATGTAGGGCACTTTTCAAGGTGTGTCAATTTTAAAGGCTTAAAAACACTGCAATTTTATGGAAAGTGAATGGTCTTATCCTTTTTAACATTTCAATGTCTGATTGAATCAACTGGAGCATTCAATCCATCATATTTCAGGTAAGACCAGTATAACATGAGCAAATTGTCAGGTTAACCTTCAGTGGCTATAATTGGCATAATGTATTATCCAAAATGTAAGAAAGGACATTGACAAAATTTGTGTAGACTGGGATTCAAAAAAAAAAAAAAATAGCTGAGATGATGTCCTCCTAGGTCACAGGAAGAATGGGATCAGAACATTCTATGATAAGTCAGTAATTGAGAAAAAAGACAGAAATAATGACCTCCAGCTCACATGGTGAAAGGGAGTAAATGAAAGTCTAGCATTACAGCAGGACAGGTTGTCATAGCCACTGAATGCCTTCTTTCCAGTATAAGTTATAGAAAGGAGAACAGGCTTAATTAACTATGCATAATTAATTAATGGTTCAATGCTTAACTACATGCGTGATAGAGAGAAATATCACTACTAAAATTATGCTATTATTTTTGCCCAGATGAGGGAAATATACACAAGTGGTAAATTTATACACAGCTAGACACTTAAAAAAGATGCAAAGTGGAAAGTGCAATTCTTTTAGGTAATGTTGATATGTTGGGTATAGGGGTGTTCTTCCTCCAGTTTATCTCTCAGCAAATTGTTCAGGTGATATACACATTTATGCTATAGTTAACAGACCATGTGGATGAACAAATAAATAGCAAGGAATTAAAGCAATGAATTCCCAAGTAGTATAATAGCCTGCATAAGACAACAGCAGTACCCACAATACCTTTTGACACATTGTTCATAATATAACTTAAAAGCATTCAGTGTGATAACTAACTATCATTATACTTCTGGTCCAAACTCCTGTCTTGATGTGATAGACCTGGAACATATTTCAGTAAAGTCTAACTTCATGATTAATAAGTTGACATTGCTTACTTATAAAACATTATTTCTGTGTGATCAGTAATTAGTGTTCATTGGACAGAAAATTATAAGAATAATATTTTTTACTCCACAAAATTAGACTATAGATGAAAAGATGTGAATGATGTACCTAAAGGTTTGGAAACCCCAATAACTCCTGATTATAATGTTACTCTTACTTATCAAGTTATGTGATATGTCTTGAAATAATGTAATACCTTGGAAATGCTCTGAGTTGGTCTTCCATAGTTGATCATTGATAATTTTTGTGGTTATGGACATTAAAGTTTGGTTTTGTTTAGTAATACAAGATAAATAAGACATTATATGGTTATTTTGATAGAATTTTATCCTTGACCTCTGGACTAGAAACATATGCTTTCCCTATTGGAGGTAGGTCATGAACAACACATAGGGAAGAAAAAAGCATCTTAATACACTAACTCTAAGGGATAGCCAAAATTATCTTATTCAACTAGGTTTAATAAATGTGAAAACATTTGTTAATGAGTTTTGTATATGCATGAGGACCTAAGTTTTGATCTCCAGCCCAGGAAAAAGATAGACTTGCTATATCCATAAGTGTCACCAATATTCCTATTTAAAGAAGACTTGAAAAACGATGACACCAAGACATTTTAATATGCAAAGGGAAAATCTCAGAAAGCCTCAATCCTAGATAGGACTACAAACAATAAAGGAATGTTCAGGGTGGAGAAATAGTCTTCTGCAGGGAATAGCACAGAAACTGATTATCCAGTTCCAAACTGTCAGTCCTGAAGACATGTATATAAAAGTAACACTACACAGTATAAGAAGGTTCTATCTCTGTATTTAGAAATATAAATACACATACATACATACACATATACACTTATATGTACATAGAGTTTATTGAAAGATATGAATTAGAGAGAGAGTCATGCATTAGAGAAATCATAGAGGAGTTCATGAGTGGGATTGGAGTAAAGGGATATACTTGTATATATGTGTATGTACCTAGCATGAAGGAGGGCGGAGACAGGTATGTGATGACTAAGGCAACTAGAGGCTAGCTCTTTCCTAAAAGATACTTTGTAGGTTAAGTCAGTGACCCTGTCTCAAAAAACTAGGTGGAATGAAATAAAGAAAGATATCTAACCACAACCTCTGGCTTCCATATGTACATAAACATAAACTTACAAATACACCCTAAAAACACACACTCATATGCACACATATGTAGACACACACACACAAGGTGAGAGAGAGAGAGAGAGAGAGAGAGAGAGACAGAGAGAGAGAGAGACAGAGAGAGACAGAGAGACAGAGAGAGAGAGAGACTAACATATAAACAGACCCTTTTATCTAAAAAATATGAAAATGCAAAGAAGAATACAGTTGATTATAAATACTTTCAAATTGAAATGATCACTCTTCACATGAATGCAATATTTAGAAAATGTATGACTTAAATCAAATAAGTGATGCATTCACCCCTTATATGTAAGAGTTTGATTAAAATATTTCAGCTAACCTCCCAGTAATATATAATAATTCTTTTTAATAGAGTATGGAAATTCATAAGAATACTTTATTTACTTTCTTATCACTTTGAAAACCTTACCGTTTTCATTAGTAAAACTTGGAAGTGACTGAAAAACTTAAAACCTAGCATCTTGGTGAATAAGTAAAAATGGGGGTCCCTGAGACTTTGGAGGCCTTTTTGCCCCATTTGAGCAGAGCTCTGACAGCTGTGAATACAGATAATTCAAGGGCTACCAGAGCATCCCAAGCCAGAGGTTTCTGGGTTCATAGACTCATGAATTCTCCGGATGAATTTCAGGTACAGCAGAAGAAGGCACTTAGACAGAGCTTTTATGGCAGCATTATCTTTGAGAATACAAATGTCTGACATGCAAGGGGATGGTCCCAGGAAATAGGTTAACATTGATCTGTTAGAACTAGAGCTTCTATGGGAATTAAGATAGAAACTGGAGTGAAGCACTAGTCAGTGGACAATCAGTCCAGTCCTCCAGCATACAGTGTCCACAAACCTCTCAGTTTTGACCATGTCTTCATATATCTTTGAGGCAATGAAGCTTATTCAGGTTGTATAAATGGGAAAGAAAAATAATAAAAACCAGAGCAGAGTCCAGAGTTCCTCTCTGGCATTTCTGGTCCCTGGCCAAACTGCAACCAGATATTTGTGGCTTTGGGTAAGAATCAAGATTCTTTCCTTTCCCAAAACTGCCTGATGAGTTTCAATTGCCTGTTCACATTCATGGGAAGAGAAACTTTAAATTAAATGTTAAAATGCATTCACATGTGTTTAACGTAATAGGATGATTAAATGTTTTGATATAACAGTCCTATGATGGTTTGAAAAGAAAAGTCCCCCCAAAAACTCATATAGGCTTGGTTGTTGTGGATTGGAGCTAACAGGAATTACCAGATAGGGCTTTGTTGTCAGAAGTATCACTGAAGGTGGTCTTCAGGTTTCAGAAGGCCAAGCCAAGCCTAGTGGCTTGCTACGTTCCTGCTGCCTGCTTATCTTGATGTAAAACTGTCAGCTACCTCTCCATCACCATCTCTGCCTGTGCCTCCAATGCTTCCCACCATGATGATAATGGACTAAACTCTGAAGCTGTAAACTAGCACCAATTTCATGTTTTCTTATATAACAGTTGCTGTGGTCATGGTGTCTCTTCACAGTTCTCAAATCTATCAAGTGGCCATAATTAGGTGAGATCTTTGTCTGTCAAGTGATCCTTTCTTAATTGCTGGGCATTTTTGATGAACAAAGTGTTTTTAAATGAAGTGTGCTTTGAGACGTCTCTGAGTTGGAACACTGCCATGAATCTGATATCCAAAAGTGTAAAATAAATTAGTTTTCTTAAAGTAATAACTTCAGAATCAGATTTGGGATGCAAATCTGTAATTTCAAAATTTAGAAAGGGATTGTTAAACTTAAGAATTGTGACAGTAAAAGCATTTCCACAATTTTTAGCCAAACTTGAAGAAATCTTTAATTAAACACTGATTAAGAGGATGGACTCTAGCCAGGCCCATTCTGGAGTTCTGAGGAAATGAAGACTAATCACATTTACTGAGGCATAACAATGACAAAATCACAAGGCCTTTGTATTTTCCATCAGGTCTAATCAGGGCAAAGCATATATTATTAAGTATTTCCTGCCTACAGGAATACCCCTACATACGTCTAACCAAGCATATATTGTACAAACAAACTTGTTTAAAGG
Organism: Arvicanthis niloticus; assembly: GCF_011762505.2. NCBI lineage: Eukaryota > Metazoa > Chordata > Mammalia > Rodentia > Muridae > Arvicanthis > Arvicanthis niloticus. Next base: position 20,416,330 of record NC_047659.1, read on the forward strand.
TATAAAAACATGTGGCTTTTTATTTCTCAAAAACTACAGGCCCCAGTATTCCAGGATGTTATTTCTCCCTGGGCAAGTAGGGTTTATTGGTTAACTTGGACTATTACAAGATTCAAGAGGGTCAATAAATAAATTGCATATGTGGTTGTTGGACTGTCAAGGGTTTCAAGATCCTGTCTTGGAAAACACAACAACAGAATATAAAATTGCTGTGGTTCACATAGCACTACCAGCATACGCCTTTAATCCCAGCACTAAGAAAACAGAGCCAGACAGATCTCTGTGATTCTGAGGCCAGCCTTGTATAAAGAGAACAAAAATGACAGCAACCAAAATGCCAAACAACAATAACAAAATTCTGTTGTGGTTTGAATGATAAATGTCCCCATAATGTCAGATACTAAAAATGCTTTTCGCCACTTGGTGGCACAATTTGGAGATGCTAAGGAGATGGTACCTTGTTGGAGAAACTCTGTCACCTTGGGTAGGTTTAGAGATTCTAAAACTGCTCTCCATTTCAGCTGTACTTTTGCTGCTTCCTTTTTGTGGATTAAGATGTAAACTCTCAGCTGCTACTGAACTGCCATGTTGTGGGGTTCCTCTGCTCCACCATTATGGAGTTAACTCTTCTGGATATATAACTCCAAATAAATTTGGAACTTTCTAAGTTGCCTTGTTCATGATGTTTTAATCACAGTAAATAGGAAGCTAATTAAAACAAAAAAGCATCTCCAAGCTTTGGGGCCATAGACATATGTTTTTTGATATAGTTACAATTGTTTCATGCAATTTCTGTTGAATTTTAAAGTTGAATGAGGAAAGGCTTATATTCTCAGAATTAACTTTATTTTCTGTCAAGTAAAATTCTAACATGCTTTAAGACAGGTACTCAAATTTACATTTCACTCAAATTTCACTTACCCACTTGAACAGTAAATGACTGAACATTTCTTGCTCTGACATGATGAAATAGTTCTGTTTAAGTAAAAGTTTATATCAAACCCTGTTTACTAGGCAGAAATAAAATTTAAGGATGCTAGCATATGCTTAAATGTGTAACTTGAAAAACCTGTAAAATTTTCAGAAATAAGAGACCAAAGGAAAGTAATTTTCTAAAACTGTATTTTAGTAGGTAAAGTCTGAGGGGAACTTGTGTAGATTAGAAAGGTCATAAGCTGACCCATAAAGTTATAGTAAGAAGAATGTATCAAGCATGAGGAAAACTACAAGTGTGAAGAACTTGACACTTGATTAAAAAAAAAAAACATTTCCAAAACAATAAAGTTTTTAAAAATTAGAGTAAAACGTTTTTAACAACTTCTAGAAAAAACAAGGTACAATATCTGTTTGCCATATAGTGGGTTTCATTTTTGCTTAGGAAGATCGGTATATTTTCTCACTGTGAAAAAAAAGTTTATGTATAAAATATTGCAATGTTCTACACTCAAAGATTACAAGCCATTTTTCATCTTTTAAAATAATCCTCTCAAAATGCTGTGTGAAGCACAGTATAGGCTTTCTTTGTAACAGATTCTATACACAGTCTAGGAGGGTCACAAATGCCTACTAGCTAAAGTCCCCCAATAAGTTCAGAAAGTAATATCTACTCCAAAATATCCTTTACAAGTTAAATAACCAACTATGTTAAACCACAACTAGATTCAGACCTCAGATCGTGATTGTCCAGGTTCAATGGGATATGTAGTTCTATGTGAGAACATCTCATTTCTTCAGCAGCAAAAAGTCTGATGCCATTATTGTGTTTTGAAAACTGTGTTATTCCCCATGCCAGCGGTTAACAGGTCATTTTGAAGAAATATGTTTGGATGAGAAAATACTATCTGAATTGCCTCAGTCTTTTTCTTTTAATTATCAGGAATGTTAAAAATAATGGTTAGTTTATGGGATAAGAGTCTGTTCTATGAACAGAATCGATTGGCACCTGTTTTGCTGAAATTTGTCTGCCCTAGAAGGTTGAGTATCATTCAGGAGACAAAGGCCTCTCAACACAGGGGCAGCCTACTGAGGGAATCAGGTACTCAGGCTTGGAACATGTGCTGTTACCGGCCCACCATTATAGTTTGTGGAAAGTCACACTTCAGTTTCAGTTTCCTTATCTGTACTAGGGGAGGGGAGGATGAACTTTAATGACCTTTCTAGCTTTGAAATTATAGTCCTACAAGAGTCTGTTGGGAGGCTACTCTTGTATTATCCCTTCAAAACATGCTAGAAAACGAGTAGCAGGGACTCTCAGCAGTTAGAGGAAATAGTTACTGGCTTGTCACATCCTGTGTATAATGCTAAGTTTGCCATACCCGGTTCAATGAGAATAAGCAACTGCATCTAGAGACTGCTTTTTTATAGTGGCTCAAAAATAAAAGTTTATACAGTCACTCTGCTTACTCTAGTCCTAATAATAAGCTATTAAAAGAGAGTCCAAGGGAAATTAAATGGCATTTGCACACACCAAATTAATATCAACTTTTGGAAATGTTTAAGTTTTCTAAATTTGATTTTATGTTAATCATCTTTTTTGCATGTTTTAATAAGATGTATAACACACTCTTATTAGGATTAATAAAGCACTTGTAATAGTCAGGAAGATGATAAAGTCCATAATATTCTCATTTTGTTCTATTGCATTTACTAGTACAATGCTTAAGTTAGAAATATAGATGATACATACATACATATACATATATATAATTAATATTATTTAACTCTAAATTTATATCATTAATTAACATATTAATAGTAATTTTATAAAAGTAATTTAAAAAAAGAATTTAGGTAAAATTTGTGTTAACACGTAATTAAGTTGGGAGCAGTTCACAAATTTTATAAGAGTTTTATTTTGTATACTATAAAAGTCAACCAATAAAAGCAATCATGAGGGCCTGGGGAGATGGCTCAACAGATAGGAGCACTGAATGTTCTCCCAGATGTCCTGCGTTTAATTCCCAGAAACTATTTCTATAATGGGATCCTATGCCCTCTTCTGGTGTGTGTGATGAGAGCAACAGTGTACTCACAGACATTAAATAAATAAATAAATAATCAAATAAATCTTTTAAAAAGTAAATATGAAAAAATTCTTAAGTTTGTATGCCCCTGCATCAATACAAAGAACATAATACCACCAATCAACTGACAAAGTTTGAAAAGAATCAGTGAATTCTGCAATCTTGCTCTAAGTTTAAGAGTACATCAAGAACTATTAATTTATTGAAATAATTTTACAATTATAGGAGACTGACAGTGAATGAAAATTAACTTATAAGTTTAACTTAGAGTGAGTATATTTGAGGTCATTTGGTGAGCCAACAAAAATTTAAGTAAGGTAAATTTACTGGAGATTACTCATCTATATTCTGAACAACCCACTAAGCATTTTTTTTCCAATATCAAGTCAACTGTTTGGGGAAGAAAATGATCATATGATTTGATGAAGTAAGGGTAAAACCATGGTATCATTAAGACCACAAGTTCACTAGAAATCCTTATCTCTATAGTGAACTAAATATTTAGAATGCTTTAAAGTTAAGAATTATTTTTCCTTTTAAAAGATTGTTTGGGTTATTTTTAAAAGTATGCATTTAAAATTTGTTTTCTGATTATCATGGTAAGGTTCAGAACAATGTTTAACTGAAAACAAAGCTAATGTTTAATCATACCTCAAAACTTTGTGAAGAATATCTGACAAGATCCTGAAGACCTTGTTTTTATCATTTAGGTTATGTTGTGTGAAAAAAAAAAATTCAATGCAGTTCATTGAAACATGAACTGCAATGGATTGGATCCCAGAATTGACTATGCTTTTCATTTAAAATAAACCACAGTTGAGTAGATGGGTAGATTTATACATCTTTCACTTTTATACAGGTGCAATTCCATTTAACTGTTTTAAAGTTAGGTTGCATATCCATATCATTTAGGAGCTTAATGAGAATACAGAGTTCCAGTTCCTGTAAAGATGTTGACAAAGTAAGACTGATATATTATCAAACTGAGTTTTTCACAAACATCTAGGGATATCAACACCTACAGTTATCTTAAAAATACCACAGTGTACATTTCATTTGTGGAGGCAGCTCATGGACCCTCAGTGCTGCTCTTATACGATCCAATTTTCCAGGATGGGGCCAGTAACCTAGTTTAACCAAAAGATAAGACAAATTAGAGGATAAATAGTACCTAATAAGCATGAATCTTATAATTTGATTAGCAAGCCTTACTTCCAAGAAAATGCAAGCAGAGCCAGAGTGAATAACAAAAAGTTTAGCCTTTCTTCCAGGCGTTCCAACGTTCCAAGTGGATCTCTCTCTCTCTCTCTCTCTCTCTCTCTCTCTCTCTCTCTCTCTCTCTCTCTCTCTCTCTCTCTCTCTCTCTCTCTCTCTCTCTCTCTCTCTCTCTCTAGTATAGATACCATAAAAGACAAGTGGAAATGTTATTATTTGTAATATGAATAAAAGTTTTCACTGACAACAAATGCAAAAATATATTGTGGTATAACACACCTAAATGTGTTTATTCTATGACTCAAGAAGCTGTTGTGTTTTGGGGATTTAGATATTTCAGTTTTATGAAGGGGAAACAATACTTCTATTTCAGGGAGAAAATGGGTGATATGCAGATTCTTTATTCATTCTGTCTCATTTTAGAGTTTGGGATTTAGTGAAATCACCAGCAAAGAAGTGTCACATCTTATAAACAGATTGATTATAACATGCTTTTGTAACTAAATAATGGCATTGGTTGGTATAATAGACTAATCTAAGCAATACTTCCAGCAAATGTAAACCCAGCTGCCAAGGGCTGATTATAGCACACAAAGTAGAAGAAAATGGATTTGTTAGATAAAATTTCCTATAAGGATCACAGGAATTTAACTTATTTTAAAACAGATACATTTTATAATGTAAATATTTGACTGTTTATGTGTATAGGGATATAGCAATTTTGGTCCAGAGTATACCGTAATGTGACAAGAAAAATATAAAATACAATACTTCATACAATCATAGAACACCATGATGCACATTTGCCTTGAATAATTGTATTACTGAAAGTTCTTATAAAGATTCTTGTTGCATAAAATGACCCTGCCTATGAAATGTCATGAGAATCTCACTTGACAATCAGTATTCTTTCTCTCTGAAACATGGAATTATTTCTCACATTGATGACACTGATATTTGTACAGACAAACATATGTACAGTAAGAAAAGTAAATGAAGATAATATGTAGCCTTGTAATCGATTTTAGCCAGGTTTTAATGCCAAATTAATTTATAAAAGGTTACAATCACAAACTAAAGTTGATTTTTTTTTTAATTCTCTGGAGGCTTGGTCTTTTGCTTTTGGGAAAGCATTGAAGAGTTTGATATCTCTTCGTGGTCTAGCTCTCTAAATCTCTTTTCCACGGTTTCAACTTTGAACAAACTGGTACAAGCTATTCAAAGTCAGAGCAAAGAAATGGCTGTGTTTCTATCAGTGCCTTTAGCCAGGACCTCATGGACTGACTCCTTGGCAGAGCTGTGCACAACATGCAAAGGCTTTAGCTCTGTGATGTGCGGCCCTGCCACAGCAACATTCAAGCCCACTCTCCTGACCTTTACCTCACTCCTACGACCTTGAAAGTGAAAGGGTTCTGATGAATACCCTCCATTCCACCTCCACAATTTTTCCAATGAAACACACTGGATCCTTAATTAGCACGTTTCTTTCTGCCTGAGTCTCAAAGGTGGTATTTCTTCTCTTTTTTGACCTTAAAATTATTTTCCATATATTTTTATTTTATCATAATATGTTTGAGATGCATTTTTTTAGAATTTAAAGCAAAAATGCCACTCTCCACTGAGGAAAGGCCATTGGCAGAAGGAGGACAAACACACTTCTTTAACTCATTTTTTATGTGCATCATGCATTGGAAAACAAATGAAATCACACTCGGTAGCACATAAAATTTCCTAACAGACATTTTTTTTTTAAACCTAGCAATTTTCTTTCCCATTATTTGCCTTTCTGCTTATGTACTTGCAATGCCTCAGACAGCTTTAGGGATATTACAAAGAGATACTTCATGGAGGATGGCAAGAGTAGCCTCGCTATTGCAAGGTATTTGTGGTAATTTATTGAGAGACACCATCTTGTTACTCATTATGTCGAATGTCTTCATGCCATGTTATTAGGTCCAGGGGCAGAGTCATTTTTTTATTGCTCTGAGTACTGAATAAACACTTAAATATTTGAAAAAGTTATATATTATTGAACTGAGTTGTATTATTCATCTAAGAAATGTAAATTACACCAACCACAGGAATGGCTTTTTTTCTTTTAAACTTTATAGAAATTTTGAATTGCTTTTCAGTTACACTTAATGGCACCCTCAAGGTGTTAGAGGCAGTTAAAAATTTTTAAAGTTTTGAAATACAAAGATCAGGAAATAATAAGCAATAGTCAAGAGTCCCATTTGTTAGAATCAGAATAAGCATATGGTATAATACTGTAGTTTTATGCAGACTTCCTTTTCTCCTCACCTGCAGCAGAAGCATTTCTCTAGAAACATCTTCATAGAAATGGACGGAATGTAGTCGAAATACAACAGTGGTAACTGTGTCCTGAAAATTGACACAATAGCAAATATATTTATTTATATGGTCATGAATTATTATTTTTCATCTTGGAAAACTTCTAAGTCTGATCTTACTTATAAGCTGGAAAAATGTGAGCATAATATCTCAATACTTGCCTCTTAATTATTGTTTTTAGAGAATCATTACTTTTCTTCCTCTGAAAGATTTGTGCAAAATGGAAAAGAAAAAAGACTGTGTGTGTCTAAGAGAAACTAAACATTTTAGAAACATTGCACTTGAAAGACAATATTTAACTTTAAGTCTATCTTTAAGAGCATCTCATCATGTAGCTCTTGCTGGATTGGAACACATTCTGTAGATCAGGATAGCCTTGAACTCACAAAGTTTAAAAGGCCTGCCTTTTTCTCTCAAGTGCTGGGATAAAATGGTGAGTCACAATGCCCAACATGTTTTTTTTAAACCATTTTAATAGATATTTTTTTCTCTAAAAGAAGGATCAAGAAACTCACATCTATGTCAAGTGATAGATAGTTAATGAAAACCCAGAACAAACAAGAATCAAAGTTCTATTGAAAAAGGTCTTAAAATTCTGAAAATCTAAGACACCTTGTATAAACCAGTGTGCACATTTTTCATATTGTTGATTAAATATACATGTCTATGTCCACCAGTTTCAAAATTCTTACCAAAACAAATGTATCATTTCTATTACCAATGCATTAAGAATAAATCACTTTTTAGAGTGTAATTGTTTATAACTGTTAACTGAGCATTTCATGATGTTTATGATAAAAATTAATAGAAGAAAAATGATTATGCCCATGTTTTATACTGACTGAGAGAAATATTATTACATTATAAATCCTCCTAACCCAGATGTCCTTAGATACTCTGTAATTAGAAATATTTACTAGGATACAATAAGCAGGTTTATATCTAATTTACTTTTTTCTGATAATTAGCTTGATTTATTATTAGGAGGAGCTTAAAATGAAGTTGACATAGGAGCACTGATACGTCAAGTTATATGAATGAAGGTCAAATACAGCATTGTAGAGTAAGTTTTCTCTATCTACCTTCACATGGGTTATGTAGATTAGAACTCACATCCTCAGACTTGCATGACAAGCACCTTTAATTGCAAGGCCATCATTTGTGTTAATGCTAACTTAATATATCTTTACACAATATTCTAGAAAGATCTGTCTGTAAGTAGAAATAAAGCTCTGAACTTGGGCAGAAAAATTGGCAGTGATGTGTTTTCTAGTAGATACTGACTGTGCACAACACAATGCTTTTTGATCTCACTACACTGTGTAAGTTGTAGGTTCAAAAACATGTGTACATTAACTGAGGAGTTTGGCTCCCTGAGTATTTTAATTATGGGTTAGATGTTTCACATTCAGACATTTGCTTTGAAGACCAGATCTTGCTTCATTAGATGTACAGGTTGATAAATTCACACTGCTAAGGGCAATCCTAGGAAGGGTAAATGCTATATTTTGGTAAATATGTGCTTAGCAATTTTTATAGTTCCTAGTCTTCTGGCATATTACCTTTAAAACTATATTTTCTTATTTATTGTGTTGAATTTTTTATTGTCTGTATACAATTTGAATGTAGTATGAATAAAAGCTGAGAAATTTTTTAGCCTTTACAAAAAGAAGACTGTTTATACAATACGTGACTTTATTTTATCCACTCAATTTCTATGCTGGTGTTATTATAGTAAACATTATTTTATCATTGAATGTGGGAAAATATTTTGTCTAATCCCCTAATCTTTTGTGAAGGTAAAAAATACATGTTTCAAGGCAATCACACATAAAAAATTACTTATGTTCTGCAGCAATCTTTCTAGATTATTTTTCAGAAATAAACGATAGTTATTCAGATTCTAATACTTGGTACATATTCTAACTTATGACAGGAAACACAGAAAAAATATCAAGGTCAATAATTGAAGACATGGCTTAACATTTAAGGGATATATTTCTGAGTTCTTTTTTAGAAGAGAATAGATGTCCTTTAATTAACTAAATGACTAATTTGACTAATGACTGGTTAATCTCTATACCGTTTCATTGCAGAGTTGTTGTCAGATTTTGTTACTTATTAATAGGTGTACTCATGAGCAAGTTAAGTCATCGTACTTTTCCCTGATGTTTTACTTTCTTTCTTTCTTTCTTTCTTTCTTTCTTTCTTTCTTTCTTTCTTTCTTTCTTTCCAATTTTATGTATGACTAGAGTATTTACATCATTTCTAACCCTCTCTGTTCCCATTTACATTTTCCTATGTCCACATTATGACTAAAATTCCTGACCTCTTCTGTTTTATTGTTTTTGCAAATGGGTCTTACTTAATCTATTTGGTGTTGTGCATGTGTTAATGTGCATGACCACTTGGGTTCTGTATCTCTCCAGTCACACATAACTTCCTCTATCTATGCTGTCATGTCCACCCCTGTTGTAATTTTGCACGTCTTTTCAGGCATCCATGTTGATGAGATATGGGGACAGCTTTCCTGCCACGTATAGAAGATACTATGTCATAGTGCCATAGTAAGTTCTGATACTCTGACTCTTAAATTCTTTCTTTTCCTTCTTCTGAAATTCTTCTTGAGCATTATATAAATTATATAGATGTAGATTGACCAGTTGGGTTGGGGTTGGGAGCCACATGGTCTTTTATCCTCTGTAGTATGACCAGTTGTGGAGGTCAATTATAGTCTCTACTGATTGCCAAAATAGCTTTTAAAATAAGGGGTAAAAATTACACTTATCCCTATATTTATCTCTATTTACTAGAAGTATATCTTATTCCTAAGTATATATAAGAGACTAAGTTGAAATGTTTGAGACTAGTTTCCCTGGCTAAAGAGATATTAAGATAGCTTAATACTAACTATGGCACATGGTTATTAGTGAGCTCTCTTATTTTGGTATACAATGCAAGAGAGCTAGTGAGACAAAAAAAAAAAAAAAAAAAACTACAAAATTTGCAGTTTGAAAAGAAAGAGAGCATCAGGAAATGTAACACCAGAAACAAGGCTTGTTATGAATGATTTGAAGAGAGGCCTGAAACAAAATGCAATGAAGAGAATGGTGTCTTCAGGACAAGAAACCATCCAACTAGTCTTACAACTTGTAAAAGCAAAGAATATAAGAAATTTTGTGGTCATTAAAGGCACAAAATATCAATGCCTATGCAAATGTAATTCAAGGGGAGGCCAGACTCTATTCCAAGCAGGAAGCCAGATTTAGTAGTTCTCTTTAGAGTCATAAAGAATACCATAGAAAAATGGTTATAGAATATTTCTCTGTGACTATAGAGGGAACATTTATGTAGTTGAGTAGTTCTAGCATGGAGGTCTAGAGAGTTTATTGCATGAAATGTGGCAGTAAAGCTAGATTGTGTTGGAGAATTCAGTATGTTGGAGCTTCCAGAATCATGTTACGCTTTCCAGAGTTAGCAAAACATGGAGTAAAACTAGCCAAAGAGAGAGGAGTTGTAGTAAGTCATAGCTGGGTTGATAGTCTATTTATTGTTTCAGGTTCCATAAAACTATGACCTTACACTAAATGGAGACTGACATTTATTTTCATCAAAAAATTATATTTGCACACAGTGTACCAGTTTGTCTACGTATCATACATGACTACTTTCATGTATACTCTGCATTTGTGTAGTATTATCAGGGATGATCATATCAAGAACCACCAGGAAACATTAGTGTATCTGATGTGACATAAACATTTGTTATCCATTCAAGAAAAAAATGCTGCCCTTACTTTAGAACTTTACATGTCAACAGTGCCCATAAATATTAATCATTAAACTGTGTTTTAAATATCTTTGTCTTTGTTACTTTGTGAGCTGTGATTTGAGGCCAAAATCTCATGTCTATTTCAGACTGGTCTCAAAACTTCCATGTATTTAAAGATAACTGTGAAGTTACAACCCTCCTGCCTCTATATCCCTAGTGTTGGAATTTAGGTGTGCATCACATCCATAATATATGTGATGATGAACTTAATGGAAGGGATGCAGACACTCCACTGATTGAGCTACACCCCAAAGATGAAGATTACGTTTTGGGGGTGATAATAATATGCATAGGAAGCACAAGCAATCGAACAATTAAATCATTGTCTATATAACAAATGTTTGTTGAAAGAAAGATTAAAATCATTTGAGTAACAGAGTTTTTGTAAGAAACTCACAAGAAATTAAAAAAATCATAGTGTGAGTGCTTTTTAGTATATGACATGAATAAAATGTATATATGATAAATACTACAGTAAAATCACGTTGTGCTTCTTTTAAATGAAGCAGAAGTTAAATCAACAATCTCAACATTTGTTTTTTAAAAATATTTCTGTTTGTAGAGACATGTCATTTGCACATGCAAAGACAGACAGAGGCAAACAGACAGACAGAGAAAGAAACAGGGCGGGAGGCATCGAGACAATCACTTGACTTTTTTTCTGTATTTACAGTCAGATTTCTTATCTTCAACTCTAAAGTTTTCAAAATGAAAGGAATCATACAAGACAAGTGTTTCTTAACTGTATTTGGATTCCCACAGATTCTAATACAATGTAAAGAAATTACTTATATCGTAGTCGACTCTCAAAGTCAGAGCTCACTGATCTTTCAGTCTTCCCTGTCCTTTGTTGAGCACATGCCACTTTTTCTTGTGGAAATCAACTCCTTTGTTTTGTAACAATAAAAAGCATTATTGTTTCTCACTGTCCACCACTAAACAAAATTTCAAGATGTTTCATAATTTTTTATTGAAAAGAATCAGAGTCTTTCACTCCAGCAAAATTTCTCAATCAAAAACAACACATGCCTGCTTGTCCAGCTCTTTACTGAGGCAGCAAATGCCAAATGCTGTAGTAGATACTAACGATTACTAGGCTTAAAACAACATCACATTTATTCTGATTGTTTCTCCTAAAGAGGAAAGAAATTCTAATTTCTAATTCTAATACAAGAGTACACAGTATAGTAGAAGATTCATAATTAAATACTGGAGGAGGGGAGTAATTTGATGGAAGAAGAATAAAAAAGTATGCGTTATTATTAAATGCTTTTTGGGAGACAATAAATTCAGAGTTCAACCACTGATGAAATCAATGAAAAGGATAAAATCAATTGATGAATCAAGGAAAGGATAAAAGATTTTTAAAATACATAGTAATTAGAAAAGCCATGTACCAACTGATTAAACTGTAATCCATAATATGCTGAAGTGTGAGATGAGTCTGGCGGGGTAACAGATATACATGCTAGAAACATTGTGCTATTAGGGATGGTGGTACTGAACATGAGATAACTAGAATACCTCTGGATGTCTGTTGCTATAATATTCTTTGCTATTCTAATCTGTTATTATTTTTCTGATTTACTTTTATTGAAAACAATTTTTTGCATACAAAATACTATTATTAAGGTTCTCCTCCTCCAACTCTTCTGAGATACTCCCAAACTCTCCCCCATTCATACTCACTTTCTTTCTGTCTATTCATTGAGAACAGTTATCTAATGAATAATAAAAAAATGAAGTAAAAGAAAGAAATAAACAACTTGCAATAAGGCAAAACATACAGAAGTAAAAAAGCCAAAGAAAAAGCTCTTGAAACATGTATAGACAACACATATTCACAAAGAAATCCCCCAAATACGCAAAACTGGAAGTCATAATATATATACACTATATGTATGTCAACAATAACAAAAACAACAGCAAGCCAAATCTCTGATGAAATATAACCTCTGAAGACGCAGTTGATTTTGTTTTGTTTTGGGCATCTATTGCTGAGTGTATGGTCTGCACTAAAAAGTAGTCTGTATCCCCAGGGAAACTCCATTTGCAAAACCAGTTTTCATTTGTGAGTGGTTATCAACAGAAGATAGCTTCTGGGTACTTCTATTTTTAAAATCTACCATTAATGGGTTTTTATCTGTTTATTTGTTTGTTTTACAATTAACAACTTTACAGTCTGCTCATTTATTTACGGTAAAACTTCTGTTTGAATCCTCACGAATTTTGTGCCCTTTTTGCTAGATAGAATCATGGCTGTGAGAGCATTTATAAATTTCGCTTTTGTTTCAGCGTACATATGGTACAATTCCTCCTCAGAGAGACTCTATAAGCATCCCTTGAATGAAGACATATCCCAGTTTTCCAAATACAAATTCTTAAAAGCTAATCCATAAACTATATATAATTCACTAGTTTCAATACGTTCATTCTGCTTCATTTTTGAACTCCTCAATTTTGAAGGGTACTCAATTGAAAATTTACTACTGACTCTTGCGAATTGTGGAGCTTTTATTCTTTATGTACAGTGCATCTTCTCTAAGTGTGTTTTCGAGGATATAAGAATCCATCACTTAGTACACATAAAGACTTGGTTTCCTAAATTTTAAAGCCTGGAAAATATGAAAAACTACAGGAGAACAGAGTGAATAGCTTGGGTATTTTGCACCATTAATAGAAATTCATCAAGTTTGTTCAATCTACAAAAGTCATGTGAACATATTTATTTATACACAACAAAAGTACTAATCTCATCTCAGAAGAGTGAGTCTATTGTTTTAACAAAGACTTTGTACTCGGCCTGCGTATACCAACCTTGAATTTTAATCTTTATTAACTATGGAACATAAAATATAGGCTTTCTCTTCTTCAAAGGCTGACTTTGTTTTAGATTCAGTACAGACACCAGGATAATTAGAAGTTGATCATGACTCCTAAGTAAAGCTTCTAAAGAGTTTCTACTCAATGAGGGTTTTTATTTCTGATCCACATGGAAGAACAAAAAACAACCGTATGGTAGTTTTAATTAGCTATCCAATTTGGTTACTGCAGAAAATCAGACTGGGGAATTTATATTGAAATAACCTCTATTATCTCTATGACCAAGCATCTAACAATAAAATACTAGATTTTACTAAGTTAATGTAAGGAAAACATTTTCTCTCATTGTGATATTTTACACCATTGTGATAGAGATTTTAAAAAAATGCTTAGTTCTAGGAAGGAGCTTGAATGAGAAGGTGCTTGAGTGAGCTCCTAGACTATTCTTTTATATGTGATTGTAGGCTATGGGTATAGAAATGTAGGGATAAAGTTAAAGGCCCTTGAAGATATGTACATATATTTTGCTACAATTTTAACATGGCCACTCATATTAGAAGAAAACAACATGAGATTAACTGATTTATTTTTTACTTTTTAAAAATAAATGTTATTGTATGTTTAAGTCATAAACCATGATATTTTATGATGTATCCACACATGTACAGTAAAATTATCAAAATATTGGATCAAAATATTGTGTTCATCATATCATAATTACCCATCAACCCCTTGCTAAAAGCAACTACAATCCACTTATTTAACAAAAATTTTCAAGGATGTGGCACTGTTAGGAACTACAATCCTCAGCATTTGTAGATTAAACTAAGAATGCTTGCATTATTTATTATATAAATTCACACATATCAGTTAGTATTCTGGGAGACCTAGAGAACATTTGGACATATGATACTGCTCTAATAGTCAATGGTGACATAGTTACATGATAATTCATCTGCTTATATTTAATACTATTTTATCATTTGTATATTTTCACTAGTATATAAATTATACAAAACAACGATTTCATCATGACACTGCCACATATAAATGTACTTTCCACTAAAATAAAATAAATAAAAGTTCATTCCACTATTAACTACTCTTCTTTCCTCTCTTTTACCTCTTTTAATTTCTCATCCAAACAGTCTAAGTTCCACATGTACTATCATGTACATTATGAAAACCAAAATTCTGTTTATGGGGGAAAACATTCAATACTTACTTGAATGAGGCGGTTAACTTGTTAATAACTTTTTCAGGACCACTCACTTTCACATAAATGATGTTTTTCATTCTTCTTTAGGACTGAATAATATCCAACTATGTGACTATATCATATTCTATTATGCTTTCATCCACAATGAATGCCTTGATTGGTTTTAAGCTATTGTAAATATTGCTACAATAAACATGAGTATGAAGTTATCTATAACACATGCTGACCTTGTTTGTTTAGTTATATACTTAACCATGATATAGTGAGACCTTGTAGCCATTGTTGTTTTATTTTGTGTTACCTTTGTGAGCTGATTTCCATAGCAGCTTGATGAATTTATGCACCAAGTTACAATATTATTTTCTACAACATCCTTGCTAGTATTTATTATATTTGATTTCTTGACAATAGCTATTCTGACTAGGTTGAGCTGGAATCTGTGCAGGATATTCCTTGGAGAATATGCTACAATGAATTTGACTGCATTCAACTCACAACTCCAGTTCTTCTCATATCTTCTCCTCCCTTTCGTCCTTACCCAATTTTTGCCCTCTGTTTTCCACCCATCAAATCCAGTTTGTTCTGCCTTTATGTTCATAAATATGTGACCTTCTATTGGACCTTCTTTGACCTACATTCTTAAAGGTAACATTCTGACTTTCTCATTCTCAGAAGCTGGCAGTTGACACTTAGCTAGATGTGGAACTTCATGTCTACCTTGCCTCTCCTTTTGTGAATTTATTTTGGACTGAGCTTACATGGGGCTTGCATATGCCATTATAACTGCTGTGAGTTTACATGTGAAGCTGCCCTATTGTGTCTAGAGGATAATGCTTTCTTAACATGTCTACCTCCCTTTGTCTTATCTTCCCTCTTCCAAAAAGTTCTCTGAGTCTTGGGAGGGGGGTGGTGTAGTATATAAGCTCCATTCAAGGCTGAGCAATCTTCAGGCCCTTATTCTCTACACCTTGGCCAGTTTGGGTCACTATATTGGTTACCAACTACTATAAATACAAGCTTCTCAGATGAGGGCTCATATATTTGTTTCAATTTGTATTTCTCAACTGGCAAAAGATGTCAATCCGTTTTTAATGTATTTGTTCGCTTTTGATAGCGTTCAGGTCAGTGAATTAGATCACTAATGTATCATGTACATTTCGGCCATTTTTGAAGTTTGTGTATGTTATAAATAATATGATTCTTTTGTTGGTAGAAATGGCAAATATTTTCTTTGATTCTATATTCTGACTTTGCTCTGAAATATTTGTTACTTTGACTTTTATAGCCAGGACCTTTGGGACTTCATAGCCTTTTATATACACGATCCCAATATAGGAAAATTGAGGAATCATACACAAGGGGAATTACATGGGTAGAAACCCAATTGCTAATACAAGCAAGAAATTTAAACCAAAAAATGAACTCAGTAGCAGAATATAAAAAGTATATTCTACCTTCTTAGAAGAGTAAGAGTAAAATATAGCATTGAATGTGATAATGCAGAGACAATTAATGGTTAAGAAAAAGTATAAAAAAAGAAATTGGTTTTAGAAATAACATATAAATAGGCAATAAGAAAACAAATTATTGAGAGGAGAAGCAGACACAAACCTCCTTCCTTAAGCCAGAAGCAATCTCTTTATTTGTTTCTTTTATCTTATCATTATTATAATTCTATTCTATTATCATTCTTTAGATGACTGTTTGGGGTTTTTTTTTAAATGCTTTGATGGAAGCACATTCTTCTCTTATATAATATATCTTATCCATAATTTCTCTCTCCACTGCTCCCAGCTCCTTCACTCCTCTCTCCCCAGATTTTTAGAAAAAGCCTCCAAGAGATAATAGTCAACCATGAAAAAAAAACAAGATACAATAAGATAATCGAAACCCTCATATCAAGGCTAGACAAAGCAACCATATAGGAGGAAAAGAGTCCTGAGAGCAGGCGAAAGTCACAGATGCATCCCTCTCAGTGTTAGGAGTCCAATCTTTGTTTTACAGTCGAGATTTTAACCTTCTTCCAGCCAACCTCTGACTGATCCACATGCCATACCTCCCCCACCCGGTCTCCATGAGAATCTCCCCACCCCACGCCCCACACACCAGACTTCCCCACTTGCTGGGGCCTCCAGTCTCTTGGTGGTGATGTGCATCTTTTCTGAGTGAGGGCAGAGCAGGCAGTCCTCTGCTGTATATGTGTTAGGGGCCTCATATCAGCTGGTGTATGTTCTCTGATTGGTGGTCCAATGTCTGAGAAATCTCAGGGATCCTGGTTAGTTGAGACTATTGGTCCTCCTACAGGGTTGCCTTCCTCCTCAGCTTCTTTCAACTTTTCCTAATTCAACCACAGGGGTCACCAGCTTCTGTCATTGGTTGGGTGTAAATATATGCATTTGACTTTTTCAGCTGCTTATTGGGTCTTTTGGAGGGCAGTCATGATAGGCTCCTTTTACTGAGCACACCATAGGATTACCAATAATGTCAAGCCTTGGGGCCTCCCCTTGAGCTAGATCCCAATTTGAGCCTGTCACTGGACTCCCTTTTCCTCAGGTTCTTCCCCACTTTTATCCCTGCAGTTAGGAACAATAATGGGTCAGAGTTTTGACAGTGGGATGGCAACCCCATCCCTCTGCTTGATGCGCTGTCTTTCTACTGGAGGTGGGCTCTACATGTTCCCTCTTCATTGTAGGAAATTTTATCTAAGGTCCCTCCCTTTGAGTTCTGAGAGTCTCTCACCTCCCATGTTACATCCTGGAGGGTCCCCACCCCCTACCTCCCGAGGTTGTCTGCTTCCATTCTTTCTGCTAGGCCTCAGGACTTCAGTCCTGTTCCTCCCACCCAATACCTGATCCTGTTCCCCTATTATCCTTCATGTCCCCTTTACCACCCAGGTACCTCCTTCACTCCTTTGTCCTGCGATTGTATTCTTCTCCTTCCCAAGTGGGACTGAGGTGTCCTCACTTAAGCCCTTTAGCTTGTTAACCTTTTGGAAGTCTAAGGACTGTATCTTGGGTATTCCATAAGATTATTTTGTTTTGTTTTGTTTTTTGCTAATATCCACTTATTAGTGAGTAAATACCTTGCATGTCATTTTGAGGTCTGAATTACTTCACTCAGGATGATATTTTCTAATCCACCCATTTTCCTGCAAAACTCATGATGTCCTCATTATTAATAGGTGAGTAGTATTACACTGTGTAAATGAAACATATTTTCTGGATCCATTCTTTTGTTGTGGGACATCTGGGTTGTTTTCGGCTTCTGGATATCTCAAGGTCACTATGAACATGGTGGAACATGTGCCTCTGTGGCATGGTGGGGCATCTTTTGGGTATATGCCCAAGAGTGCTATAGCTGAGTCCTCAGGTAGTAACTGCCAGACTGATTTTCAGAGTGGTTGTTTTAGCTTGCAATCCCACCAGCAATGGAGAAGTGTTCCTCTTTCTCCACATCTTCCCCAACATGTGTTGTCACCTGAGGTTTTGATCTTAGCCATTCTGACTGGTGTGTGATGGAATCTCAGGGTCTTTTTGATTTGCATTTCCCTAATCACTAGTGGACATATTTTTACATGCTTCTCAGTCATGTAAGATTTCTCTTATATGTGATTGCCTGTTTAGTTCTGTACCTCATCTTTTTGATTGGGTAGTTTGCTTTTTTGGTGGTTAACTTATTTAGTTCTTTATATATTTTGAATATTACCCCTCTATCAGATGTGGGATTAGTGAACATTTTTCTCCTAATCTGTAGGTTGGCGATTGTCCTATTGACTATGTCCTTTGCCTTACAGAAGCTTTCAGTTTCAGGAAGTCACATTTATCAATTATTGATCTTAGAGCATGAACCATTGGAGTCCTGTTTAGGAAGTTTCTCTCTGTGCTAATGAGCTCAAGGCTTTTTCCCACTTTCTCTTCCAGTAGATTCAGCATATCTGGTTTTTTGTTGAGGTCCTTGAGCCACTTGGACTTGAGCTTTGTGCAAGGTGACAAATATAGATCTATTTTCATTTTTCTACATATAGACTGTTAGTTAGACCAGCACTCTTACGGTGCTTTCTTATTTCCTTTATATATTTGTAGCTTCATTGTCAAAGATCAAGTGTGTGGTTTTATTTCTGGGTCTTCAAATCTATTTATCCATTGATAAACGTGTGTTTCTATGAACCACTACCATGTAGTTTTTATCACTATTGCTTTGTAGTATATCTTGAGGTCAGGGATGGTGATTCTCTCAGCTGTTCTTATATTGATAAGAGTTGTTTTCGCTGTTCTGAGTTTTTTAGTTTTCCAGTTGAATTTGAGAATTGCTCTTTCCATGTTCTTGAAGAATTGTGTTGGTATTTTGATCAGGATTGTGTTAAAACTGTAGATTGCCTTTGGTAGGATGGCCATTTTTATGATATTAATTCTGCCCGTCACTGAGCATGGGAGATCTCTCCATTTTCTGAGTTCTTCTTCTATTTCTTTTTTTGAGAGACTTGAAGTTATTGTCGTACAAATCTTTTACTTCTTTGGTTAGAGTCATACCAAGGTATTTTATATTTCTTGTGGCTACTGTGAAGAGAGTTGTTTCCCTAATTTATTTATCAACCTGTTTATCATTTGTATAAAGGAAGGCTATTGATTTATTTGAATTAATTCTTTCTTCCAGCCACTTATATATACTAGCTTATAATCTGCAAATAGCGATACCTTTACTTCTTTTCGCCAGTTTGTATCCTCTTGATCTCTTTTTGTTATCTTATTGTTCTAGCTAGAACTTCAAGTACTATATTGAATAGATACGGAGAGAGTGCTTATCCTTTTCTTGTCCCTGATTTTAGTGGGATTGCTTCAAGTATCTCTCCATTTAATTTAATATTGTTTGTTGGTTTGTAGTAAATTGCTTTGTTATGTTTAAGTATTGGCCTGAAATTTCTGATCTCTCCAATACTTTTAACGTGAAAGGGTATTGTATTTCGTCAAATGCTTTTTCAGCATCTAAGGAGATGATCATGTGGTTTTTTTCTTTGAGTTTTTTATATAGTGGAATAGGTTAATGGATTTTTGTATATTGTTCTCCTCTCAGATTGACTAATTTCCTTAGTATCTTTCTGTCCTTCTTGGTAAAATTCAGTCTTAAATGAGAGAAATGATATTGCAGATGATGGGTATACTACTGAATACATGAATATGTCCATTCCACAATATATATATATTCCACTATATGAATCAAGACATCATGCTCTAAACTTATTCACAAAATAAAATACTTTATCTAAAGAATATAATGTTCATTTATTCATTTTATTATTTGTTTCATTCATTTAAGGTAGTGATGTACTTTCTTTCCACAGATATAAAGATTAAAATAATTTATTTGTTTACTTGAAAATTAAAGAAAGACATACTATCCTATCTTAATACTTAAACAATTTAAATAAGATTCTCTCATGTGTTTACCTGTAGGTATGTACAAAAGGAAATAACTAGTTTTACTTCATGAGCTGGTAAATTCTTGGTGCCATGACTAGCTTTAGAAGACTTGAGTATTTTCATTCTCTACTACTTTGTTGAGTTCTTTAAAATGGTGTCTCATAGACCTGATCTTTCCATGGAACTTCTTATTAACACTCTTTGATTTGTGATGGATGACTTTGCATTTTGTCTTTTAGAATAAAAAAGAAGTACTAGATATTCAGGCTTTAATCTGCCTCACTCTCTAACACAAGCCCCTGTGTTCATAATCAATCTTCATACTTACCACCTGTATATTCTAGAAAAAGTCTTTTCCCCTTATTATTAATTCTCTTACCTTCTGTCTTTTCAAAGTCCTTCCTCTAAGCAAACTTATATTAATGTCTTCAATCTCTTCTTCTCAATTTATAATGTATACATACACACTTAAAAGAAAGAAAAAAAACAAGACTAGGTTCTACTGCTCTTTATTACTTTCCTTTCCAGCTTACAGAAAAATATGTTTAAATATGATCCACTCACTTTCTTCTAGTGGTCATGGAATAACTACTTTAATACTAGAAAGCTGCAATGCTTTCCATTCGGAAACTGTCGTTTGTGTTTTTGTTTGTTTGTTCTTATCATCCACTATCACCAAAGTATAGATAATCTACTTTTTGAGTACGATCATTTAAATTCCTACACAAAATATATATTTAAAAATTTAGAAAACTCACTTGTAATCCTTCTTTCTTGAGATAATTTAAGATGTGTTCAATAAAGCCAACATGTATATTGATATAAACTCATTGCTAAATAGCAAGAAAAGCAATTAAATGTTGCTAATGAAATAAGCTATTCCAGAAACTACCATGGTGTTTGGTGTTGTTTCTAAAATTTATTTTGCCTAACCAATACATAAGGAACAAATCTAAAAAAGAAAAGTACAGATATCTGTGTTTCCTATACATAATTCTCTCTCTCTCTCTCTCTCTCTCTCTCTCTCTCTCTCTCTCTCTGTGTGTGTGTGTGTGTGTGTGTATGTGTGTGTGTGTGTTTGTGTGTATGTGCACATGTGTGTGTGTGTGTGTGTTTTAAGGATTCTTATTTTTTCCCCTTGGGAAACTTTTGTTATTAATATTCCTGGCATTCTATATTTGCCTATTTTTTCTTGCAATTTTTCTACTTTTACCTCATCCTCCAGTCATCCCTAAGAGCTGCAAGCAGTGCCAAAAATGTTTACATCAGTAAAAAAAAATTCACATGGTAGAAAAATACTTGACACCTATCTTCATGTGAGTAGCTGACTATAAAAGAAGGTACCCGTCATGGATTAAGACTACCAAATAGAATGAAAACAACTCACATTCAAAAGACCTATATTTTTCACCATCTTAATGTATTTAGATAAAGTGACAATATAAATAACAGTAGAAAAATGAAATTTGAAGTGACAGAATGATCAGTACACTGCACGCCATCAAGGGTGCTAGAGAATTTTTCTCAGTTTTTGAAGATCAGTATATAATTATACTTACCTGAACACTAAAAATATCAATACTGTAAAAATATGTATATTTATTTCTAGCCAGTGATTCAAGGAAAGAAAAAAATCTGCTAATATACGCAGTTTAATACTTTATTAACTGCTAGGGGATAATTCATTTATTTTAAGGGATTCTTGTAAATTGAGATAATTTCTAGTTAGAAACTTTCCCTTTTTCTGCATGTAAAATATAATAATGTGCCACAGTATTACAGTACCAAAATATTGACTCTTTAGAAGCTGAAAGTAGCATTCTTGAAAATAAAAATAGAAAGATTCAAATAGGGAGTAAAGATAAAAATAAGAAAACAAAGAAACAAGAGAATTACTGTTAAGGAAAAATGTCAGCAGCTTCTTCATTTTCCATTCTGCACAATCTCTGACTCCTGTGAGGAATAGTGCTATTTCTGGACAGTACATGACTGTCATTTCTGTGTTAACTCAAAACTTACTACATCTGGATATGTGATGTAAATGATTTTTTTTTACATATGAGAAAATACTTTTCAGGTAATCCAGAATAATATTTATTTTCATGCCTGATGGAAATAAATTATACTGGGTATTTAAATACAGTAGCCTCTAATACTCAAGCTTTCTGTAAGTTACATTCATATTTAGATATTTGTTTTGTCAAAGAAACCTTTCCCACAGCTTGGGTAGTCTCAAATATTCTTAAAGAAAGAGAATGTGCTAGTAAACATTTTACATGGAAGGACATATGTAAGGACCTATGTATTTGTGAAAGCAGCACAAAATAATTTATGTCTTAAAGTAGAATATTGTATAAAATGAAGGTGAAAAAAGGTGGAGGCTGATGATAGGGTTTATAGGGAAGAAGATGAAAAAGGTAATTATAATATCATAAATAAAAATTATAAATGATTTAAAGAGATAAACCATTTTCAAAGATTTCTATATTAATTTAGAAAAAATATATTATTTTAGAAAAACTTTGGAACAAACTTTGGCTAATCCTTTAGTAAATTATGGACTAACATAGTAGATCAAGAAGGGATTATCTCTTTCAAATTGGATGACATTTTAATAAAGAATCATTTTTTGAAATCAGCTGATTATGTAGAGGATTACAGAATTTAAAATAATACTTTAAGAAAATGATTATCTTTTAATATATCCTTGAGGTCCAATAGTGCTTGACCAACTTGAAGGAATTATCTCCTACTGGTATAATATCCAATTCTCTTCTCAAGTAGCCCTCTCTATATTCCACGACCAGTGTATGTAACAGTTTTTTTTCTAACAAAACCTGACAAATGCCAATATTCCATAAGACTTCTCAATCTCATGAAACTTTTGTCTATATTTGCGTAACTGTTAAAATTTCTGGAGACTAAGTGTTATTATACCTTTATCATCATGCTGATGTTGAATTAGCCAACCCTGTCAGATAGTGTGCTTGAGCTTCCATCATTAAGATGAGACACAATTAGTAACTGAATTACAATAAATAAAACAAACTATTTCCCATGGCAGTGTGCTTGTTGTCCTCATTTGGATCATAACATTTAACTTTTACCAAATGAAATTGTCTTGCTGGATTACTTTGATTTCATTATGTATTTCTTTGTAAGATACAGAGAATATTCTATTCTAAAAATTTGGGAGCTTGTCCTGTATTTCACATTTATCCAGGAGAGTGTTAAGATATGCTGAGATCCAGCAAATCTCCAATAGTCGGTGTTGACTGTAGTTTATGTAAGTTATGGTCCCTCAGAAACTAGCTTCTTAAAACAGTTAATCTTGATTTAAAAGTGTGGTAGCCTTACATGACACTTGTACTCACTTAGAAAAACAACTACATGAAAATTTTATGATCAAAAGCAGTTATGGACATAACCACATTTAGTGATTCTCTATACTCCTCCCATCCCCCAAACCTAAACCAAAGGCAAAGAAGTGGAAAGTAACAAAACCAAAGAATCCAGTGCCCAATGAGAAGATGGAAAGGACTGTTGTTCTATGTTGTTCATTTTTTACTAAGGAAACAATACCAAATATGGGCATTTGGTACACTCTCCATTACTTTTACTTCCGTTGTAGGGTATTTTTGCAGCAAGAACTAATACCTTTAGCCAAAGGTAGATAGATCAAAAGAACATACAGATGTTGCTGTTTTGTGTTCACATTTATAATTTGTGCTAAGATATGTTCACTTCCTTTCTTTGGGTTGAGACCTCTGTTTACTATTGTATTTTGATTTCATGGCTAAGGGTTTTGTCTGCTGCAATATCTATGCTAGTATAGCTATGATGCCTTCTGGAAAAAAGTAAAGCAGTTGACTATTTACATTTAATCTATAAAATGTGTAGATCCAACAGGAACTTGTGGGGGATGAGCACATTTTATCATGAATCTAACATTTCCAGTAACAAAAATTAGCTGTGTGATTTGTTGGTACTTCGACTGGTTATATCAACTTGGTGGCAACCATGTAACTTGAAAGTCATCTTGAGTAATAGCAGTATCAAAATAATGAAGGCTATGTGACTTTAACATAAATTATGATTAAAGTTTGGCATAAGCCCTAAATTTCCCAGTGCATTGGAATCCTTAAGAAAGCACCACACCCCTAGAATTTACTACACCACATGCTCAAACTCTTATCTTTTTTATTTTTATCTTAGAGGATGCATAATTGGATCCTGGAATTGGGAAACCCAGAGGAGATTCCACCATGTTGCTATGTAATAAGGTTCGTTCATATTTTAAAATCAAACTAAGAAGGTAATAACAGATCTCCACAGTGATTTTTTTCTTTTTGAGTTGAGTTTGATAATTGCTTTGTACCATACGTTTACTGGTTTCTAGAGGACGCTTAGAGTCTTCTAACCATCTGCCTATATCACTAACCGGCTACCAATGGGAACTAACACTCTGAGATGGCTAGATCTGAGAAGCTCATGTGAAATTGCCCATGGGAAACTTTGGGGAAAAGCACAGATTCTAACCAAGACCCAAATAAAAGATGGTCATGTCCTAGATGGGATGCTGCCGGGGTAACAGCCATAGCTGGAGACAAAGAGAAATAAGCCTGTTTGCTTGGGAAGCTGGTGGTATGCACTCTTCTGGGGCTTAGAGCCAGCTCTTTTATACCAAATATCTCCAAACCTACTTTCTTAAATGAAGAAGAAAATTATTTTCCTTCTCACAGAAACGTTTTGTTCTTGATCTTGTTGTCTGCTTTTGTTTCTACCCTACCAGATCCTGAGAACTCTTGCTTTTGTTTTTGCTTTCTAGCTTTTTGATGAGACATAGACAGGGTAAGGAAAAAGAAATGTTTGGTTCTACTTTTTTCCAAATTCTTTTATATGTTATTAGTTTCTGCACTCTATATTCTCTCAATTACAGGTACTGCATCAACAATGCATAATAGTAATAATAAAGTAAAGTTGAAGCAACAGCCATCAATGCATAAAGAATGTATTTGTAAAAAATGGGAAATTGCAGAGGATATAATATAATTATATACCTCTCTTTCATAATTTCCTCCCTAACTCTTGCTTTTTTTCAGATTCATGATCTTTTTTTTATTAACTGCTATTCTATTACATATTAGAAACCAAAGATTCCCAGTATTCAAGAAGTAAGGTAAGACCCTGGATTAATTACTTTTCCATTGATGTGATAAAACACCATGTCCAAAGCAAGTTAAATAAGAGTATATTTCTACCTACAGTTTCAGCATTATAACAGTTTCCTATGGTAAGAAAGCATGTCAGCAAGCAACAAACATGGAAGCCATGTCAGGAAGCTAATATTGTTTATATCCTCAACTTTAGGCATAAACCAAAATAGGGAAATAGAAGGTAGGGAGAGAAAATGAACTCTGGAAGCATGACCCCAGGGATGCACTTCTTCCAGTAAAGCTACATCCCTAAATCTTCCCCAATAGTACCACTAACTTGAAATCAAGTATGCAAATACCTGAGTTTGTAGGAGACATTTCACACTCAAATCACCACTAACCCCAAAAAAGCTGGATGTCAATTTGACATAGAAGATTTGATGTAAAATTATCTATGTTTTCAATAATTGACAATACTGAGACTATCATTTTGCACAGTGAATATAAACTTAACATGGATGGAGGAATTATGGGTAAACTAAATTGAGCAGTTAATAATATAAAGCAGTTACACTACTCTTGAATTGGCATCTGACTACATCAATTAGTTTAGGAACTAAACCAAACCTTCTTAAGTGTGTTATTCTATTATAAGCTTCAATTCTGCTAAAAAAAAAAAAAAAAAAAAAAAAAAATTCTCCTGGCTTCTCGCCAACTCGTGAATCATCTCATTTGTCACAGGAAAACAAACGTTCTATGTCTGTGTAAGTTATAATCTGTTTCTATAGGAGTATCAGTATGTCTTTAAACAATTACAATAGTATTCAGACAAATTGTAATTTTATTATTATTTTCAAACAATCAATAACAATATTTGAATACTTATATTTTCCATGTCTACCTGGAAATATCGAAATTCATAAAATAAAATTATGGGAAAGAGTATTAAAGTAAATAATGCTAAGAATGCACTTAGGTTAGGAGTAGCTGCTGGTTACATGTAGTGAAAACTTCTGTAGTTGGTGTCTCAGCAGCTTATGAAGATTTCAATTGCATGGAGCTGAAGAAACCAGTGGCATTGTTCCAGGTGCCTTTGGAGACCATTCCTTGGCTCTTCCATTAATCAGAAGAATGTACAAGTCTAAATATTGACTGGTGATTTACCTTCCTCTCCTGGAGGATCTCAGGAGACTGGTGTTATAAAAGAAAATAAAAGCAAATGCACAAAATCTGCAGTTTGGAAAAAACATGCTATAAGAATGGAATCCTTTCTGTGTATTAAAGATCAATCTTTTCCTGAAAATTAAATCATTCCTGTAGGAGTAAAAGGTCATTTCTAGTCATTGACTCTATATTGGTAACTAGCATTTTTCAGATATAATTCAATTCTTGCCTGGCGTTGGTGGCACACGCCTTTAATCCCAGCACTTGGGAGGCAGAGGCAGGCGGATTTCTGAGTTCGAGGCCAGCCTGGTCTACAAAGTGAGTTCCAGGACAGCCAGAACTACACACAGAAACCCTGTCTTGAAAAACCAAAAAAAAACATCTATTTTCTTATGTATTTGCATGTACAGGTTTTATGATGTTTATATATTCACATATTTATGCTATGAGTCCTCATATAATGCTTCACATAAATATATTTGAAACATTTAAAATTTGTTTATATGGACTGGTTTATAAATATTCTTTAGTTTATAATCATTTCCTCAAATAAATGTGACATTGAACAGTTTTTAATTTTTCTATATTTTTTTATAAACTACTTCTCCTTTTTATTGAATGTTCACTGGCGTCTGTGGAACAAAAGGCATAATTTGTCACTCACTGTCAATCAAAACCGTTTAGATGCACATTGCTATTAGAAAGCATACTGATACTGAATGGATTCCTTAAGGAGAACACTATTTTTTTCAAAAGGAAATGAACGAAAGATATTAAAAAAATGAGCCTCTGCGTTCAAAATTGCTTTAGGCCACTAGCACTATCTTAGAAAATACATCTGGATAAACTTCTCAACCTGTAAACAAAGATTCTTCATCTCAAAACTAGAAATTTCCTCATTCACAAGTGTTAGACAAAAGTATCAAATATGCTTTTGGGGTCTTAATGATACTTTTTGTCATAATATTTTGACCATTGTTAAGTAATAATTATATCAAGTGAGAGAAAACAATCTCACTAACATTCTTTCCATCTGATATCTGCCTCAAAGATGCAGAAAAGATATGAATGGTATACTGGGGAGGAGAACAGAGTGCTTACAAAGGTGAATAACGCAAACCAAGACTTGAACCATCAGTTGGATATCCTGGATCTGCCTCTGCCCTTTTCTACAGCTCACATCAATATACAACCTAGGAGCTTGAGATTTCCCACATTCCAGAGTACTGATGCTTTGCAGTTGTGTGGTTGATATTTGCTCCTAGTACTTCATGCCCTTAAGCAAATGCCATCCTTTCATCAAATCAATAACTCATTCCTCCTTCTTTCTAAGCACATATACTTCTTCATTTGGGACTCATTTCTGAATACCTAAATTCTGAAAATTCTGACTTTTCTGAAAAAATGAATATTCTGAAATCAACAGTACACAATCTCCAGTGCTAATTAACAGGTAGAAAATTCAAATCAAGAAGAGAGAAAGGAATTTTAGTTTGAGTCTTTAGAGGACATTTTAGTTCTTGTGAGGCACAATGTTCGTTTTAAAGTTCCAATATACAAGACAATACATACATTTTAATTTTATTTTTTGAGAACTTCATACATAAACATCGAAATCATGCTGATTACTCTGTTACCACTACCAATCTTCCCATGTATCTCCCACTTCTCTCCAAGTTCATAATCTCTTCTTATGACTACATATACATACATACATACATACATACATACATGCATACATACATGCATACATAGATACATACATACCTACACACATACGTGTGTATGAGTCCATTTAGCATTACTTATATATCATGTTTCCAGGACTAGCCACTTGGGACTTGCCAACGTATACAGGTCTTGTTACATACGCACACATACATACACACACACACACACACACACACATGAGTAATCTTTAGCACAATCTGCCATAGATATCAGTATGAGGCAAGTGATACCAACTAGTGGAACCTTTATTGGAACTTATGTTGTAACAGAGAAAAGGCCACATACAATACAGGTCAGGGATCCTGGACCATAATGTCAGAACAAGGGAAAATATCAAAAAGTAAATAATAAAACAATTCAGTGTATAAGTCAAAATGTGGCAAACAATTGTCAGAATTGCATATAATCCCATTCAGTGGGAGTGGGGGGGGGGGGATCTTCCAATGCAGCATAGAGAAATAAACAGATAGGCATGTTAGGCAACTGCCTTAGCATTTAGCCACACCCTAGTCTGTTCTTTGTTTCCAAATGTTTGCCATTCACAGTTCTATAACTTTCTATCATAGCAGCATTGACATTTATTCAATCATCTTTTGTACAGAATTTGAATGAAGTAGCAATTTTTATGGTGCTATTGATGCTGGGATTAGTAATGGATATGTGGTTTAGGGGCTGAATCTGTAGGCTTGTATGAGATAGAGAAGCTTTTTACCACTGGATTATACCTCCAATTTAAGGAACCTGTTATTTTGATTGAGAAAGAAATATTGTAACATATAGACCATAAAAACATAAAATTTTATAATATAATTAAATCTACAAATATAAACAAAAGCTTATAATATCTTTATATTATCCTGAATTTACTTTTGCTTTATCTCCTAAATTTAGGTAATTGTATGTCAATGTGTATGTTCCACAACTAAGAAAAGCAATATCACAGACTTGGGCACAATTCTGTTTTGTTCAGGAATTGTCAACTGGGATTAGCATAATAGAAAATGAAACCCAGAAATACGTGGCACCAATATCATCATGTACTGTTCAGTTATGAAAGGCAGATATTTAAAAAGAAATTATA
This sequence comes from Arvicanthis niloticus, assembly GCF_011762505.2. NCBI lineage: Eukaryota > Metazoa > Chordata > Mammalia > Rodentia > Muridae > Arvicanthis > Arvicanthis niloticus. Next base: position 20,445,343 of record NC_047659.1, read on the forward strand.
GACTCAGGTGTAATTCAGATGTAGAACTATTTCTTAGCTAGACATCTGTCTCTCAACCGATAAAAGCACTAAGGACTATTAAATTCCAAAGGACAATGTACAACTTTAGTATGAGCTGGTGGCCATAAAATTGTAAATAATTGTAGTTTTAATCAATAATTTTTAATGTGTGTTTCTTTTTGTTGAAAGGAGTGCAGATTGCTCTTTGGTCTGGGAATCGGTTATAGGAAATGGTGCAGAGTTGTATCGCACACTTCATGCTACCTGCTTTAGAGACCTCAATAAATACTCAAAGCAATTTTGGAATGTTTTCAAGGATTAAACATTTCATTTTCTTGATTTTTTTATGTGTGTGCAATTATCTGTTTATGTGTGTGGATAGGATCTGAGGTCAGAGCACAGCTGGAGATATTTAGTTCTATGTTTCTGCAGTATGGGTCACTGGGATAAATTCAGGTAGTCAAGTTTGACAGCAAGCAACTTTGGTAACTGAGATATAGGCTCAGATTCTAAAATTTTATACAGGGCAAATGTGGTTGAAACTGAAAATACAGGGAATAAAATATGTCATGATAATTTTCCTCTTATAGATGATTAAAAATTACACTATAATTATTTTTTACTAATACCCATTTAAGAGAACAATACTTAAGTCATCCTTACATTTGAAATAAAAATGAATCTGCCCCTTAAATTCACCTGAGCAGTGGATGTTTTTAAACATGAAATTATATGTCAAATACTATCTGAACACTTGACTATTTACTGATGCCAGAACAAAAATCAGCTCATCTAATGTGCTGCTTACTTAAACACCAGTCCCATTATTACACGTGGTACAGACGGGAAATACTGCACCACACTTGGAAAAAATCCAGCATCAGTGAATCAATTTTCTATGTACTTTAGAAAAACAACTTCTGGTTTGTGGTTTTTGGGAATAGAATTGAAGCAATACTTCACAAAAGCCATTAAAAATAATTTATAACACAAAATGAAAGGATTCTAACTAAATTACATCATTTTTTTATTCCTTTTGTATACCTAATGGCATAATGAAAGCTGATTAGTCTATTCATATGTTCACATTCTCAGTTACTATGTCTGAGAGCCTCAAATTAAAAAGTTGATTTATAAAATGAGATGACAGTACAATTGAACAATTAACCTCATAAACAGCGCACTGCTGAGAAATTCAAGTTTTTAATTGGTCAAACAAATAACATTCAGTGCTGAAAATGTGGAAGATAGCTTATAAGAGCTAACACAATGGTGGTTCTTTGATAGCAGCAGTAGATTAAATATTTAACCAGAACTTAAACTAATCTAAAGAATGGGTGAAGAAAGAATACCTTCTGGATTTGTGTAAATATCATCTTTGGTGCATGATGATTATGGTAAATTCATAGAGATCTTGGTAAAAGAGCATATTCTCTGATTCGATTCCACTTTCTATGAGAGAATATTGTGTGAGCACTGACTTGTTAAAATTATTTAAAAAACTTTCACAATGACTAAGAAACATATGTGTCTACCCAACATGCGTTCTTTTGAAATTCCATGTTTTCATGTATTATAGTTTTATTAGTCACTTTTTCATAGATGTCATGCAAAAAAACCTGAAAGAAGAGCAAGATGATTTTCCCATGACTTCAGATGACTGAGTCTGGTAGGTTAGCCCCTATGTACTTGTTGAGACCCGCACTAGTCCCTGTTCGGGCACCAAAAAAATGTTGGGGTCTACACTAGCCCCACGTTGGGGTGGCCAAAAAATGTCGCGGCCCAAGCAAAATGTTGAGGCCCAGGGCCGCCCTGCGTTTGGGCAGCCACTGTATCCCGGCCCAAGCTGCTGCTCCGGTCCTCGGGTCGGGGTTCAGCAAGACCGAGAGTGAGGATGGACTCGAAGAATGCAGACCAGACAGAGTGTAATTCAATCCAGTTTATTCTTCAGTCTAAGTCCTAAGTCTTGAGTTCCTAGTCCCTAGTTCCTAGTCCCTAGTGCCTCCAAGTTCCAAGTTACTTCTTCCAAGTTCTCTTCTAAGTGCCCTGCTACCTGTCTTCTCTCTGCTGTGTCTGGTTCTGTCTCTATAGTCTGATTCTCTACTGTCTGCCTCTGCCTTTTATATGTCTTACTTCTAAGCCACGCCTCTAAGTTACACCTTTAATCATGCCCTTAGGTCTTATCTCTAAATCTGATCTCTACACTTCTAAATCATACTCTTAAATTACATACCTTTAATCTCACACACCTTTAATCTCACGCACCTTTAATCTCAAGGTATCTAAACCAAGATTATCGGAGTGTTCTCAGCTGTTGTAGGCTATTGTAATCCAAGTCATATGTCAGGGTATATGGCTCAAGATGGCTGCAAAGCTGATAGCCGCTTTCTGCTAAAAGTCGGCCCCCAACATGTACTAACACAGAGTGCATGGTACAGGACACACACCAGAATAGTTTCAACCTGGATATAACAGCTCATAACATGGTGGACAGGAGGCTAAGGCATATTAGAAAGAGCCATAATAAAAGAAAGTCCCAGGAAAATATCCATCTATTACACACTTTTACCAAACAGGAAGTAACTTTTCCATTTTTATGACCTTCCAATAATCTATGCAACATAATTCTTGAGGTAAGGTTGTTATGATGTAATATTTTGATTACACAGATATAGATAAAAGTGTCATTTCTCAATCTAATCAAGTTGCCAGTCAAGATTAACTAGAGATTCATTTTCAAACCATGAAAAATAATGAGAAAATGTGTGGAGGATGTGTTGGCTTCCCCTTCTCCCCTCCATACTCCTGGAAACCTCTCTATAGTGATATTCAGCCTGAGGACTAAAGTGAAAGGAAGCAGGAAAAGTAATTTTTAAGAGCCTACCATTTATTAACACTAGCTTTAGTATGCAGGGGCAGTAAGAACTCTGAACCTGCAGATCTTCTGTCACTCTCAAGACGAAGTATGTCAGATGTATTGAACATTTTTTTGATATTTTATTTACTTACATTTCAGATGCCATCCCCTTTCCCCATTTCCCTTCCCTAGAAAGCCCCTACTTCATCCCCACATCTCCTTTTTGCTTTTATACCATTATAATTACATGCAAGTATTAAGGTCAGTTCTAGGTTGAGGAACTAGCAATACAATAAATGCAAATAGCCAAGGAACAAGCAAGACAATAAATATAAATAGTCAAAGAACAAGCAAGGCAATAAACAAAGTTGATGAACACTCCCATGATCCTATGAAAACTTGATGTCCCAGGGAAGTGGAATAATTGTGGGGATGAGGTATCAGTAGGTGGGCAGGTTGGAGAGCAATCTCTCAGAGGTGGGGTGGATGGAGTGAAGAACTTGGGTGAGGGGAGATTGAATGTAAAGAAAGAAAATGATTTAATAAAGATCAAAAGACAAAAATGGAAGGTACATGCATTGAAAATTAGTAATTATTTGAAACTGCTCATGCTTTTAGGGTATGTAGGGAATATTTAAAGCTTAAAAAATATTACAATGTGAACTTGTATCTAAGGCAGTATCGCAGATCAAAAACTACAACTGTGACAAATATTTGTGGAAGTACTGGGAAGACATTTTGATGAGATGAACTGTCTAATCTCTAGAGCTTGCTCACATTTCTAATTTCATTGCAGTTATTTTTTTTTTAGCTTCAAAGCCAGAAGTGGCCAATGAAGACTTTTTATATGTCATCATTTGACTCTTCTGCCTCACAAATCTGTAACTTAATACACATATAATTATCTTGTGAACACTGAAAGTGTATTGATATTTCTCTTGTTTTAGTTAGGGTTTATCATTGTTGTGATGAAACACCATAACCAAAACAACTTGGAGAGAAAAGTATTAATTTGGCTTACACCTTTGTGTCACTGTTCATCATTAAAGGAACTCAGGACAGCAACTCAAACAGGGCAGGAACCTGAAGGCAGGAGCTGGTGCTGATACTTGGAAGCAGGAAGGGTGCTGCTTACTGTCTTGCTCCACTTGATTTACTCAGCCTGCTTTGTTTTAGAACCCAGGAACACCAGCCCAGGGTGGGTAACACAATGGTCCTCCCCCTTCAATCACTAATAAAAAAAAACAACCCTCCTGCTTTGCCTAAATACAATTTTATGGATGTATTTCCTCAACTAAGGGTCCCTCCTGTGTTGACTCTAGTTTGTCTAATTGACATAAAACATGTTAGCACATCCGCTTAGTTTGCTGGTTTTTATAATCCCAATGTCAAGTTCCTCTTTTGCTTCTTCCTTTCAATATAATATAAAATGCCTAGGTTCTTGCAAGTAGGGTAGGCAGTAGCTACTCATCCTACAACCTAAGAATATCATCTAAAGGGAAAAATGTCACATGGAAAAGATTTTTACTGTATGGTTCCAATTCACTTCAATACTTCATATGAAGGTAGTTACTTGTAGAGCAGAAAGCTGGCCAAAATTTTGTATATTTTAAGCTTAAATTAACTACAAATGATTGAAAAAAAATTTGGAGAGTTAGAGATGGATTCTAAATCTCAACTATGATGCTGTGAGAAAATTCTATTAATTAACTAAATTCATTTAATTGATTCATATCATCTGTATGGTATAGTTATTTAAAAATGATAGCTACAGCTTCCCATAGATGGAAGACACAGCTGCAGAACTGGCTCAGGTGGAGATCTGAGAAAGAGTTGGAAATATTTGCATGGCTGTAGCTCTGTAAGCATAATAAAGAAAAACTTCCCCTCTGCTCATGCCCTACTTCTACAAGCATGGATCCATACTCTTCAAAACAACAGCATGAATTAGGGGCACAAACATTCAAATTATAAACCTATGAGGGATACTTGAGATTCTTACCATAATAGCTTTTTCTACAGGAGAATTATTTGTAAAAGATTTGAACAAAAATTAATCAGACTGAAGTCAAATACATCAAAAGATATAGATTTCAATTGTCATATAAATTGTAAAATAGAACAGACTTTTAAATAAATCTATATATTTATTTTATAATTCTAAAAGGAAGAGTTTTGCTGCTGTTGAAGGGTAATGGAGAAATATCTTGCCCTAGCTTTGAAGAATATATCATTTAACAAAGTCAAAAAGGTTGTTGAGAATACATTATGCCAAAGACTTCGACTTCCAGAAAATAATGACAATAAACATTCGATCTTTGAATATTTATGGTAAAATACACTGTGAGGAACCTGCGCCTGAAATTTTTCAATATGCAATAATAATGAGCAGGGAAGTGGGCAGCTATGGAAATTGTGATGCCCAAAGGACTGAAGGTGGTAGAGGGAAATGCTTCATTCACACCATTTACTGCATGTATTACATGTAGTACCACACATTACAAATCTCAGTTGACTTTTTTAATCCTAAATTAATTTTTAATTGAACATATATGTTACATTTCTCTATTTTTTGCTGGGGATATACAAGCTGCTACCATCTTTTTAATGTAACCAGATCTGCAGAGAAACCCCCTATAATTTACAACCATTCCAAAAACCTCAAAGCTGCAGTCATTTCTGCTTGGTGGTTACTCTAGTTGCAGCTCCTGGGCACTGCCCAAGTCATATAGGTAAGAACAGCATAGAAGGCAACCTCTTTAAGTACCTGTAACTTCTGGAGAACCGTATGCATTGGCTGACATTATCTGAACTTTGAGACTGTGCCACAGAAGTCTGTGGGGCTTCACTCCAATTCAGTTCTTAGAGCATCCCAACATCTCTGCAGACAAGACAGGCAGTCTCTACAAATCAGTAACCCAAAGAATTTATGCCCTTGATTTACAAGAAGTCAGTTTTAAATCATCCCTTTTCTAAGCCATAGCATGTGAGAACCTATAATCAAATAGACTGTATAATAAATACAAAGTAGAAGACAAGCATGAAAATATTTTTTTAGAATTTCAAAGGGAGGGTATATTTGTTCATCACAGGTCCATAATCCATGAATATTTGCCAAATGATGTTGTTCTTTTTGGGGGAACATTTACCTTTGACAGTGACCTGTGATATTGAAAATTAATCATTCTTGGTAGAGCATAAAGTGCAATAATGGATCTAGTAGTAGGTATTTTAAGTTGGATTTGTTTTAAACTTAACTAGGATAAACATCAGAAAGATTTCTTTTTATTTTTTGTTCTGTGATTAGGAGAGTAAGCTTTGTACACTAATAAATGCTGCCACATTTTCTGTCTTTTCATGGAAATGCATAAGGTTAAGAAACTTATTTGTTCTTCTGCTATTGAAATACAAAAATAAATAAATAAAATTATTAAAACTCTTTGCTAATTTTAAAATGATTGCAAACTGAATGCCAAAATAAGGAGGTAACTCTTCACAGAAAAAGGCTAATCACGGTTAATTGTTTTCCTATTCATTCTGATGATAATAGCCATTATAACCTCATTTGAAGTATGTAGATATAATATGCAATTATTACAAGATCCAGCTTTCCAAACCTCAAACATATGACTAAGATAGCATTCAGCCCTGTTTATTAGTGAGGCTGCCAACCTGGTTCATTTTCAAAAGAAAAATAGTTGTGTAGCTCTATTTCATTTGCGTTTACATGCACATATTTTCTCTTTATATGAGCTGATAAAATGACGATAGTCTAAAACAACCTGTTTACTGTTAGAGAAAGAAATAGGTGGCTACTGCTGTCGTTTGAAATTTTCTGAAGAAATGGGGCTCAGAGAAAAAGGAATTAATTGCAGACCATTTTATTTGAAAGCTACAATCCTTTGGAAATTGTGTGATGCAGCCTTTTGCAGATCAAGCTTGGGAGAATGTTATGGATTTAATTTCTACTAATGGGAGATCCTCATACAGATCTTTACACCCATCGTTGAGAATTCGTTTTTATAATGGGATAAAATGTTGTTTTGAGGCTGACTTTTGACCTTTGTGGAGGTTAAAATCCCATTAAAGCCATTAAAAAATATTCCCCTGTGCTAACACATTCAAACTATAGATCTTGTTGCCTTCAAATAATATAGACGGAAGTAATCACACATTTCATAAAAAGGAGTACCAACTCTCCAGCTAGTTCTGTTTTTTCCATTAGGGTTTTTCTCTGAAATAACAAGACAGGCCTGTGTCCCTCTTCCTTTGTATTTGATGAGTTTGCCATTCAACTCTCGTCTCTTACCTTTAAAACTTGGATGATCATTCCATCTTTCAAGGCAGTTATCACTCCTTGTGTGTCATTTTAGTGGTAACCTTGAAATGCTTAGCAAAAAAAAAAAAAAAAAAAAAAAAAAAAAAAAAAAAAGAATTCTGTGCATGAAAAGGTACCATTCCTTCCTTTATCTCAGTGAAGAATCTGTCTGGCTGGTTTATTTCCCTCTAAATCTTCAGGCTATTCTTTGTTCACATGTTACCAGATGTGAAATAGTCTCTTAGCATCAATGCTGCCACTAAGAAAATCAGTCCTAGGCTCTTCTGACTTTAATGAATTGTTCCAATTGGCTTCTGGAAACTGCTCTCTTTGAGTTATCTGAGACCAGATTATATAAGACCAAAATTGGATTCATTTTCCCCCTCAACTTTCTTCATCTATGTATTCTGATATGACTTGTATGACAGAACTTTAGAGAGAAATACCAAAAAACTCACAAAGGCAATTTTATTTATCTTCTGGAACTTCAGAACCGTCTTTTCATGAATGTTAGCTAAAACTTCCCTCATCCGCTGCATTTGCTCACCCATATACTTACTATAGACAAGCTCCATAATCAGATGTTTTTATGTTTCCGATAGGGTTGTCCTGATGGGACAGAAGTCATTAAGTGTTTAGATAGTAAATAAAGGGGAAGTTTCTGGTTGTGTCATATGATACAGACTCATGTGGTATTTTGCTGAGGGAGACACAAATGGTGTTTTGCTTAATCAAGACCTGTGGGAGGACATGTGATGCTTGGAGAAATTATAAATAAGATTCAATGGACAGTCACAAGCACATGCATAGCTAGCCTGGCAATTCTTTGTTGGTCTTGTGTCTTCATTGAACTTCACTTCTTTGAAGGCGGCATGGCAGAGTTCTCCTGGCATCCTAGATGGCTCTGATAGCCTTCGCTGACTCTACTTCGCTGTTTCTACTGGATTGTGCAACCACTGACGATTTGCATTCAGTATTCTGACACTACTGAACTGGACTGCTAGTTTCCTGACAAAGTGAGATTGCAATCTCACCTAACAAATACTGTCTAAACAGACCTACATCCCCTTATCCTATTTACCAACTTTTTTTCCCCCTAACTTTGGACAGTGGGCTAGAATGGGGGTCGAAGAGTTTAATAACCTTTATGAAAGTAGATTTTGAAAAATTTAAGCCTATAGGTAAATAAAATAGATTATTAGTACAATCTTACTTATAAATCTAAGTGTTAGTCATATATGACTGGGGATAGAGCATATAATGCTAGACTAGAGGATGCTAATGTCATGACCTGGCATGTCTTTAATTCAATTATTGAAGAGTTTCTGCCATGACTGCTAGTGTATTTCTTTAACTTTTCTCCTTAATAAGTAATGAAATATTTATCAGAAACAGATGTTGTTCACTCAGATGTTTAAGCACTGTTTAAATTTTTAAGCTTTTTAATGATATTTTTAATGTTCCAAATGAAGCAATCTGAATCCCTCTGATGCATTCTTAGAAATATTAAATATCGTTAGCTCACCTTAGATATCCTTTTTTGGTTTAAAGTGATAACAACGCCTCAGTTAAAATCTTCATTTTAAAACTCTAAGAATCAGCAATGTACCTTAAATATTTTGCTATGTGTCTTTTGAAAATGTTCAGAATAAATATGTATGCTATATGCTGAGGATTAAAATGAAGTACAGCATGGGTCTTGGAGGTCATCCTTGTATTTGCTATAATCTTCTTAATTAAGAATGTAGAGTGCATTCATTTAATTACCATAGGACTGACATAGGTCCAAAATGATTGCTCCACTGGATTTCTCTGCCTTATAGAACATGTAGTAAAGTTGACTAATTTAGGAATATAAGAAAATGCTTATATTTGTTAATAAATTTGTAAGAATGATTTTCCTCAAACCCCAAAGAAATCACTAAAGATTCACAGTAAAAATGAACACTCTAGAGAGACAGATGAGTACTTACAATTTATTGTTCAAATGAATCTCTCAGAGCAAAAAGTAGATACATATTCCTGATAAAGATTTCATGTTAAATGTGCAAAATAAGTACATTTTATATGATGAATGAAGGTAAGTTCAATGGGAAGAGTAATAACCTCAGCCAAACTTTCTTCTAAGTCAAAATAGTAATTTTCAAATGAATTACTAACACATTTTCTAAGCCCACAAATAGCCAAAAAAAGAAAATTATAATTGACATAATTATCATATTTATAAATGCTAATACATTCACTTGTTAGTTTGAGAGTAGAAATAGAAAATCACTCAAAATCATCTAATAACAGGATAAAAAAACCGTATATATTTCTGAAGTCTTGTATTATAACAGAATTGCTTAAATATATGAAGTTATAATTCTCTGTAAGAATGGGGAAATTTTTAGTCAATAACAAAATGACTATCATCTAGGGACTATCGTTGCAGTCTAGGGTTAACAGGGTGAGGTATTGAAACTGAATTTAACTTAATTAGGAACAAAGCATTTTAAGCTTCTAAAATCTAACAGGTAGAAATACCTAGCAAAACTAGTGCAGGATGAAAATAAAAACATTTTGCAAGAGGCTGAGTCAGATCAGGGGTTTTAAAACTTCTTTCTTACCACACATCTCTCATAGGAACAAATGGAGAACTCAGAATGTGCCCTTCCATGTTGAAGAATTAGCACAGAGGTTTTTTTTTTTTTTTTTTTTTTTTTCATTTTTTTATTTTATATTCTATTTACGTTTCAGATGCCATCCCCTTTCCCCATTTCCCCTCCCTAGGAAACCCCTATCCCATGTCCCCTTTTCCTTTTATACAATTTTTTAAAGTGTTAGTCAAAGGCTTTATATGTTTGGCAATGCTCAATCAGAAGTGTAACCCAATACCCAACCTAGATATATAAACTGTCTTTGACTGGTGGAGACACGTGGACATCTGCCTCCATGCCCCCTTCCCCTCTCTTTCTCTCTCTCATTACCTAGCTTCTCCTCTCCTTCATCTTCTTCTCTCCTTACTCCATCTCTTCCTCTCTGTACTCCTTCCCCCTTAGCTCCTCCTACATATCACCCTTCCTGTTAAAATAAAACTTTTCTCTCAAAGTACAATTAGAGCATAATTATTCTTATTTGTACCAGTGAGGTACAAGATAATCCTAATACCCAGTCCATCATTTTGTTGACTAACCAGAACCTCTGTCATCTCTCCTAACTAAAACACTTAGTTTTGAACCTGGCTTTTTTTTTTTTGGCTTAGAATAAATGTCAGCTGAAAACCTTCCACTCAGATCTTTTCTCTCAAAGTAAATAGCCAGGATTGGCTATGAGGCTATAGGTCTTCAACCCCGTCAGAAATCTAGAATGACTGAGTTAACTGAAATTATGGGAAGCACAAAGCATAGCTTCTAAAACTTAGCCAATTTATAGAGACCACTGAACACCTGGACAGCCCCTATACTACAAAATGTTGGAGCATCAAATCTTCAGCCTTCTGGCCCAGAGTCATCTGACAGACCTTAGTGATGCAGAATTATTAAGGACTGATTAGTCTGTCTAGGCAGATATAATCAGTTGACTATTCTGCAAGTGTGTCCTTTTCTGGACAGTAATTTGTCTGTAGATGGAAAGAGGCAATTCTTGCCTTGTGGCTGTGTCTGCATAACTGGAGTAACTCCAAGGATGCTCAATTTCATCTTAGAATCCAAGACAGGAAGCTGTCAGTATCAGACAGGTCTCTAATCAAAATGAACATTAATGTAGAAATGTTTGTACCATCAATTCTGTGGACTTCTGACGTTTTGAAAACCAACTATCCATGTAAGATAAACTGGACTGCTGTCTGTTAACTCCTCTTAGCTATTTCTAAATAAAACATAGAGAACACCCTAACAATAAACTCCAAGCCACGAATTTGCTATAGTCCCTTAACTCACAGGCTAACCATCTCAAATCTGTTAAAAAAGTTAAAGAAGGTCTGGGTCTAAGCCTTGTATTCCTAAATGTTTTATACAGGCACAATGCCTATGCGAGTACCAATATTCATCTCATTTTTATATCAATAAGAAACTCGTACCAATGAAAACCTTAAATTTCAAATCAAAGTAAATTTTGTACCATTTAAGAGATTATAACTTCATCTTGATACTAATTATACAGATTTCTATTAATAGGTTGTGGCTATGCACTAAATCCTAGTTAATCCTCCCTGTTCCAACAAAACCTCTACTTTTCCCTAGAAAGACAGTCCAATATTAACCACTTTAGTCCCCAAGCCCAAGGAATAGGGGCACTGACTCTTCGTTAAGTTCTTCAAGCTGATTACGGGCATTGCGATATTAGAAGAGGGGTGGGGGGAAGAGTAAATTGATAAGCCTCTGACACTGTGTCTTCACTGCATCCAGTTGGAATTCCAGGACATCAGAGGTTTGAGAGGGTCTGCTCAGTTTGCTTGATGAGTAGATACACCGAGGCTGTATATTCTGCAATATACAATTCTCAGAACAAGTTTTAGTATCAAGAAAAAAATTTTTTTTTCTTAGAGGGCTGACATTTTTTTAAAGATGTTGGTTCTAACAACTTTTCTTTTCTTTTTCTTTTTTTGATTGGTTATAATATTTGTTTTTCATATTCTATCCCCTTTTCCCATTCCCACCACCACCCAGGAGCCCCTTATCCCATCCCCCCCTCCTCGTGTTTCTATGAGGGTGTGATTTTCCAGTTTCTATGATGTTGTTTCCATTAATATAAACTGCCTCCTAAATTTCTAAATCCTTCCATTTGTGTTATTAAATCTCCTTTTTTCTTTTTTTCTTTCTTTTTTATCTTTTTTCTCCTTTTTTTCATCTCTTTTTTAAAAATTGGGTATTATATTTACCTTTCAGATTTTATCCCCTTACGCCACTTCCTCCCACCACCCAGAAACCTCCTATCCCATCCCCCCTCATGCTTCTATGATACAGTGCCTGTACCTACCCCCCCACTACCGCCTCCCCACCTTCACTTCCTCCCCATTCTGTGTTCATTTTTTATGGGACCAAGAAATTCCTCTCCCACTTCTGCCCGACAAGGCCATCCTCCACTACATATACCACTGGAGTCCTGGGTTCATCCCTATGTGCTCTCAGGCTGGTGGTTTAGACCCTGGGGGGCTCTGGTTGTTTGGTATTGTTGCTTTCCTCCTGGGGTCATAAACCCTTTCTGCTCCTTCAGTACTCTCACTAAGTTCTCCATTGGGAAACCCCTGATCATATCAGTGGTTAGCTGTGAGCATCGTCCTCTGAATGTGTCAGTCTCTGGCAGACCTCTAAGGAGACAGCTATAACATGTTCTTGACAGCATGCACTTCCTGCCATCCACATCAGTGTCTAGCTTAGGTGATTGTACATGGGATGGATACCCAGGTGGAATGGTCTTCAGATGGCCCCTCCTTCAGTTTCTGTCCCATGTTTTGTTTCCATATTTGCTCCTTTGAGTATTTTTGCTATTCGTCCTAATTAGAACTGAGGCTTCCCCTCTTGGTCTTCCTTCTTCATGAGCTTCACATGGTATTGTTCCTTCTGTTTCTATTTTGTGGAATAGTTTGAAGAGAATTGGTATTAGGTCTTCCTGGAAGGTATTATAGAATTCTGCACTAAAACCATCTGGCCCCGGGCTTTTTTTGGTGGGGAGATTTTTAATGACTGCTTCTATTTCTTTAGGGGTTATGTGACTGTTTAGATGGTTTATCTGCTCCTCGTTTAACTTTGGCACCTGGTATCTATCTAGAAAATTGTCCATTTAATCCAGATTTTCCAATTTTGTTGAGTATAGGCTTTTGTAGTAGGATCTGATGATTTTTTTAATTTCCTCTGTTTCTGTTGTTATGTCTCCCTTTTCAGTTCTGATTTTTTTAATTTGAGTACTGTCTCTGTGCCCTTTGGTTAGTCTGGCTAAAAGTTTGTCTATCTTGTTGATTTTCTCAAAGAACCAGCTCCTGGTTTTGTTGATATTTTGTATAGTTCTTTTTGTTTCAACTTGGTTGATTTCAGCCCCGAGTTTGATTATTTCCTGCTGTCTACTCCTCTTGAGTATATTAGCTTCTTTTTGTTCTAACACTTTCAGGTGTGCTGTCAAGTTATTAATGTATGCTCTTTCCATTTTTTTTTTTTTTTTGTGGGCACTTAGAGCTATAATTTTTCCTCTTAGTACTGCTTTTATGGAGTCCCACAAATTTTGATATGATGTGTCCTCATTTTCATTTAACTCTAAAAAGTCTTTAATTTCTTTTTTTATTTCTTCCTTGACCAAGTTATCATTGAGTAGAGCATTGTTTAGTTTCCACGTGTATGTGGGCTTTTTGTTTTCGTCCATGTTAAAGACCAGTCTTAGTCCATGGTGGTCTGATAGGGTACAAGGGATTATTTCAATCTTTTTGTATCTGTTGAGGTCTGTTTTGTGACCAATTATATGGTCTATTTTGGAGAAGGTACCATGAGGTGCTGAGAAAAAGGTATATTCTTTAGTTTTAGGATGAAATGTTCTATAGATGTCAGTTAAGTCCAATTGGTTCATAACTTCTGTTTGTTTCATTGTGTCTCAGTTTAGTTTCTGTTTCCATGATCTTTCCATAGCTGAGAGTGGAGGTGTTGAAATCTCCCACTATTATTGTATGAGGTGCAAAGTATGCTTTAAGCTTTAGTAAAGTTTCTTTTATATATGTGGGTGCCCTTGCATTTGGAGCATAGGTGTTCAGAATTGCAAGTTCCTCTTGGTACATTTTTTCTTTGATGATATGAAGTGTCCTTCTTTATCTTTTTTGATTACTTTTGGTTGAAAAACGATTTTATTTGATATTAGAATTGCTACTCCAGCTTGTTTCTTGGGGCCATTTGCTTGGAAGATTGTTTTCCAACCTTTTACTCTGAGGTAGTGTCTGTCATTTTCACAGAGGTGTGTTTCCTGTATGCAGCAAAATGTTGGGTCCTGTTTATATATCCAATCTGGTAATCTATGTCTTTTTATTGGAGAATTGAGTCCATTGATATTAAGAGATATTAAGGAAAAATTAATGTTGTTTCCTGTTATTTTTGTTATTGGCAGTGGCGTTATGTTTGTATAGCTACCTTCTTTTAGGGTTGTTGGAAGATTACTTTCTTGCTTTTTCTAGGTTGTAGTTTCCCTCCTTGTGTTGGAATTTTCCACCAATTATCCTTTGAAGGGCTGGATTTGTGGTAAGATATTGTGTAAATTTGGATTTGTCATGGAATATTTTGGTTTCTCCATCAATATTGATTGAGAGTTTTGCTGGGTAAAGTAGTTTGGGCTGGCATTTGTGTTCTCTTAGGGTCTGTATGATATCAGTCCAGGATCTTCTGGCTTTTATAGTCGCTGGTGAGAAGTCTGGTGTAATTCTTATAGGTCTGCCTTTATATGATACTTTAGCTTTTTCCCTTACTGCTTTTAATATTTTTTCTTTGTTTTGTATATTTGATGTTTTGATTATTATGTGACGGGAGGTATTTCTTTTCTGGTCTAGTCTATTTGAGGTTCTGTAGGCTTCTTGTATATTTATGGACATCTCTTTCTTTAGGTTAGGGAAGTTTTCCTCTATAATTTTGTTGAAGATATTTACTAGCCCTTTAAGTTGGGAGTCTTCGCCCTCATCTATACCTATTATTCTTAGGTTTGGTCTTCTCATTGTGTCCTGGATTTCCTGGATGTATTGGGTTAGGAGCTTTTTGCATTTTGCATTTGCTTTGACAGTTGTGTCAATGTTTTTCATGATATCTTCTGCACATGAGATTCTCTCTTCTATCTCTTGTATTCTGTTGGTAATGCTTGCATCTATGACCTCTGGTCTTTTTCTTAGGTTTTCTATCTCCAGAGTAGTCTCCTTTTGAGATTTCTTTATTGCTTCTACTTCCATTTTTAGATCCCGTACAGTTTTGTTTAATTCCTTCATCTGTTTGGTTGTGTTTTCTTGCATTTCTTTAAGGGCTTCTACCTGTTTACCTGTGTTCTCCTCAAATTCTTTGAGAGTGTTATGTATGACCTTCTTAAAGTCCTCTAACATCATCATGAGAAGTGATTTTAATTCTGTGTCCTGTTTTTCCTGTGTGATGTTGTGTTCAGGGCTTGCTATGGTGGGAGAACTGAGTTCTGGTGATGCCAAGTAACTTTGGTTTCTGTTGTTTACGTTCCTGCACTTGCCTTTTGCCATTTGGTTAACTCTAGTGTTACCCTCTCTCACTGGTTCTGACTGGGGACTGTCTTTCCAGTTATCTTGCTTGTGTCAGAACTCTTCGAGGTCCAGATGTCTCTGTGATCCTGTGATCCTGTTATCCTGAGCTCCAGCTGCTCTGAGTGCAGTGTCTCCTCTAGGATGTCTCAGGGTAAGGTGTCTTCTTGAGAGCAGACCAACTAAGTGTTCGCTGCTCTGAGTGCAGCGGTTTCTCTAGGATGTCTCAGGATAAGGTGACTGCAGCTCTGGGTTCCGTGGCTCCTCTAGGATGACTCTGGGTATGGTGTCCCCTGCTCTGAGGTCGGTGGCCTCTCTAGGATATCTCAGTATATGGTTTCCACAAGAGTGCAGGCCCACTGGGTGTCTGCCTTGCTGAGGACACTGACCTGTCTGGGCTGACTCCGGATGCAGTTTCCAAAAGGGTATAGACCCACTGGATGCCTGCTCCTGCATCTGGGATCCGGAGAGGAGCGGAGGGGGAGTGGAATTCCACAAGGGCAGGGTTTGGGTACCTGGGACGGGGGGAGTTGTCTTGAGACCTTCCTACTTCCAGCTGTGGCTCTGGTGCATAGGGCGGTACACAACTGGCCCTACCTGACTCCCTGAGGACACTGGCCTCTCAGGGATGTCTCAGGATACAGTTTCCACAAGGTTGCAGACCCTCTGGTTGTCTGCCTCCCTGAGGACACTGGCCTCCCAGGGATGTCTCAGGATGAATAAAGTCTTTACAAGGGTGCAAACCCCACTGGGTGTCTGCCTCAGCTACCAGGATGGATCCGGAGAAGGGCAGAAGGGGAGTGGAGTTCTGCAGGGGCAGGGTTGGGTACCTGTACGGGGGTCCTGCAAGCTTCCTATTCCCAGCTGTGGGTCTGGGGCATAGGGGGGTGCACCAATGGCATTACCTGACTCCCTGAGGACACTGGCCTCCTAGGGATGTCTGAGGATACAGTCTCCCCAAGGGTGCAGACCCAGCTGGGTGTCTGCCTCAGCTACTGGGATGGATCCGGAGAAGGGCAGAAGGGCTAGCACAGAGTTTTATCAACATACCATGCATTTGTTTTATTTCTTTCGTTTCATCAGTTCTTGGATTTGAATATGTATGTAGTGACTCTTGCATAGTGTGAGAGACTATCTTCTTTTCAAACCTAGGGCAGTCTTAAGGCAATATACAGGTATCAGTAGTTATCACTTTAGTCATTTTATTATGGTTGTGCTGTATCCAATGTGCTAGGAAATTGCCTGGTAGGTCACATGAAGATTTTTTTTTTTTGCCTTTGAAATTATGCAAACTGAAGGAAATGATTGATTTAAGATTCTCAGTCTCATTGCTCCCCTAAGATGTTGTGAATTGGTAAAGTTGTCTCACTGCAAGTCTAGAGATGAAGCCACCCTTAGAAATACAGATTGAAATAATGAAAAAAACTATAATAACATTGAACTGCAGAATCAATTTTCTTTAAAGCCCCACTGGTTTGAGTTTCTGCTTGGTGCAATAATAAATCCATTATATTTAAATTCTTTTAATTTAATTTTTCTGTTATTTTTCCCTGAAAACTTAATAATATCAGGACACGTTGTCTTCAAAAGCTTAGAGGATAGTTTTTTCTACTGGAGAACAATTTAATGAAATAATTTACCTCAATTTCAGGTGCCCTAGAGTGAAGCTTCTGGAAATGTAGGTGACATATACTAGGCCCCAGGAAATGAGAACAAAAATTGGTTACTAGGATTATCTAAAATAGAAATTTCTCTACAATGAAGGGAACAATATCATGAGAAGATAGCTACCAAGCAGAAGAATGTCTTGGATCCCAATGAGTTCAAAACGTTAAGATCCCTTTATCAGCTAATCAGTAAGTGTATAAATGAGTGGCACAGACAGTTATTAAAACAAAAAATTCAAAAGAGAACATAAATATATGGCAAAATGGTGACTGTCCTTAATCTGGAAAACACAAACCAAGATATACAAAAATTCTATGTCATTTAATTGGAATGACTGTCAACAAGAAACCAAAAGAGAACAAATACTGGAAAAGAGTGTAAATTAGTGCTTCCACCATGAAAATCAGTGTGAAGGTTCTTTAGGTCATAAATACAGAACCATTATATGATGTATCTGTACCGTGATTGGGTACTTTCAGAAAGGGATTCAGTTCAACACATTGCAGGGATTTCTGCACACTCTTGTTAAGTGCAGTACAGTTTTTCAATAGATGGTTTGTGGAATTGCCCTAGGCGTTCCCCATTAGAGTAGAGAATAACAAAATGTTGCCTATGCTTAATTCAGTGCTATTCTATTGTTAAAAAGAATGAAATGTCATTTTCAGGAGAGGAAAATAGATAATAGATGGACCTTTAAATAATTATACTAAGTGGAAGTTACCGGGTCCAGGAAGACAAATACCATGCATGCACACAAGAATTAAAATATAATAATAATAAGGCTTGAGAGAAAAGTGGAGGCTATTTAGAAGGAACATGGGATGGGTCCAAGAAAAGCTATAGAGTATGTGTGAATAAAGTCAAATTCCATGCTGACATGACACGGGAGTATGCCATGATTTTTAATTTTAAAAACTGAAAAAAAATGGGACATATATTGTGATTTTTTTTTAATCAAGCTCTTATTATTTAGGGGAAATAAAAGTGAAGGAAATAAAAGTTTTGAAGTAAAGTTTCTTAATTTTGCCCAGACTAGGTATGAATTTATTATTTTCCTGCCTTAGCCTCCTGGTACCAGTAAATGCAATTTTAGAAGAGAAATATTTCCAAAAGGGGAAATTGTACCACAAAATTAGGATAGTAAGAATAGTGACTAGTAAGAAATGATATATTTAAGAAAGCAAGTTTACTGTATGGTTAAAAACCTCACACATAATAACTTGCAGAAGTTGGGTAGGCTAAATAAGTTACCTTTTGAAGAAAGGACTGCATTATACAAAACAATATGGAGACAGAAAAACATACCAATAAGTGGAGGAACAACTTGATATGATTTCATATAAATAATGTTGGAAAGTCTTTTTCATGGTTAACTGCTCATTAATTTTACTTCATGCTGATGTTATTCTTTTTCTTAAATGATAATTTTAGAAGATAACCAATATTGGTAAGACTACGAAGAAAAGGGGACTTTTGTAGAGCACTGGCAGAAATGTGGATTGATACAGATATTTCAGAAAACAATATGAAGTGTCTAAGGAAATTAATAAGAGATCAAACTTGTGGCTTATCAATCTCTCTTCTGGTCCAAAACTTCCTGGAAATCAATTTTACCTTGTAAAGTTACGTGTAGCCTCATATCCTTTGTATCAGCATTTATAGTATATAAAACCCTGAAACATTTTGTCTGTTGAATAAAGAGAATACACTTACACTGAAGTAAACTAGAATATTATTCAATCCTAAAAAAACAAGCTTCTGCCATATGCCACACATATATGAGACTAGACATTATGCTAACTGAAATAAGAAAAAAAATATATTCTGAGTCCTAAAATCTTCAGAAATATAAGCATGCATAGATAGAAATCAATGTCTTTACTTGGAGAAAGAATAAGGAGGGAACTATTGAGATATGCATCAAAGATCACAAAATATCAGGTATCCAAAATAACTCCAGAATTAATGTATAGTATAAAGATTATAGCCAAGAAGTGCTATCTATGGTTTTAGTCTAAATGAGTAAATATTAACTGTTTTTGGAAACACAGATGTTTGGTAACCAGAATAGTATACATGTTAATTAGTTTAACTATCATAGTTATCATTTCACTCATATGAATTCCACAATTTGCTATGAACCTTAAAGTAACATAATTAAAATTCTAATGATGGAGCCCCATTGAAGAATATAGTAACAAAACCAGCTGAGTCTGAGGTTCAAACCCACCCTTCTTTGTGTAAATGTTATGGTGGAGTGATGGGGCAACATTCTGAAGATTAACAACAATAATTTTCTGTAAATGGTGAGTATATTTAGCAAGCTGTATATTCTACACATCTGTTTCCCCACAGGCAGCAAGCAATAAGAGTATACTAAATTATTTCCTCTGAAAAAATATATTGGAATCTCACATCACCCCAGAATCACACGCCATGATCAGGGGGAAAATATTGAAAGTAAATTTGTTAGGGTTGGCCGTAGAGTATACAATATAAAATATGACTCATGCATATAAGAAGATGAAATATAAACACAGAAGCAGACATGAAAATGAAAAAAAAAACAGGGGTTATGAAGGTAGAAATTCTGTGTTCTTATGTCAAAGAACACCAAAGGTCATCAGTAAACCATCATAAGCTGCAGCAAGTAGGTGACAGATTTTCCGCCCAGTTGTCAGAAGAAAAGACACTGCTGGTGTGTTGATCTTAGGCTTCTGGCCTTTGTTACAAAGGCAATAATTCCCATTGTGCAATGCAGGTGCCAAAACCCTTGATATCAAAGATCAGTGATCTCTTGCCTTTCTCTCCACCAGTGCTGGAATGACCAAGTAGGTAAGCCTAGCCATTACCTCTTGGGAAAATAGAAGTCCATCGTACTTTTCTTGTATCTTTATTTTTCACTCTTTCTTCTATGTGAATAAATTATTCAAAATTTAGAGAATTGTTATTCTGATTCATAAATTATTAAAGGCTAAAAGGTCTTAATATACGAGAAAAATCAGGAATATCTGGGTCATTTTTAAAAAATGCATAGAGTTGGGCCATGCCTCTGAGCAATATAAACCAGTGACCAAGACTATCTGTATAGTTTAAAACTCTATAAAAAAATCAAAAGCCAACTTTTCCATAGTAATTATTAGATGCAATATTAAAAATATTCTCAGGTCTGATTTCACTCACTCTATGATTACACTACCTGTGACATGAATGACATGTAGTGTAAAAGCAAAACAAAAAAATAATAAAATAAAGCTCAAAAAAAACATTGCAATTATCTACAATAAATATTTAATATAATCAGAGTTGTAAATAGCCTGGTGGAGATGAGCTTAGAACAGATGAGATGACCTGAAAGCTATTCTCAGCTTGTAGCGATAGCTAAAACTCCTAGTTCTATTTTATAACAGTACGTTCCCTGATCTCTTACGAAGAGGCTGCTTTCTGTTCTATAACAGTGGCAGCTTAACGTGACACTGACATTATCGTCTAATTACTTTAATTTCTTTTGTAAAATAATATATTGAAAGCGCCAATCTTATGAAGGCCCCGACTTGACAAATACCTCATGAATTCTTTTCTTAAATGCTGAGAGTTACAAAATAAAATTTAGTACATAAGAGCTCCTAGAAGCTATTTACCACTTTAACATTTAACAAGCCATACATTAACATTTTAAAAGGCATAAAAATCTACATCTATAAGCAATTTTATTTAATAGGTTAGCAAGTGGGTTCTATCCAACAGAAGGGGAGCGGTGCTAATAAAAGAAATACTGGGCTTACTAAAAGTAATTTATCCAACAGGAGCATAGCTGGTGACTTGAGGGCAACTTTAGGTTACATGTGGAGCTTTTATTTGTTCCTAAATCTCATTTTTGCTACATAGCTTAAAATAATTAGAACTTACAATCTGATCAGAGGCCAAGGGCATGGGAATTTTGACCTTCCAAAGCCTCTTCAAAAGGACCAAGATTAAGTTTAAGGCAAGATTTAGTTCACAGCTCTGACAGGTGAAATAAGCTCTGTATTTACACTAATCCTCTGTTTCTGAAATGTAAAACAAGCAGATCAACAGTTAATTTATTAATTAGAGGTAATTATTAAATTGAGGTAAAATAATAAAATAAGATTGTGAAAATTAAACAGAATATTCTTGTGCAGAATTTTATTTATTTTCTTTTTGAAATTGGAAGAAATCAAGCAAGTAGCAGCATCGTATACAAAACTAACTTTAAGACTGTGAGGATTATGAATCATCTTTGTGAGGCCTGAGAAACAGGATAAATGAGAATTCGAAATTAACAGTGGAACCAAGGTAGATGGCAAAAATACAAAGACTTTATAATAAAGACTTAGAGATATTGAAAAGAGCTGGCCACTGAAGGACACATCCTAGCATCGGTTCTACTCTCTGTAGGGAATGAAACAGAAATCCTAGCTGAGGAGCCCAACAATAATGAAATCTTGAGTGAGAAATACCCCTTGCCATGTTTATTAGCCCTCATAAGATATGTTTCTAAGTACTTCTTTGGCAGAAAAATTGATTGATCAGATGAAAAGGAGTCAGTAGAACTATAATCATAACTAAGACATAAAAGCACCCTGATGTTGTCAATAACTATACCATATATTATTACAGTTGACCATATCAAGATCATTAGTGTTAATGTGTTTTGTACATATGCGATCTTTACTGTCCAACTGAGGCTCCAAAGTTCTATGACATAAGAAATGATTATTGGCTATGTCTTATGGGCTTTCAAAACAGTACAATACTTTGCAAATAATTCAGCAATTCTAAAAATATAATTATATCCATGAGTGCAAATGATTCAGGCAAATGATTTCTGAGAATTTACCTAAAAGAAACTTCCATGTGGTAAACCACATTGAAAATCTCAACACTTAGGAAGCTGGGGCAGGATGTTCACAGTAGCTGCCAGTTTAGAAAACATAACAAAATCATGTCTTAAAACAGATAAACTCTCAAACAACTTTTCACGAGAACCTCATGCCACATACCATATGTTCTGTCACTAGCCATGGCAAAGGAAATTCATGACATTAGCAAATGATTATGATTTTTCAGTTAAAGAGAACAACAACAATAACAACAAACTATAAAGAAATTATTAAAATTTGATAATTAAAAGAAACAATGCAGAAGAATTTATAGACTCCATTATTACATTCATATGTCACCCACAAAATGACAAAATCTAAGAGCCGAGCCATGGGTTCCATGGGTAGGGGTGAGACAAGAGATTAGAATCAATGACACATGATAGCTTTATTACTAGATGAGACACTGTATTCCTCTGCCGAGGTGGTTAGAAACACACCACATGCCACAGAAAGCTGTCAGAACTTGTACTTTCATACATCTACGGGGGATTTTACATATACACATTATAATAGAGCCTGGATTTTAAAGGTATTATGAAAACTACCTATTACTTCATCCCTCGGAGATAATAGCTTTCAAGATTTTTTTTCTAGTGGTTATTCTATAATTAGCTGATTATCAACATATATATTTTTCTAAACAAAATGGGATTCCAGTTTGTATGCTCCTTCATAATTATTTTCAATAAATTACATATCATCAGCATCCATGATTTTTAATAAAGGCCCATTAACAACAACTTTGGTAGTAGTTATATTCTTTACTTATTTTAGTAATCTCTTATTATGTTTACGTTGCTTCCACATATTGAAATATGGCTGAATATTCACATCTCTACTTGTATAAATATTTATATATACTTAATATAATATAAATGTGGTTATCTTAGATTAAGTACCTATCTATTAATATTCAGTATTCAAACTTGAAACTATTCAAGGATGAATTTGTTTCTATGAAAGTATGATTTTACATTTCTAGTAAAACATCATGTACATGTCATTTTTATATTTAATTTAGACACTATAATCATTGATTCCTTTTAAAAATTTGTATTAGATATTTTATTTACATTTCAGATGTAATCCCCTTTTCCCCACACCCAGAAACTCCCTACCCCATACCCCTTCCTCCTGCTTCTATGAGGATATGCCCCCACATACCCTCCCACTCCCACCTCCCCACCCATGATTTCCCCCTCACTGGGGCGTCTAGCCTTCACTGGAACAAGGACTTCCTAACCCATCTATGCCTGACACTGTCATCCTTCCCTACATATACAGCTGGAGTCATGGGTCCCTCCCTATGTCCTCCCAGGCTGGTAGTTTAGACCCTGGAAGCTTTGGTTGGTTGGTATAGTTGCTCTCCTCATGGGGCCACAAATGCTTTCAGCTCCTTCAGTCTTTTCTCTCATTCTTCCATTGGGAACACAATGATCATCTCAATGATTAGCTATGAGCATCCACTCCTGTATATTTCAGGCTCTGGAACACCTCTAAGGAGACAGCTATATCAGGCTCCTGTCAGCATGCACTTCCTGGCATCCACATTAGTGTATACCCTTGGTGACTGCACAAGGGATGGATACCCAGGTGGAGCACTCTCTAGATGGCCGCTCCCTTAGTTTCTGTCACAAGTTTTGTCTCCGTATTGGCTCCCATGAGTATTGTGTTACCCCTTGTAAGAAGGGCCAAAGCACCCACACTTTGGTCTTTCTTGTTCATGTGGTCTGTGAGTTGTATCTTAGATATTGCGAGGTTTGGGGCTAATGTCCAATTATCAGTGAGTGCATACCATATGTGTTCTATTGTGATTGGGTTACCTAACTCAGGATGATATTTTCTAGTTCCATCCATTTACCTAAGAATTTCTTGAATTCATTGTTTTTAATAGCTGAGCAATATTCCGTTGTGTAAATGTACCAAATATTCTGTATCCATTCCTCTGTTAAAGGATATCTGGGTTCTTTGCAGCTTCTGGCTATTATAAATAAGGCTGCTATGAACACAGTGGAGCATATGTCCTTGTTATATGTTGGAGCATTTTCTGGGTATATGCCCAGGAGTAGTATAGCTGGATCCTCAGGTAATGCTATGTCCAATTTTCTGAGGAACCACCAGAATAATTTCCAGAGTGGTCATACCAGCTTGCAATCCCGCCAACAATGGAGGAGTGTTCCTCATTCACCACATTCTCAACAGCATTTGCTATCACCTGAGTTTTTGAATTTAGCCATTCAGACTGGTGTAAGGTTTTGATTTGCATTTCCTTGATGACTAAGGATGTTGACCATTTCTTTAGGTGCTTCTCAGCCATTTGAGTTTTCTCAGTTCAGAATTCTTTGTTTAGCTCTGTACCCCATTTTTAATAGGATTATTTGGTTGTCTGGAGTCTAATTACTTGAGATCTTTGTATATATTGGATATTAGCCCTCTATCAGATGTAGGATTGGTAAAGATCTTTTCCCAATCTACTGATTGCCATTTTGTCCTATTGACTGTGTCCTTTGCCTTACAGAAACTTTGCAATCTTATGAGGTTCCATTTGTCAATTCTTGATCTTAGAGCATAAGCCATTGGTGTTCTGTTCAGGAACTTTTCCCCTGTGCCTAGGTATTCGAGGGCCTTCCCCACCTTCTCTTCTATTAGTTTCAGTGTATCTAGTTTTATGTGAAGGTCCTTTATCCACTTGTACTTGAGCTTTGTACAAGGAAATAAGAATGGATCGATTTGTATTCTACATGTTGACCCTCCAGTTGAACAAGCATCATTTGTTGAGAATGCTGTCCTTTTTCCACTGGATGATTTTAGCTCCTTTGTCAAAGATCAAGTGACCATAGGTGTGTGGGCTCAATTCTGAATATTCAGTTCTATTCCACTGATCTTCCTGCCTGTCTCTGTACCAATACCATGCAGTTTTTATCACTATTACTGCATTTCAGCTTTAAGTCAGGGATTGTGATTCCCCGAGAAGGTCTTTTATTGTTGATGATAGTTATTGCTATCCTGGGTTTTTTGTTATTACAAATGAATTTGTAAATTGCTCTTTCTATCTCTATAAAAAATTGATTTGGAATTTTGATGGGGATTGCATTGAACCTGTAGATTGCTTTTGGCAAGTTGGCCATTTTTACTGGATTAATCCTGCCAATCCACAAGCATGGGAGATCTTTCCATCTTCTGAGATCTTCTTCAACTTCTTTCTTCAGAGACTTGAAGTTCTTGTCATACAGATCTTTTACTTGCTTGGTCAGATTCACATCAAAGTATTTTATATTATTTGTGACTATTGTGAAGGGTGTCATTTCACTAATTTTTTTCTCTGCCTCTTTATCCTTCGAGTAGAGGAAGGCTACTGATTTGTTTGAGTTGATTTTATATCCAGCCACTTTGCTGAAGTTGTTTATCATGTTTAAGAGTTCTCTGGTGGAAGTTTTAGGGTCGCTTAAGTATACTATCATATCATCTGCAAATAGTGAAATTTTGACTTCTTCCTTTCCTATTTGTATTGCTTTGACTTCCTTTTATTATCTAATTGTTCTGGCTAGCACTTCCAGTACTATATTGAATAGGTAGGGAGAGAGTGGGCAGCCTTGTCTAGTCCCTGATTTTAATGGAATTGCTTCAAGTTTCTCTCCATTTAGTTTGATGTTGGCTACTGGCTTGCTGTATATTGCTTTTACTATATTTAGGTATGGGCTTTGAATTCCTGATTTTTCAAAGACTTTTAACATGAAGGGATGTTGAATTTTGTCAAATGCTTTCTCAGCATCTAGTGAGGTGATCAAGTGATTTTTTTTCCTTTGAGCTTGTTTATATAGTAGATTACATTGATGGATTTCCGAATATTGAACCATCCCTGCATTCCTGGGAAAAAGCCTTCTTGATCATGATGAATGATTGTTTTGATGTGTTCTTGGATTTAGTTTGCCAGAATTTTATTGAGTATTTTTGCATTGATATTCATAAGGGAGGTATGAATGAGGTTTAGGTATGAGAGTGATTGTGGCTTCATATAACAAATTGGGTAGTGTTCCTTCTGTTTCTATTTTGTGGAATTGTTTATAGAGAATTGGTATTAGATCTTCCTTGAAGGTCTGATAGAATTCTTCCCTAAAACCATCTGGTCCTGGGCTTTTTGGGGGGAGACTTTTAATGACTGATGCTCTTTCTGTAGGAGTTATGGGACTTTTTAGATGTTTTAATCTGCTCCTGATTTAACTTTGGTACCGGGTATCTGTCTAGAAAATTATCCATTTCATCCAGATTTTCCAGTTTTGTTGAGTATAGGCTTTTGTAGTAGCATCTGATGATTTTTTGAATTTCCTCAGTTTCTGTTGTCTCCCTTTTCAGTTCTGATTTTATTAATTTGGATACTGTCTCTGTGTCCTCTGGTTAGTCTGGCTGAAGGTTTATCTATCTTGTTGATTTTCTCAAAGAACCAGCTCCTGCTTTTGTTGATATGTTGTATAGTTCTTTTTGTTTCTACTTGGTTGTTTTCAGCCCTGAGTTTTATTATTTCCTGTTGTCTACTCCTCTTGGGTGTATTAGCTTCTTTTTGTTCTAAAGATTTCAGGTGTGCTGTCAAGTTGTTAGTGTGTGCTCTCTCCAGTTTCTTTTTGTAGACACTTAGAGCTATGAGTTTTCCTCTTAGCACTGCTTTAATGGAGTCCCACAAATTTTGTTATGATGTGTCCTCATTTTCATTAAATTCTAAAAAGTCTTTAATTTCTTTCTGGACCAAGTCATCATTGAGTAGAACATTTTTCAGTTTCCACTTATATGTGGGCTTTCCATTGTTTTTGTCATTATTAAAGACAAGCCTTAATCCATGGTGATCTGATAGGATGCAAGGGATTATTTCAATCTTTTTGTATCTGTTGAGGCCTGTTTTGTTACCAATTATATGGTCTATTTTGAAGAAGGTATTATGAGGTGCTGAGAAAATGGTATATTCTTTTGTTTTAGGATGAAATGTTCTATAAATATCAGTTAAATCCATTTGGTTTATAACTTCTGTTAATTTCATTGTGTCTCTGTTTAGTTTCTGTATTCATTGCTGAGAGTGGGGTCTTGAAATCCCCAACTGTTATTTTGTGAGGTGCAATGTGTGCTTTAAGCTTTAGTAAAGTTTCTTTTATGTATGTGGATGCCCTTGCATTTGGAGCATAGATGTTCAGAATTGAGAGTTCATCTTGGCAGATTTTTCCTCTGATAAGTATGAAGTGTCCTTCCTTATCTTTTTTGATTACTTTTGGTTGAAAAATTGATTTTATTTGATATTAGAATGGTTACTCCAGCTTGTTTCTTGGGACCATTTGCTTTGAAAATTGTTTTCCATCCTTTTACTCTGAGGTAGGGTCTCTCTTTGTCATTGAGGTGCGTTTGGTGTATGCAACAAAATTCTGGGTCCTGTTTATGTATCCAGTCTGATAGTCTACATCTTTTTATTGGGGGATTGAGTTCATTGATGTTAAGAGATATTAAGGAAAAATAATTGTTGCTTCCTGTTACTTTTGTTATTAGAGATGGAATTATGTTTGTTTAGCTAGCTTCTTTTGAGGTTGTTGAAAGATTTCTTTCTTGCCTTTTCTAGGGTTAATTTCACTCCTTGTATTGGAATTTTCCCTCTATTATCCTTTGTAGTACTGGATTTGTGGAAAGATATTTTGTAAATTTGGTTTTGTCATGGAATATCTTGGTTTCTTCATCTATGGTAATTGAGAGTTTTGCTGAGTATAGTCATCTGGGCTGGAGTTTGTGTTTTCTTAGGGTCTGTATGACACCACTCCAGGATCTTCAGGCTTTTATAGTCGCTGGTGAGAAGTCTGGTGTAATTCTTACAGGTCTATGTTTATATGTTACTTTACCTTTTACTGCTTTTAGTATTTTTTCTTTGTTTTGTGCATTTGATGTTTTGATTATTATGTGACAGGAGGAATTTCTTTTCTGGTCTAGCCTATTTGGGATTCTGTAGGCTTCTTGTATGTTCATGGACAGATCTTTCTTTAGGTTAGGGAAGTTTTCCTCTATAATTTTGTCAAAGATGTTTACTGGCCCTTTAAGTTGGGAGTCTTCACTCTCATCTATACCTATTATCCTTAAGTTTGCTCTTCTCATTGTGTCCTGGATTTCCTGGATCTTTTGGATTAGGAGCTTTTTGCATTTAGCATTTTCTTTGACAGTTGTGTCAATGTTTTCCATGGTAAATTCTCTACATGAGATTCTCTCTTCTATCTTTTATATTCTGTTGGTGATGCTTGCGTCTACAACTCCTTATTTCTTTCCTATGTTTTCTACTTTCAGGGTAGTCTTCCTTTGAGATTTCTTTATTGTTTCTACTTACATTTTTAGATCCTGGATTGTTTTGTTTAATTCCTTCACCTGTATGGTTGTGTTTTCTTCCAGTTCTTTAAGGGATTTTTGTGTTTCCTCTTTAAGGGCTTCTACCTGTTTACCTGTGTTCTCCTATACTACTTTAAGGGAGTTATTTACAACCCTCTTAAAGTCTTCTATCATCATCATGAGAAGTGATTTTAATTCTGAATCCTGCTTTTCTCATATCATGGGGTGTCCAGAGCTTGCTATGGTGGGAGGACTGGGTTCTGATGATACCCAGTAACTTGGGTCTCTGTTGCTTATGTTCTTGCACTTGTCTTTTACCACTTGGTTAACTCTAGTGCTACCTGCACTCACTGTCTCTTACTGGAGCCTGTCATTTCACATTTGGAAGTACAAGTTTGACATTTAAAAACAGTGATTTTTAATATTATAGTTTATCATTGAATTTATTTTTTAAAAAATGTTTTATTTTACTATTTAGATTCATGTATTTCTTGCATCATTGTGTATGAGTCCCCAAATCTTGAGTGCTTCCCTATTTGGTCTTTCCTCCTTTTAGGTAATTGATGGAGTTTGTCCTATTGTTCCACAATCTGGTGAAAGACAAGGAATCAGTCATTCTTTCCCTCCTTGCTGTGGGGCAACCATGGGAGCAGTAGGCTCATCCAGCATGAGTTCTATTCTTTGGAACATCAATGAGCTCAAGATCACGTTGCTGAGAGCTGCTGTGATTGATGTCCTATGGGTCCTCCTGTGCTATGCACAGTTCTGTAAAAACCTATTCCTATTAAAATCCTCTTTATTTAACCTTCTATATGTTAAAACCCTCAGAAATACAAGAGTGAAGCAAAGGGCAATATGTTAACTAATGAGAGAACTGGATTTTCAATGGAAATTTACTACGAATTCAACACTAAAGCTTGGTATACTTCTGAAATAGTGATCATGCAAATGATATGTAAAAACTTAAAAAAAAAACAAGTCTAACAGAACCTTCTTGGATTGAAAATATTTCAGTGTAGGAAAGAATGGAGAAAAATTAACAAGTATGACAGTGCTGGGGTAAAAAAAAAATAAGCTTAATAAATAGTTGTTGTGCTTTCTTTAGAAGACAACCTTGTTTAATAAACAGAAAAACAAGAGATGTCCAAGAAATTTTGAATTTCAGATAAACAATGAATAGTTTTGTTAGAAGTATCTTGGTCTGAGATGCAAATTCAATTTGGAAATCTATATTTTATTTGACAATCCTTGTCTTTGTACACAGATTATTACCACATTCTAGCACCAAAACTCTCTTAATTTTTCTCGTGAAAATTCAACAAATGAAAAGTGACCTGGAGGTAATGATGTCAAATGTATCAAGAGCTAGTACTGTTTATAATGAATTGGAGAGGGACCAGCAAGCCAAAGAAGATGCTCAGATTTGGAGTGATAAGGTAAGTGGGCAGGGTGAGATGCTGAATGTAAAGTCACTAATATGATATACATTCCTATGATGAATCTGAGACAGTTGTAACAAAATATACTAGATAACGAAGAACAGAAAGTTTAAATGGAAGGCACTGGATTCCAGTATGAGAACATGGATGTTAAATAAAACCTCTAGATGATTCAAGAAGGTGGGCACCAGGAAAAATGTTATAAATATCTAGGAAGGGGTCAAATCTGTGGTATGAGTCTAACCTCTAGTCATCAGAACCTGTGTTCTAGTTTGGCTCTGAATAAAATTCCAGACTGCATTATTTTAACTACAAAGTAAATGTTAGCAAATTTAGACCTTTCCACAATTCTAGAATTCCCTGAGAAATTATACTTCAGAGATTAGAGCAGAGAATCTTATTGTTACAATTCTGACCACTTTATCAGAATCAGGAATATGAGTCAAGTTAGATAATACCTAGAAAATGGTAGCCCCAGTGAAGAAAACTCTCGTGTATTCCCTTTGGCTCTCTTCAGGATTGACACCCCATCAGTAGGGATCCAGCTTCTTTGTAAACAGAGGAGACATCTCTAACACTTCCCAAAGCCAGTAACTGTGAACAAGCATAGAGATAAACCAGATGAAGTACTGGTATTAATTATATCTAACAAAATAGAAGAGAAAAACATACAAAATCAACAAAAATCTACTTGTTAGTGTTGCTATAATGAGACAATGCTTAAAAATAGAGTAACAGGTGAGATATGGCATAACTAACATTGAAAAAGTTTGAAAAAGGCATGCACACAGACACTCACATACATATATATTCAGATAAAACTAGAAAATACTCATATATTAATGAATATGAATACACATTAATTCATATATATATATGTATGTATATATATAAATTTAATTTGTAGTTACACATGGTATTACTTCTCAGTTTATAGGCCATAGGATGCCAAATGAAAAGTCCAGTGCTAGTTGTGGAACATCTATCCAACTGCTGATCATTGGTGTCTTAGACCCACAGTCGCATAAATTAGTAGGATTATCACAGTAAAAAATGGCCATCCTACCAAAAGCAATGCAGATTCATTGCTATTCCCATCAAAATTCCAATACAATTCTTCACATATTGTGACAGGATAATTTTCAGTTACATATGGATGCACAAAAATCCAAAACTTCTAAAAACAATCCTAAACAATTATAAAAATTATGCTGGAGGTATCACTACCTCTGGTTTTAAGTTTTACTATAAAGCTCTAGTAATAAAAAACAGTATGGTATTGGCAAAGAAACAGGCACATTGATCAATGGAATCAAACTGAACACCAATAAACAAATCCACACTTCTATGAACCCCTGATTTTTTAAAAAAAAGAAGCCATATTTATGCACTGGAAAAATACAGCATCTTTAACAAATTGGTGGTCAAACTGGATGATTGCATATTGAAGAATGAAAATAGGTCCATACTTAGAACCATGAATTCAACTCCAAATGGATCAAAGACCTCAACATAAACCCTGATACACTGAACCTGATAGACGGGAGAGTAGAAAACAGCTTTTGTATTCAGTGTACAAGAGATGAATTCCTGCACAGAACACTGATAGTGCAGGCACTAAGATCGACAATTAGTAAGTAGAACTTCATGAAACTGAAAAATCTTCTTAAGACGAACATACCACAAATGCAGAAAAAGCAGCAGCCTACATAATGGAGAAAGATTTTTCTAACTTCACATCTAGTCCAGCACAAATGTCCAAATTATATAAATAATTCAAGAAACTAGATATCAAAAAAACAAGGTCTATGACCACTCAGGCTGGCAGACCTCAACCAAAGCTGCCCGTTTACAATAGTCTACAGCCCTCTGTTTCAGCGTTTTCTCATAGAGACCCAAGACTCCATGTTAGCAGACATGAAAGTCAGGCCCATTGCTGATCCTAGGCTCATGGCAAACTCTAGGCCTTCAGTGCATAAGCAGGGCTGTCCCTGACATCTCCTCCCTTCTCCAAGTATAGAAGGACCATGGCGATTCTAATCTTGCCAAGGTGGGGATAGAGGCCTGACCTCCAGTAATTAAAGGGGACCTTGTAATGGCTCCAGTCCTTCTGTCGTTGTTCAGTGAGGCATAAGGGCCATACCCGTCTAGATGTCTTTTTCCTGGAGAGGGGATACTTTTGACATCAACCCCTATGCAGTCAGGCTTGTCCCTCAGGGAACCCAGAAACATATTTTTAACTTTTATTTATATTCCCCTGCAGTGCTTAGCCTCACAGCCCAAGCAAGAATTCAGATCGCCAGACAGAGGGGGTTCTGGGTGGTCCCTCTCTGCTTGGTCTAGGGGCAGAAGTCCCCTCTTTTAGGTTGGGTGGAGATGGGAGTTGGGAACATGCTGGGTAGAGTAACATCCTCATCTAGAATCTCATGGTCCTCCATAATTGACATATGGTAATGTATCTGAATAGATTTTGCTATCGGATTATATCTATCTGTTGTTTCACAAAGTTAGCCTATTTAAGGCCCAGGGACCAAAGGAAATAAGCAAAAATAACCCAATTAATGATCCCGAAATGAGAGGAAGTAGAGTTAACAATCCTGAGTGGTCATAGACCTTGTGGATGGGCAGCCTTTGGCGGATAGTACCAAGTTAGATGGGGATGGATGAATCATGGGCAGAGTCATAGTGACATGACCCCTGAGCCTTCACCCAGCTGATGCCCTGTTCTGGAGGATATCTGTGCTCCCCCTGAACGCCTATGCTCCTGTGTCATCCCCTTCCCCACATCTTGCATTTTTGTGTTTATAATCCCCATGTTAAAGAGTAAAAATTATGATTCGATAAACACACACACACACACACACACACACACATACACACATACACACACACACAGTGTACCCCTGGTTCCGCTGACTTAGCTCCTGACAATCTATTTTCTTGTTCTCAGAAATACTTTGAATTATAAAACATTATTGTGGTTTTTGTTGGTATGCTGGGAAAAATAATTTTTTGTTCATTTCATTTTGAACTTCAGAGTTTGTAGTGATTTAAAATGTCCTTTAACATAATTGTGGGTCATATTTGTTTTCATATTGTAAAATGCTGGTTAATCTGTTGAACATTTTAAAAAACTGGATTCCTTTTTGAGAATTTCATATATGAACACTGTATTTGCATGGTTTTCCCCTTTCTCTCCTTCTTCCCACTTTCCTCAACTCCCTATGCTTTTGAAATGCATCTTATTATTTGGTTATTGTATATATATATATATATATATATATATATATATATATATATGTATAGGTATGTATGTTTATACAAATATTGATAAATAAAGTGAAAAAACCAAATAATCCAATTAAAAATGGATGTACAACCCTAAACTGAGAATTCTTAACAGAAGAAACTCAGATGGCTTAGAAACATCAGGCCGCCCAAAACTCCCAGAAACTAAACCACCAAACAAACACAGTGTACACGTGAGTGACCCATGGCTCCAGCTGGATATGTAGCAGAGGACAATAATCATACAATTCATTGTCTATTGAGATGTATTGCTGGTACCTAAATAGAGCCTTCCTTCATTCTTACATTCTAGTGTCTTTGGTACTCTGAAGATACTCCTATGGCTACAAAAGCAAAATCCTACATACTATGCCAGCTATAAAACCTTTGACCTACAACTGTTTTGCCTTCAAAATATGCTTGGACAATGTTGGAACAAAGACTGTGGGAATAGTAAACCAATGTGGTTTGACTTAAGGCCTACTGGATGAGATGAAATCCATACCCAATCCATAGCCATATCCAACACTGCTTGGGTAACCAAAAACAAGAGACTAAATTGCCCAGAGAAAAACTCTACTGGGCTGGTAAAACTGGGGGCAGAGTATCAAATAAAATTGCTCCTAATGATATTCTGCTATACTCAAAGATCAATGCTTTATTCAGTCATCACCAGAGATGCTTCCAACTTCAGTAGGGAGGAAGAGATGCACAATCCCACGTATCTCTAAATGGGGTACATCCATCAAATCCCTCCCTTAAGAGCACAAAGAAGCCAGTGGAAGAGGAGGCAGGAAAAGTGTAAGAGCCAGAGAGGATGAAAAACAAGAAATCTAAAGAGCAAAAAAGGAAAGATGTAAAACTTTTCAATTCTACTCATATGATTAAAAACTGCCAGAGCACAGCATGGCCAAACAGGCAAGGGAACTAAGACATTGATGATATTAAACTCAGAAATAGACACTGCTCATCTTAATTGCTAACCCAGTATATTTTACACTAAATAAGGTATCAGCCAGAACATGGGGTTTACTCATGTTTTCAGTTTTTACAAGAAAAAAAAAAACTAGGATTCAGTTCAATGCACAATGGGGACAGAACAAACTGCTTGGAAATCATCTCACAGGTCATCGGATACAATGAGGAACCAGTTATATCATCCTGAAAGTACTAAGTGAAACTCATGTGTGCAGGGCATATATTGCCTTAATGAGAATAGTGTAAACATTTATTTATGTTTGCCTCCATATATATATGTGAACCACTTGCATGTGTGGTCCTTAAGAAGCCAGGAGAGGATAACAGATTCTCTGGAACTAAGCTTACAAAGGATATAATCTGCCATATGTGGATCAAGAACTGAACCCAGGTCCTCTTCATGAGCATCAAGTTCTTAACTACAGAGTCAGCTCTCCATCCCCATTAGTTAGGATTTTGATAACTTTCACTATAGTACAGAGTAGGTAAAGAAAAATACTATACATAAAATTATAATCATGATCATAAACCAGGAAAAATGAAGGTAAAACCTACCAAATTAGAAGTTGAATTTAATGAAATCTCATTTAAATATGAAATAAAATAAAGACTGTCAGTGTACTAAATACTTTTTTGTCAACTTGACAGAGGCTAAGTCATTTGAGAGG
Source organism: Arvicanthis niloticus (assembly GCF_011762505.2). Classification (NCBI taxonomy): domain Eukaryota; kingdom Metazoa; phylum Chordata; class Mammalia; order Rodentia; family Muridae; genus Arvicanthis; species Arvicanthis niloticus. The sequence goes on from NC_047659.1 coordinate 20,480,014, forward strand.
AGGAAACCTCAATTAAGAAAATTCTTCTATAGGATTGGACTGTAGGCAAGCCTATAGGATATTTCTTAATTAGTGATTGATGCAAGGGTGTCAAACACATTGTTGGTGGGACCATCTCTTGGCTATTGGTCCTTGGTTCTTTAAGAAAACAGGCTGAGCAAGCCATGATGGACAAGCCAGAAGGTATTACTCTTCTACAGCCTCTGCATCTACTCCTGACTCCAGATTCCTGCTTTGCTCGAGTTTCTGCCCTGACTTCCTTCAATGATGAACTACAGTGCGGAAGTGTAAGACAAAAAGACCTTTCCTCTTCAACTTACATTTGGTCATAGTGTTTTATTGGACCAATAGAAACCTTAAAAAAAAAAAGCAGCTAGAAAAGCAAACATTAATGGGTTTTCTCAGTATATAGTTTGTAAATCAATTTTTTTCTGAAGAAATAAAATGACATATGTCAAAGTGGATTTACATTTTAAAGAAAAGATTGTTCAGAATATAGTAAGCAAAGCCAAATTACATATTTCTATTATTTGATGTTAATTTTTACACCTGATAATATTAATTGAACAACAGCAAAAGTGTATCAGATAACATTTAAAATATGATATATATTCTAAAAGAAGATTAAAAATAGAATAGAATGAAAAAATGAAAAGTAAAAAATGTAGAAAAATGAGGCCTAGGGAGAAAAAAGAAACAAAAGCAATGTGAGGAAAGTCACCATTACAAAACATTTCTCATTTGAGGCACATGTGGAGGTTCTTGGTATCTTCAGTCTTGTAGGTCAAAAGTAGAAATGACCAAACATGCAGAATAGAAGAATAGACAATAAATTGATAAAAAGTCATGAAAAGACAGTGAGTAGTTATGTAAGTAAAACACTAACTTGTGCAGCACCATGGACCCATCACAAACATTTCTACATCAAAAAGGCACCAGAAATTTCATATACTAGGACCAATTTACACGAAAACTTAAAATCTATAATACAAACTTGTACTTGGAAAAAACAGTGGGTTTTGTTCATTGGGAATTGTCTAGAAAATAATAAATCATTTTCTGTAATATCACTGTATTTTAACATGATGTCTTAATACTTATAGAATAGTATTTAAGATTTATTTAATTTACTTACATTAATTCTCTTTCAGAGAGAAAGCATAACAGAATAGACATCAACTTCTTTATAAGATGCAAAGATTTTATGCATTCTATTGGCTTATTGAATCATGGGTTTTATCTATAAAATTTATTTAATGGGAAACTAGGTGAAGTAATCAAATAAATACTAAAAAATAGCAATTCCTTTTTATATAGTTTTCTCTTGTGTCATTTATATTTTTAGGTTTGTTTGAGATGACCAACTGACAATAGTTTTCTTTTTTGAACTTTACTCAAAATGAATTTAATAATTTGAAGAAAACATGTCTTTATACCACAATGTTCAGCTCATCATCTCTTATATGTTTATTTTAGGAGATTTATATAGTATCAATAATATCAGATACAAAAAGTTAAGTAGGAACAAGGAAGGCATCTGAAAATAATTCTACATGTTTATGTTAGAACAGAACTGGTCATAACAGCAAGCATGTTATTTTAAAAATATTAAACAATGGGTTTTTTGGCTAAATTCAGGACATTGGTTTTAAATTTTAGCAAGCCTAGCATTTTAATTATGAGTAAAACTGTTTTGTAATTTGAAATTCCTGTGACATTATCCCTGACTTAGATAATAAGTATATCAGTTTTGTTAAAGAATTTCAGAGAAGATAAGCAGCAAACAAGAAACTATTAATTTATCATAATTTCTATCTGTGTTGGTCATGGCTTAATAACAATGATTATTTGGCTAGATCATATTCACATTTCATCTTCCAAAGATTGTACAATCTAAATCCTTCAATTAATTTAGGAGATTAAGTAAGATCAAGGTTAAAATGAAATTCTGACTGTACAGATGTGCACTGTTGATCAGTTAGTTTTGTTGAACATTGCTTGGCTGGGGTAGAACTCAGCCACATAAGGATCATTTGTATCAGGTTTACACAGTGATGCTATCATCAAAGACCTATGAGAAAAGCAAATTTGATGTCTTCTTGACACATTTTCACCATTGAGAAAAATCACTGTTCTCTTTTAGGGAATTTGAATGAAAATGACAAAATAATTGTATTTTATTATTATGTAATAGGAAATGAAGCTCACTACTTTGTAACAAAGTATTTTGCTTCTGAGAATTCCATATCACACTGAGAAGTCATGCAATTACTACATGTACTGAAATTAGATGTCTAATTAAAGGTAGAAGGCAAGGGCACAGGGGTGCACTAGATCAGTGAACACAAACGTATTTGCGTGCATTAGAAGCTAAGCTTTCCTGAAAACAAAAAGAGCATCAAAGATTCCTCAAAAAAGGAAGAAGAAACACTGATCATAATAAGCTATTTCATAATATGATACTAATATTCCATTTAATTTTTCAAGCCAAGTAATTAGCTTTAAAACACACACTAAATTGCCTCAAAATAACTACAAATTATTTGCAATTTCTTGTCACCAGTTATTCCAATAAAAGCTGAAAAGCTGAATATAACTTAGTATTTATTATCTTGTAGAAAAAGATGTTATTTAACTGTTAAATGCCATTTGCCCTCCTTTACTGCTTTATAGTTCTTTGTTGAAAAAGGAATTCACTAATTAATAGTTACATGTGTGCCTTCATCCAAGTCTCATAGACTCTGGACTTATATTCATTGTTACAATTCTGCCATTCATTTGAAGTAAAAGACATATCCCAGAAGTGAGATAGTTGGGGTATGGGTTGGTCATCTTTTCCCTATTTCATCTTCTTTAAAAACACCCACATTCCCAGTCCTCTTGAAGATCATCATTCACTGAACATTAGAATCACTGAGCCCAGCCAAAACCAGACCAATGAGACTGAGCACTGTAAGTACCTGATTCTGGCTGCCTAAATTTGTGCTGCAGGCTTAAAGATTACAAACTTCTTCCCTATACAATGGAAATTTTCTACCAGTATTAGACAGATAATGTTGAATTCAAAAAGAAATTTCTGAAGCAGCCAACAACAGTAAAAAATTAATAAGGAAGAAGAAATTAATAAATCAAGAAGGAAAAAGGAGAACTTTGATCAGATGCTGGACTGTAAGTAACTCTACCCTTGTTTGTCACACAAATTCTGGTCATATGTTTGAAGCAAGAGAAGTTGCATAAAGATACTTATGCAAGAATATGTTAATAGATTTTCCTATCTCTCCTAAGCACCTCCATAATGCCAGAACAAACATACTGTGTCAATGTCTTAACTGACACAAAAATAGTGGATTCATTTGAAAGTGGCTACCAGTTGGAGACAGCCTCTGGGATATGGATGAAGGCTTGTGTCTGCTTCTCTTTTCACCTCAAGGAACCCATCTGATACAGACCTGTGCAGAGACTACAGATGCTGTCGCAGTCAGCATAAATTCATAAGTGCTTTGATAATTTTACTTTCTTGGTGTTCGGCATCCCTTCTGGTTCGTACACTCCTTCTACTTCTTTTTCAGAGTACCATGAGCTCTGAAGGGAAGTATCTGTTGTAGATATACCTTTTATGACTAAGTGCTCCAGATCTCAATTTTCTGCATAATGTCTAGGTGTGGGTATTTGGTCCCATTTGTTACAGATGGCACCTTCCCAGATTATGGCCAAGCAAAGTGTTGATCTGTGAGTGCAGCAATATGTCCTTAGAAGTCAATTTACTGCTACCTTTTTAAATTTTAGAGCAGTATTATTTGGTTTTACACTAGTTCCCTGGGCTATCTGTTCTAAGGTACCAAAGCAGTGTTGGATATGGGTTACATATTAGAGGGGGGAGTGGTTCAAAGTGACACCAGATATTGGTTGATTCTTTCACACACAAGCTTTGAGCCAAGATGGCATTATCATATATTGCAGAAGGACACCATTGTAAATCACAGTATTTTTGGTTTGGTTGATATTTTTATTTCTCCTTTGGTAGTTTGAAGAGTAGTTTTCCGTACCAAAGATTCAAGCTCGCAGAGGTAAAAGGTCTATGCAGGTCAACTTCTCCTTGTTCAATGAGTTGGATAGGTTGTGTCTTCAGCAATGTGACCTTGTCATCAGTTTGAGAAAAGCAACCTGTTGTCTTGACGACAGTCTGGGTTGTTTGAAGATTGACATAGGACCCCTGTGGGCAACAATTCATTTAGATGTAACCCAACCCTAGTACTAGAAGCTTCATTTGGTGAGAAGAGATGGCCAGTTGAGGTTGTTTCCCCCATTATTTGGTAATTTCATTTAGATTTTTTTCACATGTGTAAATATGTTAGGAAGCCTCTATTATATTAGGTTTCCATACTACCCTTTAAATGACCCTTAATTTTAGCTCTCTCTGTCTGTGTTTCCATCTCATCCTCCTTTTCCCTCCCTCTCCCTGGCCCCCATTGTTGGGAGCCGACTTTTAGCAGAAAGCAGCTATCAGCTTTGCAGCCATCTTGAGCCATATACCCTGACATGAGACTTGGATTACAATAGAGTACAACAGCGGAGCACACTCTGATAACATCTTGCTTTAGATACCCAGGACTTTCCTTGGGTGTGTGAGATTAAAGGTGTGTGAGATTAAAGGTGTGTGTGACTTAAGAGTGTGACTTAGAGATCAGATTTAGAGACAAGACCTAAGGGCATGATTAAAGGTGTGACCTAAAGGCATGGCTTAGAAGTGAGACATATAAAAGCCAGAGACAGAGAGAACAATTTGGAGTAACAGAGATTGAGTGCAACTAGGAACTAGGAGGAGTACAACTAGGAACTAGAAACTAGGAACTCAAGACTTGGGACTTGGACTAGGAAGAGAGACTGAAGAATAAACGGGATTGAAACACACTCTGTCTGGTCTCCATTCTTTAAGTCCGTCCTCACTCTCTCTCTTGCTGAACCCCCACCCTCAGACTAGAGCGGCAGCTTGGACGGGGATACAGTGGCCGCCAAGTGTGGAGTGGAGAGGGCAGCAACATTTTAGGCCGCCCAAAGTGGACCAGCCTAGGCCCCAATGCTCTGTCTGTATTTCCATCTCATCGCCCTTTTCCCTCCCTCTCCCTGGGCCCCATCAATCCATAACTCTGTATTCCATGTTTCCTCCCTATGGAGATGTATCTGTACTGACCTATATCTAACCTCCATGATTCTTTTCATTGTAGATTTGTTATCCTTAATATCTAATATCCACATATAAATAAATACATGCTATATTTGCCTTTCTAGGTCTGGCTAACCTCACTCAGGGTAATTTTTTTTTTCTAGTCCATCTATTTACCAGTAAAGTTCATGATTACAATTTTGAAATGGCTAAGTAATACTCTACTATGTAAATACAACACATTTTCTTTATCCATTCATCTGTTTTGAGGTATATAGGTTGTTTGAAATTTCTAGCAATAATATGGTTGAACAATTGCTTCTCTGGTGGGATGAAACTAGCTGCCTTTGGGTATAGGCCTAAGAGTAGTATAGCTGAATCTGGAGATAGATTAATTCTCATCTTGCTGAGGAGCCACCACAAAGATTTGTTGTACAAGATTGCACTCCCACCAACAATGGATGAGTGTTCCTCTAAGTCCACATTGTTGTCACCATGAGCTGTCACTTGTTTTGTTGATCTAAGACAATAGTGACAGGTATAAAATGAAATTTCAAAGTTGTTTGACTGCCATTTCCTGATGACCATGGATGATGTTCTCATCCATATGAATTTCCTTTTTGGAGAATTCTGTTTATTACTGTATGCCATTTTTAAATTAAGGTATTTGATTTCTTAATATCTCAGTTCTTGAACTCCTTATGTATTTTAGCTATTAGTCCTCTATTGGAAATGTAGTTGATAAAAATCTTTTTTCCATTTTGTAAGCTGCTGCTTTATCCAAATGACATTGTCCTTTGCCATATAAAAGCCTTTCAGTTTCATGGGGTCCAAATTATAGGTTAATGATCTCAGTGCCTGTACTAATGGTGTTCTATTCAGAAAGGGTATTCTTGTGTCAGTGAGTTCAAGGCTAATCCCAAATTTCTCTTTTGCCAGACTCAATATATCTGGTTGTATGTTGAGGTCTTTAATCTATTTGCAGTTAAATTTTATAAAGGGTAATAAGCATGGTTCTATCTTAATTCTTCTCCATGAAGCCATCCTGTTTGACCAGTACCAATTTTTGAAGATACTGCCTTTTATTTTCCAATGTGTATTTCTGGCTTCTCTATCAAAAATCAAATGTTCATAGGTGTGTGACTCATGTCTATGATTTCAGTTTAATTCCATTTATCAATGTGTCTGTTTTTTTTTTTTTTTTTTTTTTTTGTGCCAATACCATGCTATTTTTATTACTAAAGCTCTGTAGGACAATTTAAATCAGGAAAGGTGACAACTCCAGCAGTTCTTTTATTATTTAAGATTATTTTAGTCTTGTTGAAGTTTCTATGTTTCCATATGAAGCTGAAAATTTTCTTATCAAGATCTGTGAAGAATTGTGTTAGAATTTTGATGGGAATTTTGCTGAATATGTAGACTATTTTTGGCAGGACAGCCATTTTTACTATATTAATCCTAAAAGCCTGTCAGAATGGAAAACCTTTTAATTTCCTATTATGTTCTACAGTTTTTTTCATCAATGGTTAAAGATTTTATCATACTTTTTTTTACTTGCTTGGTCGTAGATTTCCATAACATTTTATATTATTTAAGGATACTGTGGTAGGTGTTGTTTCACTGATTTCTTCATTGGTCCATATGTTATTTCTATATGGGAGGACTACTTATAGCTATAGGAATTTCCCAGTGAAAAAGATGACTTACACATTCTATGATACCATCTACAAATTAATTTACTGTGACTCCCTGCTTTCTAATTTGTATCCCTTTGATCTCTCCTTCACTTGTCTTAATGATGTAGCTAAGACTTTAGGTACTATATTAAATAGCTAGGAAGAGAATGGATAGCCTGGCCTTGTTCCTGATTTTAGTAGAATTTCTTTGAGTTTCTCTATATTTATGCTGATATTGCCTATGGGCTTGATTCAAACCTCCTTTATTGTGTTGAAGTATATCCTTAAAGTTCTTAATTTCCCCATGAATTTTATCATGAAAGAATGTGGTATTAGGTCAAAAGCCATTTTTACAACTAATGAGAAGATCATGTGGATTTTGTCTTTCAGTTTGTTGATACGTTTATCAATTAACCTAGTTTAATCACCCCTACATCTCTATCAGAAAACCTATCTGATCTTGGCAGATGATTTTTTGTTTGTTTTATGTATTTCTGAATTCTGCTTGCAATGATTATATCGAGAATTGTGTCAAGGAAAACTCATCTGTAATTCCTTCTTTATTCACTCTTTATGTTTCTTGAACATCAGGGTTATTGTGAGTTCACAAAATAAATTGAGAAATGATGCTTTTGTTTCTATTTTGTTGAGTAATTTGAGGACTACTGTCATTTACTTTTCTTTGAAACCCTGGTAGAATTTTGAGCTACACACATTTGACCTTGGGCTTTTTGTTTGGTTGGGAACTTTTAATTGATGCTTCTCATTCATAAGTGGTTATAGGTCTTTTTAAATTGCTTAACTGATCTTGACTTAACTTTGGTAAGTGTAATGTACCAAGAAAATCATTTACTTCTTTAAGACCTTCTAATTTGATGAATGGGGAGTTTGTTAAATATGTCATGATTCTCTGGATCTTCTTCATGTTGTTATATCACAACCTTTTCTCTAATTTTGTTAATTTGAAATTTTCTCTCTACCATTTGGTTAATTTGGATAAAGGTTTTTCAATCATATTGGTGTTCTCAAAAAACCAACTCTTTGTTTCATTCATTTTTTTAATTTTTGTTGTTTCTATTTTATTGCTTCCAGATATGAGTTTGATTATTTATTGTTGTGTAGTCATTTTAGTAATTTTTTTCTTTTTGTTCTAAAGCTTTCAGGTATGTTGTTGAGGTCATTCCAGCATTTTGTTTGTTTGTTTTTGTTGTTGCTGTTGTTTTACTTAAGCACTTAGTACTATAAACTTGCCTCTTAACTACTTTCTCTGTGTCCACAAGTTTGGGCATGTTGTAGATTCATTTTTGTTAAATCTAGAAAGCCTTTAATTTCATTCTAAATTTTTGTCTTGACACGTTTTTATTAAATTGAGAGCTGTTCAATTTCTCTGAGTTTCTATGCTTTCTCATATCTAGCTTTTGATAATTAGCTTTAATTCATGGTGTTGAGATGCAAGTTATTTAAATTTCTGTGTAGCTATTCAGACTTCCTTGTGTGTAAGTATGTAGTCAATTTTGGAAAAAGTTCCATGCTCTGCCGAGTACAAGGTATATGGTTTTATACTTGAAGTAAATGCTTTGTTAAGTATCTGCTAGATCCATTTGGTTTACAACTTCAGTTAGCTCTATCATTTCTCTGCTTAGTTTTCTCTGGATAACTGGTCTATTGGAAAGTGTTGGGTATGAAAGTTTCCCACTCTCAGTGTGTGAGGGGTAATATATGGTTTAAGCTGTAGCAGTATTTCTTTTATAAACTTGGGTGGCTTCATGTTTGGTGGATAGATGTTATTAATTGCAATGTTCTCTTGATTTATTTTTTGATGGTATGTAGTGTCCTTCAATAACTCTTCTGGTTAGTTTTGTTTCAAAGTTTATTTTGTCAGGTATTCAGATGGCAATACTAGTGTGCTTCATAGAATCATTTGCTTGGAATAGTAATTCTCAATCTTTTAATATGATGTAAAATATATTCTCAATATAAGAAATGTTTTTGTATGCATTAGAAGAATGATCCTGTATTTTGTGTACATTTTGTTAGTCTGTGCCTTTTTATTGGGGAGGTGAAAATTGGATGCTGAGATACTGACAGACATCAGTGAGTATTGATTCCTATTGTTTTGTTGTTATGGAGTATTTGTATATGGTATGTGTGTGTGTTTGTGTGTGTGTGTCTGTCTGTCTGTCTGTCTGCTGTCTATCTGTGTATGTGAATTTCTCCTCTTTAGAGTTTCTTGTCTGGGACTATTTATTTATTGTGTTTTCATGGATGTGATCAACATGTTTAGGTTGGTGTTCTCCTTCTAGCACCTTCTGTAGGGCTGAATTTGTAAACATATTGATTAAATTTGGTTTTATCACAGAATGTTTTATTTTTTCTGATATTGTAATGGAAAGTTTGCTAGGTATATTAGTGTGGGCTGGCATGTGTAGTGTAGTCCCTTACAGTTTGTGAAACTTTTGTGCAGGCTCTGCTGGCTTTTATGGTCTCTGTTGAAAAGTCAAGTATTATTCTAATAAGTCTGTGTTTGTAAGACACTTGATCATTTTTCCATTGCAGCTTTTAATTTTTCTTTCTTTTAAATATTCACCGTTTTAATTATTATGTACTGAATGGACTTTCTTTTCTGGTTCAGTCAGTTTGATGTTGTGTATTTTTTTGTACCTTGATTGGTAAACCGTCTTTATGCTAGGAACATTTTCTTCTATGATTTGTGTTGAAAATGTGGGGGTTTTTTTTTGTGCCTTGAACTGTATTTCTTATCTTTCTTTTATTTCTATTATTCTATTCACAGTGTCTCATATATCCCATATATCCCAGATGTTTTGTTCCATGACACTTTTAGATGTTTTTTGACTGAGGTATTCATTTCTTCTATGAAGTCTTCAAGTTCTGAAATTCTTTTTTTCATCTTTCATATTCTGTTGGGGAGGCTTGGCTTTGAGGTAATGTTCGAGTTCCTCAATTTTGTTTCCAGATTTACTCAGTTTTTGTTTCTTTGCTTGTTTGTTTTTATTTGCAGCTTTCACACCTTGAAATGTTTTTATTTATTTCCCTTCATTATGTATTTGTGTTTTAATAATTTCTTTAAGGAATTTATTCACTTACTTTTTAAGGACCTTTATCATGTTTGCAAAGGCTATTTTAAGGTGGTGTGCTTCAACTATGTCATAATACTCAGAGTCTACTGTAGTAGGGTTGCTGAACTCTAATGGAGACATAATGTCCTAGCTTTTATTGATTGTGTTTTTATGCTGGCATAAATGCATCTGTGTTTGGGAAGACTGTGATTGTAGGTTTTGATATCTGATATCTTTTTGGCGAATGTTTTTCTCCTTGATTTCCATCACCCTGTCTGGTTCTTAGAAGAATATGGTGGCTGTGTGTTGCCTTATAAGATATTCTTGGATACTGATAAATGTAGCCACTGGGGGGATTCATGTAAATGTGATTCTGTGTGTTGGAATCTGAAATTTAGGAATGGGAACTGGCTAGAAGGCATTAGTAATTTGAGATGAAACAGGTATTTGATTTTGGATGAAACAGGTATTTCTCCAGTACATACTTAGTCTACTTGGAATGTGAGCTGAGTGTAACCACAGACTTTTACATTTATGTTCCAGTTCCCAAAATAATGACTCTGAGACTTAATTATATATGAATAAATGCCTAGGGCACAGGCTTATACTTATTTCCTAACTATCTCATAACTTAATTAACCCAATTATTCTATTTATGAGTGCCACATTGCTGAATGTGTTCTCAGATTCATATGTCTGTCTTTTTAGAATTCAGGGCAAATCTCTTCCTACGCCTGACTCTATCCCAAAGTTTCTCACTTCCTTGTCCCTTCCTCAGTTCATTGGTCATTTAGCTTTATATTGACAGGTGCAGGCGATGCTTCCATACTGGATGTAAGAGATTCTCTCTACATTTACCTCATTAAGTCTAAAAACAGCTCTTTCTTTTTTAATAATAATCTATAAACAATAAAAATTATGAATCTATCAGGGATGATTACGTTTAAAATTCCATTTGATATGTATTTGGCAACCTTTGAGAAAGTAATCTACTATTTATCCAGTCTTGATCAGTTCAGAGTTCGGTATCTAACTCAGTCTCTGTCATAACAAGCATTACCAATCTAAAAAAAAAAAAAGTGTTCTTAGAGGTCAAAACATTTTCCTAAATCCTAAACAACTGAAGATTATAACTACCTAATCTTCAACCACACTAGAGACCTAAGAAAGTATAAATATTATCAGAGTATGCAGAAAATCTAGACAAGCAGCTTACAAAACTATAGAAATGACCGAGATATTTGACTGACTGGACAGTCGCCTAAAATTTCTCTGCCTCGTTGAAAAATCATATGCAGCTTTCTGACATAGAGTATATGACAGAATTTTCTGTGAAGCAGGAATTATGAGAGACTGTTTAACCTGTCTTGGCAAAGCTCAGCAGTTGACTTCCCTGTATCTCATTTGTCCAATTTGAGCAGCATTTTCAGCAGTTGAAGCAAAGGAAGTTTCTTGTTTGGTGGATAGCTTGCCCTCTTTGAAGCAAACTCCATATGGAGGTTCTTTAATGGTCAACGTTGTTTCAAAGTAGAATGGAGGTGCTGCCAGGATCAGACATGTTTTCTTGTCAAAAAAGCCTTTGGTTAATAAAACATCTTTAAATGCCATATTCTGTAGATCTCCAAAGTTTTTGAAGTCCATCTCCCTCTCTAAATTATATTTGAATAGGTAAATATGGCTTGTTTTAGCTGTTTATTATGTGCTCAACCTTGAAAATGTCTTACTATAATTAATAAGACTAGTATCTAAAATGACCAAGAGTTTGTCTGGCTACTAACTTGCATTTTTCAATTATCCTAAACATTTTGGAATAGAAGATTTCAAGAGCTAGATTGTCATATTACAAAGGTACAAAACCTTAAACAACAGTTGAAACATATACACTGCTGGGGACCATCCTCTGCTGAAGGCAGGGCAAGATACAAGAGTGGTGAAAGGAAGAAAGGATCAGACACGGGATGTCATTCACTTCATGAGAGACAGGACAGAGAGGAAGCACATCTTGATATGGCTTTTCCTACTCTGACAACTTTTGTCTCTTTCATGCTTTAGTTATACATAAAATTATTTCTTCACAAATTTTATGGATTAATTACACAGCTTTTCAAAATACATTTTTGCCAATGTCTTCTTGATTACATAAAAATATTGAAAGAGGAACAAAGCAACCAACCAGCAATATAATAAGAACTAAAACTTAACATTATGATAAAATCAATTTTCTTTAAACTCAATATCTTCTTTGAGACTGGTGTTGGAAAGCCTTTTGGTTACAGATACACCAAATGTTAGGATGATTTTATTCAAATTTGATTTTGTTTCAGTTTGGCATAAGGTTAATAGATCAAAAGTTATTTCCTACTACCTATTATATCAAACTTACCTTTCAACCTTTTAACCTTTATTAATTATCCCTTTCCTTCTTCGATACTTCTGTCATATTTGGCATAAGACCACCATTCTTTTTCTTTGATTCTTAAAATATTGATCAACCCATTTGCTTAACTAAATGCTTAATCAGTAAAGTTCTGATCTGACAAGTCTGTTCAGGAAGGCTGGCAGTTCACTGAGCCAGGGTGCCTTCCTCTGTCTTTGTCTTGGACTCTTGTTTTAATATGATTCCTATCTTTATTACAATTCTCTAGAGTACAGAAGAACACCAGGGCTCCTAAAACTGCTTACATTTATTTTTTAGGAAGGTATCAAGGCTTGTCATAAACCTGCATGATCAAAATCTCTTCCTATATATACAAGTTCCTTGTCTTTAAAGTCAAACATTAAAAACCTAGCAAGTCAATTACTGACTATCTGTTTCTAAAATTTTCTTAAGTTTTTCTTCTTTAATAACTCTTCTCAAATTATTTTTCTTTTGCTTGCTATCAACACTCATTAGTGATCTGAATATTTGTGTAAGTAATAAGTTCTTAGGAAGGACTCAATTTTCTGAATAACTGTTTTTTCCAGGGAACTTTCATTAATTTCATTCTGGTTTACACTAGCTTTTTGTTATCCCAGCTTTAGCTTTTGAGAAGCAAAAGTGTAGCAAAAGGTACGCACCGTGTATCCATCAAGGGTGGTGAAGGCTCAGTCCAGAATATCCAAGCACCAGAATTTTGTCAAACAGTACTTTCAAGATACTTGGCATTCCCAACATGCATAGTGTGTTGTAGAAAAATATGATATTAATCTGCATCAATATACAAAGTCAATAGCAAATGTAAAACTATGTGGCTTTGATCTAAAAAAAGACTCCCTTTCATCCGCTCAGCCCTGTATCTTCCCATTTTTTCTTTTTATCTATTCTTCCCCTGTCCCGCTTATATTAGGTAGGAAGTTATGAAGGTTAAAAGAAGGAAAAAGAAAAAGAGAAATCCCTGAGTCTAACCTTCAATCAAGAGGGTACCTCTTTGATTAAGACTATTAACAAGTTACAACCAAACCCTTTTAAACAACAACAATCATTCAATATTGAGCTAACAAGAAAAAAATCCATATGTTCTATATTTTGGAAATTAGGATGTCACTGTCTTATAATTGCTTCCTGCTGTCTGGGGGCATCTTTTTCGTTTTTGAGGGTGCCTAAGAAAATTGGGATATTGGTTATCCTAAAGAAAGATAGCTAGAACATTTGTTATCAAATATCTGCATGGTTAGAATGTTCAGGGCTTAACTGAAATCCTAACTAGAACAGTTTGTGATGCTTAACAATCTAGATAGCTAGCAGTTTTGAAATTTAGATTTTGAGGAAAGAGGATTGCAGCAGTCTCTGGTAAGATCAAGCAGGATGTTAGAATATAAATGTGTCTCAGCATTCCAGAATTTTTTTCAGCATCTTCGAGGGTGATTCTTGTCACAGATACTTTAACTTCATTGGTGTCTGAAAATATATAACTTTTAACAAGTAAAAAAACATTTCTACAATAATAAGTGTATGGAATCTGCAGTGTGCACAGATCAGTTAGAGATGATCATTTGCTCTCTGATCAAGTAGGTAAGGCACCTGTCTTTCTTTTATAAGTTAGTTTTGGACTATATAACCAAACTATAATAACTTTTTTATCTGTGCCATTTCAGAGGATAGCATAATATTTCCTGAGGATTCCATAGCTAATAGGATTTATTGCTTATGCATTGCTGAAGTTCTAGTTGCAGACATTTTCATGTCTCAGCCAGTCTCAGAGCAGTTCTTATATATAGGAGTCAACAATTTAAGTTACCTGTTATGTTCTTGATTTTTTTTTCATGTCTGCATTCAGGGTCTTCAGGGAATCTCCACCTATCATATCTATTAAATTTATCAATTTGGAAGGAATTCGCAGTTTTTTCCCCTATGGAAACAAATACAAAGCCTCTACCCAAGCATTACACATTCCCTTCCCTACAGTTTGAAGTTAAGATATACTTAATTTAAACAAACATTTAATTCAGCAGGTTTTCTTTTTCCATAACCCAATGTCTCTCAGTAACTGCTGATTTTTTGTTCACTAGCATTCAAATTTTTTAAAATAAAAGATAAAAGTAATTTATCTCTATGGGGCTTTGTTACTCCTTTGTGTTTGCTAAGCATTTCCTTTAAAGTTCAGTTACATCTCTCTATAACTGTTTCTCCTGTAATATTGTGTGGTATGTCTATAATATGCTTTATATTATAATATGCAAAAAACTTGTTTCATTTTACTAGAGTCATATGCTAGAGAATTGTCAGTCTTAACTTGTACAGGCATTTCCAAGATAGCCACAATCCCTAAGAAAATAGTCCATTTCATCCAGATTTTCTGGTTTTGTTGAGTATAGGCTTTTGTAGTAGGACCTGATGTTTTTTTGAATTTTCTCAGTTCTGTTTTTATGTCTCCCTTTTCAGTTCTGATATTATTAATTTGGATACTGTCTCTGTGCCCTCTGGTTAGTCTGGTTAAGGGTTTATCTATCTTGTTGATTTTCTCAAAGAACCAGCTCCTGATTTTGTTGATGCTTTGTATAGTTCTTTTTGTTTCTACTTGGTTGATTTCAGCAATGAGTTTGTTTGTTTCCTGCCCTGTACTCCTCTTAGGTGTATTTGCTTCTTTTTGTTCTAGCTTTCAGGTGTGCTGTCAAGTTGCTAGTGTATGCTCTCTCCAGTTTCATTTTGTAGGCATGTAGAGCTATGAGTTTTCCTCTTAGCGCTGCTTTTATTGTGTCCCATAAGGTTTGGTATGAAGAGCCTTCATTTTCATTAAATTCTAAAAAGTCTTAAATTTCTTTCTTTATTTCCTCCCTGACCAAGTTATTACTGAGTGAGAAACAGCAGAGTTTGGGATGATTGTTGTGGTTCTCAGTGTCCTGTGTATTCACATTCTGCAGACACACAGTAGGAAGTCAGAAACCATGGTCCATGGTCCACAATTCCCTTCAGAACATCTACAGTCCAGGTAGGGAAGAAAATGCAGAGCTCAGGATGGGCAGAACCTGATTTGATGATGGGCAGGGAGGGAAGCAGGCTGAAGTCAGTGGTCTGCTACAGAACTGAGTATGAGACAAGGTTTGGAAGAGAGGAAACAGATGTAAAAGCAGGTAAAAATCTGCAGTTCCTTAGGAATGCCTGCTGTGGTTGGAGACTAGAATAATAGGATGAGTGGGTGGAAAGAAGTTTAGAAGAGAAGGTCTATGTAATCAACTAGAGATGTGGGCACAAAGAAAGGGAGTAGTAAGTGGTTTGCTACAGAGATAGGAATGAGACATGGTATTGAATTTGGAGGCATAGAACAGTAGTTAGCCTACTTGCTTTCCTGCCTGGCATGGCCTGTGGGTTCCCAAGAAATCACTGCTGAAGTTTGAAGGTTGTAATAACTTTATGGGAAAGTTTTGGAGGAGCTGTTCTACATGATCCATTGAAAAATGTGAGCAGATAGGAAGGAGATTCCGCAGCAGGTGATCTGTTACAGAGCTGGTGATGAGACACGTGGATTGGATTTAGAGGATGGGAGAGAGAGGTAGGGATCTGCAATTAGCCTGTCTGCTTTCCCGGCTGTAGACGACACATAAAACTAAAAATGATAAAATAATTACATCTAGAGAATACTTTGGGCAAATCATCAGTTTCACAAAGCAGAAGGTAGTGGAAACATAGTTTCTAAGTTTGCTTCTGCAACCATGGCATCCATTTAGAAATGAATCATTTCACTGTGCAGACACAAAGCAGAGTCATTGCGAATATTCTTCTACTGGAGGAGCTTCTTAACTTTTATTATAGTAACTCTTAATTTTCTATAGTTCTGTCATATCATGTATTTTTGTGTAACTATTACAGAAACTTCCTAGCTTTTACAAATCTGCTGTGTTTCTAGAAACACTCTTTTCTCTACTATCTTACCAGTCGCTTATGAATTGTTTATGTTCTGGATAATCAAACTTTTCAATAATGCTAAGGAAGATGGAATAGAGAATTATTGAATGACTGTCTTATTAGTGGCATACCTTCCTGGTATTTTCGACATTCGAATACTAAAATGGCTGTTCCTTACCCAGCTGACTTGTGGACTTGTTACAGCTTACCCAGGATTATCTTTTCTTGTTACTTATTAGATCTAATTCTTTAGTTCTTAAAGCTTGACATATGGAAAGCATTAGAATAGATGGGAAAATCTACTGAAAGACAAAAGAAACCAGACAGGATTGTAACATGGGCAAAAAAACAGCTGACTATTTTACCATCTGTTCACTGAGCCAAAATTCCCTGTCATTGCAGCCATCTGGAATTTCTTTCTGAGAATAAGTTTCTTTCACCTCCAGTGTCATTGAAATCAATCACGAGTTTAATCATTGGCCTCCTCTGATCCACTCTCATCTTTCATGGTTCTTCAGATTTTGGCACTTTGATAATCCTCTCTGCTAAACCAGATATCATCATAGTAAGGAACTGTGTCAGCTTTGTTTATAGTCTACAATCTCACCATGGAGGCTTTATTTCCTTCCTTGTGGCTCAAAAAAAAAAAAAAAATCTTATGCCTATTGTCTTCTCATTCCTATAGATAATCAAATAAATAAAATAATAAATAAAATCAACATTATTTGTCTTCCTCTTAATCACGAATTTACTTTTTTGTTAATGATAGCTATACTATTTAATTGCCATCATTTCATTTCAACGTGAGGATATAACTGCATATAATAAAACAAATAGATGAACTAAAGTTATATGATTATTAGACTGTAAAGTAGAATATATGTATGTATTTGTTTAATTTCAGAGCCTCTGGACTGAACTATAAGCTATTTGGTTAAAATTATTCTCTAAAATATGAATATCTATCTTGTACAAAAGAGTCACAATATACTTAACATTAATATATTAAATACATTAAATACTGTTAGAAAAGTATGATTGACTTAGTGAAGAAAAGTACGTAATAAATTGCTGTTATTTTTGTAGGTTAATCCACCTCATAAAAATGAAACCTGCTTTGATCTTATGTTAAATATTAGTAGCAACTATTCCCCAAAACTTTGATCTGACAACATAATCCTAATTATGCCTAAGAAACCCCATGATTCTTTAGCGGTGTAAAAATTAGAATCTTAAACAGTACCTCAGAAAGTTCAAAACATTTGAACAGAAAAAGAAAAATACAGCATTAGACGGATCTTCTTCCTCTGACTCAGGTTCCCCTTATTACTGGGCTGATACTCTGCAGATTAAACTGCTATTTGTGAAATCCACTGATCCAGAGGTGGACTAAAAGACTGTAGCTCACAAAATTCTACCTTCACATTATCTTGTTAGAGAAGCTGACATTCTCAATGATGTTACTTTGTAGACTTCCTGGAAAAAACTGATTATTGAAAAGCTACCCATCAAAAACTCAACCCGAAAAAGGCTGCTGTCTTTGGATCAAAGAACATAAATGCAGTTGATCTCATATTGTTTAGGTGTGGCAGTGCACATAAGCTCATCAGAGGCAATAAGCTAGGGGCAGTATGAAAGGGGAAAGCTGCTGTTTCAGCTTGGACCTGGGCTCACAGAATTGAAAGCAGAAAAGACAACACAGAAGCAAACAAACCCTAACCTTCTCAAACCCATTGACCACATTTTCCAGGTTTAAATTCCAACTTTGTTAAACATTCATTTTAGAGCAATCAGAAGTAGGCCTGCTTCAGTTTTAGGGGACCCACATGAAGACCAAGCTGCATATCTGCTACAAATGTGTAATGGTCTGATGTCTAGCTACTGCATACCCTTTAGTTAGTGATACAGTCTCCGTTTGCCTCCATGGGCTTAATTGAGTCTGTAGGTCTTCTTGTGTTGTCCTTGACCTCTCCAGCACCCTCAATTCTATCCCCTACTGTTCCACAAGATTCTCTGAACTCCTAATGTTTGGCTGTGGTCTTCTGCATCTGTTTCCATCAAAGACTGGATGAAGCCTATCAGGAGTCAGTTATGCTAAGCTCCTGTCTGCAAGCATACCAGAGTATCATTAATAGTGTTAGGGATTGGTTCTTGCTTATGGAAATGGCTTCAAGTTGGGTCAGTAATTCGTTGGTCATTCTCCCAGTCTCTATTCCATCTTAGTCCCTATGTTTCTTATAGTGGATCCCCATCTCCTAGTTGTACTGCCTTGCTGCACCTTAGTGGTAAAGGATGCACTTGATGTGCCTGGATGGGTTGGTACCCAAGGGGGACTTTATGTTCTCTGAAGAGAGGGGAAAAGGTAATGAGAGGAGGGTCTTGTAAGGGTGGGACTGAGAGAGAGAAAGGAGGGGTGCTGCCATCAAAATGTAAAGTAAATTAATTAATTAATTAATAATAAAAAAGAACATAAAGAAAAATAAAACAACCAAAGTCAAATACACAAGTTAATATCAAGATTCTTATTGTTATTTTGAGTGTCAAAAACATATATTTCAAATTTACCAATGCATATGCATCATAAACTCACATCAGCAGACAAGATATCATTAAGTAGTATAGAATTGTTTCTATATTTTTTTTTCATTTAGTGTTCATGATTGTTGTGGTGTTATTGTATGTATCCTTAAACATTTTAACTGGCTAATTTCAATTTAAATCTCGCATCAAGTGAACAAACACTTTTGAAAACTGATGACAGCATTGTCATTGGACAGATGATTAGTGCTGTGCTGTCAGCATCACTGTCTCGCATTTTAATTTTTCAGAAGTAAATTAAAATAGTACTTAATTATGATATTTGTCAGTATTCATTTTTCTACTTTAATATGCTACCTTGATAGATAACACTGATTATGTGTGATAAATGTTTAATAGCAGAAAATGAGTGTAGTTAGTTCTAAGCACATTCTTTATTTTAATGTCTTCAATAATAAAGTGTATTTTTCTCGTTATTTTCCTCTACTGTATAGTTTATGTACAAAAACTTTTTAAAAGTATTGAAATACAAGACAATAGTTTCTCTTAATATAAACAGAGAAGATGACGTGAGTGTACACAGTCAAGATATTTGTTACACCTGACTGCTTTCACTTTACTCCTGGCATTTCTAAATGTAAATAGTTTCTTGTGTGCTGCTTTTCTGGATTGTTTCTACCTGTGCTTCGTATTGTAGGATTCATGGTTATGTGCTTTGAAATGTTGTCAAATGTAGGTCAGGTCTATTTGCAAGCAAGTCCACAGCAGAGTTCTGGAAAGAGCTTGCACTCCAAAGAAAATCAAAGGAATATTTTTAAAAAGAGTAAGTACACCAGTACACAACACACCTGCTCTGAATAGTTTCATTACCCACAGTTCCTGCCTCTAGATCTACTGCACCATAAATCCAGAAGTTCCATCTTTTTTGCATCTTGTCAAGGATGAAAACTGTAGTGAGAAGAAAACAGTAAGTGGGCTATGGGTCACTGTAGGGAAATTTATATACTGTACTAGTCTGAAAAAATATTCAAGGGCACCTTTGGAAAGTGAGGAAAGAGGCCTGAGAATATGGCTAAGTGGATTTGAGAACTTTCCGTGTGAGCATGAAGAGTAGAGCTCAAACCCCTAGAATTCATGTGGGAAACCCAGAAACCACCATACATGTCTGAAGGCTCAGTGCGCTGGGGTAGAGATGGTAAACCCCAGGAGCTCATCAGCCTAGCAGAGTCAGAAAGGACCAGGTTCAGTGAGCAGCACTGTTGCAAAGGAAGGAGAATCATAATAATAGATACATGCATATTATGTCCCTATTTCCCTACTTGGTGCATACAGACGCAAACACACATACATGCACATACAACCTGTGTGTGTAAATTACAACTTGGGCTGAAAATGTAGATCAGTATTAGAGCCTTTCTTAGCATTGCCCTGCAGAGCCCTGGGTTCAATCTCCTATACTGAATAAAAATAATAAAAGATCATTCTGAAGTTATGTATAGTATTTGAGTGGATGGTACTATAATTCTTATCTAATAGCGCCCCACGAACATATCATTAAAACTGCTCATTGCTTTTCTATTTACTCTGAATCTTGAGATAAATAAAATGTCCTTTAATCAAAAAAGTTTTGTTCAATAAAATGCTGATATTTTAATATTGGATATTTTTTTTAAAAATTGAATATGTGTTCAAATAAATAACTCCCCTTCTTCCCCCATATATATATATATATATATATATATATATATATATAATTTTAAAGTATATTGTTTTATTGACTATAAAATAAGAAAATACACATTTATATGAAATCAGTTTATTTTAACCACAAACCAACTATCCTGCCATTATTTTTCTTATCTAAAAAAAATCCGAAATTTATACTCTGTGTATTATAAATATATTCAGTGTGTCTTTGGAATAACTATTTAATTATAGAATTCAGTATGTATTCATTGAGGTGAAACACTTTCCTCAATCTCATGTTGATTGCTAAAGTTGGTTTCAAACTTACTCAGGTAATATTGGCTTCTTAATGACCGATATCTAATGTGAAGAGACTCCTTATAATAGGCTCACAATGGTTAAAGTATGTTAATAAGAAGGAGAATTCTCAAAAGAAGACTCTTAGTGTAATAGTGAGTGTTTCTTAAAAGGAGAAGTAGAGACAGAAAACCTCATTATCAGGAATAATGGTAGACAGTGTTGTCTTCATATTGAATATCAACAAATTGTCAAGAAAATCACAAATGAACAATTCTATCTGATATTTTTCAAATTTTCTTTATTATTAACTACTGTCCCTCCCGATATCTTGTCCTCTACTTTGCTCCCAGCTCATTTGATTCTTCCTGTTCCTCCATTCCCCGTAGCCTGAAAATTCTGCCATCTATTTGTGAGCATCAAGAAACATCTTGGGCTCTTTTCTCCTCTTACTGTCTTTCACTTGTCTTTTTCAGCACAAAAATGGTAAGAATAAAGCAATGGAGATAATGGAAAAAGGAATTTCATGGTTTGCTTTCACATTTTAGCAAGAATAATAATCCTGCCTTTTAAGGAAAAGCTTTTAAACACACGGATTGGGACTTTCAAAGTGCTTCATCTTGCAAGAGTAACAGTTGTGGATGCTTTGTGATGCAGCCATGTGACTTAGGCTCTGACAGGGAGGCCTTGCCACTTCTCTATGTTTCCACTCTCTTTTGCCAGTTAGTTTTACATTTAAAAACATCTCAGTGCCCCTCTATGCTAAGCACATGATCTCCCACAGAGCCTACTACACCACTGGCTCCCACTTCCTTGGCATTTCAAAGAGTTTTGAGCTTTGAAGTTCTGAAATGTACCTTTGCTATGGCAGGATGTATATTTACTTCTGTTTATTCTTCTCAGGATCCAAGGAAATTCTGAAGTATCATAAATTTTTAAAGCTCCGGAAAATTCTAATTTAGTGTCGTTTTGAATACTGCCTCTCTCCAGTCTTATTCTCCACTTTGGAAATCTTACTAGACATCTGTGGCACTTCTTTATGGTCTTTAAAAGTCTGGTCGGCTGGCTTACACAGTTTTGATCTATTGTTTTTAAACGTCTGCTTTCTAGTTCATTTCAATGGCACTTTATATCTTCAGCTTTTCTCTTATCTGAATCCTGTTCAATGTTTATGTTTTAGCAATTACATGCTTTGTTCAGAAGTTATAATGACCTTCTTTGTGTTCTGTTTTTTTTTCTCAGTGTTCTATCCTAGTATGATCTCTTTGATTTCATCTTTTTATTCCACAACTGGCCCTCCCATTCTTACCCAGTCTCTCTCAGTTTTTTACTATAGTAACAAATAAACAGAGATGGACAGAGTAAAAAACAAAAGAAGAAAAAAACACCAAAACTGTAATCTGAACTCATGGTTTCAGATGTTTTAGCCCATCCATTCATAATATTTCAAGTTCTATTTTAAGGCAGCCTGGCAACAACACATGCTAAAGAAGTTCAGATAACTGTGGACAAGAAGCAAAGAAAGAGAGGAGGGAGAAGCTGGACCCTACTATCCCTTCCAAGGGCATGTTTTTGATAACCTAAGGATCTACTCTGGAATCTTCATTACCTACACTTGGGTAGAATCTCTTCCTACCAAACTGTAGCACACAAGTGTATAGGATTCCTAATAGTTTTACAGAAACCACTTTAGAACCATTATATTTTGATTATCTCTGCTGGAATGTTCTTGCTCTAGGTACACATCAGATTTGCTTCCTTTGTTCTTTCAGTCTCATATGTTTCTGTGGTTTCTAATGTACTGTGGAGTTCACACCCTCCCCCAACCTCCTGTGCCTGTATTCCTTGCACATTTTATCATGGAACATATTTTGCTGTGCATCTGTCACTTACAACTAGAATATAAATCCCAGCAAAGAGAAATTGCTAGTTTTGTAACCTAAGCAACCAAAAGAAAAAAAAAAAAGAAAGAAAGAAAAAAAAAAGGAAAGCCTGACAGCCTGACATATTTGATCCTTATTTAATGTTTGTTAAGTAAAATGAGTATCAGTTGTTTATCTTAAATAGGGTTTTATTGGTGTGAAAAGACACTGTGACCACGGCAACTTTTACAAAGAAAAAAAAAATTTAATTGGTATTGACATGCAAATTGGACCGTTATTGTCATGTCAAGAAGTATGGTGCAGCATGAAAACAGACATAGTTCTGGAGAAGCTGAAAGTTTATGTTTGGATCTACAGGCAGTGGCAGCAGAAGGAGACTAAGACACTGGCCAGACTTGAGCTTATAAGACTTCAAAGTTTGCCTCCACAGTGACATACTTTCTTCAACAAGGCCACCTCTACATCAACAAAGTCATAACTCCTAATAATGATATTCCCTATGTGCCAAGCATTCACAAACACGAACTATAGATTCCATTCCTATTCAAACCACCACATTGTTCAAAGTGGACATCTCTTTTTTTATTTGATATTTTATTTATTTACATGTCAGATATTATCCCTTTTCCCCATCCCCCACCCCAACAACCTTCTATCCTATACCCCCTCTTCCTTTTTTGCTTTTATGCCATTTAAATTACATGCAAGTGTTAAGGTCCGTTCTAGGTTGAGGAAATAGCAATACAGTAGATGGAAATAGTAAAAGAACAA
Source organism: Arvicanthis niloticus (assembly GCF_011762505.2). NCBI lineage: Eukaryota > Metazoa > Chordata > Mammalia > Rodentia > Muridae > Arvicanthis > Arvicanthis niloticus. The sequence goes on from NC_047659.1 coordinate 20,503,428, forward strand.
GCAAGACAATAAACACAGATACTCAAAGAACAAGCAGGACAATAAACAGAGTCCCGTGATCACTCCCATTATCACTATTTCTAGGGGCTTATCAGGATTTCCAAAATATCTGAGCCTATTTCCCTGTCCTAGTCCAAAGTCATTTTCATGCCTGAAGCCTACTTCTTTGTTCTAACTTAAGATTTAGATTCCTGACTGTAATTACTTCTTTGTTCTAGCCTAGGATTTATATTCCTGCCTAAAATTACTTCTTTGTTCTGGCCTAATGTCAGATTCCTGCCTGCAGTCCTTTTCCCTATCCTTGGCAAATGTCAGATTCCTTTCAAGAAGCCCATTTCCTTGTCCTTGGCCAAAGTCCTTGGTCAGATTCCTGCCAGAAAGCCCCAAAAGCTCCCCGCCCCCGCTTTTTATTGCATAAACCAGACTGAGCATGTCTTAGGTGGTTCTGAAGAGCAATGGACTTCTATCTTAGGTTGGTAAGGCTCTGTGCAGAATCTGACCCATCTTTGGCTTGCCAGTCGGTTAAATTAATAACTCTGTCTGGGGGTCCATTTTCAGTTTCAAGTCATTTACTTTGGCTGTCAACATGTTGATGTTGTTAGAGACAAGCTTTAACATAATGGACAGAAATAAAAGTATTCCCAGGACAAAAAGTGATAGCATGATCAAGCTATATATGCCATTCTTGAGGTTTGACCAAAATGGAAATACTGACCTCAAGCCATGGATAATTTTATCACCATTATCTTCAGCATCATAGCTCAAAAGAACAACATTCTTTAAATTCACAATCTCACTATGCAAAGTTAAACATCCAGAGAGGTGTTAGAATTATGCCAAATACCCTACATGTATCTTTAAACATTTTTTCTAGTTATAATGACTATCATTGTAAATTTTAGAACTAAGACAACCCCGATGGTATTTGGCGTGACACTCGAGATGGCTCCTAACTCTTAAATCCTGAACCTCCCTCTGATAATTTGAATAGGATATAGAGCATCAATGCTTTGATCCAAACACCTATATAAATCTTCTTTTATACTCAACACATCAGTAACATTGTTTTGCTAAATGATGAATAAAAGTAGGTGTCTTAACTTCTTGTATCAAAGCTATTGCAGAAGCAGTGGTTCTAACAATTTTATTACAGTTGTTATACCAGCAATAATCAAGCCCACTACCCTCTTGATTCTGCTCAAAGCCTAAGTCACTTCTTCCAGCACTTGCAAGCTTTTTTCAGAGATATTGAGGTTTTTACTTACTCAGGGAAGTAAGACAAAAGCTGGTTGATAGACACCCATAACAGACATGCCAGGTTTCAATACACTAGCACAATTAGAATGTATACAGTCAATGCAACTTACAATAAACACTGTAGAAGAAAAAAAAAGTAATTTTAACTTGACAATTAAAAGAGCTTTAACACATGTACTAACTTTGAAATCCAGACCCTGTCCCAACTTTATCTCTTGCTATCATAGAGAATTGCAGCTAACTTCCAAATATGTCTCTGAAAATGTCCAGATCCAGCCTTCCAAATGAAGACTATTATTTCCAATATTGGATTGATTTATAGACGAGTACATGATTGAGTGTGAATAACTGGTCACCTTTAAGAAGAAGAATATGATAGTCATTATAACTTCTCTTTTTGATTCTCTGTCCCACAAGGTCTAAAACTTGAGGGAAGGCAACTTGTCTCATCTATGATATAGGCAAGCAAAAGTGGATCAGGATCATATGTCTAATACAGCATTCCAATCACCCTTGTCAGGGCACTCAGCAAGCTCACAGAGCAGCATCATTCTTTGTTCCAGCATCAGCATGTCTCACCCACACATCACTCTGGCACCCACCATGCTCCTTCAGCATCCTTCAGAAAAAAAAAGAAAAAACACAAACATGCCCTCTTCCTCATATTAGATACCTGATCAGGACCATGCCATATGCCAGTAAGTGGATCCTTCCTTTTCACCTAGTCATAAGTATGCCTAGTTGTAGAGTTCCATAGACACTCAGAAGAAAGTTCCTTGGCATCCAAATTTTTTTTTAAATTAAAATAAAAATAGAATAATTTAAATAAATTTGTGGTGTACTTTTTTATTTTTAAAATACTTTGTATTTTTTATTTTTTGAAGATATTGTTTTAAAGTTCCATAGGCCCCTTCCAGAATATTTTGTGCTTGATAATTATAAGGAATCCCTACAATAAATTGTTGAGAAAAAGTTTCAACTGCTCGACTACAATTGCCAGTTTCATTATTTGTGGGTTTTTTTTTTTTTGATATTTTATTTATTTACCTTTCAAATGTTATCCTCTTTCTCTCATTCTCCTCCCCAAACTCCTTATCCCATTCCCCCTCTTCCTACTTCTATGAGGGTGTGCCCCCCACACATCCACCCATTCCTGCCTCCCTGCTCTTGAATTTCCCAACATTAGGGCATGCAGCCTTCCAGGGACCAAGGCCGTCCTGTCCCTCTGATGTCTGACAAGGCCATTCTCAACTACCTATACAGGTGAAGCCATGGGTGTTCCCTTTGTGTTCCCAGGCTGGAAGTTTAGAACCTGGGAGCTCTGGTTGGTTGGTATTGCCACTCTCTCCATGGGGCTGCCAGCCCCTTCAAGCTCCTTCAGTCTTCTTTCTAATTTCTCCATAGAGGACCCTGTGATCACTCCAATGGTTAGCTGCGACCATCTGCCTCTGCTTATGTCAGTCACTGGGAGAGCCTATCAGGAGTCAGGTATGTCAGGCTCCTTTCAGCATGCACTTCCTGGCATCCACAACAGTGTCTGCATTTGGTGACTGCACATGGGATGGATACCCAGGTGGGGCCATTTCCAGAGAGTCTCTCCTCCAGTCTCTGCTCCACACTTTGTCTCCATACTTGCTCCCATGAGCACTTTGTTACTCCTAAGGACCAAAGCACCCACACATTGATCTTCCTTCTTGAGCTTCATGTTGTCTGAGTTGTGTCTTAGGTATTGTGAGCTTTGGGGCTAACAAATAGCCCAAAAGTGGGCTATCAGTGAGTGCATACCATGAGTGTTCTTTTGTGATTGTATTACCTCACTCAGGATGATATTCTCCAGTTCCATCCATTTGCCTAAGAATTTCATGAATTCATTGTTTTTAATAGCTGAGTAGTACCCCACTGTGTAAATGTACCACATTTTCTGTATCTATTGGTCTGTTGAAGGACATCTGGGTTCTTTCTGGCTTCTGGCTATTATATAAATAAAGTTGCTATGAATATAGTGGGGTATGTGTCCTTGTTATACATTGGAGCATCTTTTGGGTATATGCACAGGAGTGGTATAGCTGCTAACCATCAGACTGCTTTCCATAGTGGTTGTACCAGCTTACAATCCCACCAACAATGGAGGAGTGTTCCTCTTTCTCCACATTCTCACCAACATCTGCTATTACCTGAGTTTTTGATCTTAGCCATTCTGACAAGTGTAAGGTGGAATCTCAGGGTTGTTTTGATTTGCATTTTCCTGATGACTAAGGATGTTGAACATTTCTTTAGGTGTTTCTCTGTGATTCGATATTTCTCAGATGAAATTCCTTGAGCTCTGTACCCCCATTTTAATAGGGTTATTTGATTATCTGGTGTCTAATTTCTTGAGTTCTTTGTAAATTTTGGATATTAGCCCTCTATCAGATGTAGGATTGTTAAAGACCATTTCCCAATCTCTTGGTTGCTACTTTGTCCTATTGACTGTGTCCTTTACCTTACAGCAACTTTGAAATTTTATTATGTCCCATTTGTCAATTCTTGATCTTAGAGCATAAGCCATTTGTGTTCTGTTCAGGAAAATTTCCCCTGTGCCCATGTGTTTGTGGCTTTTCCCAACTTTCTCTTCTTTTAGTTTCTGAGTGTCTGATTTGATTTGGAAGTCCTTGATTTACTTGGACTTGAGTTTTGTACAAGGAGATAAGAATGGATCTATCTGAATTTTCCTATATGTTGACCTTCAGTTGAACCAGCACCATTTGTTGAAAATGCTGTCCTTTTTCCACTGGACAGTTTTAGTTACTTTGTCAAAGATCAAGTGACCATAGGTATGGGAGTTCATTTCTGGGTCTTCAGTTCTATTCCATTGATCTTCTTGCCTGTCTCTGTACCAATACCATACAGTTTTTATCCCTATTGCTCTGTAGTACAGCTTGAGGTCAGGGATGGTGATTACTCCAGAAGTTCTTTTATTGCTGAGAATAGTTTTCAGTATCCTGGGATATTTGTTATTCCAAATAAATTTGAAAATTGCTCTTTCTATCTCAATGAGGAATTGAGTTAGAATTTTGATGGGGATTGCATTGAATTTATAGATTGCTTTTGGAAAGATGGCCATTTTTACTATATTAATCCTGCCAACCCATGAGCATGGGAGATCTTTCCATCTTCTGAGATCTGCTTCAATTTCTTTCCTCAGGAACTTGAAGTTCTCATCATATAGATCTTTTACTTGCTTGGTTAGATTCACATCAAGGTATTTTATATTATTTGTGACTATTGTGAAGGGTGTCATTTCCCTAATTTCTTTCTCAGCCTGTTTATCTTTTGAGTAGAGGAAGGCTACTGATTTGTTTGAGTTGATTTTATAACCAGTCACTTTGCTGAAGCTGTTTATCAGGTTTAGGAGTTCTCTGGTGGAAATTTTGGAGTCACTTGAGTATACTATCATGTCATCTGCAAATAGTGATATTTTGACTTCTTCTTTTCCAATTTACATCCCTTTGACATCCTTTTGTTGTCTCTGGCTAGGACTTTGAATACTATATTGAATAGGTAGGGAGAGAGCGGGCAGCCTTGTCTAGTACCTGATTTTAGTGGGATTGCTTCAAGTTTCTCTCTATTTAGTTTGATGCTGGCTACTGGTTTGCTGTATATTGCCTTTACTATGTTTAGGTACGGGCCTTGAATTACTATTCTTTCCAAGACTTTTATCATGAAGGGGTGTTGAATTTTGTCAAATGCTTTCTCAGCATCTAGTGAGATGATCATATGTTTTTTTTCCTTTGAGTTTGTTTATATAGTGGATTACATTGATGGGTTTCCATATATTAAACCATCCCTGCATTCCTGGGACAAAGCCTACTTGATCATGATAGATGATTATTTTGATGTGTTCTTGGATTTGGTTTGTGAGAATTGTATTGAGTAGTTTTGCATCAACATTCATAAGGAAGATTAGTCTAAAGTAGTCTTTCTTGTTGGGTCTTTATGTGGCTTACGCATGAACATAATTGTGCTTCATAGAATGAATTGGGTAATGTTCCTTCTGTTTCTATTTTTGTGGCATAGTTTTAAAAGAATTAGTATAAGGTCTTCTTTAAAAGTTCAATAGAACTCTGCACTAAAACTATACAGTCCCGGGCTTTTTTGGTGGGAAGACTTTTATTGACTTCTTTTATTTTTTTCATGGTTATGTGACTGTTTAGATGGTTTATCTGGTCCTGATTTAACTTTGATAACTAGTATCTATCTAGAAAATTTTCTATTTTATCCAGCTTTTTCAATTTTATTGAGTAAAAGCTTTTTTACCAGGATATGATGATTTTTTTTGAGTTTCCTCAGTTTCTGTTGTTATGTCTCCTTTTCAGTTCTGATTTTGTTAATTTGGATACTGTCTCCCTGCCTTCTGATTAGTCTGGATAAAGTTTATCTATCTTGTTGATTTTCTCAAAGAACCAGCTCCTGGTTTTATTGGTTTTATTAATTCTTTTTGTTTCTACTTGGTTTATTTCAGCCCTGAGTTTGATTGTTTCCTGCTGTCTACTGTCTACTCCTCTTAGGTGCATTTGCTTCTTTTTTCTTCTAGAGCTTCCTGGTGTGCTGTCAAGCTGGTAGTATGTGCTCTCTCCAGTTTCTTTTTGTAGGCACTTAGAGCTATGAGATTTCCCCTTAGCACTGCTTTCATTGTGTTCCACAAGTTTTGGTATGATGCGTTCTCATATTCATTAATTTCTAAAAAGCCTTTAATTTCTTTCTTTATTTCTTCCCTGAACAAGTTATCTGGTCAGGGAATGAGTAGAACATGGTTCAGTTTCTACATGTATGTGGGCTTTCCATTGCTTTTGTTGTTTTTGAAGACCAGTCTTAATCCATGGTGATTTGATAGAATGCATGGGATTCTTTCAATCTTCTTGAATCTGTTGAGGCCTGTTTTGTGACCAATTATATTGTCAGTTTTGGAGAGGATAGCATGAGGTGCTGAGAAGAAGGTATATTCTTTTGTTTGGGGATGAAATGTTTTATAGATATTTGTTAAATCCATTTGATTCATAACTTCTTTTAGTTTCACTGTATCTCCGTTTAGTTTCTGTTTCCATGATCTGTCCATTACTGAGAGTGTGGTGTTGAAGTCTCCCACTATTATTGTGTGAAGTGCAATGTGTGCTTTGAGCTTTAGAAAGGTTTCTTTCATGAATGTGGGTGCTCTTGCATTTGAATCATAGATGTTCAGAATTGAGAGTTCATCTTGGTTGACTTTTCCATTGAAAAGTATGAAGTGTCCTTCCTTATTTTTTTGATAGTTTTAAGTTGAAAGTTGATTTCATTCAATATTAAAATGGCTACTCCAGCTTGTTTCTTAAGACCATTTGCTTGTAAAATTGTTTTCTACCCTTTTACTCTAAGGTAGTCTTTGTCACTGAAATGTGTTTCCTGTATGCATCAAAATTCTGGGTCCTTTTTACATATCCAGTCCATTAGTCTATGTCTTTTTATTGGGGAATTAAGTACATTGATGTTAAGCGATATTATGGAAAGGTGATTGTTGATTCCTGTTATTTTTGTTATTAGTGGTGGAATTATGTTTGTGTGGCTATCTTCTTTTGGGCTTATTGGACGAAGACTACTTTCTTACTTTTTCTAGGATTAATTTTCCTCCTTGTATTGGAGTTTTCCCTCTATTATCCTTTGTAGTGCTGGATTTGTGGGAAGATATTTTGTAAATTTGGTTTTGTCATGGAATATCTTGGTTTCTCCATCTATGGTAATTGAGAGTTTTGCTGGATATAGTAGCCTGGGCTGGCATTTGTGTTCTCTTATAGTCTGTATGACATAAGTCATACAGACTTATAAAAGTCCAGGATCTTCTGGCTTTTATAATTTCTGGTTAGAAGTCTGGTTTAATTCTGGTAGGTCTGTCTTTATATGTTACTTGACCTTTTTTCCCTTACTGATTTTAATATTCTTTCTTTGTTTTGTACATTTGTTATTTTGATTATTATGTGACAGGAGGTATTTCTTTTTCTGGTCTAGTCTATTTGGAATTCTATAGGCTTTTGGTATGTTTATGGTGATCTCTTAAGTTAGGGAAGTTTTCTTCTATAATTTTGTTGAAAATATTTACTGGCCCTTTAAGTTGGGAATCTTCACTCTCTTCTATACCTATTATTCTTAGGTTTGGTCTTCTCATTGTGTCCTGGATTTCCTGGATGTTTTGGGTTAGGAGCTTTTTGCACTTTGCATTTTCTTTGACAGTTGTGTCAATATTTTCTATGGTATCTTCTATACCTGAGAGTCTCTCTTCTATCTCTTATATTCTGTTGGTGATGCTTGTATCTATGACTTCTGATCTCTTTTCTAGGTTTTCTATCTCCAAGGGTAGTTTTTGTTTGTGATTCCTTTATTGATTCTACTTCCATTTTTATGTCCTGAATGGTTTTGTTCAATTCCTTCACCTGTTTGGTTGTGTTCTCTTGTAATTCTTTAAGGGATTTTTGTATTTCCTCTTTAAGGGATTCTACCTGTTTACGTGTGTTCTCCTTTATTTCTTTGAGAGTGTTATTTATGTCCTTCTTAAAGTCCTTTATCATCATCATCATGAGAAATGATTTTAAATCTGAATCTTTCTTTTTCTATGTTATGGGGAATTAGGTACTTGCGGGGGGGGGGAGAATTAGGTTCTGTTTATGCTGGGTACCTTTGATTGCTGATTATTATGTTCTCATGCTTGCCTTGTGTCATCTGGTTATCTTTAGTGCTATCTGCATTCATTGTCTCTGACTAGATCCTGTCTTTGCTGTTATCTTGGTTGTGTCAGAACTCCTCAGAGTCCAGCTGTCTCTGTGATCCTGTGATTCTGAGATCCTGGGTGTAAAAGCTCCTGGGAGTCTGCCTGCCTCTGGGATTCTGAAATCCTGGTGTGACCAATCTCCTGAGTTCTGGTGATCCTATTATCCTATGTTCCTGAGTGTGTTAGAACTCCTGGGATTCTAGTCCCTTCTGGGTTTTGTGGAATTGGGTGCAGATCTGCTCAGTGCTCAGGTGCAGCCCAGAAGGAACTGGTACCCCTAGCCAGGAGTGAGTGCCTGGGTCCCTGTGGATCCCAGTTATTCCCTGTTTGGAATGGGTGTTCCCGCCTCTTTACCTAAGATCATGGGGTAGGGGGAGTTTAGAGCTCCTGGGAGTCCTGCCTCCTCTGGGTTTTGTGGGATTAGGGTGCAGAGCTGAAGCTCATGATCTGCTCAGTGCTCAAGTGCAGACCAGAAGGAACCAGTTCGCTTGGCCAGGAGTATATCTCTTTCTTTAGTATTTAATTTTTTAAAATGTCTGTTATCGTGTAGTCTCGTAATTATATAGAATTTCTGAAGGTTCAGTGATGATTTTTTGTTTTAATCTATGTTTTTGGTAACAGTATGCATTGTAACTATGCATACTGGGATTTTGGTCATACTACTGCTATATATATATATATATATATATATATATATATACACACACATATATGTGTGTGTGATATAGGAATTTTACAGGATCATACTACTGCTGATACATATGTACATACATATACTTATAGTACTTATACATTATACATAATGCATATATATATATATATATATATATATACATATATATACTTTTACAGGGATTTTTCTAGGAGTCAAGGACCTCTTCAGAGAAACTTCTCAGATGGCTGAAAAGTATAATCAGCATATGAGTACTTACTCGTTTGATTGGTCTGTTAGCTTGCCAGCAAACTATTAGGATTTTAATTGTAATCTAATTTCTGAACTATGGTTTGAAAATATCAGGCAGAGATTTTAAGGTGCTATTCTTGTTTTCTGTTTTGTTTTCTTTGGCACATAGAGATTAATCTCTCTGTAGACCTTTGATAGTGAAAAGACTATATTCTATGCTCACTGGTAAGAAAGGGACCTTAAGAAATAGTCTTCTTTCTTTGCTTATTTTGAATCTCCTACATATTTCCAACCTAGGTTTTTAAATCTCCATTTCCACTAGCCTTGGGCCTATTCAAAACTATACATTTAATCATTGTAACATTAAATTGATTTTGTGGAGAAATCGATAAAATTCATTTGTATTAAAGTATTATTTGCATTATTACTGGAAATCATAACAACTTCTAATTTCAAATCAAAGTTATAACAATATACTACAAATTTTTAAACATGTTTTTAGAAGATAAAAGTACAAGGGAAGGACCTTAGAAAAAATGGACAACAGTGGGGAGAGGGAACTTGTAGAGTCCACCTTCAGTAGAAAGACAGGACATAAAGTCAAAAAGTCTGACCCAGTATTGTTCCTGTCTAAAAGAACTGCAGGGACAAAAATGAAGTAGACTCTGAGGAAAAGAAGGTCCGGTGATTAAACCCAATTTGGGATCCAACTCAAAGGGAAGTTCCAAGGCCTGTCACTATTACTGATGCTATGGTGTACTTACAAAAAGGGGCCTTTTATGATCCCCTTCCAAAATGCCCAATAAGCAGCTGAAAGAGTGAGATGCAGATATTTACATCCAACTAATGGATAGAAGCTGGTGATCCCTGTGGTTTGATTAGAGAAAAACTGGAAGAAGGAGGGAAATACAAGAGATAAAGAGGGATATAAAATAATATAGATTGTTGAAAAAGCCACAAGGACTCATACTAAACTATTTACCTAAAAAAGTTCATAATGCACATACTCAGGAAATGAATAACCATATAGTTTTAATGAAATTTTTTCATCTATGCAAATTGTGTTACCTCCAAGAGCCTAACACCATAAAACACAAACTTCAATATAAGTTGGTAGATGCTTTCTTCTGTGTTGTTGACCAAGGCTGAAAGACTCCTAAAACATACAGCTTTCTTCTGTTGTCTTTGCTTAACCCACAGTTATGGACAAAAGTCTCTATTGCTGAAGATACCTTGCACTTCAAAAACAGTGCCGAGGCCCCTTATCTAGAGCTGGCCTGAATGTTCTTTCCCTGAAATTGAGCCTTCGTGATACCAGAAGAAACCATGCAAAATTCTAAAAGAGAGAGAGATCACCAACAAATCTTCACAGCTACAATGCCTATAAACCTCATCAAAGACTAGAATGGCATGATATCTTTACAGGACACGGAGTAGCACATATAAGTTTGTAGTAACAAACTCTTCTCTAATCAGACTTAAGACCCATTCAATAAGAGTTATACCATGTCTTGTATTGAAAACCTCACTAACTACAAAGTGCTAGTTAAATAATGGTTATTGGAGGAGAATCGAAGATTACTAATTTACTATTGCATAATACTTAAAAAATTATCATATAATCTATATTTATACTTAAACACAGATGGATATAGTCTTTATCCCCATCAAGGAAATTTCTCTTTGCAACAGACCACTACAAGAAACTATAACCAATCAGTATGCACAGTTGTGGAACCCAGTCCCAATGATACATCTACATACTCTCATTCTCAAGGTTCATGGAGCACTGCAGAAGATGGTAAGAAAAGATAGAGGATCAGGAAGTTTGCTGTGAGATTGTGTTTCTTAATATCATCAGAACCTACACTCATAAGGTCTCACGATCATGACTGTCCAAACATGAACTGAAGAAGGTTATGCCAAAGTGGTGATCAAAAGTCCATGATGATTCAATCCTCCTCAAGAAACTACAAGGAACTGAATAAAGCTGGGAGTTGGAGTAGTGACCATATCTAGAAAAGAACACATCAACTGGTCTTCTAATGTCAAAGGGCCACTCATGAAAACATAAACACATGTAACATTGCATGCTTTCAACAGCTTATATTTAGAAGTATAACCTTTTCTGTGCTTCTTCATAATTGTGCATGGAATTTCCTAGGAAAGCAATCACACTCAATTTGGGAAAACTTATCAGTGAAGTGTAACTTTACATTAATGAACTACATTCACAGTTGGCTGATCTCTATGTGAGGTCCCAGGCTGTGAGTAAGGGATGGCACTACAATATAGTTTTAGAAAGAGCTCAGTTTGACTCAGAATCCAAAGTCTGCTGGGGAAATCTGCTTCTGTTTATTTCTCATATAGTGATTCCATAGCTGAAGCTATAGTTTAAATTTACATAGTGCTCGTGATGACAGCCACTTTATTTTGAAGTAAGGCTAGGCCTTTGGCTTTATGTGTGAAATTACTGGTTTTTAAATGTTAAGAACTGTATTTGTTACTCAAGAAGGAACTTGTTTTTATGGAAAAAAAGAAGCTTGATAGAAGGAAGTTGAGAAGGAAGTGAAGGAAGTGTTTACTTTGCTTCACAGTGTAGGGGGGAGGTGGTGGCAGCTAATCAGGCTGTATACAGTTAGGAAGCAGAGACCAACAGACCTAGCTGCTCTGCTTTTTTTTTTTTTTTTCTGAAGCTCCAGCCTATGGAAAAGTGCTGGCAATATTTGCAATACGTACTCTCACAGATGTGTCCAGATTTTTGCCCCCCCATGGTAATTCTAAATCCTGTTAAGTTGGAAATCAACATTAAACATCACAAGTAATTACGAAATTTCTAAAATGTGGCTATAAACTAGTACACTTCTGTCCAATGTAAAGGTCAATACTGACTGATGTACCCTTGAAGTCTACAAGTGTCAGTTTTCTCAGAGTTATGAAGCACACTTGAGTGTACACACAGGGATGGTTATGACTCAAAACTAGAACATGCGTAATACATCACATGTAATATACCATTGCATAACCCAAGTGTATTCAGAATGGAAAACATGTGAGTAACAAAGTACATGCTCGAAGCTTATGTTCCTTTATCCATAAAATAGACAGTTAAACCTTGGCTTTAGAATTTATTCATCATAATTTTATATATGCGTCTGCAAGTTTGCTAGCGTTTCCTTCTCTGAGTAGATTTAAATTGGGCTCTGTCTGTGAGAAGTCGGGGAACTGTTGCTAGAGGAAAGTGCTAGGATAAAAATGAGAAGTGACAGTCCTGATTGGAAGAGACAGAAAAATAAATTGCCAAAGCAGTTTTAAGACTCCTGACTATCACAGCATTGTTCTCTTTCTTGGTGTCACTTTATGCAATTTGGAGGCCTGGGGCATCATTGTTCTATAACATCCATGTCCTCCCACCATTTACACATTAAGAATACTCTAAATTATAACCTATTAAAGTGACTAGGAAAAAAAATGAGAGCATTTTTCAAAGCCTTCAGGCCTTCTTAGGAGATAGTCAGCCAAGATGGCTGAAGAGGGAACTGGAAATACTGGTATGTGTTTATATTGGATAGTAGCTACTGTCCTTATAGAATACCTCATCCCACTGGTACATCTGCTCTATACCTCAGATAGCACCTTATGAGTAATGGTTGAGGGGGATCAGAGGTGAAATTACTTATCAATGTAGGATGTTAAAATAGTGTATTGTGGCTCCCCTTTGTGGCTAGATATCTGATGTACTAGTTCTAAGACAAATCTGTTTTAATTGATAATATATATGATATTTATAAAGTACAAGGTGTCAGAATGTATCCATTGGTAAACATGTGGCATAAACACCCTAAGGTATGGGAGGCTACACTTGGCACCTCACTGAGAAACACTCATTGTTAGTATTATCTACCCTGGATCTGACTCTTCTTTTGTGAAAGGCAAGTTCAAATTGGAAACTGACTATACCACTATTTTAGATACATATAGTGTTAGTTGGCCAAAGACTAAACACTTCTTTCTCCTTAAACATTGTGGTTTAGTTAAAATTGATGTGACTTTGGTGTTATATATATATTTTTTCCTTTAAGACCATATAATTTGGCCAAGACCTGACAGTTTCTTAGTGACAGGAGAATTACAAGCATTTGACAAATCACTTTTCCAAAGCTATAGTGAATCCTCCAAGTTAATAAGATCCCATGGGGGATTAAGAAGTCAGCTATGAGTCATCTCTCCATACTTTTTTACAAGTTTTTTTTTTTTTTTTTTTTTTGATCCTACTGAAAACATCTACTTGAGGAGAACTTGTAATTGGAATAGACTTCTTCAAAAGTTTGTTAACTTTCAGAAGGTAGTTTATTTGTAAGCAATATTTGCACTGTATTTAGTGGTGAAAATCTGTTGTCAATCAATCATAAACAAATATTGGCTAATCAATTGTGTTGTATTGAAAAACTTTTCTAGGATCAAATTTGTAAGAAATTCAAACTCCTCTAAAATGTACCAAGTTAACCTTTCTATGCTAATGATTTGTACAATAATATTATATTTGATTAATATATAAAATAGAACTTTTATATATTATATAATACTTAATTTCATGTTCTATTAGTGTAATAAATATATAGTAAATATAAACATACATATACATTGTTATATCTTTATTTAACCTTGAACTGTTGAAATAACTTGTCTTTGAGTAATAGCTCAAACATACAAAGTTTGTCTATATAGAAGGAAGCATTGACTCAAAATATAAACAACTGATTTTATTTTCCATTCTGTCCATAACCCAGATGAACTTTGGGCTAAATCCTGAGGGAGCACTGTTCTCCTATCTGTGAAGAAAATTTCCTCTACCTGTTGATGATGGTCTGTCTTGTTTCTAGAATTTTATGAATGATGTGGGGGCAACTTCCTTGTTTGTCTTTCTTATTTAACAGATTTAAAAAAATAAACATGAAAGCACAGAGAGCTGAAATTATCAGCTTAAGATCATGCAAGTAGTGTTGTGTCAAAAGTAAAACTAATGTCATGTATCTTGATTCTAACTTTATTATAGTTTTTTTTCCCCACAGTGATTCTGTTACAGAGTAAAGATTCTTCAGGAAGCAGTTTTCAGGTATTGACCCAGAAAGCCTAGTAATTTGTTGAAGGGTTGTCTCACATGGATGTGCTGGCACTTTAAGGAACATAGTTCAAGATTTATGTCACAGGATCAATTAGATATTATCATACATTGTATAAGTATTATACAAGTCAATTAGAACTGTGAGTAAAACAATTTCTAGAAAAGATTTTTGAATTTTTTTTACTTCTCTTCCAAAATCACGTGTACAAATGACATTCCAGTTCAAAATGTCCTGAAAATCTTCTTGGCCCATCACAATTTCCCCTGAAATAATACCTTTACTTTCAGTTTGAAAGTGGAAGCTATGTGCTGCTTTTATAATTCCTGTGAGGTCACTGAAATTCTAAATAGTACTATTGTCCAGGTAACAGAACAATAAATTGTAGTAAAAAAGGGTTCAATAGAAAACCAATACTTCACTTTTTTCCTAAAGAGCTATAGGCTATTTTACAAAAACCAATAAAATATTGTGTCTAAAATATAGCAAACAGAAAAACAAAAGTACAGATAATAGACTTCATCATTCCCGATTGACTTGTGACTTTAAAGTATTCTCAGGGGCCATAGCTACCTTCCATATCTACACATAAGATCATATTGCTCGAGACACAGCACAGTTTTGCTATATGATGTTAAAACTTCAATCTCAAACCCATTGGGAAGTTTCTTCCACACTGACAACCTTTTACTATACCAATTGCTGGGGACAAAATAAATAAATAAATAAAACAAAGAAAAAAAATAACAGCAGTAAAATCAATCATTGTTTCTGCATATGACATTCCTGACCTGCCAGGCAAGATAGACCTACTGGTTTAAGAGATGCATGGCCATTAGAGGGTAACTAACCACTTTCTGATTGGATCCTAGGCCTGCTCCTCAGGAGGGATTTTCATGTCAGGTATAGTAATCCTGGTTAAAATCCTTTGACTATGGAGATCACAGGTCATAAAGTAGAAGCTGAAATTGTTATTTTGCTACATGGTAATATTGTCTTCCTGCCCACAGGACAGATTGCTCTCAGCTATAGTCAGAGATACTTCTCTTTGCAGTGGGCAGTAGTCAATGCAATCTTGCCTAATGGAATAAAACGCTAAGAATGATTACTCAGTCACAAATCAGACATATTTTTCAACCCGCCCTCCCAATCCCAGGAAAGTTTAAGGAATATCACAGAAGAGAGTGCAAAAAGAACAGAGAAGCTGAAACACTCAGAGAGTGCTGGGAAGTGGTGTTGGCTGTACATGGTGTTGCTGCTTCGTAGATGAAACAACAGCAATTGTGGTTCCCAGGAAAAGATCAAAACATCCCAAATGCCTGCAAAGATTAGGAGGAGCTCAGTGATATTTCACCCTCTATTTAAGGCAAACATAATCCACTCTAATTATTATAATTGTTGATTTTATGGTGTACAAGTCTTCCCTAGGTAGCAAAGGGCAGAACTAGAACCTGGAGATTTTATTCATATTGCTATCCTATCAGAGGAAATTCTGTTAAATTAAATGAATTCACTGTAAACTAAATTTTAACAAAAAGGTTACAATGTTTCTTTAGTGATTTTATTTACTGCACTAAAAATTGTCCTTCCAGTTCATTATTATAAAGTTGCAGTGACTGAAGCAGTTTTAGCCATCATAGAGGTAGTGACCATAGCCAATGCATAATACTGATGTACATTGTACATATGCAACATGAAGTCCAATGTACAAGTCAATGTTAACTCTACTTGAAGTTATTCTTTGATATATTTCCTTCAAAATTTCTTCCTCATTTCTCTCAAGATACTAGGATATATTTTGAAGCTATATTGCTTCCCATTTTAGAATAATTTATTTATATTTAAACATTCATATAAAGATCATGAGCATCTGAAAATGATTAGGTGAAATCTGGGATGGGCATAGAACATAGTAGAGGAATGTGGCCAGAGCACCATATCACATCACCTGATGCCCACTGTCTGAACAAGGTTTCCTGTTTCCTTGGCTAAGGTTTCTGTGAGTTTTCTTTTCAGTACATGCAGTCCTGTAACTAGGGAGATGGGAAACTATGGCAACACTGCCCTTCTCAAAGAAGAAGAGCTGAATGCACTAACCCCTGGGTTCTTTGACATAGCCTAGACCCACAGTGAGAAGTGACTGGGTATCCTTCACTGTCTGTTGTAATTTCCATGATCTGTTTCTTCCAATAGCCACCTCAGAATGATATGGCCAAATGGGAAAGTTTAAATGCTATTTAGAGAGGTCCAGCAATAGAGAAATCCTCTGAACTCAGATGAGTTAAGTAATGAGCTGGACTAAGCCATTACAGCAATTGCTCAGATGACACCCAGAGCTATGCAACATTCACTTGTAGAAACAATTTCCAAAGAGGAAAAGAGTCTCACTGTCTTTGTCCCAATGTGCTCCTTTATGAAAACATTTCTTTAAAAATTGGCAGTTATTGTATCTGGAATTAAAGGGAAATCACACACACAGGATGAATGAAATTAGAGGCAGACTGTACAAGTACCTGATTTTCACAGTCAATGTGTGTCACAGGCAATGCTTTGAAGGAGCCTGAGGCTTTGTTTTGGGTTTGTTTTTTCATACTTGGTGATCTTTTCTTTCCTTTTCTTTTCTTTTCTCTTTGTTATTTAATATAGCTGTGCACTCAGCTGGTGCAGCTGTGGTCAAATACTGAGGTCCCCTTCTTGAAGTCTGGAAGATGGATAATGATATTGTCTTTTGGTCTATGCTAGGGGTGTGGAAGGAGTGAGAAGCTGCCGGTCTCAGTTCTCCAGTCTTTACTGATCCTCTTCTGCCCCTCCTCCCTTTTCCTCATAAATTTGTCTTCCTGCCCTGGTGTTCACACAATGAGCTCTTTCTGGAGTCCCTTTCAAGTCTTCAGCTGTCTGTCTGGAGAAATCCCCTGTCAGACGCTAGCCTAGTAGTCAGCAATCTGTGCAAGCCTGATCATTTTATGCCCAGCTGTTTCGTTTTATATAGAGAAAAGTTGTGCAAGGTATCCTGAGTTTCCTTCTATTTTCCATGGTAACAACACTCTAAAAAGATATTCTTTGAATGAAGACGTTTGCCATGATCCCTCTCCACCTGTGGGCTCTTTCTAGTAATTTCCAAACCATCTGTTAATGTCATTTCACGCCAATTATTTTTTCTTTAACCGGTGATATGCAGATTCTCTCAAGAACTATTTGTGTCCACCCTGGCATCTTTGTGCATGGCAGATTCTTCAGTAGATATTCTAAAGGCCTTTTACCACATTGTAATTTAGAAAGTGAAACTAGCTCCATATCTTGCCTTAGAGCCATGTGAACTTGACTCTAAAATGTAACCCCTTTGAGCTTTTGTTATTATTACTTGATATACTACCAAAAGAAAAGAATAACACTTTGTAGTATTAAGAGAATGAGGAAAAATGATGAAAGAAATATAAGATGTTTTTGAAAGTTCCAAGTACATAACAGGTACGATAATGACCAAGCATAAATCTTAGCATTTGTATTCTTATAGTACTCTTAGCACTTAATGTGTCAACTCCCCAGAGAACCTTAGTTTGTTGTAGAAAATATTTAATCCCATTGTGGGATTTCTACCTCACCTTTGACCATTTAGTTCCCTGGCAAACGACACACACACAACATTTATATTTATAAGCCTTAATCAGCACAAGAGCTGGGCAAATATCTATCCTCTATGCTATTATGTGTATTTCCCAGCCAATAATCCCATTATATAATCTGCCATGTTTCATTTGGGCTCTCTTAACTCCAATTAGCCAACCCACATGGCCATTATTTTAAAATTCTTACCCCACGGTGGATTCTCCTCTCTGTACTTTCCTACCTCGTGATTCTCCTCTGACCCCGAGCCCAGGAACCCTAAAACCTGCCTATGTCTTTTCTGCCAAGCTATTGTCTGTCCACATCTTTATTCACCAATCAAGAATAACTTGAAGGGAGGGGAATCCCATAGCATCACCTGGGTCTACATGTGTTCTCTGGGAGCAATCAGCATTTACCTTTGCAAAAGACCACACCTCAAAATTGGATGTTCCTATATGTCTTAGCCCATGAATGTCTCTGCCCTAGCTTAGAATTTACCATTTGCTTTATACTCTTGAACTACCAACACATACATCAGTAGTACAGACCTGAAATTCTTTCCATCAGTAGTCACTTCTCATAGGGTCAAGTTCAGGCCCTGGCTGATTTTGAAGGAAGAATATGAGGAGAAGCATTAATTCTGTTGGGCTGTCTCTGTACTGCAGCTGATACGGAATGTCATTACAGTCTGTATGTGTACCCCATGGGCCTGGCCACTTTACACTGGCATAGAAGAAGTAAACAACATTATCATAGTGTTTTATAGATATTGATAAAGAGTGGAGTAGGCAAGTAACTTCCCTTACATCAGAGGACTCAGCATTCAGTTGCTTACAGTCTATTAAATCCAGCAGAACTGAGGGTTATTGAACACATTCAGGCACTATTTGAGGTTTAGGTTAAAGATCTTATATTGAGCCTTAGAGTTCTTTCATATCATCTTGCAATCTAAATAACAAACATGTGGACATGCTTGAATGTGCATGAACAGACATACACACTGAGATGCACATAAACATACACACACAATACCACTTTCATGTGGATTTTCCATATGCACTTTGCTTATGATATGTTCACTAATTTTGCATCTTTTTATTGGATATTTTATTTATTTACATTTCAAATGTTATCCCCTTTCCTGGTTTCCCATCCACAAATCCCCTATTCTGTTCCCCTTCTTCTTTCCTTCTGTGAGGGTGCTCTTCCACCTACCCACACACCCACTCACTCCCATCTCACTGCTCTGGCATCCCCCTACACTGGGGCATCAAGCCTTCACAGAACTAAGGGCTTCTCCTCCCATTAATGCTAGATAAGGCCATTCTCTGCTACATAGGCACCTGGAGCCATGGTTCCTCTTGTGTACTCTTTGGTTGGTGGTTTAGTCCCTGGGAGCTCTGGGATATATGGTTGGTTGATATTGTTGCTTTTCCAATGGGGTTGCAAAATAAAATCAATTATTCTGGATATTAATGACACTTTTTGAATGTCCTTTTCCTTATGTGGAATATGTTTATGTGAGTGAGGAGCGACATAATTTTGTTCATCTATGAAGTTGATTTAGAGTTTCCTAAAATACAAAAAAAGATTATTGGAGTCTGGAGTGTGTAAGCAAAGAATTATGGTGAGGTGAGCTACTGTCTCTAAACATAGGTCTGATCTAGCAAAGGTGTGCAGGATACTGACTAGTATGATCACAGCACAGGCACTATCTTAGTGAGGGTTTTATTGCCGTGAAGAGACACCGTGACCAAAGCAAAATTTGAAAAGGACATTTAATTTGGGCTGGCTTACAGTTTTAGAGGTTCAGTCCATTATCATCATAGTGGGAAGAATGACAGCATCCAGGTAGACATGCTGGTGGTGAAGAAGCTAGGAGTTCTACATCTTTATACGAAGGCAAGCAGGAGACACTGGTATTCTCAGGCAGCTAAGAGGAAGCTTTCTTCTGCAATGGGTAGAACCTGGGCAAAAGAGCAGACCTCAAAACCCATCCCCAACAGTGATACACTTCCTCCAATAAGGCCATGCCTCCTAGTTGTTTCACTCCCTATGGGTCAAGCATATTCAAACCACTACAGTCACTGAAGTAGGCACTGAGTGCCCTGACTTCTCTCTACATTGGCAGGTAGAATGGTTTCAGGAAACAGATCCTTTAGGTAGTGTGTGAGGAGAGCTGGGTGTACAACAAAGCCTGAGTGAAGAAAGCAGGCTATGGAGCTGTTAACAGATCTCTTTTCCAGCAGGTAAAAAAAAAAAAAAAATTGCAGAAAATTGGTCTTCTAAATAGTGCCTGAAGTAAGCTAGACTGGAGATAGCAGAGCCCCCAAAGGAAGCAGAATTCTAGGTTGACCTTCATTTCCCATCTGATTGAGACAGAAGATTCAGGATGTGCTCAACCAATTAGTCAACTGGACCAATCTTAACTCTAACATGGCTGGATATTTGTGTTTGACAAGCCATTTCAATATCTGCATTTTTGCTTCTGAATTGTAAAATGGAGGGAATAATCAGAACCTCATATGCTTAGGGAGATCTGAGTGATATCAGAATATTCAGAATATATACTACCTAGAACCTAGTAAATATTTGTAACTACTGGCTAGGAACACAGAGAGATTTGAGAAAAGTTCTATTATTTTTATTCACATCTTCAATTAAATTGAACCTTTGTATCTAGGAAGTATCTAATGGTTGCTAGCTACCACAACACAGTGGTTGTCAAGCATCACAAAAACATCAATAATGTGATTTTTATAAATATTTCTTTTATAAATAATGGCAGTTTGGTAGAGAAGACTAACTCAGTTCTAAAGGCCACTGCAGAATTTGTCTGGCAAATACCACTGAGCAGACTACTTTATACTAGTCTAAAAAAGTAAATGTTGATAGACAATCTTTTTAAGGAAACTCCTAAGATCATCTGCCCTTCTGACTGCATATGCATTTTTAATGTCAAGGCAAGTAGGTATTTCAAAGTAAAGAATGAAATTAACTTACTGTTGACTCTCTTTTCTGTATTAAGCAAAGTGACATTGAGAGAATTCTCCTTAAAAATGAATCAAAAGCAAGCATTCTTATCTTATAAAATACATTCATCTTGTATATGCCTTTAAAACTATCTTTTCTGTTATCACTTATATTCATTTCTTTTGAAGACTAAGCAACATTTTAAATTAATTTTACAGTTTCCTTGTATTTGAAGCAAAAGATTTTTTTCTATGGGTAGAATAAATTTTTTCTTTGTTAGGAAGATAAGTACACTGAAGGTGTAGTATTGAAGACTGCACCCAGGCTGTGGCTAAGCTGAATAGCATGTAATGGGTATGTATTAGAAACAGGACTTGATAATCTCAAAGTACTTTCTATTGTAATAGTGCAAAGATTTAAAATAGGGATACAATGTAGGTTGGAGAACTTATTACTGATTTACGGACTTATCATGGCAAAATGATAACATGCTTAACCAGTATCCCTTATAATAGGATAAAGATAAATTGGTTTAGGACTCTTAAGTGTGCAGTCAGAACAAATACCATCAGCCTTACCTGGCATCCTGCTAGGCATGCAGTTTCTCACCACACACCCACACCAATAGCTGCATAATGAGAAACTCTGGGCTGAAAGACCCAGCAATGTGTTGTTGATGTCCATACTCATTGAAGCTTCACAATAAAAAAATTTTGGAAGAACTGATATAATATTACCAACTGGAAATTTATTAGAAAATTTGTCTCCTATTATTAGCGCTCATGAAAGTAATCTTGAAAATGACCTTGGCCTACTAAGTAATTATGAGTGATTAGAAAGGAAAACAAAATGCAAAATTTCACTTTAAATAAAAATTTCTATAGTAAGAAAAAAATGCAGCTAGTGAAAACTTGGTCATTCCTGTGGATCCTTGTGGCTGGAACACAGAGAAGTCCTCTAGGAGTGAAGTTAGGCACAGCTACTGCGACTACAGTGGCTCACTAAGGCCTTCTCCGAGATTCTCCACAGCAGGTTCCAGAAGACATGTGGAGTCCATGGGTTTAAGAGTTTTATTGGTATGACAGATGGTAGTTTAGTCTGGATGCCCATCCTCTGTGAAACTCAGGGCAGACCTGAGTTAAATAGGTAGGGAGAAAGGGGGAGGGTCTGAGGGAGAATGCTTAATTGACTATACCCTCTGGCCTTCAGGTATCTCATTAGTATGTAAATCTCTTGAGCTTGAGGCCTGTAGTCACACTCTCTACCTGTGGAGGGGCTGGTAGGAGCCTTGCTCTACCTGACTGAACAGTGCAAATTAATGGAGTTCCATGCCATGTTAGGAGCCTGGATTCTGGAGCGTGGTGGAATAGATGCCCATCCCTTGAATGGTCTCTGATCTACTTCCAGCCAGTGATTTTACCAAAAACCAATACCCCTTTCATGGCCCTACATATTACAATCCTCTTGAGTTACTTTGCTACTTTTATGTTGACACAAAATAGCTATGTATATAGCCATTATAACAGATATATAGATTTGCCATTTTCAATGCAACAAACTATTGATATCTATCTTCAAATTTTAAGAACAAAGCAGTAGTACCTGAAGTGTTACCTGGATAACTGGTGGTCTTATTTGATCTCTCTTTATACACTGTATTAGTCACTATGTAAATATATATATATATATATATATATATATATATATATATATATATATATTATTGTGTGTTCGTTTCTTTAACAAAGTGCCAGAATCAGGCTACTCTGAAGAGAAGGCATATACTGAACCTATAGTTTTTGAGGTTCAGGTGCCTGCCACCAGTACTGGCTCAGCTATGAGCGGTCACTGCTGAGTGTGTTCCCTCATTCCAGACAACAATGGTGGGAACAAGTTCAGCAGTCAGCAAATGTATGAAAATCTAACCAGAGTCTGTCAAAATACCTCAATCTAGTCTGAGCATGGGCCACTAACTTATGTAAAGACCTTTCAGTTTTCCTCACCTCCCACAGATCCACAGCTGTATCACCACCACACTGAGAACCATGCTTACAAAAAAGATATGGAGCTACAGAAAGAACCTATATCTGGACCACAGTACACATACAGATGATAGGGTAGGGGGTTGACAGATAGCTACTGTTGACTGGACTATGGTCAAACTTATCTTTCCAGTCAGAGTCTTCCTGAAGAGATTTTCAAATTGGCTCCTACACACTCAGTGTGAATTGCTAGAGAAATTAAGAAGTCATGTGAATCAGCCTGAAAAGGGCATAAGTACTTAAAAGTAGAAAATGTCCTGCCTCTAGAAACCTTACAGGTGTGGCTGCTACACCTGCTGTGTCATATGTACTACAGTAGGTGGCAAAGAAGCATTGTGTCACTTACTAACCCAAGGGATTGCTTATATATACACAGAAATAAGCAGAAATTCTTTAACAAAACCAAACAATGCACAGTGAATGCTAGAGTACTGGGAAAGTGCAGCCTGGCATGCACCCTGCTGGAAATTCTCCTGCTGATGATACACATTTCCCCAGGTGGTGCATAAAATCATTTCTCCCGAGAGTGTTCTTTGTGTATCATTACTCAGGGTCCTAAATCTAAGGTTGACTCCCACTTTCCAAATCTCTCAGCAATTGGAAGAGAATGGCAGGAACCAAAGTTGCCCTAGAGTCGAACTGTGCATGCACGACAGTCATGGGCATCTTGGATTCCCAGAAGTGGTTTAGACAGGATCATGCATAGAGCCTGGCTGAATCTGTCAGGCTGTTCAGAGAGCAGACAAATCTTTCCTAGTTTCTTTCTTTTTCCTTCCCACACTTGATGATTTTAAACTCAGTTCACCAGAACAAAGCATAAGGAAGAGCATCCGCCTGTCAGCTACTAGATACTCCCAGAGGCACTCACCTTCTTTTAGTAAAGTGGATGATGCTAACAGAAGACTGTGTGAACTCCAGTGTAAGCACAAAGGAAATTACAATCTTTCTGGTAAGTCAACCGGAAATTTTGGCTTTGCTAACAATTTGACAATTTCTATTTGGAGATTTTTTAACATCATAACAATAATGACTTTACGATTTCTCTTCCCAAATAGGCAATTTCATGTGTAGTACAGCAATGTATAATTTGGTAGCTTCAGATTGATATGTTCTTAACTAAAAGCTGTAATGGTTTATCATGGTGGTGTTTTAACTCTTAAGCTAGGAAACTGGAAACTTAGGAGGCATGTCCAGCATCCTATAGATGTTCCTTCCCATCTTGCTAGAATCAGAGTTTGGAGTTTAGTAAGATCTGCTTACCACTTGGTGTTCAGACCATAGTGTGCATTTTGTATACTAAAGAAAAAATAGAAACACTTGTGAAATAAAGCAGAAATCTCTCTATTATAAAGTCTCCATAGTGAGTTTTACATGACAAGAACACTGTAGGAATGACCATGTTGATGCTGGGCTCATTTCTGTCCTGATTATTCAGAATCTTTAGCTTATTATTGTTAGCACAGTATGTGCTCTCTATTTTGAATTAAAATTTATTATACTTTTCCATAACTTTTAAAGAAAATTTTGGACTTAAAATGGAGTGACAAAATACTGCCAAATATTTCTGTCTCTTTTCCAGGTTTGTGTTAATTATATTCAAAAAGAAAAATAGTATGTGCTTTGAAATTAAAATCATTTCAATAGTATGAATTAAAGTCCAAAACTTAGTGAGGTTACAAGAGTTGTTATATTATCTCCTCTCAGTAGCATCACTGTGGTGGCTGGTTTTGATTTTCTAATTGATGGCACTTAGACTCACACAGGGAGCACATCTCTGAGAGTATCTGTGAGAGCATTGTCAGAGGGGATTAACTAAGGGCATAGACCCACCCTCTCTAAATGGTATCAATGGTTTAAGTGGTGTATGGAAAAAACTTGTTTCTTGTCCATTTGAGTGTATTTGTCTCTGAGGCTTCCATCCTGCAGAAATTGATACTCAGGTATAAATCCCTGTTGGGTAAGGCAATGTAATAAGCCATTTTTATAATAAATACATCTACAGTCAATTTGTTCTGTTCCTCTAGAGAACTCTGCCTAATAATATAATTTAAAAATAACATGATCCAGGATGTAACCCACATAAGATATGCTGGTGAGTTCAAACTGTTGAGGGATATTCTATCTAGTAAGCATGAAATTTCCAGAGTTCAAAATGATATTTCAGGATCAGATGTGGAAGGAGACAGGAGGTTTGTCCAGGTAGCCATTAGAATAGGAACACCAATTCACCACAAAACTTTTGACCCCAAATTTATCTTGTCTACAAAAAGTACAGGCATGAGGGATGGAGCAGAGACTGCGGGAATGGCCAACCAATAACCAGACCAACATGAAGGCCATTTCATGGGGAAGCACCAATCTCTGACACCATTAATGATACTCTGTTATGTTTACAGACAGGAGTATAATATGGCTGCCCTCTGAGAGGATGCCCATCAGTTGACTCAGAGAGATACCTACACCCACAGCCAAACAGTGGATGGACTCTTATGGAAGAATAGGAGGAACTGCACAGGAAGACCAACAACATCAACTAACCTGGACCCTTGGGGCTCTCTGAGACTGAACCACCGACCAAAGAACATACAGGAGCTGGACCTAGTTTTCTCCAAATATATGTAGCAGATATAAAGCTTGGTCTTCATGTGGGTCCAGAATAACTGGAGCAGGAGCCATCCCCAAAGCTGTTGCCTATCTTGCCTGTCCCTGGGATATATTCTGCTAGCTGAACTGCCTTGCCTGGCCTCAGCCTGGAAGAATATTCTTAGCTTCACAGAGACTTGAAGTCCAAGGGTTGGGGAGGGATACCTAGACACTCCCTATTTGCTCAGAAAAGAAGAGGAAGACAGGGAATGGGAAAAGTATTGTAGAGAGAGTAACAGGGGGAGGCAGTGAGCAGGATGTAAAATGAACAAGTGAAAAAAAGATAAGTAAAGCATAAAATTAAATACAAAAAGAATAAGAGGATCTAGGATGTAACTCACATATGATCTGGTGGTGAGTTCAAATTTCTGTGGTATATTTTATCTAATAATCATTCAGGTTCATTTAACCTTTGAAAAATATTAATTTTGTTCCACCTTGATAATTTTGATAATTTTAAAGAGTATAGTTAGTCAAATTTTAAAATGGCCCTCATTCTGTTTTGTTGTTTTGTTTTATCTGTTTGTTTGGTTTTTTTGTACACTGGTGTTTTATTACCCTTACAGAGAGTTACTCTTATTATTTCCAGAGATTTTTGGAAAGAATGCAACAAGAGTCAGTGCCACCCACACATAGGATGTGCCTCTCAGTGCACCATGTCTTGTACCTGTGTTCATATTTGCATATATTCATGGTGATGCCCATCTTGATGATTTGCATGAGACAGCGTTTCTTAGAATCACTATGACAAGGCTTTTTTTTAATTTTTCTTTTATTTTTATTTTTATTTATTTTTTAAAAAAAATTTTTATTAGATATTTTATTTACACTTCAGATGGTATCCCCTTTCCCCATTCCCCCCCCCACCCCCCTAAGGAAACCCCTATCCCAAGCCCCCTTTTCCTTTTTGCATTTATACATTTTTTAAAAATAATGTTAATCATAGGCTTTATAAGTTTGGAATTGTTCAATCAGAGGTGTAACCCACTGACCAACCTAGATATAACAACTATCTTTGACTGGTGGAGATACTTGAACCTCTGCCTCCCTGTCTCCCCCCTCTTTCTCTCTTTCTTCACCTAGCTTCTCCTCTCTTTCTTCTTCTCCTCTTCTTACTCCTTTTCTTCCTCTCAGTACTCCTCCTACCTTAGCTCCTCCTACACATCACCTTTCCTGTTAAAATGAAACTTTTCTCTCAAAATACAATTAGAACATAATTATGCCAATTTGTACCAGTGAGGTACAGGATAGTCCTAATACCCAGTCCATCCTTTTGTTGACTAACCAGCTCCTCTGTCATCTATTCTAACTAAAACATGTAGTTCTGAACCTGGCTTTAGGATGAATGTCAGCTGATGACCATCCACTCAAGTCTTTTCTCTTAAGGTCAATAGCTATATGTTTTCAACCCCATCAGAAATCCAGAATGACTGAGTTAACTATAATTGTGGGAAGCACAAATCATAGTTTCTAAAACTTAGCCAATTTATAGAGACCTCTGAACACCTGGACACTCGCTCTACTTCAAAACGTTGGAGCATCTGTTCTTCTGCCTTCTGGCCCAGGATCATCTGACAGACCTTAATGCTGAAGAATTATTAAGGGCTGATTACTCTGTCTAGGCAGATATAATCAGTCGACTATTCTGCAAGTGTGTCCTTTTCTGGACAGTAATTTGTCTGTAGAAGGAAAGTGGCAATTCTTGCCTAGTGGCTGTCTCACCACAACTGGAGTAACTCCAAGGATGCTCAATTTCTTCCTAGAATCCAAGACAGGAAGCTGTCCGGAGCAGACAGGTCTCTAATGAAAATGAACATTAATACTGAAATGTTTGTCATGTCAATTCTAAGGATTTCTGATATTTTGAAAACCAGCTATCCATGTAAGGTAATCTGGACTGTTGCCTGTTAACTCCACTCAGCTATTTCTAAATAAAACATAGAGAACACCCTTATAATAAACTCCAAGCCATGAATTTGCTATAGTCCCTTAACTCACAGGCTGACCATCTCAAATTAGTTATAAAAAGTTAAAGAAGGACTGGGTCTAAGCCTTGTATTTCTAAATGTGTTATACTGGTACAATGCCTATGGGAGTAACAATATTCATCTCACTCTTATATCACTAAGAAGCTCATGTCAATGAAAATCTTAAAGTTTGTAAACAAAGTAAATTGGTGCCATTTAAGAATTTATATCTTCATCTTGATATTAATTATACAGATTTCTACTAATAGGTTATGGCTATGCAATAAACCCTAGCTAATCCTCTCTATTCCGACAAGACCACTACTTTTCCCTAGAGAGACAGCCCAACATTTACCACCTTAGTCCCCAAGCCCAGGGAATAGGGGCGCTGACTCATCATTAGCTTCTTCAAGCTGATTATGGGCGTTGAGATATTAGAAGAGGAGTGGGGGGGAGAGCAAGTTGACAATCCTCTGATGCTGTGTCCTCGCTGCCTCCAGATGGAATTCCTGGACCTCAGAGGTTTGAGCAGGTCTGCCCAGCTTGCTTGTTGAGTAGATACACTAAGGCTGATCATTCTGTAATATACAATTCTCAAAGCAACTTTTAGTATCAAGATAGTTTTTTTTTTTTTTAAAGAGGGCTGACATTTTATTAAGAATGTTGGTTCTAACCACTTTTCTATTTTTTCCCCTCTTTTATTGGATATAATATTTACATTTCAAATTTTATCCCCTTACCATATTTCACCCACCACCCAGGAACCCCTTATCCCATCCCCCCTCCTCCTGCCTCTGTGAAGGTGTTTACCCACCTACTCCCAGCCCCCCTTTCCCCCCCTCAGTTTCCCCCCCCTCTGTGCTCAGCCTTCAGGGTACCAGTGATCTTGTCTCCCACCTATGCCTGACAAGGCCATCCTCCCCTACATATACAGCTGGAGTCATGTGTCTCTCCATATGTGCTCCTAGGCTGGTGGTTTAGACCCTGCGGAGCTCTGGCTGGTTGGTATTGTTGCTCTCCTCACGGGGCCACCAGCCCTTAAGGTTCCTTCTACTTACTCTCTAACTCCTTCATTGGGAACCTTTGATCAGATCAATGGATAGCTGTGGGTATCTGTCTCTGGGTATGTCCGACTCTGGGGGACCTCTAAGGAGATAGCCTTATCTGGCTGCTGTCAGCTTTCCCATCCTGACATCCCTATCAGCATCTATTTTTGGTGACTGTCCATGGAATGAATACCCAGATGGAATGGTCTCCCTACAACCCCCCCTTCAGCTTCTGTCCCACACTTTGTCTCCATATTTGCTCCCTTGGGTATTTAGTTACTCCTTCTAAGAAAGACCTAGGCATCCTTACTTGTTCTTTCTTCTTCATGAGCTTCATGTCGTCTGGTAGTTGAATCTTTGTTGTTTCAGATTTTTGGGCTAATCTCCGCTTATCAGTGAATAAATACCATGTGTGTTCTTTTGTGATTGGGTTACCTCACTCAGGATGATATTTTCTAGTTCCATCCATTTACCTAAGAATTTCCCAAATTCATTATTTTTAATAGCTGAGTAATATTCCATTGTGTAAATGTACCACATTTTTTGTATCCATTCCTCTGTTGAAGGGCATGTGGGTTCTTTCCAGCTTCTGGCTATTATAAATAAGGCTGCTATGAACATAGTGGAGCATATGTCTTTGTTATTTGTTGGGGTATTTTCTGGGTATATGCCCAGGAGTGGTATAGATGGGTCCTCAGGTAGTGCTATATCCAATTTTCTGAGGAACCGCCAGACTGACTTCCAAAGTGGTTGTACCAGCTTGCAACCCCACCAACAATGCAGGAGTGTTCCTCTTTCTTCACATCCTCGCCAGCATCTACTATCACCTGAGTTTTTGATCTTAGCCATTCTGACTGGTGTGAGGTGGTATCTCAGGGTTGTTTTGATTTGCATTTTCCTGATGACTAAGGATGTTGAACATTTCTTAAGGTGCTTCTCGGCCATTCGAGTTTCCTCAGTTGAGAATTCTTTGTTTAGCTCTGTACCCCATTTTTTAATGGGGTTATTTTGTTGTTTGGTGTCTAATTTCTTGAGTTCTTTGTAAATATTCGATATTAGCCCCCTATCGGATGTAGGATTGGTAATGATCTTTTCCCAATCTGTTGGTTGCCGTTTTGTCATGTTGACAGTGTCTTTTGCCTTACAGAAGCTTTGCAATTTGATGAGGTCCCATTTGTCGATTCTTGATCTTAGAGCATAAGCCATTGGTGTTCTGTTCAGGAACTTTTCCCCTGTGCCTAGGTATTCGAGGGTCTTCCCCAACTTCTCTTCTAATAGTTTCAGTGTATCTGGCTTTATGTGAAGGTCCTTTATCCACTTGGAGTTGAGCTTTGTGCAGGGGGATAAGAATGGATTAATTTGCATTCTTCTACATGTTGACCTCCAGTTGAGCCAGCACCACTTGTTGAAAATGCTGTCCTTTTTCCACTGGATGGATTTAGCTCCCTTGTCAAAGATCAAGTGACCATAGGTGTGCGGGTTCATTTCTGGGTCTTCACTTCTATTCCATTGATTATCCTGTCTGTCTCTGTACCAATACCATGCAGTTTTTATCACTACTGCTCTGTAGTACAGTTTGAGGTCCAGAATGGTGATTCCCCCAGAGGTTCTTTTATTGTTGAGAATAGTTCTTGGTATCCTAGGTTTTTTGTTATTCCAAATGAATTTGTAAATTGCTCTTTCTATCTCTATGAAGAATTGATTTGGAATTTTGATGGGTTTTGCATTGAATTTGTAGATTGCTTTTGGCAGGATAGCCATTTTTACTAAGTTAATCCTGCCAATCCAGGAGCATGGGAGATCTTTCCTTCTTCTGAGATCTTCTTCAATTTCTTTCTTCAGAAACTTGAAGTTCTTCTCGTACAGATCTTTCACTTGCTTTGTTAGATTCACTCCAAGATAATTTATTTTATTTGTGGCTATTGTGAAGGGTGTCATTTTTCTAATATCTTTCTCTGCCTGTTTATCTTTGAATAGAGGAAGGCTACTGATTTGTTTGAGTTGATTTTATATCCAGCCACATTGCTAAAGTTATCAGGTTTAGGAGTTCTCTGGTGGAAGTTTTAGGTTCACTTAAGTATACTATCATATCATCTGCAAATAGTGAAATTTTGACTTCTTCCTTTCCTATCTGTATCCCTTTGACTTCCTTTTGTTGTCTAATTGCTCTGGCTAAGACTTCCAGTACTATATTGAATAGGTAAGGTGAGAGTGGGCAGCCTTGCCTAGTCTCTGATCTTAGTGGGATTGCTTCAAGTTTCTCTCCATTTAGTTTGATGTTGGCTACTGGCTTGCTGTATATTGCTTTTTCTATGTTTAGATATGGGCCTTGTATTCCTGATCTTTCCAAGACTTTTAACATGAAGGGTTGTTGAATTTTGTCAAATGCTTTCTCAGCGTCTAGTGAGATGACCATGTGGTTTTTCTCTTTGAGTTTATTTATGTAGTGGATTACACTGATGGATTTCCGAATATTGAACCATCCCTGCATTCCTGGGATAAAGCCTACTTGATCTTGATGGATAATTGTTTTGATGTGTTGTTGGATTCGGTTTGTGAGAATTTTATTGAGTATTTTTGCATCAATATTCATAAGAGAGATTGGTCTGTAGTTCTCTTTCTTTGTTGGGTCTTTCTGTGGTTTAGGTATGAGTGTAATGGTAGCTTCATAGAATGAATTGGGTAGTGTTCCTTCTGTTTCTATTCGATGGAATAATTTGAAGAGGATTGGTATTAGGTCTTCCTTGAAGGTCTGAAAGAATTCTGCACTGAAACCATCTGGCCCCGGACATTTTTTGGTGGGAAGATTTTTAATGACTGTGTCTATTTCTTTAGGCGTTATGGGACTGTTTAGGTGGTTTATCTGCTCCTCGTTTAACTTTGGTACCTGGTATCTATCTAGAAAATTGTCCATTTCCTCCAGATTTTCCAATTTTGTTGAGTATAGGCCTTTGTAGTAGGATCTGATAATTTTTTAAATTTCCTCTGTTTCTGTTGTTATGTCTCCCTT
Source organism: Arvicanthis niloticus (assembly GCF_011762505.2). Taxonomy (NCBI): domain Eukaryota; kingdom Metazoa; phylum Chordata; class Mammalia; order Rodentia; family Muridae; genus Arvicanthis; species Arvicanthis niloticus. The sequence continues at coordinate 20,534,774 of NC_047659.1, forward strand.
TTCAGTTCTGATTTTATTAATTTGAATGCTGTCTCTGCGCCCTTTGGTTAGTCTGGCTAAGGGTTTGTCTATCTTGTTGATTTTCTCAAAGAACCAGCTCCTGGTTTTGTTGATGTTTTGTATAGTTCTTTTTGTTTCGACTTGGTTGATTTCAGCCCTGAGTTTGATTATTTCCTGCCGTCTACTCCTCTTGGGTATACTAGCTTCTTTTTGTTCTAATGCTTTCAGGTTTGCTGTCAAGTTGTTAATGTATGCTCTTTCCACTTTCTTTTTGTGAGCACTTAGAGCTATGATTTTTCCTCTTAGTACTGCTTTCAATGAGTCCCACATGTTTTGATATGATGTGTCCTCATTTTGATTTAGATCTAAAAAGTCTTTAATTTCTTTCTTAATTTCTTCCTTGACCAAGTCATCATTGAGTAGAGCAGTGTTCAGTTGCCAAGTGTATGTGGGCTTTCTGTTGTTTTTGTCTATGTCAAAGACAAGTCTTAACCCATGGTGGTCTGATAAGGTACTAGGGATTATTTCAATCTTTTTGTACCTGTTGAGGCCTGTTTTGTGACCAATTATACGGTCTATTTTGGAGAAGGTACCATGTGGTGCTGAGAAGAAGGTATATTCTTTTTTTTTTAGGATGAAATGTTCTATAGATGTCAGTTAGGTCTAATTGGTTCATAACTTCTGTTAGTTTCATTGTGTCTCGATTTAGTTTCTGTTTCTATGATGTGTCCATAGCTGAGAATGGGGTGTTGAAATCTCCCACTATAATTGTGTAGGGTGCAATGTATGCTTTAAGCTTTAGTAAAGTGTCTTTTATATATGTGGGTGCCCTTACATTTGGGGCATAGATGTTGAGAATTGCGAGTTCCTCTTGGTACATTTTTCCTTTGATGAATATGAAGTGTCCTTCTTTATCTTTTTTGATTACTTCTGGTTGAAAGCTGATTTTATTTGATATTAGAATCGCTACTCCAGCTTGTTTCTTGGGACCATTTGCTTGGAAGATTGTTTTCCAACCTTTTACTCTGAGGTAGTGTCTGTCCTTTCCACAGAGGTGCGTTTCCTGAATGCAGCAAAATGTTGGGTCCTGTTTACGTATCCAGTCTGATAGTCTATGTCTTTTTACTGGAGAATTGAGTCCATTGATATTAAGAGATATTAAGGAAAAATAAGTGTTGTTTCCTGTTATTTTTGTTATTGGCAGTGGAGATATGTTTGTGTAGCTACCTTCTTTTACGGTTTTTAGAAGATTACTTTCCTGCTTTTTCTAGGTTGTAGTTTCCCTCCTTGTGATGGAGTTTTCCACCAATTATCCTTTGAAGTGCTGGGTTTGTGTTGAGATACTGTGTAAATTTGGATTTGTCATGGAATATTTTGGTTTCTCCATCAATAATGATTGACAGTTTTACTGGGTATAGTAGTCTGTGCTGACATTTATGTTCTTTTAGGGTCTGTATGATATCAGTCCAGGATCTTCTGGCTTTTATGGTCTCTGGTGAGAAGTCTGGTGTAATTCTTATAGGTCTGCCTTTATATGTTACTTTGCCTTTTTCCCTTACTGCTTTTAGTATTTTTTCTTTTTTCTACTTGAGACTACATAAATATCCTGTTTCTAGATAAGATTTTATCTACTAATTTTAATTTGCACCTAAGAACTTACTTGATATAAATATCATTATGATGATTAATGGTTTTCTTACAGTTCCATTATATCAACTATGTAGTTTAACTAGTATACTTCAGTGATATGGGAAATGTCTTTGATTAATTTATTATGCTCCTAATTATTAACTGTTAAGTTTTGTTTACCAATTTCTTGATTGTTTTTTAGTGGAGCCTTTGGAAATATCCCCTATTGTTTACTTCATTTTATTTTCCATTTCTTCAACTTTTGTCACTTTGAGATACTACAGGCTTTCATTATACCTCCATCCCCTGTCTCCTTTCTTCCTCCTGAATCTTTCTACTATTTTTGAAACCAATTCATTATAAAATAGTGTTTCAAAGACCAGTATCCAGCAACTTACTGTTTTTGTCCCTACTGCTATCAATAATTTTATTATAGAACTTCAATGAAAACTATATTATTTGGCAATCATTTCTGGAAAAAATATATCATCATATCATCCTAAATCTTGAGTATGGACATGTTTTAATTCAGCACTTTCTGCTGGGTATTAACAGGTACTCTGCTGTACTAAAATTCTACTCTCTAATATATCAAAGAAAACACTTAGGCATCATATCCAGAGATTCACAATATACTTTACTGAAGAAAATTTCGAAGATTTTAATATAGAAAGTAAACTTACTTGCCTGCATTAACCCAAAGGTGTAGGAAAATTTTAACATGGCAACATGGATGCAACAGCAAGGTGTCATATCCAAAGGCCTTCTAGGTCAGTGTGATACTCCTGGAATGACACACCTTTAATTTTTCTGTCTGAATTACAGACATATCCTTTGTACACATATTTAATCCCAATCAATATAAGTAATGAGAATATGTAGGAGGAAGAAGCTATATTTGAAAGTGACATAAAATTGACTCATGACAAAGTGATGAATCTGAGAAAGATTTTGAAAGGAGTCAGAGATAGGATATGCCCATTTAGAATGAAGACAGGAAAGAAAGTCGAATTGGGGTAGGGGGCAGTATTACTGGGACATTTTTATAGTGGCAGGCAGCAGGTGAAGACAGAGTTATTTTTACACAATGGCATTCAGAGTTTAGCTTGAAAACACTATTGCGCCCTTTCTGCCAAACATTGACCAAACCCAAGCAGGATGAGGATTATTTTAAAGTTAGATTAGAAAATGTCACTTCAAAAAATGTTTCTTATTCTAATCTTCTAAGAGTTATCTTGCTTACTGAGCTGGTGAATATAAGGTACCTCAGATCTGATTATTTGTACTAAGAACCTAGTTGTTAGTATTGCCATCATAAACTCACAGAAAACTGGACATGGACTAGTTACTTGCAACCACACCCAAGTCTCTCTGTCCCTTTGTCTCTCTATACCCTGGTTCTTGCTTAGAGTTACAGGAGACATTAATGCATTCACATATTTTTTTTGTCTTATCTTATAAAACACTCTGACTTTCAGACATTCATCTTTTTTGAATCAGGACCTCACATTTATGGTTTTAATTTTTCAAGGAGAAGGCAGAAACAGTTTTTAAAATAACTCTTGAAAATAGTGATCTATTTAATAAATATATTGAGTGGAAAAGTATATTTTGAATATAAAGATTATAAAATAACATTAATTTGCCTAGTGTAAATGTCCTCTTAGAGGCTTACTGTTGAATAAGTTCACCCTTTTTAGCTCTTTCTGAACTATGGGTTGCTGGTTCAATTCAGCCATTCTGGCTCAAACTTCTCTACAAGCTGATTAACTCAATCTAGCTACTTTCCATTTTTCACTGAATTGCTCTGTTTAGCCTAAAACTAACTCTGTCATTGTATTCTAATTTTATGGTTCATTCTTATTTTCTGGCTTCCACTGCCTCTGCTGAAATTAAACTGTATGATCTCATAAACTCAACAAATTCAACTCCAGTGCACTTCACTTAATGAACTGACTACCAACTGACTGTCCTCACTCTCTACGATGTTCTTTAATAGCTTCTCTTTCCTCTGCTGGTCTGATGAGAGTTGGGCTTATCATAGAGTATGGAGCCCAGCCTTCTCAATGGCAATTCTCCCATTTTGCTCCCCCATTTTGTTAACAGGATCAATCCAGGCTCACATTTTTCAGGCTTGCAGACCTTCTCCCACCATGTCTCTTCAAATATTTTGAGAAGCAGAGGCAGGCGGATTTCTGAGTTCAAGGCCAGCCTGGTCTACAGAGTGAGTTCCAGGATAGCCAGGGCTACACGGGAAAACCCTGTCAAAAAAAAAAAAAAAAAAACAAAAAAACAAAAAAAAACAAAGCAAAACAACAAAACACACATACACACAACCTGTAAAAGAGTGAAAAACTTGATGTTTTCTTGAGGATGGTACCTGAGTTGTAAAGATATATAACCAATTTCCTGAGAAGCCCTCATTATCTGCATCCTCCTTTGTTCAATTATCACCTTGAACTCTGGACCAAATATCTAGGAGGATGAATTAAGAGCTTTGGATTCTAGACTGAATGTCTAAGGGGATGAGTTAATGGCCTTGAAGCCAGGTATCCTGAAATAGGACCAGTCTCCAACAGATTCTCTCTTGCTTAACTTTTAATGCCACATATGAATTCATGACACCTAAGCTCACCCAAGCGCCCCCTCCCCTTGTTTTGTGATTGCATCCTTTAAATATATACTACAGCTTCCCCTTGGGACTGAGGTTCAGATTCTGAGATGACTTTCTCCCTGAGAGCTTAGAAAATAAAGCATTTATTTTCATTAATTTTTTATTTTGTCACTTTACAGCCCAATATCAGTCATTTCTCTCTTTCCAGTACACCACCACACAAGTCCTCCCTCCATTTCACCTTCTCTTCCTCTTTTGAGAAAGAGAAGTCCCCCTCTTGGTGTCAACCCTCACTAATACCCCAATACCACCCTAGTAGCTCTCAAAGTGGAGGGAAAACCAGGAGATACTTTTTATTGACCCAGAGCCAACTCTTGGTCTGGCATCAAACTGGCAGACTGATGATCAACCTGCAGACAATAGTCCGGGGGTCTACTGGATCTACATCATATTCCTTCACCAAAGCCAGAACTGTGAATCTCAGAATAAGTACTATTACTCATTATTTCATAGTCATCTTTGACTGTCTGTATCTCCAATTAGGCAGAGATTTATTGCATAAATTAAGAGCTCAAATTATCTTCCAAGAAGAGAGGAATGTAATAAATTTTTTAACTAGATCCCCTTCCAATATCTATGTCTTCTTACCTCCTCTCCCCTATAAACAAACATCAGGATGAGATAGCCTAATTGTTAAAAGACTGACATTGGAAATTTCTCTGTGTATGGGCAGTATCTAACCTCCGAGATCTAGCAAAACATGTGGACACCTGTCTTCCTAAGGCTGAGATGCTGGGTAGAAACAATCCCAGTCAAACATATAACATGTCAGTGGAAGCAAAAGCTGGCATCAATAAACATATTGCCCATGTGATGGATGGCTGAGATCTTGATCCCTTGCCATTTCCCCCAGAATACCTCTGTTGCCAGTTTGCAAGCCTGGCACCAATGGCTATCATCCAGTACAGAAATAGACAAAAGGACTGAGGATATCTATCCCACATTTCCAAACGCATGTAACCTCTTCAGTATGTTTTCCAGTCCCAGAAGCAAATTTACAGTATCTTGGACCTCAAGGATGCCTTTATCAGCATGCTTTTAGCCATAACTAAAGTTGGACAACTAACTTGGACTTGTCAGACTCAAGAATTTAAGAACTCTCCAACCCTTTTTTGATGAGGCCTTACATGCAGACTTTTGGTAATTTTGACAGAATTTTTCTTGAGTTTTATTTTGCAATACATAGACGACCTTCTGATTACAGCAGCCAGCAAAAGAGAGGACAAAGGTGTCACTGAAAGATTTCTCAAGCCCCTGTAGTACCTAAGTTACCTATTGTCTGCTAATAATACTTACTCAAAAGGCCACCTACTTGGGATATGATCCTCACGACAGTAAAAGATCCCTGTCAATAACACCTAAAATGGGCCATCCTCAGGATCCCCATGCCCATTAGGAATAAATAAGTATGAAAGGCTTTAGGAATGGAAGGCTACTGCCAACTCTGGATTCCTGATTTGCAAAAGTGACAAAAAGGATATATGAAATGACAAAGGGTCTGGAAGGTAAGTCCTCCCTCACCATCTGCACCTCACCCCCAACAGAAAAAGAGAAGAGGGCTTTTCAAAACCCTAAACAAAGTTCTACTGTCAGCTCTACCTTTGGCCTTGCCATATAACTCTAAATCCTGTCACTTTTTGTGAACAGAAAAAAAGGGGGTGGTAATAAGGGTGCTTAATCAAGGCCTGGTACCATGGAATTGGTCCATAGCTTATTTATCTAATAAACTTGATCTGGTGGCTGTGGTTAGCTGTCATGTTTGAGAATCATCACTACCACTGTACTGCATTGCTAAAAATAGATTTAGATTAATTAACTCTGAAGAAAAATTTTATGATTATGGCCTCCATGCCATCAAGCATTTATTGAAAAGCACTCCAATCCCACTATCACATTATCAGGGTCTTTTACTGAACCATCCTGTGGTGGTTTGAATATGCTTGACTCAAGGAGTGGCAATATTAGGAGGTGTGGCATTGTTGGAGTAGGTAAGGTTTTCTTGGAGGAAGTGTGTCGGTACGGCAGTAGGCTTTGAGATCCTCTCCTAGCCATGTGGAGACAGTCTTCTCTTGTCTGCCTTAGGTCTAAATATAGAATTCTCAGCTCCTCCAGCTTTCTGCCACTATGCTGCCATTCTCTTGATATAAAGAACTAAATTTTTAAGCCAGCCCCGATTAAATGTTGCCCTTTATAAGAGTTGACTTTGTCGTGGTATCTCTATATAGCAATGGAAACCCTAAGACACAGCCTAAGGTAACGTTTGCCCAGCTAGCACTCCTCAATCCCACATAATTACTTCCAGAGACTACTGAAGGTCCACTGTGTGACTGATTAGAGAAAACGAGACACATTCACAGATTGGAAGCCAGTTTAACAGATGTGCTTCTGGAATCTCCGAAGGACACAAAGCATTAGTATCATGGAGGGAGGAGAATGGCTACCTAGGTGGCTGTGGTGACACAGAAAAATTTCTCTGATCCCAGGCCCTCTCTCCAGGGACATTGCCTCATAAAGCTGAACTCATAGCCATGACCTAGGCCTTGAATCTGGAAAAATGAAGCTATCGATATCTATACGAACAGCTTATATGCCTTTTCCACCTTCCATGGGGCCATATACAGGAAAAGAGGCCTCCTTGTGGCATAAGAAAAAGCAATGAAAAACAAATTAGAGATCCTAAGGGTTCTCTTTGCCCTATGGGACCTGAAAATGATTTCTGTGACACATGACCCAGGCTACCAGAAAGGAAATTTGAAGGAATGGAGGAAGCTGAAAACAACAGGAGAGCAGACCTGGCAGCCAAGGAGGCAGCTAGAGCAGAGCAGATAATGGAACTTTTGGCTTTCCCAATCCCAACCATGCCTGAAACACCAAGCTATTTTACAGGAAGATAACCAATTCTTTCAAAGACTTCCTAACACTTCTATTGAAGAGAGCTGGAAGGTCACCACACATAACAGGAATATTCTGTCCCAGGCTCTACTCTAGACTCTAATAAAGCAACCTCATGGGTTTACACCTCGACCATGACAAAAATATCAATGCTTCTATGGAAAAACTATCTCATCTTTTCCTTACATTTAACTATTCAAGATATTGTTTCATGTATCTAGTCTGCTGAGCAATAAATACTGCCCGGTTACTGGGCATTGAAAAACGTGGAAAGGTGGAAATCGGTCTAGCATGGGGTGTTTTGGGAGCTTGACGTGACAAAGGCCTAAAAGGTATGATTACAAATACCTCCTAGTTTTCATAAATACTTTTGCAGGATAGTTTTAAGCCTTCATAACTAGGCAAGAAAGAGCACAGTTTGAAACTAAGAAGCTTTTTGATTAAATCATTCCTCAGTTTGGAGCACCAATGACAGTTGGCTCAGACAATGGCCCAGCTTTTGTGGCTCAAGTTATGCAAGTGGTATCTAAAGCAATGGGGATCAATTGGGAATTACATCTTGCTTACTATCTCTAAAGCTCAGGGCAGGTAGCAAGGATGAACTGGTTCTTAAAAGATACCTTAACTAAGTTAACTTGGACAGCATTTTCAACAAATGGTGCTGGTTCAACTGGAGGTCAGCATTTAGAAGAATGTTAATCAATCTATGCTTATCTCCTTGTTCAAAGCTCAAGTCCAAGTGGATAAAGGATCTTCACATAAAAACAGATACAAGGAAACTAATAGAAGAGAAAGTAGGAAAAAGCCTCAAATACTTGGGCACAGGGAAAAAGTTCCTGAAAAGAACACCAATGGCTTATGTTCTAAGATCAAGAATTGACAAATGGGACCTCATAAAATTTCAAAGCCTCTGTAAACCAAAGAACAGAGTCAATAGGACAAAATGGCAACCAACTGATTGGGAAAAGATCTTTGCCAATCCTACATCTGATAGAGGGCTAATATCCAATATATACAAAGAACTCAAGAAACTAGACTCCAGACAACCAAATAACCCTATTAAAAATGGAGTACAGAGCTAAACAAAGAATTCTCAACTGAGGAAACTTGAATGGCCAAGAAGCATCCAAAGAAATGTTCAACATTCTTAGTTGCCAGGGAAATGCAAATCAAAACAACCTTGAGATTCTACCTCACACCTGTCAGAATGGCTAAGATCAAAAACTCAGGTGATAGTAAATATTGGTGAGGATGTGGAGAAAGAGGAACACGTCCATTTTTGGTGGGATTGTAAGCTGATACAACTGCTCTGGAAATCAGTGTGGCAGTTCCTCAGAAAATTAGATATAGCATTATCTGAGGAGCCAGCTATACTACTCCTAGGCATATACTCAGGAAACGCTCCAACATATAACAAGGATACTTGCTTCACTATGTTCATAGCAACCTTATTTATAATAGCCAGAAGGTGGAAAGAACCCAGATGTCATTCAACAGAGGAATGGATACAGAAAATGTGGTACATTTACACAATGGAGTATCACTCAGCTATTAAAAATAATGAATCCATGAAATTCTTAGGCAAATAAATGGAACTAGAAAATATCATCCTGAGTGAGGTAACTCAATCAAAAAAGAACACACATGGTATCCACTCACTGAAAAGAGGATATTAGTCCAAAAGCTCGAAATACTCAAGATACAACTCACAGACCACATGAAGCTCATGAAGAAGGAAGACCAAAGTGTCAGTGCTTCAATTCTTCTTAGAAGGAGTAACAAAATACTCATGGAAGCAAATATGGAGACAAAATGTTTAACAGAAACTGAAGGAGAGGCTATCTGGAGACTGCTCCACTTGGGTATTCATCACATGTGCAGTCACCAAAGACAGACACTGATATGGATGCCAGGAAGTGCATGCTGACAGGAGCCTGATATAGCTGTCTCCTTAGAGGTCTGGTAGAGCTTGACATATACAGAGGCAGATGCTCACAGCTAACCATTGATCTGATCATGGAGTTAGAGAACAAACTGGAGGAGTCGAAGGGTTTATGGGGAGATCAACAATACCAACCAACCAAAGCTCCCAGGGTCTAAACCATAAGCCTGGAGCACATAGGGAGGGACCCATGGCTCCAGCTGTATATGTAGGGATGATGGCTTGTCTGACACAGATGGGAGAGGAGGTCCCTTGGTCCTGTGAAGGCTGGATCCCCCAGTGAGGAGGAATTCAAGGGAGGGGAGGGGAGAGTAATTGTGTGGGTGGGGGCACATCCTCATAGAAGCAGGAAGAGGGGGAATGGGATAAGGTGTTTCTGGGTGTGGGGGGGAATGGGAAAAGGGGATAACATCTGAAATGTAAATTAAATATCCTATTAAAATTAATTTCAAAAAGAGCCTGATAATGACTAGAAGATACTTTTCTTCTTTACTTTGTTCCAGGTGAGAAATACATATTACCTTGAGGGCTCTGAATTAGGGGTTCCATTGCTGTGAAGAGACACCATGACTAAGACAATTCTTATAAAGGAAAACAGTTAATTTTGGCAGGCCTACAGTTTCAGAGATTCAATCCATTATCATCATGGACTAATGTCTAGGAGGATGAATCAAGAACCCTGGATTCTGGACTGAATATCTAAGGCAATAACTTAAGGGCCTTGAAACCAGGTGTTCTGCAAAATGACCAGTCTCCAACAGACACTCTTTTGTTTAACATTTAATGTCAAAACAAGATTAGATGACCCTGCAGCTCACCCAAGGCCCAAACTTCCTAGTTTTGTAGTTTCACTCTGTATATTTGTAATATAGATTCTTCTTGGACAAGGTACAAATTCCAAGCTGACTGTCTCCTTGAGTGCTCAGAAAATATAGCTTTCATTTTTAAGCTTCTGTCTCCGATGTGAGTTTGCTTGGCTACCATCCCAGACCCAACACTATCTCTTACTTATTTTGTCAAATCTTTCTCTGATTCTTCATTTTGTCTGCCCCTCAATGAGATGTCACTGGTATACATGGTTGCTCTCTTTACAAATTGACCTTGCCTGTAGTGTTTGGGATTGAAGTTGTAAACTATGGGTTTGTCTACATTCTAGTCAGGGGAATTAAAGGTGTGGGGCATGTCTACATTCAGGTCAGGTCACATACACCTAAGACTTAGAATGTGATACCTTATCAGAGAAGCAATGTTGCTAAAGTAAAATTCCTCTATAAAAGATTTTAGAGATGTTCTGGCCAGCAGGGCATTAAACAGGGGTCTGGGGAGATCACCTGAAAGAGAAGATGGGGAACAGGTGAACAAAGAATGACAGCTTGTCTATAGGCTGACCAAACTGTAATTTTTACTTTTTCACACAGGGGTTATATACAGAAAAAGGCAGGATGTGGAGGGAGGGGATGACACAGGAACATAAGTGTTCAGGGGGAGTACAGATATCTTCCAGAACAGAGTATCAGCTGGGTGAAGCTTCAGGGACAGGTCACTATGACTCCGCTTATGATTTACTTGTCCTTATCTAAGTTGGTACTATTCATCAAGGTTACTTATCTACAAGGTCTATGATTAAGACTTGGCAAATTTCCACCAAAGCTGCTTGTTTACTATAGCTTCTAGCCATCTGTTTCAGGGTTTTTCCATGGAGACACAAGACTTTGCGCTAGCATGCCTGTATGTCAGGCCTATAGCTGACCCCAGTGTAGCCTTCATTGTATAAGCAGAGCTGCCCCCGACATAGAGAATTTTTTGGATTTTAGAAAATATAATTTAGTGATTCTAATACAAGTTTTAATTTGCTGACCTTAAATCATAAATAACAGTCATCTTTTGCTTTTATTCTATTCTGCCAAGTAATTAGATGCACTAGAGAGTGTAAAACATTTGTGTGTTTGTCTGTGTTTTTGTCTATGTGTGCATGTTTGTGTGTTTGTGTGTGTGTGTGTATTTTATATCTGAAATATAGAGATATTATATTTTATTAAAACATGATAAAATCACAGTAAGATTCCATTAATTTAGTTACAGTACAGATCTCAAATCTATTCTAAAATGTTTCTGCATGACCTGCAAAACTAAGATGTAACAAATATTCAATGTGCACGTGCTTATGTTTTCTTTGTTGGTGCAATAGTTTTTTTATGTAATAGATTATTTCTGATTTCCAGTTTCTGTAGGAAAAACTTCAGATATCTTAACTACTTCAACTGATTACACATAAGCAGCCAAAAGCAGAAAAATAAATAAATCTCTACTTGGATCTACATCAGAAAGGATTATTATATGATAAGAGAAGGTAATATAAAAATAAGTTACCTAGTTGATATAGCAGGCAATAATTTGAAGAAATTAATTATGTCAAAATAATTTCTTGCATGTCTTCATATGAACAATTATATATGTATATGTATATAGATAATATATGTTTACAGACAAGTGAATGGCACCAGCCATACAGAAGACAGAGAAGAGAGAGCCATGGCCCCAGCTGTATATGTAGGGGAGGATGGCCTTGTTGGGCATAGGTGGGAGAGGAAGTCCTTGGTCCCATGAAGGCTGGATGCCCCAGTGTAGGGAAATTTGATGGCAGGGAGGTGGGAGTGGGTGGGTGGGGGGCACATCCTCATAGAAGCAGGAGGAGGGGGGATGGGATAGGGTGTTTCTGGGTGGGGGAAAAGGTGATAACATCTGTAATGTAAATAAACTATCCAATAAAAAATTAATTTCAAAAAAAAAGAAAAAAGAAAGTGTTTCATGGTTACAGGGAAAACTACTTCTCACAAAGTTGTGTAGTTGTGCTGTATAAGAGCAAACATCAGGACTAAAGCTAAAAAAGATCTATATTCAAGGAAATATTAATTCAAATACAATGTTCAATTAAACCTGCAAAAAGCAGAAAAAGTATGAAAGATAAACATCAAAATACAGAAAAATGGCAAAAAAAATGGAAGGCAATTAGCCTTGTATAATGATTGTGGGTGTTAGCAACTCTCTATCAAAAATGGCATGATCCATGAATAAACATAAATTGAATAATACTCAGCTTCTACAGATATTTCACCAAGTAACAAGGAATTAAACATTCTTCTCAATTTCATATTAACTCTTCACCAAGGTAGAAAACTTTTAAGACTGTAGAAATAACTTAAACAAACTTAGAAGGCTAAAGGTTACATTAAATGCCACTCTTCAATTACAGTAGAATGAAGTAGAAATTGAAAGTGAAAGATTACTATACATTAAAACAAAACAAAAACAAAACAAATAAAATATATTTCTAAAGAAACTGTGTGTAACATTAAAAATCTCAAAAAATAATCAACATATTTTGCACTAGTGATTGTTCAATTACAACTTAACAGAAACTAATGGATTCTGTGAAATCTATCATTAGTAAGGAATTTATATCACTTAGTGGTTAACATTTAAATAGAAGAAAAAAATAATAATTTCAGCTTCTAATTTAAGAGGAAATAAGAAAGCAATATCAAATTAAACTTCCAAGAAACTAAAGAAAATGTAATAAAGGTTGGGGCAAAAATTATAGTCATTGCAGACAAGAGAAAGCCAAACAGCCAGAATGTTGTCTAGTAAGCTGAGTTCTAGTAACGTAGAATGGGCTCATTTGTACTATGATGAAAAAATATGTGTGAATATTCAGGCGAAGGATAGGTAGGTGGCTAGGTCTGCTTGTTTGTACCCAAGCCTGATATCAATTTCTTCACTTAGTTTGTTGTGAGAATAATGCTATACTCATTCATGGGTTGAAATGATAACTTGGCAACTAGGCCTATATCTTCATCTGATACTTTTATTGATTCTGGACTCGAAGCAGAAGCAGCCCTTGACTCTACAATTAAATCTTCCCAGACTTTTAAAACGTTATACCCCAAAGTGAGCACTTAAGGAGTTAGGAGCCATTGAGGAGCAATCAGGAAGAAGCTAAAATCTAGCAAGTGATCTTCCTGATATGGTTCTGCCATGGGCTATTAAAGTTAAAGACAGAATTGCTTCTTTAGGCAAGGCCAAGTAGAATTTCACTTTAGGAAAGATTCCTGGTATTAATATGCTTTTCCTGTTATTATTAAGTATATATAACAATCACTAAGTATTACCTTACCCCTTGGAGCACATGTCTACAGAACAATGAAATTTAGATGCTATATAGATGAATAAATGATTTCCTAATTCTTATTCATGATCAATAGACCATTTCATCTTAACTAAAAGAATATGTAACTTCTTCTTTGCACCTCATGGTACCTTCTCCAAAATTGACTATATAATTGGTCACAAAATAGGCCTCAACAGATACAAGAGAATTGAAATAATACCATGCATTCCATCCTATCACCATGGACTAAGGCTGGTCTTCAATAGCAACAAAACTAACAGAAATCCCACTTAAGCATGGAAGCTGAAAAACACTTTACTCAATGATAATGTTGAAAAGGAAAAAATAAAAAAAAATTACAGACTTTTTAGAATTTAAAGAAATGAAGCCACATTGTATCAAAACTTATGGGACACAATGAAAGCAGTGTTAAGAGGAAAACTCATAGTGCTAAGTGTCTCCTAAAAGAAACTAGAGAGAGCATACACTAGTAGCTTGACAGCACACCTGAAAGCTCTAGAACAAAAAGAAGCAAATGAACCCAAGAAGAATAGATGGCAAGAAATAGTCAAATTCAGGGCTGAAATCAACCAAGTAGAAACAAAAAGAACTATACAAAAAAAGTCAAGAAAAGCAGGAGCTGGTTCTTTGAGAAAATGAACAAGATAGATAAACCCTTATCCAGGCTAATTAGGGGCACAGGGACAGTATCCAAATTAATAAAATCAGAACTAAAGAGGAAGACATAACAACAGAACATGAGGAAATTCAAAAAATCTTCAGATCCAACTACAAAAGGCTATACTCAACAAAACTGGAAAATCTGGATGAACTGACAATTTTATAGACAGGTACCAGGTGACAAAGTTAAATCAGGACCAGATAAACTATCTAAACAGTCCCATAACCCCTAAAGTAAATGAAGGAGGCATTAAAAGTCTCTCCCTGAAAAAAAAAAAAAAAAAAGACCAGATGGTTTCAGTGCAGAATTCTATCAGACCTTCAAAGAAGACATAATACCGATACTCGTCAAACTAGTCCACAAAATAGAAACAGAAAGAATACTACCAAATTCGTTCTCTGCAGCCACAATTATGCTTATACCTAAAACACAAAAAGACCCAACAAAGAGAGAGAACATCAGACCAACTTACCTTATAAATATTGATGCAAAAACACTCAATAAAATTCTAGCATACCGGATCCAAGAACACATCAAAACAATCACCCATAATGATCAAGTAGGCTTCATTCCAGGTATGCAGGGAGGTTCAATTTATGGAAATCCATCAATGTAATCCACTATATAAACACACTCAAACAACAAACAAACAAATAAACAAAAAAAAAAACCCACATGATCGTTTCACTAGACACTAAGAATGCATTTGACAAAATTCAACATGCCTTCATGATAAAAGTCTTGGAAAAATCAGGAATTCAAGATCCATACATAAACACAGTAAAAGCAATATGCATCAAACCAGTAGACAACATCAAACTAAATGGAGAGAATCTTCAAGCAATCCCACTAAGATCAGGGACTAGACAAGGCTGCATGCTCTCTGCCTACCTGTTCAATATAGTACTCGAAATGCGTGCCAGAACAACTTGAAAACAAAAGGAAATCAAAGGGATATATAAATTGGAAAGGAGGAGTCAAAATATCACTATTTGCAGATGATATAATATTATACTTAGGCGACCCAAAAAAATTCCACCAGAGAACTCCTAAACATGATAAACAACTTCAGCAAAGTATTTGGATATAAAATTAACTCAAACAAATCAGTAGCCTTCCTATAATCAAAGAATAAACAGACTGAGAAAGAAATTAGGGAAATGATACCCTTCACAATAGTCACAAATAATATAAAATACCTTGGTGTGACTCCAACCAAGCAAGTGAAAGATCTATATGACAAGAACTTCAAGTCTCTGAAGAAAGAAATTGAAGCAGATCTCAGAAGATAAACTATCTCCCATGCTCATGGATTGGCAGGATTAATATAGTACAAACGGCCATCTTGCTGAAAGCAATCTACAGATTTAATGCAATCCCCATCAAAATTCCAACTCAATTCTCCATAGCGTTAGAAAAAGCAATTTAAAAATTCATTTGGAATAACAAAAAACCCAGCATAGCAAAAACTAACCTCAACAATAAAAGAACTTCTGGGGGAATCACCATCCCTGACCTCAAGCTGTATTACAGAGCAATAGTGACAAAAAACTGTAGGGCATTGGTAAAGAGACAGGCAGGAAGATCAATGAAATGCAGTTAAAGACACAGAAATGAACCTACATACCTATGGTCACAAAATCTTCGACAAATAGTGGAAAAAAGAGCATTTTCAACAAATGATGCTGGCTCAACTGGAGGTCAGCATGTAGAAAAATGCAAATCTGTCCATTCTTATTTCCTTGTACAAAGCTCAAGTCCAAGTGGATCAAGAACTTCCACATAAAATTAGATATACTGAAACTAATAGAAGAGAAAGTGGGGAAGAGCCTCAACCACATGGGCACCAGGCAAAAGTTTCTGAGCAGAACTTTATGGCTTATGCTCTAAGATCAACAATAGACAAATGGGTCCTCATAAAATTGCGTATCTTCTTTAAGGTAAAGGACACTGTTAATAGGACAAAGCAGCAGTTAACTGACTGAGTAAAGTTCTTTATCAATCCTAAATCTGATAGAGGACTAATATCCAGAATATATGAAAAACTCAAGAAGTTAGAATCCAGACAACCAAATAACCCAATTAAAAATGGGGTACAGAGCTAAACAAAGAATTCTCAGCTGAGGAATATCTAATGGTCAAGAAGCACCTAAAGAAATGTTCAACGTCCTTAGTCATCAGGGAAATGCAAATCAAAACAACCCTGAGATTCCACCTCACACCAGACAGAATATCTAAGATCAAAAACTGAGGTGACAGCAGATGCTGGCAAGGATATGGAGAAAGAGAAACACTCCTCCATTGTTGGTGGGATTACAAGCTGGTACAACCACTTTGGAAATCAGTCTGGCAGTTCCTCAGAAAATTGGATATAATATTACCAGAAGACCCAACTATTTCACTCCTGGGCATATACCCAAAGATGCTCCAACATATAACAAGAACATATGCTCTACTATCTTCATAGCAGCCTTATTTATAACAGTCAGAGGCTGAAAAGAACCCATCTGTTCTTCCACAGAGGAATGGATGCAGATAATATGGTGCATTTACACAATGGAGTACTAGTCAGCTATTAAAAACAGTGAATTCATGAAATTCTTAGGCAAGTGGATGGAACTAGAAAATATCATCCTGAATGAGGTAACCCAGTCACAAAAGAACACACATAGTATGCACTAACTGATAAGTGGATATTTGCTCAAAAGCTCAGAATAACAAAGATACAATTCACAATTCACAGACCACATGAAGCCCAAGTAGAAGACCAAAGTGTGGATGCACACTTTGTTTCTTAGAACGGGAAACAAAATACTCATGGGAGGAAACAGAGAGACAAAATGTGGAGCAGAGACTGAAGAAAAGGGCATCCAGAGACTGTACCACCTGGGAATCCATCCCACGTACAATCACAAAATACAAACCCTATTGTGGATGCCAAGAAGTACATGCTGACAGGAGCCTGATATAATTGTTTCCTTAAATGCTTACTCCAGAGCCTGACAAATATGGTCAGGCTCTGGAGTAAGCATTTGGTGGATGAGTAAGCATATGGTGGATGCTTGCAGGCAACCATAGGACAGATCATGGAGTTTCTAGTGGAAAGTTAGGGAAAGGGCTGAAGGAGCTGTAATGGTTTACAACTCCATAAGAAGAACAACAATATTAACCCCCCAGACGACCCCCCAAGAGCTCTAAGGGACTAAACATCTAATCAAAGAGTACATACAAGGGATCCAAAGGTCCAGCAGCATATGTAGCAGAGGAAGGCCTTGTAGGGCATAAATAGGAGAAGATACCCTTGGTCCTGTGAAGGCTTGATGTTGACGTTCCTATGTAGAAGAATGTTAGGGCAGGGAGGCAGCAGGAATGGGTGGGTGGGGAAATACCTTCATAGAAGCAGGGGTGGGGGAGGATGAGATAGGGTGGTTCTATATGTTTACTGAGAAAGGGGATAACATTTGAAATGTAAATAAAGAAAAGTAAAGAAAACAAAAAGCAGCAAAAAAGAATTCCTAAAATTATATTAGTAATTATTAAGTTCTTTTTAATAGGAATGCTATTAAGACCTTTTTTATGTCAAAATTTGCATTGAGAACTCTTCCACTATTCAAGTATCATGAGTTAATTACTTCTGAATTAGCAAGCAGTCATCTACAACTTAGAGCACATTGTAATAGGTTGCAAAACAACCAAAGGTCATAAAACGGTAACTGAGGATTTCCTATAGGTATAAGGAAAGAAGATAAAATATCGACTGGGTATAACTGTACAAAACTTCAATGATAATTTAGTTATGGTCTTTAATTCCCAATGAACCTGTAGAGCTAGTAACAGAAGATGCATATTTAGCCAGATAATTACTCTTAATTGATACACATGTAATCACTATCTGTTGTAAACTTATTCAATTTGTGATTTGAATTTATGTTTGAACTTCTAGTGAATATTTTTTTTAAAAGGGATACTTGGCAAAACCATGTTTCCTATTCTCCTAGAAAAGGTAGAAAAGACTAGGTAAGATTACATGTGCTGGTATAACATTGGAAGAGATAGCCTTTGGGAACAGAATTGGGAGTGAGGCATTGGAGCAAGGGCATCTGTTACATCAGAGCAGGAGGAGAGAGCACAATTAGAAGAAGAATGCAGAATGCAGAGTGGAATAACTTAGAAATTATAAAGAATCATAAAAAAAATAAGAGAGCAATGTTCAGAATGCAGAGGAAAAGAAGATAAAAGAAGCTACAGAGAGTGCCGAAGGGCAGGCAGGCTTCCCCTGACCATCAGACAGAACAGGTCATTTTCTATTAGCAAGACAGGCTTAGTCTTACTAAAGAGAACAAAGCTTTCTTCTTACAGACTTTGTTTTAATTCATTTAGCAACAAAAGGATAGAATCTTTTTCATTCTCTATGCAATAAAGATGGGAGTCCAGTTTTCATCCAGAATGAGTTGAGCTCTTTCTGCACTGGTGCTTGGTCTTTTGCTCCACATACATATGTAAATGTGGATATGAGAAAACGATACATGGTGTGTGTGTGAGTGTGTGTGTGCGCGCGCTTGTGTGTAAGTTTGTATTTATGAGATAGTA
Source organism: Arvicanthis niloticus (assembly GCF_011762505.2). Lineage (NCBI taxonomy): Eukaryota > Metazoa > Chordata > Mammalia > Rodentia > Muridae > Arvicanthis > Arvicanthis niloticus. Next base: position 20,553,351 of record NC_047659.1, read on the forward strand.
TGCAAGCAATTGGTTTGAATGGATATGCATGAATGAATCTATGTATGAATTTATGTTATTTTCATCTGTACTTGTTTGTGTAAAAGTTTTTCCTTTTGCTAGTGTGACTCTTTCCTCCAGGTTCAATAAAAGTTTATTGCTCTAATCCCTCTCCCCAAAAGCCTGACAAGGGAGAGACATCTGGCGAAACATCCCTAGAAGTTAATTTTTTACTTTATCCTGTGCTGTTTTACAATGAGACTGCGGGGGGGAGGGGTCTTCTTCTTTCTTTTCTTTCTTTCTTTCTTTCTTTCTTTCTTTCTTTCTTTCTTTCTTTCTTTCTCTCTTTCTCTCTTTTTCTCTTTCTTTCTTCCTTTTTACTTTTCTGTGGTTTAATTATACTTAAACATGTTCAGTAGGAAAAATACATTTTGTTACATCTATTAATATCACATATAATAAACAACCCAGTGCACAGTTCTTTTTTGTCTTTTCTTTTTTCCCAATCTGCTTTTATACCATTTTAATTATATGCAAGTATTAAGGTCAGTTCTAGGTTGTGGAACTAGCAATACAATGGATGCAAATAGTCAAGAAACAAACAAGACAACAAACACAAATAGTCAAAGAACAAGCAAAGGACTTTGAGTGATCAAAGTCCTGTGATCGCTCCCATGATCACTATTTCTAAGGGTTTATCAGGATTACCAAAATATCTGAGCCTACTTCCCTGTCCTAGCCCAAAGTCATTTCTATGCCTAAAGCCTACTTCTTTGTTCTAGCCTAAGATTTAGATTCCTGCCTGAAATTACTTCTTTGTTCTAGCCTAAGATTTAGACTCCTGCAGTTTCAGGACTCAGGGGAACTCAAGCAGGTCAGCTACAGTAGCAGAGTGACCTAGAATTAAGATAAGTGTTGTTCAATGTGTGGCTTGCTACAGACCACACAAGGCCAAACAGTTCCCTGTGAGGTTTATTCAGGCGATAAGGGCAGAGGTAATGGCAATAAGAGGGGGAAGAAAGAGAGAGATCAGTGTACCCTGACTGTATATGGATAGTGACATAGCCTCTCACAGGGAAAGGTGGAAGGAGAGCCAAGCAGATTCTGGGAATGTGTAGGGGTTGTCGCCTAGATGTGATGTCACTGGGTTAGGAGCCTGATACTAACACACATCCCTTTTTTAATCATAAAAAGAAGAAAAAAAGGGCTCAAAAACCAATGGTGAAAGGGGAGTGGGGTCACCTTGTCTCTTAAACTACTTCCTGCTGTGTAGGGGCCTAGTCCATTTTGGAGTGTTGCTGACTTTCACCATCAGGGTCCCCTTGGTATATGTTCACATCAGGTTCCTCTGTGAACAGCAGGTGGTAATCCTGTAACAGGAACTGATTAATAGTTTGGTTAGAAATTTTTTGTATTTGTCATTGAAGGAATGGAGAAGCAAGATTATTGTGGCAGGGAGCAAATAATAACACCAGGACAATGACTAGGAGAGGCATTACGAAAGGGAGTGTCCACTTCCACATAGGGTTTTTGAAAATCCCAGAACTGGAGATCTCACATTCCCCGAGATTCTGTATATCTGACTGTAGCTCCTGGATTTTTCTTCTCACTCTTTCTGATTGGTTGACTTAGAAACAGCACTCTTTTTGGAGGAACAGACAAGAAACACTCTCTTTAGCTGTCAGGACATTTAGCCCCCATTGGTCCTGAAGCACCTGGATCTGTTTCTGGATAGCAAGCATGGTTTCAGACGTTTCTTGAAAATTGCTTTTAAACTCAAAAGTGAATTTATCATATTGGGTCATAGAAGTCATTATGCCTGCAGTTCTAGTACCAGCACCTATGGCTGTTCATGCAACAACCAAGAGTGGCATGACCTGAACTGCCCTCTTATGTTGGCCAGTTATAATATCTACAACTGGGATTCACAGGGGCTCATTTCCCTGGATTACTTCAACTTCAGGAAAAAGGTGTACCACCATGCAAACTCCTGACCAGCAGGCAGGAAGGCAATGATATACCTGAGTGCCACAAAGGATTGACCTGTTTTGAACTGCAAAGCATTGTTGCAGAGATGATATATCAAGGGTTGTGATTCTATTGCAGTCTAGGAAGCTTAGCATTCATACAGAATGTGTCCCAGAAGTCTTAAAACAGCTTGCCATGCCAAAGAGAGGGATAGAGTTAAGATATGGAGTCATGGCAACATCAGAGACAGGGCAGCTGTCAAAAGGCGAGGTAATGTTACTTGGCAGTATCACTGAAGAGGCTGTATGTGGCAACTGTGTGTTAGTTCCAGGGGGTACTCATAGCTAGCAATCTTTAAGGAGACCAGGTCTGGTGACATTGAGGAGTTGGTACCCTGTGGTCAAGGTCTGAAACAAAAGGTGAAATGACAAATTAGTGCCATTTATAAGGGGTGATATCAAAGAGTCAAGGACCTTTGAGGAATGCTTGATTACTTCCTCTATTTTCTCAATATCTAGAGGTTGGGCAATTAAGACATATTTTCTCTGAATGCAGATAGTACTTACTGGGGACCAGGATTGATTTTTACAGTAGAGCTTACCAACAACTCATATCTTTCACCTGGAATCCCATGGATCTTGTCTGTAAAAACACGAGTGTCTTGTAGAGTTGGTAGAAGAAATGTTTGGTCTGTGATCCTAGCATGTGTATCTCACAAGACCAATATAGCCAGCCCCTATATTCATCTGGCTATTTTTTTTTTTACAATGATCTTTTGTCTGGTCAAAGAGAAAGCAAGTAAACAAATAATATTTAGATGGAATAACAGATCCCAGGATGACAGCAATTTGGATCAGTTCCTGGCATCTGGGTATAGAGCAGTTTCCTGACCCTATTTGGAAAAACTGTTATCTGTGGGGTTTCTTAAGCCTCGAATCTCCAGATGTAAAGACTGCCCTGGATGGAAATAAACAGCAGGGGAAAAACTCATGTCTAATCCAGTGAGGTTGAGCTCGGCTGCCAGAGTGGAGTCTTATTTTGTGGGACTGGGGACAAGGTGGGTAATCTTGACATCATTTGGAGCTTAACAGAGCACAGTCCTGTTAGGGTTGATGTGTATAAAGAAGAGTCAATTTTAAGTGGGGAGATGAAAGGTTTGAGATGAGACAGGTAGACCCAATGAGTATAGCAGCTGTAGGGGGCCACAAGAATTACCTTAAAAGGGCCTTGCCATTTAGGAGAGAAGGATGATGGCCGATGGTCTGAAGGGGATGGAAGGACCTGGTCTCCAGTATTGACAGGCAGTGGACAGGAGACAGTATGGGCAAGGTAGATGGTGGTCAGCAAAGTTCCATAAAAGAGAACAGGGGTGACAAAGTAATGGGGTGAGTAGATAGCCTGGGAAGGGAAAGTATTTAGGTGAAAGACCGGGGGTTAGGACTGGACGTTCATACATGAGTTCAAAGGGTGAGATGAGGAGAGGCTGGAGAGCTCTCATAGTCTGAAATAGCCAGAGGTAGGAGTTTTACCCAATCAATATGGAGTTCTTGTGACAGCTTGACAAGAGTGGTTTTTAAAGAGCAGATGGTTCTTTCTACATTATCTGAAGATTTAGGGTGGTGGGAAATATGAAAATGCCAGGGGATGTCTAGGGCCTTATAGAATTTGAGAAATCTGGCAAATAAATTCAGGACCATTATCTGACTGGAGGGAGGCTGGGACACCAAATTGGGGGATGATGTCTCAGAGGAGGAGATCAGAGACTGTGTGAGCCCTTTTATTATTTGTGGGAAAAGCCTTCATCCACCCTGAAAAGGTGTCCACTAAGACCAGGAGGTACTTGGCATGTTGGACAGTGGTCATGTTGGTAATGTCAAGTTGTCAGTCAGTTCCAGGAAGGGAACCTCTAGCTTGATGGGTAGGAAAAGGAGTGCTTCGATACCTTGAATTGGAGTCTGACATCTGACAGATTTTGCAAGAAGCAGTGATAGATTTTTTAAGAAACTTAAGTCCTCAGGAATAGGCTGTAGGAGGGTCTTAACAAAATAAGACTGCTAGGATGAAGGAGTTGATAAAGATAGGACAGAGCTTGACAAATGTCATGGGGTGAAGGTGGGGATGTGGGTTGCAGTGTAAGGATGTCCTGGGGAGGGTAAGGTAAGGGCCACAGCTCTAGCTGCCTCTTCAGTTCGGTTGTTTCCCTTGGAGACAATAGAGTCATCCATCTAGTGGGATCTGCAGTAGACAATCCCAATAGCTGTGGGGAGATGGGATGCCTTTAGCATGGCCATAATTTGGTTTGCATTAGTTACTGGTCCTCCTTTTGTGGTAAGTAACCTGTGCTTTTTCTAGATAGTGGTATGGGACAGAAGAATTTGGAAACCATATTTGGAATGTGTGTAAATATTAAGGGATTGTCCCTGTGCCAGTTGAAAGGCACAGGTAGCTATTAATTCAGCCTGTTGATTGGTGGTATGCGCAGGAAGGGCCTGTACCTCCACCACCTCAGTGTCTGACACTATGGCATAGCCAGCTTTCCTGGCTCCTTTGTATAAAAAGGAGCTTTCACCTGTACACCAGGTATAGATGAATTGAGGCAATGTGCCCTCCTGTATGTGTGAAGGATGATGCAAAAGTTCTTCTAAAGTTGTAGTGCAGGAGTGGGATAGGGAGTGGTTAGTATTTGGTTGAGTAAGAAGATTGGAAATATCAAGAGGTGGTCATGTTTGGAAGGTAAGTGTGGAGTCTTCTATTAGAGCTACCTGAGGAGGAAAAACCCTGGAGGGAGGTAGAGTCTGTAAGCCTTTGTAAGTTAGAAATTGTGACAAGTTGTGAGAAGAGAGGACAGTTATAGGCAACACCAAGGTTAGTTTCTTTGACTCTTAAAAAAGAAGTTCAGTGGCTGCTAAGGTACAAATACAAGGTGCCCAACCCTGGATGGTTAGATATAGTTTTTATTGACAAGTGTGCTACAGGTGCAAAAGAGGGTCTCAGTTGGTGACCTAAGATTACAAGGGCAAATACCTCCTATTCAGTTACATAGAGGGAAAAAAGACAAGTTGGGTCAGGGAGATGCAAGGCTGGGGCCTTAAAAAGAGCCTGTTGGAGCTTTTAAAAGGGTTTGGTAACAGGTTTGAGAAAAGGTTTGTGGGTGGGGCCTAATACTGCATCATATAAGGGGCGAGAAAGGAGAGAAAAGGAAAGAACCTAGGAATGTACAAAGCTAGCAATTCCTAGAAATGAGAAAATCTCTTCCTTTGTAGAAGTAACAGCTAGAGATTGAATCAAACTCTTTCTATCTAAGCTTTGTGGGTTGGGATAATTGTTAGTCCAAAATAGGTGACCTAAGGAGTGGACAGTTGGACTTTAGAAGGTGAGACCCTGTAGCCTCAACTGGAAAGGAAATTTAGAAGAGCAGAGGTGTCAGTTTGGCTAATCTCTAGAGAGGAGCTACAAAGAAGGACATTATCATGTAGAGTAAAATCTTAGATTTAGGGAGAGATAAAGAGAGTAAGTCAGAAGCCGGGGCCTGGCCAAATAGGTGTGGGCTGTCCTGGAATCCCTGAGGTAGCACAGTCCAGGTAATTTGGGTAGAAAAGTTGGTATCAGGATCTGTCCAGCTAAAGGCAAATATTTTCTGTGACTGGAAGTCTAGAGGGATAGAGAAAAATGCATCCTTGAGATCTAGGACAGAGAAATCAGAAGTCCCCGAGGGCATAGTAGAAAGCTGTAAGGGTTAGCCACAACAGGATGGTGGGGGACCACTGTAGAATTAATGCATTTGAGGTCTTGAACCAGGCAATAGGCACCATTAGGTTTCTTAACTTCTAATATAGGGATGTTAAAGGGGGAAGAAGTGGAGTGAAGGAGGTTTTTCTTTAAGTGGTCAGAAATGGTAGGCTTAAATCCCCTGAGGCTCTGGAGAGAGAGATGGTGTTAAGTTTGGGTGATGTACCTGGTAGAGTCCAGTAATTGTATGACAACAGGAGAATAATGTTTAGCAACAGAGGGGTTCTGGACATTCCAGACTTGAGGATCTACCTAAGAAGTTGGTAAAAAAAACAGCATGTTAGTAGGTTGACTGGCTAGAAGAAGGAACAGAGGAACTGCTGCCAAGCTTTGGTTTAGGTGAGTGGGGGAAGCAAAGAAAATAGAGGCCCCCAAACTAGCTAGAAGATTCTAAGCAAATTCTAAGGATAAACCTGATTATTCATAGCTCATAGCTGTGAGTTTGTTTTAAGTGTGGCTTCATGATCTGGTTTGCTGATAGTGGTGAGTTTTTAGCACTGACAACATAAATGTTATTAAGTTTGTAGTAACTGTGCATTGTGGGAAACCAACAGAAGTTGGCTATCATCCTTGCAGCCATCTTGAGCCATATACCCTGACAAGAGACTTGTTTTCAACAGCCTACAACAGCTGAGCACACTCTGATAACATCTTGTTTTATATACCCAGGATTTTCCCTTGAGTGTGTGTGACTTAAAGGTGTAACTTAAGAAGTGAGACTTATAAAAGGCGAGAAGCAGACAGAAGAGAAAGACTGGAAACTTGGAACTTGGAGGCACTAGGGACTAGAAACTAGGGACTAGGAACTTGAGATTTCGGACTTGGACTAAAAAAGAGGGACTTGGAAAGAGAGAAGAAGAGAGACTGGAGAATAAATTGGACTGAATCACACTCTGTCTGGTCTCCATTCTTCAGTCCGTCTTCATTCTCTCCCTTGCTGAACCCTGACCTGCGAACTGGAGCAGCTTGGGGCAGTGTGGGCTTTTAACAATTTAGCCCCCAAAGCTTTTGGCAATGTGGGTTCCAACATTTGGCAGAGCAGTCCCCGACAGTGCATGTTGTACAAATTCTATCAATAATACTCAAGATATAACAACTTTTCCAACAGACTATGTCATAAATTGGCAATTTTGAAATCAAAGTGTGTAGGGCTGTTATCCTTGCAAAGAGAACTGAGTATTAGTCTATTTTCATACCAGTCAATAGTACTTAGAGGTTATTTTCTGTGTTTCAATACTTGGTTTAGCCTACCGTTGTCTGTAAAAAGCTTCACAAGACAGGAAAAGAGAAGCAGATGTGCATATTTGTCAGACAGTATTCTAATATAAGTTCAAAACATTCAAGTCCTGAGTGAACAAAAGTAATATTGATTTCTGCAGCAAATTAAAGTCATGTGGGAGGCACAGAAGTTCTCAGGCTCACAGATAAGCACTACAGGATCTAGGAATGTTAAACACAAAGTTGTCTCTTCAAAGAGAGAGATTTTTACCTAGAAGGCTGGAAATAGAAATGTTTAATAGCCTGGTAAGCTTTGTGGTATCTTTGTGTCTGAGAACACACTGGATTCTTTCCCAGATCCGAATTATGAGCTTGTCAATCTATGGAACATATTGTTATGGAAGATACCACATGTACTTTACAAAGGGTTTTGATGCAGTTATGTCTTAAGCTTTATTGTGCACATGGGACTGAGTTATTTACCACCAGGAAAATTATCACCAAATCTTGCTGAGCTTTTAAATTTGCATAAAATAAACAACTAGGGATCAGAATCTCAAAATTTGAGACAACCCCATATATTGAATCATGTTACACCAAACTACTTTCTTGTCTCCCATGAATCATTACCCGGCTGACTGTGGTTGCCAATGTACTGGCCTTGGCATTCATCTGCTGGGTAAACTGATGCAGGCAGCTGTTGGGGTCACTGCTTAAAGCTAATGAAGGAAGTGTATCCAGATACCTAATGGGGCTGCTGCCAAGAGCAACAAGCAATTAAGAAGTTACTCTGCAGACTTATTTCAAAGGGAACAAGACTTAATTTACTGGGAGTAGCACTTCCTGTGTCTATTGGAAAAACTATGAACACTTTTAACTCTTTGGGGTTGATGAGAAAGAGAAAGAAAGAAGAAAATTCATATACACTCATACCCCCCGCCACGAATACACACACTGAGTGGATGAAGCAAAAGGCAAAGTTAAATAACTTCATACATACAAACATATACATACATGCATACATATACACATACATAAATGTATACAGACCTATAGACAGACACATACACCTTCACACACAAAATGGTTAGAGCAAATCTCCAGCAAGAAGGCTTCAAGCATTTCAGACACACATACATACATATTTAAACACAGTTGGTGGATGGAGCAAGCTGCAACACAAACCCAAATATATATACATGTACACAGTTAATTGTAGAAAGAACAATGTGCCAACCCACACTCATATAAACCATATACATACATACACATAGTTGATGAATGAAAGAAACAGTGTTCCACCCATCCACATTTTATTTTTTTCCATAGCTTATATATCCCAGCAGAATCTCAAGCAGGATAAAATTACAATGTGGTTATGTTTTAGTTTTTAACCAAGTGAATGCTTATGAAAAAAGCAATGTATTATCCAATACATTTAGAAGAAATAACACTATGCAGTATAGATAAGGAAAAAAAATTACTCCCCAAAACCTGTATACATTCAAAACTAAGCAACTTGTTATAGATTCACAAAGTATAAGCAAGCAAGATAGTTTTCTCAGCCAGTTATTTTTTTACTTGCAAGCAGCAATTTATGGTTACAAAGAATGGAGTAATCATTTATTATTTATCTTTAAAAGTAATCTTGTAAGAATCTTAAAATAAGCACAAATCTAAACTTTTATATAAAAATTAGTCATATCTACCTTAAATTCTCAAAATGCATATCTACTCATAAGTAATTATCAATAAATCATATCAGGAAGCTGAAGGCAAAAATGAGTATAAGAAATCACCAGTCCAGTCTCAGGGTCACATCAGCAAGTCTTGCCATTACTCTTGTTCCCTGACTATAAAAAGTCCCTAGCTTAACTAATAAGCATGTACCTTTTTGAACTTCAAATTGTTTCCTAAGATTTTCTACATCAGAGCCAGTAGTAAAAACATCTCAACCCAGCTTCACTAGCAATTTTATTTTTCCAAATGTTTTCTAAGGGCGGTGGTCAATGCTGACAATCTACATCTCCAGGTTTTTCTCTAGGGTGATGAATGAGTCATTAATCTGCTCCAGCAGCAATGCCTGAAAGAGATCAAGCATTATTATTGTGAGTGTCAGAAATACAGCCCAAGGAGGGACTGAAAGTCCCCTTAGTGTTTTCATACGATTCATTGATCAAGGGGGATGTGAGGGCAGTAAGCAGAACAGAACTCCATAACAGCTTTCATGGAGCCTTCTGATACCATGAAAGCAAGTCCTCAGGAATGGAGCATTCAGATCAGTTTAGCTCAGGGTCTCTGTTTCTGAAGTTCATGTCAACTAATCACAGCTAGTAAAGTCATGAGTCTTGGAGGAGACTATACAACCACTACTTTACAGAACCAACATAAATAATAACTAGATTCTAAACATTCAGATAAGGATACTCCTTATCTCTCATCAAAGAAACTTCTCTTTGCAACAGGCAGGGAACATTACAGAAAACAGCAGCCAATCAAACTTCATACCTCTACAAAACACCTCACATACAAGGTTTAGAAATCACTGAAGAAAAGGAGATAGAAAAATTGTAAGAGCCAAAGGACTAGGGAGTTTACTGTGATACCATGTCTACTAGTAACATCAATAGTTACATCCTTCGACTTACCAACCCAACATGACTGCCTAACCATGAGCTGAACAAAACTAAGTACAAAAGACATAACAAATTGGGCATGAGAAAAACCACTAATCCTCAATCTTCAAAGCCTAAACAAAGGACAACAGGGAACAAAGTAATGCTGAAAGCTGGAGAAATAATATTTCCCATGGAAGAGCCCACCAATTGATTGTCGAATAAGAAACAACAGACAAACAACATTATATATGGATTCAATGACATATTTGTGAATATATATACAAATGAGAACAATAAAAAAGAGACACTATGAAAGAGAGCATAGAGGGGTATAGGTTGGAATTTGTGGGAGGAAAGGAAAGGTAGAAATGATGTAATCATACTATAAACTCAGAAATAAAAGAAAACAAAAAATTTTTTAAAATGAGCTACTTGCTACCAGAGGACAGCACTTGGAATTAGCTGCAACTCTTCATTTCTCAAGAGTCATCACTTGTCATCAAGGCTAGTCATTTACCTTGCTAAGATCATCACTAAGAAGCTGCTGCAGTACAAACCACCCAGTTCTATCTAGTTACCAATTTGTAAGACATATCCTTGGGACTCATTTAATTCATATTTGAATGTTAATAATTATCTTTGTCTGTCATCTCTGTCCTGAGAAAATACAAGGAGTCCTCCAAGATAATGTTCTCTCTATGGTAACAGGTCTACTAAACCAAACTTTGCTTTTGCAAAATCATACTTAACAGGTCTATTGTATGTCAGAGGCTGATTGCTACATAATATTCATATAAGAATAAGAAAGAATACACCGTCTCCCTGATATTGATGAGTATATTCGGCAAAAACAAATTGAACAATCTTTCAGGTAGCAAGCACAAGGGACCAGTTTCTGAATAGTAACCTTATATCTATCTATTATGCTCTACCTAATCCTCCAAGACAATTAATTTTTTTAAAATTATACATGCATTTCATCAGTCTTCTGCAGACCTTTTCTTCTGATTCACATTATTATCTTAGACTTGAATCAGTGTAATAGTCTGTGAGTTGTTCTTACTTCTGATTTTGTCCCTCTTACAATCATTCTCAAGACAGCCAGGCATGCTGCCAAAATTGTCCTTGAATTTTCAGATTAGATCCTCTACTTAAGATACTTTTAGTGGTGGCCTACTGAGTATATGATTAAAACAAAAATAAAATCAAACTAAGAATAAAACATTTTCCATGTCGACCAGGCAGGTCTCTGAATAATGACACCTTTGCTACTTACCCAGTCTCATGACTTAATAATCCTACATCACTTTGTCTGTCTGTATCCAACATACTGACATTCATTTATTCAAGTATGGTTAGTCTTTTTAAAATAACACATTATGGGGCACTCTGTGTGTTTCTCTGTTATACTTATCTCATACTTAGTTGTGCTCTAATCATTCACAGCAGAAATGAACAACATAGACAATATGAGCATCTCCTTAACTGTGCTTCATCATCCATGGGCCCAGCTTCTTCTCCAAGTTAAGCTTCTCAAGAACTTAACCTACTTGTTCCTCTTTAATTATTCAGGCTTTATTCTGATTATAATCTGATTTTATCATAGCCAGGAGCTACTTAGTGCCATTATCTATCTTCTCCACAGATGCAGATTTATTTTCATTTAATTCTATCATTGTTTATGCATCTCTTTCTGCCTCTTCGTTCTCTGCATGGGAGTGTCTGAGTGTGATTGTACATATGCTAAGGAACACATGCAGAGATCAGAAGACAACTCTTAGGGGTTGGATCTCTCTTTACACAGTGGGTTCTAGGACTGAACTCAGATTGTCAGCTTGTTCAGTGTCTTAGTAATATTGTTGTGAAGGTGTAAGGCCCCCACGAATGGAGGACCTCACCCAAGCCTCGGGAATTCGAGGCCACCCATTAACTGCAAGACACCAAACTTGATGTAATCAGCAAGAGGCATATTTTAATCAGTATCCTGAGGTCAAGACCTGTAGCCCACACAGGGGAAATGGGGTCTGACCCCAGGGCTTTGGAGACAGAGAGAATTTAAAGCCCAAAACCACAACTGGGGGGGAGGGGAGGGGAACCACAACCCAGGGGGAGTAAGGGACGGCTATTGGAGAGCACCTGTGGAACCTCCCAGCACATTATTCAGTTTGTGACAGGATACAAGGAACAGGCTATTCTGTAAGAGCCTATACGTAATCAGACAAGTTCCTGGTATCCAGGATGCACAGGCATGCTAACTTGAACACTCAGCTCAAACCCTATTCAATCTATCTTATGGTTAGTTTTTAGTTCCTGGTACCCATAGCGATTGGTCACGCTGTCCTGAACTCCCAGCTCTGAACCCCTAGCTTATCTATTTTGTCTTGTGGATAGCTAGTTTCCTAGGACCCAGAGTGAAGAACAAGCTGATCTGCACTTTTGACTCCATCTATGAAAAGTTTAAAAGATTTTTAACTCTTTCAAAGAGACATGATGACCAAGGTAAATCTTAAACAGTGAAACATTTAATTGGAAGCTTTCTTACAGGTTCAGCGGATTCATCAATTACAACCACAGGAGTAAATGTAGCAACAGGGAGAAAGAGACTGGGCCTGGAATCAGTATTTAAAAGTTCAAGGTTCACTTCCAGTGGCACAATTCCTCTGTCAAGGCCATATCTCCTAGTCTTTCCCAAACTGTTCTTCCCCCTGGATACTAAGCATTTACATGAAGATACAGGGGTCCTTCTGGTTTAAACATATGGCGTGATTTTACCTTCTGATTATTCTCACCAAATCCTATCCTGGAGTTTTTCTTTCTAAAAGTGTCTATCTGTAACCTAGAAGCTCCCAAAGGACCATTGTTTTTAACCTATTGCAAACTCCTAAGGTGACACTTTACAGGAAGCTGTAGTAACAACATATCCTCATATTCTTGAAGTCCATTGGGGATTTGACCTTTAATTGCCAAGTCATTCCTGTAATAACCCCAATACTGCCAATGTGACCTTTTGCTTCTGAGTAAATCCACTTCTCATAGAACTTAAAAACGTCTAACCTATTTCTTATGAAGTTTGCTTTAATAACAAACTATTTGGAGTGAGGACATGTCAGAGAAAGATCTCATCCTTGTTTCTGTAGTAAAGCAATGCTTTGCTCTATATTACTCATATACCATTGAATTGTTAGCTTATGGCTGATATTTTTCAATATCATTTGCTCTCAATGTTTCTCTCAATGTTTCTCAGGTTCTCGCACTTAAGTATAAAACTTCTATGCTTGTCAACTCATCTTCAAGTATTAAAATAATACATAAATCAAAAGATTCCAAATAACCTTTTCTATTTCACAGTTGATTTAGTTTGTTGACAATTAATGAATTAAAACTAAAGCTGTACATCGTAAGTATCTATATATGCATTTATAGTTTCTCAGTTGCAAGGAATAGGTTCTGAAACACCCCCATTTCTTATCTAAGGATCCAAGATGAAGTGAGCTCATCAAAGATCATCTTGTCCACCCAATGATGATTAATAGGACATCATAATTTATTGTGACACTTATAAGGAATTACTGAAATTGAATCACAATTGTAGAAAAATAATTCAACATAAAGAAATGACAACACAAATAAATGTGTGTTTCCTATTTTACAAGTAATTTCTTGATTAATTTAATTTATAATTTCTTATAAGTCCTGTATTTACATCATTTACTATTCCTCCATCAAACTACATCCAAGCCCTGACCTCATCACCACTCCTTCTCAACTTTATGGTCTTTTTATATACTAATTTTTCATATATACATATAAATTACAAATACAATTTACTCACTCAATGTGGTGTTTCTTATATGTTCTTAGTGATGAACAATTGTATGGCATAACCAATTAAGAAGATCATCCCTGGAAAAGAATAATTTTTCCCTTTGTCAACTTTCACTAATTGCATGTAGCTCTCCACCTGGATTGGAGCTTGTGAGTTCCACCATATCTGTTGGCATATCAAGTGGTGGGTCTTGTTTAGGCAACCATATCAATGGGATTTCATTGGTTTAGGTTGCCTACCATATACAGAAGTCACAATCTCCCATCAGGTATCTTGGTCCTCTAACTTTAGAATCTTTTTGCTTTCAGTTCTGTAGTGTTCTTGATCCTTTGGTGTAAGGCTTGTGTTGTAGTTTTATTAGGTAGCCCATAGTCAGTTGTTCTCTACATACCAACAGTTTGTAGTTTGTGATGGTCACTATTTGCTTTAAAAAGAAGCTTCTTTGATATGGGGTGAGAGCTTCAGTTATCCGTTAGTATAATGATTGGTATTTTGAATGTAGTTGGAAATTATAATTCTGTAAAATGATAGCAGTATGTTCTTCCCTATGGTGACTGCATTGACTGCCAAAAGCTGACAGTATCAGGCAGGAGTTCTATCCTATTGAGTGGTTCTTAAGGTCAATTACACAGTTGTTGGTTACTTCCAAGATTTGAGTACTATCATTACACCTTCTGGAATGTATTTCTGTGCTCTTCCCTCTTTCCTACAAAAGAAAAGAATGGTAGGGTTGAAGATATCCAAGAGTTATATCTTTTATTTGTATTTGCTTATCACAAGTCTGTTCTTTGGCTCACATGTAGTATCTCTATAAATCATTTGTTAAAAATATTACAAAATATATGATATAGAAATTAAAGATCAAGTAGGTGAAAGGGACAGATTTCTTTTGTAGGTATTGTGCTACAGAAAAACGATGGGGAACTGTTTTTGTCTTGTTGTGTTGGGTTTTTGGGGGGAAGGGAATTAAGTTTGTCCCAGATTTCTCCCTCCTGAATATATAATTGGGTTTTTCAATCAATTATCAATTTCAGATGGCTAGAAGGCAGCTTAAAGCTAGGGATATAATGATTTTATGAAGACAGTCAAGAGAAAAATGGATGCTCTTCTTAACAGTACTCTCCATTTTGTCAAAATGATATAGAAGGATTTGATGTTTGTTTGTTGTTGGTGGTGGTGGTGTATGTGTGTGTGTGTGTGTGTGTGTGTATGCTTGCTGTCGAATATTTTTGATAAGGTTAGAAGATGACTGGCACCTTACAGACATGTGACCTATAAAGACACCTAAAAACATCCAGAAGCCAACTTATTCTTTATTTGTAAATCTATCCAGCTAAGACTTTTCTTTGCATACCTTCATATACCAACTCATTTGTTCCTTTAGGATGGAATTATTTTTTTCTGATAAACACAGTTTAGCTTCTCCCTCTTAAATACATTTCCCTTTAGCTGTTCACTGTATAAATCCCACATGGCACAACATTTTAATCACTGTTGTTAACACTGACCACATGTAACTAGAACACTGGATTTTTCAATATATATGCAAATTCATGCACATGTGTCCCTCTCTACTATTTGCCTGTTTCTGTTTTGAAGAAATGGAAATGTTTAAGTATTTTTTTACAATATTTTGTGCATTGTGATAAAAGATCTTCACACTGAGTCTCTTCTATCAAATAGACTTATGCATGGTTAGCTTTATATATTCTTAAGTAAACATGTCTTCAACACATTCATGGTTGATTTCTTGGTCCATTAGTTTCTTATCACAGTTATAGAAAGATATTTTATTCAAGATCAACTTTTTATAAACAACCCATCTAAGAGATGATTTATCTACATTATTAGCCTGTAATTTAAGATTAAACTGTTATTTTTCTAAGATGAAAAGTCATACAGTGTTTACTCTCAGATTAGTTTATTGCCTGTATAATGTTTTGGAACTATTTTAAAAAATAATTCCTGAGATATTTCAGCTTTTTCTGAAGTTTCTTGAAAACATTAAGGCTAAAGAGCAGAGGTCTGTGGGAATACTGTTCTTATAATGCAGGTGGTTTTGATTACTCTCAGGTACTGAGTGTATCATTTTCATGATCAATGTATTTTTTTTATTTCTGTCACATTCATCTTGATAATTCTCATTCAATCATAAGTACTAATTAGTTTAACTTTAATTCCCTTGAGAACATCCTGACATACTTAACACTCCTTGGATTTTAATTTTGTTGTCTTTTCACCCAGGTAGAGAGAAAAAAAAAAAACCATATACTAGTAGCTAAATTTTGTATTTAAAAAAAAGATAAGATAAGAAAAAAGGATTTTCAGAATCTTGCCTGTGGTGTATATTTGTGGAATGTGTGTGTGTGTGTGTGTGTGTGTGTGTGTGTGTGTGTGTGTGTGTTATGCACTGGCAGAAGAGAAACCACATGCCTAAGACACTGCAACAGTTTCCCTTTAGAGAGATAAAGAATTTGGAGGGGAACAAGAAGGTCCAGCTGATTGTCACCACATGGAATGGAAAGGTCCTCCTGCATAGACTGAGAATTCAGGCACAAAAAACTCTCACATAAATACAGGAGACACTGACACAGTAGCTAAAGATACTTGCCTCCAAGCCCGAATATCTGAGTTCTATCACTAGGAGCAATGTGGTGGAAGAAGAAAAATATTCTTACAGGTGGTACTCTGAGTGTAAGAAATTGATCTCAAAAAATGACCATACAATCCAAAGTATTTTGACAAGGTGTGCATTTCTACTTGTAAGTTTACTAGTGTTCCCAAGTAGTGGTTTAAATATTGTGTCTGTTGTGTAGATGTTAAAAAAAAAAAAAAAAAAAAAACAAAACAAACAAACAAACAAAAAAAAAACCTCTTTGTAACAACATATGAGATAAATAAAACATAGAAAATGAAACTTAAAAGATAAAACACATTTAAATCTCTTACACAAGAGTTGAATACATCTGGGAAGTGAGCAAAAATTCAGTCATAAATAACAAAATCAGGAGTTTTCTCCTCTGTGGTAAAGTTTTGTGTGAATAATTAAATGCTCTCTTAATTGGGATTCATCACCATGACTACGTCCACATGAATCAGGTGAGTAAAAAATCCTGAACAACGCCATTACATTCATCAAAATGCCTCCTATGGATAAATGTATAATGTGGAAATGTTTTTGACTGTTGCACTCTGAGAGAATTTGGAAATGATGACATTTTAATCAAAGAGGCCAAAGCCTGAAAAATTCAATTCAAAGACTATGTTGAATTGCTATTAGACCGTTCTCCTCAGGATGATTTTGGCTGTTTTCTACTCCTCAGATGGGGAACACTAAATCCATATTTGCATGTTGTGAGCACAGACCAAGAACAGAGATTTGAATAAAATAATGAAATTGTTCCTCTTCTAAAAAATTAAAGTAAGGAACAAATATGTCTTGATTTTTATGTTGTTATACTACAGAGGAACAGACACTGCTAGGGCATTTTATAACAATGCTTTCTGCTTGACAGCTGCACTCAGTATCCATAAAATACCAGAAGCTAAAGAGAACAGTGGGAATCAAAATCAAAATCAAACATCTTGGAATCTTTGCATTTCCAAGTTTTATTTATTTATTTTTTACTTTATTTTAATTGGATTTTTTAAAATTTACATTTCAAATGTTATCCCCTTTCCTAGTTCCCTACCCGAAACCCCTATCCCATCCCCCCTTCCTCTGCTTCTATGAGGGTTTCCCCCCACCCACCCACCCATTCCCACCTTCCTGCCCTCGTATTCCCCTATACTGGGACATCTAGCCTTCACAGCACCAAGGGCCTCTCTTTTCATTGATGCCCTACAAGGTTATCCTATGCTACATATGCTGCTGGAGCCATTGGTCCCTCCATGTGTCCTCTTTGGTTGGTGGTTTAGTCTCTGGGAGATCTGAGAGGTCTGGTTTGTTGATGTTATTGTTCTTCCTATGGGGTTGCAAACCCCTTTCAACTCTTTCAGTTCTTACTCTAACTCCTCCATTGGGGACCCCATTGGAGACCCTGTGCTCAGTCCACTGGTTGGCTGAGAGCATCCACCTTTGTATTTATCAGGCTTTGATTCAGCCTCTTAGGAGACAGTTATATCAGGCTCCTATCAGCATGTACTTCTTGGCACCCGCAATAGTGTCTGGGTTTGGTGTACATGGGATGGATACCAGGTGAGACAGTTTTTAAATGACCTTTTCTTCAGTCTCTGCTCTACACTTTGTCTCTGTATTTGCTTTCATGAGTATTTTGTTCCCCTTTCTAAGAAGGACTGAAACACCCACACTTTGCTCTTCCTTCTTCTCTAGCTTTGTGTGGTCTGTGAATTGTATCTTGGGTATTCCAAGCATTTAGGCTAATATCCACTTATAGTGAGTGCATACCAAGTGTGTTCTTTTGTGACTGGGTTACCTCACTCAGGATGATATTTTCTAGTTTCATCCATTTGCCTAAGAACTTTATGAATTCATTGTTTTTAATAGCTGAGTAGTACTGCATTGTGTAAATATACCACATTTTCTGCATCCATTCCTCTGTTGAAGGACATCGGGGTCCTTTAGTTTTATTCTTTTGATATCTGGCCTCCTTTCCACTCATTTGTGATTTGTAAGATTGACTTGTACTAACAAAGACAAAGGACTAGAGATAATATCTTGGACCAGTTTTCTGATACAGGTGGTGCCTACTAACTAATGATTGACAGGAGGATTCAATAGCCTTTGTGCCAGTGAAAAAAGGAGCCATGTATACCCCAGGAACAGGTTTTGGAAATTTTACTTACTTTCTAGATCAGTTTCTTTAAAATGTCATTACATGGTCTGGGGAGATGGCTCAATCAGTTAAGAGTCTGTCCAGCAATCAGGATACCCTAAGTTCTGATCTCCAGCAGCCCTGTTTAAAAGGCATATGAAGTCCTGCATGTCTATAATGACACTGTGCAGGGCATCAGAACAGCAGACCAGCAGATGAGTAGGAGTGTAACAGAAAGGCAAGTCCTTGTACCTCATGGTCCCTCCAGGGTAGCCAGTTCAAAAGTTCTTAGTTCGGTGAGCTTTTGTCCCAACATATAAGATAGAGAGCAGAGGAAGAAGACACCAAGTATTGACCTTCCATTTCTATGTGACTCAAACTTATATTTACCACACACAGACAAGTTCACCCCAAATTCACAAATAACACTAATGAGTTTTTACTTAATGTATATGTGTGTGTGTGTGTGTATGTACATGTATGTATGTGCGTCTCTGTGTATGTGTGAATCAAAGCTCTGGCTCTGTTCATATGTAAATGTGCAAACAAATGGTTCACTAACATTTTACAATCTGTATTATAAGATGATTAGATACTTCAAACAAATAATTTGGTAAGAATCCAATCTTCCCACATGCTGAAGTCTTAGTAAACAAATCAGCTTAGCAAAGCAGCTCTGTATCCTGATATTTCGATCAGCGATCAGCACTGCTCTGTTAAAACACTCTTTGTAGGTTTTTTTTTTTTTTTTTTTTTTTTTTTGAGACTGGGACCTTTGTAGGGGGTTTTGTGGGTATTTTTGTTTTTTCATTTTGTTTTCTTTAGTTGTTGTTTTGTTTTGTTTTTGGTTCTCATAACCTCTTGCAGTCTTTTTGGCTTGCACTGACAACTATGTGTAGGAACAGCAATATGATTTATAGACACTCAATGGTGAATATACCCTGTGGGATAAGAAGTCAAAATTTCACAAAAAGAAACGAGGCAGCCCTTGCTCTGGCATTTAACACACTTGGTTTCAGCCTTTATTAGCAGTGTGACCTCATGGCTGTTCTTTAACCTTCTGATCCTCTTTTTTCTCATTTCTAAATGGAAATGATAATATTCACAGGATGTGGCTGCCAGGGGTATAACAAAGCGGTCTATGTAAAGTGTAGGGCATGGAGCCTGTCACATTAGAGACACAGGCACAATGACGACTGTTATTACTTGCTACAGGGAAATCCCTTAACACTCTGATTCTGAACTTAGTCACGTTTATTGATGACCCAAATCCATTTGTACTCTGATGTACGCAGACACTTTCAAACTTTATTTCCAGAAGCAGAGCTTCACTCAGGTAATAACTCAGCTAAAGAGATTTTTTTTTCATGAATGAATTATGCTTCTGGTGTGCTAAATTATCTTGAGGCAGTCAACCGTAAAAATTATGTTATGTATTTCTCTTGTGTAACTTGTGTGAAGGTAGAGTTTCTCAAAACTGGCTGCCCAGAATTTAATGGGACCCTCCACTGCATTTGATCCTGAGTCAAGCTGTATATAAAAAGAGTAAACAGGGAGGCTGGGAGGGCTGCTAAAAGGAACAAAATGAAGCCATAAATAATAAGAGGGAAATTTACAGAGAAACTAAAATGAATCTGCTAGAGAAAGTACTACGCAAAAGGAGAATTTTCTCTGTATGTGTCAAGTCCTAAAATTACAAAACTCCGATGCACTGAAGTTTTTAATGCTCATTGCTAAAATGTGGAGCAGATGTCTTTCTGACCTCTATCTATTTAAACAGCAATGTCAGAGAGAGGAGAGTCATCAATCTCCACATTGCCTTACAGAAGGTCCTGAGGATTTTCTGAAAAGTGATTCCGTTATACAGAGGCTATGTAAGATTATATCAGATTGAGAGAAAATGTTGTAGGTCATTGCCTTTTAAAATCAGCAGTTAGATCCTACAACTTTTGCTTTCATAGTTTCTAATCTACTGCAATATTAAATGGCATTGTATTCTACAATGTACTGAAGGAATGAATATCCTCCATGCACAGTTGGGAAAACAGTTGAATGGTACATTTCTCAAGTGGGCATGAGTCTCTAGGTTCAAACCCCTAAATCCTCAATGCAAAGAAAATAAGAAAAAAAGAACTGGAGAGAGGGGTCAGAAGGAAAGAGAGACACTAGCTCATCTTGCTTGTTAGTCATGTTGATTTAGAGGTCAAATGCTCATTGAATGTTCCTGGAATTCTCACTCTAAGACAAAATAACTAGGTAGAACACCATGTTTTTGTGCAGAACTCTCCCTTTTCTAGTCAATGGACCTCATAAATACTATCAGCACATGATGTATTTCAGTGCATCAGGACACCATTTGCTTGTCTGTCTTCCCTATTAAACCATGAGAAATTATGCCTCCTATTGTTTGCTGTTCCTTGAGAACTAACCATGACCATTGGCCTTATTCAATAGTGTATTCACTTACCTGAACTGTTAAAATTATCTTTTCCATTAGAGAACTTTTCTTTATATCTTTCCAGGCATTACAACAAATTGAGTTTTGTTTGCATCCAGAAAAAAAAATAAAAATAAAAAACAAAAACAAAAAAAAGAACAAACCAAACATGGTTTTACTCTTTTGCTATATCTCTAGTGGTTCACTAGTGGTTCTAGTGTTTTCTGTGAGTTCGGTTCATACACTTATTCCAGTATAAAATTTGTTAATAAGAATGATTATATCAATCTGGGAATGTAGTGTCTTTGCTAGGGTACTCAGTTACTTAGTGCAAGTTCAACCCTCAGCACCATATAAATCAGTACATGATTGAAATTCCAGCCCTTTTTGTTATGGAGGCAGAAAAATTAGACTTTTGGGGCTAGTCTGGGATATATATATATATATATATATATATATATATATATATTCTATCTATCTATCTATCTATCTATCTATCTATCTACTCATTACTGTCAGACTTAGTAATTTCTATATATATTTCTATATATAATAATTTCTATATATAATTTCTATATATAATTCATATAAATATAATATATATATAATTTATATATAATTTATATATAATTTCTCTCTATATAAAAAATATATATATAATTTTTATTTCTTTCATTTGCATCCTAATAATTTGACACCTATACCCCAGAATGTTTCATATATTTTAAATGTATTTTCTTTTGTTAAAATATAATTCTGTATTTTCTCCCTCCCTTTAAAAGATGTGAGAGATATGACTGTAGAGATAGAAGGGGGATCAATACAGAGGAGAGGGAGAAACAAGAAATAAATAAGCCTAAATATGATTGGAAGAAGCATAAAAATATTATTTTATATTTCTCTCCTATATTTTGACATGTTAGTTGAATAAATACATCATATACAGAGAAAACAACAGAGATGGATAAGTCACAAGTTACCTCAGTAATCTCTTTCTAATCCTGATTCTCCTCAGCATGGCTAGATGTTTCCCTTGTGTATTATTTGTTAAAGCAAGCTTTTAGGTCCTTTACCTTAATTAACTCCAGAAAGGTGAGTCTGTAAAGTAGCATTATAGTCTTGTTAACACTCCCTATGCTATTTATATTTGAAACCATTTTAAAACTATAGGCTTAGGCTACAGGAAAAGTACTAAGTGTCAGGGGCATATTTCAGAAACAGAAGGCTATAACATTAGTACTTAATGCAGGTAAAGGCCCCAGAGTTATTATTCTGACAGTTAGTAATGAGTACAAAAATAACATTTCATAAATGTTTGTAAAAGTTATATATAATTTTTGCACTAGTATAAATATATTTCTTTTTATGAGTAAGTATATATATATATATGTATATGTATACCTGTGTGGGATATATATATATGAAAGTCAGAAGAATGTATCAGATCCCTTGATACCAAAGTTATATATATAAGATATATATAGCTATGAACCACAATGTAAATGTTCAGACCACAAAGCTTGTCAATGAACCTGTGCCCTCTGCAAGAGCAGTAAGCACTCTTAATCTTTGGGCCATCGCTCTCACCTCTATAAACTATTTCTCACCATGTGTTCTGTTCAAAATGTTTAAAATCCTTGATACATTAGAGTAAAAACAGTAGACTTCTGTTGTGACAAAATGCTGACCAAATGAACTTTGGTGAGGGTGGGTTTATTTATGCTATGAGTTACAGTCCACTGTTCAGGGACAAGGACCTAAAGGCAGAAACTTCTGTAGAATTCATGAAGAAATACTGCTTACTGGGTTGGTCCTGATAGCTTGCTCAGCCAATTTTGTTATACGACCAAGGACCACCATCCCAGTGTTGGTACCACCCACAGTGGATAGACTATCCCACATCAATTAATAATCAGTAGAATTCCACACAAACTTACATACTGAACAGTCTGCCAAAGGCAAAGCTTCAATGGGTATTCCTTAGTGAACAGAGGAAATATGACGTCTAGTTCCAACTTATATATCTACAGCATAACTTCTATACCTAAGGCTCAGAAATCATTTTAGAGGAGGGCAGGGAATAAAATATAAAAGTCAGATGAACAGTAAGTTTGCTATGAGATTAGGTCTTTTAGAATGTTAGAGAGACTAAACTCATAAAGCTTCATCATGGTTGCCTACACATAACCTGAGCAAAGATAACACCAATGGAAATGTTAATATAGAGAGGAAATGTTTATGGTGAATTAACCCTAGAAAAAGAACTATGAACAACTGCAAAAGCTGCGAGTGTGAAGAAAGGATCTCCCCTAGTAACAGCTCTCCAATTGCTAACTTCTCTTATATAGTTACAATGCAAAGGAGTCATGCAAATGTTAAAACACTGAGGTATTGAAAGTCAAGGCTCAGGCCATTTTCACAATCAGAAGTGTACTCTAGTTCTAATATGATCAACAGCAGGATTCAAAAGTCAAATATTTTTAATAGAGTCAGATTAGTACTGTGTTACCGCATCCTTGTAACAGACTCCTCAAATTTAGCACTGAGATGTCAGTTTTCTCAGTTTTAAGTATACTAAGATGGTTTATTGTATAATAAATTAAAAAATAAATATTTTTGTGTATTATTCAAATATATTCCAATTTGGAACTTCAACACACTAGTAGCCCATGAAGTTAATCTGTTCTTTCCTACTTGACTCAAGTTCTCTTTGTATGCTTCCAATCTCCATCCCATATTATTAAGTTTCTTTGAGAATGGCAAATTGTTCTGATTTTCTATTTCCTAATCTAGAATGTGGTAATTATATACTATTTTTTTCCAAAGTGGTCATGATATTTCCAACTTGAAGCTACTTTGATTTGCAGATCTCTTGTTTAAAAGTATGTATTTTAGGTACTAAACTTAACGAACAATTTTCTATAGAAAGAAATCATATAGGACATCTTTCCTTCCTAAGTTGACTGTAAAGGTATATTGAATGCAATTTAAAAACAGAAATCTCAGTAAAAAAAGGAAATATAAATGTCAGTAAAAGTTTCTGTACATGCTTGTGTTTTAATATTTAAATTTTAAAAGTCTTCAACAAAAAGATTATTTTTTATAAATATTTTATAGCTATAAACACTACCATTAATGAGCAAGTTTCAGCTAAATCATAGCCCAATATAAGGTCTGATATTACTTCTAAGTTCTGTCTGCATTTTCATGTTGATGTGGGATCCTAAGAAGAAAAATATTGGCTCAATTTAACACTCCTTGTAGAGTAATAAGGTTCTGAAGTGGCATCACAGACATACACATTAAAATATTCTTAGAAATAAAAACATGTAAATATGAGTAAATGCAATTAAAACTGACTCAGTGATTATATTTAAAAGTTAATGTTAGTAAATGAGATATCCTAGATGTATTCATTCTTACTTCTGTGTTGATAAATACTGTTTTAATGACAATATTGTTTGATTGTTTGTACAAATAAAACTTGTGACCATCTATGTTGTTTAAAAATCATAAGATTTAAAATCATACATTTAAATTATTTATTCATATGTATGGAATGAGGAAGTCTGTTTTATATTGCTTTTTTGGAGGTGGAATCTAGAATGAAGGAGAAAATATTCACCATAGAATTAGAAATCTAAATACAGATACAGAAAATGTGGTACATTTACACAATGGAGTACTACTCAGCTATTAAAAACAATGAATTCATGAAATTCTTAGACAAATAGATGGATCTAGAAAATATTATTCTGAGTGAGGTAACCTAATCACAAAAGAACACACAGGATATGCACTCAATGATAAGTAGATATTAGTCCCAAAGCTCAAGAATACCCAAGATACAACTCACAGACCATATGAAGCTCAAGAAGAAGACCAAGGTACAGGTAATTCAGTCCTTCTTAGGAGTAACAGAAACCTCACAGGAGCAAATATGGAGACAAAGCATAAAACAGAGACTGGAGGAGGGGCTGTCTGGAGACTGCCATACCTGGGGATCTATTCATGTATAGTCACCACAGGCAGACACTGTTGTGTATGCCAGGAAGTGCATGCTAACGGGAGCCTGATATACCAATCTCCTGAGAGGGTCTGCCAGAATCTGACATATACAGCGGTAAATGCTCAAAGCTAACCATTGAACTAATCATGGAGTCACCAATAAAGGAAGTACAGGGAAGACTGAAGGAGCTGAAGGGGCTTGCAGCCTCATGGGAAGAAGAACAATACCAACCAACCAGAGCTCCCAGGGTTTAAATAAACAGCCTTGAAACAAGCATGGAGATACCCATGGCTCCAGCTGTATATGTAGTGGAGGATGACCTGTCAGGCATTGGTGGGTGATGAGGTCCTTGCTCCGGTGAAGGCTGGATGCCCCAGAGTGGAGGAATTTGAGGGCAGGGAGGGAGGAGTAGGTGGATAGATGTGGGCACACCCTCATAAAAGCAGCTGTAGGCAGGACTGAATGGGGGGGATGGTTTCTGGGGAGTGAATGGGTAAAGGGGATAACATCTGAAATGTAAATAAATAAAATATTCAATAAAAATTATGAATGTCATGGAACTTTCTGCTGAGTGTCTATGGAACCCTACAACTAGGCATACTTATGCCTAGGTGAAAGGGAAGAATCCACTTGCTGGCATATGGCATAATTGTGATCAGGTATCTAAGATGGGGAAAGGACATGTTTGTGTTTTTTCTGCAGGATGCTGAAGGAGCATGATGGGTGCCAGAGAGATGAGTGAGACATGTTGATACTTGGACAAAGTGATGCTGACCTGTGAGCTTGCTGAGTGCTCTGACAATGGTGACCAGGAAGCTGTCTTGGTCATATGTTCCTCCCACCTTTGCTTTCCTATATCCCAGATGGGACAAGCTGCCTTGTCTCAAGTTTGTAGACCTTATGGGACAGAGAATCAAAAAGAAAAGTTACAAATACACTTGTAATCTTTTGAAATGTAACCAGTTATTTGGACTCAATCATGGACTGGTCTAGAAATCAATAAATATTGGAAATAATAGTCTTCATTTGGAAGGCTGGTTCTGGACATTTTCAGAGACATATTTGGAAGATAGCTGTAGTTCTCTATGATGTTATGTTAGGAAGAGGTAAAATTGGGACAGAATCTGAATTATAAACAAGTGCATGTGTTAAAGGCTCTTTTAGTTGTCAAGTTAAAATTACTTTTGCTTCTTCTACAGTATTTATTGTAAGTTGCATTGACGGTACACTTTCTAACTGTGTTAGTGTGTTGAAACCTGGCAGGTCTGTTACAGGGCTCTATCAACTATCTTTTTTTTTTATTGCCCTGAGTATTACAGAATCTTGTTTTTCTGCAAAAAGCTTACAAGTACTTAAAGAAGTGTTAGGCTTTAAGCAGAAACAGGAGGGTAGTGGGCTTGATTATTCCTGGTATAACAGCTTTAGTTACATTAACTGGTAACACCACTGCTTCTGCAATTGCTTTGACACAAGAAATTCAGACAGCTGAATTTTTTGTCAATCACTTAGCAAAAAAAAAAAAAAAAAAAAAAAAAAAAAGGTTACTAATGTGTTGAGTATAAAAGAGGATTTAGATAGGCACTGGGAACATCAGATTGATGTTCTTTATCCTATTCAAATTATTGGAAGAAGGGTCAAAGTTTAAGAGTAAGAAGCCATCTCGAGTGTCATCTCAAATACCAATGGAGTTGTGTTACTTCTAAAACATACAATAATAGTCATTATACTTTGGAAAAAGTTTAAAGACACTTGCAGGATATTTGACATAATTCTAACACCTCTCTGGATGTTTTCAGTTGCATAGTGAGATTATGAATTTAAAGAATGATAAGCTTTTGAGATTTGATGCTGCATATACTGCTGATAAAATTATCCATGGCTTGAGGTCCGTACTTCCATTTTGGTCAAGCTTCAAGAATGGCATATATAGCTTGATCATGCTAGCTGTTTTTATCCTGGGGATACTGTTATTCCTGCCCATCGTGTTAAAGCTTTTCTTTAACAACATCAACATGTTGGCAGCCAAAGTATATGATATGAAACTGAATATAGATCCCCAGACATAATTATTAAATTAACAGGCTGGCAAGCCAAGGATGGGTAAGATTCTGCACAGAGCCTTACCAACCTAAAATAGAAGTGCATTGCTTTTGATAATATATATTCCACAATGGGTAAGTAAGTCATTCTTGTCAAAAGGACCTAAGAGAGGCTCAGTCTTGTTTATGAAAAAAAAAAAAAGGTAAGGGAATATGGAGAGCTTTGTGGGTTGCTTGGCAGTAATCTGACATTGGCAAAAGACAAGGAAATGGGATTCAGGCAGGAATCTGACAATAGGCTAGAACAAAGAAATAATTCCAGGCAGGAATCTAAATCTTAGGCTAGAACAAAGAAGTAGGCTTCAGGCATGAAAATGACTTTGGGCTAAGACAGGGAAGTAGGGTCAGATAATTAGGTCATCCTGATAAGCCCTTAGCAACAGTGATCAGGGGAATGATCAAGAGACTTTGATTATTGCCTTGCTTGTTCTTTGACTATTATTGTTTACTGTCTTGCTTGTTTCTTGACTATTTGTATTTAATGTATTGCTAGTTCCTCAAACTAGAACTGACTTTAATACTTGCATGTAATCAAAATGATATAAAAGCAAAAAGGAGGAGGTGGAATGGGATAGAGGGTTTCTGGTGGGGGGGAATGGGGAAAAGAAATGACATCTGAAGTGTAAATAAATAAAATATCCAATAAAAATGTAAAAAAAACAAAAAACAAAAAACAAAAAAGCAAGGGAGAAGAATTAGAAATCTTTTTAATCATTCTGCTCTCAGAAAACTCTGGCTAAAGCCCAGGCCTTTTGGCCTCCTTTTGAAATGGGAATTGATTCCTGGAAAGAAACCAAATGTTTCCATAATAAAATCCACTGCTTTGTAGATGAATTCGATTATTGTCCTCAACTGAATACAAGAAGAAAAGATAAACTCATGGTTATGAACATGGTCTCACAGTCTCATAGAGTTTTGCTCACTGTGATCAAATGGTTGAAAGTTGTTCTCAGTTAAATAAATTGTCAGCTGTAGACTTGCAGAATGAACCATGAATGAACCTGCTTGTTGGGATGTAGTCTAGGAACAAATTTAGTTTATTCGGCACCTGTCCCCATTTGTATAGCACTTGAGATTTCTGGATGCCTGTGTACCATTGCTTAGTTCTCTTCTCAATGTTGTGTCTGAAAGAAAAAAAAAAAAGGTTTCTGCAGCTCCTAAGTATTCCTCCTCCGGGATTCTGGACAAAGAACAGTTAATCTATGTCAATTTGCAGACAGTCACATACCTTTTTGCCTTCTCTCAGCTAATAGTTGCTTGGACAGTAAGTGCTGCAGTAATGAGATTTTTTTCCCCTAGACAACCTGACTTCCTGACAAATCCCAAGGGCAGAGGCAGAGAGATTAAAATATTTTAGGTCTCTAATATAAAGCACCTTCACGGACATCAAAAAGTGATCTCACAAAACGAAACATGATTAAGAATTACCCGTCATTTCTTTTCATTGCATAAACATCTCTATTTTTTTTTTAAGAAAGCTAAATCTGAAAGTAGAAATGATGAAATGATGCAGCTTTTTTGAAAAGGAATAAAAATGTATCCAGAAATGACCAAACTTTCCCGGGGGTAGGCATGTGTTAGAGAGACCATTACAGGGTTACTAAAAAAAAAGTTGAAAAAGTGTCTGGAGAATAGTGCAAACATAAATCTCACTTGGCTTTTAACACTGTCAAAAGTTTTTATTTTTTTTCATTTTAATGGTTCACGTTTTATCCATTAGCACCTCTTTTTTTTTTTCTCTCTTTCTAGTATCTCTTAGGAACACACACAAGCACACACACAATGTCAAAGGATGACTTCAGATTAAAAAATACAGTCAGAATCAGAGAATTAGCAATAACTAAATTTTTTCTGGATGAAACCACTAGAAGAGATCTGTATCTAAATTGGCAGTGCCTCTTCCTCTCTTTTGGTCATTCCATTTCTTTCTGTGTTGTGTATATCTTCACTCACCTACAGAGACCGATTAAGGACTTTAGCAGTCTTTCTCTATTATTCCTCACCTTATGTCTTCAAAACAAAAGTCTTTCAATGAACCAGAAGCTTGCCCTGTCAGGCAGGCTGGGTAATGACCTCATGAGACCCACTCTCTGTCTTCACCTTACTAGTGAAAAGATAACAGACATGCATGGCCATGCTTTAATTTTACATGGGAGCTATACGCTAGAATCAGATCCTGTTGTTTTGCACTGAGACATACCTCCTGTTCTAGCCATTTTTAAAAGAAAACTTTATGAGTATTAAGGCAATTTTATATATTAATGGAAACAATTTAAAATGTAAACTTTTAAAAGATGATTATTTTCCTCTACAATGTTATCTTGTTTGTACTTTGCCCTTTGGGTGCTTACATTGGTTTTGCAGTGCTAACTTCTCATGCAGAGGACCTTCAAGGTTTCACCTTCAGAACCACTAGCCCAAGACAAATTAGCACAGCAGGAAGTGATAGTTTCCCTGTGTGACTCAAGAGGAAAAATACACATTACTTCTCTGTAATCTGCTGAAGCACATTTGACTTAATTCCCGTGTCGATTTTCATTTTGACAAGATAGATGGCAAGGGAAACACAATTGTATAAGTTTGCACATCTATTCCCATTTTCAAGGGATGAGTGGAGAAATTTTTCCTGGCTGATGACATAAAATGTGCTGTCATTCTCTTCCTGCGGATGCAAGTGTTGGAAATCAGGACCTCTATATGCCAATGCAAAACCCATTAACTCAGCAACTGCACAAGAATTTTGTGATGTCAAGGGCAAAGAACTAGCTCAGTCACCCGTGATTTGCTACTTTAATTGATAAGACCAGGCACTGAACCTGGCAGGACTTGGGGGTGGGGTTAATTTTTAAAAATCAAACTTTATCTCCAGATGTAATGAAACTTTACAAGAGACCGGAAGGAATCTGTCAGATTCCTTTGCTGTTTCTTCTCCCTGCTACCTCTTTTCTGTGGAAAAATTTAATTTCTCTTATTCCAGGAATATAAATAATGAGACATCACAGTAAAGACGAGAACACAATATTTTCATCTACAGAGAGTAGAAAAGTGTGGGGTGGTTGGCTTGCGCATCGGTGTGGTTCCTGAGGCTCGCAGAAACGAGGGAATTTGACTGAGTTCCCTGGCGGATGCTGCGGGGGCTGTGCCCAGGCACAGGGGAGATCTCAGTCTGATGTCCCTTGATAGCAGAGCTTTTGGATAGGGACCCCCCAGACAAGAAGGCTTGTGAGGATCGACTCGGTCTCAGACTCCTGGCTTTCCAGGAGTCTCTGGGAACCACAGAAGAGTTGAGACTGGAGGCATGTGTGCTGGACCTGGGGCAAGAAGGGGAGTTTCCCTGTCATCCTGCACAGGGTGCAGATGAGACTGCACTCACTTGGCTGGATCAAGGCTCGGATCAAGGCTTGGGTGAATTGGCTGCCTCCACGGCAGGAACGTAGAGAGGTCCTCAGGTGGGAGATTAGGCAGCAACTCATTAGTTAAAGGCTTTCTCCATGGTTCCCCATGGCATGGCCCCAAAGAGGAAGTCCATGGTTTTAAATGGTTTATTGTCATGGCAGAAAGTAGATGAATCTGGCTGCACACCCCCACCCAAAACTCAGGGCAGACCTGAGTTAAATAGGGAGGGAGGAGGGGATAAGAAAGAATGCTTAATTGGTTACACCCTCTGGCCTTTAGGTATCTCATTAATTGATATGGAAATCTTTCCAGGGCCTGAGACCTGTAGTCACACCTTCTACCTATGGAGGGGCTGGTAGGGGCATTGCCCTACGTGACTGAAAGGCATGGACCAATGGAGGTCTTTGGCTGAGTGTCAAGAGCCTGGAATCTGGGAGCATGGCAAAATGTATTCTGTCCCTTGCAGGGTCTCTGGCCATTTCTAGCCAGTGCTCTACCAGAAACCAAGCCATTCTTTCACGGTCCCACAGAAAAGTATAAGTCTGAAACATAGTGAAGTCATACCACCCCAAATTCTAGCTAGTAGCCTCTAGAGCCAGTACCTGCCTGGCACAGAAGCTACCACCTACCACATTACCTGAGACAAGTGGAATCCTGTGACTATAACTTCATATAAGAACTTTAGATTTTGTGTACCTGCCCACCAGATAATCACTCTACACACCCTGTTTCCTGGAGATAACATGACATCCTGTATTCCTGAAACCAAATCATGTAGTTGTCCCAGAAACAGTCAGCTTGCCCATACAACAACCACACTTCCCAAAGGATTGTGTACAGATTGCATGGACTTCTAAGACCCTAAACCAACCCAAGTGGTGAAAACCAGAAGCAGTTCACTTTCCTTTAAAACAGGCTGTACCAGGAGGACATAGTATCTTGCCACCCAAGCTAAGATAAAGATTTCTAGCTTAGCCTCTACCCTACCAACCTCTGCCTGAGGACAATATGGCATTCTCAACTCTATCCCAATAGATTACAGTCCCACCACTATCACATTAACCTGAGTTCCTGCCATCCACGGACAACTTATAGAACTTGGAAAGTTCTCCACTACTTTCTAAAGATTGATATTGAAAACCATGGAAGTTGCCATATATCACAACATAGCCTTTTGTCCCTACATCTTTACTTGCAAACGTTCATTGCATCAAGTTATTAGTCTGATTCCAGGACTCTGGCTTCTATCTATCTATCTATCTGTGTATATACATATTTATTATGCTAATACTAAAATAAACTCATGAAAATTAGACAATAGACCACTAAAGAAAGAGAATAAAAATTAAAACACAACACACCAAATTTTATGAGAAAAAAACAAAGGTAATCCTTAGAGGAATATCTGTCTCCAATTCTTCACATTTAAAACAAGCAAGCAAACAAAACAAAACAATAAAAAACCTTGAGAGATCTAGTATACCATAACAATATACCTGGAGGCGAGGGGCATATAAGAACAAACAACACCTAAAAATAAGTAAGCAGGAAAAAATAGTTCAAAAGAAGGGCTATAATTTATAAATCACAACTGAACAAAATGATGCAAAGAACCAGTGAAATATGAAAATGATTCTTAGAAAAGATTGACCATCTTAGCAATTAAATGGGAGAGAGACAGAAATATGGAGTCATATTAATAAAATCAGAGATGAAAAATTAGTTGTTAGAACATATTCTAAACAAACTTTTAAAATCTTTATTCCCTTAGATGGAAGATGTATAATCTCTTTTCTCTCTCTCTCTCTCTCTCTCTCTCTCTCTCTCTCTCTCTCTCTCTCTCTCTCTCTCTCCCTCTGTCTCTCTTTCTCCTTCCCTCCCTCTTTCTCTCCCCAAATTAATTAAGACAAGATTAAGTAAATGATTTATATATATCCATAGCAATCAATGAAATACAACAAGTAATTAAAAATCTCTTAACTAACAAAATCCTAGAGCCAGATGTATACAGTACAAAGTGCTATACAAATTCAGAAAAGAATTAACACAAAAACTGTTTGAAATATTCTTTAACATAAGAGAGGAGCAATTCCAATATTGCTTTATGAATCCAAAATTATCCTGATACCAAACCAGACAAAAATCAAAGAAATGTATGTCAGTCTCTGATAAACACAGATACAAAACCTTTCAACAAATTACTTACAAACTGAATTTAAAAGATTATCTGTCACAACACAGTCACCTTCTTTCCAGAGATACAGGATGGTACAAAATATATAAATAGTTTTCTACCAAACAGAATAAAGTGCAGTAACTGCATGATTATCTCATCAGATGCAAAACCGGCCTGTGGCACAAGTCAGAATCCCTTTCTGATAAGTCCTGGAGAATGTAAGGATACAGGAGCTTCATCTTAACATAATAAAGATGATATACAACAATTCCACTGAGAGTGTCATTTTATATAGAGAAAAACTAAAATCATTTTAAATAAAATTAGGACATCCCATCCAGTCTGTACTTCTTTTCAATGCAGCATTTGAAGTATTAATTAGATTAATATGACAAGTGAAATATATATAGATGTACAAATGATAAAGGAAGCCAAAGAATTATTATTTCTAGATGATATGATTTTATACATAAATGACACTAAATATTCCACTAGAACAATACATATGTAACACACACACACACACACACACACACACACATTTAGTAGCTTAACTCTACTCAAATGACAAACATACTGAGGAAGAAATTAGGAAAACAATCCATTCACATCACCTCCAAGAAAATGAAATAAATAGCTTGCAACAAATAGAGAAGGCCATATAATAAAAACTGAGGAAAGAAATTTAAAAGGAACTTGGAAGACTAAAACACTTCCTTTGCTGATGGATAGAATTAATATTGTGAATTGGACAGCCTACCAAAAGTATATGTTATGTAATATGTTTATATATGATATATACTATATCACAATATCATGTTTGTTATACATTGATACATTGTATAAATACATATTATATATTATATATGTGAAACTATATGAAATATATTATATGGTATTTATATTCATCTATGATATATTGCCTGTCATCACTTTGTGTCCTTTAATCTTTCCTCTCCCTCTTTCACAAGATTACCTAATGTTTGGTTGTGGGTCTCTGCATCTGTTATCATCAACGGCTGTGTGGAGCCTGTCAGAGGAGAATTATGTTAGGTTCCTCACTACAAGTACAGAAGAGTGTCATTTATGGTGCCGGGGGTCAGATGGCATGAGTCTCAAGTTGGACCAGCCATTGGTTGGCCATTTCCTCAATTTATGCTCCAAATTTATCCTTGCACATCTTAGGGAGGACAAATTGTGGGTCTAAGGTTTGGTGGCTGGGTTGTTCTTTCTATCCCTCTATTGGAAGTTTTGCCTAGTTAAAGGAAATGGCCATTTCTTGTTTCACATTTTCTATTGCTAGAAGTCTTAGCTGGAGTCTCCCTCATAGATTCATGGGGAAATTCTATTGTGCTATGTTTATAGCTCATCACAGAGATGCCACCCCACACATATGCACATTGATTCCAGTTCTCCCAGTTCTCTCTTCCTAAGTCCTCACCACCACTTGGTCCCCCTTGTTCATCTCCCCAACACCTCTCACCCAGTCATTCCCTCCATCTATCTCTAGTGTCTATTTTATTTCCTGTTCTTCGTAAGATTCAAATATCCTTTCTTATATTTTTCTTGTTATTTAGATATTTTGGTTCTCTGGATTGTAGCATAATTATTCTGTACTTTATGGCTGATATTCACTTATAACTGAATACATACCATGTGGGTCTTTCTTGTCTGGGTAACATCACCCAGGATGATATTCTCTAGTTCCATTAGTTTGCTTGAAACTGGTGCCCTTGTTTTTAATACTTGAGACATTTTTAAGGTTCCTTTCTTTCTGGATCACAAACAACATTTGTTGTCAGATTTGATGATAGTAATTCTGACTGGGTTAGGGAAGAATCTCAAAGTAGTTATTAATTTACATTACCCTGATGCCTAGGTACAATGAATTATTTTCAAAATATTTTTTGCCATTTGTGATATATATATGTATATATATATACATGCATATATATGCATGTATATATATACATATATTATGTATATACAAGTGTCTAATTTATTAGCCCGTTTATGAATTGGCAGTGTTATTTCCTTTTGAAGTTCTTTGTAAATTCTGAATATTTGGCCCTTGTCTGAAGTGTTGATGGCAAACATTTTTTTATTCTATAGCCATTTGTTTACTCTGACAATCATTTCTATTTTTTAATAAAAACTTTTATTTTCCTATAGTCACATCTGTTGATACTTGCTATGAACCTACCATCATTATCCTGCCTAACTGAGTAGTATTAAATGACTCCTAATAACATCTTGCTATAAACATAGATTAAGCATGTCCCTATTCTCACTAGAAAAGTGTCTTTACCCAGTAAATGGCTTATCAAAGAGATACACAACTGGCCAATGTACAGAGAGTAAAATACTGAGAAGTGCTTAGCTTTTGATCATATCATTCTCCAAGGCTAAGAGCCAGTGGTGTCAGATGATTCCAAGAAAAAATATTTTGGGAGAAAAGTAGGCAATTTGCATATATAAACTCAAAACAATTTAAGTTGTATGCATGAGAAGTGTTCAAGTTCAAGCCAGATCAGATTTGAGCTTGG
This sequence comes from Arvicanthis niloticus, assembly GCF_011762505.2. Classification (NCBI taxonomy): domain Eukaryota; kingdom Metazoa; phylum Chordata; class Mammalia; order Rodentia; family Muridae; genus Arvicanthis; species Arvicanthis niloticus. Next base: position 20,588,187 of record NC_047659.1, read on the forward strand.
ATAAAGAAATGCTAGCAGGAAGTCACAACACTAGCTGAGGAGCCATTGGCAAATGATAGCCATCATGGGAATGAAAGACAATATTCTTTAAGTTTGTGGTCCTGACAGATCTACCTTATTCATGAGGGCCTCAAACTTAAGAGTACTTGGGCAATGCAAACTAGTCCCAATGGACTTTTAAAAGCAGAGAGAGGAACACAATCTGGAAATAAAAAACAATAAATAAGTAAATAAATAAATAAATAAATAAATAAATAAATGAAGGCTGAGAGAAGGAGGTTGAGTTTTAGATGATTTGTAGGTAGGAGTATATTTGCAGGAAGCTGAATATCAGCAACATATATTGTATGAAATTCTTTTTTTGTTTTTTTTCATTTTTATTTTATATTTTATTTACATTTCAGATGCTATCCCTATTCCCCATTTCCCTTCCCTAGAAAACCCCTATCCCATGCCCCCTTTTCCTTTTTACTTTTATACAACTTTATTTTATTTTATTTTATTTTTGGTGTTAGTCAAAGGCTTTATACATTTGGTAATGCTCAATCAGAAGTGTAACCCAATACCCAACCTAGATATAAAAACTGTCTTTGACTGGTGGAAACACGTGGACATCTGCCTCCATGCCCCCCCCTTCTCTCTCTTTCTCTCTCTCATCACCTTGCTTCTCCTCCCCTTCATCTTCTCCTCTCCTTACTCCATCTCTTCCTCTGGGTACTCCTTCCCCCTTAGCTCCTCCTACATATCACACTTCCTGCTAAAATAACACTTTTCTCTCAAAAATACAATTAGAGCATAATTATTTCTATTTGTACCAGTGAGGTACAAGATAGTCTTAATACCCAGTCCATCATTTTGTTGACTAAACAGAACCTCTGTCATCTCTCCTAACTAAAACACTTAGTTTTGAACCTGGCTTTTTTCTTGGCCAGAATAAATTTACTAGCATAAATGTCAGCTGAAAACCTTCCACTCAGATCTTTTCTCTCAAGGTAAATAACCAGGATTGGCTATGAGACTATAGGTCTTCAACCCCGTCAGAAATCTAGAAAGACTGACTTAACTGAAATTATGGGAAGCACAAAGCATAGCTTCTAAGACTTAGCCAATTTATAGAGACCGCTGAACACCTGGACAGCCCCTATACTACAGAACGTTGGAGCATCAAATCTTCAGCCTTCTAGCCCAGAATCATCTGACAGACCTTAGTGATGCAGAATTATTAAGGGCTGATTACTCTGTCTAGGCAGATATAATCAGTCAACTATTCTGCAAGTGTGTCCTTTTCTGGACAGTAATTTGTCTGTAGATGGAAAGAGGAAATTCTTGCCTTGTGGCTGTCTCTGCACAACTGGAGTAACTCCAAGGATGCTCAATTTCTTCTTAGAATCCAAGACAGGAAGCTGTCAGGTGCAGACAGGTCTCTAATCAAAATGAACATTAATGTAGAAATGTTTGTAACATCAATTCTGTGGACTTCTGACGTTTTGAAAACCAACTATCCATGTAAGGTAACCTGGACTGTTGTCTGTTAACTCCTCTCAGCTATTTCTAAATAAAACATAGAGAACACCCTAACAATAAATTCCAAGCCATGAATTTGCTATAGTCCCTTAACTCACAGGTTAACCATCTCAAATTTGTTAAAAAATTTAAAGAAGGACTGGGTCTCAGCCTTGTATTCCTAAATGTGTTATACAGGCACAATGCCCATGAGAGTATCAATATTCATCTCATTTTTATATCAATAAGAAATTCATACCAATGAAAACCTTAAATTTCAAATCAAAGTAAATTTTGTACCATTTAAGAAATTATAACTTCATCTTGATACTAATTATACAGCTTTCTATCAATAGGTTGTGGCTATGCAATAAATCCTAGCCAATCCTCCCCGTTCCAACAAAACCTCTACTTTTCCCTAGAAAGACAGTCCAATATTTAACCACCTTATTCCCCAAGCCCAGGGAATGGGGGCACTGACTCTTCGTTAACCTCTTCAAGCTGATTACAGTCATTGAGATATTAAAAGAGGGGTGGGGGAAGAGTAAATTGATAAGCCTCTGACACTGTGTCTTCACTGCATCCAGGTGGAATTCCAGGACAAAATATTATTTTTTAAAAATGTAGCTGTGAAAAATAACTATATGCAATTAGGAAATCGAATTAACTCATGAAAGTATTATAATATATTAGCTTTACAGTGAATCTTCCAGAAAAGTGACATTTACTATACAGAAAGTTTACCCAATGTCAACTTCTTTTATAGTGATAAAGAAGAGTTAAATAAGTTAAAATTTCTTACTACACGTGTATCTCTGAGTACTATATGCTATTTTACATTGGTAACTTCATTTATGTCCTATATCAGCTGAACTGGCCCACACCCTTGGTTGGAACAGTAACAAATAACAGAAAAGATTAAAAAATAATGCAATTCAACTTAAAAATGTTGAACAAAACTATAGATCAGGTCATTGTTGTCTCCAGAACACTACACTGTGTCCAGAGTAATAAGGATGAGTTCTCCAACTCTGTGAATGCAGACTCAGGTTTTGAATGTTTGCAGCATTTCTGACATTTCCCATAACAGTAAGAATAGCACATTTATCAAAAGTGAGAAAATTAACCACACAATTCATTTGAATTTCACATCGTTTCTACATTTTGTTTGTTTATTTTAGGAGTCAGTCTGGACCACACTATTGCATTTAGCATGCCAAGATTTTTAGTTTATGAGTTTCATTGTTAATTATAATCTCCTATCAGGCTGTGTGTTAGTATAAAGTTGGGCTCTCTCCTCATAAATGTCTGGTTTTCAATTCTCTTTTTATCTTTATCTGACACTTTCATGACAGCGTGTGAGACACAAGGCCCTTTATCAACTCTGTCAGATTAAGAAGAAAAAACTCTCAGTGAAGACTAAGACTGTAAGCCTGTAACTTGTTGAAAAGTGTTTCTCACTGTATATGAATATGTGACCTCACTCTATACAACCATGCACACCCTTAGGAAAAGATTGCTAGTAAAGAGATGCTAGTGAGACATACAAACATAAGATTGTTTGCAAAGCTCCAAGTAAGAGATCACGCATGAGGGAAGATGACAGTATGGAAACACTCAATTGCCTTTATTGTTTGTCATGGCAGAGTCATCATTTATGTATCTTTTGATCTCTCTCTCTCTCTCTCTCTCTCTCTCTCTCTCTCTCTCTCTCTCTCTCTCTCTTTCTCTCTCTCTCAGACTCAGTGAGCTTCCTCCCAAGAAAGTGCAACTTTTAAAATATATTGTCCTGTTTCTAACACACATGTTTGTGTCCAGTTACTTTTTTCAGGACACAAGAAATTAGAGCCAACCAGAAAGTTCCAACTGAAACCTGACATGTGCTCATTTTGAACTTGTCCTATAGTGGGTTTAGCCTAATGTTGTTTGTACTTTAATGTTAATTTGGGTCCCCAAAACTGTTTACATGAGTGTTTACATGTAAGACATTGGGGAATCTTGTCCCCAGTTGGTTGTGATTGGTAAATAAAGATGTTGGCAGCCAATGGTTGGACTTTTAGGATTTCCAGGCTTGAGCTGGAGAGAGAGGAAGTGGGAGAGATCCACCAGACAGAGAATAAAGAGGAGAGGAGACACTATGTCTGAGAAGAGTGGAGGACAGGGAGGCATGGTAGCCATGTGAAGGTTCACAGAGAGCATGGCCCAGAGGGCTGCCCAACTGAGTACAAGGTAGCCAAGGTAGAATATAGAATATACTAAGTGATAACTAAGGGTTATCAACAGGAAGTTCATTAACAATGTAGAGGTTAGGAAATGGCCCAGCTATTGTACTGATTAAGGTATGCTAAAATATAAAGGCTATGTCTTTTATTCGGGAACCTAGAACACTGGGGTAGGTCATGTAGAAACCAGCTGCAGACAGGATTTGTTGAAATATTAGTATAATAGATGATGTCCTAAATTGGGCAAGAATTCACTCTTAAAAATTAATTGGAGATTCCCAAATGGCATACACATGCCTTCCTTTTAAAATTTAGAGATAAGGAGAATTGGTTTTTCAGCCAAACTGAGCTGAGCCATGTGGTCCTTACTCAAGCCATGCAGGTTAGAACTAGTATAAATGTTCTTGCTAGTTTGGAATGCATGATTCTGGAGTTCATTGCTTAAGGTTAGGACACACCCAGGCTGACCCAGAACTGTGGGCTACGGATTCAGCCATATACTCTTTCAGGCTCTAGGCTGCTACAAGTGCTTAACCCATGGATGCTGGCAGCTCCTTCTGGGAAACAACAGGCAACAGAGAACAGGCTTACCATGTTGACATAGGCAGGCCATAGAAAGCAGGAAAAGGTAGAAGGGAAGAATAAATGAAAATTATGGGAAGCTTTATAGAAGAAATTTAAGAATTCAAGTCTTTGCAAATAACTAGATTTTTGGAACATAGGAATTCTGGGAGAGCATTCAGTCATAAATCAGTTTAAGCATAGGCTCATACAAAAATAAAACAAAATTTAATTGAAATTAAATACATAGGAAAAGATATAATTTAACTTACATAAAGAGAAAGGCAATATAAATATATCCACAGATACTAATCTCCAAGAAAGAAGGAAATAAAACAATTCAAGCCTTTTATCTCAAATGTAGAAACAAAGGGGCGAAGATACAAGAAATCTTATCTCAACGTATAATAACAGACACATATTAATCTCCATTGAAGGGAAGAATAAAGGAAAATGATATTGCTTTAAGGATAGAAAGGAGAAATAGTAGTAATTGCTTTAAATGTATTTAAGTACTTGTATTGGCTGGTTTTGTGTCAACTTGACATAAGCTGGAGTTATCACAGAGAAAGGAGACTCCCTTGAGGAAATGCCTCCATGGGATCCAGCTGCAAGGCATTTTTTTTTTTTTAAATTAGTGATCAAAGAGGAGAGGGTCCCCAGGGGTGGTAGTCTTGGGTTCTATAAGAAAGGAAGTCATCAAGCCAGCAGAAGCAAGCTAGTAAGTACATCCCTCCATAGCCCCTGCATTAGCTCCTGCTTCCTGACCTACTTGAGTTCCTTTAGTGATGAACAGCAATGTGGAAGTGTAAGCTGAATAAACCCTTTCCTTCCCAACTTGCTTCTTGTCCATGGTGTTTGTGCAGGAATAGAAACCCGGACTAAGATAGTACTAAATGTTTTAAATAGTTTTAAAGAGATACTAATTTCCCTAGAAGGAAAGAATAAAGAAAAAGTGTATTGTCTTAAAGAAAAAAGGGAGAAATAGTGGTAATTTTTTATTCATGGAAAATTAAAGAAATCAAGGCCTTTGATCTCAAATGTATAAAAAAATAAGAGTGTAAGACACAGAGAAACTCTAAGTCAACAACTAATAATGATTGTCTAAAATTGTTTTAAGTGTTTTGAGTTGTTTTAATTATCAAAATGAAGATGGTCATAAGTTTGATGGTATTAATGATATTACTAATCCTCTGAGAGATCAGAGTAGAAGAAACCTAGTGAAAAAGAAGTGGCTTCTAATTTGAACTAATTAATTTTCTATTCTATTTGGGGACATTCTATTTAGGGAGAGGAAGTCAGTATTTGTGTTAACAGGAAAGGAGAAAAGACTTTGGACCCTTCCAAAGTGATATGAATTAGATAAGTTATGGGAAGACTCCCTGAAGATCTTGGCTAAAGACAAGAAAGAAAAATTTAAAAAACGAAACAGGACAGATAATATAATTTACTGATACTTGAGAACAGCCCATACCTCTAGTCAAAACATCAGCTAAAATTAGCCAATAAATCTTGTTTGTAACAGAATCCTTAAAATTAACCATACTATCCTTCTTGTGGCATAAATAAAGACTTATTACAATTGGTTACTTACCAAACTAACTCATGGAAAACACAGTTGTCTTTCTCTTGCTCAAACAAGGAACAAGCAATTTATTCTTAACTGATCTATGCATCTTGCACAATCCATACAAATATATTTAAAGAACTAAAAATTTGATTATAAGATTCATATATTACAGAATAGAACACCAAGATATGACTCTGACAAGATTCACCCTCAGGGATGCTGAAATGACCTGCTGTTTCAGCTCCCTGACTCACCTGATGTTCCCAGAACAACTTCAGGAAGAGCTTCGATTCCCAATGACCTTGGTGCATCCAGAATTTCAGACAGTTCCAGCTAGAAAGGACTTCAGTTAAGTCCTGAATTTTCTCAGCATACAGAGACTAGATTAAAAAATGCTCAACCTAGCTTTTAAGGTATAATTTAGAAATAGGCATAATTTTAGACATGGAGGAAATTAAATAAAGAACTTAGACTTGGGGATTTCTATCTTCCCTTTTATCTTATCTATCCTTTCTTAGGTAAATGGAAGGGAGTTGAAAAGAAAAAAAAAGCACAGAGTAATAGTATAAGAAATTAGATATATAGGACTGGGTTACTGCATTTACTCTTCAAATATTTTATAGCCATAATCATACATTGGTAGAAATATTTATATTTTGATACATAATTGAAGTTACATTTTTTTACATTGGTACAGAATTTACACATTAAAACAGGTATAAAATTTTCATTGACAGAAATTTTTATATATCAATAAAAAACTTAAAATAAATTCTGTTACTCTTATATAGACATTGTGCCACTGCAATTTATTTAAGAATATAAATCTTAGACCCAGTATTTCTAATAGCTGCTGTTACAAACTATTTAATATGATTAAGTAATGTAAGTTAAAGTTCAGAAAGTAAACTCATGGTAATATTAGAATCTGATTTAATTATATAAAGTGTTTTCAATATTATTCAAATAGTAAATAGGTAATAGTAATTAAAGCTTAACAGTTCATATATAATATTTATAGATAGTCTTCAAAAGAATCAGAAATCCACAGAATATGACATTTAAAAATCTCTTCATTATTAATAGATGTTTTGACTAAGGGACATGGTTGCTACTGGCAGCACCCCATCCCACTTCAAAGAAGACTGAGTATCATTGACTCCATATGGAGTTGTTCCCATTGTGACAAGCTAGCCATTGGGTAAGAAATACCCTAATTTCATTTACAGACACCCCCCCCAATACTGTCCATAAAAGGACAAACAAATGTTAGGTAGTCAACTGCTAAGCTCTGTGAAGACAAGATAAGCTAATTCTGCATAATTTCTGCTTCACTTAAGGTATGTCAGATCATTCTGGGCCAGAAGGCTGAAGATAGATGCTACAATATTATAAAAAATTAGGAGACTGTCCAAGCAGTCAGCTGTGTCTATAAATTGTATAAGATTTGGAAGCATGTCTTTGTGTTTCCTACATATTCCAGTAATATTTAATGCCATCTCAGAACTTTGATGGGTCTAAAGACTAGTGATAGTCTCATAATTGAACTCAAGATGTTTAGCATTGAAAGAGATGTTCTTGATTTGAAAGGATGGTTTTCAGATGATATTACAAGTTAAAATAAAATATAATTCAAGTATAGAACTGTAAACCCTTTAAGTTAGGAAAGATGATAGAATATTTTATCTAAATTGACAAACCTGATAGACTGGACATTATGTATGTATATCATGCCTTACAGCTTACATAATTGTTATAATTATGTTCAATTTATATTTGAGAGAAAAGAACCCTTTTAATTGGACAAAAGGGAGGAAATTTAGTGGGTTTCGATTAATGCTGCTTGCATTCTAATGTTAATTTGAGTCTCCAAAACTGCTCACACAAGTGTTCCCACTTAATACACTGAGGGACCCTGCCCCCAGGTGGTTCTAATTGGTAAATAAAGGTGCTGGCAGCCAATGGCTGGGCAGAACGGTGAGAGGCCAGGCTTTTGGTCTTGGGATGGAGAGAGAGGAAGGAGGAGAGATCTACCATACTGGGAGAATAAGGAGGAGAGGAGAGGCCGTGCCTTAGAAGAGTAGAGGGCAGGGAAGCATAGTAGCCATGTGATGGAGACCATTGGTTATGGCCCAGAGGGCTGCCCAATTGGGTCCCAGGCAGCCAAAAAGAATATAGAATTTAATAAGTGATAATTTGGGATTATCAGCTAGAGTTAGATTAACCATGTCAGGGTTAGGAAATGGCCCAGCTATTGTACTGATTAAGGTATATTAAAATATTAAACCTGTGTGTGTGTGTGTGTGTGTGTGTGTGTGTGTGTGTGTCTTTCATTCCAGAACTCAGAACTTTGAGGTGGGTAGCACAGAAACCACCTGTCTGTGTGGCTTATTTAAATAATTAAATCAACACTGTTCTGCAATCTAATCTCTCTTGACATTTGTATAAGGTAAAAACAACTAGGTTTAATTTAAATATAACTAAAAGCAACAATTGTTGCAACTCATGAATTGGTGCTCCATTCTAAACAAGGGAAAATACTTGTCATTTAATGATTGTTAGTATGCCCTGTGATTGGTCAAAAAAAAAAAAAACCAGAATAGAAGAGAAATGATTACATGCTGTAACACTGGCAAACCATTTGTGTGTGTTTGTGTTTATTTGTAAAATTCTGAAAGGAAAGTATTTCATGTGTTCATGTTGAGGAGTGAGTAGGACTTAGGTAGATGAGAAAGATTAAGATAGTTTACATGCCTATGTGATAACATACATACTATATCTGCAAAAGGGAAATATTTGGTTAGTATAGGAGTAAAATTGCATCAATAAGTAAGGGAAGGCAGAATAAGGAACCTGTAGAGTCTCTATCAGAAGAGCTCTAAGAGGACTTGGCTTAATTCTTTTTTTTTTTTTTTTTTTTTTTAATTAGATCTTTCATTTACACTTCAGATACCATCCCCTTTCCCCATCCCCCCCTTAGAAAACCCCTATCCCATGCCCCCTTTTCCTTTTTGCATTTATACATTTTTTTTTAAGAAATGTTAATCATAGGCTTTATAAGTTTGGTATTGTTCAATCAGAGGTGTAACCCACTACCCAACCTAGATATATCAACTATCTTTGACTGGTGGAGATACATGAACATCTGCTTCCCTGTCTCCCCCCTCTATCTCTCTTTCATCACCTAGCTTCTCCTCTCCTTCTTCTTCTTCTCCTCTTCTTACTCCTTTTCTTCCTCTCAGTACTCCTCCCACCTTAGCTCCTCCTACACATCACCCTTCCTGTTAAAAGGAAACTTTTCTCTCAAAATACAAGTAGAGCATAATTATGCCTATTTGTACCAGTGAGGTACAAGATAGTCCTAATACCCAGTCCATCCTTTTGTTGACTAACCAGCACCTCTGTCATCTATCCTAACTAAAACACTTAGTTCTGAACCTGGCTTTTTCCTTGGGTTTAGGATGAATGTCAGCTGATAACCATACACTCAGATCTTTTCTCTCAAAGTAAATAGCTATAAGTTTTCAACCCCGTCAGAAATCCAGAATGACTGAGTTGACTATAATTGTGGGAAGCACAAAGCATAGCTTCTAAAACTTAGCCAATTTATAGAGACCTCTGAACACCTGGACACTCGCTCTACTTCAAAACGTTGGAGCATCTGTTCTTCTGCCTTCTGGCCCAGGATCATCTGACAGATCTTAGTGCTGCAGAATTATTAAGGGCTGATTACTCTGTCTAGGCAGATATAATCAGTCGACTATTCTGCAAGTGTGTCCTTTTCTGGACAGTAATTTGTCTGTAGAAGGAAAGTGGCAATTCTTGCCTAGTGGCTGTCTCACCACAACTGGAGTAACTCCAAGGATGCTCAATTTCTTCTTAGAATTTAACATAGGAAGCTGTCCGGAGCAGACAGGTCTCTAATGAAAATGAACATTAATACTGAAATGTTTGTCATGTCAATTCTAAGGATTTCTGATGTTTTGAAAACCAGCTATCCATGTAAGGTAATCTGGAGTGTTGCCTGTTAACTCCACTCAGCTATTTCTAAATAAAACATAGAGAACACCCTTATAATAAACTCCAAGCCATGAATTTGCTATAGTCCCTTAACTCACAGGCTGACCATCTCAAATCAGTTAAAAAAGTTAAAGAAGTACTGGGTCTAAGCTTTGTATTCCTAAGTGTGTTATACTGGTACAATGCCTATGAGAGTAACAATATTCATCTCACTCTTATATCACTAAGAAGCTCATGCCAATGAAAACCTTAAAATTTGTAAACAAAGTAAATTGGTGCCATTTAAGAATTTATATCTTCATCTTGATATTAATTATACAGATTTCTACTAATAGGTTATGGCTATGCAATAAACCCTAGCTAATCCTCTCTATTCCGACAAGACCACTACTTTTCCCTAGGGAGACAGCCCAACATTTACCACCTTAGTCCCCATGCCCAGGGAATAGGGGCGCTGACTCATCATTAGCTTCTTCAAGCTGATTATGGGCGTTGAGATATTAGAAGAGGAGTGGGGGGGAGAGCAAGTTGACAATCCTCTGATGCTGTGTCTTTGCTGCCTCCAGATGGAATTCACGGACCTCAGATGTTTGAGCAGGTCTGCCCAGCTTGCTTGTTGAGTAGATACACCAAGGCTGATCATTCTGCAATATACAATTCTCAAAACAAATTTTAGTATCAAGATAGTTTTTTTTTTTTTTTTTAAAGAGGGCTGACATTTTATTAAGAATGTTGGTTCTAACCGCTTTTCTATTTTTCCCCTCTTTTATTGGATATAATATTTACATTTCAAATTTTATCCCCTTACCATATTTCCCCTACCACCCAGGAACCCCTTATCCCATCCCCCCTCCTCCTGCCTCTATGAAGGTGTTTACCCACCTACCCCCAGCCTCCCTCCCCACCCTCAGATCCCCCCCCCCCCAGTGCTCAGCCTTCAGGGTACCAATGATCTTGTCTCCCACCTATGCCCAACAGGGCCATCCTTCCCTACATATACAGTTGGAGTCATGTGTCTCTCCCTATGTGCTCCTGGGCTGGTGGTTTAGACCCTGGGGAGCTCTGGCTGGTTGGTATTGTTGCTCTCCTCACAGGGCCACCAGCCCTTACGGTTCACGGTTCCTTCAATTTACTCTCTAACTCCTCCATTGGGAACTTTGATCAGATTAATGGATAGCTGTGGGTATCTGTCTCTGGGTATGTCCGACTCTGAGAGACCTCTAAGGAGACAGCCTTATCAGGCTGCTGTCAGCTTTCCCATCCTGACATCCCTATCAGCGTCTATTTTTGGTGACTGCCTATGGAATGAATACCCAGACACAATGGTCTCCCTACAACCCCCCCTTCAGATTCTGACCCACACTTTGTCTCCATATTTGCTCCCTTGGTTATTTAGTTACTCCTTCTAAGAAAGACCTAGGCATCCTCACTTGTTCTTTCTTCTTCATGAGCTTCATGTCATCTGGTAGTTGAATCTTTGTTGTTTCAAACTTTTGGGCTAATCTCCGCTTATCAGTGAGTAAATACCATGTGTGTTCTTTTGTGATTGGGTTACCTCACTCAGGATGATATTTTCTAGATCCATCCATTTACCTAAGAATTTCTCGAATTCATTATTTTTAATAGCTGAGTAATATTCCATTGTGTAAATGTACCACATTTTTTGTATCCATTCCTCTGTTGAAGGGCATGTGGGTTCTTTCCAGCTTCTGGCTATTATAAATAGGGCTGCTATGAACATAGTGGAGCATATGTCTTTGTTATTTGTTGAGGCATTTTCTGGGTATATACCCAGAAGTGGTATAGCTGGGTCCTCAGGTAGTGCTATGTCCAGTTTTCTGAGGAACCGCCAGACTGACTTCCAAAGTGGTTGTACCAGCTTGCAACCCCACCAACAATGCAGGAGTGTTCCTCTTTCTTCACATCCTCGCCAGCATCTACAACTCCAAGTGGATAAAGGACCTTCACATAAAGCCAGGTACACTGAAAATATTAGAAGAGAAGTTGGGGAAGACCCTCGAATACCTAGGCACAGGGGAAAAGTTCCTGAACAGAACACCAATGGCTTATGCTCTAAGATCAAGAATCGACAAATGGGACCTCATCAAATTGCAAAGCTTCTGTAAGGCAAAGGACACTGTCAACAAGACAAAACGGCAACCAACAGATTGGGAAAAGATCATTACCAATCCTACATCTGATAGGGGGCTAATATCGAATATTTACAAAGAACTCAAGAAATTAGATGCCAAACAACAAAATAACCCCATTAAAAAATGGGGTACAGAGCTAAACAAAGAATTCTCAACTGAGGAAATTCGAATGGCCGAGAAGCACCTTAAGAAATGCTCAACATCCTTAGTCATCAGGGAAATGCAAATCAAAACAACACTGAGATACCACCTCACACCAGTCAGAATGGCTAAGATCAAAGCCTTGGCTTAATTCTTAAGGCAGTAAGTAATCCACTAGTATTTTGGGGCTCAGAAATTTTTTTTGGGATAGGTCCTTTCAGAAACCCATTAACATTCATCAATGGAATGAACTTACAGTGCATGTATATATAAACAAACACTGCATCAACTCTCATTATTGCCATATATCTAAATTTCCAAGATGTGTGAAGAAACACTGCATTAACTCTCACTAATGGCATGCATGTTGAGTGCCTGAACATATGGGCAGGTTCTGAATTTCCACTCAAATACTTATTCTTTGGTGCTTTTAAAAGCAGTCTTTAGCTCTTACAAAATAATTACAGAAAAAATTCTCTGTATATGTTTTGACTTTGAAACTATATATGCAGTTAATAGATAATAAATTAAGAATTATGATCAATGTATAAAATGTAGATACTCTGTTTTGTCCTAATGGGTAATATGAGATGTGCTATGTTAAGGTGGTGCTAATATTTTCCCAGTCATGATGAACAAAGGGCCATACACATTTTCTAGCATATATCAGTAAGTGTGCTTTAATGTCACAAGACCATGTAAAACACTTAAGAGTAAATATTAAGGTGAATTTTCTGGACTTGCTCTGAAAATGAATGTTCTGGATTTAGTTCTAACGTTAGATTAACATTTCAACAAGTTCCAGCTCCTTTACACATTTATTTACATATCAAGTAGAAATGATAATTTATAATACTGGCTTCTCAAACTTAGTAAAAGGGTCAAATAAAATTTTGATGTGAAAATACTCGAAGCTTGTAAATACTTATTACAAACATCAATCATCACTTTCTAATATTATTCTAATATGCTAGGTTTCTCACATTTAGGGTCAAAGGAATTAGATAATGCAGATCCATGAATTTAATTTTATCAAACCAGTCTTAACTTTATTCCCTGTCAGCTTTTTATTTATATTACAAAACAAGATGACAAATAATGTGTCTATTGCTGTACATGTGATCTATTCTCATTGTTATTTCTAAATAAAGTTACAGTAACATGAAATAACAAAAGTCTTAGCATACGGGGAGAAGTGAAACTGAGAGTAACCCATCCTAAATAGGTGTTTTAGGCTTTGCTGAGTCTCCTTGCTCCATCTTTCTTTATCCCCTTAGGTTCAAAGCATATCCTTCTTTGATGTCTCATGAACATTCTCAGGTGCAGTTCTAAAATGCAGTAAGGAATTACATATGAAGTACTGAGTTTGACCTGGGAAGAGGATTGAAAAACCCTTTTTAAAAAGTGTATTTCTGAAGAAACAGATTCCTGAGTGAGGCGGTTGTCTTCAGTTCCCAGAAGTTAAAATCCAGTGATTAGTAGGGATTTAAAGAGCCTCACAGTTTAGATAAAATTTTTTTAAATGAATAAATGATTAAAATGGCTCTATGAAAAATCACACGCAAAAGGGTGAAATATAATGACTATCACATCTGCTAAAAGGAAAAAGCTTTTAAACTAATCGATCTTTTCCACAACAATTCATGTCACAGCCTTTTACGATGAGCCCATCTTAAATGGGGAAGTGACAAAGAAATATGTACCTAATATGCTTGCTCAATGGATAGATTTTTTTTCAGTACTCGAGGAAAACACATTTGAAAGCTTTCATTTTTAAAGGAGAACACACATTAGACTCCTACGAATGATCATATGTTTAGTATAATAGTACCGTGACATTGCTACAGTCTAGAAGGTAGGGAATTGAGACAAGATTTTGTTCTTCAGGCTCGATAGGCAATTGGATAGCAATCATTAAGCCTCCTGTGCTTCAGTGATGACACCCCTCAAAGGGCTCCTAATGCATCACATCAATGCTCCTCCTCTGTCTACTTCATGCACATTTCACAGTGTTAGCTTATAAGACTGACTTACTTTGCAAATCCAGAGTGCAAAGCAGAAGTCAGAGGTAAGCGGAAGCAAGCAGAGAGGCTGTCCTGAATTTTCAGTGACTTGTATATTTCAGCAATTTTACTTTTATAATGAATGAAAAATGTGTTGCTGAATTTTTAAAATATACTCAGAGACATGGGAAATGGATATCATACGGATAATTTCTAGTGTTAAAATGTTTATATGTTTATAATTGATTCTCAGGATATCCTATAAATTATACATCATCACATTTTACTGAAAGCACAAATCCTGTGGTATAGAATATGTAATGATATCAGAAGAAAAATATTCAATTGGTCATAAAACTAAGGTATATAATTATACAACATGTTTCCACTGACTTCCAAGGCAAAGAGACTCAGCTATGGTAAGAAAGATAAGGTCCAAAGAAGAGAGTCTTTTATTCCATCTCTTTAATATTTAGCCATGTCCAGCCTTCTTCACTTGTCAGGAAATGACTCATTAGAGGCATGGTGACAGCAGGTTTTGTGATGCCAAGTTTTGTCCTTTAAAGACTGAATTAACTCAAAATCATTCCCCATACTCTGCAAAATGGAATGTTTTCACTATGTCTTAGTGAAGTGTCAGCTGGAATCACTTTCTTCACAGTGACATTATAGTTAAAGTGTGAGGTAGACAGTCGAGCACAGAGTAAAAAGAGAACTTATCAGGGATAATGCAGAGAAATCACACTGCTCTTGGTATTCATCAGCTTGGACTGACATAATAGCGGAGAGCTGATAGCTTACAGAGTTCTTGAGACTGAGAGTCTGAGATAAATGTTCTAGGAAATGTGATTTCTGGTGATGATTTTCATTCTTTCTTGCAAATCATCACTTTTTCCATGCTTACCCATCATGTTTGCAGAGATAGTCATCTCTGATATCTCTTCCTCTTACTAGGAGAGAATTTATTCCATCTGATTAGATCCCAACTCTAACAATCTGTGTTTAGCACTGATTACCATTGTATAAAGTGCCATCTCCAAAGGTAGTCACACAGAGGGTTGGAGCAAAGGCAGTTTCTTTAGCATTAAAGATTGAGAGAACACAGTTCAGTTTTGACATCTTACCTTAGTGAGACACAAACATTTCTTTCACTTCTGATTCTACAACACATTCAGAATCATAATATGCCTGTCTACTCCGTATGTGGGAAAATAAAGGTAAATACTTTCATTTATATTTCTTTCCCTATACAACAGTATCACCACTATATGAAGATTTAGAATTGTATTGAACTCAAAAGCATTGCCCATATTTGGAAAAATGGAATGCTTTTGCTACAAAATAGCTAAGGCTCAAATGGAATCACTTCCTACACATGTATATAATACTTATAAATTGAAATATACAGTCATGGGTTCAGTGGAATTAACATACCATATACTTTCTAAATTTTTTTCATCCAAAAATCTCTTTAAACATTTTCTTTTTTATTAATTAATTATTTTATTGACTTATATCCCAAATGTTGCCCCTCCTGGACTCCCTCGTAGAGTTCTTCCACTCATGCCTCCTCCCCTTTGCCTCTGAGAGGGTGTTTCACCTCCGGGTATCACCCCAACCTGGGACATCAAGTCTCTACAAGATTAGGCACATTCTCTCCCATTAAGACTAGAAAAGGCAGTCCTCTGTTACATATGTGACTGCGGCCAAGGACCAGCTCATATATGCTCTTTGGTTGGTGGCTATGTCTCTGAGATCTCTGAGAGGTCCAGGTTAGTTGACACTGTTGATCTTCCTTTGGGGATACCTTCTCCTTCAGTTCCTTTAATCTTTCCCCTAATTCTTCCATTGGGGTCCCAACTTATGTCAAATGCTTGGTTGTCAGTACCTGCATTTGTCTCAGACAACTGCTGGTACAGCCTCTCAAAGGGCTACTCCTGGGCATATATCCAAAAGATGTTCCACCATACCACAATGACACATGCTCCACTATGTTCATAGAAGCTTTATTCATAATAGACAGAAAATGGAAGCAACTCAGATGTCCCTCAACCTAAGAATGGATGCAGAAAATGTGGTTCATTGAAACAATGCAATAAAATGGACATCATAAATTTTGTAGCCAAATGGATGGAAATGGAAAATATTATCCTGAGTGAAGTAACTTAGACCCAAAAAGACATGCATGGTGTGTACTCAGTGATAAGTAGATATTAGCCAAAAAGTACAGAATACCCATGATACACCCCACAGACCCTAAGAAGTTAAACAAGAAGGAAGGCCCAAGTGACAATGCTTCAATCCCACTTAGAAGGGGGAACAAAATAATCATGGAAGGCAGAGGTAAGGACCTGAATGGGAGGGAGTAGGAGTAGGGGAAAGGGGGGCAGGATAAGGCATGGGGGCAGAAGAGAGACACAGAGGGCCAGAAGAGTGAATGGAAATACACAACTGCCAAGGGTGAAGAGTTGCAGAAACCTCTAGAAAACATAGGATGGGGGAGGTTCCCAATGTGGGTGACTTTAACTAGAATGCCCAACAGTGTGGGGATGGAACCTGAAGAGACTATTTTCAGTAGTCAGATAGGATCCCCAGTGATTGGAAGGGGACACCAACCTAACGATAAAAACTTTCGACCAAAAATTGCTCCTGTGAAATAAATAAATAAATAAATAAATAAATAAATAAATAAATACAGGCACAAAATTGGAGCAGAGACTGAAAGAATGGCTGACCAGTAAGAGGCTCAACTTGGGATCCATTCCATTGGCAGACAACAATCCAGGAGACTATTACTGATTTTATGCTGTGCATGCAGTCCAGAGAGAGAGAGAGAGAGAGAGAGAGAGAGAGAGAGAGAGAGATCTTGAGAGGCCCCTCTTTTCATGTTATTAGTCTTACAGTTATCTGCAAAAATTTAGTGATGGAACTGCATAATCTAACAGCAACAGAAACACCAAGTTTCTTGGGATTTAACAGAAAGAAAATTAGTTCAACTGAGAATTGTGAGACAAAAAGTAGTTTAAATTAAAAAAAAAAAAAAAAAAAAAAAAAAAAAAAAAAAAAAAAAAAAAAAAAGCTTCTTCCCTGATGGTGTGCTTTCTAGAATCTAGAAGCCAGTTTTATGCTAAAAAGGGAGTAGGAACACAGCATTCGTCCAAACTTAAATGTCAATATTATGATGGGATTATTTTTGAGATTAATTATATGATCTAATTATCCAGTGAAGAAGTTATCCTTGTGTGGTGTTCAAGATGTGATTTAGTAAGATTTCTCTGGAGTAAAAGAACTAATTATATGTCACTCAATCCATGAGGCTGAATGTCAATATCATAGCAGCCTCAACGTGGAGATGAAGTCTTGATGGCCTGGAAGATTCCTAGAGAAGGAAACCTGGACTCTAATCTCAGCAAAGGAAAATAACAGTGTAAGTAATTGTAAATTATCTAGGCAGCAGGAGAGATGGCAAGCGAAACATAAACACCCTCCTTCTTCCACTTCTTTTATCTGGGCTGCCACTTGAAGATGCTGCCCACATTTCTGCTGAGTCTTCCAACTTTAAATAATGTGATCAAGAAAATTCTTCACAGAAGTGCTCAGTGGCTTGTCTTTTGTTTTATTTCCAAATCTGGTCATGTTGACAACCAGATTAAACAACACAGTGTTTATTGTTGTACTGTTTCTGTTACAATTGTAATAGTTGACAGGTCTTCATTGGTTCTAGTAAAGAGCAGAGAACATTATTTGCATGAAAGGAAAAAAAATGCACTCTTCCCAGGTAGTCATTTGGGAGGGGAAAATGTTGGGATGAGATTCTTCCACATGCATCTAAAGAAAGATGCACTCTGAGAAACTATGCGTAATAAGCATCAGCTTCATTAGCATCTCCACAGGTGCTTAGTTTCAGAAAATAATCATCTGTCACATTCGATTAATTCCAAAATTTCAATCATTTTGTACAGTTCTTTTGTCATTTTGAAATTACAAAGACATTCTGTTTGTCCAGTTAAGTAAAACACAAATACGAATTTTATAGTTAGTTCTTTGTACATTTAGGAGACTCTAGTTGTTCAATGTATACGAAATATAAGAATTTGTTAAAATATCACCAGTTTAGCTTACTTGAACTTTTTCATTATGTGAAAGGAGTTATTCATCCATAGACTGATTTAAAACTTCACTGCCCTCCTCTCAAGAGAGAAAAACTAAACAAATTGATTTTATGAGGCTCAAGGCCTCTACAGCTCAAAGGGTCTAGTTTTCAATTGCTTATCATTTGAACTCCAAATTTAATGCTCCACAGGCTTCTCTGCAAAAGGCTATTTTTAAGGGAAGAGTTAAGAGATTTGGGAAGGTGAGCTGAAATTGGGAGACAGAAACCACAGAGGAAGGTCTGAGCAGGAACCTAGAATTTAGCTCAACACTCCCATCAATGTTCTGGTTTACATTGCCATCTCAAATTACAGATGTGAATGTGACCCTTTTTATGGAAAATTAAATGTTTATAAATGTAATTAAGTCAAATATCTTAAATAGAGACACAGTGGATTGCTTTTACCCATCATCCAATGATAAGTACCTGTATAGACAAAGAAAGAAGGTCATGGAGAGACTTCAATTGACAACAGAGTATCAAGCAGCAAGACAGAGAATGTGAGGACCACCAGAGACTGAAAGGGGCCAGAAATGAGTTTCCAAATAACCTCCAAAGAAGCTGTAGCCCTGGTGAGTTGATATCTGCCCCAGGAATATGAGATAATAAGTTTATTTCAGTGTGTGCCTACTGTTTGTTATACATCATTATAGAAGTCCTGCACACATGCCAGTGTCATAGGAATACATCTTTCAACTTGAACCTCATGAGGTACCTCTAGAGGGCACATGTACTCATTTTGGATAGTAATTTTTGTTTTGTTGCTAATTATCACTATTGATATTACATCATATGTATAAGCCTCTTGAGTGAACGTTTTGTATATCAACTTCAGTGAGCTGATTCAGTGTGACTAGAGGAAAACAGAAATATAATCTGATTAAGAGAAGATGTGTAGGAAGGTAATATTTAATAAGGAGAGCTGCCTATATATTCAATTTGGAAGAGAAGATTTTTGTATAACCTTAAATCTATTGATCCTTTGAGGTATCATAGCAAAATGGATTGACTTGAACTTACATGAACTCACAACCCAAGGAGGAGGCATCCTTTTACTCACATGAATCATCTTCAGGTCAGTAGCAGGATAGATAATGAAAAAGATACCAGCTCAGTTCTTCCTGAACTCTGGAAATACACTCTTAAGTCATTTTCTGCTTGTATTTAAAGTATTGGGTTAAGACAAGGGAAAGGTAATAATCTATTAGATCTTTTTATTCAAGTTCCTTTGGGTAAAATGCATGAGGAAATTTTGTTTACTAACTTAAAATCACATCCCTTGTGCCAGGCTTTCAAATACATCCTAGACATGCATCGATGAGCAGCACACAGGAAAGGTTTTCACATAAAGGTCTATGCAGCGACACATACATTAGGTAAATCTCTCTTTTGCACAAGCACACAGTAAATCTCTCTGTGACTCTCACATTTTAGAACATTATTTTAAACCATTCACTTCCTATTTTGGAGCCTACTTTTCATGGTATTTTTTTTCATGCCTTTTAAAAGAATAAAAAACAAGTGGTCTTATAGCTCACTTATAGCTATATCACAGTGCATTTTGCATACCAGTTGTATTCTCTAACTTTCCTGAGAGAACCCAGAAAAGAGGTTCTTTGCCTATCACTATGCTTTAATCCTTTTAATGCTACATTCTATTTATCTGTAATAATTCTGCCTTTTACATGCTTATAAACTTATAATTATTCCATTCTGAGTCACTCACACTAATCTCAAAGCCAAAAGTACTCTGCAATGTCAACTGGCTGTACTTCCCAGTGCACCACAAAATAAGTACTTAACACATACAGAATACTTAAGACACGAGACTCACCAGGTAATGGTGGTGAACACTGAGGCAGGCAAATCTTTTAGTTCCAGGCAAGGCTGATCTACAGAGTAAGTTCAGAGACAGCCAAATCTACACAGAGTAACCCTCTCTTAAATAAAAACAAAACCAGAAGCAGACACAAACAGAAAAACAAACAGCAAAAAGACACAAAACTCAGGTGATCCCAGATTTCTCTAACCTGAAGCCTCTTTTAAAAAATTAAATGTATTTAAACATTTTCTACATAACGTATTTTGATTATAGTCTTACCCCCTTTCCAACTCCTCCCAGATTCTCTGAAGAGCCTGCCTGACTCCACTTTAAAGGCAAGAGCCATAATGTTGTATTATTAAGAATAAGTTTCTATTTACTGTAAGAGGTACATTGATGTTTTGGTGAGACTACCTGGCCCTAACCCATGACTTTGACTTGCTTTTGAGACTACCTCCATAAGTCTTTCCAATTACATGGCAGTGACATGATGTTCTTGAAGATTTTTCTGTACTTTTTTATTGCTTCATCGTCTTTCTTCTACAAACCTGCTTTCGAACCACTCATGATTTTACTTATTAAAAGGGTGCCCAAGAAATGGACTCTTTAAACCAACTTAGGAGGTGGAGGTAGTTACTGACCAGGTCTTGGGTGGACCCAATTAAAATCAAGCTTGCTTCAAATTTGGCTTAAAATTGTGTTAGTGGTCTTATTACATACTTCCCTATGTATCTACCTACCAATGTCAGGTTCTATGCCTCCCTGCCTTACCATAGCAATAAAATAAGCAAACGACAACAAAGAAAGCCTGAGAATCAAAATTAACTAACAAAAAAAGCCTCATTCGTGTGGTCTAGCTTTCTCTGTATTACTAGAAAATACTATGCAAGGTGGCATGGGTGGAAAGCAATTTAACAGTCCTACGCAAATGCCACTTTTAGGAACCAAAATAAACACCAACTTGATGAAATATGTGTAAAGGTGTGATAAGTGGAACTCACATGGGATGTAAGGCTCACACAAGAAGAGGCTAATTGGGTGTGGTACTGAAAACCTAGCCAGCTTCTTGGAGCTCAAAGGTCACCACATTAAAAGAAAATACATTAGCATCCTTACTACATTCTAACCCAAATCCTTATGCTCAGAGTTATGTGTATCTACCAGCACTCATCAAAGAAATGTCTCTTTATAATAAATGGAAACTATCACAGAAATATCAAAGATTGTACACAATGATGAGAGCAATGGATCCTGGGGAGCCCAGCCCCAATAGATACATCTACATTACATTTCTGGTATTTATCATTCAGGGAACATCACAGGATGAAGTCCAAAAGATTGTAAAAAGTACAAAAGTTGTAAAAAGTACCAAAAAATATGCTGTGACACAGTCTTTCCCAAAAGTCACTGCATAAACAAGACTGGAATAATGGTCCTGTGAATGGATATTTGTCAGAGCACAGCCCCCCCAAAATTAAACTGTATAAGGGGAATGCTGAGATCTTGTGAGAGAACTTAGAAAACAAGATGAAAGTCTTGTGTGATGGTTTGAATATGCTTGGCCCAGGGAGTGAGTGGCACTATCAGGAGGTGTAGCTTTTTGGTGAGTCATTGTGTTTGTGGGCTTTAAGACCTTTGTTCTTGCTTCCTACAAGCCAGTTTTCTCCTAGTGGCCTTCAGATGAAGATGTAGAACTTTCAACATCTCCTGCACCATGCCTACCCGGATGCTGCCATGTTCCCAACTTGATGATAATGGACTGAACCTCTGACTCAGTAAGCCAGCCTCAATTAAATATTGTCTTTATAAAAGTTACCTTGGTTATAGTGTCTGTTCATAGTAGTAAAATTCTAACTAAGACATCTTGCAAACTTTATTCCTCCATGAGTTGGGTTGTTCTTGGAACAACTTTCATGCCCCTCTCATATATAATAAATATGATAGGGTTTACCTCGTATTAAGCACCATCTGCTATTATTATTTAGAAGAGGTTTCCAAGTCACAAGCTGTCATTGTGACTATGTACAGCCTAAGCTCACGTGCCCTTTGTTAATTTGACCTTGCTTGAGCCTCTAAATATAAATTATCTGAGTCTCTGAATAAAGTTGGGTATTACATGAGGCTTAAGTCTGCGTTATTTTATAGGCTCCACCCTTCCAGGTTCAAGCTGCTAACTACAGTAGTAACAAGCATTTTAACATGGAGGGAAGGAAATTTTTCAGGATACCATCCTTATCCAAAGAACTATGGGCAATTAATGACTGCTGCAAGAATGAGATTAAACATGCCCAGAAATGAGTCCATTAATGGTTGTCTAATCCAGGGTAGTCAGTCTTGAAATAATATTCATAGCACTAACAAAAATAAATGTAACAAGTTTTACTTATATATTTGTGCGTATACATACATGCATGCATATTATTGTTACATATGAACATGACAATAATAATCAAAGAAAAAGAGGTTATCAGCATGAGACTTGGGGGGATATGGGAGGGGCCAGACAGAGGAATGGGAGTGGAAAAGTAATATTATTTAAACTGAAAATAAATTTGAAAATAAATAAAGAATAAATAATTAAATGAATAAATACTCAACAGGAAACCCTTCTGAGCCTGTATTTCTTCCCAAGTTAATGGTAACATCACAGACTCACAGAAAGTATTTTCTCACATTTAAGAGAAATAAGTTTTCCTTATCGATTGAGTTTCAATTTGAAATGTTAGAAAAATGGTCAGCTTATGGTAAAGAAGTAAAAGCAAATTGTGTTCATGTTTTGTTGTGAGGAGAGACAGATCTATTTCTTCTTTAGTCTATCTTTTGGAAGGAAAGTGTTATCTTGCCTTTTCCTGTCTTGGCACCATGGATTACATATTCAGAAAGAAGATCACCTTAATATTGTGCAACACGCTTGATGTACTGGATTTCAGAAGAACAAACAGAAGGTCAGAAACTGGAAATTGTTTTCCAGGACAGTTTGAGTGAATGACTTAAGGTTATGAAGGTAAAATGCTACCAATTTTTATTATATATTTCAATCTTTAGGAGTGCAGCTATTGTGGGAATGAAAGTAAAGGTGACAGTTAAGGAATGATTTACTCTTTGCCTGGGCATATCTTAAGGATGCCTTTGAAAATCTTAGCACGTACAAAAGGACTATTCTGTTTCCAAAGAAATTGGAGATTTTCAATGTTTTCTGTTTGAAGAAATCAATTTTTGACATATATGAGTATAAATCTTCATATTCTCCCAAATTAATTACTTTGTTACCATAATCAAAGCTCTTTAATATGTCTGTGCTAGATAAACATGTTTTATAATAAATAGTACAATAAAAGAGCATGGCATGAAACAGATTGTAGATTAGTTAGCAGCTTAAAACATAAATTGTAGATAAATAATTTCAAAACTTAGCATACCGGAAAAACTACTTCTATAACATCTGAAATCATAATGTAATCATATAATAATTATATCCATATCAGATGCACATGTTGTTTCCTTGTGGGATACCTATTACAAAACTCTAAAATATAGTTAATTTTAGGATTAAAAATTAGGATATTTAGATTTGTATGGTAAGGAAGGTAAGAAGGAGCTTACAAGAGTTGAAGAATATAATATATAAAATCATTATATATCGTAAAATCATAATCAGAATATAATATATAAAAGCTTAATTTCAGTATAAAAAGATAAGAAAATAAAAACAACATACATAATCAATTTCACAAATAATTAGGTGTAATAATCAAATTATCTCCAACTGACAATATATGTTTGTTAAATTATTACCATCTACAAAATTCATTGGTGTTTTGCCCAAATTACATTCACCTAAGATCAAGGGAACTTCTGGACGTGGAGGAGGAATGTAAGGTACTAAAAAATAAAAATCATGTATAAATCATTACAAAGGTGATCAAGAACAGTTTGTTGGTTTTACTTTTGGAAGACAGTTGTATTTGCTTTCAACACTCACAGTGTCTCAGAGAGAAATTCACCAGGACTAGATACTCAATGTCAGTGACAGGAATGATTGAATGATCTATTTCTTTTCTTCCAGTGCCTGTTCAATAAATCATATAGTAACAACTATAAAATATTAGAGTAGAGCATGGGAAAACAAATTTTCTTCTTACTTTTAGCCACAATGTAAATAAGAATTTTGTTACAGATATTTTTAGTAAGTATTGAGAGTTTTATAATATCCATAAGGTAACATTCAGGACTAGAGCTTTTGAGATATTAATCATAACATAATTCAAAGTAGAAATAGGAGATGGAAGCCTTTTTTTTTTGTATATGAGAGAATACTTTAGACATGTTCATGTGCATGTGCCCATGTGCACATGTGGGTATGTAGATGAAGTATATGTTAATATGTATGCTTGAACTTGTGGAGACCAGAAGTTTATATTGTTATTTTCTTCAAAAGCCCTCTACTATTTTTGAGTATGGTCTCTCTCTGAAGCTGAGCCTTGCTCTTTAGCTAAGTTGGTAAGAAAGCGAACCCACTGTATTCTATTATGTTTGCTTCCTATACTTCGGGAAATCATGTGTACTACAGCCAGCTTTTGTATGAGTTCTGGGAAGCCAAACTTATGTCTTCATGTTTGTGCATCAGGTACTTCGTCAAGGAAGCCATCTCCCCATCTCCAGCCTAGAAAGGAAGATAAGTATAAGCCTATGTCATATGTTTATATACTGTAGGCTTATACTTTTCAAAACTTATTTTAATAAGTGCACTTAAATGCTTTAACCTCCTCTCTAGCCCACCACCTACAAGAAGTAGAAGAAAAATAGGTTAATAAGGCAAAGGAGGATCTGAACCTATTTAGAAATAGTTCATTGGGGCAAATCAAGTCTGTGTTGTCAAGATATCAGCAGTTCAACTCAAATGAATCAACAGGTAGCTCATCCACTCATAAACACCATCTATGAATCAGCAACAACAGTTTGATCCAGAAAAAAACTGCAAGGCTCTGTCAATCAACCTAAGTTCTCAGAAGAGGCAGGAAGCCATGGGAACACCACCAAAAGTTCTTTGGTGCATTTCTCTCTACAAACTCATGACAGCAAAAAGGCAAGGTGAACCAATACCACAAAGCATTGTCAGTGGAGACCAGAGTCAGCAAAGTCCAATGAAGACCAGCAAAGAATGGCAAGGTAAATCAATACCACAAATTATCATCCACTTTCTGTGGGTTATATTTATATACTTCCCAAACATCATGTGTTTTCTCAAGTGGATAACTCTAGCAAAATATCAGACCTTTTTCCCAGGTAGCATTCAGAAAAATAGCATGTGCCTGTTTTCAGAAAAACATCTTCCCACCATCTGTTTCAGCAAAAACATCCTCTTATAAGACAGTAATCAGAAAAACATACTGACACAACTGAGTCTCCAAAGAAACCAGAAATTTTCACTTCAATATACAATAAGATATTAAATAATGTGAAGAGTGTTCTAAGATTTCAAATACATAATGAATAGCTTAAATATAAAAATGTTAGGGATTGGACTGAAAAGATGGTTCAGCGGTTAAGAGCACTGGCTGCTGTCCCAGAGGTCCTAATTTCAATTCCCAGCAACCACACGGTAGCTCACAACCATCTGTAATGTGATCTGACGCCCTCTTCTGGTGTGTCTAAAGACAACTGCAGTGTACTCATATAAATAAAATAAATTTAAAAATTAGTAGGAATTTTAAATATCAGGGATTATGAGACCTCAAAAACACAATTTTAACAACTTGTGCCTGTGATGATAGAAGTGTTGTTTTTCAAAGCTATCACAATTAAACTTTTCATTCTTCAGTCTTACTAATAACCTAATATAGAAAACTGTTTTAATAAGTTTTACAGGAAAATCGGTTTTTATGTTAAATATCTCTAGAAAGTTACTTTAACAGGAATGGGGGAATATGATTAGTTGGCTGTTTTAATCAGTGAAGTCAACAGTTCTCTGCCATGCTGCCTTAAGCAAAAGGCATCATAAGCGTTGCACTTCTTTGGGAAAGTCTTTGAAAGTTCAAACAGTACCTATGTAACTTCTTTAAAATCATCTTTCATCTCTTTTCAAGAAGAAAAATATATGGTAAAATTTGTGAAAACTTTTTTCACGAATGAAAAATTTTTATCTTTGAAGATTGTTTTGTTAGTAATATTCAGGCCCTAAGTATTCTATACAATATAATATGCACTGGGTTTACTGTTAAGCATTTCTAATAATTTCCATAAAATTGTTCTGGATTTAGAAATGAAGTTTTCACATAATACTTCAATCTATTTTTTCCACATTATTAAATGACTCCTACATAAAAACCTTCATTAATTTAAATGAAGATTTATTTTGCCACTGAAGCCAGAACATTTCAGGATGGAAGAATTACTTTGTGGACAGAAAAGGATAAAAACCTGGCATCTATAATTGACCCAGCTGGTGTGCATCTGGTCTGCAGTGATGGTGTGATGGTGTAATGCACAGTTTTATTTTTCACTTATTTTATTTCCCTATTACCTTTGTATTTTTATATATCTTAGTACAATACAATCAAATCAGTATCCCCTTCCCTATCCTCTCTCTAACCCCTTCTATTACCCCTTTCCTGGAGCTCCTTTCATGTCTCCCTCTCACAATTATAGCCTGGCCTAATCCCTGTTTGAGGCTAATTCTTCCTCTTTCTGCACTGTAGTTTTCTTCTAGGTTTGAAGACAGAGTAGATTTCTTCTCTTACATGTTAGCATGTCTATTGATATGGTGATTGTTTCAGTCTTGTTAATGCAATAAATATGGCTGACCATGTGTCTGTGGAGTAGGATATTAAGTCCTTTGGACATAAACCAACTAACTCTATATCTGGATCATATGGTAGATTTATTTCTAGTTTTTGAAGTTTTATAGATTTCCAGATTGGCTGTACCACATCTGATCTCAGTTGTTTTGTTCATCTTAGACATTTAGACTGAAGGGAGATGAATTCACAAAATTATTTTAACTTCCCTAAACTAAGGATGATGAACACGTCTTCTGGCAATATAGTTCTCTTTTTAAATTCAGACATTTGTTTCCTTGATTCTGTACTTTTGAGATTGTTGTATATTTTGAATATTAGTCCTCTATCAGATGTGTAGCTGTGCAGAAGCTTTTTAGTCATATGAACTCCTGGCTATCAAATATTGGCCTTAATTCCTGGAAAAATCTAATCCTTTAGAGAAAGTTGTTTTTTACACTTGCATTTTATAGGATACTGCCTATGTTTTCTTCTGGCATTATTGCTGTTTCAGATTTAAAACTGCAGTCTTTCATCCACTTAGAGGTAATTTTATGCAAGTGACAGATACTTTCATTAGTCTAATTTTCTAGTCTTATTTCATTCTTCTGCATGTGGACATCCAGTTTTTTCCAGCATCATTTCTTAAAGGTGCTGTGTATTCTCGAGCGTATGTTTTTCTGCTTATTTATCACATATCAGCTTACTGTAGTTACTAGTAATCATGTTTTAGTCTTCTATTTTAATTTATTGCTTTCTGTGTCTTTGTTTTGCAGTATTATTTTTGTTCAGGACTCATTTGGCTATAGAGAGTTTTTTTGTTGTTGTTCATATAAATATTATGACTTTTTTCTATTTTGTGAAGAACTTTTTCTATATTTTGATAGGGATTGCATTGATCTTGTAAATTGCTTTTGGTAGGGAGGTCATTTTCTCCTGATCCATGAACACAGGATGTTTTCCATTTTCTAGGGTCTTTCTCAGTCTGTTTTTTCTGAAATTTTAAGTTTTGTTGTTGACATCTTTCATCTCCTTGATTTGGTTTATTCCAAGATATTTCATTGTCCTTGATGATATTTTTCATGGGAGTGTGTTCTTAATCTCTTTCAGAATATGTTTGCTTTTGATATATAGAAAGATTTCTAATTTTTTATAAATTGATTTTGTATACAGACAGTTTGCTGAAATTATTGATTCATTTCTAGAAGTTTTCAGGTGTAATTTTTGGCATCCCATGTATAATATTTTATCATCTTTAAATATAGATATTTTACATCTTCTTTTACTATTACTTTGGATTTCTTCTCTTGCCTTATTGCTCCACCTAGTAATTTCAGCACTACATTGGAAAAGAGTAAGATAGTGTAGAGTCCTATCTCATTACTGAGCTAATGGGATTTCTTCAAGATTTTCTTCATTTTAGCTCTGCATTTGCCATGCATACCTTTTATTATGTAGAGAGATGTTCTCTCCAGTCCTGCCTTCTCAAGAACCTTTTCCTGAAAGCATATTCTGTATTTATTGAGATGATTGTATGACTTTTTTCATTAAGTCCAGTTATACATGATTTATTGTATTTACTGACATGCATGTTGAACCAACCCTGAATTTCTGGGATAAAGATCATGGTACATGAACTTCTTAATATATGTGTGTATTTATTTTGCTCGTATTTTACTGAGGAGTTTTACAGTTATATTAATCAGAGACATTAGTCTTTAGATTTGTTTTTGTTGTTGCTGTGTCTTTTATTCTGTTTTTTATATTAGGGTGATACTGGCTTCTGTTTCTATTGTTTCTTTGAAACCCCAATAGAATTTTGCTATGACTCCATCTCAGCCTGGATGTTTTTAGGCAAGAAGAGGCTTTCTATTGGTTTCAATTTCCTCCTCCATTATATGTCTGTTTAGATTGCTGGTATCTTCTAGGTTTAACTTTGGTAGTTTGCATGAATTATGAAGTTCATATATTTATGTTATATCTTCCTATACAAAGTGTTTTTTATAAGTCTTAGTTTGGGGTATGGTATAATTTCTCTCTTCTCTTTTCTGATTCATCTGATTTGGATCATATTTATCTTTGAGTTAACTGGAGCAAGGTTTTGTCAATTTTATTTATCTTCCCAAACAAAGAACATAATAGATTTGATGATTGGTTGATTATTTTCATTGTTTCTATTTTATTAATTTTACTCCTGATTTTTATCATTTCTTTTTACTAACTGGAATTGTATTTGTTTATTTACTTGTTTTTACAAAAATTTGAGTTATACCATGAGTCATTTATATTTTTGTAATGTTTTTACTTTCATTTAGTCTTGAGATATTTTTTCCTTTTTTTTCAGTGTTCAATAACAGGATATTTCATTCCCACTAGTTTTCTACCCTTGCTAGGGTTGTGATTACTGTCAATTTTAAGTTTTGTTGAATAATGGTGGGATGAAAGGAAATGTGGGATTGTTTCCATCTTTCCTGTATTTGTTGAGGTTTATTTTCTGTAGCAGCATTTGTTCTCTTGTCAAACAGATTCCATGTGCTACTAAATGGAAGCCATATTTCTTTAGTATTTGGGTGGAATAATATGTAGATATCCAGTAGGTCCATTTGTTGCATGATGTTATTTAATTCTGATTTTTTCCAGAAGTCCTATATATTATAGAAAGTGAAGTATTGGAATCACCTACTATTATTAACTTTGCATTAATACATGCCTTTATTTTAATAGTATGGGTTTATAAAATTGAAATCATCACAGTTTGATACACATAAGTTCAGTATTATAATATTTATTGATTACTTATAATCTCAATTAAAACAAAATGACTTTTTTTTTCTTCTTTGTTTCAGTTTGAAATATGTATGGACAAATATTTGGATGGCAATGCTTATCCAGTTGCCTGCTTCCCAATCGTTTTTAGTTGGAGTAGCCTTTTTTTTTTTTTTTTAATTTTCTTAATCCATCCAACTAGCATATGCAATTTTTTGGAAAGTTTAGGCCATTATTGTTAGAGCTATATATTATACAGTTATTATATTATTATAAAGTAATTATAGAAAGGTGTTTGAAGATTACACTTGATTTGTGGTACTACCCTTGTTCTTGTGCTTTCATTTCATTAAATTGTATATTTATTTTTCTTTATATAGTTTAGACCTATGCTGATTAGTTTGTTTAGTTAATGTTTTTCTCCTAATATTTTATTTTTTGTTTTATTGCATTTGTTTTATGGATTTTGGAGACTGTTTATATCATGAAAACCCTTTTTTTCTTGTTCAATTTTAGCAGATAGCTTTGCTGGGTAGAGTAGTGTTTTAACTATGATATTCTATGGGGCATTCTTTTTAGGTCTTGTCTCATTAAGGTTCTATATATTTCTTATATATGGTTAGATGTGTCTTTCCTTAGTTTGGGGAAGTTTTCTTCTCTGATCTTGTTAAAGATCTGTTCTATAACATTGACCTTAGATTCTTCCCTTTGATCTATATCTCTAACAAAAAGATTTTTGTCTTCTGATGGTTTTCCACATTTTCCGCATGTTCCTTTTTTTTATTTTAAAAACATATTCACGTTTTTTATTATATTTTCTGGATTCTAGATGTTGAACTCAGTTCCTTTCACATGTTAGGAAAGCACTGAGTTCTATCTATCAGTCGTTTTTATCTAAATGGCTTCAATATTTCCCAACCTGAAATACTTTTTCAAGTCTGTTTAGCTCACTAAAATAAAAAAAAAAATAGATTAAACAAATATATTAAAGTAAGTTGCAAAATCAAATAAAGACATGGGAGAGAGTTTACAAGAGAAAATACTAGTAAAGAAGCCTAAAATCTGTCTGTGGACTTAGCTGTTGGGAGACTGCCATCTGCCCTGAACTATCCAGAAAATAGCTAGGAGGTTTGATGGCAACAAACATTCAGCTAACTTTATTCTCCACAGCATGGGTTAAATCTACATAAATAACTAAGTAATAAATAACTCCAAGAAAGATAAAACAATGAAAGATTAGTGGAGAAGATACAAAGCGAAGTATAACCTGTCCTGAGTTTTTATGTTGAGAAGTGATAAAGGCAGGAACTGAGGAAACACTGTCTCATAAAGGCACATAGAAAGACACAATGACAGTGTCTTCAAGATCCAGGTTGCAATATGTAAATGAAACTTTGAGTTAAAAGACACTTTGTAGCTCTTCTTGAACATAAACAGTCAACTTAGGGCCTTAATTTTCAACCTAGATTTGACAGTTTTCATAGCAACTACAATCACTAGTGAGACATCATCTAGTGATTTCTACAAGAGAAAGGAGAGCTGTAAAAATTCAAATAAATAGAGGTACAACGCAAGGAAAATAGCTGAGAGGGAAGAGATAAAATAATGGGAGGTTTTCTCTCCAATTAATGAGATTATTGACTCTCAATCTGCTATACCTTCACCAGCCCTCTGGGAAAGCATTGTTGAGAATTACAATGTTCACTGTCACCATTGAGAACTTATACAGCAAAGACCACTTTCAAAAGCAGAAAGAGATTTGACTTTCTGCTGTGGCTAAGGTATTTGCTTCATGTGTTCTCCACCCAAACCATTCTCTTTTGTCATAACTGTGCTTGCTTTCTTTTCTGTAGTCTGTCTGATTAGCTGTTTGGGAGTTTGAGGCACATACACAATGTTCAGTGGGGAGTCATTCTAGAATGTTTGGTTCTAAAATCAGACAATATCAATTCATTACCTCATTCTTCATTCATTTGCAAGCAAATTGAGTTTGTTTTATAGTCAAGACCAGTGAGTTGAAACTTATGAACAGTTTTATTGTTATTCACTCTTTTGACTTTGGTTTGTACATTAGCATTCAAAAACTGGCTTACTCTGCCTTGTATCTGTAGCCATCTAATCAACAAATTATTTTTCTTAATTTTATCATTTGATTTGTTTGGTGTATGTGTGTGTGTGTGTGTGTGTGTGTGTGTGTGTTTCTGTTATGGCACAAATGAGTCAAATATTATAGAAAAAATTCAGTGGATAGCTTGTATAACTTGGCTCATTCTACCATAAGAAATCAAACTCATGTCATCAGGGTTGGCAGAAGGAATATTTATCTACTGATCCAATATCTCCCTGATCCCAGTTTCTACCGATCAGATCATACACTGGTCTCTTATTACTCACTTGGGTGTGCTAATTTACAATAAAATCTAGCATTCTTGTTTGTTGAAAGAGAAGACAACATTAAAGTCTATAGATTTTTTACATTTATTATTCACTACAAAGACATTAAATAGACTTACAAATCTACTTTCCAGTACTGGAAATATATGTACATTAGGTTTATCATAAAAATATCTGATTCTTGTCCACCTACATAAACTCTTAGTCATATTTCTTTTTTCATTGAAAGTGAATGATAAGAGAAAAAGTGGCTCTCTGAAATGGACTTTGTTGAACTTCAATAACCATTGCATTTATCTTAGGGAAACTTTTCACAAGCTCTCCTTAGGCTTTAGACATGAAGGAAGTTAACCTCTCAGATTTATTGGTGGTTGGAAGAAAACCTACTTTCTATTGCCTGTGAAACATGTCTAGAAATATGCTGTATAAATTCACAGGGATACAGTGTTCTATTCCCTACACTTAGAAAGGAAATAATTGAAGTGCTATTATAAAATAGTTTAAAAATATTGTTTCAGAAATTTAATATTGTTTCAGGACTTTAGCAAAGTTCTGCCTACATTTTCCAAGAATAAATGTAAAGAAATGCCTGTATTTTCCCTATGAATTAAATGTGTATCATTTCCTCCTTCTCTTTAGTTTCTATTAAGATCACCTTTGTGTTTACCATGATACAACATTTGATATAGAACTGTTGATTCATAGCATATCAGATATGACAGAGTAAGAGTAGACATGACCAAAATGCATAGGGGTGGAACCCAGTCCCAATGAATACATGTACAAACATTGCATGTGTAAGGCTCAGGAAACACTGAGGAACAGTGGACAGAAAGTACTTTTAACAGTTAGATCATGGAATCAACTCTATGTAATTGTCTCCTAGTAGTACCTGAAACTATAACCATAATGTGTCATCACCATGACTGCCTATACGTGATCTGAATAAGGATGATAACAATAGACATGTTAGCATGAATGGGGAAAACTTGCAAAGCCTCAGTCCTACACAGGGGAGTGAAGGCAAGTACAAAATGCTGAGAATGAGAGAAACAGTCTTCTCCAGAGAAAAGCACAGCAGTTAGTTATCCAGTACCAAATGATCGGCCATGAATGCATATATCCAAACAACATTATTCAGACTGCATAGATTCTATTTAGAAGTATACACATAGATACACTCACACACACACATACATAATGGATAATTTATTATATATGCATATATATATGCAATTAATTAAAGTGAAGACATGGATTTGAGAAAGAGCAGAAAGGGATAAAAGAGAGGATTCATATAAGGAATAAAAATATGTTGTAATTATATAATAATCTCAAAATTTTAAACAAAAAAATGCCATAAAAGGAAAAAAGATAGAAGTGACATTTAAAGTTTTTGAGAGGGATGGATAAGAAAATGTAAATTTACTTAAGTCATATTTAATATGACATTGATATAGGGTTTGATCTAAATTAAAGTTTTAGAAAATAGTATACAATAGAGAAATGGATACAGAAAATGTAGTACGTTACACAGTGGAGTACTACTCAGCTATTAAAAGCAATGACTTCATGAAATTCTTAGGCAAATGGATGGAACTAGAAAATATCCTGAGTAGGTAACCCAGTCACAAAAGAACATACATGGTAAGCAGTCACTGATACGTGACTGTGAATATTAGCCCCCAAGCTTAGAATACCCAAGATACAATTCACAGACCATATGAAGCTCAAGAAAAAGGAAGATTAAAATGTGAATTGTTCAATTCTTATTAGAAAGGAAGAACAAAATACTCATGAAAAGTAGTAAATGGGAGGGACTTGGGAGAAAGAGAGGAAGGGGAAGAAAAAAAGCTGGGAAGGATCAGGTATGAGAGGAGACTGAGATGATAGAAGAGGGTCAGAAATTTTAACAGAGGTGTGTAGTAATAGGACATTGGGGAACTGGAGGTAGCCACCAGCAAATCCCAGATGCCAGGAAAGAAAGAGGCTCCCAGGACACAATAGGGATGAGATTAGCTGAAATGCCCAACAAAAGGGAGAGAGAACCTGTAGAGACCATATCCAGAGGCTAGGTAAAGCCCCTGGTCAGGGGATGGGGCTACCCACTCATCTCTAAATTCTTAACCTAGAAGGGATTCTGTCTAAAGGAAATATGAGGACAAAGTGTAGAGCAGAGACACTGAAGTAAAGGCCATCCAGAGACTGCCCCACCTGGAGATGCATCCATATACAGACACCAAACCCAGACAATATTGTGGATACCAAGAAGTGCTTGCTGACAGGAGCCTGTTACAGCTGTTCCCTGAGAGGCTCTGCCAAAGCCTGTCAAATACAGAGGTGAATGTTTTCAACCAACCATTAAACTGAGCACAGGGTCTCCAATGGAGGAGTAAGAGAAAGGACTAAAGTAGCTGAAGGGGTTTGCAACCCCATAGGAAGAACAACAATATCAATCAACTAGACCCCTAGAGCTCCCAGCGATTAAACCACAAACCAAAGGGTACACATAGAGGGATTCCTGGCTCCAGCTGTATATGTAGTAGAGGATGGCTTTATTGGACATCAGTGGGAGGACAGGCCCTTGATTCTGTGAAGGCTCGATTCCCCAGTGTAGGGGAAATGAAATGTTCTATAAATATCTGCTAAAACCATTTGATTCATAACTTCTAGTTTCACTGTGTTTCTGTTTAGTCTCTGTTTCAATGATCTATCCACTGATGAGAATGGGATGTTAAAGTCTTTCACTATTATGGTGTGATGTGAAATGTGTGCTTTGAGCTCTAGTAAAGTTTCTTTTATGAATGCAGGTGCCCTTGCATTTGGAGCATAGATGTTCAGAATTGAGATTTCATCTTCATTGATTTTTTTTTTCCTTTGACAAGTTCTATTTTTTTTAACTTTGGTTGAAAGTCGTTTTTATGTGATATTAGAATGCTTGGAAAATTGTTTTCCAGTCTTTTACTCTGAGGTAGTGTCTGTGTTTGTCACTGAGGTGCATTTCCTGTATGTAGCAAAATGCTGGGTCCTGTTTCGTTATTCAGTCCATTAGTCTATGTCTTTTAATTGTGGAATTGAGCCCATTGATGTTAAGAGATATTAAGGAAAAGTAATTGTTGCTTTCTGTTGTTTGTTATTAGAGGTGGAGTTCTGTTTATGTGGCTATCTTCTTTTGGACTTGTTGGAAGAAGATTACTTTCTTGCTTTTTCTAGGGTATCATTTCCCTCCTTGTGTTGAAGTTTTTCTTCTATTATCCTTTGTAAGGCTGAATTTATAGAAAGATATTGTATAAATTTGGTTTTGTCATGGAATATTTTGATATATCCATCTATGGTAATTGAGATTTTTGTTGGGTATAGTAGTTTGGACTGGCATTTGTGTTCTACTAGGGTCTGTATGACATGTGTCCAGGATCTGCTGGCTTTTATAGTCTCTGGTGAGAAGTCTAGTATAATTCTGATAGGTCTGTCTTTATAAGTTACTTGATCTTTTTCTCTTACTGCTTTCAATATTCTTTGTTTGTGAATTTAGTGTTTTGATTGTTATGTGACAGGATGAATTTTCTTTTATATAGTATATTTTATTTATTTACATTTCAGATGTCATCCCCTTTCCCCCTTCCCCCTCCCTAGAAACCCCTAATCCATTCCCCTCCTCCTTTTTTGCTTTTATACGATTTTAGTTACATGCAAGTATTAAGGTCAGTTCTAGGTTGAGGAACTAGCAATACAACAGATTCTAATAGTTATGGAACAAGCAAGACAATAAACACAAGTAGGCAAAGAACAAGCAAGGCAATAAACAAAGTTTTGTGAACACTCCTGTTATCCCTGTTACTAAGGGCTTATACCTGTTTACCTGTGTTCTCCTGTATTTCTTTAAGGGACTTATTTATGTCCTTCTTAAAGTCCTCTATCATCATGGGGTATTCAGGACTTGCTATGGAGGGCAAACTAGGTACTGATGATGTCGAGTACCTAGTTTCTGTTGCTTATGTTCTTGAGCTTGCCTTTTGCCATCTGATTGTCTCTAATGCTACCTGAACTCACTATCTCTTACTAGAGCTTATCTCTCTTGTTATCTTGATTGTGTCCGAACTCCTCAGAGTCCAGTTGTCTCTGTGATCCTTAGATCCTGGGTGTAAGAACACCTGGGAGTCAGGCTGCTTCTGGGGTCCTGAAATCCTTGTTTGACCAAGCTCCTAAGATCCTGTGATCCTATGATCCTATGTTCCTGGACATGTTAGAATTCTGGGGAGTCCAGCCTCTTCTGGGTGTCTTGGGATCCGGTGTAGAGCTGGCACCTTAGGTCTGCTCTCCCCTAAGCTTCCTTAATAGTAGATACTACAAAAGACAACTAAGAAAAATTGATATGTAGCTCTCTGTGTTTGTAGTAACCAGATCCCTGATTTCTATAGTAATTTCAGTAACTTAACATAAAATCCATATGCTGTGCCTATGTTTCTAAGTGTAGGCACCCTTGAAAACAAGTAGAGAAGGGGTTTGTTATCTATTTTCTGGAAAATTCTGACATGAAAATTTGTATGTCCATCATTTTTACAATATTATTTTTATTTTAATTATTTTTTCGTTTTTATATTATAATATAATTATATTAGTCTACTTCTCTTCCCCCTCCCTCTATTCTCTCTCATATACCCCTTCTTCATCTTTTGCAAGACCTTTTTCATGGTCTCTAGCTTCATCATTAGTTGTTATCACACACACACACACACACACACACACACACACACACACACACACACACACACATATATTGCCAAATACATAAATACGGCTTGCTGAGTCTGTATCCTGTTACTTTTATGTATTTTCATAGGGCTGACTATTTGGTGTTTGATAACCATTTGGTGTAGTCTTCCCTGGGGAAGAGTATTTCTCTGGCTCTCAGCTTTCCTTAGGTGCCTATAATTCCTTGAGTAAGAGTTAAGGTCTCCAGGACTTTCCCTTGTCCATGTTAACATGACTATTTTTCTTGTCCAGTTCAAGTTTATAATGGCAGTTACCCATACAGCTTCACCAACATGACAGCCCAACCATATGTTAAACTTTTAATGATCAGTTTTTCAGGCTACAATTATATTTGTAAACGAGTTTCTTCAAAGATATTCTTGACAGCTACATGAGATTAAAGCAGGCACTAATTTAATATGATAGAGATTCTTACAATGTCTATTTTAAAGTACAAAAAGGCAACTCCTGTTTGTAAGCCAAAAAGTAATGTTTACAACAAAATTTATGTGCTAACACCTTGACCTCAAAGTCATGGTTTCAAAATGTGAGGTAATAAACTGCTACTGTAACTGACCAGTCAGTGGTACATTAAACTTGTAGTCCCACAATCAATGGAAGTAGACTTTGCTAACCTTTTAATTAAAAAAAAATGAGAGAAGGATCTATGAACATTTTTAAGTCTACAAGTGCTGATACCTTACAAAGAATCAGGCTTGGTCACATTTTAAAGCCTGACAATGAGCAATGACTATGATTCACTGAAGCTCCCAAAGGAAGTTGCCCAAGAAATGTACAGTTCCTGATAGATAAATTTAATCTTCATGGCAAGGCAACACAGGGATCTACTGTCAACAATAAAATCCCAGAGAAGCAGAAACACTACCATAGAAAAAAACCAAATCAGAAAATTTAATGGAGATAAAATCCACATGAGAACATTACAGAACAATAGTTATAGTCTCTGCCAAGAACCTGCTCATGCTTCCTGATCCCAGAACTGTCTCCTCTCTCCCTCATTTTCTCAGACATAGAAAAAGTTGTTGGTGCAGAGCGGATGTGAAGAGAGCTTACTTGTTCAACAATCTGTGTTCTAAATTGTTCAGAAAAGAGAGGAAAGGCCCTTGAAAGGCAGAAGATAAATTTATTAATTTGATGATTTTACTTATCAAATCAATTGTTAAATTAAAAATATCAAAACATTTGTTATTTTGGAGAAGTGCATAAAAATGATGGTGTTAAAGAAATAATTTTACATATTTTGTAAATATGTAAATTATTTGTAAATAATTTGCATAGGGGTTGATGTCAAAAGTATCCCCTCTCCAGGAAAAAGACATCTGAACGGGTATGGCCCTCATGCCTCACTGGACAATGACAGGAGGACTGGAGCCATAACAAAGGTCCCCTTTAATTACTGGAAGTCAGGCCTCTATCCCCGCCTTGGCAAGATTAGAATCACCACAGCCCTTCTATAATTGGAGAAGGGAGGAGATGTCAGGGGCAGCCCTGCTTATACACTGAAGGCCTAAAATCAGCCATAATCCTAAAATCAGCAATAGGCCTGACATACATGCCTGCTAACACAAAGTCTTGGGTCTCTATGGAAAAACACTGAAACAGATGTCTATAAACTATTGTAAACAGGCAGCTTTTGTGGAAATCTACTAGCTTGAGTAGTTATAGACCTTGTAAATAGGCAGCCTTGGTGGATAGTACCAACTTAGATAAGGACAAGTGAATCATAGGCAGAGTCATAGTGACCTGACCCCTGAACCTTCACCCAGCTGATACCCTGTTCTGAAAGATATCTGTACTCCCCCTGAACGTCTATGCTCCTGTGTCATCCCCTTCCCCACATCCTGCATTCCCATGTTTAGAACCTCTGTGTTAAAAAGTAAAAATTATGATTTGATAATAATAAAAAAAGAAAAAAGAAGAAATGAAAAGAAAAGAAATAACACACAGTGTCCCCCTGGCTCTGCTGACTTAGCTTCTGACAGTCCATTTTCTTGTTCTCAGAAATACTTTGAATTATAAAATGTTATTGTGGTTTTTGTTAGTATGCTGGGTAAAATAATTTTTATTGATTTCATTTTAAATTTCAAAGTTTGTAGTGAGTTAAAATGTCCTTCAACATAATTATACGTCATATTTATGTTCATATTGTAAAATGCAAGTTAATCCATTGAACATTTTTTTAAAAAATGGATTCCTTTTTGATAATTTTATATATGAGCACTGTATTTACATAATTTTTTCTTTTTCTCCTTCCTCCCACTCTTCTCAACCCCCAATACTTTTCAAATATATCTTATTTAATTATTGTTCATATATGTATGTATATATGTATACATGTATAAGTATGTATGTATATACAAATACTGATAAATTGTTTTGGGAAAAAAAAGAAATAATTTTACAAAAGGGTAAACAAGTGAAGCTAATTTTTGCTTGCCCTGTCTTGGGTCCAAATGTAGGAGATGTTAGTGCTGTATGAGGAGTTTGAGTTGATCCACTTCACTGCAGACAGTATACAAAGGTCATGGTAGAATCTATTGTAGAAGAGACACAGTTTTAACATTACTCCCAGGGTTTGTGTCATACTTTCAGAAGTACAAAGGGGTAAACCTAAGAAAGTGTTTTGGTCTTCTGTAGAAGAGAGTGAAGCAACCGTGGAAAGTAAATAATTATGTGAAGAGACTGAAACAAGAGAACTTTTGCACAAAGTCTGGTGGTACTGAAATATCTTGGCAAGGACATCTTCTTGAAAATGTTGCTTACTCTGGGTTCAGAGAGTGCAGCTTTCATATGGGAGGTTTTTTTTTTTTATGTTTTCAGAAGGAAAAGTGAGGATTAGAATACTCTTCTTCCATCTGTTCCTTATCCAGTACCATAAATTAAGTATAATTGATCTATATGCCAATGTCTTATATTTGAGTGTGTCTGTGACTCATTAGTAAATATTAGCTTAATCCTCTTAGAAGCCCAAAGATACGTGTTTTGCAGCAATAGGTAATTAAATACATTTTCAATTTTTCTACAAGAAACAATCAGAAGATTCTAGCACTTGAATCCTGATACATCAAGAGTACTTTCAACTGTGGTGGTGTTCCTAATTGGAAAATACTCATGGAACAGTTTTCAAATAAAATGTGCATTCTTTCTTAATGAAGGACATTAAAAAAAACTTTAACAACTATCATTAATTTGACTCCTTTAATTAATTCATAAAATTTTATAATACACTTAGAATTTTGCTGAAGTACAAATTTTAAATATTTATTTATTTATTTATGAATGTATGTGTGTGTCCATATGCTGTGCAGATGCTTGTACCTGTACATATGTGCAGAGGCTCCCTGCCTATTCCCTTGAGGTAGTATATGAATCCAGGGTTTCCATTTTCTTTGGTAGGTTGAAAAACAGCAAGTACCTCCTAGAAGTTGAGGTGACAGGTGTCAAACAGCTGCCAGACTTGTAATGAGGGAGCTGGGACCTAAATTTCAATCTCAATAATTACACAGTAAGTTATCTTAATTGTTATGTCCCCATCCAACCATGACAAACTTAAAAAAAATAAAAACCCACATTCAATAATGAGGAGAAATTTATGATGTAAAACATTTGAAGTAAAGTATAATTCTTCCATAAGATATTTCTTTGAAGAATAGAGGGCTAAAATAAGAAAACTGATAATTTTAAGAAAGAATCAGAGTTTTATTAGGTACCTAGTTGGGCCATTCACTACTTAATTATATGGTGACATCATTTAAGTTCCTATCATATATGTGTATATTTTAGGAATCTTGTACTCTACTAGGTTTCCATATGGGTCTTTCAAAAGAACTTATGCTATCCCTGCTCATATTTTTTCTTTACCCTGTCCTTTCTCCCCCATTTAATCTTCTTATTCTAGTTTCCCATTTATCTCTCTATAACACTACATTTTATTCCTTCTCTTTGGATGATCCCCTTCTTCCCTCCTTCTTCCTTATCCTTCAAATGCTACTTAAACTTTGTGATTATTTAGATTAAAATACACCTATCAAAAGATTAAAAGCTAACATCCATGTTTAAAAGAAAACATGTAATATTTATCCTTTTTCTGTTTTGAAACTGGGTCTTACTATGTAGCTTTGGCTATCCAAACTTGGTCTCAAACTCATAGTGAACCACTTGCCTCTGTGTCTAAGTGGTGTGATTAGTGGTACAAGCCACTATGCCCAGCTTTGTCTTTTGAGGCCTGGATAATCTCACTCGGTATAATCATTTTTAGTTCCATCAACTTATCTGCAAATTTTCTAATTTAGTGTTTTCTAACATCTTAATAATACTCCATGTTGCAATTTTAGCATATTTTCATCATCAATTCATTAGTTTATGGATATGTAGACTGCTTCCATTTTCTAACTATTGTAAATGGTATTTTTTCTTTTTCCTCTTTTTTTGACACAGAGAAAGATGATGGAATTGGGTGGGTAGGGAGATAGGGAGGATTCAGGAATAATTGTGGAAAAACCAAACATGTTATTAAACATTAAACAAAAATTTAAAACATGGAAAAATAAGGATAGAAAACTTTAAAATTTTTTATTAATTTATTCTTTCATACATTATATCTCAATTGAAGTTTTTTTTCCTTTCTCTGTCTCCCACCTCCTCTACTTCCTCACCTCCCTCCCCACCCACTCCTCCTACATTTTTCTTCAGAAAAGGTCAGGTATTCCAGGGATATCAACCAAACATATCATGTTTCAAGAAGTGTAGTCACCTCCCTTATATTAAGGCTAGATGAGGCAACCCATTAGGAGGAAAAGAGTCCCAAAGCAAGAAAAAGAGTCAGAGACAGCCTCTGCTCACTTAGTTAGGAGTCTTACATAAACACCAAGCTAACAGCTATAACATATATACAGAGGGCTTAGGCTACACCCATGCAGGCTCTCTCATGGGCAGTTCAGTCTCTGTGAGCTCCTGAGTCCAGGTTTGGTAATTATGTGGGTTTTCTGGACCCTGATTGTTCCTGTAATCTCTCCTCTTCTTCAGCAGGATTCCTCAAACTTTGCCTAATGTGGATCTGTGCATCTGTTTTCATCAGTTGCTGGATGCAGCCTCTGATGACAATTGGGTTCAGCACCAATCATATTTGTCTTTCTGTGTCTGTGTTACTTTAGTTATTTTTTCTAGTTTCTTCCATTTGCTGTAACACAGGGCCTTACATAAAACCTTTGATATACAATTTGTCCTAATTACAAGATATGCTGGGATAAAAATGGGACAGAAATTGTAGGACTGGCCAACCAATGACTGGTCCAGTTTGAAATTCATTCACCCCTGACACTGCTCTCAGGGCTAGATTGCCATAGAACCAGGATAGAACCAAAGGTGAATGGAAAAAAAAGTCAATGAAATGAAACTGATTCCTAATGATATGTTATTCTACTATCTTCATAGATTGGCATCTAGCCCAATTGTCATCAGAGAGGTTTCTTCTTATAATTTCAATAATTTTTTCACCAAAGTTATAGTCTATATATTTTCAGTCAATACAAACACATAGTATGCTGTGGTATAAATTGAAGTATAGGCAAGATTCATCTTCTAGGAAACCAATTATCACAACAGCTTGAGGTGAATTTTTATGAGATGACATTTTGTGAGATGTAGTTCACATGGTCTTTGCCCTATGACACTTAGCAGGTATAGGCTAGCAATGTAAACAGAATGACATCTTGAGAACAAGTCCAGACCGGCACCATAGTTTCTTTTAGGAAATTGTACTTTTGCATAAAGTGTGCATTTATGTGACCATCAAATCTGATGCAGAGACTAGTTTACCTGACCTTCTTTTGCCTTTTGCTTAATTGTGTAAGTTACATCTAGAGAGAAGTGAATACAATCATGTGAGTATGAAAAGCATTCAGGAAATGATCAAGCACCCATGATATGTATAGACTGTGCTGCCTTGGAGATGGGTCTGCTCTCCAGTGATCCTGTTAAAAAAGATATTATCAGATTCCCATTTTAATGCAGCAATTTCCTTAAAGATTTCACTTTATGGAGCTGAGCTGTTGCATTACTCATTTAGATTTTAAGATTACCTGAGTCTGAGACTCATGGTACATGCATTTAATCACAGCCCTTGGGAGGTAGAGGCAGTCAAACTGCTGAGTGTGAGGCCAGCCTGAACTACAGAGTGAGTCTGATGATAGCTAGAGCCACATGAGAAACCCTGTCTTGAAAAACTACCACCACTACCACCACCACCATCACCACAATAATATTAATAATAATAAACTATTAATTAATTTTGAAGAAAAAACAAGAACACTGAATACTGAAGAAAATTTTCTATTTTAAAACAAGCAATGATGTTGTGACTAGCTCAATGAACATAATTTTTAGTAAGGACTT
The DNA here is from genome assembly GCF_011762505.2 of Arvicanthis niloticus. Taxonomy (NCBI): domain Eukaryota; kingdom Metazoa; phylum Chordata; class Mammalia; order Rodentia; family Muridae; genus Arvicanthis; species Arvicanthis niloticus. The sequence goes on from NC_047659.1 coordinate 20,631,437, forward strand.
CATACTCTGTTTTGTTCATGAAGCACAGTGTTGGGAACCGAACTAGCCCCACGTTGGGCGCCAAAATAATGTTGGGGACCGCACTAGTCCCACGTTGGGGTGGCCAAAAAATGTCTCGGCCTGAGAAAATGTTGAGGCCCGGGCCGACCCACGTTTGGGCAGCCACTGTATCCCGGCCCAAGCTGCCACTCCAGTCTTCAGGTCTGGGGTTCAGCAAGAGCGAGGGTGATGGCAGGTTCTACCTAATGTCTGAGATTCGTCTCTGATGATCCCTCTATAGTCTCTGATCTCCGTCTATATTCTCTGATCTCTCGTTCTGTCTTCTATCGTCTCAATTCTGATCTGTTCTGTCTCTGCCTTTTATATGTCTCACTTCTAAGCCATGCCTCTAAGTTACACCTTTAATCATGCCCTTAGGTCTTGTCTCTAACTCTGATCTCTATAATCTCACACACCTTTAATCTCAAGGTATCTAAACCAAGATTATCAGAGTGTTCTCAGCTGTTGTAGGCTATTGTAATTTAAATCTCATGTCAGGGTATATGGCTCAAGATGGATGCAAAGCTGATAGCCACTTTCTGCTAAAAGTCGGCCCCCAACAGCACAGGAACAAAATATAAGAACACTAGACCTAGCAATACTCTGGGTAAATGTATATTGAGAGAAGGAAGCACTCCTATCTTATGCAGTTGACTTTTCTCAAAGTTGTAATCCTTCCCTATCTGAGAATTCAGTCTAGGTGTTCCCAATGATGACCTACCCTACTCCCAGTATGAAGTGGATATCTACATAGCTTGATTTTATCATACTCTTTTTCTTCCTAAGAAAAATATAAAAGTGACATTTCTATAATGATAAGCATGTTTCTTCCTTGCAAAAAACAATTTGCATTTTTCTATAATTTTTCATAGCAGTAATTTTCATGTTGCTAAACCTAATAAAACCAGAAAGCTAACATCTATCTGTAGGTATTCCAGATGAAACTACACAGCAAAACCAAAAGTCTGTCTTTTCAGGAATGCCAAAAGCCATGTTTCCCATCTGTGTGTTCATTTCAAATGGCCACTACAGATGCTTCAGACACAGTTGAACAGATATTTTTTTTTTCCTTTCAGCCATGTTAAAAGAATGCATACGATATGGACCAGTATTTATTGAGGTCTAACGTCAATGTAAGCAAACCACAAGATCAAAATTCAACAATCCAGACCTATAGTGAGGAGCAACAAGAATAGATACAATAATGTTTCAAATTTAAAGGAGCCATACCACAATAAAGTCTGATAAGATTGTTAGTTCTACCATTTCTTGCCAGGTTCATGCTCTGATAAGTAGGGTTTCATGTCTCCTCTCTGTGATGTGTCTTTTCTTCACCTTCATTTCCTCTATTGGATTTTAATATGCTAGCAAATCCAATGTTCTGTTTGCACAAGATAAAACATAGTTCCTTTTTCCTCATAAAACTCCGTCAACTTTTTAGGTTTAATCACAAATGTCGTTCAGAAAACATCCTGTGACATAGTTTCTTAGAAAGAAGGGGTCAGCTGGCTGGAAGCTGGATTTATTAACTTTATTCTGTAGCATCACTGCTCAAAGCAAACACTTTTCTCAAATCTTCCTTGCTTTATGATAGAGTTCTTGATGATCTAAATGATAAACAGAAATGGTGTTTATTTCTTTGTCATTAGAAATGAATCTTTAGCAGTGATAGAAAAAAAATTTTATGACTGGATATTTCATATTTGGGGGAAGTAAACTTATTGTCTCTATCAGTGGCTGTGTCAGAATTTATTCTAGGTAACTATATATTTAACTGTCTTCTCAAGAATACTAAGTACTTCAGGCAGAAGGCACAAAAAAGATACTTCTGTTGCAGCCCTGTCAGAACTAAATAAGGGAATTAATGGGGCATGTGAACAAAGCTGAGTGGAAGGTCTATTTAAAAGGGAATGAGGAGGATAGCTAAGGGGCAGGTGTTCCCTGTGGCAGAAAGCATCTGATGCCCCTCAGTGAGCACAGAAGAAAATGAAACTGAGGCTGGCAAGATAGCTCAGTCTACAAAGTACACGAGGACATGTGTCTTACCCTATGCTTCATAAACAAACCAAGCATATTAATACATGTTGTTATTCCAGCAGTAAAAAGGCAGAGGAAAGAGCTTGTGGGGGCTTGGCAGTGCACCATCATTGCCTAATGTTTAAGCCTCAGGTCTGGGTAGGAGACTTCTTCTCAACAAAACAATATAGAAGGCCACTCTGAAAAGTAACATTCTGACCTCTCACTCATGCATCTACACACATGCATTCACCTGCACACATACATAAACACACACTTACTGTACTCAAGCATGTTCGTGAAAATATGCACACTCATAAAAATAAAAGGAAAATGCACACTAGAAAATGTTCCCATCTGGAATAACACCCTCAACCACATCCAAATACCCATGCCCATGCACACTCATAGAAAGTAGGGTTGGAAAGATGGTTTAGTCAATACTGTTCTGCTGCAAAAAAAAGTGGGGACCTGAGTTTGGATTCTCAGAATTAATGTAAACAGTTTGGGATGGTTGTGTATACCTGCAATCTCAGTGCTGAGAGGACAGAAATAGGACCCTGGGGCATGGTGTAGGCCATTCTTGACAATAGTGGAGCTCCAAGTCCAGTGACAGATGCTGACTCAAAGAAATGAGGTGGAGAGGGATGAAAAGACACCTGTAGTCAACCTCTGGCTTACACACACACACACACACACACACACACACGCACACGCACACGCACACACACACACACACAAACACAGACAAACGCACACACTTAAACACAATAAATAAGAGAAATCAGAATGGATATTGCAAACATAATAATATTGAATACACAAGAGAAATAAAGTCTTCATCTTTCATGACTTTAAGACCAGACTATGCAAAGTTTGCTGCCAGCTGGAGACTTGCCACTCTACTGACATCTGTGTGCTGAGTTCTGGAAAACATTCTCCTAAGAAGCTGCTCTGAGGAACAGGAAACCCTCTGAGACATATTCTCACTTCAGGCTTTTTGCTTTCAAATAAGTTTGTGTTTCCCAGGTGGGAGCCTTTGGGGAGTAGGGTTTTGCACTCCTAGCACCTTTGTTGTTGTTCTAATACTAAACAGAGAACTCTCAACAGAGGAATCTTGAATGGCCAAGAAGCACTTAAATAAATGTTCAATGTCCTTAGTCATCATGGAAATGGAAATAAAAACAATCCAGAGATTCTATTTCATAACCTTTATAATGACTAAGATCAAAAACTCAAGTGACAGCACATGCTGTTGAGGATGTGGAGAAAAAGAACACTCCTCTATTGCTGGTAGGAGTGCAAACTTATACAACTACTTTGGAAATCAATTAGACAGCTTCTCAGACAACTATGAATAGTTCTACCTCAAGAACCAGATATACCACTTCAGAGCATATATGCAAAAGATGCCCCACTATAACACAGGAACACTTGCTCAACTATGTTCATAGCAGCCTTATTAGTAATAGCCAGAAACCGAAAACCACCTAGATGTCCTTCAACTGAAAAGTAAATAATATATAATACATCTACACAATGGAATACTATTCGGCTATTAAAAACACAGACATCATGAACTTTGCAGGCAAATGTATGGAACTTGGGGATATCATTCTGAGTGAGGTAACCCAGAGCCAGAAAGACACATATGGTAGGTACTCACGTATAAGTATACATTAACCAGAAAGTGTAGCACAACCCTCCTACAGCCCAGAGACCTTAAGAAATGGCATAAGGAAATAACAAGGGAAGATGCATGAATCTCATTTCGAAGGTTACATTTAATAGTCCTTTGAGGTGGATGTAGAGAGGCAACTGGGTAGAAGGGGAGGTGAGGAGGGAAACAGGGATGGCAATCAGGTGTGGAGAAAGGAGGAGCAGAAGGATCAGAATAGGGCTGGTAGTAAGAAGGGGAATTGGCCAGAATGTGGTATAATCTGGGGTGAGTAGCTGGAGGACTGGGATGGGGGAGGATATAGAGAGTCTATTGGTGTGACTGATGCTGATATTCCTATCAAAAGGAGATATACAGACTGAAATGGCTACCTCCTTTAGCCAGGCAGCACTTCCAGAGAAGGAAGGGGGACATCAATCCACTCACAAAACCTTCAGCCTAAAATTTGTTTTGCCTAAAAGATGTACAGGAATAAAGAGAGAACAGAGACTGAGGGAACAGCCAAGCATTGACTTCCCCAACTTGAGACCCATCCCTTGTGAGAGAGCAAACCCTTTGAACTATTAATGATACTCTATTATGCTTGCAGGTAAGAATCTAGTATAACAATCTTCTGAAAGGCTTTATCCAGCTGCAAATGGAGGCAGATGCAAAGGCCCACAGCCAAACATCAGGTGGAGCCCAAAGAGTCCTACAGAAGAGTACCAGATAGAAGTAAGCAAGTCAGAGGTGTCAAGGACACCACAAGAAGACACACAGGGTCAATGACCTTGTACCATGGGGGATCAAGACACTCAGACACCAACCATGGACCATAAAGAAGCTGAGCCTAGACCTCCTACACATTTGTAGCAAATGGTAAACTTCGTCTTCATCTGAGTTCTCTAACAAGTAAAACTGAGCTCAGTCTCTCTTCTCTGACATTGAATCCCCTTCCCTCTACCTGGACTGTCTGGTTGGACCTCAGTGGGAGAGCATGTACCTAGTCCTGCTGGGTCCAAATGGCCAGGGTAGGATGGTACCCAAAGAGACAAAGAGACGGGGTGGGGCCAGTGGGGGAGGGATTTGAAAGAGTGGGACTAGGAAGAGAGGAGGGAGTGGGGCTGTGATCTGAATGTAAAGTGAATTTTAAAAATTAAAATAAAAATACATAAAATTTAAAACAGAACACAATTTTACATTCCAAAATCTCTGGAATTCAGAGAATTATACTATTTACAGGTGTCATGGGAATAATATAGCTTTCATCCATTGACAAGGTTAAAAATAAGCATGATATTTTTACACTGTCCTCTCATCAAGTGAGGTTTGTAGACCATTATTGCCTTGTATGTTACACTTAATTGTTTTTTCAAATCCCTTAACAAAGTAGACACTGTGATTCAGTAAGCACATAGATGAGTGTGATAATAAGACCATGCAACAGATATGATACATGGGCTGATACATGGCAAAATGGAAGAAAGTCCTTGAAATGGGCATAAAATAGAAGTATCAAATGGTGATAAAATGTAATTGGTAACCAAAAAATTTATCTATTTTTTTTAATTTTAAACTGCTGATTTCATGTCTCCAATTAGCAGTATGAAAATAGAATTAGAATCTAAAAGCTGAGGTTTGAATCACTTCAAGACTTTTTTTTTAATCAGTTGAAATATGAAGGCCCATTTCATAAGTTTGAAAGAGCCACAGGACATTGTGAAGTTGGCAGTATTTCTTTCATTTGCAGGAAGAAACAATATTTTGCAATTAAGTTTTTTTTTTTTTTTTTTTTTTTTTTTTTGACATGTGAATCAATTGTTTTCTTGGTGCATTGATAGAATAACTGCTTAAGCATTTATTACTAGTTCTCCTCTTTGTCTTTATTGTTAAATCAAGCCCACACAGGTAGAGAAAAATGACTGATTTTTCACTATTTTTATTGTCTACAACTGCAGAGCTTAAAATAAATTACAAAAGAGAGTCGTGTTTTCACTAGGAGAGGGTGAGCAGCCGCTCCTCCATGTTTTTCAGCTATTGACTCCAGACCAATGCTCATATAAATAATCATTAATTCTGAGAAAAGCCCATTAAACAACTAAAACAAGTACCTATTTTGCAAATATATATATGCAAATTGGGAAATATTAAAATTCAGTAGCATCCATGAATAAGCAGAATGATATGAAATGTGTTGATCAGAATTGTGACTCTTTTCTTGGGGAAGGAGGTAGGAGGGTACTGCAGAGCTGCCCTGTGGGAAGAGTTAGGGTCTGTGAAATGAGCTTGTCTTCTGTTTTACATGAAAGCCTGTGGCTACCAGCATGAACAACCCCCAGGAGTTTGTGAAGATAACACCAGATAAGAAGCACAGGAGAGCAGAAATAGAAAGAGCATCTGTCCTGAGATTTCTTCTATAGGAACTGAAACAGCTTTTCAGTTAAGGCTCAAAAGACTGAATTGTTATTTATCTTTTATATATCACTATGTGCTTTATTTTAAACAATCAATTAAAATACAAACTTGTATAAAGTATATATAATCTTTGGGATAGTACTAAGATAATCTAACTGCAAAACATAAAAAATATCAAGAATGTTCAACATATGGAAAGAAAAAACACAAATTCAATCTCAAGACAATAGAAAGTGAACACAGCAACCATTAAATAATCTGGATTTGGATTTATCAAAAAAATATTTCTGGTAAGTGAACAGATAAAAGAAAATTAACTCAAAATTACTTCAAATTACAGGTGTGGGGATTCACACTTCTACTGTTGCCAGGAATGAAATAGAGACAGATTTTTCAGTAAGTTCTAGGATATCCAGGGTCACACAGTGAGACTTTGTCTCAAAAGCAAGCAAACAAACAATAACTACAAAAAGACCAGTGATAGAAAGTGTTGTAAAACTAACAGAATGTAAGGAAAAGAACTAAAGGTAAAAGGTAAATTTTAGAAATAAAATCTCATCCCCCCCCCCTCCAAAATGAAAGCTTCACTAACTAGGCAAACAGCAGAGAAATAAAAACATGAATTAAAGAAATATAGAAGTCCTTCAATTACATAATACAAAACTAAAGATTGAAAACATATGCAGGTTTTACCAGTATTATTAAGGTTCTGTGAGTTATTGTCTCATTAATAAATGAATTTTAAATTGGACTTGGAACAAACAGAAGGACCATTTTATTAGAGAGAAAATCAACAGAGCAGACAAGCTGCAAATATTGGCAACTGCCTGGAAGAAGGGAATAGAATGGAGAGCAGAAGAAGAGAAATCCACCCCATTTAAGCTAAGCTGAACAATGGAAGCTAGAAAATCATTTATACACAAATAAGAAGGGAACTTTAGAGAAGAGTGGAAAAGTGCAGAATGTCAGAGAAAACATGTTTGGGCCTTTGGCCTGTCTCCCCCCTCCAAAAAAAAAAAAAAAAAAAAAAAAAAAAGACAATTTAATTAACCCAGACAAATGGGTAAATCCTATGTAAGAAGCTTCTGTAAACAAATACATGGGTGAGGAATTTCTGAGGCTACAAGTGCATCATCTTATTCTAGGAAAAATTATTTCTCCCTTCTGGAAGGTAAATATGATTTCCTGTGGGTTGGACTGTTGGACTTTCAGGTCTCAATTTGAAAGTAAAATTGAAAAAAAATCTCACTGTCCCAGGACACATTCTGGAAGGAGCACATTCCTTAGTCAGAGGACACTTGCTGGATTAACATTCAAAGGAAAAAGGAAGAAGCAGATTAACATTTCTCAGACCACAGGGGAGGGAAATCACCTGCAGGTGAGGGGCCCAAGATGGGGTGGTCAGGAAGCAAGGCCCTTAATGTAATAAACCTGGGCAAATGGAAGATACTCATTGTTATAAAATATAATGTGTGTCCTGGGCAGTGGTGGCACACTGCTTTAATCCCAGCACTTGGGAGACAGAGGCAGGTAGATTTCTGAGTTCGAGGCCAGTCTGGTCTACAGTGTGAGTTGCAAGACAGCCAGGGCTACTCAGAGAAACTCTGTCTTGAAAAACAAAAACAAACAAACAAATAATAATGTGCAAATCTGAGTCACCTAGAGACCAGACCTGGGAAGACCAGACCAGAGCCTTTGTGGTTGTCCTCGTAAATTCTGTATAAAAACTGCTCCCAACTTTGGCTCAGGGTTCCTCCCAGTGCACTGGTTATCATTATCATTAAATCTCATGATTTTGCAGTGAATCCCCACCTGTGAGTGTTTTTGTGGGAGCACATCCCCTGGTTTTGGACCTGTGGGTCCAACAGGACTCCTGTCCAGGTGAATAAATGACCATTGTAATTTTGTGTTTGTTGCTGTGATTAAAAAAAAACCTGACCAAAAGCAACTTGAGATGGACAGATGTATTGCATCACTAGGGGAAAAGTTAAAAGCAGGAAGTCAAAACTGAAATTTTAAGGCAGATCTGCTGGCTACTTCACACAATACTGCCTCTTATCAAGGAATTTACTTCACAGCCACAGAAGTTGAACTGTAGAGAATGCTGATTGCTAGTGTAGAGTGAAAAATTATAAAGGCCATTTTATGAAATATGTGTAGATTTCTTGCCTTAGAAAAACTTACTTTCTCAGAGTACCTGAGCAGAAAAAATGCAGACATTCCTCAAGCCTCTCCCACCTATGGGTGGGAGAGACTCAAGGCAGGAAGACATTCCTGACTACAGATAAAGAGGCTACCACCTAGGTGGGGCTATAGCCCTATAGCTGGAAAAAGTAAAGATAGTAATCTGAAATGGCCGGATAGGGCACAATGGCATAGTAAAAACCACATTTTTGAGAAGAATGCAGGGCAATTTCCACATGACACTAATCATTTAGGGTGAGTACCTCTGAATTGTTCCACTGTTTTCATGTTTTGTATCCTTGACAACCCCTCACCCCCCTTTCCCACTCCCCTGGTTTGTGGTTTTTCCCTTTAAAACCCTCCAAGGACTGGCCGTGGGGGTCGGACCTTGGCTCCAGTGCGAGTACCTGCTCAGACCGCTGGCTGCCAGCTCTTTCCCTAATAAACCTCTGCTGATTGCATCCAGGTATGGTTTCTTGTGATTTATGGGTGGTCGAGATCTCCTGAGACTTGAGGAAGGGTCTCCCGAGTATGGGGGGTCTTCACTAGCTGGCTTACAGGCAAGCTTATGTTCAACTACCTTTTTACATTTGGAACTGCTTGTCTATGGATGATATTTCTCACAGATGTCTGTGCTTTCCTATATTAATTAACAATCAAGACAAATCCCAATAGATATACTCACAGACTAATCAAATCTGTGCAGTTCTTTAACTAAGATCAGTTGTTCTCAACTTTCCTAATACTGTGACCATTAATCCCTCATGTTGTGGTGATGCCTAACCATAAATTTATTTTTATTGCTACTTCATAACTGTAATTTCACCACGGTTGTGAGTTGCAACTTGCATATCCCCTGTTAAAGGACATTTGATCACCAAAGGGGTTGAACCGGAAATGCACATGTTGAGAACCATTGTTGTAGGCTGTGTTAAGTTTATAGTTAAGATTAATCGAGACATAGGCTCAAGTGGATCAACTCTGAGGGGATAATAATGTGCAATATTCTAATCATTGATGCTGAACAAAATGTCATGTTTTTATCCAAGGCCAGAGAAATTCCATTCTTTTAACCAGGAATACTAAGGAAGGGTTAGGTTAATAGTTACCTTTGCAGTGTTGATCTAAAGCAAAGCACAAGGAAAAGTTCCATCCTGTATAGAGTCTGCTTCTGTTCATGCTATACAGCCTCATAACCTTCACATTCATTCAAAAACCTGTGAGTAAATTTTAAACTAGTCCTGTGTCAACAGAAATTAATGAAAATCTCAACATGAAACATGAATGTAAATCAGGATAAAAGACATTTAAACAAACAGTGTCAGGAAACTATCTTACCATGGAGATATTGGTGAAGTTATAGATCTAACTTTGAAACGATAACAAAACCCATAAATTAACAAAAAGACAATTTTGAAAAAGTTCACAGTTGAGCAAAAACGAAAAACTTGAAAACTAACTTTCACAGTTAGAGTTTCCATTGATGTGGAAAGAGACCATGACCAAGGCAACACTTATAAAGGACAAAATCTAACTGAAACTGGCTTACAAGTTCTAAGGTTCAGTCCAGGATCATCAAGGCAGGAAGCAGGCCAGCATCCAGGTAGGCATGATGCTGGAGAAGGAGATAGGAATTCTACATCTTGCTCTGAAGGCAAACAGGAGAGGACTGGCTCAAGGGCGGTTAGGTGGAGGATCTCAAAGCCTACCACCACAGTGATACCTTTCCTCCAACAAGGCCACACCTCCTAATAATGTCACTCCCTGGGCTAAGCATATTCAAACCACCACACTAACATAGAGGAAAATCAATTGCAAAAATCGTGTAGTTATCCACAGAAAGATTACTAGTCCTTCATAGGTATAAGACAACATATAATAACCTTCCAAACCATAAACATGGAGATTAGAAAGCAATAGGTAAAAAAAAAAAAAAAAAAAAAAGGAAAGGAAAGGGAAACGAAGAGGAAAACAGCAGCAATGAATGAGGACAAGCAATTATCTCTTTAGTAGGATTCACAGTCTATTGGGTACACACCCAAGGGTGCTACAGTTAGATCTTTCAGTACATTGATTTTCAGCTTTTGAAGAACCTCCACACTGATTTCTATGCTGCAGAATAACTTGCACTACCACCAGCAATGTATAAGTCCTCCCCATTCCCTTCATTCTCAACAACCTGTCCTGTCCTTTGTTATATTGATCTTAGCTATTATTGATACAGTTTATGGTCTTGGTGGGATTTGTTTTCTCTGCCAGAAAAATAATTGAAAGGCAAGAAAAGATAGTGGTGAGAAAACTCAAAACACTACACAAAGAAACAGAAAAAAAAAAATCATGGATTAGTGTCTTTGAGGGCAGTCTGGGCTTTTTAAAGTCTCAGAAGATTCTTCCTCTCTTAGGATTTGTCCTGTTGAAGAAACAAAGATTCATTGATCAGCTTACAGCTGTTGTGTAAACAGGACTTCATCCAGCCAAACTTGCTGAGTCAGTCCATCACCAGGGGTCCTGCTGGCAGGAGACAAAATCCTACAGGGCTTCTGTTTTAAACTCCTAGGTTTTGGTTTCAAGTCAGGAGTTGAGGAACAAACTGGCCACCTCGGAAATTTGTCAATTTAATTTCCTAAGCTTGACCTCTCTCCATATTTCTCCGTATTTGTCTGCCTACCCAGGACTCTGTGTGTTAGTTGGTAGAAATCCAACTGCAGTTCAGAACAGACCACTCCAGACCCCACGGTTCCAAGGGGGAGGAGGTTTATTCAGGAGATAGGGCAAAGGTGGGAGAAGAAGGCAGAAGGATAAAAGAGAAGAGAAGTAGAGAAGCAGAGGAGGGGAGAAGTAGAGGCGGGCCATAACCACTTGGAGAGAGAGGAAGGGGGAAGGGGACAGAGAGGCAAGAGAGTAAGAGAGAGAGAGAGAGAGAGGGTAAGAGAGTAAGAGATTAAGAGAGAGAGAGAGGAGGGGGCAAGCAGTCCCTTTTGTAGTGGATCAGGCCTACGTGGCAGTTGCCAGGTAACTGTGGGGAGGAGCATACCTGGCTGTTGCCAGGTAACTGTGGAGGTGGAGTTTAGACAGAATACTAACACTGTGTAACTCTTAGTCTTCCATTCTCACTGGGTGAGGTAAAATGAAATCTCAAAGTAGTTTTAATTTTCATCTTCTTGCTAGCTAAGGATGTTGAATATTTTTAAAGTATTCCATGGCCATTTGAGTGTTGTCATTTGAGAACTCTGTTTAGTTCTTGTGTTTTGGGGTGATCAGAGGGCCAAGGAAGGAAACCAATATACCAACAAGCAATAGAACTTACACAAGACGTTTATTGGGGAGGGAGTACAAAAGGCTTCCTCTGAACAGGAATGTGTTTGTGTGTTTGTGTGTGTGAGTGAGTGTGTGTGTGTGTGTGTGTGTGTGTGTGTGTATGTGTGTGTTTGAAAGAGACAGAGATAGTGCAGAGACAGAGGGACAGAGACAGACAAGGACAGAGAGAAGAAAGAGGCTGTGATGGTGTGGGCTCTATCCGGTTAGGGCAGTGGCACATGCACTCTGGACTTTAGGAAAGAAATGATAATGGCATTCCATCATCATAGGAGGGGGGAACCTGGCTCTGGAATGAGGGAGGTTTCTAACATTCCTCCTTTTGTTTATTATAAAAGGCAAGCTAATAGGACAGGTGCTGGTGAAGTAGGAATGAAGGCACCAAGGTTTCTGCTGTCTGGGGTCATAGACATCTTTGGAATGCTGGCCAAGACATGAAAGACAAGGTTCTTTCACTAGCTGTCCAGGCTCTAGAGTACCATCTGTGGCAAGAGAAGTGCAGGCCATATTGAAGCAGCTTGCAGTTTTTAATTGATTGGAAATCTAGTAGAAAGGATTTATATATTAGGGAGAGAAGGTAAAGATAAAAAGTTTAGGGGAATTTTTTTCTTAGGTATTGTTAACAATTTGTCTAGGTTCTGCTCCACTGTTACCTGGCAACAGCCAGGTGTGCCTAACTCTCTATAAAAGTGGTTGCTCACCTGCTCTGCTCTTTCTTGCTCTTTTTCTTGCCTTCTTGTTCCAGCTCTATCCTCTCATCCCTTCCCACTGTCTCTCATCCCCTTCCCCTTTCTCTCTCCATGTGCTCATGACCAGTCTTTGCTCCTCTACTCTCTCTCTCTCTCTCTCTCTCTCTCTCTCTCTCTCTCTCTCTCTCTCTCTCTCCTCTCTCCTGTCTCCTCTCTCCTCTCTCTCTGCCTTTCTCTGCCTCTACTACTGTCTCAACTCCCCTCCTCATGCCCTGAATAAACTCTATTCTAGACTATACTGTCCTGTCGCTGGTCCCTTATAGGGAAGTGATGGATGTCTTACCATGGACCCACAGAATCATCCCATTCCCGCATACCTGACTACAACTTCACCAAACATATTCTCTCTCTCCCTGTCTTTTTATAAAACAGAACAGGCGTAATTTGATAATCAGAATAATTAACTGAGAAAATAGGCTGTCGAGAAAAGAAAAAAAAATAAACTTGCCTTCAGTGCTTTTAATTTGTGAGAAGTGGATTCAAGTCCTGTTGGCATTTAGTCAAGGCTCTGCTTCACAGTTACCTGGCAACAACCAGGTATGCCTGACTCACTATAAAAGGGGCTGCTTGTCTCCTCCTCCCTCTCCTGCTCTATTGGTTTTGCTCTAGCTCCTTACCCCCTCTTTGCCCATTTCCTTCCACCCTCTTTCTCCATATGCTCATGTCCAGCCCCTACTCCTCTTCTCTCTCTCTCTCTGTCTTTCTCTGTCTCTACTCCCTCAACTTTCCTCCCAATTCCCTGAATAAACTTTATTCTATACAAAACCATCATATGGCTGGTCCCTCAGGGGGAAGGGATGCCTCAGCATGGGCCTGCAGAGGCACTCCCTTCCCCCACACCAGACTACACATTCACTAAACATATTTTTTTCTCTTCTTTCTTTTTATAAAACACAACATGTCTGTCAAGCTTACCAGATTGGGAGGGGGCGGTGAGGGTTACAAAGGGGATATGCTTTAGATATGTTGGGATCACCACTGTTTGTAATCTGTACTGAAACCCACTTTAAAGAAAATTAGTAGATTCACACCTTAAAGTAATAGAAGCGTGAGGACCCAAAAATTATTCTGGGTTAAGAGCATGAACAGTCTTTCCAGAGAGCTGAATGTGTAGATTGGACAGAGACAGTTTTAGCATGGTGAGAAACACTTTTAAGTCTATACTTAGGAAACAACCAAAGGAAATTGAAAACCTTGAGCTTGTAACTATGATAACAGTAGTCAGTGCTTACCTGAGCTAAATAAAGAACTTATCGGAACTTCAGTGATTTTGCTAAAACTCTGAACTTTTGAAGTCTTAATACATCAGTAGCATAGAGGAGTAAAAGAAATCTGAAATTTTTTTTATTTTTATATATAACTTAAATCACTTTCTTATACCCTTTCAAATGTACTTACATACCTTAAAACACTTCCTTAGAGCTTTACAACTTATATTGACATGTCTTAAAACACCTTTTCAGAACCTTACAATTTGCTTGAGCTTTCCCATCCTCAGACTTTTACAACTTCTATTTATATGTCTTAGAACACTTCCTAAGACCCTCAAAACTTACATAAACTTTAAACTTCTTTTGAAATCTAATCATTTACCATGAGACACCAGTGGGTATTACTGAGAGGAGTCATTGGAAAGTGAGTTCCTTCAAAAAAAAAAAAAAAAAAAAAAAACAGTTAAAATGCTATACTGAAATCTGTTTGGTGAGTTTATCTCTTTTGGAGATCTAGTAGAAAGGTAAACTGTGTCTAGACCTAGGTGTATCTCTAGAAAACTGAGGCCTGAGGCTGGATGATTATATATGAAGAGAACTTGGAAGCAGCTGAAACTTGAAGGGCATGGTTGTGAAACTGACACATCTATTGTTATCATCATGATCATCGTCAGTGCTTTCAGAGATATGAGCAGAGTAAATTTCACTGGAGTAAGCTGGAAGTACAGACAAACAACTCTGGAATCTATAATAAATGACAGACTTACAGGAAACCTGGACAATCACCCTAGATTCCTCCATGGTAATCTTGACTTTGTTGGGGCAAAGGTCCCAAAGCACTGTCAGTCTTTGACCCCAGGCCCAAAATGTCCAACAGACTTTCCAGTGGAGTAGGAACTTGATGGAACTGGTCTACCTTGCCTAAGTGAAACAGGACAATCAACCAGCATCTTGCTTCCATTTGCAGTTTGGACAGAGTCCTAGTGATGAAGGTCAAGTTTGTACCCAGTGGCTGAATTGAACATATTTGAAGCAAACTCCAGGTAGAATTCTACTGTGATTGTAATTTATGGAGGAGACCTTAGGGCTGCTGCCAGGTGCTGGCATTTCTCTCTATCAAGGGAGGCTTTTCTATCTTTTCCAACCCAACCCTTCCATTAAACACTTTAAATGCCATACATTTTTGGGACCATTATCTGTTAAGTATATTTAAATTGAACAAACTTTGCTTGTTTTTAGATACTAGTTTTAGGCTGAACTGTCAGAAAACAGAGGAAGCTAAATAAAGCTTATTATAATTGGTTTCATTAGTAGTTAACAATACTACTAGTATAGTTGTGAACACATTAGACAATTTATAATTAATTATATATATTTTTTATAATATAAATTAGACATTTATAAGGTGACTTAAGAATAACTGAAAAGTCAATTATTTTAATAGTTTCAGTAAGTTAGTGGATTTTGTAAGATTAGGAATTTTTACATCTTTAAGCCTATTAAATTTGAACCTTAAAATTTTAGTTAAAGATGTAATTAAAGGTCTTTTAGCATCAAAATAAGTCATACAGTAAAATTTTGTTTTATAGTGTACTACTGCAGAATATTACAATTTTTGTATGACCCCAGTTTTTCCAAATATCTAGTGTCACCAAACAAGGTGAGCCAATTAAAGAATCTAGACAAATATTATTGTTAACTTGAGTATACACTGGGAATTTATAAAACATTTTAAAGGTTTATTTATTTTGTATATGTGAGTGCACTGTTGCTCTCTTCAAACACACCAGAAGAGGTCATTGGATCCCATTAGAGATGGTTGTAAGCCACTATGTGGTTGCTTAGAAGTGAACTCAGGACCTCTGAAAGAGCAGTCAGTGCTTTTAAACTCTGAACCATCTTTCCTATAAAATGTTTTTTTTAAAAATCAAATATATATTACTTAGCAAACATACGTTGTTACTTACTGAAATTTTCTAGAAGATCGGTGTTGAAAAGGTAGGAAAGGCACAAGACTCATCCAGACTTGAAAGATATAAGAAAAAAATTATTTTCATAATTTTTCTACATATATGACTTAGAACAGAAAATAATTATAGAGATAACAACTTCTAAATTATAAAGATTTCAATATCTCTTTATTATTAATTAATAAAAAGTGGACAATAAATTAACTAATACAGAACATGGTTCTGGGTTTGATCTCTAGCATCACAGAAAAATGTATAAAAAATATAACTGAATCTTAAAAAAAAAGTCAATATTGATGAACAACTAGCTGAAGCAGTCAGTGCAAAACAGAGAAATAGATCAGAAGGAATTAAAATGAGATGGTTACTATCACTATGAGAACCTAATGACTAAAACTTGAAACCGAGAATTGCCTTGAACATCTTTACATCGATATATTTATAGTTTAGAGAAAGTTCTTGTGTTGCCTGGAAATGAACGGCTAGATATCCTGGCATGTTCCACATCTGGTGAAATGAAATTGAAGTAAAAAGGACCACAGAGAAAATTCTGGCCTTAGAGGTATCTGGTGGCCATTCAAATATTTTGAAACAAATTTGTGTAATTCTATATGAACATTTTTTTCAAAAGTATAAAGGCAAAGACATGTTTTTCCAATAAATTTAACAAGAAACACATGTATTAAAAATTTTTGAAAAAATAAATTTGGAAATAACATGGAAAAAATACAAACCAGAAAAACACCTGATACGAGTAAGTATGAACATATCTGTTTCATTGTGTTAACAAATGACACATATTTTATCAATGTTCCCACTTCATTTGGGAACCCAGTGGGTTTTAGTCTTTGTTAAACCCACTTAAAAGTCGATCAGCTCAATTTTTTTATAACAGAATAAAAGACTAAAGCCTAATAATCAATTAAACAGTTGCAATAAAACTATTCAAAGACTAATTAAATATCTCTCAGGAAGGAAATTAAAGGAACATCCTCTGACAAAAATGATTGCAAAATTTGCACCAGCAGAGAAACACATAGTTGCTATGGTAACACCATTTTGAATTCACATGCTAATAACAGATGTAATGCTTGAAATCCACTACACCATGGCTCCCAGCATTGTCTTATGTCGTTTATCTTGCTTGTCTACCCCTAAAAATACCAATTCAAGTAACACATCTCTCTGTATTCTGTTTCTTCACAAGATTTGTTCGTATTTATTTTAAATATTACAAGTATTTTCCTACATATATTTATGTGTGTGTATCATGTTTCAGCTTCTTTGAGTTGCCTCTGGATGTTAGAAAAGGGTATTCAATAACCTGGAAATTATTCTCAGTCAGTATGTTGGTGCTGGTAATTAAACCAAAGATCTCCACAAGAACTAGTTAGTGGTTTTAACTGACAAGTCACTTCCCTGGCCTCTCTATACTTCAAGTTCCTACATAGATTTGCCTTCCCATTGCACTAATGGAAATGCTGCTACTTCCAATGTCCATCTCTTGCATGAAGGAGATAAGACAAGGAGTGACAAGAGTTAATTCATGTGATGTATTTAAGATTGGTCTGGCACATGTTTGCTAGTGTGTTACTTATTATTAAAACTCTATCACATGAAACTGCTACTTTTCATATCACGGCATTTGAGAATCCCACACATCTCTTAGTCAGATGGATGACATTTTACTGTCTCTCAACTGTGGTTATTTGTGGGAATTTTTCCTTACATATGCTGATTCCATTTAAAAAGAATACTTCAATTTATTGTAACATGAGGATCCTCTAGATAAAATGTTAGCTTCATCTCTTCATATATTCATAATATTTACATTTAGTTGGTTCTAATCTGCCTGAGCCGTTAGAAAACATTTTCCTGGAACCCGACGTAATAGTACTTATATTTCAACAACAACTGATTGAGATTTCATAAATTCATGCTAAGTTTTCATACAGAAACATATAAATAGAAGCTGATGCATTGAAATACAAACTTTAACTCAAATATACAGGGAGGCTGAGGCAGGAGGATTGCCATGACTTTAAGATATATTCCAGGCCAGCCAGGGTAACACACACACACACACACACACACACACACACACACACACTCACTCACTTCCTCACTCACACACATTAAAAAAAAAAAAAACAAGACTAAAAGAAAATACAAGAATGGAATTGGCAAATTTCTTTCTTGTTGGTATTGTAACAAGCATGACTGCAAGTGCCCTGGTGCCTCCTTACATCACATACTAAGTACATGATGGAAAGATGGTTATTTGTATTTTGTTAATGAATAAACAAAACCAACAAGCACTGTGTCCAGAGCCTAGATGTAGAGAATATGCACTGTACTCAGCTTCAAATCAGACTCATTCCAGTTATATTAATGGTTGTCACATTTGGGCGATTTTTCACAGATTTCTTTCTGTTTCTAACCAAAACAAGTTGCTGTGTCAAACCACCTCACTGACATTTTATAGCACTCATCCCTGCATACTTCATTTGGGTAGAACTGTCCAAGGTATTCAACAATAGCACAGAGAGCAATGCAAGCCTTAGGGCTTGCTAGAACCTTGAGATAGTAGTCACTTAAAAGGCTGTCTGCTTTTGAGACTTGTAAAAAGTTGGAAGAGATTCTTTCTGAGATGGCACAGTCACTGTTCTTCTCCATAGTTGGTTCTGAAACATATCTTAGCATGACCTCTTTATCACACTTTTCCTGGAAAGTTAATTGCCCCTGTAGCAGGCATTTCCTCACTGTTGGTCACCATTATACTTCCGCATTGTTATGATTCATTTCAGTCATACTTGTATCTAGACAGGATTCCAATTTATGTTAACTCTATAGTCAAGACATACCCCAACTATCAGAGATGCAGACATGTTTCCACATCTGACAACAAGAAGGGTGCTTATGGAAAGAGTCATTTGCTGTTTACAATTTGGGACACATTATTTTACTTTGACAAGAACTAACCTTGTCAAAAAAATTTAAGAAACAAAATATAAGGCTGTCTTATGCAAACCTCTGTGTAAGTTGGTATGTATTTTAAACCAAATATGCATGATCAAATTTTCATGTGAGGAGTTTCTCCCATCCTGCTAACACACGCAGCAAAAATAGTACTGGTTTCTTCTATTTATCAGTATTCATGTGAGAAAACCGAAAGTTCCTAATGTAAAATCCAAAACTGTGTACTGTGAAAAAGAGATATTGGAAGTCAAAACAGGGTGGGTGTTTAACAACAGGAATTTTTGCTATTCCCTGCAGTGGACTAATAATATGACAAGCTGGACTTTGGGGGAGATATTACAATGTCTGTGACATTGTTCAGCATAGCTAGGACAGGAATGTGGTAGCAAATAAACTAGAGAGACTTAGTCTCAATATAAAGATTTTCTTCTTTTTAGAAAGTGCTGGACAATTGTCAGCCCTAAAAATGGGAAACTGCTGACGTTAGGCCCAGAAGAGTCATACAGACACATAGATACCAGAACCATGAAACTCAATGCAAACACCTGAAAGCAGTTCCCACAACAGTCTGGATGATGATTTGTTATAAAGCCTTCAGGTTATGAATCATAGAGAATCGTATTGGAATTCTCATTTGATACTTACCAGCCACATGATGTTAAAACAGCTTTTATTAGCACATTGAGAATAAAATAACCTAATTCACTAAAATTGGCTTACATGTAAATAAGATGTTTGTAAGATATTTGTCATGGTATCTAAAGCATAGTAAGCCCCTGATGGTATTTTGTAACAGTGCCCAATCTTGCTGTTCTTACCATTATTAAACCTTGAGTCTATCATCATTAGAAAAAGAAAGACTCTTCTGTGCCTCTCTGCTCAACATCCTTGAGTGCTGTTTTCACTATTCCAAAGGGTTTAATAAGTTCTGTTATATCAAAATTGACTAACAAATTTAAGCTAGATTCCCATTCTGGTTAAAGACTGTGGTTTCAAGAATAATTGTTCTATGTTAGGACATCCTACCACATAATTCAATTATAAAGAGCTTAATCTCTGTTTTCTGTAGAATATTTAGCCTATTTGGGTATCAGGATAAAGCAAGTCACTTTCTTTTCTTACCATCCAAACTTTATTATCAAGACTCTTTTTCCAACTCAGTTTTAAACTTTATAGGACAATGAGAAATTTACTCATTTAAAATTATCCCCCAGTCATCCATTTAAGTTAGAAGCTAGGAAGAAGACAGGACTCCCTCTAGAGAAACTGTGCCATTTGGTAGGAAATCATGTTAACTATATACATTTCCCAGCCTTATAATTTTCTCATGCTACTAAGTTTTGACTGTCAACTTGATACTTCAAAAAAGGGTCTAAGAATTATCTGAGTCAAGCAGACCTACAGCATTTCTGTGAAGGATGATTTTAATCTTCAATTGATATAGAAAGTTGGGATCACTCTGAGCAGCATTATCCCCTAGATGTGAGGAGCCGAAAGAAGGCGACTATCATCCTTGCAGCCATCTTGAGCCATATACCCTGACCAGAGACTTGATTACAATAGCCTACACAGCTGAGAACACTCTGATAACATCTTGCTTTACATACCCAGGATTTTCCCTTGGGTGTGTGAGACTTAAAGGTGTGTGACTTAAGGGCATGACTTAGAGATCAGATTTAGAGACAAGACCTAAGGGCATTATTAAAGGCTTGACTTAGAGGAGTGGCTTAGAAGTGAGACATATAAAAGGCAAGAGACAGACAGAAGATAGGAACTGAGAATCAGACACTAGGAGTAGGAATTAGGCATTAGGACAGAACAACTTAGAGAACAACTTGGAGTAGACATTAGACACTCGGAAGAGTACAACTTGGAGTACAAGATGAAGTAGTTATTAGGCATTAGGAGTACAACTTGGAAGTAGGAATTAGGCATTAGTACAGTACAACTTAGAGTACAACTTGGAGTACAACTTGGAGTGAGTTTTTAGGTATTAGGCACTTGGCACTTGGAGGAAGAACTTGGAATTAGACATTAAGCACTTAGCACTTGGAAGAAGATACTTGGAATTTGGAGGACTAGGGACTAGGAACTAGGGACTGGGAAGACTTGGGACTTGGAGAGAAGAGAGACTGAAGAATAAATGAGATTGAATCATACTCTTTCTGGCCTCCAGTCCTCAGTCCGTCCTCACTGTCTCTCTTGCTGAACCCCAACCCGCAGACTGGAGCAGGTTGGGGTAGTGTGGGCTCTAACAGTTTAGCTCCCAAGGCTTTTGGCAGTGTGGGTTCCAACATTGACCGAACGGTCCAAGACACTTGGGCCCCCAAACATGGGGCAGCTCGGGATGCGACAGTTTTGGCGCCCAATGTGGCCTATAGTGGCTCTCAACCTTTTGACGCCCAAACGTGGGGCAGCTCGGGCTGCGACACCTAGACAGGGATTTCTGAACAATATAAGAAAAAAAGGATAACCAAGAACTAACTCATGTGCTTATTTTCTCTGTTGTATATACGAGACTTAAGGTTTCTACCTTGACTTCCCCCACACTCACCCCTGAAAAAAAAAAAAAAAAAAAAAAAAAAAAAGTAAAAAAATTCAAGCCAAAAAAATTCATTTATCCTACATAGGTTTTATTTTTATCTATCTATCTATCTATCTATCTATCTATCTATCTATCTATCCATTCATTCATTGTTTATTATATAGCAAGAGAAATGAAACCGGAATACCTCTGGACACACTGACAAGTATTAACATTAACTTTATAAACAAATCTCTGAGTTTTATGAATTCTGCTTTCAGATCCAATTCAATACAACAAAACTGTTCCCTTTATCTTCTGTCAATATGCAAGACAGTTACTTTTACTTTGTTTGTGAGTGGGGAAAAGGATCATAAGCAGCTCAAATATGAAAAGTATAACCCCAAGCAAATTCTCCATACATTTTCTTGCTGATGATAAAAGACTAGGCTTGAATAGTACTGTCTATGCAGGTATGCTGTTATGCTTTAAAGTTACTATTAAAGATGCCAAGATATCTGTGGGTTGTATGCAATAAATTAGTTTGGAAAGCTCTTTATGCTTCTTAGACTTTTTGTGTCAAAATTTTTAGCTTACAATGGATTCTTTTTTAATGAGGTCTCAAATTCCAGACCTCAGCAATATTGCAGGGTAATTTTATTTAGTTTCAGTAAAAACATTGAGAATCTATGCAACACCAGGAGAACAGAAACATTTCATTTACATTTCACAAGTAATATTTGCAAACTCAAAGACACTGAGAAGAAAGAAAAATAGTTGTTCAACTGGATTCGTGCTACTAATGTTCATGTATTTTTGGTGAAACACAATCTCCTTTCAAGAAAATGTAAATGCTTGGCAAAAATATGCAAAGTTCAGTATAAAAACTCAAAACACTTGTTATTCTTGTGACGATGATAGGGAATAACAGTAAGAAAACTTGAGGTTAGGATAAAGGGTCAGCCAAAAAAAAGAAAAAGAAAAAGAATTGTTTCAGAGATTCCAGAGATTCCTTACTGTCATTAACATGCAGGTTCTTGCTTGGGCCAAGTTTCTCCTCCAAGCATGGCAGGCCTATCTTTTCACTGCTAAGTTCTTTCTCTACAATCTATTCAATCACTACTCCTTACTGTTCTGGCAATCTGGATCTGTATGGTGGTTTTTATTGCAGATGCTGACATAAACAGTGGCCTTGCAGTGATGAACACAAGTTCTAACAAGGTCAATTGCATGATTATCTGTCCTTCCACCACTCTCCAGGACATCAAAGAACAAGGAAGGGTCTCTTCTGCCTTTGTCCTGCAGATTTAGTCTTGCTTATGGTCACTAAGGACATATACCATATTTTCTTCTTATATTTATTTAAGCTTAAGAAAGGCTTGTGAGAAAAGCTAAGTGTAATCAATAGATGTACATGCTAAATTCATTCTTGCATGTCAAGATTATGGGAATATTGATACATTGATACAAAAACGTGATATTGCTAAACCATACAGAAGCTGATAAATTTCTTGGAAGGTTTAGTTTCTATGGTAACTTATACTTGTTCTCATCCTTTTAATTTATTTTCATTTTTTTAAAGGACACAGAAAATTTTGAGTGACAATTTTCACTTTGTACGAGGAAGAAGTACATAGTATATGTCTCAAATTCTCCTCTTCTACATTTATTTCCACCCACATCCTTTGATTTTTCAAAATGAAGATCTTCAACATCTTGGCATATCCCTAGTCAGTTGTGTATCTAAATTTCCATATCTAATGTGGGTGCCATATGGGAAATGAGATGTTATAATGGAATTTGGTTTCGAGATCTCATTATTTTAACTGAAGGCTCACTCACATTTGTATCAAAGCTTATCTAATGGGATGGCAATTATCCCCACATTCAGTATTAACATGTTAGGCCATTAGCAAACTGAGTGGCTGCAAACAATTAAATGAGTGTCTTATTTTGAGTTAGGTGGGAGACTTCATAAGCTTTCCTTCTTGTAGAGCAAAAACTAGAGGAGTCACAGCTCAGCAAATCCTCCTGTAAAGGAATGCTTATGCCTCAGTGTTTTTAAAGTTTATCAGATTGTTTATGTGTCCCATATACATACAGCTATCCATATCCACAGCTTCCATGTTCTAGATCAGCTGTGGATTAAACATATCTGAAAAAGTGAGCATCTTTACTAATTCACTAATAGGTGCAGTTTTGTTTTGTTTTTAAATATGTTCATGTGCATACTAAATAACATCATAATTATTTACACAGTTTTTACATTGCTTTAGTAATCTCAAACTAGGAGTAATTTAAAATACATTGGAGTTTAACTTTTAGATGTCATTCATCAGATGAGTGGGTAAAGAAAATTTGTATAGCTACACAGTAAAGTATTACTTAGCTATCAAAATAGCATAACAAACTTTCAGGCAAATAGATGGCACTAGAAAAAAAATTACCCTGAGTGCAGGATCCTCTATCCAGAAAAACAAATATAGTATGTATGCACTTATATGTAGACATTTGCTGATAAGTCAATAAAAAACAAGCTACATTCCATAGACCTATGAAGGGTAGGTATGGAGTAAGAGTAGAGAGAACAAGTAGAAACTAATAGGAAAGAGAAATAGAACAGAGAGATATAGATGGATGAGGGACTCTGCATGCTATCAAAAGAGAAATGCAAACTCCAACATAGTCACAGCCTCTTTGACCTAAATGGTGTAATACCTGCAAAATATGTTTTAAAAACTGTAGTTCAAAATTTGTGGGAGCAACCAAGCAATAACTGCTATGACTTAAGGTCCTGTCCATGATATATCTGACTCTGCTGAAGTGATCAAGAACCAGAGACTAGGTATTCTAGGAACCTAGGGTCAAGCCAAATAATAAATACCACTCTCTAGAAAGAAAAAAAAACCACACCTATAGTAATAAAATGACTCTTAACAATATTCTGCTATATTCAAATTACCTTCTTCAGCTAACATCAGAGAAGCCTTCCTCTTGGAGCAGATGGGAAGAAATAAAGACCCACAGCCAGAAAACATGCAGAGAGTAAGAGACATTGGAACACACAGCCCTAAGTGGTATGTCTCCATCAAATCCCTTCCTTGAGGGTTTATAGAATCCCTCAGAAAGGGAGGAAGAAAGAGTGTAAGAGCCAGAGGGCATAGAAGACAGCAAGAAACAACTCGTTCTCATCCTGCGTATCAGATATTTACAGTGTGATTCATAAAAGTAACACAATTACAGTTATGAAGCAGCAACTAAAACTTTTATGGTTTAAGTCACCAGCATATGAGGATAAGAGATGATAAGGTGATAAGGATGAGGATAAGATGATAAGAGAACAGAGGATATACACTTAATTTTCATTTGAAGGCATATGTACTTAAGGCAAATCCACATTAGAAGAAGAAAATGTTTTAATTTAGAGAAGGTTAGTCATTTTGCCATGAAGTTAGACTACATGTCCAGATAAAGGAGATAAGAATTGTTTATGCCTCCTTGAGGTTGCTAAGAAATCCATACATTCTGCCAAATACTATATCCAAAGGAAAAGAGGGGAGTGAATAGGATTTCAAGTTAGTTTGAGGTAGGGTACAGTCTTTGTTTCTTTTATACTAGATAAGATATGCATATATTTAGTATGGGGATTTGAGGCATACATATCTAACTGAATTCTATCTATGTAGAGACTAATATTGAATATATGTGGAAGGAAATTAATCACTGAATTGTCTCTTATTATTGATTATTTTGGAATAATTACACCTCAATATAATTCAATTTATTCCAGTATTAGTTGTATTCCGAGTGAGAAATATTTATAATCATTGACATGTCTTTATACCAAACTAAGAAAAAAAACCCTGTTTAACCCTGTTTAAGTCAATCTAATAATAAAAGGCAATATATTATTATAGAGAATACATAGGAAATGAAATCTAGGCTGATAAGCTTGACAGAGCACTCACTTTCTTAAGAGCCCCGGTTTTTTTTACACATCCTTTGTGGCACAATGTCGTAATGGTGAGATTCACAGGGAAAGTCTCAAAATATACATGTCACCACTGTAAGACATCCCACCTGGACTTTGCAATAACCACTAAAGAAATAACACGTATGTCCTAGTTTTTATTCTACAGATGTCATTAAGGCCATGACCAAAGTATGTCTGAGTAGAAACAATTTATTTCCTCTTACACGAATCAGCCATCATGAAGGCACAAAGAAAAGAAACTCACGGCAGGAGCCTGGAGGCAGGGACTGAGATTGTGGATGAATGAATGTTGCTCACTAGCAAGTACTTCACAGCTTGCTCAGCCGGCTTCTAATGTTACCTAGGAGCACCAGAATAGGGCAGGCATTGCCCATAATAAACTGGATCCTCTCACACAAATCATTAATTAAAAAATAATATACCTCAACGACTTGCCTATAAGTGATGTAATGAAAGAATTATCTCGATCATGATAACCCCTCCCCAGGTAACTGTGTTAACCTGACAAAAATCTAACAAGCACAAATCCTTAGGTTTCTCCTGTTTTCAAGTACATGAATAACACATTGGATTTCTACCCAAATATCACTAGCTAATTCTAAACTAGTTGCTCTTACAAGAAATAAGATCTTTCTGCTTAACAGAATAATATAAATTGGTCAGTATTGTAGGATATAAGAAAATATTCATGATATTTTTTAGTGAATTATTTTGATAATTTTCTGTTACTATATAATTTACAAATTTTGTCCAATTTTAAAGCGCAAACTAGTCCCATCTATCTCTACACTTGTAATGCTTGCAAAAACATCTAAGATGAAGGAATGATTAGAACAGTTTTATAGAATGATACATGTGTTATAAGCCATTTGTCTACAGCAACCATTATCTACAAAAAATTGCAATATAAAATAGACGTTCTAAAAATTGTCTATTTTACAGAGGAGCCAATGCAGAAAAGGGGAGGAAGTAGTATGAAATCCTGTTGTTGGTTGGAAATAGTTAGAAATGTCTGCTGACAGCCTCCAGATTTAGGATCGAGCTTGCTTTGTTAAAACACAATGGATGTTCAACTAGTTACCTCTTTGTTCCTTTGTTTTTTCTGGTTAGTAAGTTTTTATCTCATCTTTATTTGAGCAACACCCAGAAAAGACATTTATCTTATGTGACAGCCTAAGGCCTGCCAAGGCTTCTTCTGTTCTTTCTACACAGGTTTTGTGACTTTCATGGATGAACTGCTTGAACTTAAGTAGAAATAAGAAAACCTCATCTCCAGCTCTTTCAATTCTCAGAACATATACATAACTACTAACTACTAATCTCAGAGATATAGCCAATAAATTGATTCATGTAAAAATTTTAGTTGAGCATTGATGATTGCTTGCTTATGTGAATGAATGAGCACTATAATGCTAGCCACCTAGATTGGAATCAATCTCTGTAACAAAGGCAGGAGAGCAATCTAAAACATGATAACACCGGGTCACAGCTCACATATATCTATGTAATGATATATAGGCATTTTTGGACACAAGAAACAAAATATTTTCCATGAGTTAAGTGCTAACTTATGCTAATATCTTCCTCTTAGAGTACTGGAATATGGTAATAAGATGTAGATTAGCCAGAATACCTAGAGAGTTTTCACACTGAGCATTGAAAAATGAACACATGATATCTTTTACTATACTTTTAAAAAATGAATTATTACTGAAATAGTAGTAAATATTGAATAATCAGTCGTGAAGTTTTTTATCTCAAAGACTAAATTATGTCCCATACGATGTGAACATTTCATCAAGTATTAATACTTGCTGAGTATGCCAATAAGATGGCATAGTGGTCACAAGCATGATTTTCTCAGTTCAGGCCCCAGAATTATAGGGGAGTCCTGACTTCTAAGATGTTTTCTTTGATGACCGTAGCTGCTGTTTCCCATACACACTCATTCACACACACACACACACACACACACACACACACACACACACACACATGCACATACTACAATAAAAGTAAATAAAGTAAAATTGATAAATTAGCAAGAGTACAAATTGCAAATTCTTAATTTTATTTTTTCTGGCAAAAACAAACAAGTAAGCAAACAAACAAGCACTATAGCAACAACAACAAAAAACCCCATCCACATCACCCTTGTTCCATGTCTTCTTTTCTAGTGGAACCTGGAAGAGAACTCCAATCTGAGTTACTGAAATTTGTTACATTTGGCATGCATTTCCTACAAAACAGTTCTCTTAATCTAGCCTAAATTAAAGCCTTCTATGTAGCTGAATGGTGCAGGTGCACAACTCAAGAGCATAGCTGCCCTGACTGCTGTCTTCAAACAACCTAACTCTTATACATAACCTCAGTTTTCAGATTTGGTAAGAGGTTTCTTCAGTAATCAAAAGATTAAACTCACAATCCAGAAACTTACCATTTACTCTTATACTATTACTACCTAATGACTGATGTTGGGCAAAAAAATTAAACAGGGTATTAATTTCTTCATACTCATATTCTTAGGATTATGAGAACGTGTTATACATTACAAAAAAGGTGTTTTTATAAGACTTCAGTTGTATGATGTGCTCATTCTGTAGCTATAATTTTAGAAGGGCATAACACATACATTCAGTCTTCTTGGTTAGTAAATGCAATTTCTCTTACAGCTTTTGTTGTATGGCACAGAATTTGTGAATGTGATTTCATAAAATACCTTTTTCCATATAATACAAATATGCCACTCCATTAAAAGAGAATGTGTTTGAGTCCGGTCCCTATCTACATTATATGGCTTGCACTATATTTTTAGTACACTGGTGTATGAGCTACTTATGTCTGTTTAAACCTTCCAGCCAAAACCAACTGCTATTGCCAATGACTGACATTGATACTTCTAAAGTCTAGAAAACACATCAATCAAATAATCACCTAATACACCACTAAAAGTAAATGAGGTCACCTCTCACACATGGGGAAGCAGAAGGCACCTTCCTCATCTCACTGAAACAATTTGGCACAGTAACATTTATTGAATAGCCATTATGTTATTGGACAGACTTTCTGGTTGAACAGATATTTGTAAAACCTTAGTGTAAGAATACTTGACCTAGATTCTTTACTTTATAGCTCCTATATAAAGTACACAGTGTGATATTTAGTCTATCCTATTTGTTTCATCCTCTGTTGGTTAAGAAAACAAATCTTACCTGTCGTTGAAGATATTTATTCATCATATCAAAGCAAAGCCAGAAGAAGACTGCTGTAACCTGATTCCAAACATGTTCTTTCTCATCATTTGAGTTATGTTTGGACATGAATGACACTCTGTGAAAAAGAAATGAGACTCACTTCTACAACACTAACCTGCAGTGTTTGAGACTCTAGGTTTATCCCAGCACTTTAAGAGAGCAACAGCAAAAGAAACAACATAAGAAAAAACAAACAAACAAAAACCAAAAAAACAAAAAACTCCCCCAAATCAGAAATTTAAATCTTTTTATCTAAACAATATTGCAGAGATTATGGTGGTTTGCATATGCGTGGCCCAAGGAGTGGCACTATTAGGAAGTAGGGCCTTGTTGGAGGAGGTGTGACCTTACTGGAGGAAGTGTGTCACTGTGGAAGCAGGCTTTGAGGTCTCCCAGTGCTCAAGTTACACCTAGTATGAAATTCAGTCTCCTTTTGTGAGTGGGCTGTGAGAAGCAGCTGGGCGGCTGTTCAAGCACAAGCTTCGAACCCTGGACCCTCATGAGACAGAAAGTGTTCGGGTCACTCCTGGAGCCTGGCCCCTTTCACTCAGTCTCAGCCCAATCCTCCCCCCCCCCAGCCCCTTCCACAGAGAGGTCTATGGCCACCAGTCACATAGGAATAGTGCCTCAGGCTCTTCTATATGTAGATGAGGCATCCCCAAACTCTCAGACCAAGCCAATAGGGGTTATTTGCTACCAGACCTTAACCCACCTCAAAACTGTACATATTGATCTAACTCAGGAGAAGAAAAGGTGTGCAAGAATTATCCTGTTGTCCAAGAGTTTCTGTCACAAGAGTTGTAACACTAGAGCTGTAACACTTGGGAAGAAGTCTGCTCTCCCAAAATGCCTTAGGGACCCTCCCCTCCCCTCTATCTAGCCAGCACCTCACCAGCACCGCCAGATGGCTTAGCACCAATTTAGCATGAGTGTAGCACCTGGGAGCAACTAGGCAGCAACAGCAGAGACACAGGCAGGGGGCAGCGGACTATCCCTGCTCGCACTCCATCCCCTTGGCCTGGACCTCCAGCAGCGGGCAGAGGCAGCCACAGATCCTCCCTGCTCACACGCTTTGCTGTCCCTAAGTCAGGTCAGAGCTCATTGTGGGACACCCTCCGGCAGGGACTCACATCCTTCTGCCTGCCTTCACATCTAAATAGAGAACTCTCATCTTCTTCTCCAGCACCATGTCTGCCTGGACTTAACCTCTGCACCTATAAGCAAGCCTCAATTAAATGTCTTTTATAACAGTTGCCTTGGTCATGGTGTATCTTCATAGCAATGAAACCATAACTAAGACAATGATCAATCAATTGCATGAAAGAAGAAGAATTTTGAATCTTAAATAACTAGTATTATCTCTATCGGAACATGGAAATCTTCTAATGTAAATGTCACATTAAACATTCATTATGAAGTCAATTCCTTGGATGATTTTAATCCATATTATATAAGGAGCTCCTATCTGTATTTATTCATTTCTCCAAATGCTTAGATAAGTGAAATGTTATTAAATAACTGATTATATAAGCCTTATGTCTAAGGACAGAAGTAGGGGAAGAACTATTTTAGGTGGCCAAGGATCAGGACAACTACTATAAGATCAGGACTTCTAGACATGACAAGAACGCTGCACCCATGAACTCGCAGTAAATAGTTGCCTAACAAGACCTGCATAATGGCAACACCAGTTGATTTATCAATACAGATGTAGAAAATTTCACAAG
The DNA here is from genome assembly GCF_011762505.2 of Arvicanthis niloticus. Lineage (NCBI taxonomy): Eukaryota > Metazoa > Chordata > Mammalia > Rodentia > Muridae > Arvicanthis > Arvicanthis niloticus. The sequence continues at coordinate 20,661,471 of NC_047659.1, forward strand.
ATTCTGCACTAGATATAGAGATACCAGCAATACAGAGAGAGAGAGGCAGAATCAGTGTTTGGTAGAAAATGAGACCTCAGATAAGTTATGCAATTCCAAGTAGTCAGTAACAAATCCTTGTCATAGAATCAACATTAAACTGACTCAGTAGGTTGTACATCTATACACACTAATATACACATGGTATGCTTTCACACCTATACACAGCCATGTAAAGAACAGAGATTGTGATAACCTGTATCAGAATAAACAAAATATAATAAACAAAACATTCTTCTGAAGACTATTGTTAGAAAAGGCATAATATCCAATGATGAGTAATAGGGCAAAATTTAAAAACCATAGGATTGGGAAAAAAGACAGAAAATGGAAACTGTCACAGGATACAGAGTCTGAACATGGAAGGTAATGACACCAAAGAGCCTATTGCTTCCAATTCCAGAGATTATAAACCCATAGTCTTAGCACGATCTATCCACAAAACTACACAGACTAAATGTTGAGATACCACTACCTTGACTTGTGTGAACATACAGAATATGAAACTAAGCTGAAAAAGACCAATGTGAGTAGAAGAAAATATATTCTTTTCAGAAAATAATACTATAAATAGTTTTTAGAGCAGAAAGAGGATCTGGGGAGGTAATTCTGTTAATAATATGTTTGTTGTCTAAGCATAAGATCTCTAGTTAGATCAAAAGAAGCCACATACACAGCAATGTATGGGAGTATACACTTTTAAACATTTTTCCATAATTGAAATTTTATTTTTGAATTAGAAACACTATTATACTATACAAATCATGCCTATTTACTAACGAAGTAAAATATGATACTGATGTTTTTGGCTGGGGCAGACACCTGGATGGTTTGCTCCATGAAGAAATCTTATCCTGAACCTTCCTAGAGCAGCTGAGCAGTGGTGGAACCAATGCACTCAGAGCAGCAGAGGAACCATTGCACTCAGAGCACCTGAGGAACCATCGTACTCAGAGCAACGGAGAAACCACTGCACTTGGAGCAGCAGGATGTCAGGATGTCAGAGGAAGCCTGAGTCCCAGGAGCTCTTCCACCCAGGAGCTCAGGATCACAGGATCATAGAGACATCTGGAGTCTGAGGAGTTCTGACATAAGAAAGATAACTGGAAAGACAGGCTCCAGTTAGAGACAGTGAGTGCAGATAGGACTAGAGTTAACCAGATGGTGAAAGGCAAGTGCAAGAATATAAGCAAGAGAAACCAAAGTTACTTGGCATCATCAGAACCCAGTTCTCCTACCATGGTAAGTCCTGGACACCTCATCACACTGCAAAAGCAGGATTCAGATTTAAAATCACTTTTCATGAGGATGATAGAGGACATTAAGAAGGACATAAACAACTTCCTTAAAAAAATATAGGAGAACATAGGTAAACAGGTAGAATCCCTTAAAGAGGAAACACAAAAATTCCTTAAGGAATTGCAAGAAAACACAATCAAACAGGTAAAGAAATTAAACCAAACCATCCAGGATCTAAAAATGGAAGTAGAAGCAATAAAGTAATCTCAAAGGGAAATTACCCTGGAGATAGAAAACCTAGGAAAGAAATCAGGAGTCATCACCAACAGACATCACCAACAGAATACAAGAGATGGAAGAATCTCATGTGCAGAAGATACCATGGAAAACACTGACACAACTGTCAAAGAACATGCAGAATGCAAAAAGCTCCAAACCCAAAACATCCAAGAAATCTAGAACATAATGAGAAAGCCAAACCTAAGGATAATAGGTATAGATTAGAGCAAAGATTCCCAACTTAAAGAGCCAGTAAATATCTTCAACAAAATTATAGAGGAAAACTTTCCTAACCTAAAGAAAGAGCTGCCCATGAACATACCAGAGGTCTAGAGAACTCCAAATAGACTAGACCAAAAAGGAAATTCCTCCCGTCACATAATAATCAAAACATCAAATGCAAAAACAAAGAAAAAAAAATACTAAAACCAGTCAAGGAAAAAAAAGGTCAAGTAACATATAAAGGCAGTCCTATAAGAATTACACCAGATTTCTCACCAGAGACTATAAAAACCACAAGATCCTGGAGTGATATCATACAGACCCTAAGAAAACACAAAGTTTAGCCCAGACTACTATACACAACAAAACTCTCAATGACTATAGATGGAAAAATCCATATATTCCATGACAAAACCAAATTTACACAGTATCTTCCCACAAATCCAGCCCTACAAAGAATAATAGATGGAGAACTCCAACAAAGGAGGGAAACTACAACCTAGAAAAAGCAAGAAAGTAATCTTCCAACAAACCCAAAAGAAGATAGCTACACAAACATAATCACACCTCTAATAATTAACATAACAGGAATAAACAATCACTTTTCCTTAATATCTCTTAATGTGAATTGACTCAATTCCCCAATAAAAAGATGTAGACTAACAGACTGGATACATAAACAGGACTCAGAATTTTGCTGCATACAGGAAATGTGCCTCAGTGGCAAAGACAGACACTACCTCAGAGTAAAGGAATAGAAAACAATTTTCCAAGCAAGTGGTCCCAAGAAACAAGCCAGAGTAGCCATTCTAATTTTGAATAAAATCAACTTTCAACCAAAAGTTATTTAAAAAGGTAAGAAAGAACACTTCATACTCATCAAAGAAAAAAAAACCTACCAAAATGAACTCTTAATTCTGAATATCTATACTCCAAATGCAAGGGAACCCATATTCATAAAATAAACTCTACTAAAATTCAAAGAACACATGGCACCTCACACAATAATAGTGGGGGATTTCAACACCCCATTCTCAGCAATGGACAAATCATGGAAACAGAAACTAAACAGAGACAGTGATACTAAGAGAAGTTATAAACCAAATGAATTTAACGGTTAAGAACATTTCATCCTAAAACAAAACACCTTTTTCTCTGCACCTCATGGTACTTTCTCCAAAACAGACCATATAATTGGTCACAAAGAAGACATAAACAGATACAAAAATATTGAAATAATCCCTTGCAAATTATCAGATCACCATGGACTAGGGCTGGTCTTCAATACTAACAAAAGCAATGGAAAGCCCACATACAGGCAGAAACTGAAAAATGATCAACTCAATGATAACTTTGTCAGAAAAGAAATAAAGAAATTAAAGACTTTTTGGAATTTAATGAAAATGAAGACTCATTATATCAAAACTTATGGGACACAATGAAAGCAGTGCTAAGGAGAAAACTCAAGGCTCTAAGTATCTACAAAAAGAAACTGGAGAGAGGATACACTCGAAACTTGACAAAACACCTGAAAGCTCTAGAATAAAAAGAAGCAAATACACCGAAGAGGAGTAGACCACAGGAAATAAGCAAGCTCAGGGCTGAAATCAACCAAGTAAAAATAAAAAGAACTATACAAAGTATCAACAAAACCAGGAGCTGGTTCTTTGAGAAAATAAACAAGATAGATAAACCCTTAGACAGAGTAACCAGAGGGCACAGAGACAGTATCCAAATTAGTAAAATCAGAAGTGAAAAGGGAGAGATAACAACAGAACCTGAGGAAATTCAAAAGGTCATCAGATCCTACTACCCAAGCTTTTACTAAACAAAACTAGAAAATCTAGATGAAATGGACAATTCTCTAGGTAGATACCAGGTACCAAAGTTAAATCAGGACCAAATAAACCATCTAAACAGTCTCATATCCCCTAAAGAAATAGCAGTACTCACTAATTTTTCTCCAAAAAAAAAAAAAGAAAGAAAGAAAGAAAGAAAGGAAGGAAGGAAGGAAGGAAGGAAGAAAGAAAGAAAGAAAGAAAGAAAGAAAGAAAGAAAGAAAGAAAGAAAAAAAGCCCAGGACCAGATGGTTTTAGAGCAGAATTCTATCAGACCTTTGTGGGGAGCCAACAGAAGGCGGCTATCATCCTATCATCCTTGCAGGCATCTTGAGCCATATACCCTGACAAAAGACTTGATTACAATAGCCTACAACAGCTGAGCACACTCTGATAACATCTTGCTTTAGATACCCAGTATTTTCCCTTGGGTGTGTGAGACTTAAAGGTGTGTGACTTAAGGGCATGACTTAGAGATCAGATTTAGAGACAAGACCTAAGGGCATGATTAAAGGCGTGACTTAGAGGCGTGGCTTAGAAGTGAGACATATAAAAGGCAGACAGAAGAAATTATTATTAAGTATTAGGACCAGGGAGTAGGCACTTGAGACACGAGACAGGCAACTATTATTAGACACTTAGCACTTAGCTTAGAGAAAGAAGCTTGGAACTTCAAGGCACTAGGGACTAGGCACTAAGAACTAGGAACTAGGGACTAGGAACTCAAGACTTGGGACTTGGAGAGAAGAAGAGAAACTTAAGAATAAATGGATTGAATCACACTCTGTCTGGTCTCCATTCCTCATCCGTCCTCACTCTCTCTCTTGCTGAACTCCAACTCGCAGACCTGAGCAGCTTGGGGCAGTGTGGGCTCTAACAGTTTAGCCCCCAAGGCTTTTGGCAGTGTGGTTCCCAACACTGGTAGAGCAGTCCGAGACACTTTGGCCCCCAAATGTGGGGTAGAGTGGTTTGCAACATTTTTGACGCTCAACAAGGTGCAGCTCGGGCCACAACAGACCTCATACTAATTCTCTATAAACTATTGCACAAAATAGAAACACAAGGAACACTACTTATTTTCTTCTATGAAGCTACAACCATGTTCATAAATAAACCTCACAAAGACCCAACAAAGAAAGAGAACTTCAGACCAATTTCCTTTATGAATATCGATGCAAAAATACTCAATAAAATTCTTGCAAACCAAATCTAAGAACACATCAAAACAATTATCTATCATGATCAAGTAGGCTTTGTCGCAGTAATGGAGGGATGGTTCAATAAATGGAAATCCATCAATGTAATCCACTATATAAACAAATTTAAAGAAAAAAACCACATGATCATCTCACTTGATGCTGAGAAAGCATTTGACAAAATTCAACATCGATTTATGGTAAAAGTCTTGGAAAGATAAAAAATTCAAATCCCATACCTAAACATAGTAAAAAGCAATTTACAGCAAACCAATAGCCAACATTAAACTAAACGGAGAGAATCTTGTAGCAATCCCACTAAGATCAGGGACTAGACAAGGCTGCCCATTCTCTCCCTACTTATTCAATATAGTACTGGGAGTCCTAGCCAGAGCAATTAGCCAACAAAAGAGGTCAAAGAGATACAAAAAGAAAAGTGAAAAGTCAAAATATCACTATTTGCAGATGATATGATAGTATACTTATGTGACCCCAAATTTTCCACCAGAGAACACTTAAACCTGATAAATAACTTTAGCAAAGTGGCTGGATATAAAATTAACTCAAACAAATTAGTAGCCTTCCTCCACTCAAAAGATAAACAGGATCAGAAAGAAATTAGGGAAATGACACACTTCACAATAGTCACAAATAATATAAAATACCTTGATGTGAATCTAACCAAGTAAGTGAGAGACCTGTATGACAAGAACTTCAAGTCTCTGAAGAAAGAAATCAAAGAAGATCTCAGAAGATAGAAAGATTTCTCATGCTCATGGATTGGCAGGATTAATGTAGTAAAAATGGCCATCTGGCCAAAAGCAATCTATAGATTCAATGCAATACTCATTAAAATCCCAACACAATTCTTCACAGAGTTAGAAAGAGAAATTCTCAAATTCATTTGGAATAACGAAAAACCTAGGATAGCAAAATCTATTCTCAACAATAAAAGAACTTCTGGAGGAATCACCATTCCTGACCTCAAGCTGTACTACAAAGCAATAGTGATTTTAAAAAAAATGCATGGTATTGGTACAGAGACAGGCAGGAAGAGCAATGGAATAGAATTGAAGACCCAGAAATGAACCCACACACCTATGGTCACTTGATCTTTGACAAAGGAGATAAAACTGTCCAGTAGAAAAAGGACAGCATTTTCAAAAATGGTGCTGGTTCAACTGGTGGAAAACATGTAGAAGAATGAAAATTGATCCATTCTTATCTCCTTGTACAAAGCTCAAGTTCAAGTAGATAAAGGACCTTCACATAAAACCAGATATATTGAAACTAATAGAAAAGAAGGTGGGGAAGAACCTTGAATACTTGGGCACAGGGGAAATCTTCTTGAACAGAACACCAATGGCTTATGCTCTAAGATCAAGAATTGACAAATGGGACCTCAGAACATTGCAAAGTTCCTGTAAGGCAAAGGACACTTTCAATAGAACAAAATGCAACAAACTGATTGGGAAAAAAATCTTTACCAATCCTACATCCGATAGAGGGCTAATATTCAATATATGAACTCAGAAAATTAGACTCCAGACAACCTAATAACCCTATTTAAAATGAGGCACAGAACTAAACAAAGAATTCTCAACTGAAGAAACTGGAATGGCCAAGAAGCACCTAAAGAAATATTCAGCATTCTTAGTTATTAGGGAAATGCAAACTAAAACAACCCTGAGATTCTACCTCACACCAGTCAGAATGGCTAAGATAAAAAACTCAGGTGATAAATGCTGGCAAGGATATGGAGAAAGAGGAACACTCCTCCATTGTTAGTGAGATGCAAGATGGTGAACAATTTCTGAGCATATACCCAGAAGATGCCCCAACATATAACAAAGACATATGCTCCACTATGTTCATAGCAGCCTTATTTATTATAGCCAGAAGCTGGAAAGAACCCAGATGTCCTTCAAGAGAGGGACGGAAACAGAAATTATGGCACATTTACATAATAAAATATTACTCACATATTAAAAACAATGAATTCTAGAAATTCTTAGGTAAATAGAACTAGAAAATATCCTGAGTAAGGTAACACAATCACAAAATTACACACATGGTATTCACTCACTGATGATTGGATATTAGCCCAGAAGCTTGAAATATCCAAATTCAACTCACAGACCACATGAAGCTCATGAAGAAGGAAGACCAAGTGTGGGTTCTTTGGGCCTTCTTAGAAGTAGTAACAAATACTCAAGGGAGCAAATATGGAGAAAAAGTGAGACAGAACCTGAAAGAGGAATCGACTGTGGACCATTCCACCTGGGTATCCATCCAATGTGCAGTCACCAAAGGTAGAACCTGCTGTGGATGTCAGGAAGTGCATGCTGACAGGAGCCTGATATAGCTGTCTCCTTAGAGGTCTGCAAGACTCTGACATATTCAGAGGTGGATGCTCACAGCTAACCATTGAACTAATCAAGGGGTTCCCAATGAAGGACTTAGAGAGAAGACTGAAGGAACTGAAAGGGTTTGCAACCCCATGAGGAGATCAACAATACCAACTAACCAGAGCTCCCAGGGTCTAAACCACCAGCCTGGGAGCACATAGGGAGTGACCAATGGCTCCAGCTGTATATGTAAGGGAGGATGTCCTTGTCATGCTTAGGTGGGAGAGGAGATCCTTGTCCCCATAAAAGGTGGAAGCCAAGTGTGGGGGAATCAAGGGTGGTGACGTCAGAGTGGATAATTGGGTGGGGGCACATCCTCATAGAATCAGGAGGAGGAGGTATGGGATGGGGGTTTCTGGCCAAGGGGATTTGGTAAGGACATAACATCTGAAATGTAAATAAAATATTCAAAAAAATTAAAAAACTAAAAAGTTTTTTTTTTATTTATTTGTTTTATATGAGTACACTGTAGCTGTCTTCAGACATGCCAGAAGATGGCATCAGATCACATTATGGATGGTTGTGAGCCACCATGTGGTTGCTGGGAATTGAACTCAGGACCTCTGGAAGAGCAGTCAATGCTCTTAACTGGTGAGCCATCTCTCCAGCAAAATCAGTTTTTTAAAACAAACAAAAAATGATATTGATGCACAACATATCAAAAAATGTAAGAATTAATGTAACAGTGAAGAAGTATATGTATACCTCTGTCCATGTCATTGATGATAATGAAGCAAGGGGAGCACTCTTACATTGCTAATAGGAGTGTAAACTTATATAAACATTTTAGAAATTAATATGAAAGCTTCACAGAAAATTTGTGAGTATATCAATGTCTCAAGACCCAGCTACACTACTCTTGGTTATATATCCAAAGAATATTCTATCCTATTACAAAGACACATGCTCAACTATATTCATAGCAGCTTTTTTTCATAATAGCCAGAAATTAGAAACAACTTAGATGTCTCTCAACTAAAGAATGAGTAATGAAAATGTGATACATTTACACAATGCAGGTTTACTCAACTGTTAAAAAAATATATTGTGAAATTGCAGGCAAATATATGGAACTAGAAAAAAATCATCCAGAGTGAGGTAACCCATATACAGAAAGACAAATATGGTATATACTCACTTATAAGTGTATATTAGCTGTAAAGAATAAACATGCTACAACCTAGAGTCTCAGAGAGACTAAGAAACAAGGAGGACTCAAGGCAGACTCATGGATCTCCCTAGGTAGGGGAAATAGAATAGAAATCTTGGATAGGTGAAGGTCTGGTGGAAACGAGACATTAAGGATCAGGTAGAGCACGGATGAAGGAAGAGAGTATTGGGAAAAACAACTGGAACTGTCAGGTATCTCAGAGATGAGCTATGAAATTTAGTACAATAAACACTCCCAGAAGTCCATGAAGGTGACTCTAGCTAAGACCCCTAGCATTGGGTGATAAAGAATCTGAAGTGACTATCTCCTGTAATAAGGCAAGACTTCCTGTGGAAGGATTATGACACCAGCTTTCAACCTAAAATTTACCTTGCCTACAAGATATACTGGGGTAAAAGTAGGACAAAAATTATGGGATTGGCCAGCCAATGACTGGTCCAGCTTGAGACCCATCTCATGAGAGGGAGCATACCAATGGCCTGCCTGGAGAGCAAGGATCCAGACTACAGGCTTGATACTTCAGAGACCTGGGATACATCCAAAGAATACTGGAGGAAAAAGTCAATGAAATTATTCTTAATGACTGTGTATTATACTCATAGACTGGTGCCTAGCCCAATTATTATTAAAAACTGATGAAGACAAATTCATATGCTCATCCAAATATTAGCCAGAGATTGAGGAATCCTACAGAAAAGAAGGAAGAAAGATTTTAGGATCCAGTAGGATCAAGGACACCACAAAAAAACTCAGAATCAACTGACCTATGTGTACAGGAGTCCAGAGAGACTGAGCCAACAACCAAATAGCCTGCCTGGTACTGAGCTCAGCCTTCCGCATATATGTTACAGTTGTGTAGCTTGATCTTCCTGTGAGACTTCTAACGGTGGGAGCGGGATATCACTGATTCTTTTGCTTTATTTTTGGACACATTTCTTTTTACTGAGTCACCCTGTCCACAGTTAATATAAGAAGAGATGACTAATTTTATTGCAACATGATATGTCATGTTTATTTAATATTCCTGGGAGACTTATCCTTTTCTAAAGAGAAATGCTAGAGTAGAAGCTGTGGCAGAGGAGAAGGAGAGGGAAGGGAGTGGGAGGAGAGGAGAGAGGGGAAACTGAACTTAGCACAAAAAAGAAAAAAGACAGACAGACAGACAGACAGACAGACAGACCCCAAGAAAGAAGTGTGTTTCCTTCACCATTGGCAACATTTCCAAGGGGAACATTATTTTATCACTAAAATGATGCTGTATAATCCCCTACAGCACTCAGCCAGCAAGAAAAATACTCAGGTGGATGAACCTTCCATATTCTTTCAGACCCCCAAATTTCAGAAAGTCATGCTTGTGGAAAGTTTGATCTTCACTTCAGTAGGGACAAAATTTTAACTTGCTGTGGAATAGGAGAATGAATTCTACCCTAAAAAGTTTGGAAAAAATAGTTTATTCTCCCAGACACCCTGCTCATTTAAAGACATAAGTGTCTCTTTCTGCAAATTAAAGCTGGAATTGATGAGAAGTTATTTAGGGGAAGTCTGCCAGCTCAATCCATATAGTAGCAGGAAACAAAATTTGTTAAGAACCACCCTGCAGAAAGATGAACAAAACAAAACACATAAAACAAGAAAAGTGTGGGGAGAAATGGGAAAACATTCAAACTGGAGGGTATTTACACCCTGACATTCACAAAACAATAAACAGAGACTGTGTGACAACTCAACACAACACATCCATCAACTCATGGCTCTCCTGCAACAGAAACTATTAACACTGGGACAGCTGAAATTTCAGGGAAACAATTCAGAGTCCTATGTTTAAGGAGATCAGTGCTCACACAGAGACCTAAAATAACCAAATGAACAAAGAGTGGGAATTAGTTCAGAGCCTGTAAAGGAAGTTATCAAAGTGAGAGGGATACTTAGTAACCTGGAAGAGAGTTTTTTAATTTAGAAAAAAAAAAGCATAGCAAGAAATATAGACACTGAGAAAATACAAAACAAAATAATACAAAAAGTACAAAATACAAATACAAAATAGAAAATACAAAAAAATAAATTTTATTTATTCTCAAATAAATAAAATTAATCAGTAAAATAAAACATATGACAAAGAACATCATCAACACACAAAGCCAAACAGAACAAATGTTGGGCATGGGCGACAAAGATAAAGTACAGAACAACTCAAATACAAATAAAGAAGAGAATAAATAGAATGAAGATTTTTAAGAAGTCTGGGATATATTCTAGACAGCAAACCAAAGAATCTATGTGATAGTAGAAAGTGCTGAGATAACATAGAAAGAGTCAAACAATTTGTTCGATGAAATTATAGTGTACAAATTCTTAAATATACAGAAATAAATGAAAATCCAAACCCAAGAGTCATTTAGAACCACTGACACACATGCTCTAAGATATTAATTAATCTCTAACCAAAGAATATACATGGGCTAGACCTAGCCCACTCCACATATATGTAGCAGAAATGCAGCTTGGTCTTCATGTCAGTCTGGAACAACTGGAGCAGGGGGCTATCCCACAAGCTGTTGCCTGCATGTGGGATATGTTCTTCTGGGTAGGCTGCCTTGTCTGACCACAGTGGGAGAGGAAGTACCTAGCCTCACAGAGATTTGAAGTGCCAGGGTGGAGGAATAACCAGAAGGGCTCCCCACCTGCTTAAAGAAGAAGGCGAGGGAGGGATAAGGGAAGAATTTTGGGAGGTCATGACCAGGCGGGAGGAAGTGTGCAGGATATAAAATGAATAAGTAAAAAAATATAAATACAATTAAATTTAAAAAGCTATCAATCAATTAATTCACACACACACACACACACACACACACACACACACACACACCCCATTATTAAAAGAGAGAGTCTTGAGAGATGGTCCAGTGTTTAAGAGGACTGGCTGTTCTAGAAGACCTGAGTTGATTCTCAGGACGCACATGAAAGCTCTCAGGTGTCTGTGACTTCAATTCCAATTGATCTGATGCCCTCTTCTGGCCTTCACAAGTACCAGACATGCACAGACAGCCCAATCATACATTCAGGCAAATACTCAAAGACATAAAAACAAAACAAAAGAAAAACAAAAAACAAAAAACAAACTAGTAAGCAATACCTTTAAAATTGTAAGGGAAAATCAGCAGCTCATAGAAAGTGTGCATGCTAGAAAAAAAATAACATTATATTTATCAACTGCAACTAGAAATGTCAGGAAAGAAACACAAAATACTTTATTTCAAGTTAAGAAAGCCAAAAACTCTCAACTAAGATTAATAAACACATAAAAGTTAGCTGTTAGAATTGATGGAGAAATATGACTGTTTCAAGAAAATAGCAAGTTAAAGAAATTCATAATTCTAGGGCTATCACTGTAGAAAGTTGTTTGAAGAATAATATTTATGGAAAAAGAAAAGGTTGTACCCATGAGAAGACAAGAAGAGATGTATTCAATATGAGAAATCAATAAATACAAAGGAACAGCAAAGGAATCTATTATGGCCATCAAAGCAAAGATAAAAACTCTAAAATTCAGAAGAAGAAGACTACTCACAAGTAGAATATCATCTAATAAAGTCATAAGAAATAGCAAATCCTGGTCAATGATAACCATAAGTGTAAATGAGTTCAACCCACCAATTAAAATATATGAAGCAACTGACTTTGTTGTTGTTATTTATTTATTTAACAATTGTTGCTAGGAAAATTATGCAGATAGCACATACTCAAAAGCTAAACATCAAGGCATGGAAGTCAATCTGCCAAATAAATGTAACTTGGAAATTAGTTGCTATCACATTCATTATCATCAACAAAGTAGACTTTGAATAAAAACTAGTGAGAAAAGATAAAGATAATGCCACATATCTAATAAACAGACAAATTAATTGAGAATAATTAAAAATATTTAGGCTATGTATTTTGTTCTCAATTTTATAAGACAAGTGCTGAATCGCACCACAGATCTCAGAGCTGCTCAGACAGAGTAGTGAAGACTATAGCATCTTATTCCCACATATCTAAGTCTTGAAAAAAAGTAAGGAAAACTTACAGTTAAATTATACCATATGTCAACTAGATTTAACAGATATCTACAAGATGTTCCACTCAACATATGGGAAGCATACATTCTTTCTAGAAGTTCACGAAATCTTTTATAATATGGATCACAGAAGACATACCCTGTATCATATAAAACCAGATTTAAATAAAACTTAAAACAGCATTTTAAAGATTAATCTCAGAAGGCACTGAAAAACTTAGTGGCTAAACAATGGTTTTTGAATGAACAAGTATTATTTGTGAAACTAGGAAAGAAATCAGAGTTTCATATATTGAATGATCATTATGTCACAGCACATCAAAATATCTGTATACTAATAGAGCACTAGGGAAAACTTACAGTTACAAGTGCACACATTAAGACACACCAAGGATCTCTTAAACTGGTGGCCTCATGCAAGTCTCAAGAATAAGCATGAAGAGGTCAAATTCAAATCTTAACTCAAGTAGATAAGAAGAAATAAAAAAGATTAGGGCAGAAATTGGTAAAACAGCGTAAAAGAACAGTACATTAAAAGGCTAAAAGTTTTGTTTCATTTTGTTTCTGAGAAGACTAACAAGATTGGCAATGCCTTGCTTAACCAAAATTATCTGAAGAGAAATCAAAATTAATAAAACTAGAAAAGAAAGAAGTGTTATTAAAACAGTGATTACAATGTGATGAAATAAAAAAAAAATTGACCAGGAAATATTTGTAACACCTATATTCCAAAAATGGTAAATTTTAAACAGATAGTACTTAATAAATGATTTTTAGACCAATAGCAAGCAATGAGAATAAAGTCATAATCTGAAGTGTTTTAATTTTTTCACAAAAAAAGTCCAGAACCAGAGATCCTATAATCCGATGTCTCAGTTTGGATTCTCTCAAAAATTTAAAGATCTAATATTTGTACTTCTTAAATTTTTCTAACAATATAAAAACTGTCACTAAGCTCCTACCTTGACTACCATACTAACCTAATACCAAAACTAGACTATAATATAACAAAAAGAAAAGAAAATTAGAAAAAAAAATTCCTTGCTGAGTATAGAGGAAGATTTCTTAACAATATACTTGCAACCCAAGTTCAAAAACACATAATAAAGTTCATACATCATGAGAGATGTCTATCCAGGAATTTGATTAGATCAACATACAAAAGAAATTAATATTAGACTTAAGGTAGAAACAATGTAATCATTTCAGTAGATTAAAAAATGGTATTTGACAAGATTTAATGTGCAGCTATAATAAAAATTCCTAAAGTAGGAATAAATAGAATATCCTTTAATGTAGAAAGATTCTATGTGGCAATGTATAGCCAACATTAAATTAAATGCTTATTCACACAGGAAACAAAAATTAAATGTTTCTGCTAGAGTATCTGATTTCAAACAGAATAGTTATCTCTCATCAAGAAAACAAATGACAACAAATGTTGGTGAGTTTGAAGAACAATAATTACTGATGCAAGGATAAGTTACTAGAGTAATCAGGGAAAGTAGGATGAAGGTTTTTCAAAAAAATCTAAAATTACCTTTCATAACATAACATGACATAACATATACCTGAAAAAATGCATGTACTGCCACTGAGATCACAGAACTACGTTCATGTTTAATACAAATCTATTCACAATAGCAAGGAAATAGAATCTATTTATGTTATTCAAAGTGTGAGTGCATAAACAAGAAATGTTAAATATACTCAATGAAACTTTATTTAGCCACAAGTTATAAAATTCTTTAAAAATTTTACAAATCTGAAACTTACTGTGCTAGGTGAAGTAATCTAATTTCCAATAGATAAATACTAAACCATCTGTTAATTTTGAGTTCAGATCACTCTGTTTCTGTGATATTTCTGTGATATTCTCTCCCCCCTCTCTCTCTCTCTCTCTCTCTCTCTCTCTCTCTCTCTCTCTCTCTCTCTCTCTTTCTCTCTCTCCTATACACATACACACACACAAACACACACATACACACACACATACACACACACATACACACCTGTGAGTATAGTCTTTGAATATAGAAAGGGGGACTTGAGAGGAAAACAGAACTTTGTGGAATGGAATGTGTACAGAAAGGTAACAGAAGACACATGACATGAACCATGAAGAAGACTGAGAGCAATGTGTACAAGGTTGATGGGGTGTTGAGAAGAGCAGAATAAGATGATATACAAAATACATACGTAAAAAATACCACAATAACATCTGTTTCTGTTCATGCTAATTAAAGATAAAGACATTAGCAAATGCTAATAAAATAAATGAATTTAAGTCATGTATTAAAATGAATTGTGTAAAACTAATGGGTATAAATCTTACAAGATTCAGAGTAAAATTTTCATTAATTTTCTTTCTTTGTTAATTATTTGTATGGTTTGCATATCAGGGTTGCTCTGTCCTTATAGAATGAATTTGACAATGTTCATTCTGTTCCTATTTTATAAGATAATTTGAGGAGTATTGACATTAGAACTTCTTTGAATGTCTGATAAAATTCAGCTCTAAAAGAGTTTGGCCCCAGCTATATTGGTTGGAAAAATTAGTAACTGTATGTATTTCCTGAGGATTATAAGTCTACTGAAATTGTTAATTTGATCTTGATTTAACTTTGATAAATTATCTTTTGAGAAAATTGACTATTTCTTTTGCAGTTTTCAGGTTTTGGAGTGTAGGTTTTTTAAAGTATGACCCAATGATTCTTTGGATATCTTCTCTGTGTGTAGTTATGTTTCCCTTTTCATTTCTGATTTTGAATATTTGGATATTCTCCCTCAGTCTTTTATGTAGTTTGGCTAAGAGTTAGTTAATCTTTTTGATTTTCTCACAGAACCAAATTATTGATTCATTATTAATTTGTATTGTTGTCTTTGTTTCAATTTTATTAATTTCATCCTTCAGTCTAATTATATCCTGATGTATACTCCATTTGGATGTGTTTGCTGATTTTTGCTTTAGAGCCTTCAAGTATGCTGTTAAGTTTGCAAGCATGAAATCCTACAATTTCTTTATAGGCACGTAGCACTATGAACCTTCATTTTTTAATTTTTATTGGATATTTTATTTATTTACCTTTCACATGTCATTTTCTTTCCTCATTTTCCCCTCCCTACAACCCCTTATCCCATCTCCCCCCTCTACTTGCTTTTATACCATTTAATTACATGCATATATTAAGGTCAGTTTTAGGTTGATGGTCTAGAAATATAACAGATGCAAATAGTCAAGGAACAAGCAAAACAATAAACACAAATAGTCAAAGGACAACCAAAGTATTGAACACAATTCCATGAATATGCTTATGATCACTATTTCTAAGGGCTTACTAGGATGACCAAAATATCTGAGCCAACTTCCCTGTCCTAGCCCAAAGTCATTTTCATGTCTAAAGCCTAGTTCTTTGTTCTAGCCTAAAATTTAGATTTCTGTCTGAAACTACTTCTTTGTTCTAGCCTAATATTTAGATTCCTGCCTGAAATTAATTTCTTGTTCTAGCCTAAGATTTAGGTTCCTACCTGTAATTACTTCTTTGTTCTAGCCTGTTGGGGGCCGACTTTTAGCAGAAAGCAGCTATCAGCTTTGCAGCCATCTTGAGCCATATACCCTGACATGAGAGTTGGATTACAATAGCCTACAACAGCTGAGCACACTCTGATAATCTTGGTTTAGATACCTTGAGATTAAAGGTGCATGAGATTAAAGGTGCGTGAGATTAAGCGTGTATGAGATTAAAGGTGTGTGACTTAAGTGTATGACTTAGAAGTATAGAGATCAGAGTTAGAGACAAGACCTAAGGGCATGATTAAAGGTATAACTTAGAGGCGTGGCTTAGAAGTGAGACATATAAAAGGCAGAGACAGAACAGATCAGATCAGACTATAGAGACAAATCAGACACATCAGACATTAGGTAGAGTCTGCCCTCACCCTCGCTCTTGCTGAACCCCACCCGCTGACCGGAGCGGCAGCTTGGGCCGGGATACAGTGGCTGCCCAAAAGTGGTCGGCCCAGGCCTCAACATTTTGCCTGGGCTGCAACATTTATTTTGGCCACCCCAACGTGAGGCTAGTGTGGACCCCAACACTAGCCCAATGTCAGATTCCTGCCTGAAGCTTACTTCCTTGTCCTTGGCCAATGTCATATTCCTGCCAAGCATTCCAGTTTCTTGTCCTTGGTCCATGTCACATGCTTGCCAAGCAGCCCCAAAGGCTCTCTGCCTTTCCTCCATTTTTATTTCATTAACAAGATAAACTGTTTTAGGTAGTTCTGACAAGAATGCCTTCCTTACCTGTTATGGAATATGCATTATCAATAGCAATGCACTTCTGTCTTAAGTTAGTAAGTCTGTGCAGAATCTTACCCATCCTTGACTTGCCAGTCTGTTAATTTAATAACTCTGTCTGGGGGGTCCATTTTCAGCTCAAGTCATGTACTTTGGCTGCCAATATATTGATGTTGTTAAAGACAAGCTTTAAAACAATAGATAGGAATAAAAGTATTCCCAGGACAAGAAGGGCTAGCATGATCAAGCTATATATATATCATTCATGAAGGCTGACCAAAATAGAAATACTGACCTCAGGCCACAGGTAATTTTATCAGCGGTATCTACCACATCAACGCTCAGCAGAGCAGCATTCTTGAAATTCATAAGCTTACTATGTAGTGTTAAAATATCCAGAGACGTATTAGATTTATGCCAAATACACTCCAAGTGTTTTTAAACTTTTTCCTAATTATGGCTACCACTGTAAATTTTAGAACTCACATGAATCCAAATGGTATTTGGCATGACACTCCAGATGGCTCCTTACCCTTAAATTCTGAACCTTCTTCAAATAATTTGAATAGGATAAAGAGCATCAATCTTTTCTTCCAAATTCCTATCTAAATTTTCCTGTAGTCAACACATTAGTAAAATTTTTTTTTGCTAAATGATTAACAAAAGTAGCTGTCTTAATTTCTTGTGTCACAGCAATTGCAGAAGCAGTGGTGCTAGCAATTGATGTAATTAAAGCTGTTATACCAGCAATAATCAAGCCCACTACCCTCTTGCTTGTGCTTAAAGCCCGGCTCACTTATTCCAGAACTTGCAAACTATTTTTTGAATACCAAGGTTCTGTGATACTTAGGACACTAAAACAAAAGCTGGTTGATAGACCTCCTTAACTGACATGCAGGATTTCAAAACACAAACATAATTAGAAGGTGAATGATCAATGCAACTTACATTAAATACTGTAGAAGAAACAAAAACAATTTTAACTTGACAATTAAAAAATCCTTAACCAGTTTGAAATCCAGATCCTGCCCCAATTTTATCTCTTACTAACATAACATCATAGAGAACTGCAGCTAACTTCCATATATGTCTCTGAAAATGTTAAAGATCTTATCCCAATCTGTTTGTTGCTATTTTGTCCTATTGATAGTGTCCCTCCCCTTACAGAAGCTTTGTAATTTTATGAGATCCCATTTGTCAATTCTTGTTCTTAGACTATAAGCCATTGGTGTTCAGTTCAGAAACTTTTCCCCTGTGCCCATGTATTCGAGTCTCTTCCCCACATTCTCTTCTATTAGATTCAGTGTGTCTTGTTTTATATGAAGGTCCTTGATCCACTTGGATATGCATTTTGTACAAGGGAATAAGAATGGATTGATTTGCGTTTTCCTACATGCTGACCTCCATTTCAACCATGACCACCTGTTGAAAACGCAGTCTTTTGTCCACTGAATGGTTTTAGCTCCTTTGTCAAAGATCAAGTGATTATAAGTATGTGAGGTCATTTCTGGGTCTTCAATCCTTTTCCATTGATCTTCCTGTCTATCTTTGTACCAATACCATGAGGTTTTTTTTAATCACTACTGCTTTCTAGTACAGCTTGAGGTCAGGGATTGTGATTTCTCCAGAAGATCTTTTATTGTTGAGAATAGTTTTCGCTATCCTGGGTTTTTTTGTTATTCCAATAAATTTGAGAATTACTCTTTCTATATCTGTGAAGAACTGAGTTGGAATTTTGATGGGGATTGCATTAAATCTGTTGATAACACTTGGCAAGATGGATATTTTTGATATATTAATCCTGCCAATCCATGAACATGGGAGATTTATCCATATTCTGAGATCTTCTTTGATTTTTTTCTTCAAGGACTTGAAGTTCTTGTCATACAGGTCTGTCCCTTGCTTGGTTAGATTTACACTGAGGTATTTTATAGTACTTGTGAGTATTGTGAAGAATGTCATTTCCCTAATTTCTTTCTCAGGTTTTTGTTCCTTTATGTAGAAGAAGGCTACTGATTTGTTTGAGTTAATTTTATATCCAGTCACTTTGCTGAAGGTGTTTATTGGAATTAGGAGTTCTTTAGTGGAAGTTTTGGGATCACTTAAGTATACTCTCATATCATTTGCAAATAGTGATATTTTGACTTCTTCCTTTCCTATTTTTATCACTTTGATCTCCTTTTGTTGTCTAATTGCTTTGGCTACGACTGGAATACTATAGTGAATAGATAGGGATAGAGTGGGCAGCCTTGTCTAGTCCCTGATTTTAGTGGGATTGCTTCAAGTTTCTCTCCATTTAGTTTAATAATTGGCTACTGGATATATATATATATATATATATATATATATATATATATATATATATGCCTTGAATTCCTTTTCTTTTTAAGACTTTACAATGAAAAGGTGTTGAATTTTCTCAAATGCTTTCTCAGCATCTAGTGAGATGATCATGTATTTTTTTCCTTTGAATTTGTTTATAGAGTGAATTTTATTGATGTATTTCCATATATTGAACTATCCCTGCATTTCTGGGATAAAGCCTACTTGATCGTGATGGATGATTGTTTGATGTGTTCTTGGATTCATTTTGCAAGTTTTATTGATTATTTTTGTATCAGTATTCATAAGGGTGATTGATCTGAAGTTCTCTTTCTTTGTTGGGTCTTTGTGTGGTTTAGGTGTGCCCATAATTGTGGCTTCATAGAACAAACTGGGTAGTGTTCCTTCTGTTTCTATTTTGTGGAATAGTTTATAGAGAATTGGTATTAGGTCTTCTTGGAATATCAGATAGAATTCTGCACAAAATTCTCTGGTTCTGGGCTGTTTTTGATAAGGAGACTTTTAACGACTGCTGATATTTCTTTAGGTGTTATAAGACTATTTAGATGGATTATCTGATCCTGATTTACATTTGGTATAATCTAGTATCTGTCTAGGAAATTGTCCATTTTATACAGATTTTTCAGTTTTGTTAAGTATAGGCTTTTGTAGTAGGATCTGATGAGTTTTTGAATTTCTTCAGGTTTTTATTGTTATGTCTCTCTTTTCAGTTCTGATTTTATTAATTTGGATACTGTCTCTGTGCCCTCTGGTTAGTCTCACTAAGGATTTATCTATCTTGTTGATTTTCTCAAGGCACCAGATCCTGCTTTTGTTGATTCTTTGTATATCTCTTTTTGTTTCTACTTGGTCGATTTCAGGCCTGAGTTTGATTATTTCTTGCTGTTTACTCCTTTTGGGTGTATTTGCTTCTTTTTGTTCTAGATTTTTTTAGGTGTGCTGTCAAGCTGCTAGAATATGCTGTCTTCAGTTTTGTTTGTTTGTTTGTTTTTGAGTCACTCGGAGCTATGAGTTTTCCTCTTAGCACTGCTTTCATTGTGTCCCACAAGTATTGGTATGATGTGTCCTCATTTTCATTAAATTCTAAAACACCTTTAATATCTTTGTTTATTTCATCCCTGACAAAGTTATTGTTGAGTAGATCATTGTTCAGTTTCCACATGTATGTGGGCTTTCCATTGTTTTGATTATTATTGAAGACCAGCCTTAGTCCATGGTGATCTGATAGGATGCATGGGATTATTTCAATTTTCTTGTATCTGTTGAGGCCTGATGTGAACAATTGCATAGTCCGTTTTGGAGAAGGTATCATGAGGTGCTGAGAAGAAGGTATATTTTGTTTTAGGATGAAATGTTCTATAAATATCTGCTAAATCCATTTGGTTTATAACTTCTCTTAATTTCATTCTATCTCTCTTTTGTTTCTGTTTTTATGATCTGTTTCTTTTTCCACTGCTGAGAGTGGGGTGTTGATATTTCCCTCTATTATTGTGTGAGGCGCAATGTGTGCTTTGAGCTTTTCTAAAATTTCTTTTATGAATGTGGGTGCCCTTGCATTTAGTGCATATATGTTTATAATTGAGATTTCATCTTGGTTGATTTTTCTTTTGATGAGTATGAAGTTTCCATATCTTATCTTTCTTGATAACTTCTGGTTGAAAGTCAATTTTAATCAATATTAGAATGGCTATTCCAGCTTGTTTCTTGAGACCATTAGCTTGGAAAATTGTTTTCCATCCTTTTATTTTGAAGTGTCTGTCTTTGTCACTGAGGTGTGTTTCCTGTATACAGCAAAATGTTGGGCCTTGTTTATGTATCTAGTCAGTAGTCTATGTCTTTTATTTGGGAAATTCACTCAATTGATATTATGAGATATTAATAAGTGATTGTTGCTTCCAGTTTTTTTTTTTTTTTTTTTTTTTTTTTTTTTTTTTTTTTTTTTTTTTTGTTATTAGATGTGGAGTTATGTTTTTGTGGCTATCTTCTTTTGTGTTTGTTGGAAGAAGATTACTTTCTTGCTTGTTCTAGGGTATAATTTTCCTCCTTGTGTTGGTGGTTTTCCTCTATTATTTTTTGAAGTGCTGGATTTGTGGAAAGATATTGTTGTGGAATATCTTGGTTTCTCCATCTATAGTGACTGAGAGTTTTGCTGGGTACAGTAGCCTGGGCTGGCATCTGTGTTCTTTTAGGGTCTGTATGACATCTGTCCAGGCCCTGGATTTTATAGTCTCTGGTGAGAAGTCTGGTATAATTCTGATATTCTGCCTTTATAAATTACTTGACCCTTTTCATTATTGATTTTAAAATTCTTTTTTTGTTTTGTTTTGTGCATTTAGTGTTTTTATTATTATGTGACGGGGGGATTTCTTTTCTGATCTTGTCTATTTGGAGTTCTGTATGCTTCTTGTATGATCATTGCCATCTCTTTCTTTAGGTTAAGAAAATTTTCTTCTATAATTGTCTTAAAGATATTTACTGGCCCTTTAAGTTAGGAATCTTTGCTTTGTTCTATACCTATTATCCTTAGCTTTGGTCTTCTCAGTGTGTCCTAGATTTTCTGGATATTTTGGGTTAGGAGTTTTTTGCATTTTTTATTTTCTTTGGTAGTTGTGTCAATGTTTTCTATGGTATCTTCTTCACTTAAGATTTTTCTTTTCTATCTCTTGTATTCTGTTGTGATGCTTGCATTCATGACTCCTGATCTCTTTCCTAGTTTTTTTTTTTTAATCTCCAAGGTAGTTTCCCTTTGTGATTTCTTTATTGTTTCTCCTTCCATTTTTATGTCCTAAATCTTTTTGTTCAATTCCTTCACCTATTTCTTTGTGCTTTCCTGTGTTTCCTTCTTAAGGGCCTCTTTACATGTGTTCTCCTATATTTCTTTAAGGGATATATTTATGTCCTTCTTAAAGTCTTTTATCATCATCATGAGAAGGGTTTTTAAATCTGAATCTTGTTTTTCTTGTGTCATGGGGTATTCAGTACTTGCTATGGTGGGAGAACTAGGTTCTGATGATGCCAAGTAACCTTGGTTTCTATTGCTTATGTTCTTGAACTTGCCTTTTGCCATCTGGTTATGTCTAATGCTACCTAAACTCACTTTCTCCAACTGGAGCCTATCTTTCCTGTTATCTTGATTGTGTCACAACTACTCAGATTCCAGTTGTCTTTGTGATTCTGTAATCCTGAACTCCTGGATGTAAGAGTTCCTGGGAATCAGGCTGCTTCTGGGGTCCTTAAATCCTGGTGTGACCAAGCTCCTAAGATCCTATGATCCTATGAACTTGTGATCCCATGAACCTACGATCCTATGTTCCTGGGCATGTTAGACCTCAGAATCCAGCCTCCTCTGGTTTTGGGGGGATTGGGTACAGAGATGAAGGCTGTTCCAGTTGCAGGCACAGACGGAAAGAGCACCAACCCACTGGTCTTGAGGAAGTTTATGGGTCCCCAAGGGTCCCAAATTACTCCCTATTTGGGGGGGTGCAGTTTGTGGCCTACTCACATACAGTCCTGGACTTGTTAGAGCTCTTGAAAGTCTTGCCTTCTTTGGGTTTTGGGGGATTGGGTGCAGAGCTGAAGCCTTAGGGCTCCTACAGGAGGTACATGTCCAGACCTGAAGCTGTGAACTTTCTTCTTAGCAACACTTTTGCTGTGGTGTATGTTTCTGTATGTTGTACGTTGATTTTCATTAAATTCTAGGAAGTCTTTAATTTCTTTATTTCTGCCATGACCCATTAGTCATTGAGTAGTGAATTGTTCAGTTTCCTTGAGTGTGTAGGCTTTCTGTAGTTTATCTTGTTGTCATTGAAATTCACTTTTAATTAGTGGTTGTCTGATAGGATACACAGGGTTATGTCAATTTTCTTTTTTTCTCTTGAAAGTTGCTTTGTTGTGGGGGAAAAAAGGCTTGGGGATCCCAGGGTTCCTCCCACCATGCTGTGGGTAGTAGGCTGGGAATGCTCTGGGTTCCTCCAGCTGGAAGTTGGGCCCGGCTGTTCATTAACTAAAAGCCTCTCCCTGGCTCCTCACGGTTCCTCATAGCGGCGCAGCCCCAACACACACGAAGCCCTTGGGTTTCCAAAACTGGTTTATTCACATGGCGGATTGTGGATGGATCTGGATGCATACCCCCCCAAACCCAGGATAGACCTGAGTTAAAAGGGGAAGGGAGAAGGGGGGAGGGGCTGGGGAGGAATGTTTAATCAGCTCCACCTCTGGCCTTCAGGTACCTCATTAGTATGTAAATCTCTCTAGGGCCTGTTGTGCCCTCCACCTGTGTACACGACTGAAGGGTGGAGGTGGAATGGAGATTAGACCTCGTGTTAGGCCCAACACTTTGTGATGGAGTATATGTTCAATTCTGAAAGTTCTATTATATATAGAAAAGAAGGAATATTGTTTTGTGTTTGGTTGAAATGTTCTATAAATATCTATTACTTCAATTTTGTTCATAATATCTGTTAGCTACATTATTTTTGTGTTTATTTTCTGTCTGGATGACCTGCCCATTGGTGAGAGTAGGATATTGAAATCTCCTGTTACTTTGTAAAATCCAATTTATGATTTATATGTTGTTAATGTTTCTTTTATAAACATGAATTCCTTTGTGTTTGCATAGTAAATGTTAAAAGTTGAAAGAAAGATTATGTTGGGTTTACCATCTTATGAGTATGTAGTGTCCTTCTCATGTCCTTTGAATAGTGTGTCTTCAAGTCCATTTTATTAGGAATTAGAGTAGCTACTCCAGCTTGCTTCTTGAATCCATTTGCTTGAAAAATATTTTTCTAATCCTTTACCCTGAGGTAATGTCTATCTTCGATGTTGTGGTATGTTTTTTCTTTCTTTCTTTTTTTCTTTTTCTTTTTCTTTCTTTTTTTTTTTTTTCTAGGAAGCACACAGATTGATCTTGTTTCCAGACCCATGCTGGAAGATTGTGTCTTTTTCTTGGGGACTTGAGTCTAATGATATTGTGGAAAATTAATGACTGATGATTATTAATTTTTGTTATTTTGTTATTGGTCATGGTACTGTGTGTGTGCGTATTACCTCTTTGGGTTTTGTAGGTTTGAGATTAGTTATCTTATGTTTTCTTGGATGTAGTCAACCTACTTGGGTTTGAATATATTTTTTCAAACTTCTGTAGGCCTGAATTTCTACCTAGATACTTTCCTCAATAAACACTGATACAAAAAATATTAAAATACTGATTGAATCCAAGAATATATAAAAAATATCATCCAACCTGATCAAATAGGCTTCATTCCAGAGATGCAGGAACAGTACAACATATAACATATAACGTAATAATCTGTCATGATAATTTTTAAGCAATATTTAATTTTTTAATTTTTTATTTAATCTATTTTACACTCTAAATTTTATTCTTTTCCCAGTCTACCCTCTGACTGTTCCTCATCTCATGCCTCCTCCCCACCTCCTGTCTCCATGAGGATGTCCCAACCCTCTCACCTGCTAGCACACCAGACCTTTAAACTTCCTGGGGTCTCCAGTTTCTTGAGGGTTAGGTGCCATCTTCTCTGTCTAAACCCAGACCCAGCAGTCTTCTGCTGTATATATGTTGGAGAAATAATATCAGCTACTGTATACTGCCTGGATGGTGGTCCAGTGTCTGAGAGAACTAAGGGGTCCAGGTTAATTGAGACTGCTGGTCCTCCTACAGGGTCCTCCTACTCCTCAGCTTCCAGCTTTTCCTTAATTCAACCACAGGGGTCAGCATATTGTGTCTATTGGTTTGGTGCAAATATCTGCATCTGACTCTTTCAGCTTCTTGTTGAGTCTTTCAGAAGACAGTCATGATAGGTCTCTTTTTATGAGCGTTCTATAGCCTCAGTAATAGTATCAGGCCTTGGGGTCTCCCTTTGAGCTGGAAGACATATTGTGCTTGTTGCTAGACCTCCCTTTTCTTAGGCTCCTTTCCATTTATATCCCTGTAGTTCTTTCTGATAGGAAAAATTATGTGTCAGAATTTTGACTGTGGAATGGCCACCCCATCCCTCACTTGATGACCTGTCTTTCTGCTGGAGATAGGCTCTATAAGTTCCCTCTCCCTACTGTGAAGAATTTTTTCTTAAGGCCCTTCCCTTTGAGTCCTGAGAGTCTCTCACCTCCCAGGTTTCTGGTACATTCTGGAGAGTCCCCCCAACCTCCTTCCTCCTGAGGTTGCCTGTTTCCATTCTTACTACTGGGCTTCATCCTTTTCCTTCATCCAATACTGGATCACGTTCTTTGAGCAGATCTATTTCCAACTATCTGAGGAAACTCCAAATTGATTATCAAGAGTAGTTGTAACAGTTTGCAAGCCTACCAGTAATGGAAGAGTGTTTCTCTTTCTCCACATCTTTGCCAACATGTGCTGTCACCTGAGGTTTTAATCTTAGTCATTCTGATTGGTATAAGGTGGCATCTCAGGGTCATTTGATTTGCACATCTCTGATCACTAAGGACTTTGAACATTTCTTTAGGTGCTTCTCAGCCATTTGAAGTTCCTCTGTTGTGAATTCTCTATTTATTTCTCCACCTCATTTTTTGATTGGGTTGTTTGATTTTTTGGTTGTTAACTTCTTGAGTTTTATTTTTTTTTTTAATGTATTTTGGATATTAGCCTTTTATTGAATGTGGGGTTACTGAAGATTTTCTCCCAATCTGTAGGTTACCAATTTGTTCTACTGACTATGTCCTTTGCCTTACAGAAGCTTTCCATTTTCATGAGGTCCCATTTATCAATTCTTGATCTTAGAGTGTGAGACATTGGAGTTCTGTTTAGGAAATTGCCCCCTCTGCCAATGAGTTCATGGCTTTCCCACTTTCTCTTCTATTGGATTCAGTGTATTTGGTTTTAAGTTGAGGTACTTGATTCACGTAAACTTGGTCTAATTTAATTTTTCTACATACAGACAGCCAGTTAAATTATTATTATTATTATTAAAGATGCTTTCTTTTTTCTATTGTGTATTTTTGGCTTCTTTATCAAAGATCAATTGTGTGTAAGTGTGTGGCTTTTTTTTTCTGGGTCTTCAATTCTATTCCATTGATCAATGTGTCTGTTTCTGTGCAAATACATTGCAGTTTTTAATCACTATTTCTCTGTAGTATAGCTTGAGGTCAGGGATGGTGATTCCCTTAGCAGTTCTTTTATTTTTAAAAATTGTTTTCACTATTCTGAGTGTTTTGCCTTTCTAGATGAATTTGAGAATTGTTCTTTCCATGTCTTTGAAGAGTTGTGTTGGGATTTTGATGGGGATTGCATTAAATCTGTAGATTGCCTTTGGTAGAATGGCCATTTTTACTATGTTAATTCTGCCAATCCTTGAGCATGGACGATCTCTCCACTTCCTGAGATCTTCTTTGATTTCTTTCTTGAAAGAACTGAAGTTATTTTTATATAGGTCATTCACTTGTTTGGGTAGAGGTACCCCAAGATATATTATATTATTTATGGCTTTTGTGAAGGGAATTATTTCCTGAATTTCTTTCTCAGCCTGTTTATCATTTGTATAAAGAAGGCTACAGATTTACTTGAGTTAATTTCATATCAGGACACTTTGCTGAAGTTGTTTATCAGCTGTAGAAGTCCTTTAGTAGAATTTTTGGGGTCATTTATGTATACTATTATATCATATTGTAAACAGTGATACCTTAATTTCTTCTTTGCCCCTTTGATCTCTTTTTGCTGTCCTATTGTTCTAGCTAGCTGTTCGAGTAATATATTGAATAGATA
This sequence comes from Arvicanthis niloticus, assembly GCF_011762505.2. Lineage (NCBI taxonomy): Eukaryota > Metazoa > Chordata > Mammalia > Rodentia > Muridae > Arvicanthis > Arvicanthis niloticus. The sequence goes on from NC_047659.1 coordinate 20,688,295, forward strand.
TGGGAAGAGTCGGCATTCTTGTCTTTTCCCTGACTTTAGTGGGACTGCTTTAAGTATTTCTTTATTTAATTTGATATTGGCTATTGCTAACCTATATTAGTTTCATTGTGTCTCTGTGTAGTTTTTATTTCAATGACCTCTCCATTAGTAAGAGTGGGGTTTTGAAGTCTCCCACTATTATTGTGTGGGACTCAATATGTGTTTTGAGCTTTAATAAACTTTCTTTTATGAATGTGGTTGCCTTTGTATTTGGGGCATAGATATTCAGAATTGAGACTTTCTCTTGATGGATTTTCCATTTGATGAACATGAAGTGTCCTTCCTTATCTAGCTTGATAACTTTTGGTTGAAAGTCTATTTTATTGAATATTAGCATGGCAACTCCAGCTTGTTTCTTGGGACCATTTGCTTGGAAGATTTTTTTCAGCCTTTTAAGCAGAGGTAGTGCCTGTCTTTGGTACTGAGGTGTGTTTCTTGTATGCAGTAAAATGCTGGATATTATTTGCATATCCAGTCTGTTATCTTATTTTTTTTGTTGGGTAATTGGGTAGGTTCATATTGAGAGATATTAAAGACCAATGATTGTTAGTTCCCATTATGTTTGTTTTTGTAGGTGGCATTATGTACATGTGATTCTTTCCTTTTGGCTTTGTTGTAAAATGATTAATATCTTGTTTTTCTTTGGTAGTCTTCTTGTGTTGGAGATTTCATTCTTGCATCCTCTGTAGGGCTATATTAGTACATAGATTTCTTTCTCTTTCTTTCTTTCTCTCTTTCTTTTTTAATATTTGTTTACAGTCCACACTTTATCTCCCTCTCAGTTCAATCAGTCCACTCAACAACTGTTCTACATGTCCTGAAATATTTTGGTTTCTCTATCTATGTTAATTGAGAATTTTGCTGGATATAATAGCCTGGGCTGGCATTTGTGTTCTCCTGGGATCTGCATGACCTCTGACCAGGCTCTTCTGACTTTTAGTCATTCTGTTGAGAAGTCTGGTGTAATTCTAATAGGTCTACCTTTGTATGTTACTTGGCCCTTTTCCCTTGCAGATTTCAATATTCTTTCTTTTTTTTGTGCATTTAGTGTTTTGATTACTATGTAACAAGAGGTTTTTCTTTTCTGTTCTCATTTATTTGGTGTTCTAAAGGCTTCTTGTATATTCATGGCCACCTCTTTCTTTAGGTTGGGGTAGTTTTCTTCTATGATTTTGTTGGAGACATTTTTAGGTTCTTTTAGCTGGGAATCCTTGCTCTCCTCTATTCCTATTATTCTTACAGCTGACCTTTTCATTGTGCCCTGGATTTCCTGGATGTTTTGGGTTAGAGTTTTTTGGTTTTTTGTTTGTTTGTTTTGTTTTTCTGTTTTAAATTTTCTTTGACAGTTGTGTCAAGCTCTTCTAAGTTATCTTCTACACCTGAGATTTTCTCTTCTATCTCATATATTCTGTTGGTGATACTTACATCTGTAATTCCTGACCGCTTTCAAGGTTTATTTATTACATATATCCACCGTGACAAGGACACATTAAGAATGAATACATTGATTTCATATGAAATTAGGATGTTAGATAAGGTCTAAATAGTGGATACATCTTCAAAGTTTATAGAAACACAGGTTCAAATTTCTTGGCTTCAGTTGATTTTTTCTGATCTATGTTACCAAAGATGTTTTTAATCTACTACACAATATTGTGACTCCAAAAAGTATATAAGGAAAAACTATAATTAACATCTGTTTTCAAGTAACTAGCTGTAGGAAACCGTGGTCAGTGGTTATACGTTTGCCATTCCAAGATGGCGCTGGCCTTGTGTCTTCCCAGTAGTAAACAAGTAACTGCGCAGCTGCAAAGGCAGAAAACCCGCCAAAGTCACTGGCCAATCCCGAAGCGTAATATTGGGTGGTGAGCGAACAGCCAATCAGAAGTGAATATGTCACCCTAGGGTGTATTTAAGCTAGGCCTCTTCCTGTCTTCAGCCCTTCCGCTTCCTTTCGCGTCCTTCCGCGTTTTCCACGTTTGCTGATACAGAGTAAAGCCTCGTTTTGCAGTAACTACCCGAATACTGTCTCTCGTGTCCTTTTTCGCGGGCGAAGGGGACTCGAGAGGTGCGCGGAACAACTTGCATCTAGCTGAAATCTCTTCCCTGGTCTTGACAATATTGCCTAAGAGAAAAGGAATTCATAGTGCCATCCAGCTGTGACACCAAAAAGCACAACTATGAAAAGGAAGGCACGATCACTCCAAAAATGCAACACGTTCACTTATATATTAGAAGAGGAAGGGATAAAAATAGGATTAACAAACACCTAATTGCATTTAAGTCCAATTCAATAGGAAAGAATTCATGCCAGTATTGAAAATCAACTACACATAGCTGGTGAAACCATAAAAATTAGTATTGACATTTGATAAAGCAGTATAGATTTCTAAATACTTGCCTACATACCCTCAGATCAGAGTAGTTCTAATCCCTCTTCAAGATTCTTTTTGCCACAGATTGAGATGATTACAGAAGGAAATAACTAGTCAAAATGCAAAATATACAAACACAAAAGACACCTGAACAAACCAATAACAACAAAAGCAAAACAAGACAACAAAACAAACAAACAAACAAACAAAAACAGAAGGGAATATGAGATGCTCAACTCCCAATTAATACATTTATAATACAGATCCTCTAACTTTCTTAATTTAAGCACATTGTATGGTGGTCGAGATTTTTTTTCTCATTCTACAGGCTCTCCTTTTATTCTATTGATGTTCTTTCCTTTGAAGGAAAATTTTTTTCCATGAAGCTGCATTTGTCAACTATTGGCCTTAATGCCTACAATGCCTACATTATAGTAGTTATACCAGTAGATTAGTGCATCTCTCAACCATCATAAAATAAGCTCTATTTTGCAATAAACAGCAATTAATACAAAGACCAAAAATAATCAATGTACATATAATGAGTCTATAGATTGCTCAGTTCTCAATAAGAAATCTGTATTGCATTCTGTCTCCTGAAATTTTAGAGATAATCTTGAGGTGAAAGTTGAAAGACTATATGATTCAAAGAAAGTAGATATCTATAGCAAGATAGTTTTTCCAGCAATTACAGGGCAGTTAGCTATACCTTTAAATTAAAAATGGCTAGAAGATACACAAAGATGAGAGGAAAATTAGGATATGTGATAAGAAAGGAATTAAAAGGAATAGAATGGCAGGGGGAGGATCTAAACAAGTTATAGCAATGCATGAATGAAAGTAAATATTTTAAAACATGTCATATGCTTATACAAAATCCACAGATTAATAATGATTATATATATATATATATATATATATATATATATATATATATGTAATTTGTAAATACACTATAGTTTGTTATTTATTTACTAAGTAAACGAACTCTTCACTAAATACTTGCTATATTAATAGTCAGTGATTGGCTGCTCATTAAATTTATTATAATTCAACCTTTTATTAGATACTCTGCTCATTGAAACCAGAAAACAAGATAAATGGATTTAGCAATCTGAAAATAAAAACTTTTACAGGAATGAACTTGTCTCCATCATTTCTTCTCACAAATCTCATTTTTCCAAGCCAGAGTATATTTTCTTATGCATATTCACATACTAACTGTATTCAGAGTTCTATATTTCTACTTGGCATGCATAATTTTCTCATGATAATTTAACAATATAGTAGCATCTTTGAGAATATTTTCATATAAATTAAATTGTTCATTTTATAGGTGACTTAAAACACAAAAAGAAAATCTCATGATCTCTATTTTCATAATAAGATTGCATTAGTAAAATTTCCTATGTAAAAGGAAATTGAGTGGAAAATTTTAACCCTCTCTAATTTTTACAGTCTGTTAACCTTTATACAAGTTTTTGTTCTTTTCATTATAAGTCCACTGTGACTGACCTTAAGACTCAAGTTTCTGTCTGAGTTCAGGGTAATTTCTAAGAATTGAAGCCTGGATCATATAGATGTGACATAGGGACTAAGAAAAAATGATATATAAAAATACAACCAAAAGTTCTTACATCAGCTATCAGTTAATTCATATGCTATCACTTCAGAAGTATAATATTATTGAAGAATAATTAAAAAAAATAACAGGAACTGACTTGAGTACGATCTCAGGAGGCTCTATGAAAACTGCAGCTACAATCCAGGGCCCTTAAGATGCTGTGTCATACATCTCTGTGAAATAAATTTGAACATAATATACTCAAGTAAGCAAGACACAAGGAATTTATAAGATGCATAAAAGTTCTTTTAAACATCCATAGCATATTTAGGATAAGATATGGAGACTAGAAATAAACAATTTGATGTAGGGTTTTTAGACAAATATACCATTGATTGCAACCAATAAATAAAGCAATGAAATCTTAGGAACCTGATACCTACTTTATTAACAAACTACTTGTATCCTCCATAGTATATTTGCTGCCCATAAATTTCTCATTTGAAAGGATTGATTTGTAAGTAGTAGCTAGAAAAGAAGAATTTAATTTGATATCTGAACTTCAAATACTGGGAGAGATTCCACACCATGTTTCCCTGTTTCCAGTCAGTTCATTTCATATTTTATAAAAGATCCAGAAAGTAGAGGGAACTCCATGCTATATTCGGAATCTGAAAAATAGCTACACAGTGTCAAAAAAGTCAAACTCACATTTCTCACCAAAGAAATTCATGAGATTGCATAAACAGTAGTTCAAAACACAGATTTTGTAGGCATAATACTGCCTTCTTGAAGTAAAAAATGTACCTTGTAGGGTAACAAACTGTATTTTACATCATAAGAAAAAATTCAGAAATATATTAATATTACTTAATATAACTTATTAAAAAATCATAAGTTCTCATACTGCTTTAATTGTGATCAAAACCTTCCTTAATGCCCAGCTACAAAGAGTAATACTTATTTTTTCACATAAACATTTGGTGTCTCCAATTTGCATTGGATTTTTATTTATTCAGTTCTCATGTTGGCATCTCATTGCCTCATAATGCATATTTTGCTAACATTAAATTACAGTGACATCTTGATATTTGCTTGTTACTATGTCTACATTTTCTTTAGTGCTGTTTGTATGAATCTTATGCTCACTCTTTAAAATTAGATTTCTGTCTTTATATGTATTAGATAAATCTTTGTTACTTTGTCACTTTTCATTATCATAGTAATGTTTCTATAATATTTTAATGTATTGCATACCTTAAAGCATTTCAAGTTTTGAGAAATTCTAATTTATTATTTTATAAAATAGTGCTTTGATATCGTATTTAAACACTCATTGGAAAATTAAATTCATGCAGATTTTTCTAGTTTCTTCCCAGAAGTTTTACAATATTTCTTTTTCACTAAACTCATTAACTTTTTAATATTTTTATAAGTTGTGAGTGCACATAGCAAAATTATTTATTTGTTCCCAGTATCATTTTTTATGTGCACTAGGCATGAAACAGATTTGGACACCAAGCCAGGCATCAAGCTAGGATGAACAAAGAAGTGCCATCTGCTCTTCCCTTGACTGATATAAGAACAACAACCCCCAACAAGTGTCTCTTTGCCCATTGCATGGGGAGACAGGGCAGAAGAGCTTTTAAAGAGTATTTTCTTTGTTACAGTGTGTCTTTTAAAACAGCAACAACAAAACAAAAATAAGTCAGTTACTTATATTGATGTTGGTATGATTTGATCTGTTCCACTGATCCATATGTATCATCACAGAAGTCTTGTTAGCAGAAATACACACAACATATATATTCTTTATTTTTGCCGTATCCTGAAACTCTAAAAGCTTTTTTTACAGTTATTTCTGTACATTTTTCTCTTGTTTCATCTCCCTGTTTAATTTCTCCAGACCCACATTAATTCTCGAGGCTAGCCTGCACCCCAACATGCACGGAGGAAAGCCTGACCAAGAGAAGCCATTTTTTACTTCAGAGGATGAGTAGGAATGTATTGAACAGCTCTTCAATCAGTGGTAGGGCCATATGGTGTGGGGCAGGAGGGGAGTGAAGGCAAGTTGTCAACGTGTGGGATGTGAAAAAAAAAGTAGGTGTCCTTCAGCATGTGCAATATGGACAAGCACAGGGATGGTCCCAGGCTGAAATATTTTACTCCTATTGCATCTGCCTTCTTCTAGGACTGATCTCTTGTCTACAAAAGTAGTTTCATTGTACAGATGGAAATAAGACAGGTAGCACAATAATATTTTAGGTAAAGGCACTAAGTATCCATTTTTTTCTCATGTAAAAATAATCTACGAAATAGAAAGTCTGAGTATGTTTTTAAATGATGCTTTTCCACAGACATGGCAAGCAGACTGCAGAGCCAAATTCCTTCTGTTCTGCTGATGAATGTCCCTTTACAGAGATTTTGTTCCCAGATGGCCATTCTATCTCTTCATCTACCCCTCCAAAAAAATAACACTTACTGCTGTTTTGTTGTGTTTTTCTTTTCCTAGCACAATATATTTAGCAGAATTTTACAGTTCCTCACACTGGGGGAGTAGCTATGAGTCCAGCTACAGCAGATCCACCCCATTCATGTCCAAGAGTTGCTTCATTTTTTTTCTTAATAATCCTAAGACAATTTGAAAATCAATTAATAATAATTTTCCTTTTAGAGGAAATATTTCCTAATAGCTTTTAAACAGATATCACAAATATACTGTCTTTTTATTTTTTATATGTCTTCATGTTTATTTCTCTCAAATAAAGGGTGAGCTCTAAAAGTGAAGTTTTTTCCAATTTTATTTATTGCCCAGAACTCACTATAATAAGATAATAAACATTAATTTGACTCATAGCTTGTAGTTATAATGTCATGGTCATACTAATAATAATCTATATTTTTATTGAACATATGACTATATACAAAAATTTTCTTACATATGTAAAGTGGGTAGGTAAAAAAATACTCTAAGTCCTATTTCCAGTTTGCAACATTTCAAGAGAACACCATATTGATTTTATTTGGACCAGACTTATCTCTGTGTTCCATAGATTTTTAGTGTTTCAAAATCCAACTGCATATTCAAAGCAATCCATCAAATCTCGATAACACAGAGTCTAACTTATTAAGTATTAAGTCCAAACAATGGTTTTTTATTTGCCTCACAGGGATTCTAACAATCTGTGCAATAAAACCAAACCAAACCAAAACAACAACAACAAAAAAAACCCTATAGTTTTGTTATTATATTTCATCATCTTAAAGCCAATATAGTGAAAATATAGATATTTTTTCAAAAGATGCAGTTTACATTCACAAGAAATTGGTACAAAATATACTCCAGATAATTAGATAAAATACTAAACTATGTAGCACAAATAAGTAGGCCATGTTAAGATTTACATTAGAAAAAAATTATTTCTTTCTTGAAACCATGATTAGGTTAAGTCACCACAAAGACCAGGAATCTTTTTTTTTTTTACATTTAATTCTGTATTTATTTATTTATTTATTTACACTAAAAATTTTACTCCCCTCTCAGTCCACCCTCTGACCATTCCATATCCCATACGTCCTCCCCGCTGCCATGTCTCCAAGAGAATTCCCTCACTCCCCACTCCACCAGACCTCTAAACTCCCTGGAGCCTCCAGTCTTTTGAGGGTTAGGTGCACCATCAAGCTGAACCCCAAACAACATCTTCCATCCTCGCAGTACCCAGTAGAATGAAGATTCTTAAAGCTCAGTGATTATCTAAAGGATTTATATATTTAGAAATGCTCAATTAACAAGATGCCCACACAATTAGATTTGTTACACAATATCTAACCTTTTGACAGAAGTTGCTACCCACGATAGCTTTGGACCCATCAGTGGTTCTCTATGGCTGCTAGATTCCTTTTTCTCTTCCCCTCCCTCTCCTCTCTTCTTCTCTCAGCCCCACCTTCTCTTATACTGCCTAATCACTGAGCTCCATTGCAAATACAATGTAGCTGAATAAATATCCTGCTACAAGTTTCTTGAGATTTTTATATATTTTAGATTTTAGCTCTTTTATTAGATGTGGGGTCAGTGAAATATTTTTCTCATTCTGTGGGTTACCAATTTGTTCTGCTGACTGTCTTTGACTTACAGAAGCTCTTCAGTTTCATGAGGTCTCATTCATCAATTATTGGTTGTAGACCTGAGCCATTGATATTCTTTTATATTCTGGTATAGAGATAAACAGAGAAATCACAACAGAGGAATCTCTAACAGTCAAGAAGCACTTAAAGAAATGTTCAAAGTCTTAGTCATCAGTGAAGTGCAAATCAAAATGATCCTGACTTTCCACGTTACACCAAGTAGAATGGCTAAGATCAAAACCTCAGGTTACAGCACATGCTGGTGAGAAAGGGCAGAAAGAGGATCACTCTGAAATTGCTGGTTGGATTGTAAACTGGTACAACAACTCTGAAAATCAATCTGGAGATTCCTCCAAAAATTGGAAACATACCTACCTGAAAACCAAGCAACACCATTTTGGGGCATATACCCAAAAGATGACTCACTGTATCAGAGGGACGCATGCTCCATGATGTTCACAGCAGCCTTATTTATAATAGTCAGAAGCTGGAAATAACCCAGATGTTCTATAACAGAAGAATGGTTACAGAAAATGTGGTACATTTTACACAATAGAATACTATTCGGCTATTAAAAATGTTGACTTCACAAATTTTGCAGGCAAATGGATGTAACTAGAAAATGTAATTCTGAGTGAGGTAACTCAGACCCAAAAGGCCATACATGGCATGTACTTGTTAATAAGTGGGTATTAGCCAAAGGGTACAGAATACCTAAGGTATAATGCATGGAAATTTAGAACTTTAACAAGCAGTAATGCCAAAAGAGAATACTTCAATCTTATTTAGTAGAGGAAAGAAAATAATCACAGGAAGCAGAAGGAAGGAGGGATTGGTGCGGGAGACAGAAGGGGGAGGGGAAAAGAGGAACAGGATCAGGTAAGGGGTTGGGGTGACAGGAGAGAAGGCCAGAGGGCCAGCAGAATGAATGGAAATATGCAACCTCAGAAGGTGGGAGGTAGTGACCCTCTAGAAAGTACCAGAGACCTGGGAGGTTACTCCCAGGATTCAATGAGAGGGACCTTTGATGAAGTGGCTAACAGAGGGGAAGAGGGAACTTGAAGACTCTGCCTCCAGTAAATAAATAGGGCCTCAAGAGGAGGGATGGTGTTGCCAATCCACAATCAAAATTTCTGGTCAAGAAGTGTTCCTGTCTAAAGAAACTGCAGGAACAAAAATGGAGAGGAGACTGAAGAAAAGGCTATCCTGTGACTGGCCAAACTGGGGATCCACCTCATGGGAAGGCACCAAGTCCTGACACTATTACTGATGCTATTATGTGCTTAGAGACAGGAGCATTGCCTGGCTGCCCTCTGAAACGCCCAACCAACAGATGACTGAGACAAATGCAGATACTTACACCCAATCATTGGACTGAAGTCATGGACTCTTATGGTTTAATTAGGGGAAGAATAAAAGAAGGAGATGAGAAAAGCGATCCTTAGAAAGACCAGTAGTCTTCCAACTTGCCTGGACCCATTGGGAGCTCCTAGACACTGAGCTAGCAACCACACAACTGTCATGAGCTGGTCTGAGGCCCCGAACACATGTATAGTAGAAGACTGCCTGGTATGATCTCAGTGGGAGAAGGAAAGACTGGAGGCTTCAGGGACGGGGGAGGCCTGTTAGAGCAGAGCATGGTCTTGGAAATAGAGGGGAGAAAGAATGGGATCAGGATTTGTGGGAGGGTGGAACGGAAGAGGGGTCAACGGCTGAATTGTAAATAAATAAATAATTTTTTAAAAAGAAGAACAGTAACTAGATTATTATTCATACTATCTGACTTGTTATTTTTCTTTTACACCTTGCCTCCCATATGTGGGTGCATTTCAGGATTTGTGGGAGGGTGGAACGGAAGAGGGGTCAACGGCTGAATTGTAAATAAATAAATAATTTTTTAAAAAGAAGAATAGTAACTAGATTATTATTCATACTATCTGACTTGTTATTTTTCTTTTACACCTTGCCTCCCACATGTGGGTGCATTTCAGAGTCACTATTCCTACAATTAGGTACATATTGCTGAACTTTCTCTTAGTATTTCTATGTTTGTTGGTGCAAACTGTTGGCACTTGTGTTGGTCATTATATGACCAAGTGACTGATTGGTTTGATTGGAGGAAAGTATTAGGAACAATTACATAATATAAATTGAGATAATCATTTGAACTTTTCCCCATGTTTGTCAGGTCTTGAGGCTGATATTATATTAGAAAAGAGGTGGTATTGTTCATGTACTTAATCTCAGCAACTATTGGACCTGCTCAATTGAGACAGGTAAAACACTATATTTTAATGAACAGAAAAAGCATCTATTTTATCCCCTTATATCATGGTATCATTTAGTATTAAATCTTAAAATTATTACTTTTTCTTTTTCTCACATTAATTTCATTTTATTGCCACTTTTTAGACACTTATAATCACTTGGTTTTTTTTTTGCAAAAAATTAAAGTTCACAGAAATTTTATTTCTATGAAAATATGTCTTGAAATAAGGTTATTTCACATTTCTCCTCCATTTAGAATGTAGATAAATCAGAGGACATAAGTAAGAATGTTTATTTTTTTTGTATGATTTTGACTTAGTTCACTGAGAAGCCACCTATTATAAGATATCAAGATGCTAGAAGTTCATTGAGGTTTACTAAAAGATTTCCTTACAAATATCCATTTTAGAGAAAAAAATCACACCAGAAAAAGAAGCTAAAATTGATGCAGAATCCACAAAAGTCTTAATCTATTCCTGAGATGGCTTTGGATTGCTGAAGATCCTTACAGTCCTTTGTTCTATTGATTGATTAACTGATTGATTGATTGATGGTGTGATTTAGTGTTATATAGAGAAAGAGAATCGTTTCCACCTAGTACTTAGAAGTAGGCTGCCTGAGAACATGATGTGCTATGGTAAATAAGTACTTTATTCTTCTAGGTTTGACATAGTACACATAAACGAGTCAGGAATATATGCATTTATCTATCTATACGTGTACTCATGTCTATCTATCTATCTATCTATCTATCTATCTATCTATCTATCTTTCAGTATAATTTCTAAATGTATAATTAGTAATATATTTAGCAAATGTTACCACTTAAATAATAATTAATATTTAATAATAAAATTAAAATTAATACAGAAGTATGATCAGCATATATCTGTATCTACTTTATTTTCTAAACACATCATAATAACACTGGGGAGCAAGAAATACATTTTATCTTTCTCTCAGCAAGAAATATTTATCAGTTACAGAGTATCAAATATTAAAAATTGATAAATTTATTCTATCAAACCAGAAACTGTTTTATTTGCTGTTTGTTCAGGTGTACAGCAGAAAATTTCATGTGGACAGTCTTATAAGCAGGTTTATGACACTTTCATTAACCAAATGGAGTCAAGTTTCTCTAACTCAGTCACATTATAGTTCTAGTCCCTTTGAGATTCAGAGACAGTGTATGATGCTTGGCTCTATGAGTTATAGAACTGAGAATACACTGAGACTACACTTGCTTTAATCACTAAGATAAACAAAGATGTTCTGTTACATCCTGACAGTAGAGCACACAGTAGACAGGATAATAATCCTTTGATGCATTGACTGATATTTCAGACTTATAAACACCAGGATCCTATATGGAGGTAGATACTGATGCATCCCCCATCAGAACATGCACTCATTCACATGTCTCTTACATGTCTCCGATGTGTTGTGACTCTGACCTTCTCTCATTTCTCTGGCTGATGTGTCCACTCTCCCTGCAGCACTCTTGCAGTAGCTTCTTTGGGCTTTTCTTGTACCACAGAAGTTCTTCTTTTACATAGCAAAAGATCCTAGTGACTAACCAAAACCTGCTCTATACCTCATGACTTGGGTCACAGAACTCTGTCCTGAGCCAGTAATTGAATAAAGAAAGGACAGACACACCGAAACATAAACAATGAAGCTGGAATCTGGTGACTTTCCCTAACAGCTGTAATTCTAAACCTCATATATTTATTAGGGAGCAGTATTGTGGGGATATTGTTGTGTTTTATCTACTGCTCTTTTTAAGTGAGAAGTCTCAGGTGGTAAACATCCCAGAGGAAGAAGCTGCAGCTGCTAGTCTTTGCACTAAATGGATAATCTTTAATAAATCCTCATACTCTGACTCCAGGGAAAAACTTTTTTGCTTTTCTTGAGCCTGGTATATATGGCAATAGCATTTCCAGTTTTCAGTGGGTCAGTTTTTCTCAGAGTCCTCAAAAAGCTGTGTCCATATCAAAATACATATTCATTTAGGACTTCATTCATTCAAGCCTTGCTCAACTCCCTATAAAGTCGCTGTCATCCTTGATTTTTGATCACTGAGGCATGCCCATAGCATTTTCGTGAATGAACTACATAGGTATCTACAACACTAAAGGTACCTGGAACACTAGAACCTATATGTTTTATTAATTATTATAAAGATAGTAAACAACTATGTGTAATTATTGTGCTATATTACTAAGAACTATACTTACATATTTACCACTGGTCAAAAATTAATTTCTGTGTTTATGTGTGGGATGTGTATATTTCTGATAAATGTATATCAAAAAGAAAAATAAAAAAATGAAAAATAAATGAATATTAAAGCCCAAGCCACTGTAATAATAGCTAAGCCATTATTTCATAGGGATCTTTTAGTTTCATGGAACTTAGCTCATTGCTATAGAATTTAGTTCCATCCCTAATTAGCTTTCGAAGAGACTGTAGAAAGGAAAATTTGTGTTTTGAAATATAAATCCCTGCATGTGGAAGACTATTCAAAGCCTGTAAGCTCAAAATATTGTGAGACCCATGTAGAAAATAAGCAATCACTTAAATATTTTGTAATTTTTAACTTTGTATGGAATATATGCATAGTTAAATGTTTTTAAATGTTAAAAGAATAAGTACTTGAAAGCATTGTAATTTTAAATATGATGAATATGTCTTTAACATGAATACATAATGACAGTTTATGTTGAACTTAAAATGTTATTTTACATCAATTCTCTTATCTCAAAACTACAAGATGTCCAGGACAAATCTTTAGTGTCTTTAGCATTAATTATTTTGTTTTTAAGAATAACAGAGAAGTAGTAAGAAGGCAATTTTAAACTGAGTGTATTCTTTTTGTCTTCAATTCTTTTAGAAACCAGACTTTAATTATAAGGAGATAACTAGAAATGTTATGACCTGAATTCAAATTAATATTTGATTAAATTTTATAACACAGCATGGGGCTATAGCTGGAATGAACAGTTTGATGAAATTACAATTACTTAGTAATAGATATTAAGCTAAGTAACTATTAAATTGCTAATTTTGCAGAGTGTAATAGCAAGTGCCAGAGGAATAATACAGATTTTCTACAAATTTAAAGTTGCTAGACATTCAGAGGTTTGGGACTGTGTGGTTGAACAATTCTTGATCGTATTTTGTATTGAATACAGGCCTTTTATCTGTGATGAAGTTTTAAAAACACATTGAAATCAGTGATGAAACTGAAAGTGCAAATACTTGCTATTCTTAATCTTTATTTTCAAATGCCAAACAGGAATTTGGCAACAGGGATTTGTTATGTATTAAAGAAAACAAACAAACCTAAAAGCATGACTTCTATTATTTGCAAATGTAAAAAAAAAAATGTCAGCAAATGGGAACCATTTGGAAGAGAAGAAGTCCATGTCAGAAAAAAATTATTTCATTTCATTTATCTATTTGTGTATTTATTTATTTGTTTTTAGAATGTAAAAGTAGACAGTATTTTAGGAAAAATCATGAAAGAGAAAAGGACACCAGAGTGGGTTTAATGTCAATCTAAGCTATTAGGATCAGGACTATATATTAGTTTCTAGAATAGTACAATTTCTTGTGACAACCTGGCTATAAGAGTCAATAACATAAAAGCAGACTGCCAAAGTCTAGCAGGGGATGTGGTTAAAAACACTAACAACTGAACAGTTTTAATTGTCTTACTTTTCTTATTGCTAAGACAAAAGCAGATTGAAGAAGGAAGGGTTTATTTTAGCAGACATTTTAAAGTATAGTCTACCATGAGAGAAAAACACTTTGCTGGGCAGTTGCTTTTGAGGAGAAGGGAACTATTTCAGCTTAGGTTTGCTTCTTTGACAGTAATTTGAATCTTCATATGATGGAGCCCTCCATGGGTCGAGTTTTACTGTAAGTGCAGCATGAATTTTTTTTTTTCTTCAATGGTGCTTATCACTTAACCATGTATGGTAATGGTAAATTTTGCTTTTGGACTTCAGGTGTGTAGGGATCAGTTTGAGGTGGGACATGGGATGGAGGTAGAAAGTACAGGGAGTGATGGCTGGAATTATGGGACATTTGGGGTGTTTGAGTGTGTGTGTGTGTGTGTGTGTGTGTGTATAAATGTAGAGCTGTGTCAGCTTCCTGGAATCTATGAGGTTGACCTTACTAAGTACTTCTTGTAACAGAGGAGATGTAGTCTCAAGTAGGATTTCTTGTAGCTAGGCAAAGCTTCTGGTAGTGGTACTGGGTTGTATTTGGTAGAGCTGTTGACTGAGAGAGTCCCCTGGATATTTGCAAGCAACGCAGGGTAGTGCTAAAACAGAGGGTTTCTCTCTAAAAACTGACAATGGGGTTACATTGTTGAGGGTAACATCCACACAGGTGTTTGAACATAGTGAAGTCTAACTGGTTATTTCAAGGAGCCTTCACCACTTGGTTCTAGTCTTTTTGGTGCACAAAGGTACTCTTAAAACTGCCAAAAAAAGAAATGTGGACACCAGCCTAACAAAAAAATCATAGGCCAAAAATCAGTGCTGCCTACAAGATGGGCTGGTACAATGGCAATACATAACTTGAGGAAGTTACCAACTGATGTCCAATCTAACTTGATGCCCACTCCAAGAGAGACAGTCATGTCTGTCATTGAATGAATGACCAGGAACCAGATATTGGATAACCCAGAGGCCTTGTGTAGAATTAAATACAACTTGTCTGAAAACAAATCAATGAAATGATTTCTAATGATATTTTGCTATACTCATAGATTGGTGTTTTGTCCAGTTATTATCAGAGAGGTTTCTTCTAAAAGGAGATGGGATTGGATGCAGAGAAACACAGATATTATGCAGAGCACAAATCTAATTGGAGGCCTCCTTTGAGCCCTTTTTCTTGTAGCTTGGGGAAATCCATGAAAGAGGGCACAGAAAGATTATAGAAGTCAGAGGAGATGGAGCACAGCAGGAGAACATGGTCCAGTAAGTAAACAAAGCTCATATAGTCTCACAGAGACTACAGCCATGAGCACAAGGACTGCACGTCTGCACCAAGTCCGCTGTGTATGTGTTGTAGCTGTTACCTTACTATTTTTGTGGGAATTCTAATTGTAAAAGTGGGTGTGTCTGTGACTCCTTTTTCTGCTCTTGGTACTCTTTTCCTCTGGTTGGGATATCTTGTCCAGCTTCAGTGTGAGAGTATTTGCCTTGTGTTATTCTATTTTGTTTTGCCATGTTTGGTTGTTTTCTCTTGCAGGCATGTTCTTTTCTGATGGGACACTGAGGAGTAATGGATTGGGGAAGAAAAGATCGGGGGGAGGGAATGGCATGGCATAAGCAGAGGAAGAAAAAACTTTGGTCAGAATGTGTTACATGAGAGAAGAATCTATTTAAAAAATTATCCCTACTTCTAAACAAAACAAGTATAGTTTCATTCATAACACCATAGTGATGTTCTGTCTTCAGATTTCTTCTGCCAAACAAATTTGTACATTTTCTTTAAGTTCAATTTAACTCAAGTTCTCTGGGTATGGGCAAAATAAAGTCAAATTCTTTCCTAGAAAATTACACAAATGACCCCAAGCACAGTTTCTGATAAAATTTCTGTTTCTTCCTAAAACTTAGGAGCTAGGCCTCTGCCTGTTTCTCTTAGTGTTTTTATTTCCAAAGTTCATGCAAGCATGGCTTATTAATATCTTCTTAGGCCTTCCTAGTTCATACTTGTAATCTTTCTTTTCTATTCCAACCACAGATTTGTTGTTTCAAAGGCTTAAGCACTACTCAATCAGATCTAATACTGCAATGTCCAAATTTGAATACTAATGTCTCTCTTACTTGCCTGTTGTTCTATTAAATGGCCTGACAAATACAACTTAAGGAAAGAAAAGCCCATTTTGGCCAACAGTTCAGTCTTTAGTCCATCATAATGATGAAGTCAAGGCAGCAGAGGCTTGAAGCAGCTGGCCACATTATCACTATAGTCAGAACAAATAAAAGAATTAGATGCACGCTACTTTTCAGTTCATTTTTTTTTATTAAAGTACTTTCAGGATTCCATCCCATTGTAATGGTCAGTCCACAATTAAGATAAAACATATCTCAATAAGTATACAAAAATAATGTCCTATGAGCAAGTACAGAGGTTCATTCAAGATTATTCTCTGTCAAATTAACAGTTAACACTAACCACAAAAATATACACTTAAAAAGTAGTGATGTGTTTCATATTCTGAGAAAAGTCAAGAAAGGACTAAAGTTTCCCTTTTTAAGGACAGAGTTATCTTTGAGATGATCTCAACAACCTCAATTCAGGTTTGCTAGTGATAGATGACAGAGGGCTAGAAACTAGCTTTAACTAGCAATACTAACTAAGGAGGATGTGGGTGGACTTGGCCCTGGGAGATCATGCAGAGTTATGCTTGTGTCTTTGGATTGCCAACTACCTATGCATTATGAGTGAGCCAGCCTTCGAGATTCAAATTTCTCAGAATATATATATATATATATATATATATATATATATATATATATGACTTGCACTAATTAGTAGTGGAACTATGACAACATTAGAGTTCAATAATCCAAAAAAAAAAAAAAAAAGCCCTACAGCCTTTCAATTTTTACACAGGAGAGAATGCTAAAGAATTTATATATATTTATTGTGAGCAAAGTAGTGTAATGATTAAATCCACAAAATTGGAAGATTAACCTAATGAGCTATAGAGGTCAACTCTTATGGCAAGGTCACTTGGCTGATCCCAATATCTAAGGAAGATGAAATGAGAAGCTGGCAGACCGAATGTATTTTAGAAGATGATGCATTAATCAATAACCCTGGGAGACTAAAAAAAAATAAAATAAAATAAAGAGAAAAGGTAAGAGGTACACAGCTTCTAGCCGTGTTGTATATGAGAAGTTTTACCAGAACAATCCTGAAGAGTTCTCATCTATAAAGATGAATGCAAGATGTTTAGAATGAAGCTGTCCAATTGCCAACTGGAAACTCAGACTTGAATTTTGTACTATCCATGTAGGGATGGGACTTGAAAAATCTCAAATGCTTAGAAATATTAAAGGAATAAGCTGCATTGCAAACAATGAATTACTTTGAATGTTGAGTACTGAGCAAAGACACTCAACTAAAGAAAATTGTAGACAATTTTCTACAAGCAAGACAGACATTTAGTTCACTTCCCAATTATAAGGTCTGATAAAGAAACTAACTTAATAAAATGCATTCACTATGAGAATTAGGCAAACATGGCTCCATGCTTCATTCTCTGGGTTACCTCCTGGATAGAACTCTATGCACATTTTAGGAATTACTAAATAACAACAACAAAAATTGGAGATAAAAGTTGAAATAACTAAATTTACCAAGGGAAAATGTTACATGAATACACAGCAGTTGTCTTCAAACACACCAGAAGAGGGAACTGGATCCCTCTACAGATGGTTGTGAGCCACCATGTAGTTGCTGGGAATTGAACATGTGGTTGCTGGGAATTGAAGGGAAAATGTTACATGAACAAAAGGAATTGAGGAAGAAGAGATACTCAATGAATTTTATATGTGTTATAGGCACATAAAAGCAGCTGTGTTTTTGTACAGAAAAGAATAGGGAAAACCTGAGTGTTAGTCAAGCAGAACAGAATGAAAAAGGAAGAGTGCAGGCAAAATGCTCATAAACAATAACTGGACGCCCAGTTTTTAGGAAAATAAAATAAATAATGTTAAAAATATAATGATAACAGGCAAATTATAAGAATGTCAATTACCATGCAGTATCTTGATGAGATGCATATAAGCATATCTATGCATGCATATATCCTCTCTTAAGCTTTCAAGTAACTAATATTTCTAAACTTACTCCTTGTTTGAAGTATTGTGCTTTCTCTGCTTTTTTGTTTGCTATCATGTAGCAATGTTACAGTAATTACAGAATCATCAACCACATAAGAAAAATTTGTGACCAAAGAATTGGAAGGAATAATTTTCAATTTACATAATTTCATAAGTCCACAGTTCTGGCTTCAATAAAATACATAAAGTGTTCTTCTTTCAGTACTTAAAGGATATTTTAAGTATTTATCAGCCGTGCTTTATTGAGTGACCTTGATAATCCACTAAGAGAACAAGAGAGTTTGGCTAAACACTGCCCATCTCCTCTGGAGAGAAACTGAGACTTTTAGTCGTGGATAAACCTTAAGTTGTCTATGAAAAGAAGGAACTCCATGAACAGATAGTTGACTGCAAGATTTTGCCACATTTCAAAATTTTTCTCTGAAAGCCACCAACCGCCTTGGACAACTCTACAAAGAAGGAGCAAAGAGCTGGTGAATCTAAAGTTGTCAACTATAACTAAAAGCAGCAAATACAGGGGCTGGTGAGATGATTCAGCAGATAAGAGCACAAGCTGCTCTTTCAGAGGGCCTGAGCTCCATTCCCAGCAACCACATGGTGGTTCACTTGATACCCTCTTTGACCTGCAGATCTATAATACATAGAACTTTAAAAATTTCAACAAATGCAGCAGTTTCTTCAATAACAATTTAAAATATTAGAAATAGTTTCTTTGGTGAAAATGTTTCTACACATGCAGAATGACAAAGGTAGTCCTATTAGATAGTGACAGAGACTATTATGTTGAGTAAAACAGTCTTGACCTGTGTGCTTGCAGTGCGAGGCCACAGAATAGAACAGGTGTTTGTGGTTGGGCCACCCTGTGCTCTCAACTCTCAGGTTTGTCCTTCCTCTCTTCTGCAGCCATCTGGAGAGCTGCAGAGGTCGGAGAGGCAACTGTTCCTTCACATTTCAGTTTTCCTCATCACTTGATGAACTCTACAACCTAGGTACATGATTTTTTTTTATTTCCCAGCCCAATAACAGCTTCCTTTCATTTGTTTTCTTACTTGTTTTTCTTTCTCTCACTTACAAACATGAAGCTTACTGATTTCATACAGCTTCTTTTCCAGTATTCTATGGCTTTTTTTAATAGAACAATCTCCACATAGCTGACTGAAAAAAAGGTGTTTTGTTTTATGGCCGACTCTTTTATTTTTAATTTGTATTTTTTATTTATTTTTTGAGGATTCCAAACAATAATATATTTTATCATATTCTTTCCCCTCTACCAACTCTTAACAGATCTCCTATTCCTCCCTACTTCATGTTCTTTTTCACTTCACACACACACACATACATACACAAACACACACACACACACATATGCACACACACACACACACACACACACACACACACACACACACACACACACACAACGACTCCTGAGCAAGAAGCCTGACTAAAATATGGTTGACACACCTAGTATCAGTCCATTTAAAACAACAACAACCACAAAACCCTGGTTTTCTCTCTCCTGGTAGTTATCAATTACAAATTGCTTCTTGTCCAGGCGTGGTACTTGAGGCTTTACAGCTGGGTTTTTAAGAGGCTTGCCATTCTAAGTGTTTCTGTGAGTAATTATGCCTGTCTGTTCCACTGTGTCTAGAAAATGCTGTTCTCTTATAGTCATCTAATACCTCTGACCCTTACAGAATAAATGAAGTTCCAAGAGAACTTTTAGTAACAACCAGCACCTCCAAAAATTAATAAATAATAATAAATACAGGTAGGTTTCTGACTCATCAATTCTGACAAGGCCAAGCAGCTGTGTGTTATTTTTCCTCACACATCTGAGACTTCAGATTAAAAATCTTGCTGTAAATCTGGAGAGTCGGAGATTACAGACTTCAATGGGCTTTGTTTTTACTCTCCAAACAGGCACTGGGGTATCTCAAAACTTGGCTTACCTGAAATTTATGACTGCACTCTTCACACAGAATGGATATAGCTAATAACCATAGAGACCCAGCCATGGGCTTTTTCTAATCTAGCCTTAGGAATCACTAGCTTCTCTGTCCACTATCTCCTTTGATTGATAGCACACACCCCTCAGATTCAAAACTATGGTCTTCTATTTAATGAGATATTTTTAAAAATTGTATTAGTCAGGAGTCTATAGAGGAACAGAACCAATGCATGAATTTACATACATACATACATATATATATTTATTAAGCCATCTTTAATGTAGTAGCAACAGAAGATTCACACCAAAGAACTGAGAACCAAGTCTCAGTTCAGTCTTTGAAGATTTATTCCTCTGCAGGCAGTTATAGGAATCCCACAATGTCTGTGTTTCACTGCAGTGTGTGTGTGTGTGTGTGTGTGTGTGTGTGTGTGTAGACATAGGCTTTTCCACCTGCACCATAGCTCCCGAATAATGACTTGGAAGCTTATTATTTATGAATAAATGCCTAGATCATGAGCTAGGCTTTTTCCCCACTGGCTCATAGCTTATATTAACCAGGTTACAGTATTCTGTACTTGCTACAGTCTAGTTACCTCTCCTCAGTTTCGTATGTCCATGTATCTCTGAGTCTGGGCAGGGAATCTCCTGCTCTTGGGTCTTTCCCAGAATTCCTGTCGTTCTCTGTTAGATGTCCCACATTTCAATCCTGGCTTGGTTCCTTGGATGTCAGATGTTTATTGTCAAATTATGCTTCTTTACAGAGCACAATGTGTGTGTGTGTGTGTGTGGTGTTTGAGAGATATAACAAATAGCTCCTACGTTCATCAAATGGAGTATCTGAGCAGTCACAATCTCTTCTAAGTTCGCTAGAAAGTTGCTGGCCTTTACTCCACAGTCAAAGGTTGGAAATGCAGCTACTGATATCAGTAAAGAAATCAACAGGAGCAACAAGGAAAGTTAACTGGCAGGAGAGATGTTCTTCATTCTGCCTTTTTAATCTGGGCTATTGCATGAAGATGCCACCGACAACTGGGTTTGGTCTTCCCACATCAGGACACTTCTGAAGTATGGTTCCCTACTCAAGTGATCATAATTTCTGGCAAGTTGACATTAAAACCGACAGTAATAAAAATAACTATTTTAGCCAGTTTCTCTGTCTCTCTCTCTCTCTCTCCATTAATTTAGCTGTATGTTGTTCCTTTCACAGTCATGCTGAGAAAGTGGTTTCCAGGTGATTTATAAACAGTGTCCCACAGACTTCTAACACCGGCATCTTTTCAATGTCCTTGTACTCACACTGCTTAAAAAGTTTTCAATTTCTTTCTGACTTTCAACTGAAATTGTTCACTCAGTTCTCACAGTGGTAATCACAAATGTGCTTACTATGTATTTACTACATACTGTGTACTGATTCTATGCACAACAAATGGGTGAATCCTAACTGTAACTCTATGGTACATATATCTTGCAGTAGCTATGCATTTGGCCCCAAGTCCTTTCCAGGTAGCAACACCATATAATAATCTCAAAAAGTTAGACATAAGTTATGTAATATGTAAGAAAGTGGATTAAATTGGATATCACAGTATAGTCCAGATTCAGGAAGACACATACTGTATGTTTTATCTTATACATGGAAAACAGAAGCAAGAAAGAACAGGATAAAAGGCATGAAATTAAACAGGACACACTAGGTGGCTAGAAGGGAATGAAGAAACAGCACAAGAGAAATGTAAGAACAGTTTTCTAAGATAAGACATTCACATAGTGACAAAGACTGTGTGAATTCACTTTCATGAGGTACTTAGAAAAGTCAAGATCACAGAGACAGACAATGAAACGATTGTTACCAGAAACTGAAGGAATGAGGGATTCATGGTTTAATGCTTATGATTCTTCAGTTTTACACACACACAAAAATGAATGATAGAGATGCCTGCTGGCAATGATTGCACACACACAAAAATGTATTTACCCAACACTAATGAACTGTATATTCCATATGGCTAGAAAATGATACAATTTTACAAATATTTTTTTGGCTTGCACAGTTACTACAGAGACTCAGGATAGATAATTTCCAGCATGCACTGGAGAGGTGGGTATGGAATCTCTACCCTAGATAAGGAGCCATTGGCAACTGATAAACCTCAGTTTTGTAGGTTATCCTGGGAGAGTTAGTGTTATTTTAAGGGTGTGGCCTGTGGTTGGTTGACCACACATATAAAAAGGCATAAACTGTCCTTGATGAGTTTAAAAAATTAAAGATCTAAAGTTGGCTGGGTAGGGTACGGGAAATTGGATCTGAGAAGAGTTGGGAAGGAGTGTGAACAATGTTAAAATTCATTGTATGAAATTTTTAAGGAATTAATAAAATTGAGAAAAAAGCTGGGCAGTGGTGGCACACGCCTTTCATCCCAGCACTTGGGAGGCAGAGGTAGGCGGATTTCTGAGTTCCAGGCCAGCCTGGTCTACAGAGTGAGTTCCAGGACAGCCAAGGCTATACAGAGAAACCTTGTCTCGAAAAAAAACAAAACAAAACAAAAAACAAAACAAAAAATAAAATTGAGAAAAATAAAAGAACTATGGTTATGTATATTTTAGCACAATTAAAAATTAGAAATAAAAACTGCCAATTTGGGTGGTCATGAAGTTAGCCTAGAGGGCACAGCACTTGCTACACAAATGAAAGGAAATATGTTCAAGGACCTAAGTTTGAGTCTCCAGCACCACATAAATGTAGGCTTGTACTTTTTTATTTACATTCCAGACATTGCCTCCTCTTTGTCTCCCCTCCCATAGTTCCTCATCGATTTCTTCTCCCTCTTGCCTCTAAAAGGCTCCCTCCCATCGGTCCTCCTCCTTCACTTGGGCCTCAAGTCTCTCAAGTATTAGGCTTAGGTTCTCCCACTGATTATATATATATATATATATATATATATATATATATATATATATCCATATATATATATATATATATAACTCAGTGTGTGTGTGTATATATATATATGCCTGGTTGCAGGCTGAGTCTCTGAAAGTTTCCTGGGGTCTGGGTCAGTTGAGGCTGCTGGTCTTTCTATGTGGTCGCCAACCCCTTCATCTTCTTCAATCATTTCCCTTATTCAACCATAGAGGTCCTCAAATTCAGTCCAATGCTTCGGTGTAAGTATCTGAGTCTGTCTCAGTCAGAAAAGGTGGTTCAATGATCAGCCCAACTTGGGATCCGTCTCATGAAGAAGGACCAAGTCCTGAGGCTTATAATTTTTAAAAAATCTACTTTAATAAGTGTTCTTAAACACTTCAACCTCCCTTATAACCTATCAACCAAAGGTAGAGGTGGAAGATTGCTAATAGGACAAGGTGAGCATGGACCTGTTTGGAAGTAGTTCTTTGAGGTGATTGTCAATCTTGTTGCCAGCAGTCCAGTCCACTAGCAACACCCCAAACATGTATCAGCAGCAGATCCATCAAGAAGAAACTGTGAGGCTATGCTGACTGGCACAGGTCCACCCAAGAGGCAAGGAGAAGCTGGAGCACCATTAGAAATTCTTTAGTGCTTTTTTCTCTACAAAGTTACAACAAATGAAAATCAGAGAAGACTAGCAAGGTGAATCAATAATAGAGCATTGTCTACTGTCTTTTAGATTATACTCTTTTCAAATGTCATGTATCCTCTCTAGCATCCATTCCAGCAAAACAAAACTTGTCCTTTCACAAGACAGTTTCCAGAAAAAAAAAATGTGTCTGTTCTCAGCTTTATATCATTTCATCTGTCTGCTTCCATAAAACATTCTCTTATAAAACAGTTTCCAGAAACTATTACATGACATAATTGAGTCTCCAACAGCATTAGAAATTTCCAATGTATAAAGTTATATAAAAGTATGATACTGTCACACACACACACACACACACACACACACACACACACATATATTCCTAGAACTTGGAGTGGTGGAGGCCGATTGAGCCTTGCTGACCTACCAGTCTAGCTGAAATGTCTAGTTCTAGGTTCTGTGGAAATGTCTCAAATAATAAAGTAGAGAGCTACAGAGGAAGACACCCAAATTTACTGCACATGTGAACACACAATTACAAATATATATACACACATGCATGAAAGACAAACACACACAGGTACACTAACACACACAGATACAGACACATATACCCACAGACACAAAGAGAAATGTGGACACAAACAGACACATACACAGATGTGCCACCACTGCCACTACCACCAATCAGTTATATATCTTCTGAAATCAGTTCTCAAAATGTCTTTTAAAACTGAAACTTAGGAATATATCACTTGCTTTAGAACCATAGCAAAGTAAATATAAGCTATAAAATTATTTAAATAGATAGACCAATGAAATATCTTCTATCTGTATAGATACATGGTGAGATATAAAAAGATAAAAGTAAGGTTGAAATTAAGAAAGTATCCAAAGTTATACTAAGAAATTGACTTCATTCAAACTGCAAACTCCTTACTGTGAACTCTGAAAACACACTACTTATACAGCAACTTAGATATATTTCATTCATTTTCTGCTTCTTTTAATTACATAGAGAGACGTCTTCTCTGCTGGGTGATAAGACTCAGCATGGTGTTATTAAGCTTTGGAAGAAAGGAATCTTTCATTTACATTAACTCCTCAGAATAAAACAGATTGTCTTCACATGGATGATACACTGTAGTTCTTTGCTGGAGTAAATTGCACTGTGTTTTGGAGTTTGAAATTTTAGTCCTCAATAATGTTGGTTAAATAATCCAAAAAAGTGCAAAGTTACTAAGATTTCTTATGATGTTGCCCTGAGTCCCCAAACAGTCATAGCAGTCACAGGCTTGTCTAAGTATATCCATAAGGCCTGGCTACAAGACATTAGAAAACAATAAAAATTGTGTTTCTGGATGTCTTACACTATACCTCTCTAAACATCATGAATTTCTAATGCAAATGCAGCATTCTAAGTTTGTATAGAAAATATAAAAAGGAAACCTAGCTTCATTATAAAATGAGGAAATAGAAGGCAGATAACTGCCGGGGTTGGAGCTACAGTGCATTGTTTAGAGAAGGCAATATTAATAGAAAAGAAGCTAAAATGGAAGCCGGCAGGAAAACAGTTACGTGCTTCTAGGCCTATCTTAGTTTTTATTCTTACGTTATATCTATCCTGACTTCTTCAGAGAGCTAAACTTCTTGAATCAAGGGAATCCCCCATATGTTAATTATTCTTGTTAAAGTAAGTTAAAACATCTAAAATATTAAAATCTGCTCCTCTTGCAAGTATGGGAATGATCAGGCAGATATGTTACACAATGTTGCTGTTAGTGAAACCAATGTAATCCTTGTTCTTGGTCTACATAATACTAGGGCTATACATATATCTCTGGTTACTCATGTTAAGCAATTTTTTGACCTATAAAAAATATCCTATCATTTCACGAAACATCTACTTTGGAAAGTTTAAACATTGGTAACTTCTGTGTCAAACAGAGCAAGACCTTTACTGTGTTCACTAATCTGAAGCTGTTATGCTATAGACTCTTCTGAATTTTTAATGATTCTTACATGATAGGACACCTTCTGTGTCAACCAACCTAGGACCTGAAACACTAAATCTTTCCACGGCCCACATAGGATTCAGCAATACAATGAACTATGGTGCTCTCTTTGTATATGCATTAGGCCTGATAAACTTGGGTTTTACTAAAACAATTGATTTTCTTGGAAGTTTACTGATAGTGCGTTGTCTATTAACTGAGAAGAAACTATGTCATATATAATATGTGCATGCCCGTGTGTGTGTTTGTGTGTGTTTGCATGCAACATGAGGCTTACAGTCATAGAAATTTGTACTCAATTTCATCAATTGAGCCACACTTTTCTACCATTAAGTCAATTATATTAATTAGGCAACTATATAAACTGAGAGCATGTTGTACTCATGACATAATTTATATGTCATATTTATGACACATGTTGTAGGATATACATTCCCAATATTCAAGGACATTGTGTTGTTTGAGTTGATTATTATTGAGAAAGACTCTTATAATGTATGCATTAGAAAGCTAAATAGCATGTTCAAGCAGAGTAAATTATACCATAGCCAGTCTAAGTGTCTGTCACTGATAAATATGCAAAGAAAGTCGGTTATATAAGCCAAACTATTTGATCATAAATAAGAATGAAATGTTGTTTTCAGGAAAATGGATACTAAATAAATGAAGCGAACTTTGAAAAAAGATGCTCCTTGTTTTCTCATATATTTAATCTGGATTTTTAAAATAAAAAAACCCTGAACACAAAAAGCAATTTGGGAAAAAGAAGTGGACAAAGGAAAAAAGAGGATAAAAGATTGTAACTCAACAGTGCATGCCTATCCATGAATCAAAATGTCATAATGAAATATATGTGTATCACATATAATAAAATATTTGATTTTGTACAATTATATCAATGATTTTAGAAAACATTTCAAAAAAGATATGGATGAATGTTTCCTGTTTTAAAAAGCTGTGGGAGTCTAACATTGTTGGATCTTATTGTTTAAAGTATGCATAAAATAAATAATTTAATAACTATATATACCATTTTGGGACATTAGCACAATAGCCTCTTCTTGCAAGCAATTACTGGAGAACATTCTACATAAGGGCAATTTTATTCTCATTTCTGTTCATCAAGTTTAACTGACAGCATTGTGAAGAATAGTCTGGGGAAATTATATCTACAGAGTGACTAGCTGCACAGTAAGAGTAACTACACCTTTCACACTGTTAGACTGTGATATCAAAAGAAGATGAACTAAAGTTTCAGTAAAAAAATTCTATGAATTGATTAGTCATTAAATGAAGATATTCAAAGAAATAGCGTCAACTATAGCTACTGTCTGTAGGTGATCAATGATCATTTTGCTATTTAACTAAACTAAGGATGATAAATAATTATTTTTATAACATTTTAGTCTTGAGACAGTTATGGACATATCAGTCTTACTCGGTATCAATAGTACTGATGTTTCCATACTGTGCAGTTTTCCTTTAACTGATCATGTAGCAACTCATGGCTTGCAGAAGGTTGCTATTAATAATGATTAAAATGATGCTATAAGAGTTCTTAAACAATTCAAAGATGATTTTCACGTCTATCAATGCTGGCAATGGTCTGCACTCAAGTAGAATCCTGACCTGAAGTGAAAAGGCAATATATAAAGAGTCAAAACCAGAATCTTTAATTTATCTTTATTATTTTATTTTTCCTCACAGTCTAGATAAAGTCTCAGTCAGGCGTGAAAACTATTTTTGCTCCAGTGTTCTCTTCAAAATCTGCACCAAAGAGGATCAGATCAAATAGAACCTTTAAAAATAAGAAAACTTGTCAAACTCAATGGGACATAAGAGTGAGGTTTACAACAGAGAAGTAAGGCAGAAATAAAGTAATTTGGTTTTGAATGACCACGAAGACTATTTTCATATATGGTATCTTTTATAAAAGTAAAAGTGTCAATGGCAGTTAAAGCATCTTTAAAAGTAAATGAGGACTTACTGGATCTGTGAATTGCCACATAAGTAGATATGACGTTCCCTTCTGAAAGATAACCTCTAACAGGATGTTGAAGAAAACATTCACCAAACTGCCTCTAGCTGAGTACACTGTAAAAGAGTTTGATATATATGAATTCATTGTATTGAAAAGAGAGGACCTTGATCCTGTGAAGGCTCGATGCCCCAGTGTAGGGGAATGCTAAGGTGGTGAGGTGGGAGTATGTGGGTGAGTGTGCAGGGAGTACCCCCTTAGAAGCAGGGAGGTGGGATAGGGGGTTTTCAGAGGGGAAACTGGGAAAGGGGATAATATTTGAAATGTAAATAAATAAAATATCCAAAAAAGAAAATATGGAGCATTAAAAATGTTTATTTAAAGCAACAGTTTATTACTGGAATGTCATACCTAATACCTTGAAATAGTAAGACAGTTCTTTCTTCTAACAGAACTGTGACATTTCACATCTTATTTTAAAAGAAACATTTTATTTTTCACTTATATTAACCCATTATATGACAAAATAATTTCTTTTTAAGAGGTATTGGGTTTGTTGGACTCAGTAGTTAAAGTTCTTGCTGCTCAAATGTGAGCTTAGGGGTTCAAATATCCAGAACTTCTGTAGGACTTGGCGGTGCATGTCTATACTCTCAGTTCTTTTGTAGAACGATGGATATTATAGTCTGGATAATTCCTCAAATCTTGTAGGACAAAAGCCTGGTGTAGGCAAAAACAAGCAATTACCTCCAGTAATATAGAAGACAACTTTTAATACTTGAAGTTGTCCTTTGACCTACATTTGTGTGACATGCTCCATTCACTGCCTATAACCTACATAAACATATGCATGTAGGTGCAGGTGTACACACATAGACACACACATACACACACACACACACACACACACATTTTTAAAAATATAAAGAAAAATAATAGTGTGTGTAGTCTCAAGAGGATATGACATGCCATGCCTTGAAAATCCACCTCTGAGAAGCAATGGATACAAACACAACCAGTCAAGAGCTTTTAAGTATTTGCTATAAAAAAAAAAAAAGTGGGTGAGGCAGAGCAAGCAGACATAGTGTCAGGCATCTGAAACCATTGTGGACCACTCAATTTTACTCTGAACCTATCAGAGGAAGGAAAAGATGAACATGAGCAAGATAGGATGCAGAGGAGCTGGTACGCTTGTTCCCTGGATTTAGGTACTGCATACATAGACAAAATCTTTCTTATCTCTAGGACTAGCTAGTCCTGGAGTGAAGGAATAATTTGTGAATAAACAATAAGACACCAGATTCAAAAACGTAAGGAAAACAGGAATCAAATTAACATGGTTAAGGCACTCCTATATTTCAAAACGTGAGACAGTTTCCCTAGGAATAGAAAAAATGCATAGAAAGCTAGATATACATATATCTGTTCTTATAATAGGCCATAGTAGCTAATCCAGCTAAAGCTTCTGACAGAGCACTGCTGTTGTTGCTAAGGCCAGAGAGCCTGGACACTGAAAAATGCATAATTGTTCTTTGTATGTTTGCACAGATCTTTTACAAGCACCAAAGATTTAAAGAAAACTGTAATTAAAGTGGAGGACCATTCTTTTTGGCTGTTCATTTAATGAATTGAGAATGTAGCCTGTCTTGAGTCATCTGGGAGAAAAGGCTTTTAGAAGAGAATTGAATTTTCCCCCTTCTACTTCAAGCTAAGTGAAGCCATAACCCATTTGAAGCTCATGAATATCTGTTTCACTCTAAAGCAGATAAAAACCTTATTATAGTACAGTTCAGTAAAGGAAACTGTGTTTCCTTTACCTATCAGGAGCCTGGCACCATGGCACCTGAGGGGAATCCTAGTACAAGGAGAGCACAAGTAAGACAACAATACAACTATAATTTTAATTTAAATCAACAGTGAGAGAAAGAGAGGGAGTGAGTGACAGTGAGAGATAGACAGACATAGATAGACGGAGACAGAGACAAAGAGACAGGGAAAGAAAGACAGCGACTGAGACAGAAACAAAGACACATAGACAGAGAACATCTTAGCCATTGCATGATTTGTTTCTCCTCCTCAGATCAATATTCCAAAACATTGGACAACTTATTGAGTGACTGAGGCCTGAGGCTTTCTGGGTGAAATAGGTGAAAGAGCTCCTATTCATTGTCTAGATTGGGATGTAAAAGTATTGTTCTGTATTTTTGTTAGTGCCTTCTGATTTTAGTAAAAATACTGTTGAAATGTTTGAAAAATCTAACTTGTTTCTGATTTTTGCTTGTTAACCTCTAGTAAGCATTTCAAAGGCAACACTGTACTGCACACTGAGTCTATCTTCAATTTGTAATGTTTGACTTTAGAACTATCTGCAACTTCTTGACTGTTCAACAAGTGCCTGTTGAATACCAAACTTTATTATTTTAGGCTTGGCTTTAATAGGTACCAAATGATCAATTCTCATTACACCTTCTGCAATTACCACTCTGAAACCAGAAGGCACTTTCAAATACACATTTACACTTTGCTGTTCCTAAAATAAGAAGAATTTGGTTCACTCATAGGATTTTCAGATCACATGCGTCCATTTTAACAGTGCACATTATAGCCTAATCCTGGAGTCAATTAATAAATTGGTTGAAATAGCAGTTTGATTAAAATCTCAGAAACACTAATTTGCTTTCCTGCTGCCCTTTAATTAAGGCTTTAATAGAGTCTGCAATTACCTGCAAATTTTTTCTTTGTCTTAAATATTTGTACTTCTGTTCTTAACTTTCAAAGGTCCTTCAACACACCAGCGAGAGAGAACTATCCTAGAAAGAGAGAATCCACTTGTGTACTTTTTCAAGTAGATGAGCAATTAATGTATTCTTCTGAAATGCATGCTGTAATTTTCATTTAAGTGGCAAAATATGTATTTACAGAGTTTTCTGTTGGAATGGCTGTGGTCATTTTTGTTTTGTTTGGCTGATGCCTGGTTTTAGAAAATGAAACATTCTGTGAAGACTTCTAAAACTACTTTGTACTTAATGAAATTTTAATACAAATAGTTAACATTTAAATGGGTGAGTTTTTTTTTTAATTTCAACTTTAGTGGTGTACAACTATCTTGCTTTGCTTATGAACATTTTTAAGATTTTACTTTGTATCTCCAGAAGTGCTTTACATAAACTGTGACACTTAGAACCCAGAAGGGAGCAAGCATACAAACTGTAGTGTAAAGTTGCGTTTTTCAGTAAGTAGATAGTTATAGGCATATGCAGACACTCAGTCAGAAGCCCATTCTATGTTTGATTGCTTTCCAAAAACACCTCCCTCCCTCCTACCCACAAAGCATTCTTTCAGCAAATTAACTGTTGCTAGGAAACATGTCAAAGATTGGATCAAGAAGAAGTCTCAAGAATGCTGTACAACATCTACCATGCCACTTATTAGAAAATACCTAAGACGTGTTTAAAAGGAAAGAAAAGAGAGAAAAAGACATACTTCTTAGCTAGCTTAGTAGTCATGCAACTTGACAAAGTCAATGTTTGAGCTACTGCTTAAAATACACTACAGCTCATCAAGCAAATAAAAAAATGATCTTACAGAATATAGAACTAAACAAGTTATAAAATGAAGCTTTATAAAAATAAAATGTATATATATAGCTATGTAAATGTATTTTAATGTTATAAAATGAAGAAAATTAGACTTAAAAATTAATAGAAAAAATACTGCATGTACTGGTATTGTAAGTCTGTTAACTTTAAACATTTATTTTACTTTTAATTATGTTCATGTATGTATATGTGTGTGTCTGTGTGTGTACATGAGTGCATATGCCTATAGAGCCTTGACTTGGATTCCCCTGAAACTGGAATTAAAGGTGGTTTTGAACAACCCAAACCAAATGCTGTGTACCAAACTTGGGTCCTCTGAAAGAGCAAAAGATGATCTTAACTAAGATCTCTCTTCATCTCCTGACATAAATTTATAGCAGCCAGCAACATGAAATGTAAATGGGGATCAAAAAGCAACTTGAAATTACTTGGTGTTAAAAAAAAATCTGTCTTTTACTTTTGATACAGAGTTTTGCTATAGAGTCCAAGATGGTCTCAAACTTGAAATCTTCTTTCAGCTCCCCAAGGTCTGAGATTATAGACATGCCACTGTAAAAAAAGAACAAGAAAAAACTTTTTGTAAGTAATACAGTATATTGCTTGTTGCAAACAGAAATCACACCACAATATGTACATTAAAAGACTTTGAAAAAACCCAACCTCCATTCACGACAAAAGTTATGTGGAGGGCAATGTAATGGAAAACACATCTTAACACAATAAAGGTAAACATGACAAATCAATAACCAGTGTGATAGATATGGGAAAATTGTGTCTTATCCATTAAAATCAAGAAAACAAAGACTTGTTCATTCTCTCATTCCTATCCAGTGCAGTGCTCAAAGATGAAGGGCACTGAGACAAGAAAAGAAAATAAATTGGGTTTCAAGTAGGAGCAAAAGTTATAGCATCCATGTTTGTAGATGATATTTTACCTAAGAGACCTTAAAATTTTGCCAAAAAATTCCCAGCTTTGAAAAATACATTCAACAAATTGGCAGAATATAAAACTTACATACTAAATTAATGTCCTTTCTGTACACCAGTGACTAATATATTAAAAAAAACAGAAAAGCAATATTATTCATAATAGCCTCAAAAGAAATGTACTACATTTAAATAAATTGTGGAAGTCAAAGACCTCTTTAATGGAAACTTTAAAATTCTAAACAATGTAATCAAGCAAGACAGTAAGAAAAGGGAAGCCCTCCATGCTTATGAGTAGGAAGAATTACTATTGTGAAATTGATTGTTCTACCAAAAGTAATCCATAAATTCAATAAAATCCCAACTAGAATATCCATAGCATTCTTTATAGAAACATAAAGCAATCTTAAAATCTATATAAAAACACAAAAGACATCATATAAAAATGCAGTGTTTAACCAAAAGAACATTACCATTGTGTGTTTTCAAATCACACCACACACTCATAGTAACACAAAAGTCATGTGGCTGAGAAGATAATTCAATGACCAATGCACTTGCCTTATGACAGGAGTACAGACATCTATATCTCACATAAAGGCCACATGCACATGACTGGTGATGGTCTATAATATCAGCTCCAGAACAAGCCTAGTTATATTGGGGAATTCTGTGTTTGACTGAGAGCTGGTGAACCAAAAAATTCAATGAAGAATCAAAAATAATTTTGACATCAGATTGGGCTTTAATATACTCATGTAAATATATATATATACCACCATCCCTGACCTCAAGTTGTATTACAGATCCATCATAAAAAAAAAAAAACACTGCATACTCTTGGTACAAAGACAGGCAAGTAGATCAATGGAATAGAATTGAAAACCCCGAAATGAAACCACACACCTATGGTCACTTGATCTTTGACAAGGAGCTAAAACCGTCCAGTGGAAAAAGGGCAGCATTTTCAACAAATGGTGTTGGTTCAACTGGAGATCATCATGTAGAAGAATGCAAATTGATCCATTCTTATCTCCTTGTACAAAGCTCAAGTCCAAGTAGATCAAGGACCTCCACATAAAACCAGATACAATGAAACTAATAGAAGAGAATGTGGGGAAGAGCCTCAAACATATTTGCACAGGGAAAAATTTCCTGAACAGAACACCAATGGCTTATGCTCTAAGATCAACACTAAACAATTAATGGGACCTCATCAAATTGCAAAGCTTCTGTAAGGCAAAGGACACTGTCAATAGGACAAAGCAGCAACCAACAGATTAGGAAAAAATCTTTACCAATCCTACATCCAATAAAGGGCTAATATTCGATATATACAAAGAATTCAAAAAGTTAGAGTCTAGAGAACCAAATAGTCTTATTAAAAATGGGGTACACAGTGAAACAAAGAATTCTCAGCTAAGAAATACCAAATGGCTGAGAAGCACCTAAAGAAATATTCAACATCCTCAGTCATCAGGGAAATGCAAATCAAAGCAACCCTGAGATTCCACCTCACACCAGTCAGAACGGCTAAGATCAAAAACTCTGATGACAGCAAATCCTGGTGAAGATGCAGAGAAGAGGAACACTCCTCCCTTGTTGGTGGGATTGCAAGATGGAACAACCACTCTGGAAATCAGTCTGGCGGTTCTTCAAAAAATTGGACACAGTACTACTTCAGGATCTAAGTATACCACTTCTGGGCATATACCCAAAAGATGCTCCAACTTGTAACAAGGACACATGATCCACTGTGTTTATAGCAGCCTCATTTATAATAGCCAGAAGCTGGAATGAACACAGATGTCCTTCAACAGAGTAATGGATACAAAAAATGTGGCACATTTACACAATGGAGTAC
Source organism: Arvicanthis niloticus (assembly GCF_011762505.2). Lineage (NCBI taxonomy): Eukaryota > Metazoa > Chordata > Mammalia > Rodentia > Muridae > Arvicanthis > Arvicanthis niloticus. The sequence continues at coordinate 20,722,431 of NC_047659.1, forward strand.
TACTCAGCTATTAAAAACAATGAATTCATGAAATTTTAGGCAAATGAATGGCATGAGAAAATATCATCCTGAATGAGGTAACCTTGTCACAAAAAAAAAAAAAATACATTCACTCACTGATTAGTGGATATTAGCCCAAAAGTTCAGAATACCCAATTTACAATTCACAGACCACATGAAGCTCCAAAAGAAGGAAGACCATTGTGTATTCTTCTGTCTTTTTTAGAAGGGGGAACAAAATACGGGAGGAAATGCAGAGACAAAATGTGGAGCAGAGACTGAAGGAAAGGCCATTCAGAGACTTCCTCACCTTGACATCTATCCCATATATAGTCACCAAACCCAAACACTGTTGTGGATGCCAAAAACTGCATGCTGACAGGAACCTGAAATACCTGTCTCCTGAGAGGCTCACTCCAGTGCCTGATAAATACAGAGGTAGATGGTCACAGCCAACCATTGGACTGATCATGGGGTCCACAGTGGAGCATTTAAAGAAAGACTGAAGGAGCTGGAGGGGTTTGCAACCCCATAAGAAGAACAACAATATCAACCATCCAGACCCCCCAGATCTACAAGGGACTAAACCACCAACCAACAAGTACATATGGAGAAACCCATGGCTCCAGCTGCATTTGTAGCAGAGGATCGCCTTGTTGGGCATCCGTGGGAAGAAAGACACTTGATCCTTTGAAGTCTCATTGCTCCAGTGCATGAGAATGCTAGGGAGGGGAGGTAGAAGTGGTTGGGTGGGTGGAGAAGCACCATCATAGAATCAGGGGAAGGGGAGATGGGTTATGGTGTTTCTGGAGGTAATACCAAGAAAGGGGCTAACATTTGAAATATAAATAAGTAAAATATCCAATAAAAAAATAAAGAAAGGAAGGAAGGAAGAAATAAATATATATATATTCTCACATGCATATAAAATCATATATATACATATGTGTGTGTATATATGCAAATATATATTATACATATGTATAGATATATAGAGAGAGCGGGGAGAAGGGTATATTATTTGGCATAAATAATGCTCTAGATCAGTGGAATAGAATATACAGAAGATAGCCTATGTAGTTATTGCCATATCTTTTTTTGACAAAATTGCCAAAAATGTGTTGGATAACATAGCATTGTCAAAAAGATGGCTCATGTAAACTAGATATCTTCACATTGCATAATGAAGTTAGGTATGTGTCTCTCACCCTGCTTCTAAAGAAAAGCCTGAGTCAATCAAGGAGCTCAATGTAAGATCTGAAACTCTGAAATTGCTAGAGAATGAAATAGAGTGCATACTACAAGATACAAACACTGGTGAGTATTTTCTGAATAGGTCCCCAGTTTCTCAGGACAGATGGCTAACATCTACAAATGGGACATTGTAAAATTAAAAGACTTTCATACAGGAAAATTACTAGGCAATCAAACAAAGAGGTGTTTTGCAGAATGAGAAGGAGACCATGAAAAATAAATAAATAACGCAATGAAATGAGCTATGTAATTGAATTTTATAGTTCAGAATAGCCTTTATCCAGAAAACCAATGACAACAAGTGCTGGTAAGAATATGGAGAAAGAATTCCTATTATACCATTTGTAAAGTGATAAAGACACTATGGAAACCATGGTGGAGAATTTCCAAAAAACTGAAATAGATCTGCCTATAAGAGATGCAATAGTCCTGGGCATATACCCAAAGGATTCTCTACCCTAAATAAAGATATTTACACATGACTGTTCAATGATTTTATATTCACAATGGTTATGAAACGGAACAATGGAAGTCTTGGCATACATAAACCATGTTTTGCCACTTAGCTGTAAAGAAGAATGATGAAATGAATTTTGCAGTGAAATAAATGGAACTAAAAGCAAACAAACAAACAAAAATGAACACAAAATATAAAAATACTAAGTAAGGGAAGCCAAGTCTGGAAATATAAACACCATATATTTTAAGTTATATATTCATGTTAAATTAAAACTTGTAAGTATTTGTCTCATGTTAAAGTGAGATGTCAGCAGAGGGCAGGTAACAAGCAAAAAGGCATTAGCTGTGGTGGGTGGAAGAAGAAGAAGAAGAAAGAGAAAGAAATTAGAACTCATGTCATATGAAAGTAGACAAAGGAATACTTGTGGATGAAAGGTTTATAGGTGATGGGGATGTAAGATATAGGAAATGCTGAGATGATGGGAAGTTTGTCCCTGTCAAACTAAGAAAGGATGAATACACTATACAAAATCTCACAAATGTATAAGCTAATTCTGATATGTTTGTTTATTTGTTCAAGTAGTCCGAATTGAAGTACCCTGAGAAAGTAGTCACCACTGCTCCCAGATGTTGCAAGCTTTCAAAATAAAATCCAAGTGCTAAATGAGAGGTACTTCCCAAAGGTTTAGTGAAAGTGGACCTATAGTGTAGGCGGTTGACCTGGTGCTGCTTGTGTTAAAATGCAAAATTCTGTACCCAAAGAAGGCTGCTCCCAGCAAGTGGACCCTCACATACACTAGCCTTTGCTGTGTAAACCTTGGCCCCCAATTTAAAACTATTTACTAAATAAAACTAGCTACAGACAACTACTGGGAGAGAGGAATAGAAAAAGTTTGAGTTACAGTTACTGGGTTGGGGATCTTAGGTAGAGACTTCCAAAAGAACGAAAGAGAACACGGACAGAAGGTGAGGGAGAGAAAGAGAGAAAGATAGAAACAGAGACAGAGTAGAAGAAGACAAATAGGACAGAAAGTCTCCATTAGTTATGATAGAGTAGCACATGCCAGAGTAGAATGCCTCCCCAGGACACCAGACTGCTGGAACAGAAATAACCCAGAGAATTTCACACAGCCAGTATTTAGGGAACACAGTTTGGGTAGAAGGCAGTCTAACATTAGAGATTTGGATTAGGGGTAATCTTCTAGTAATTTTTCAAAGCCTAATAAATAAATATCATAGCTTGAGTCTCATTCACTTAAAGCAAAAAGGACATACATTTAATAAATATTTTATACTATAAAGTCTCCAAAACTATTATAGGCTTTCCGGTGACAAAGATATCTCACATTTCAGATACAAGATACAGAATAATAAAGATGGAATTTTCAGGAATCTTTATACCTGATGCTAGGATGAATAGATTTAAAGGCTCTACTAAGGTTTACTGGGGAGAAACTTCGTCAGTGATCTCACTTGACTGTAGATCCTACATGTTACAGTACTGACCTATTTGTCAAGACATGGCCATTTGTATAATAGTGGTATAAATTATCCATACTGGATTTGTAGGAAAACCATGTTGGGCAGTTTACAACTGGTCAAAAGTCTATGGCTAGGGAGGTCACAGGACCCACTAGAAATTCAGTTCCTGGTGGTATACAAAATGAATGTGAATGTATACTGCCATCTAAAAGTTTGTGCTTAAAGAAGCAACTCTGACAATGGGTGATGGACAAAGCATGGACCTATGACTGATCACTATGCCAAGAGTTAATGAATGTGCAGTGCTAAGTACTAAATGGAACATCTATATCACTATTCCTGACGCCCAAGGAACATTGCAGAAGAGGTGGTGGAAGGACTCTAGGAGCTAACAGATACGAAGAAATATGTTGAAGTTTGGTCACCTGACAATGACATAATCATTTCAATCAAATACACTATGGCTACCTCCAAGGAACATGGAAAAGAGAAAATCAAAACCTTGAAGTTAGAAAGTGATAAGACACAAAAGAGTGGGTTGGTGGCAAGAGGGGAGGCATGACTGAGGGAAATGGGGTGAATAGGACCACAGCAGATTGTATGTGTGTGATACTGTCAAAATGGAAAAAATAAAATATAAATCACAATTTTACAAGCATATTTATGCTTTCTAAAATTAAAAACCACAAATCATAGAAATTATAGAGCTTTAAAGTCAAATGACTTAGTGAATGTATAAATACTCATAAGTATAAATATAATTCTACATCTTAGATGATTCATATGTAAACATTGGTTACATATTTTTAGAAATAAATGTATAGGTACGATAATTAATTTGAATTAATTGAATCAATTAATTGAACATAACCATTTGGGGTTCACATAGCAATACCTGTCTCTAACTAATGAAGTGTTTACTATTTACAATTTTAAAACATAGTCGAAAGAAGAAAGGCTTCCAAAAATATTAAATATAAAACTTTGTTTATGAGATCCAAGAGCTGCTGCTGGAGGGAGGAGATCTCTGATACCTGCAACTCTTGTATGGAACTTTCATGTCAGAGCAAAGAGATTTTTGATACCTGACGCTCTTGGCTGGTGCTTCCAGGACTCTTTTCCTCTGATACCGTCTGCTCCCACTTTTTTAGTGACTTTCATTGTGTTATCACATACTGGATTTTTGTCATTTCAGGAGTTTCTAAGAGTAAATATCCTGTGTTCCTATCTTGCATGTATATCTCATCCATCACTCTACTATTATTAAACAATGAAAAGTAATAAGACAGCAGTACATTTTGAAACTACTTCTCAGCCTAGATGTGTCATGTCAGCATCAACAAAGAAGCTAATCTTTAGTAAAGAAAGACTTTTTTGAGGATGGCAATTTTAGGGAGATTTGCAAACATTCTCCATTTAGACTCTATACAGTAAATTCATTTACTCAGTATATCACTTAGAATGTGTCATTATATACTAATGGGACAATATTAATAAATGTATAAATTTAAATAATTTGACCATTCACAATGCAAGTTTACAAACTCTAAAATGATACAAATTTCCAAAGCACATGATGCTACAAGTGAGATATCCAGTATCATCAGATTATTCATCCAAAAAGATAATAAAATATGATATGGGACCACCTTCCATGTTTATTATTAACATATATATGAAATATAATTGAATTCTGTGTTTAGATGTAGGTCTTGTCCATGAAATACATAATTACAAATATGGACACATTCCAAACCTCAGAAAATTTCCAAACCAAAAATCTTCCAGCCCCAACTATTTTATATAAGGGATACACAATTCCTACCCTAATAATTTTGTATTCACATGATTCAAAATAGACATTTTTGTACACCCTATTATTATTATGATATTCTGAATCTACACTTTAAAAGAATACATGTAATGAATTGCTGCCAGAATACATGGGCAGTTAAGTGGGGCTTAACTTCAATCATAAAAATTTTATGATATCATGGCCAATTGATTACTTGGGCATGGTGGTACATGTTTGTAATCCATACACTTTGGAGGTGCAGGATGGAAAACCAGAAGTTTGACCCCAGCTTCAGTCACAGGAGAGCATCATATTCTTTGTTCTCATTGTTTCCTCAGGGAAACTAGGCCTCGAAGTGAAGGCCTTGTTTCAATTGTCCTGTTCCCTGGGGAATCTTTGCTTATCTGTCTAAAAGCTGGATCTAATCTATATAGCATACAGTACTTCCCTTCCAGGTTTTATTTTTCAAAACCAATTTTTATAGCTGTTTTAACTACACAATTGTTTTTACCTCTAATGTGAGTGTGTGGAGAAGAGAACAATATTTTAAGCTCTATGACTCACAAAGCCTAATATACACTCTGAGAATTTTGCTGAGTGGGTAAAACTGAATAGAAAACACTCATGTATCCTTCAGTGGCACCTTCTGCACATACTATGAAGCCAATTCTGGCTTATAAGGTATTATTAACATTAATCCTCTGGGTAATTCTTCACATTAAATGGTTTCATATAAGAAAACACCTTTGCTGCTTCCACATATTATTGCTAGATAATTATTTTGCTCTAGAGCAAAATAACAAGGACAGCTTGTCTTTCAGGCAACACTTGAGAGCCAGCTGTGAATGTCTTCTATCAGCTAACAATTCTCACATTGCCCTTGCTCCTCTGAAGTTCTCCCCTCTCTTGTCCTCGTTTTTTCTCATTAGAATCCAGTACCCTGAACAGCCTCTCCAATGTATCTACTGAGCAGTTACTGAGCAGCTAACACATACAACAAATCCAGTGTGATATAACAGTATTAAACCTAATAGCTATGAGTGCTTCCTAGGAAGTGACAGTTTGAATTCTCAGCACTTATTTTATTCTGCAATTAAAGCAAGGCATCAAGCACCAGCTTTCCCTTAGTCCCTCACATGATTCCAACCTATCATCACCAAATCTTCCATATAGGAGGTTTTATTATTAGAACTTATGAAATATATTTTAAATTTTAACTATTATCTTCAGTTAAATTTATTTTCCACTTACACAAAACATAAGAAACATATGTTTGTGGGGTATCTTGTGATGCTACAATATATGCTGTTCTAATTTAAGCATGATAATTGCATCTATCACCTCAAGTATTTCTCACTTCTGTATGGCAAAAACACTCAAGATCCTCACCTTGATTTCTGAATTATACAGTGAATGCTCACTACAAATAATTACTTCAGGCAACATCCTGCAGAACGTGTAGCTCCTGTTTAGACTGAACATAGCACTCACTGATAACCCTTTCTTCATAATTCCATCCATATTTATTCCCTAACCACTAATAGCTGCCATTCAGTTCTCTACTTCTGTGAGATTAGCATTTTTTTATTCCTCCTATAAATGAGGTTTGTATAAAATTTCTGTGCCTGTTTCATTTGATATAATGGTCAAAGAGCAGAGTTGCTCTGTTCAGGGTTCCATAGCATTCTTGGGTTATGTGGACCATGTTCCTTATTCTCAGTAATAGATAGATAGACACATTGCTTCCCTTTTTTATGCAATTAGAAACAGTCCTTTGTAGTTAAGCCTTCTATCACTGTGAGAAAACACCAAGACCATGATATTTTATCACACTATGTAATTTAGGGAGCAAATTACGGAAGAAAGAGTATATTTCTTATTACAGTTCCACAGCACAGTTCATCACTGAAGAAAGTCAGGCAGGAACTCAATGGAACAGGTACCTGGAAACAAGAGCTGATGCAGAGGCCATGGAGAAGTGCTGCTTGTTGACTTGCTTTCAGGCTCTGCTCAGTTTGCTTTCTTATAGCATGCAGAACCACTAACCCAACGGTGGCACCACTTTGAGTGAGTTGGACCCTTCTACATCAATCATCAAGAAAATGCAGCAAAGTATAGCTATGGGTCAATCTGGTGGGAACCTTTTCTCAACACCACAGGTTTCATCCTCTGAAATGACTCTAGTTGTGTCAGCTTGACATATACCTAGCTGGCACAGTACTTCAAATAATGTAGAAGGATAAATGTATGTATATCTGCTACATATTTACTGTGATTCCTCTGACTGTACACATCCACTAATAGAAATGCTAGTCATAATGGCTCTAATTTCAATTGTGTGAACAACTTTCATACTTTTGTTCATAATTCTGTTTTGATTCCATTCTTATCAACAACAGGTGTGGGTGTTGCCAATGACAGGTACTCAGAGAGAAATCTGAGTCCTCTGCAGGACCATCAAGTACTCTTAGCCAATGAGCCATATCTCAGTCCTGTTAGTGCAAAGCTTTGATTATTTCTCAACTTGAAAATACATAGATTTTCTGGTTTTGTTTTACTTTTCTTGTTTGTTTTGTTTTGCTCCTGACAGGATCTTCCTATGTAGCCTTGACTTGTCTAAGGCTCTCCATATTGATCAGACTAGACTAAAACTCACAGATATCTACATGCCTTGGCCTCCTAAATGTTCTCTCTTCTTATGATTAAAGCATGTTCCACCAAGCCAAGCTAGAGAATATTTTTTTAATCACTACTATTTACAAAGTGGTTTTTAGAGTTTTCTATAGTTTATTTTATTTTTTAACTCTCTGTTGGACTGACACTCTGAAGGTAAAATTCTTATTAAAATTTCAGTTTCAGATATCACCTGTTATTTTTGTAATATGAAATCAACACATAATTTTCCTTCATTTTCTTCTGCTCTCTGTCCTATTTTGCATAACACCATATTCTTATTTTTATGATAATCAAGTTTAGGGGAAAATCTTGTCAGATTCATCACATAATGTTTATAGATGCAGGAAATTAAATGGAATGATCTCCTTTTCCGTGTTACCTTATGCCTAAATTCATTTTAAGACAGCAGCAGCTTTCTTCCATTTGAACTAAATATGTTCTTCAATTTTTATGCTAAAATGAGAACATGGTTTTGAAAAAGAATAATTATTTTATAATCTATGGGGTTATTAATAAAAGAAAGAGTACATTACCTTAAACATATTTGAAGAGGATAACAAAGTGCTTTTATTTAAAATAACATTTATTCACAACTGACTTATTCATTATATGATTAGAGGGTCATGCACAGAGATTCTTTCTGAAACCATTAGACATTCAAATGTGACGACTGAATAAAACCATTTAATTATCCAAGGGAAAACTTCAATTTTCTTATGTAGTATCTAGAACACTTGCTACAAAAATATAAAACTCTACTTACACTTTTAAGTATTCTGAAAGGCCGAAACACTGTTTATGCTCAGTACAAGTATTCTTCATATAACTGCTTTTGTAACTTTACATTATAGATAATGCTAATGGTTATGCATTTGCTAAGAAGAGTCAAAAGCCAGCTCAGGGTGGCAGACTACTATAAATGCACATAATAAGAGAGCTAAAATAATAAGCATTATCATTCAAAAAGATTTTCTTTTGAGTTGGGGGTTTTTTATATGTAGAGTTTGTGCATCTGTGTGTGTGTGTGTGTGTATGTGTGTGTGTATGTGTATGTGTGTGTGCGTGTAACAGTTAGTAAAAAAAGAAGCCATGAATTTGAAAGAGAGCAAAGAAAGGCTTATGGAAGAATTTGGAGGAAAGGGAAGGGAGACATGCTATATTATAATCTCAAACCTAAAATGAATAAATTTAAAAAGTAAGAAATTCCAGATTTAAAAAGGTGTTGAAAAAAAAAACAACAATTCTCTGATGATTGAAGTACATATTAGATAATCTAGCCATTATGGATAAAAGTGGGAGTATTTCTCAAAAAGCATTGCCATCCAGTAACCACACTTCTGAGTATATATCTAGAAAAACGAATTCAATACAACAAAGAGACCTCTGTATACCAGATTTATTATACTTATGGCATCAATCTCTACTAACCAATTGTTGGATGAATGGATGAGGAAAAGATGATATGAATGTGTAGTAAAATACTATTGTCATTAAAATCAAGTTCTTTCATTTGCACAAATATGAATGGAACCAGAGGACAATATGCAAAATTAGTTATTAAATGAAAACTAGGACCACATATGTCTGGAATTTCATATATATAGGACTGTAGCAAGTCCCAAAGAAGAAAGTAAAATTGTGCAAGTAAACTTTGCTTAAATCTTGTTTCCAGTCCTCTTGCTCTTACTCTCAAATTCATTAACTTTCCCTGCTATCTCTCTACAGCTATCTGTTTGCATTCTTTACAGGATAACATTAATTCGTTACCTTCATATTTGCAAGAAAGTGGTTCTACAGAATTATCAAAGGAAATGCTCAGGTTTAGGACTGAACTCTAAGCTTTATTAGCTCTATGTATTTAGTCCCATGACTTGAACACAAACTTCATACATTTTCTTAATTGTAAAATCAGAAACAAGCACCAATTTGCTAATTGATTATAAAACTTCATGTAGTAAGTATGTAGTATAAGGAAAATGGAATTCTGATTCTTGCTGGTGCAGCCCCTGTGTGGAGAACATGCATTCTCTGGTCTCATATTTTCCCACCCCTGTCTCTGGGATTCTTATTCCACGCTCTGTGCACACCTACGATTTGCTGCACCTTTCCTCCCACACTGCTCAGGTTAGCCTGGTCCTCTTTAAAACTCCATGTTCCCACCTCACCAACAGCTTTCCTCTGGGAGGTTCCATTATCCCAGCTCCCTAGTCACAGATAATTCAGCAACAGTTATGCGATTTACTTCTACAGTGTTCTTATAAAAATTTTTTGGATCTTGTAAGTCTTGCTACAGCTAATTAGGAGACCCAAGGGTTTAAATTTATGAATCTGGAAAAGGATCTTACCCATTTTGCTCTAAGAATTTTACTCAAATTGTTTGAATAATTGTTGAAAACATTTCTTAGTGTAGGTTAATGGACATAAGAAATGAGTCTTAAGATCAAGCAATTGGCTGCGCCCCGTTACCTCTTATTCTATTAAGCATTTTTTGCAGCTTTGTAATAGAATTCTAAGCTTACAATGTCTTAATTTTTCCTTTTAATTCCAATAATTCATGAAATGCATACTATGATAAACTGAGACACTGGTTACATTGGATTACATAAAATATGAACAAAACAGGTAAATTAAACTCTGTTTTCTTCAAACTATAAACACAAGACCTCGTGACATATTGGATAATGACTATGAATTTTACAGACAAAGGTGAAGGTAAAAATGTATCTTCTTTTACTATTAAACAAATGTAAAATTATGTAGGCATTTCATTTACAGAATTCAGAAACCTTATGACTTCTATGGAAATCTAATACAAATTGTCAACTGACTTTGACAAATTGGGGACTGTTCTCAGATCGCCGTGGTCTGCACTGCCCATCCCACACCCTACAGTCATCTGAGGCAGAGCAGCAGGAGTCACTACATTCCTTCTCTGTCCCATGGCTGCTGTTGTTTTAAATTAGGAAATTAGCTCCCAAATAATAGAAATGTTATTACAGAGTGCTCTGTCCACAGCATAGCTCTATCCTCACCTGAGTGAGGTCATTAGTCACTTGATATTTGAGTACTGTAGCCTATACAAACAAGAAGGAGATGATAAATGTAAATCTGCATAGATAGACAGAGAAACAAAGTCACATATCTATCAAAGAAAAATAAAGATGCTATTTTGTAGGTAATTGGCTGCTGGAGAACCAGGGTTCCTCAAACCAGGCTGTGTGTTGTTGGCTGAGAATGTGCTGGGTTCCTCCAGGCTGGAAGTTAGGCCCAGCTGCTGTGGTTCCATGGTTTCTCACAGCGTGGCCCCAATGATGTGAGAGAGTCCATGGGTTTCATAGGCTTTAATGTCATGGCTAACGGTGGATGGATCTGGATGTACCCCCCCCTAAACCCAGGGCAGACCTGAGTTAAATAGGGAGGGAAAGAGTGGAGAGGGGCTGGAGAGAAATGCTTAATTGGCTCCACTCTCTGGCCTTCAAGTACCTCATTAGTATGTAAATCTCTCTAGGGCCTGAGGCCCTCTACCTGTGTCCTACATGACTGAAGGGTGCAGGTTGAATGGAGGTTAGATCTCATGTCAGGAGTCCGGGTTCTGGGGGCATGACTGAACACCCACAACCCAAGAACCAGGATACCCTTCCACGGCCCGACACTATTTAATTTTTTAAATGTCATAGATTAATCTCAATGTCCTTTTAAATGAATATAGTTGTTTTCCATTGAGACACACTTTCTGTATCCACCTACCACCCACAAATGTAGTGTTTCTTCTATTTTAACTCAGATTACAGTGATCTGTAATGATAACGTCAGCAGGTTTCAGCCATTACAAAGTAAAACTAGCACATTTCCCCTCTGCACAGAGAAAGGTTGACTCTTACAGAAAATCACAGCAACCCTAGCATTCAATTTTCTTTACCTAAGTAGAAACTTTTTGCCTTTTCACCATTAGAAAGCACCGTTATTGCTTCCCTTTGCCATCTCTGACCTACCAGGATGACAGCCTTTGCACTTGGAGGTCAATTATAATGTGTTTTAATTAGACTCAAGCCTAAAATCTGTGCTTGCAGCATACAGAGCTACATAGAAGTGTTGCTGAAAGAGGTGATCTGAAACCCTGAAGGAAAGACTATGAGGGCTTTTGAGAATCCATCAAATATGTATTATTGGTTAAGTTCAAATGTGAAGGTCTCCATCACAGTAATGAAGAAAGAACAATTATTGAGGTAACTCTCATATTTTTAAGATATTCCTTTCTCCCATTTTCTTTAACTGCTAAGAATTGAACCTAGAATCTTGTGCATATCAGGGGTATTCTACTGAACTGCATTCACAAACTCCTTCTCCTTCTCCTTCTCCTCCTCTTTTTCTTCTTCAATATAGGCACACATTCCAGTTTCCCAGGCTGGCCATGATGCCTTGATTACACTCTGAAACCCAAAAAGGCCTTGCTTAAGCCAGTTTCTGGCTTAGGAACACAAGGAATATGATTGCAGGGACTACACACAGTCTCAACTTAATTTAGTAGACTTCTGTCTTTTCTAACTTTGGAACACTGTTCAAAGATATACAGATGAAAAAAATAGGAACATATGAAGAACTCAAAGAATTACGAAAATAAATGACCTAATCAAAACATTTGTTGTAGATTGGAATAGATATTACTCAAAAAAATAAATAATGGTTAAAAAATATTTTTAAAAGTGTTCAATATCCTTAGCAGTCTGAAGAATACCAATAAAACTATTTTGAGATTTCATTTTGCCCCAATCAGGATGGCTAAGATTAAGAAAAATCCAGAACCACATGCTAGTGAAGCTGTAGGACAAAGGATTGAAAATTGGCAAAGCTACTATGAAAAGCAATATGGTGGATTCTCAAAAAGATAAAAAAAAATCTATCATATAAGCCAGCTATATGGCTTCTTAGCATATACTCAAAGTGCTAGACGGTCTCCTACACAGATACAAGCTCAAATGGGCTCATCCCTTGCTTCTTTAGTCACAGGAGCTGAGAAATGGAAACACTCTAGGTTTCCTTCAACTGATGAATGGTTGTGCACAAGAAAATTCTATTCAGCTGTAAAGAAAAATAAAATAAGTAATTCTTCAGAAAAATGGATGGAACTTGAACATATGCTGAATGAGACAACCAAGACCCTGAAAGACTAATGTCTCATATTCTCTCTTCTTTGTGGATTTCTAACTCTGAAACTTTAAGTTTGATAACATCACATGAGGTAACTACACAGGCCAGAAAGATTATGTTGGAAGGGCAGGAAAAGGGCCTTGAAAGAGGAGAAAGTAGGATGCAGGCTTTATAAGGGGAAAATGGAAGAAATATTAATTGGTGGTGGGTAATTGAAGATAATATAGAGGGATAGAGAGAAAGCAGAAATAAATAAAAGTAAGATGTTCAGAAAAGCCATAAGGAAACATCATTTAAGAGGCTTTCTTTAAAATGTATGTAACATGGGATATATGTAAGTAAAAATTATTTTGTTTTTATTTTTATTGTTACATTAAAAATGTTATGCATATGAAAGTTTTGCATTTATGTATGTCTAGGCCCCACATGTATGCCTGGTACCAATAGAGAAAAGAAGAGGTTGTCAGAAACTCTGCAACTAAAGCTGTAAATGACTAGTAGCTGCAATTTAGGTGCTTCAAATCTAATTCAGGTCATCTGGAATATCAGCCAGTGCACTTAACCACTGATCAGTCCCTCCAGCTAAGAAATGCTGGCAAGGATGTGGGAAAAGAAGAATTCTTATTCACTGTTGAGGAAATAGTACAGCCACTATAAAATTCAACACAAAGAAATCTGCAAAAGCTAAATGTAAATTTACCATATAACCCAGATATATCACTTCTCAGCATATATCCAAAGGTCTAGAAAGCCTTCTACAGAGATACTTGCTCAGCCACATTCATTACTACTCTTTTCACATTATATATACAATGTAAACAATTTAACTTTCCTTCAACTGATGATAATAGAAATGTATCTCATATATAATGCAAGTAAATTTGTATTAATCATATACACATATATACATTTATGAACATATATACATACATATATATGTATAATATATACATTCATATACATGCATATAATAAATATATAATGATACACACACACACACACACATATATATATATATATATATATATATATATATATATATTCATAAAAAGAGAATATAAATGTGTTACAGCACACAGGAGAAGAAGATACTCCCTCAGGGAAAAGACATAGACTATCAAACAAAACCAAATTCCAGGCACGATAAACCTCCCTTACAGTTGTTGGGTGGAGGTAGAGGACTCCAAGTGGCTCTCAAAATAAGCTATTGCCAGTATATTTGGTTGCTCCCAAGAATGTGAATGTAAAACATAAAGACATCACACACTTTAGACACAGGACTTCAAATAATCTAACTGGAATGTAATACAAAGCTGCCTTTCTGAGGACCAGCACTCAGATTATCTGAGGATGCAATGTAAACAACCAATAATATAGCTGTAAAATCTATAAACCACAGTGATTATCCATCCAGAAAGATAAGCTCTCTTGTTCAACAGCAACATATTCATCTTGTAGGATAACACAGCTGTCTAATTGGACTTCAGTGCCATTGAGTAAGGGAAATTCATGCCTAGGACTATAAATCTAAACAATTGTTTATGTATAGCGAGGTTATATACTCTAGAGGAAAATCTATTTACTGCTATTTTCCTGAACCAGTATAAAGTTTAAACACCAGTTGAAACACTTAACCTTTCAAACAGTATATCTAAAGAGTGGCTTTTTTTTTTTTATAACAAAGACCATTATGGAGATCCACAATTGGTCCAAATGCAGAAAATAATTTTGCATGGAGTGCTGTTGTTCAACTAATACAATTACAATGCAATTTCTACACCTAAGGCTTAGGTAAAAATCAAGGAGAGTCAGCAGAAATGTAACATCTATAGTGACTACTAGTCAGCCTACATAAGATCTGCACAGTAAGAGCATCATATGTGACATGCCAACATAAATGGGAAAAAATGACTCATAGCCATACCCCTAGGTAGAGTGCTACAGTCAATCAAAGGCTACTGAGAGACACAGAGAACCAGACCTCTCCAGGGTTGAGCCTTTAACAGGTTGTTCAATACTACGTGGTCAGCTCTGAAAGTATGCACATATAAGTATCATTTAATTAACTCAGTAAGTTGTGCTCTTAGCTATATTTACGCACATCTATTCATTTTTACATATGCATGTATTAACAGTAGTTAAAGGAGTAATCACAAATTTAAAAGGAGTAAGTGAGACAGCAAAGAAGTTGAAGATGGCAGTGCCTGAAGGGAAAGAAAGTGAAAACACTAGCAAAATTCTCAAAAAAAAATTAAAATAAAAAATTCTACATACTGTTGATAATAATTTGTCCTAGGAAACAAAAGTACAACTCAGTGAGAAAGCAGACATTTTGAAATCCTCCACTCTTGATAAACATTCTTCTATTTCCAGTTCTCCAGCCCACTGAAGGGTCAGGAATGGACTACATTTCCAGAATGAGGCAATACCTTAGGTAGAACATTATGAGTTTTTCAGGAAGTATCCTTCTAAATTGTTGACCTTCTCCATATGTTAAGATATCTCTTAGAGTTGTCAAAGACTTCAGCAGCTCACATTATATTAGGGTTGTAGAATCCTTGAGCTGAAAAATCTTGGAGACAGAAAATAAAACCAGTACAGATCCTTCTTAGCCGAAATCCTTATTTTTTGGTCTCACATTCCTGCAGCCTCTTTTTCTCAGACTGCAGGCTCTATCATGCCCCTGCCTTCCTTAAAAGATACCTAGGTTTTTCTGTACCTCCCCCTGATCACTTTCTTCCTTTCATGGAAAATGTTCTTAGGAAATGACTGTAAACTGCAGTTTTCAACCTTTAAATCCTTCAGTCACAACTGTAAGAATGTGTTACTGCTCTCACTCCAATTCCTTGATAAAATTTAGGAATCTTTAATAATACTTTTCTAACTGCTGGAATTCGAGGCTGGACTCAGTCTCCATGACTGGAGAAGCTAGTGATCCCTCTCCTTTCTTGAGTACCTTTCAATACACATTACATTTCCTTTTACTCTCCCCTTTCCTCTCTTTGCAGAGTTTGCTTCTCATGCCCATTTCTAAAATTTCCTTTCCAGCAACTTCTTTCAGGGGCAGGTACAGTTCTTAACATTCAAGCCTGTATTCTTAAATGTAACCCATGTTGATAGGTTATCAAATTTATATTTTCACTATAAAACAAGCTACTGACTGTGATCTAGTCTCAATTGATTTTCCTTTGCTTTATTAAGATTGCCAGTTTTGCATGTGACCATTAAGAACAAAAATGAGAAGCTAGAGAGAAGGCGCAGTGGTTAAGAGCATTGGATTACTCTTTACAGAGAACTCAGATTCAGTTCTCAACACCCACATAAGGTGTGTTGCAAAAGCCTTCAGTAGTTTCAGGGAATCCAACACACTCTGACCACTTCAGGCACCTGCACCCATGTGGTGTAATAAACTAATGCATCTTGCCATTCAAATAAAAATAATAGAAAAATATAATAAGTGTAAAATAAAAAATGAGAGATAACAGTGACTGGAGCTTTTTTATCCTCCTGCTGGTCTCTAAACTCTGCTGACATTCCCAGCAATTCCAAACTTCTTCTTTTTCTTCCTCTTCCCTCCTGGTTTCTTTTCATCTATAATAAATTATTTTATCAATGTTCTCTGCTAAATCCTTTTTTTTTTTTTTTTTTTTTTTTTTTTTTTTTTTTACCACTCTAGTATCACACTGCCCTCTGCCTCATATAATTTCCTCTAGAATTCCTTGTGAAGATATCAGAACCCCTGCCAGCTAGGTTGTTACTGAATGTTATGCCAAAGCAGAGTTCTGGATGGGATTTTGAAGTAGATGAGGAACAGAATTCAATTCTATTAAGATTCCTCAGTAGGGAATTAATCTTATTGATCCACATTTGCATTTTGTAAATGTATAGCTATTGCAATAAGAAAAACAAAATTTGGGCTGTCATCCTAAGAAAAAAAAGATTGTTGATGATTCTACTACTTTTCCAATATTGCAGTGTTACTGAGATGCTGGGTCTTTGCCTGCTCTTCCTGTTGCTAAGCAGTGTTATTATTGTTTAGCAAGTGTCTTGCTAGGTATTCATTAGACAACAAGGAACTGAGAACAGACATATAAATTAGTGAGAGCGGAATTTATTATAAGGTATAAAGATACTGAAACTAGTGCCAAGAGGAAGAGAATGGGAAAAGGGTAGAGACACTATGTATAGGAAGGGGTAGTTCCACCAAGCATTATGTCTCAAGTTTCCATCACTGACAAAATCATTTAGGAGGCTAGGACTAGCTTTCTATTATTTTATATAATATACAGGGAAGCTTTAAGGTTTTCTAATAACACAAGGACTGTAGATGAAATTATTTCCTGATCTTAAGTGAGAATGATTTTTTTTATTAATGTCAACAATTCACAACTGATAAACAGCAAACACAGAGAGGAAGATGTATGTCCTCAGTCAGTATATTTGCTTATACAAGGGGGAAGACCCAGACAATGAGGATGTAGGTCCTGCATGATGTACCTGGTACGGTGTGAACAACTGGTGTAACCTGATAAAACTTTCTGTATGTATTTAAGGACCAAATATTCATAGATTACCATGTATTTTGTGACAAAGTGGTTCAAAGTGACTTACCAGCTGACTGGATTTTTATTTGTCCTAAATATTCTCAAGTTAGTATCTTCTTAATTCTTCAGAATATCTTATAAATTTTATTTCTAACAAATTGCTTTACACTTCACAGAATGGATCAGTTTATCACAACCAGCAAATTCTTGTAAAACTTCAACTCTTCACCAGGTCTCAAAAACTGATTTGTTAACATTGTAAACTTCCAAGACCTCTTTTAAAAAACCTGTGTGTAGCACTGTTAATAAAGCAATAAAAATGCAAGTTAAATTGTAACCAGACTATTTGTACATTTTTTTCTGAGAAATACCCCTTTAAATGTATGCAATTTTACTAGACTGTTACTAGTATACATTTTTTCAAAATTATCAGAGTTTGCATAATGAATTATGTACTAAGTATAAACCGAATTTTTAGAGAATTAAGAAATAAAGGCAGGATCTGAACATGTCTTCATTAGATAAGGAAGGATTTTAGATTTTTGGACATAGGTAAGAAAAAATTTAAAGGCAGAGACAATATGTTCACTCACAAGGCAAACAAGGACTTGAAAAGAAATACCCTAGCCTAAGAATGCATTGGGACTCAACTGGTCGGGAAAAACTTGACAGAAAAATAACTGGAACCCAGAAATCTTCAAGGACTTCATCATAAACCTGACACATTCTAAAATCAGGCTCATTTGGTGATGGAACGGCCAGCATCACCATAGAAACAGTATTACTGTACCTTGTGAGACCTTTATCAAACTAAAATTTAAATTTATTTAGAACACCAAGAATCCCATCATTACAAAGTTAACATTTTTTTTTTCTTCCATTGTGCCCAACATAAAAGTCTTGCAGTAGCTCCTCTCAAATTTCTGGAGATAAATACATAAGCAGAGAATTTCAATCCAAAATTACAGCAGCAATAATACAAAGAGGCTTTGAAATTAAAACTGTAATCTAGCAGAGCTACTGGAAAGCATATTACATTTATTGTGATGATTTCTTTCCCTTCGAAGGTAATGCTGTTGCCCTAACCTCCACCCAGTAATTGAGAATGTGACCTTAATTGCTCAGGGGTGTCTTTACAGGAACAATCAAGTTAAAATGAGTTCCTTAGGGTAGGCTCTAATTCACGAAGACTAATGCCCTTATAAAATACCAAATTTAGTCAGGTTGAATATAAAATGTAGACGAAAGCTAAGATCAGAGCAATCCATCTAAAAATCATGAATTTCAAAACTTAACATCAAAGTACCAGGAACTCTTGGACAGGATGAAACCAATACCACCTCAGAGTTCAAAATCCTGCCCTCTCTACTCCTGAGGTAGGAGACAATAAGGTCCTATTGGTTTTGTTTTTTCTTATTGATTGATTTTGTTACAGTATACAATTCATTCTGATTATTCTCTTTTTGTTCCCTCTTTTATCTTCCTCCACTACCTATCAATTCACTCATCTCTTCCTGTCATTTTCTTCTCTAGGGTCAAGGTCTTTGGTTTTCTTCATGGTCCATTTAGTTTATCCAGATGTGTGACCATTGCAGTTATTACTCACTGAAGCCTCGTGGGGCCATGATTTCCCTTTTTCTGAATCTATTAATAGTAAATAGTTCAACAGTACAGTGTTGGGCCTCCTGAGTCCATCTGCAAATCATGTCTGGTTGCTCATGGACCCATCCATGAAGTGTCCATAGCTGCTGTTCATGATATCAATGGCCATGTCCTGCCCACATGGTACTTCACAGCATTTCTCCTTTGTTATTCATTCTTTCTGGCCTCTGATTTATGATGTACCCTAAGCCTCTGAGAAGAGCTTGTTCAGAATTGAACAATTCTTCTGTCACTAGCCCTCAGCAAGTTAGGCAACCATTGGTATCTGCATGCACCACTGTTATCTGGGAAGAGGGGCTTCTCAGCCTACAGTTGCCAGATGCATTTGTCCATGGCATACACATATATTTAGAAAGGAGCCTGAGGTTGCATTGGTACTGCAACAGCTCTATGATATGAACATATCACATCTCGAGAAAAGTTACTATTAAATCAAACCTGGATGGGTATCAGTGAAAAAATTGTAGGCTGGTGTAAGAAGGCAGACACATTAGGAAAAGGATGCATCAGGACCACAAATGATGGAAATAGTTTACCTCTGCACCTTGTTGGAGTCGAGGGTGCAAAGAAACTGCAGAGTGGAGAATGATATCAGGTGTAAAGGATCTTTGAATACATCAGAAAAAAGGAAAAATGCCATCCATTATAACTCGGAGAAATTTCTGAGCCATTACATTTTTAAATGGGAACATATCTAATTCAGTTATGCTTTAGAAACTTACTGTTCGAGTAATCAGCCCTTAATAATTCTGCATCACTAACGTCTGTCAGATGATTCTGGGCCAGAAGGCTGAAGATTTGATGCTCCAACTTTCGGTAGTATAGGGGCTTTCCAGGTGTTCAGCGTTCTCTATAAATTGGCTAAGTTTTAGAAGCTATGCTTAGTGCTTCCCATAATTTCAGTTAACTCAGTCATTCTGGATTTCTGACAGGGTTGAAGACCTATAGTCTCATAGCCAATCCTGGCTATTTACTTTGAGAGAAAAGATATGAGTGGGTGGTTTTCAGCTGACATTCATTCTAAAGCCAAGAAAAAAGCCAGATTCAAAACTAAGTGCTTTAGTTAGGACAGATGACAGAGGTTCTGGTTCGTCAACAAAATGATGGACTGGGTATTAGGACTATCTTGTACCTCACTGGTACAATTCGGAATAACTATGCTCTAATTGCATTTTGAGAGAAAAGTTTTATTTTAACAGGAAGGGTGAAGTTAGGTGATGAGAGAGAGAGAAAGAGAGAGAAGGTGGGGGGCATGGAGGCAGATGTTCATGTGTCTCCACCAGTCAAAGATAGTTCATATATCTAAGTTGGGTATTGGGTTACACTTCTGATTGAGCATTACCAAATTTATAAAGCCTTTGATTAACATTTAAAAAAATGTATAAAAGCAAAAAGGAAAATGGGGCATGGGATAGGGGTTTTCTAGGGAGGGGAAATGGGGAAAGGGGATGGCATCTGAAATGTAAATAAAATATAAAAATAAATTAAAAAAAAGAAACTTACTGTTCTGCTTGTAGAAAATACAATATTAAAACTGAAAAATCAGAGTGGAATGTTTCATACAAGCCCAGATATAACTTGATGGTGAGCTGTACTGTGGAATGAATATCTGATGTCTAGAGAAATTAGTAAGAAAGACGGAGAACAAGAAAAGCCAATGAATGAAGTCTAGTTATTGCATTAATATTTAGGCTTTATTTCAGCATAGTTATCTTCTCTTTTTTCTAAACAAGGGCTTTTGATGGATTTTTTTAAAAACTCATGATCTTTAATTTTAATTATTAGTAGTTACAGAATGTGCATATATTCAGAATTTATGTTAATTCTGTTGAGAAATTTGGATTATGGATGGCATATAACAGTGAATTAAGGTATTTTAACAGCAAACACTTAAGATAGGAGTGAAGGAACACATAAGGAGGATAGGCAGACAAGCCAAATAAAAGCATGTACCCTAGAGATAGTAGTTTTTATTCTAGAAAGACAAAACATTGAGAAGAAAATGCAGAAAGACACAGATGGGTATCTGAACAGTACCAATATATACAAAGAAGGTTCCAGGGAGCCTATAAAATACCCAGTCCAGAAACAACTTATATGATTCCCACCCATCCTTCGGATTCTGTTTATCCTAAAAGGAAAAGGTTGCTACTTTCACTTTCTTAAAAACTCTGTTTTCTAGTCTTTCATATTTTCTCAGTTTTTTTTTTGTTTTTTTTTTTTTTTTTTTTTTTTTTGTTGTTGTTTTTTGGTTTTTTTTCTTTTTTTCTGAGACAGGGTTTCTCTGTATAGCCTTGGCTGTCCTGGAACTCACTCTGTAGACCAGGCTGGCCTCGAACTCAGAAATCCGCCTGCCTCTGCCTCCCAAGTGCTGGGATTAAAGGCGTGCGCCACCACCGCCCGGCCAGTTTTAAATTCTTTGTACCAGAAAATGACAAATCTAGCTATCTCACTGAAATTCTTGGAAGTTCTTTCACGATTTGGGAAGACCTCTACAAAAGATCACATATCTGACTGAAAATTGAGTTGAAGGACTCAGAAGTGTCTGTGACCTGCCCTACATTCTGAGGTCCACTTCTGAGTGACTACCATGGTGGAGACCCTCAATTGATTAGCTCCCACCTCCACAGTGAGTAAGAAGAGTGTATTTTGATCTTTAATTTCAGACAGGGGATTTCTGAAAGAGCCAGGGCTGAGGCTTATGAACTACTCTTAAGGCAAGGGAGGAAGCAAATGGGACTGTAAGGAACTAGTCATCTTCTTGTGAAGGAAGAACTGAAAATTTCAAACTGCCTACTCTACCCAAGATTGGTACATACCAACGGTCACTGCTCTACATGATAGCTTCTTTACCTCACACCTAATTCTTGGGCCCCAAATACATCAAGTGTAGAGACCTTTAGGCAGTCCCTCTAGGAGAAGGGAAAAATTGCTGAAATTTTTCTACTGATTGTTGAGTGTTCTGCTGTGTAGGCCAAACACAAGGGAGCCTTAAGTTTTGCAATGTACAGAAAGTGTTATTAAGTTTACTTTGAATTTGAAATGGAAGTGGCTATGAGCAACCAAGGAGGGTGAGTGGAATTTCTGTATTAGAAAGGTTCCTTAGATGCTGATTCCCACAACAGCCGTGAGATGTTTGTTCAAAACCTGCCTGGCTATTGCTGTAGTGACAGACTCATCCATACATATGTTCCTTCTTTTACCTAAGCAACTTCATATGACTGTTATCTTTACAAACCTCTCTGCTGAGCTTACCAACCTCTGAGTTCTGGAAGTCCCCAATCTGATCAATGAGTGAGAAAGAAAATGGCAACAGTTCTGGCTGTGAGACTGTGGCTGGAGCTTAGTGGTAGAAGGCTTGCCTAAATAGAAATGATACTTGATTTTAGCAGCCCAGGTCCATGTTCTATACAATCTGCTCCAAGTAATATCTAAGGGCAAAGAAGGATTAGCCCGCTTGGGTGGAAGGCTAATGAGGACTCCACTGGTTTTTATTGCGTGTTCTTTCTCTGTCAGGCTTATAAAGTAACAATGGAGTTTTGAGAGGACCTTAAAGTTTCTATCAGGGTCATTTGTGTGTAAGATTGTGTGATTTCTGGTCAGGACTGAAGAATCAATGGTGATTAACAGGAGAGTGGCACTACTGAAGTGAAATTCGTGTATTACAGGAAAAACTGATATTGGTTAGCTGGGGCTACAAAATCTGCTATGATGAACAAGAGGCCAACATTTTTCTATAGAGTCATTATAGAGACACTGTGGTCTAAATGAGACCACATTTGGATTTCAAGCTTGTAGAGACACATGTTAATGTGTAAGTGCCTCCCAGATGGTACTACTTTTAGCAATGTGAAAGGTGTCGAAAAGACCAAGACTTTGAACATGACCCCCCCAAGGAAAACCACAGGTATGAAGTGGTATTTCTGGAACTTAAGAGACAAGCTAAGTGTAATATCGATGGTAGAGCCAGATAAGTAGAATGTTCCAAAGCCTACAGAGCACAAGAGTTCATGAGTGAATCCCCAAAATGAACTGATTTATTTATATGTTTTAACATTATTTTTTCTTCAGTTTACTTGTAATTAGGCCCTGTGTTTTCCCTTCTGGAAATAGAAAGTATGTGATTCTGTTTCTTTGCTACTGCTACAAATGGTTAATTCTTGGAGAATGTCTGAATTAAAAGACAGGTTGACAGCAGAATGATGCAGAATCTAAAGTCTGGAGTTCTTAAATAGGAGCTACTTTTGTTAGCTACTTTTCTATTGCTGTGATAAAACATCATTACCATAGCAACTTATAGAAGGGAGATTTCATTTGGGATCACCATCGTGAGGGAGAACATGGCAGCAGAAATGACATTGGAGAAGCGGCTGAGAGCTCACCCCCAATCCACAAACAGGAAGCAGAAAGAACACATAGGGAATGGCATAAGTCTTTTTGAAACCTAAAGCTTGCCCCAAGTGAAACACCTTATTCATCAAGACCATTATTCCTAATCCTTTGCAAACAGTTCCATCAATGTAGGACAAGTATGCAAACATGTGAGATTGTAGGGCCATCTTCTTTATTCAATCTACCATGTTACTTAAGATGAACTTTGGCTCCTGGACTTTTCCTAGTAACTGATACCTGAAAATGTCTAACTTGGGGTTGTATAATCACATAGGGATGGAACACAGCATGAACATCCAGTAACATTTTCTTATTTAAGTCAGTGAGATTGTGTTACTTGTTGGAGCATCTTTATTTTACATAGAAAGTGGCTTTTTTTCTGTCTTCATGACTGCCAAACTCTTCCAGTTCCTAGGCTTGGTTCCCAAAGGCCCAATCTGCTCCCACCACTTCCTAAACTTTCTCCTGCCTCTGCTTCTGTGCCCCTGCTCTTCACTTGGGGAGATATTCTCTGCTCAGATGCAAGCCATGCCAATCAGAAGTCACCTTCTCACAGAACTCTCCCACTCCCTGAGTGCCCCCACACTAACCGCAATTTTTCCTCTTCTCTTTACCATTGTGGCTCAGATCCCAGATCAGGCAGAGATACCCAGTTGTATCAAACTGTTTTGAGACATCCAGCCCCTAAATTAAACCTGCTGAACCAGAGCCCATGCTGACTGCCAGAACTCTAAGCCACACATAAGACCAATAAGAATACAAACACCAAGGAAAAAAACACCCATGCAACAATTACAAACTCTGAAATTAGGACTAAGGCCTATAATCACCCCAAATCCAAATGCCTATATACCAATATAAGAATGAAATGAACAACAACCAGGACAATATCCCAACCAGAACCGAACTATCCTACTACATACAAGTCATGAAAGTTGGCATATAGCTGAAGCACAAGAAAAACACCTTAAAAGCCAACCATATGAAAATGATATAGGTCTTTAATGAGGATGAGAATAAAATCTTTTAAGGAAATATAAAAAGAGGAATAAAAAATTAGAATAAGTTAATAAATCCCTTAAAGAGAGACAACCAAACAGAAATAAATGAAACTGTTTAAGACCTGAAAATAAAAAACAACTAAAAAAACACAAAGTCCTGAATAGAACACCAGTGACTCTGGCTCTAAGATCAGCAGTTGATATCCTGTACCTCTTAAAACTGAAAAAGCTTCTGTAAGGCAGCGAACATTGTCAATAGGACAAAATGACAGACTACAGATTGGGAAAAGATGTTCACCCATCCACCATCTGACAGAGGGCTAATATCAAAAGTATATAAAGAACTCGAGAGTTAGACACCAACAACCTAAATAACCCAATTTAAAAAATGGGAAACAGCTAATCAGAATTCTCAACAGAAGAATCTGGAATGACAGAGAAGCACTTAGAGAAATGCTCAACATACATAGTTATCATAAAATTGCAAATCAAAACAACCCTGAGATTCCATCTTACACACTTCAAAATAACTTAGATCAAAAATTCAAGTTATAACACATGCTGGAGAGGATGTAGAGCAAGAAAAACACTCTGCCATTGCTGATGGGAATGCAAAACTTATATAATCATTTTGGAGATTGATCAGACAGTTTCTCTGACAACTGGAAATATATCTACATCAATAAGCAGCTATATTATTACTCCTTAGCATATATCCAAAAATGCCTCATGACACCACAAGGATACCTGCTCACCTATGTTTATAGCAGCTTTATTCATAATAACCAGAAACTGGAAATAACTCAGATGCCCCTCAACTAAAGAATTCATAAAGAAAATGTGGTACACAGTAAAATATTATTAAGCAATTAAAAACAAAGACATCATGGATTTTGCAGGCAAATGGACAGAACTTGAAAATATCATCCTGAGTAAGGTAACCTAGACCCAAAAGAATGTGTATAGTATGTATTCCTTTATATGTAGATATAAGCCATAGAGTACAGGTTACATACCTGTAATCATAGACCCAAAGAAGCAAAAAAGGAAAAAAGGGCCAAGCCAGGGTTCTTGAATCTCACTTAGAATTGGGAATAAGTTAGTCATAGGAGACAGATGGAGGAAGGGAACTAAGCTAGAGAGTGAATGGGAAATGAACTAGGATTGGAATGAGTCAGGATCATGTATGGGTAAAACAGGAGTGAGAACCATAGGTCTAAGAGAATGAATAATAATCTGTAGCTGGTTGGAGTACGGGGTGCAGTACATCTCAAGGACATGCCAGAAACCTGAGATGGGGGGCACTCCCAGGAATCAATGGGAATAACCTTAGCTGAGTCTTAACAGCACCGGAAACATGGAACCTGAAGAAGTCACCTCCTGAAGACAGGCAGAAAACTTAGTGAAATGATAGGGACGCCAACCCATCCACAAAACTTTTTATCCAAAATTTATCCTGTCTACAAGAAATGCAGGTACAGGAGATGAAAAAGATACACAGAAAATAGACAAGCACTGACTGGCCCAACCAGAGACCCATCCCGTGGATAAGCACCAATCCCTGACACTATTATATTTTGTTATGCTTGTAGAAAGGAACCTACCATAACTGTCCTCTATGAGGTTCCATTCAGTAGCTAACTGAAATAAGAAGAAAATATTTAAATAAATAAATAAATAAATAAATAAATAACCAACCAATGGGGAGTGGCAGTGTTTTTGACTCTTTTGTCTACTATGTTGAGTAGACTGACCTTGAGTTTTTGGATATTTGCTTTCCCCTGCATACACAGTGCCCTGTCTTGAGAAGAAATACAGAACAACAAAGAAAACAAATGTCCTCCCAACAACTGAGATGTCAGCTTCTTGTTAGCATACAAAGAGTGGGATGTTACAGGTATGGGTAATAAGAGCTACAGTATAAAGGTCATGATCGCTGCTTCTTATAAAATACTTAAACCCGGGTCTCTTTGCCAGAATTCCAGGCTTTAAGCTCTCCTCCTAAAGAGAAAAAAAAAATTGCACTTTCATTTTCTCTGAAACTCAGTCTTCCATCTTTCCTGGTTCTTCAATTTTTTATCCTTA
Source organism: Arvicanthis niloticus (assembly GCF_011762505.2). Lineage (NCBI taxonomy): Eukaryota > Metazoa > Chordata > Mammalia > Rodentia > Muridae > Arvicanthis > Arvicanthis niloticus. The sequence continues at coordinate 20,748,929 of NC_047659.1, forward strand.
CCAGGAAACAAAGTTTGTGATTTACTAGATGGTTACCTATACTCTATTAACCAGAGCAGGAAAAGGCAGAATGTTAACAATGAGCATTAAAAGTTACAATGTGTATAAATCTGACTGGAGGACAATTTGGGTACATATTTTTGGTATAATTGAATCAAAGCAAAAACAAAACAGAGTTCTGTGTTGTCACAAGAAGATTGTTGGTGAGACTTTTCTAAAGTCTTGCATTCTAGATTCCATTTTGGTGTGTAACTGTGAGCTATTGATGATTCTTTAATGTGACATGGCATTTTAAAAGAAGAGTAGATTATTTGCAAGCAATATTTCTCTGGTGACCAAAAGCAAACTGTGTACTTTTAAAGATGCCCAATTTTATGATAAATTTTTACTAGAAAATAAAACTACATAAGAAACTGATTTTCTACGATGGGACCATTTTAACTGTTGCCTAGTGAATTAATCTCTGACAGCCATTATCATATCACATCTTCCTTTCCGGAGCAGCCAGAGTAAATGGATAGGCTTCCTGTCTTTTAGAGTCTTTGGACCGAAAACAGATGACACAGGCAATAAGCATAAACAGAGAGAAGCAAACACATGCAGCTCATCTGCAGGATCCTGAGAGGTAAAGCTGTAAAAGAAGATAAGTTGAAAGAAAACAAATTCAATAAGGAAGGGCTTATGTTTCATAAGCAACCCAATGTGGGAAATTAAATACATATAAAAGATATGAGACAAGAATTGAAGATGCTCTTTTGGTATTCCTTTCAACATCCCCTGTGTCTGTAATGATATTCATTCTAGAGCACTTTTATATTTATTATCCAAGTTCTTAAAGCATTTAAATATATTAAAAGTTATTTACATATTATACATATTTACGGTCCAACTCTCAAGAGCCAGGCCCACAAACTTTCTACCAAATTTAATATCAGTTTCTTAAAATTGAATAGCAGTATGTAAAAGTTTATTTCCTTTTACTTCCTTAATTTTTTGCTTTGTTTTATTTAAGTTTATATGATTTGTCTTGGCATTTCGTTTTGCCTATAGCATCACTAAGAGTTCTTATTCACAAATTAAAATTAACATGTCTTTCTTCATCCTTTCAGCCTATTTTTCATTGTAGCTATAGTTTGTCATGGTTCTCATCCATTGTAGGTACTCTGTCTAAAAGCTATGCTTGCCCACATTCAACAGTCCAATTTCTATAACTCTTCCTTGCCCATGTTCTATATTCCTTCAAGCAAAACTGTGTCTCCTAATCCAGACTTTATGAAAGCTTCATGCAAACATGGGATGTCTTTCCTCATTGTTCTTCTATATTTTCTTCCATTTTAACCCATTACAGTGCTACTTCCTCAAATCATTCTGTTCTGGTGACTATCAATGTACATTCATGTGTGTGCGTGTAATTTATCTTATCTTTCATTCTACCCCAAATGATGTCCCTGTCCTTGTCTCCCACACACAGTCCCTCTTCTCAGCTAACTCCCCTTCTTCTCTGAGACAGTGGGTCCAACTCTGGGTATCCACCCCCCTCCCTATTCTGGAACATCAATTTCTCTGCAGGATTGGGAATAGCCACTTCCATTTTGGACAGACAAGGCAGTCCTGTTGGGGAACGGATTCCATAGTAAGGCTACAGCTTTTGGACAACCCCTGTTACAGTTGTTGAGGGAGCCACATGGAGACTTAGTTACAAGTCTGCTATATATGTGCCTAGTGCCTCAGTCTAGCCCATGTATGCTCTTTGTTTGGTGGCTCAAGTGTGAGGACAAACAAGAGAAAGAGCCCGAGGACCAGAAGAATGAATGGAAATCTGCAGCTGCTGGGGGTGAGGGAACAGGGATATGAGGGGTGTGGTGTGGGGGAATCTCTAGGTAATCCCAAAGATCTGGGATGAAAGAGGCTCCCAGAAGCCAATGCAGGTGACCTTAGCTGAGTTCCCTAACAGTGAGGACCTGAAATGGCCACCTCCTGTAGGTAGGTAGGACTCCTACTGGAGGGACAAGGAAGTGTTAACCCACCCACAAAATATTTGACCCAAAATTTGTCCTGTCTAAAAAAAAAAAAAAAAAATACAGAAGCAAAGATGGAGCAGAGACTAAAGGAATGATCAACCAATAACTGGCCCAACTTGAGACCCATCCCGTGTGCAAGCACCAGTCCTAGACACTGTTAATGATACTATGTTATACTTGCAAACAGGAGCCTAGTATAACTGCCCTCTGAGAAGGCTCCACGCAGCAGCTGACTGAAACAGATGCACAAACCCACAGCCAAACATTGGATGAAGCTTGAGGACTCTTATGGAAGACTGTGGGGTTGTAGTGTACTCATGGATCCATTGTTGAGTTGAGTTGTGGGCCCTACATCTGGCCCCTCATGGGGCTAGGGCAGCTGCTAAGAGGAACAGAGGTGCAAGAATTTGACTGTGTTCACTCCACACCAGCACCTGGAGGATGTCTGGCTATGTGAAGCCACGGGACTTCACTTCAGGTATGAGGGAACACAGTCTGAGGTCCCATGGGGATCGGGAGAGGCTCTGGCTGTGTTTCACAGTGATGAGACTCTTGGTCCCTTGGCTGGGTCATGGCCCTCTGTGTCTGAGAATGTAGAGAGGTCGTCTGCGGGAGATAAGGTGGCAACTTCATAGTTGAAAACCTTCTCCATGGTTCCCCATGGTGGATCCCAAGGAAGAGAGATAGTCCATGGTCTTCAAATATTTATTGCCATAGTAGAAAATGGATGAAACTATACCCCAGTTCTCAGGGAAGGACTTAGGTTAAATACCTTTTGCAAGGAGGAGAGTCTGGGATGGAATGCTTAATTGGCTATGCCCTCTGGCCTTTAGGTATCTCATAAATATGGACATCTGTCTTTAGGCTCTGTGGCCTATAGTCAAGCCCTCTACTTGTGGAGGGGCTAGTAGGGGCTTTGTCCTAGTGTGTCTTAAAGGTGTGGGTCAATGGAGGTCTTTAGTCTCATGTCAGGAGCCTGTGTCAGGTGCCTGGAGTCTGGGAGCATGGCAAAATGCATGCCATCCCTTGCTGGGAAACCTGTGGTGTCTCTAACTTTCAGGGTCTCTGGCTGTCGTTAGCCAGTGCTTGACCAGAAATCATGCGATCCTTTCACGGTCCTACAGAAGAGATAGGTAAAGGATTGAAGGCCTTGAAGGTGATAGGAACTCTACAGGAAGACCACCAGAGTCAATTAACCTGGACCACTGGTAGCTCTCAGAGACTGAGGCTTCTATGTGCATTCTATCCACTCTCCTTTGATCTTCCCCTTTTCCTTCATACATTAACTTTCCACATATGGCTCTTCTTTACATCTTGAGTTTTCTCTTTTTCATAGTACTTTCATCACAATTGCCTAGATTTGAACACAAAGTGTGACACATTTTCTGGTTATCTTTGTTCTGTTCCAATCACTCAGCTATAACACTGACAGCATGGATGCTGCCTAAGCTCTAGGGCCTCCAGTATCAGTCATACCAGCTATATTGTGCTGAGTCCATCCTCTTGCTCTATAGGGAAGAGTCAGGCAGTCTATGCAGGGCTAATATTCACCACCCAAAACCAATGTCCAGGACAAAATTTTCCACAGTGAGACAGGCAGAAATATTCCAGCTCAAAATGATATAATATATTTAGTAAATAGTCAATTTTTCTACTTAATGAAACAAAATAAAGGAGAAGTTTAAAGATGACATGTAAAATACTATTAGAAATAGGAGACTTTTTCTTGAAAACTATTAAGTTATATTTTAAAATGCTTCATTACCACACTTTAGTTTTAGAAACAAAAAGAAAGTCTGAAGATAATCATTCCTGTTTAAAATAGGGCCATTGACTAATGTTTAATGTAGTTATAGGCCAGTTCCCACATGTGCTCAGGTTATTTTAATTAACTCTCTTCACTTTTTCAAGTTTATTTACTGTCCCCTACTCATCTGCAAGCAAGATAAGTATTCTAGCCATTCTATCTTTCATTTTGACCAATCATATATTTTGTCTATATAATTTTTGATCTTTCATTTTTTTTGGTCAACTCGCTCCAAACATTCTGAAAGTATACATTACATATTAAAGTTTTATTTTAATTATTAACAAATATTTGACTTACTAAACTAAAATATATCCATACATATCATATTTTAAGCCTTTGTTTTTACTCAAAAATATTACTTAAAGAAATACTTGTATCAAAAACCTATGATGTGGCTGCAACCTGCTTGCCCTTTCTCCTTCATTTCCATCTTTGGGTCACTCTTCTTGCAAATGTGGTATGCATTTTTCCCTGACAATGTATGCTCTGCTCATCACTATACCAGAAGGAAAATAAGGCACTGGACGTTCCTCCACTGCCAATTTCCCTTTTGTCCTCAGCTTGCTCATTCCAATCAGGAATGCCAGTACCAAACAGAAACAGGGTACTGTGGACTCACACTCAATATTTAGCCCATAACTGTATTTTCTCAAAATATGGCAATTATTTATTTGTTCAAACATAATAAAACATCAATTCTAGGATGGTATGCCATTGGAAATATCTGAACTTTCTCATCAACTTTAAGCTGTGAATGTTGTTCTTTAAAGATAGTACTATGAAAATCCTAATTTGTAACAGACCCACTCTGTGTATGCCATGAAGACCATGAAGACTTAAGGATGTAAAAGCTACTAGCTCTAAGCCTCACTTCTTGGTCTCTTACTTGCTCTTCTAAGTCACCTGTACCTTTAGTACATCTGGGGAGATCTTATCAGCTTTTTAGATTGTACCAGTTCGGTGCCTAGGTCCTGATCCTAGTAACAATTACCTATAGTTAACATGTCAATGAACATCTCTCATCACCTCTGGGAAGGTTTCTCTTTTTTCACACACTTTTGTTCTCTTGAATTTTGTTATATGAAAACATTAGCAAAATGTTATAAATGTCATGTTTTTTTTTTTTAACTAGTTTAAATCTTTTTGGACAGTTCAGTTTTGTTTACCCCTTCTGGTCTCCATCTGCAGCCCAGAGCTAACCCTGTGCCACGGCTCTCCACACCCAAATCCCGCCTGGAGAAAGCTGGTCTCCTGAAAATGTCACTCTTAAGCTCACAGGTTTAAGCTCAGCACTATTGCTCCAATAACTGGCCAAAGAGAGACCTGCCAGTAGCCCACAGGCACAGGAACTGTGGAGTAGCCAGGGAAAGGATCCGTCTGGTTTCCATCTGCGCCCAGAAATAACGCTGTGCTACAGCTTTCTGTACCCAAATCCTGCCTAGAGAGCTGGTCTCCCAGGGGTGCTGACACACCTAAGATCATAGGCTCACAGACTCACAGGCTCACAGGAGGGACAAGCGCCAGTCAGAGACAGCAAGACCAGCTAACTCCAGAGGAAACCAAATGGTGAGAGGCAACAACAAGAACCTAAACAGAAACCAAAGCTACTTGACATCATCAGAACCCAGTTCTCCCACCACAGTAAGCTCTTGATACACTAACATATTAGAAAAGCAAGATTCAGATTTAAAATCACATCTCATGATGATGATAGAGGACTTTAAGAAGGACATAAATAACTCCTTTAAAGAAATACAGGAGAATACAGGTAAACAGGTAGAAGCCCTTAAAGAGGAAACACATAAATCCCTTAAAGAAATACAAGAAAACACAACCAAACAGGGAAAGGAAAAATGAAAATTGAAACAATAAAGAAATCACAAAGGAAGACAACCCTGGAGATTGCTTATTTGCATAGTTTTTTAAGCAAGGTGATCCAGCTTATCTTATGTAAACTGAACTTTCATTTATTTGAAGTTATTTGAAAATCTATTTTGGTCATATACACCCTCTCTTCACCAAATATTTTCAGATTCTTCACATCTCTCCTTAATCACTCATATATATATATATATATATATATATATATATATATATATATATATATATTATATTATTATATATTATATATATTTTTCCCTAACTCCTGAAGAAATACACTTGCAGTTCACTAAAAACTAGGCATGATAGTTGCTTGTGATTCTAGCACTGAAGCTCTGGAGACAAATGGATTAGAAGTTCAAAGTCATCCTTTGATACATAGATACATATCAAATTTGCGACTAACTTTGACAACCTGAGACCTTGTTTTGCTTCGAAATAAGTAAGCATTCATGCAAGCAACAAAAGCAAAGAGCAAATGCATGAACTTTTATCTTACAATGTACTAAATTTAACTCTAAACTAGTTATAGGTCTGCATGTAGAACTATAAAACATCAAGTAAATAAATGTTTTCAAGTCTGTGGAAAGTTAAGCTTTTATAGATATTTAAAATAAATGATACAAAGCATACTATAAAATTATCTTTAATTCTGTTTGATAAATGCCATTAAGAAAATGAGAAGAGAAAATATTATATATATATATATATATATATATATATATATATATATGACAAATGCCTTGAGTCTATATAGTATAAAGAATAATAAGACAATAAATCCAGTTTAAAAACAATACAGGTACTGGGAGTCCTCAGAAAATATTTAACAAAGAAAATATACATATAATCACTTGAAATCTAAAATGAGTTTAACAACATCAAACATCAGGTAACTATAGCATTAAACCACTATGTAAATACTGGACTGACTAAGCTTAAGGAAGACAGGTCCATCCAGTGTCAGTAGCTAGTCACTTTATTGATTGCAGCCTCAAATTTAAGAAATATGAATTCACATCTTTGGATGAATGATTTGTAATATACCAATACTATAGAGAATGCTACAACAATTTAAATCAAGACTAATTCTTCATACTAATGATGTAAGCAGCAACATGTATGTAATCTCAAAAAAATTACTAAGTAAACAGCCAGATACAAAATCACAAACTAAACCAACAATGCATTCTTTATAATTCCAATTTTCTTAAAGGACAATTAATCTATAATATCTTGAGAGGCCATATCTTTTAAGTTTTAAGGCTCCATTTCAGAGAACTTGACTAAGTTTGAATTCAGGTACAGACTGGTACATAGCATTAGTTTCCAAGTTGTCCCCCAACAAAACCTGAGCCTATCTCTAGTCTCTAGGCTAATCCCCAACAAGACCAGAGTCTCTAGGTTACACCCTCAGCAAGACCAACATTTCCAGGTTATTCCCTCAACAAACCTGCACCCCCAGGTTACAAGCCCACCCCTTGCCTAATGACCACTAATGCAGAAGAAAGCAGAAATTAAGTTTATGATATGACTCCTAGCAGCAGCCAATTATGTTAAAGGCCACAGTTGCTTTCCAATTAGATGCTTATCTACCCCCCCACCCCCATTGCTGCTTACTATAAAGCCTTGCCCACATAGATGTTCAGGGATCCCCCACCTCCAAAACCATCCTGAGCTGGGGAGAGTGCAGCTGAGCTAGCTCAAATAGATGCTGTGAGTTGCATCAGATTGGTTCCTGTCTGTGTTTTGGGGGATCACTAACATTTTCCTGACACTGCAATCTAAAACAACAACAACAACAAAATGGTGTCTAAAGTTTCTTATTTATTTATTTAATTGTGATAGTTATTATTCAACTATCTAGGTTATATTTTACTATATTGTCTTAATCACATTTTAAGAAAGCATGCAGATTTTGGGGGGAGGCCACTGAGCTTCTGTGGAACTAGGTGCCTGAAATTTGCAGAATTCATACTCTGGTAGTTATGTGCTATCCCAACTGTCACCAGCAATCTTTGGTCTCTGTTGAAGTTTAGTAGGATATTTTTTTGTAGTGTACAGGATTATATTTCTTTGCATGTTCTTTACACTCATACTTCTAAATTCAAAAGTATTTCTCTAATTTCCCACAGACAGAGGTTCTCAATCTTACTGCTTTGTTCAGTTGGAACCTTGGAAATCACCAGGTCTTTATATGTTAACTTCATTGTGATGTGCTTTCTCAAAGTTTGCGTAGCTGTGACTTTTTCATCAAAAATTTGCACACATTTCTCCTTTCACATGAATTTTTGTTGTGTTCCAGTTCTTCACGCATTCAGAATTCCTCAGCATCCTCTACGGCTTTTTAAGTTAGATAACTAATTCTGGTTGGTTATCTTGTGTTTTGCCTGCACCGAAAAGCTCTGGAGTAATTTCCAATCAAACATAAAACTACAAACATTTCAAAACAGAAAACTTATAGAACAGGAAACTTATAGTAAGCCTGGAAATGCTCAACTTACCCCACAAGTAATCAAAGGTATGCAAATTAATCAGTGAGATATCATACTGGCCTGTTGTCAGGAAAAAAATTCATTGTTTTAAAGGATACAGGGGAAAAAATTCTGGAAAAAATATAAATTGCTTTCTAAAAAAGATGTTGAATGCACTTTTTTAGCAATATATTATCTTTGAGCCCCACTTTTAACTCCCAGTAATGTATTTATTTACAGGAGTCATGTCTGAACACAAATATGTGGACACATATATTTATGACAATATTTGTGAAATGACAAGGCACCTACATTTCAAATGATGCTAATAACTGATGCTATATTACATAAGCTTTGTAAATGAATTTCCACAGAATTGAATGAGTCACAAGGTCAAATAAGGCATTGAGTGAGAAGAAATGTAAATGCAATAAGCAATATTTTTCTAAATAACAAGCTGTGGGCTAGATATAAAGCTTAATGGTAATTCTGCTTACCTACTACACCTGAGTTCCTCAGTTCAATATACAGTCCATCAGCTCTTCCTCAAACAGACCAGAAATCCATTAATTTCTGTTGAATAGCTCATCCATAAAAGGTATAAAATAATATTCCTAAGACATATAAAGGTGATAAAGAGAATTCTCCTTTAATCTTTTGGCCTTGGGTTGGGTGCTTTTTCTTCTCTAGTACTTTATGAAGATCAGATAAAATATGCAGCTTAGTTTTATTGAAAAATTTATTGCCTCTCAATTGAAAGTAAAATATTCTGTTTTCAAGAAATATATTCATTTCATCAATATGGATCAACTTGCCAAAAATTAAATGAGGCAACGTGCAATGTAACCACTGGGCAGAAAGATGTTTTGCAAATCCAAACCATCTTGACATTTTCACTAGGTAAGGTATTACTCTTCACACTGTGATTAAGTTACTTAGTGCTTCAATAAAAACAGCTGCTGGGCTTGGTTCTTAAAGTATGTACTTAAAAATTGTAAGTACAGCAAGATTTGAATATGCTTTGTATATTCGTTTGAAAATTTCTTCATAAAACTGCTATATTTATTTTTATTTGTTTGTGTATGAGTGTTTTCTTTATGTATGAAGTACATACCACAAACATCCCTGGTGTTCGAAGCCAGAGGCAAGTATCAAATTCCTTAGAACTGAAATTTAAATATCTGTGACCTGCCATGTGTGTTAAAACTGAACCTAGGGCCTTTACGGGAGCAGTAAGTGCTCTTAACTACTGGGCGATTTCTCTAAATTCTCATTTGTACATTTATTGAGATAGAAGGTAGGTATTTTAGGTATTTGTTTAAAGTACCATGGGCTACATAATTTCATCCTACTCAAATGGTGAAGGTACAAAAGAATTATGTCCTTTATAAAATAATATGTTCAATTAGTATATCAGTTTGTTCTCTCAGTAAAGTAAGACAGAATCAACTTCAGTTGTCTACCCTGTCATTCATTTATTAGTAATAAATACTATGTTTACCTTTTTTTAGAACTTCAAAGAACACACTTACTAATCTCAACCTCTCTGAAATCTTTTGGCAGGAGGTAGGCAAGTTCAAGGCTAGCCTGAGCTACAAAAGAGATCCAAGCTCAAGAAAAATAAACAGTTTAATGTGGAAATTTTATGTAAGATAAATAGCTGTCATGTTTACTTAGCTGTGTTATATGTGGCTGTTATTTTAATTATTTTGCAATTAACAGTAACTGCAGTTATACGTCCCTACACTGTGACCTTTATCATTATTTCTATTAGTACATACTGAGCATTTGGTGTTCTTCATGTATTCATTCATCAATGACATGTTATTCTGTCATTTATTTGTTGCTTTCCCAAAATTAGAGCATCTATGTTTACCTGAAGGAGATCCTCAGAACTCTGGACTACTGCTTCTGTCTAGAAGGGGAGAACTGGGGTCATTAGACCATTACCTGATATTCCAGCTGATTATTCTCTCCACTCCTGGCAGCTATATGGCATCCTCCCATGAGCACATGTGCTGTAGAGACTGCTATATTACTTGGGAGGTAGGAGATTGTCTAGAATCCATACCTCATCAGGGTTGGGAGTGATCTGTGATGGGTGGTACATTAGGCAGCATCAGAGTGTAAGTCTCCAAGGTCCTGTAAGCACCCTCTAATCATTTCTTTGATTCACCATTAAGATCTTGGATACAAGAGTTTGCTGTCTTTAGTCTCCTCTGTGGGGTAAACAGGCTTGACTCTTCAACTCTCCGGGACATGTTATACAATGGATATTTATAAAAATGCTCAAATTATACTACGTTTAATTTACTCATTCTGAATTAATATAGCTTAAACAAGTTACCTAAGTTTTTTTTCCACAAAGTACTAGTCAGCTCACACTATAACAAAATGCTACTGGTTGTTTTAAACAACAAACTCTCATTTTCTACATCTCAGGAGGGTAGAGAGCACTCAACCAATATGACTGCGGATCTAGTTTCTGATGAGGGTGCTCTTTTTTATTTTCTGATGGCTATATTCTTCCAATACAGAGACAAAGGTGAATTAAATACTTATTTTTTATAAATATATTAATTCCCACAATGGAAATTTTATGTTCTAAAGCCTAGTGCCTTACCAGCATTACATTAGAAGATAAAGGCTTTCTAGTAGTCCTCTTGGGAGGATACCAGGATTATAGTTTTATTAAAGGTCATGAGAGAGTGGATTTATCCTCTTTCATTTTACTATGTGTGACCATAGCACTCCATGCTCTGAAGCAAGCAGCAACAGGCCATCTTCTGGTAGGCAGTGAACAGCTGTCATGTCACAATCCTATCTTCATTTAACTTAGTCTTCTCAACCTTAGAACCATGACACATACATTTCTGTTTTATAAATAATCTAGCCTGCAATTTTTCACTACAGTATCATAAACAATCTGAAGCATGTCTTAAAACAATAATTTTGGGATTCAAACATCCACAGATGAATTCTCTAACTAAGTTGCATTATTAGCCCTACTTCACAGTTAAGACCAAAACAAGCTGAAATGATTTCTTCTGGGTTACCTCACCAAAACCTATAAATTTTAGATTCCACATAAGCAAATTTGACTGCAGAACAATGCATTTAGCTAGTGAGCTACGTCATTGTTTACTTGCTTTAAGAAATGTTTAGCAATGGATCATAAATTATTGGGATTGTGTAAGCATAGCAAAATATCAAGCTCACAAATTCTTAGGGATTGTATAAAAGATGTTCGTAATTTAAGGCACACACCAGGTGATTTTCAAAGCCCTCACTCTGTGAAGATCTGAGTGGAGTTGAATAAAATCACTACAGTTTTCACAAGGAAATTAGGGTCTAGGGCAAGATTTTATCAGAAATTACTCTTTTTAAATGATATATCATATTTTCTTCTCAAGTCTTATGTTTTTGATGTAAGGACCCAGTTTGATTTTATGTAATTCTGTTTAATAAAGAACAGGAAAATGTGTTTTGTTCTCAAGAATAGTGCTACAATACAGTTGTGCATTACTCCTTTTGGATGAACACAAATGTTTTATCTAAGATTCATCCTCAGATAATTAAAAAAGATGTCATATATTTGAAAGGGAGTGAGGTACACAAGAGAAGTTGGAGGAGAAGAAAAAAGGTAGAGATTATGCAAATATGTACTCATGTATGACAACTATAGAAAATTAAATTAAAAATAAAGTGATTAAAGCCAGTTCTTTTTGGATTCTGGCCAGAATAATGGGCCTATACACAAGTACCTATTCAACAGACAGAACATAATTATTGAAAATAAATATAATACCTAGGTACAATATGTAATTAATAGTCAGATTATCAAATAACTACATATGTAGTACTATGTAGATATAAATACATAGTGTTTTTACATGTGTTACATTAGAAAATATCATACTATAATATAATAAAAGTTTCTTTAAGAGGCCAAAAATATTCTAGTGGCTTTGAAGGATTCTAAGTATGTCATGAAAGTTTCCAGAGCCCATGTGAACTCAGTCTGTTGAGATAATGGCAGAAACAAAACCTGCATTTCCCGAAACTGGGAAATTGTCCAGACCATGTCAAGGTCAGCCTATCTGAACCTTACCTGTACTTTCCCACTAATTAGCCATGCAATCTTGAGCAGGTGACATAAAGGTACCATTATGTGTGAAGTGTCAAAACTATTAAGCCTGGTGTGATAATTCTTTGAGTGAATGTGCATGGAGACCACAGAAAACTTTTACACAGAGTCCACATATCTGGAAGTTAGTCATTAACTCTATATAGAAGCGTACTCAAAGTCTCTTGCCCATGTGCCAGTTTCCTAAAATTGTATCTATGCTTTACATCTTGGTTAGACTTGTATACTAGCAATTGTATTTTATCATGAAATGATTATTCTTTGACTTTTTAGAGTAAATTTGTGGTAAATTACTCTGGAGAAATGTTATGTATGCGTGTGTTCATAGAAAAATTCTGGGTCTTTCCTAATATGGAATAAGGTAAAAATTAGAAAACAAAACACAAATTGTTGACATCATTGTTTTGGAATGTGACCAATGACTTATATTTGGCATGCCAAAGACCTTTTACAAAACCTCGCATCTCTCTCATTCCAGGCTAGGCCACTGCATATTGGTTAGAGGAAAAAGTATCAATTGAATTCAAAAGGCTCAAACAAAAGAAAACAAAAATGAGTGGAAATTCTAAAACTCTCTAAGATTTGTGTATGTATGGCTATAGATTCTGAACTTTTTGTTATCAAAGTGTTGTAAGTTTAGTATTTTCAATAGACTTATATAGAGCTGTGTATAATTTCACTGATATTACATTTGACCAAACAATCTGGCAGAAGAACAATGATCCTTAATTTAATATTTACTTATAAATTACTTTAGTTTTTCTTTGCAGTCCTAACACATTTAAATCATTTGTGGCAGTTATTTATTTTCTATTTCTGTGATATGCTGGTTGATATCACTTGTTTTTTCTTTTACTTCTAGAAACATTCACATGAAATTAATTTCTTACTAATTTATCTAAGAAATGCTGGGCTCAGCTCTGTTAAAGGCTGCAGCTGATATTGGCATCTCTTTCTTGTATGAATTTTGCAATAGAAAATGGCAGCAGACAGTTAGAAAATTGACTTCTCATCGAGAGAAAATGGAAGCTACCAGAGCAGGGAATAGAAACACATGGTTTCTCCTAAGGTTGAATAACTTCACTTCCCTCCACATTCTATAGTACATAACAAACTCCTGCCCTGTTTCAAAATTAATGAGATGATGAATTTTCTGGTTTCATTGATTTGATGGGGAAAATAACTAATTTAAGACATTTTAGTTAAAGCTTACACTAGAGATTGTGACTTGAGATGTAATTATGATACATGATGGAGCTTGTCAGAGGACCTTGTATTGAACTCTTCATCCCTGAATGGCAATATTGGAGTGCATGAAACCTTTCAAAAGGCAAGGACAAGTGAGAGATTCAGGTTATTTAGGTATGTGCTTGAAGGGGATGATGAGAAGCCAGCTTATTTCTCTAAGCTACATATTGTTTCTCCAGCCACAGATGAACAGATACTCTTCACCACACAGTCCAGTGACTGCCAACAGTTTCCCCAACCCAGCACTAAAAGCAAGGTGGTCCACCTGAAACACCCTGCAAGTCCTGTGAGTCCAAATAAACCTCGTTGCTTTTACATTTTTTTAGTAACAAAATCTTAACACAAAATAACAAAACATAGTATTTAAAGAATAATACTGTTGTTTATTTTTCTCTTCTCAACAAATAACAGTGTATAGATCTTCAAGTCATATATACCATTGCTTGAAAAATTGATCCAGGTATACAAAAATAATGACTATAAAACATGAAAACCTGCTAACTATGACTAGTAAATTTGGAAACCTAAATGCAAATATAAGAGCAATACCATTTTCATCCTTTAAAAGTAATAAAGAGTACAGTATCAAGTAAGGGGTATTTTTACTGAGAGACAGTGAAAGTATATCCATTGGCATTCTGCATTGTTTTTAAATTATCAGAGAACATGAACATTATCTGTGCTTTCAAAGTGTTTGAATATCAATCACATAACTTTGGGACTGATATATATTTTGTAATATAATCAGGAAGATAGTATCAATCTTTTCTGTGGTTATTTTAATAAAATTTTTCTTTGTACTTTAATATGAACCACTTACATTTTTCTTTGAACTCTATAAGTTTATTCTGAAATAATATTGATGGGGATGCTGTGTCTGCTTTTCCATTGGTCTCTCCTTTTCCCCCAGCACTGCCTTTATTTTATTTATCTATTTTTTAAGCTATATCTGTTATTCAGTTAATGCTGGGCAGGAGGATATTTAGGTCATCAGCCTAATTTCCTTTGTTTATCACAATAGTGAAGCTGGTTAAAACATCTTTTACATACAATTTACCTTGGATTTGCATGCTCTCATCATTTCCTGATTATGTCAAATATCTTGTGACTCAGAAGAAGTTTATATGAACCCAATGCATATGTTAGTACAAACTGCAGTTACTCCCACAAGAAACTGGCCATAACTCTTAGCATGCTTCAGGCTAGAAAGCAGTTTCTATATCACACACACACACACACACACACACACACACACACACACATACATGCATGCATGCACGCACACACACACGCATGTGCACGTGCACATATCTATCTCTATCATCTATCTATCTATCTATCTATCTATCTATCTATCTATCTATCTATCTATCATATATATATACCTTTTTCTTTCATTAAAAGCAAATACATGTTCTCTTGGCTTATCGCAAAAGTCTAACTATTGGGTTTGATAAAGTTTATTTTTATGTATAATGGCAATTGGAGCTTCAGCTTCTCCCAGAAGAAAACTGTTTTCAGCTGAGCATAATGATTTGACTGGAATTAGAAAGATAGATAGCACACATAGTGTATAGTGCTGTTTCCTAAATGAAAGGTCTCAATATCCAGAGCCAGTAGAAGCCTGCCTTAGCCAGAGTGCCTGACAAGCACATGATGACCCTATTTTTCTGGCAAATCAACAGTCAGGACCACTTGTCAAACCGACTTGGGATAAGAACCTTTTTCAAAGAGAAGGAGAAACTAAAATAGCCTAATTAAAAATGTGTTAAGATGTGTGTGAAGAGATAGAAAAGCAATAATCAGAACTTACCCATAATTCTTATGCCATCCTTATTAAGATGAGTTTATCTACACTTAAAAGTGAGCATATTTTAATATTAGAATTTGTCAAAAACATTCATTTACAGAAATGTTTGTGGTGATTGCAATAAACAAGTCTTTAGGACACAGTCATCTGGTGACAGAATAAGTGAAAAGTCAGAATATAAATGTAGTATACATCTTTGAGAAGGTTCATTCAGATGCTCCACAAATGCCAACTGGCCCAGTGTGAGCTAGTCAGCTGCCTAACTCACTTTAGAAAATAGATAACGTATATGTTTTAACATAACCCCAAATTTTCTATTTTATAGATGAAGTCTCAGCCCAAATTTGCTATTTATAATATATACTATTTATATATACACATATATTTAATTTAATGTAGTAATAATCTAAAAGGACATGATGAATGTTTTAAATTTTTCAACTAACAGGGGATGGAAGTTACAATCTACTCTAAAATGTCTTTATATGTGCAAAATTGCAGTTGAAAATGATAATTACATTTTTCAAATACCGATATAATTTCAACCATTAAAGAAATTAAACACATTTCCTACTCATTATTTGTGCTTTAGGCATAGTGCTCTCGTATTCTAATTAGTCATTACCATGTACTTTATAATTATCTCAATTTTAAACCATTAAAAATTAGAAGATCAAAATTCAAATGGTACTAAGCAATGAATTAGCCAGAAAAAAGAAGAGAAAATTAAATTCAATACAGAAAAAAAATCTATTATTTTCAAATGTCATTTTTTTCATTAAGTGAATTTTATTTTATATCATCTGAAAATGCCAGTACCAATAATTTTAGAAGTACATTTAAAGATCTAATTATTGAGGGGAAAGATCAACTGATTAACAAGATGATATTTCAAAGACCTCCATTCCATCTAAAGACACATAATCATAAAATATTAACCCATTTTACAGCCCACATGTCCCAGAACGATGTGCAGGTTCTAAATGAGTGATTGCTGATAAATATCCTGTGGGAATTTACGGTCACTCCAGTTATCATTTTCTGAGGCACAACAGTAATTGTGAGAGATCACACTGAATCAAAAATTTATGTAAACATGTATTTTAAAGCTTTTAGTTCTGACCTAAGATATCCCCATTTCCACAAGAGAATGGAAAGAGCAGTGTTCTTAGCTGGGTAAGGAGGAGAACATATGACACGTGATGTTTGACAGCTGGGGCTAGGGTGGCAGTTTTGTCTCTGGAAGCAATATTCCAGGATAGAGGTGGAAAATATACATGCCATGTTCATGTAAATATCTTTTGTAAGAATAGCTAAAATTAATTCTATGTTGAGAGAACACAATGCCAGGAAGTTCATATTAGGATTTGGGAATAAGGAGATAATTTTAATGAAAATGGAAACAGCTATATATTTTGGTAAAGATAGGAAATCTACACTAAAATTCATTGGGGCCAATTTACAGGAGAGCAGTTCTTTGTATGAGAGACCTGAGTATGATCAATGAAAATAGATCATTATGTAGTTAATATAGAAAACCAGCAAGTAATAGAAATAAAAGGTTCACACATTTGAGTTCATTCATTTTAAGAGTACCTATGACATCTGCCAGACCTACAGGACACCCAAGTCTCCAAAGGCAACCAGTACTTGAAAGATGGCATCTTATAGAAGCAATATGGGTCTTCCTGGGTGTTAGCAAGAGAATCAGTTGGTTTTTATCAGGAAAAACTACACAAATGCACCCTTAAAAATGCTAGGGTTTCGCAGCATACATTTATAAAGGTGCAGACAGTCTGAAATGAAGGTTGGCTACAGATGTTCTGGTTGCTGAACATGTGGATCCCGAATTCTGAGATTAACCCACACAAGAGCTATGCTGCTCAACTGAGATTCTGTTAAGTCTGCACTTCTTTATGAGCCAGAAAAAGAAGGTTAGTTGAAGGGAAAGAAGAGAGAATCACACACAACATTGAATCATTTGTGGATGAGATTAGAACTGGGAAAAGCTGAAGGAGTGAAAAATAACCAAAATACATTGCAAAATATTCTCAAAAGACTAATAAAAATGAGGAAAAACTGTGAAAGAGAGTAGAGAACCACTTCTGGGAAATGATAAAAAGAGACACGAACAAACGTTCAAAATTAAATAATACAAATAAAAATTAAAATGAATAAGCAGAGCATAGTGCAGGACACCTGGAACCTGAACTTGTAGAAAGCTAAGACTTTAAGGCCTGCAAGTTCTAGGTGTAACTGGTCCCTATATGGGTACCCTGATTCTTGAAAACAGTGAAAGACAATAAATATTAAAAAACGATGGAAAGGACTTATAGTTGACTAATAATTTTTAAATTAATTTCTAGGAAATTGACACCATAAAGAAACAAACAAGGCAGTGTGCAAGAAGTTAGCTTCCACTATGAATTGAAGCTATACCTATTCCCTACACATTGAAACAAGCCAAAACAATAAATTGCTGGTTTGAAGACACAGCTCTGCTGAAGATAATGAAGAAAGTTTTCAATAAAGAATGTCAATGGCCGTATTTTGATAAGACGGCTGAGCATAAAACGAATCTAATTAGAAATAAACAACCTTTCTCTTCAGATAAATAGAACTGTGAGATCTTCAAGTGTTCACTTTAATTGTTCTTTAATTTTCAGGGTATGGCTCCAAGTAAGAAAACTGAGAAACATGATTAGGATTTTAGATCACCAGACGTAAACAAGAACTTGAAGTTGATGGAGAGCACTATACTTTAGTGAAAAAGAAAATACCTGCTCATGACTCAGAACCTAGTGGACGATAGAGCTATGGTGCCATAATGCTACCTGGCTGCCTCCTTGCAGAAAAGGTATTGGTGATTGATTTTTCCCAGTCAAGTTTATAAACCTACTAATTTAGTGACAACTATAATAGCAGTGAATATAATACTAACATAAGAGAAATGTTTCCCTTTTCTATGCTTGTCAATATATGTTCATTTAAGAGTATTAGCAAGATCAATAGACATTCATGGTTTCTTTTTCACCACAAAGCAATTTGTCTGAAAACTACAAATGGGTTACCATAGGAACACATAGGACTCTGGTTTGAATGCTATAGTAAGGAGGCTAACTGTCTGTGCTAGGTGTTGGCTGATGAAGAGGGTGTTGAGTAGCATATGTATCCTACCTCTCTGTATACATGCTTGTCTTCACATTAGCACAGAGTCAATGTGAATAATGATCTGAAGTGTCAAACCAGAGTCTTATGTGTCCCTATGGTAACCCATTTATGCTCTACATTTACAATTCTAGATTTTTGTTTTTCAGGTATTTTATTTATTTATTTATTTATTTATTTATTTATTTTGGTTTGGTTTGGTTTGGTTTGATTTTTCTTTTTTGGTTAAGTTTCTATTTAAAATGTGTCCTAAGCAGACTGCTGACCTAGAATTAAAGTGTCTAATGTCTCTAGGTGCAATAAAGTTATCATGAGCCTTAAAGAATTAGACATATGATACATAAGCTTTGTTGAGACATGACATATAGTATGGCTGACTGAGGTCTTAATACTAATGAATCAAAAATATACCTATCAACTAGGATGTCTTTTTAGAGAAAACATATATTAAACAAAATGTTATGTGAATCAGCTAATGAAAATATTGTGGCTAGGATGGACAGGAATCTATCATGCTCGATCCCTAAGGAGCAATGATTCAAGATTTGCTAATCCAGTGTAAAATGATTTTATAAAACATAATTAGCATGAATAATGAGAATCAAGTACATATACTTTCAAAGACACATCTGTTATTTTAAATAACTTCTCAGACAGTCATAGAAATGTATGCTAAAGGAAATATCAGGAGTTCAAGGTCATCAAAAGTGACATAGAAAGACTGTCTCAAGAACCAAGAAAACAAAAAGAATATTTGTGTTCCCTGCTTTTGCATAACTGCAATTTTATGCCATTTGAGAACATATGGTCACCTTGCCATTAAATGGATTTGGATATTTAGGTATTCAAAAGCTGAAGGCTCTGAATTTAATCTGTGGTTCTACCAGTTGAATTTCAAATAACATGCTTTTGCTGCAAATTAGACTCCCACATTTTGAAATGATGCCCTCATCTAAGAAAATAATTGCTTCATGCAGTTCTTGTCAGAACCAAGGGAGGTAGTGTGAAGGGCACATTTTATAAACTCAGAAATTTAGCATCTCATGCACTGAGATAAGTTATCTATTGAGATAAATTAAAGTTAATGCTACTACTTTGAACATTACACTGACATTTAAACATCATTGACAGGGAAACTATGAATTATTTGTAAATCTTTACATATGTGACTCTAAGACAAATAAAATAAGCATAAGGCTTTTACATTCAGTAAAGCCTATTGCTTCCTCAGATGTACCTTTCATTAAAATATTCAAAATATCAAACCACACATTTGGACATAAACACATGCAGACACACAAACACATAGACTTATGGACACACAGAGAGCAATACACAGAACAAAAAACAAACAAACTCATCAAAACACTTCCATTAAGACACTCAAAAGATTGAAACCATTTAATCCTAAAAACAAAATGAACTCCTTCAAAGAAGAAATGCTGGACATAGAACCCTTAGTCATTCTGATATGTCTTGTTCTTGATTTTTCTTTGAGATAAACCACACAGAAAAGAGAAGTTATTTACATTTTACCATTTTATTTTCTTGGTTTAAACTTGATAACATTCAAAATATTCCTAAGAAATACTGCATTTTTTTCTATTTTTTTTTTACACAGAGGTAAGATTTTATTTTTATCTAGTGATAAGGCACAGCATATTTTCATGTAAAAGTTATTCCAAAATACAATTTGGTAATTTATCTAATTCAAATTTGAATAAAGAAGGAACCCACAAATAATCAAACAAAACAGTATCTGTTTCTAGTCTTGTGAGATTTAATTATCCTTTTTAGCTGTGACATGATCTCTATTTACACTAATTACCAACTGCTGTGATTACACAAATCATGCATATGCACACTGATTTACTTAGGATTATGATCAAACAAAAAGTCATCTTTGCCCTGCCTGCAATGGAGAAGGACAAATTGCTGCAGTTTCAGAGAAGACTGAGTCAAACCCTAAGTACAAAACCTGCATCAAGAAGCTGGGTGGTACAATGAAAGAAACATACACGTTTTACTTATATTCAACATAAAGTATTGTTGCTTCTCTACTCACACAGGAGAAATCCACAAGAATTGAGGTTCATGTGAAAGAAATACACTCTGAAAGGAACATCAGTCTGGACCAGACATTTTCTTTCTGAATTAGATTCCATACTTGGATCTCTGCTTCTTTAACTCGATGTTCGATGTGATCAAGGAAGTCCTGGACTATAAATGACATGGATTATGACTGGATCATAATTATATAAGAATAAAGAAGAAAGGAAAATAAAGAATGAACTAATGAATAGAAGACAAAATTTGATTGTTGAGGATTGTTAATAAATGTCAGAGGCTTTGAGGAAGGAAGCACTGGACACACTGGACAGGCTTCAGGAGACCCAAGCTGGGCCTGGGCATCACAGCAGGCATCCACTGCGATCTTGGAAGGATCTGGTGCTTGTTAGACAGGAGGACAGGATCCCCTTTTAGAAGATTCTTCCTTATCATTTAAAGAATTTGAGGAGAGTTTTCCAGGTAAGAAATTGATCAGTGCCCTCACTGGCCTTATGAATACCCTGGACAGTTCTATTCCTAATACTCCTTATTTTGTTGTTTATTGAATTTATTTGTTTACAAATTTGAGGGATTTGGTTGGCCCTGTGTTTTGGAGATATATGTTAAGAATTAAAATGTCTTTTTGGTAGACATTTACTTGTATAAGTATGTAGTGCCTTTCTATATTGCTTTAGATTATGGGTTGTTTGAAATCTTTTTTGTTACACATTACAATGTCTACACCAGCTTGCATCATAGTTAAATTTTTCTTAGAATATCATTACTACCCCTTTTTTTCTAAGGTAATTTCTATCTTTGATGTTGAGATGTGCTTCTTGGATGCAGAAGAATGCATCCTGTTTTCACATCCATTTTGTTAGACTGTTTCTTTGTTTTGAAGACTTGAGACCATTAATGTTGAGAGATATCAGTAATCAATGCATGTTTATTCCTGTTACTTTGTTGTTGGTAGTGGTAGTGGTAGTGGTGGTGGTGGTGGTGTGTGTGTGGTGTCTGTGCCTGTGTCTCTGAGACAGTTATAAAGAGAATGCTTTCCTCCTGTTGACTGGGTTTATTTGTTCCACTTTTTTTCCTTATCTTTAGTTAACATCTTTTGGTTGGAGTTTTACTTCTAGCACTGTCTGTAAGGTTGAATCACTAAATTTTTTGTTTTATCATAGAATGTCTTACTTTATTTATGGCAATTAAATCTTTTGCTATTTATACTAATCTGGGATGGCATCTGTGGTTAATTATAGTCTGGTCCAGGGCTCCTATGGTTTTTATAGTCTTCACAGAAAAGTCAGGTGTAATTCTAACACATCTGTCTTCATATACTTGATCTTTTTCCTTTGAAACTTTCGATATTATTTCTTTTTAATGCATGTTACCTGTGTTGATTATTATGTGCCAAGATCTCTTACTTGTCCTTGAAATGTATTAAAGTATTCAAGGCTTGCTGTTGTAATGTTTCTGGGCTGTACTGATATATATTGTCCTGACTGTTATTGTGTCTTTATGCTTTTTCTAGGCATCTGGGATCAGGAACATGGTAATTTCAGGTGTTGATATCTCTTCTCTTTGTTAGGTGGGTCTGTATTACCTCACTCAGGATGATATTTTTCTAGTTCAATGCATTTCTTTGAGAATTTCATGATCTCAGATTTTTATACAGGTGAATAAACCTTCATTTTGGAAAAGTACATTTTCTTCATCCATTTTTCTGTTGAGCAACATCTAGGTTGTCATGAGCTTCAGCCTATTGTGAATACAATAGCAATGAACATGTTTCAACAAGTGTTTTCTGGTAGGGTGAAGCATCCTTTGGGTATGTACCCAGGAGTAGTATGCTATATCTTAAAGAAGATTGATTCTCATTTTCCACGAGAATGGCCACAGTGATTCCATAATGGCTATATAGGTTTTCACTTCTACCAGCAATGCAGGGATGTCATTATTTGACATGCTCACCATTATGACCTGTGACTTGTCTTCCTGATCTTAGTCAGTCTTACAGGCATAAGGTGAAATCTCAAAGTAGTTTAATTTGCATACCTCTGATAAATAAAGAAGTTCCACATTGCCTTAAATATTTCTTGGGCATTTGAATTTCCTCTATTGAGAATTCTCTGTTTAGATCTGTCCATTTTAAATTGGATTGGGTTTTGGATGATCTAGTTTTTAGAGTTTTATATATTTTGGATATTAGTCCTCTATGGGATGTGGAGTTGGGAAAAAAAAATTGTCATTTTGTATGCTGCAGCTTTGTCCTTTCTCATACAGGATTTTTTCTCTTTCATGAGATTTCACTTATTAGTGTCAGAGTTTAGTGCCTGTGCTAATGGTGTGTTGTTCAGAAAGTCATCTCCAGTGCCAATGAGTTAAAAATTATCACTCCACATTCTCTCAGGTTCAATATATCTGGTTTTATTTTGAGGTCTGTGGCTTTTATTTTATTTTGAAATTTGTGGCTATGTTTTGTCCAGGGTTCTAAGTATGGATCTATTTGCATTCTTGTACATGTAGCCATGCTGTTTACCTAGACCGTTTGTTGGAAATGTTCTTTCATTTCAGTGTGGATTTCTGGCTTCTGTATTAAAAAATTATCAGGGTCTTTAAGAGAACGGATTTATTTCAAGGCTTTCAATTTAACTCCATTAAATAATGTTTCTGTTTTTATGCTACTACCATGTAGTGCCATGTACTTTATATTTCTATATCTCCATAGTACAACTTGAAACTGCACATAGTGATACCTCAATTACCTCAAGCAGTTCTTTTATTATTCACTCTTGTTTACCTATTCTCTCTCTCTCTCTCTCTCTCTCTCTCTCTCTCTCTCTCTCTCTCTCTCTCTGTCTCTCTCTCTCTCCCTGATGTCTTTCTTGGTCCATCTGTCATTTGTATATAAAAAGATTACTGATTTTTGTGAATTAATTTTGTACCCAGCTACTTTACTTAAAGTATTTAGCTGCTGTAGGATTATCTTGGTAGGATTCTTCTGGGTCATTTTTATATGCTATCATATATCTTTCAAATAAAGATATTTTGATTTTTTTCCTTGTAATTTGTATATGCATGATCTCTTTCGGTTGTGTTATTCTTCTAGATAAGAATTCAAGTACTAAATTGAATAGGTATGACAAGAGTAGACCTCCTAGTCTTTTTCCTTATTTTAAAGAAATGGCACTGAGTTTCCATTTAATTTCATGATGATTATGAGCTTGCTGAAGTTACCTTTATCATATTGAAGTATGTACCTTGTATGCCTAGTCTCTCCAGGATTTATCATGCACTTATGTTAGTCTTTATCATAGGCATTTTATGTAGCTAGTAGGATGATTATGTTTTTTCTCTTTCAGTTGGCTTATATGTTAGAGTACATTTTTAGATTTATGTATTTTGAACTATCCCTCCATCTTTGGGAGGAAGTCTACTAGATCATGATGGATGATCTTTTTTCTGTCATTTTAGATTCAGTTTTCAGATATATTTTATTGAGTTTTTAAGTTTATCTATGTTTATAAAAAAATTGGTCTACATTTCTTTTTTTGATCTTTATGTGTATCTTTATGTGCTTTCTGTATCAGGGAAACTATGGCCTCATAAAATGAATAGGCCGTGTTCCTTCTATTTCCATTTTGTGCAATAATTTGAGAAATATTAGCATTAACTCTTTTTAGTATGTCAGATAAAATCGTGCACTGAAATTATCTGGCTTTGTTATCTTTGTTGTTGTTGTTCCCCTTTAGGAAATTTTAATGACTGCTTCTATCTTACTAGGGGTAATAGGTCTATTTCTATTACTTATCTGATCTTGACATAATTTTAGTAAGTAGTAGATATCTAAAAAATTATCTATTTCATTTAGACATTTTAAATTTGAAGTATGTGGGGTTTTTTATAATTATATCCTTATTAGTCTTTGGATTTCCTTGCTATCTATCATTATGTTGACCTTTTCATTTCTGATTTTGTTAACTAGATATTCTTCCTCTGCCTTTTAGTTTAGATAAAGAATTGTTTATCTTATTGATTTTCTCAAAAACACCAAATTCTTTATTTCATCTTTTCTTTTGCTCTCTTTATTTCTACCTCATTGAATTTAGACCTCAGTTTGACTATTTCTTACTATACACTCCTCTAGGGTTTGCCAATCTTACTGATTTTTTTTTTATGAGACTGATTCATTGTTTTATTGATTCTTTATAATATTTTTGTTTCTTTTTTATTGATTTCAACCCTGGTTTTGATTATTTATTGCTGTATATTCCATTTAGCTATGATTTCTTCTTTTATAATCTAAAGCTTTCAGTGTGTTGTTAAATCGGTAGCATGAGGTCTCTTAATGCCTATTGGCTCAGTCTGAGAGCTTGGAGATACCTCATCTGCATGTGGGAGAGCCTGAGGCACCTCAGAGGTCAGCAACCTCTCTGTGGGAGGGGTTGTTGGAGGACTGAAGCTAAATGAAAAGAACCAGGGCCTGGGAGCAGAGCTGAACTCCTGCTGTCCGATAAAGGTTCCGGGATTCAAAACTCATGCTTGACCAAACACCCAGCTGCTTCTCACAGCCCATTGCCCCACAACTTCTCCTTTTTTTTTTTTTTATAATGGATAGGTGTCATCAGAATAAAGGTCTCCAATGTTGGGAACAGTTTGATACTGAACCAAGACCTGATTGGTTATCTTTGCAATGTTACTTATCTGTTGCTTTAATGGCTAGTATGGGACCAAGGAGGGGAAGAATCCAAGCCATTAAGGGGTTAGAGTACCAAGGGGTGGGGGTGTTGGGACTATAGCGTGCGTGGAGGTTCCCTCGGAGCTCTTTAAGCGTTTGTATATCTTTTTCTACCAGCCCAGATTCATTGACATAGAAGCAACATTCCTCCCCCAGCAAAACACAAGTCCCCACCCCCCCCTCCATTCAGCAGTCAATAAGTCCAGGGCCCTCCGGTTTTGGAGAGCAACTCCTGCTAAAGAGGTTATCTGTTGTTGAAGAGATTCAAGGCTGTCTGTAGTAGAGGCCATTGCCTAGTCAAGCTTGTCCTGGAGTCGCCAGCCAGATGCTGTGTTTGGACAAGGGCTGCCCCAGCAGTTCCAGTAGCACCAAGTGAGACAGCAAGGCCTAGTCCAATGAGCAGAGGGATGAAGATCTCTCCCTTCTTTTGGCTTCCTCCCATCTGCAAGGTGAGCTCTTCAGGTTCGTAGAGATAAACCCGGGGAACAACAATCACAGGGGTGCAGGAGCCCTGAAAATGAGGGTTAATACAGGCACCTGTAGTACCTTTGCACCAGAGGAGGGCAGGAGGATTAATACATACTGATTTGGTAATGGTGATGTCATAAGCACATGTGAGATAGGGTTTTGAGGAGGGCCCTACAAGGCAAAGAGGTCGGGGTAGATCAAAGAGAGGAATGTCCTGTGTTTTCCTCGTGGGCAGGGGTCCATGAAGGTCATAAAGGGAAAAGTTAATGGGAACAGCTGTTAATAAGGAGAGAGAGAGAGAGAGAGAGAGAGAGAGAGAGAGAGAGAGAGAGAGAAAGCATTGGGAAGAATTGGGGTGAGTCTTTAAGGGAAGGAGGTCTGCTGCATATTGGATGTACTGTAGCCAGGAAATGATAGCTTGTAGTTCTTCCTGAGACTGGTTTTCCTGTTAGATAGTATCAGCATGGGTAAAGGCTGATTTGGGGGCAGGGACAAGTTCATAGAAGATGTGTAGGTCAGCTACAGGGTATCTGGCACAGCTGCTGGGGTAAAGTTTACCTATGACTCCAGTTCGCCAACATTCTCTCCATGGATCACGAATGAAAAGCTGAAAATGACTTTTAAGTTTGATGAGCATGGTGCCACTATGACTGGTGGATTTCATCCTGCAGCTCCAATATCTACAACCTCCATATATAGAGATCCCCTGGAGACATTCACCTGTGTTTCCATAAGGAAAGCGGAGAAATGTGCTGGAGATAGTGGAGATGGATTCTGGATGTAGGGGAATCTCAATCTGATTTGTCAGTGAGAGGCGGGCCATTTTCTTGGTTGGCGGGGTGGTGTCGGGCATTTCTGGCAGGGACCCAGATAGGCTGGTCCTATGGAAAAACACAAACGAAACCCCTCCCAGTTATAAGGAGGAGTTCTGGTCCCTTCCAAATTCCATCTAAAGGATCTCAACATACTAGGATAGGGGGAGCTAATTTTGGTGTGTGCCAATGGAGGGAAATAGGAGGGTGTTTGGAGGTTTTGTAGATGTTAAATATGTTTAGGGTAGTCAGGACCATCATTAATTGTATATTAGGGGGATAAGTGGTGGCTTGTTGTTTCAGTAGTTGGGCCTTCAGGGTCTGATGTGTTCTTTCTATTATTCCTTGGCCCTGAGGGTTCTGGGGAATTCCTGTTTGATGGGCAATTTCCCAGTGTGTACAGAGGGTTTTAAATTGAGAGCTAGTGAAGGCAGAGCCATTATCAGTTTTTATTTGTTGAGGAATGCCCATGGTGGCAAAGGTAGAGAGCATATGGTAAATCTGCCTTTTTGAGTTTTCACCTGTCTGGGCTGTAGCCCATATAAAATGTGAGTAAGTATCTATGGTTACAAAAACATATTTTTGTCTACCGAATTGGAGAATGTGGATGACATCAATTTGCCATAAGGCATTGGATTTGAGGCCTCTGGGATTGGTGCCCATGGTTTGTAAAGCTGGGGTGGTAAGGAGGGATGCACAAGAGGCACATGTTTTTATTATCCTTTGGAGCTGAGCAAGGGGGATATGGGTAAGTAAACATGAAGCCCCTTTAGGTGTGTGTGTGTGTGTATGTTTGTGTGTGTTTGTGTGTGTGTGTGTGTGTGTGTGTGTGTGTGTGTGTGTGTGTGTGAAATTGGTCTGCTTGCTCAGTGGAGGCTATGAATATGCCTGTTGAGGCAGTTTGGTCAGCGAGTGCATTTCCCTCAGATATAGGACCTGGCAGGGGACTGTCGTATCAGATGTGCTGGATATAGATGGGAGAGGCTCTCTCCTGAAGGAGGGCAGAGACCTGTATGAGTAGAGGGGAGAGTGGGTTGTCATCTAATTTAATAAATGATTTGACAGCCAGGGAAGCAAATTGACAGCATATATGCTGTCTGAAAAGAGGTCAAGAGGGCCTTTGACTTCTTTTAGAGCTAGGTAAATAGCATATAGTTTTTTATATTGGGGAGAGAGGTGGGGGAGCTCTTTAAATTGCAGGATTGGGGATTCTTCTTCAGTGAAGTAGTATATTACTGCTGCTGCTCCCCTCTTGCCCCTATCGGTAAATATTGAGGGGACTCCTGTTATGGGCTCTCTTGAGAATAGTTTGGGGGTAGCCATCGCAACAGAGGAAGGGCAGAGGCCCATTTTTCATCAGGATAATGGTTTTCAATTTGTCCTGGGAACCCTATTAAGCTGATAGTGAAGTGGGAATGATTTTTGATTAGCCACTGAACTTCGGAGAGGGAGAAGGGGGTGACAAGAACGTCAGGTTCTTTTCCTAGAGTTTGTAGGGCCCTATCCCTGTCATTTTTAATCATGTTGGCAAATGCATCTACTTCATTTAAAATTAGGGGCACACCACCTATTGGGGTGTGGAGCCATTCTAGCACCCCCTGAGGTTGGTAAAGGGCTCCTACAAGCATAGGGGAGGAGTTAAAGATAAGGAGATGTACAGGTATGGTTGGGTCGTACCTAGCAAGACCTATATCTTTTAGGGCTGAATTGACAGAATTTAGGGCTTGGACTGCTTCTGGGGACAATGTTCTTGAGGAGGAGGGACTTTTATCTCCTTTTAGAAGGTTAAAGAAAGGTTGAAGGGTGCTTGTGGGAAGGTGGAGCCAGGATTGTAGCCAATTGAGATTGCCCAAAAAGCTCTGGAAAGAAGTGAGAGTTAATTTTTGAGGGAAGGAAAGGGTGGGTTTGAGGGGGCATATTGAAGTTGGGGAGATCTCTGTTCCTAAAAATGCAATGGGGAGAATAAATTGGATTTTGTGAGGGGCTATTTTGAATCCTAGGGCAGATAGGGAAGATATTAGCTGGTCCTTAAGTTTGAAGGGGGAGGTAGAAGCATCTTCCCATACCAAGATGTCATCCATGTAATGATAGATGTTGAGTCCTTTGTCTAAATAGGGGTTTAGTGCAGTGGCTACAGCCTCCTGACAAATGGTAGAACTGTTAGCCATTCCTTGGGGAAGAATGTGAGGCTGAGCCAAAGTTGTTAATGGGGGGCACTGAGAATGCAAAGTGTTCAAAGTCCTGGGAGTGGAGAGGGATGGGAAAAAAGGCAATCTTTTTATATCTATTGCTAATAGAGGAACATTGGCAGGAATGGATGAGATGTGGGGTAACCCTTGTTGCGGGGAGACCCAGATTCACTGTGGCCAGTTTGAGACCCTAGATTCAATATTCATTTATATATATACACACACATGATAATATCACAGAACCTATAAAAAATTTCAAATCAGGTCAAACATAAATTATATCAGGCTTTTTGCTATCATTTGTTGATTGATTCCCTATGCCTTTTGGTGAGTAGCTACTAAACACTGAATATCAACAAATGAGCTAGTTACAGCAGGTGAGTGTCTAAAATTAGAATTTCCAATTTAAAAGATTTATAGATTTTGTAATGAATAAATAAAATGAAAATAACAGATTGTCAACTTTTTTCTGAAAGGCATCAGGAGTAATTGGCTTTAGGCTCAGTTTTACTACTTTTCTGGTGCTCTTGGATTGAAGAAAATTTCTAGCTTTCAGATTACTTATGAGTATTCTTATTCATTAAAAATGACAGTACCCTGTTATAGCTGTCTCCTTAGAGGTCTGCCAGAGCCTGAAAAATACAGAGGTGGTTGCTCACAGCTAACCACTGAGCTGATCATGGGGTTCCCAGTGGAGGAGTGATAGAGAAGACTGAAGGAACTGAAAAGGTTTGTGGCCCCCATGGGGAGAGCAACAATACCAACCAACCAGAGCTCTCAGGGTCTAAACAACCAGCCTGGGAGCACATAGGTAGGGACCTGTAGCCCAGCTGTATATGTAGGGGAGGATGACATTGTCAGCCATAGGTGGGTGAGGAAATCCTTGGATCAGTGAAGGCTGGATGCCCCAGTGTAGGGGAAATTGTGGGTGGGGAGGTGGGAGTGGGAGGGTGGTGAGAGCATATCCTCATAGAAGTAGGAGGAGGGAGGATGGGATGGGGGGATCCTGGGAGGGGATGGGGAAAGATGATTGCATCTGAAATGTAAATAAAATATTCAATAAAAATTTTAAAAAAAGAAAATGAAAATAGATACTAGCTCATATTTCTACCTCTTGCTGACTGGAAAAAATTCCAAAGACTTTTCAAATGTCAAGCACACCTTCTAACATTTGCTTATTTGTCTTTCTACAAATAAGATCATTTGACTTATGAACTTACTGTTCAGTCATTTTATGTCTCTGGTTCATGGTATATAGTACTTAAACACTCTGGCTTATATAACAGGTTATTTATATGTTAATAATAAAAAGAGATTAGCTAAGAAAAAAATGAAAGAATTTAAAGGAAAGTATTCTCTTCACCAATCTTCCTGTATTCTTCTATATTGCCTAACTATAGATCTGACCTTTTGACCCTTAATGGATGTTGGCTTAATATAAATATTGTCACCTTCTAGGTATATTTTGTTTTACTAAGTAGGAATAGCAGTGACTGTATCAACTTACTTGGGATTAAATCATGAGTTAGTTGTAAACATAGAGAAGAGGAATTCAATTCAAACAAACAGAAAATGCTCATTTGAAATAATTCATCATGTCTTTATATTCCAAATCTCTGCATGGTTAATTCCTAATGTGATTTTGGATCTCTTTACAGAGTGATGGTATTTTCTTAGTAGTTAACACCTGGTGTTCTCCCTTATATGGTTAAATATTACAGAATTCAAATTTTCACACTGATAATTCAGTAAGTTGACCTCTATCATAAACATGGAATCAGGTGTTTTCTGATTTTCAGCGCTTTCTCATAAGCTACTTGTGAGATGTTTGTTCTATGATCCAGCCTGCTTTTCAATCCTCTCTCCAGGTTTATTCTCTCTGATCAGTCTTTTCAGCCGTTATCCCTGGAGTCTCATTTTGGTCTGCCTCATAAAAAATACACTATTTACCATCCTAGAAAGACTTTCAGCTTCAGCTTCTCTGCCACATACATGCGGCTGTTTAGCTGCCCTTGCTGACTCCAGCTGCTGGAGTTTACTTGTTGACATTACTATTCATGGTAGCTTCTCTGGGACCCAATGATCCCCTGGCCTTGTGTTAATGGATTTTTCCTCCTGAAGATGCAAACAACTGCCTAAATTCCTGTTTTAATTGTCTGAAAATGAGGCAATCTGTAATCCTTGTAGAGCCATAAATAACCCTCTGAAACCACTTACAGAAGCGCTCTATCAAGATGGTTTTTCATGGCTTGACGGTGAAAAATGTGCGGATTCAAACGGTCATAAAGCATCAGTTCTGCAGCAGGCGGTGGTGCTGAAAGGGCTTTTCCTCTCCCACACCTTACTATAGTGAGAAAATCCAGCTTCTGGCCATGTCATTGATGCAGGACTTAGGTAGTAAGTATCACAGTCTCCTCACATATAACAAAGAGTACAGTCAAAAGTGACAGTGAAGATGTGATTCTACTCTAAGTGCTGTCACTTACTTCAGTTTGTCTTACTCCAATCACTTTAACAATCCTGTGTAATGGTGAGCACAGCAGAGTTCCTGTCCAGAAATCAAAATTTAGTATCACATATTAAATATGACTATGACTCAGTACAAAAAAATTAGAAACCAAGTCTAAAAATAAGAGCAGGAGTACAAAACAAGCCTCGGTGAGTATGGCTGACATTTATACTGACCATTATCTACTCTGATATAGTCTCCATAGCATAAGAAATATGCATTAAATAGTCACTGAACACATGACATAATGACCATCAGTATTCTTTTAAACTCTCCCTGGTCTTATAAACTGTTTTATATAATTCCAAAGGCATACCTGGAGAGAAACAGAGTATTTATTCATAAAGAAGGCTCAGTGTTCAAAGTTGCTTAATGATCTTGAAGAGAACCTTGATTTGGTTCACAGAATCGACATTACGGTGCTCAAATTAATTTTAACTTCAAGGGATATTATTTGCTTGCCCTTGCCCTTTAAGGGTGTTGCAAGCATGAGATATGAATAAATGTATGCTGGTACATACGTTCACATAATTACTAAATAAATATTTAAAAGATGTTTAGTTTCTTCAACTTCTGCCTCACAGGAAAGACACCAGAAACCTCATAAGGCAGTGGAAAAGTGATTCAGCAATTAAGAACACTGACTGATCTTAACAGAGGATCCAAATGGTAGTAAACAACCAGATGTAACTCCAGTTCCAAGCAATCTGGTGTTGAAGGGAACTGAAAAT
This sequence comes from Arvicanthis niloticus, assembly GCF_011762505.2. Classification (NCBI taxonomy): domain Eukaryota; kingdom Metazoa; phylum Chordata; class Mammalia; order Rodentia; family Muridae; genus Arvicanthis; species Arvicanthis niloticus. Next base: position 20,780,984 of record NC_047659.1, read on the forward strand.
ACATGGTGAATAGATATACAAGCAGGCAAAACACTAATGCTTATTAAAAAGAAATTCCCAAAATATTTTTTAAAAGAATCTCACGATGTGATTGAGATTATTAGGTACTCCTTAATGAACATCAAGTTATCGAAAGTATCACCAGAATTCTATTTTAAAAGATTAGGAAGTATGTAAGGAACAACTGATGAACGTTTTAGGACACAAATGAGCAGAGTGCTTCAATCCTACATGACCTTCAATTCCTCTTGATGTTTCTCTCTTGACAAATGAGTATTGTTCCTGTTAAAAAGGCCTCAGTGTACAGAAGGTCCATGGAAAGATCAGAGAAAATATGTATTGTTGCTCAGCATCTTAAAAGTGCAGAAGCTGAGGCCAAGAAAACTTAGGCTGATGTTTGTTTAATATATACATTGTCCTTAATTTAATCCTCAAATGCTTGAAGAATATGGTATGTGATGATAACATTGAGATATAATCACTTAAAACAAAAATTAGGAAATTAACTATGCTTAGATTAGTAAAGAAAAATACCAGAAAACATAGAATGCATGTAAATATATTTTCTTCAGTCTTTTCCTTCCAAAGAGCAAATTTAAAACATTTTTTAGAAGAAATTCTTACAGAATTGACATATAAAAGAAAAGTGGATGTCGGTACTTCTTTTTGACATCTGTCATGTTTCTTAATTGTCTCAGATCTCAAATGAACTCAATATATCTCTTGATTTCCAATGTTAGCAAGACAAAATCTAATAACTTGTTCACAGAATTATATAATAAAGAGTGCCAAGTTATTTCCAATTTCATTTTTCACTAATCGATGTATTCAGAATATTTATAGCACCTTTTTTGCAATCTCTGGAGTAGTTAATAAGCACATTAGTGATAGAACAATAAGGAAAAAAATAAAATGTTTACATAAAATTTAAACATAGTAAAAAACATAATTGAGGGTGGGAGATGGTATAGGGATGATGATTGAAGATGGGGCTGCCTAACAGAAACTAAGAGTATACTAAAACAGAACACCCAGTATTGAGTAAGCAAATTATAAAATATAAGTTTAAGAAAAGGAGATATTTTGCATGACTAGATAACTCTAGTCTGGGAAGCCAAAATTTCCTACCACAAATATTGTTGTGACATACTTCCTTATGAATTGTTTGTAAGGAAGATGTTGAAGGCACTGAAAATGATACTCACTCTTGATTTCCATAGTGCCAGAATACGCCATACATTGGAAAGAAATAACATCAACCATTATCCAGCTATGAATCATCTGAACTAAATACCAACTTGCTGCAAAAGATGTTCCATGTATACGATAGTGGCATGATTCTTACATGGGTAACCAATAGCTCTCTTATTGGATTTGAGCTCCAATCTATGAGGAGATTTCATGTAAGATAATCTAAACCTGATTTAAAATAATACATAGGTGAGTCCTGGAGAGCTGGCTCATCAGTTAAGAGCATTAGCTACTATTCCAAGAACTGGGGATTGACTCTAAATATGCACATAGCAACTTAAAATAATGGATACAGTGTGACTGGCACCCTGTTTTGGCCCTTGCCAGAAATTTAAGAATGCAGTGTGTAGTCAATGTGTTCAAAGCACTTATATACCTAAAATAAAATTCATAAAAAATATTTTTAAAAGGTAAAATTAAAAATATATTATGCCCTGGGACAAACAATTTATTTTTGTTTAGGTAAACTGTCATGACATCAGGGTGCCTTCCTTATATTTGTGTTCATAACCAAGGATACATGTTACTTTCTGTCCTAATCAAAGAAGACACTCTTTCATGACATTCATAGTGAATGACATGAATGCGGAGATGCATGGTTCCAAAGCCTGAGAATAAAAAGAAAATTTATACCACCTTCCCTAAAACTCCTATTATTGCAGAAGGGTGGGTGGAAAGAGTGTAAGTACAAGAAGATGGCTGCAGTTCAGAAATGTAGTGTGGATCAAAGCACAGAGTTCTCAGAATATGAAACAGAAATGGCTGAGAAACACTAAACATTCTTAGCTACCAGAGCAAAGCAATTTATTAAAACTACTCTGAGATTTCATTTAACCCTAGTCAGAATCACCATGATTCATAAAACACAGGAAAGATCATGCTGATGAGGATGTAGAGTAAGGGGAACACTCATACATTGTTCATGACAGTACAAACTTGTACAGCAACTATGGAAATCAGAATGATACTTCTTCAGGAAGGTAGAAATGGATCTATGTCAAGATTCAGCTATTCCCCTCTTGAGTCAATGCCCAAAGATTACATCCTAGTACAGATACCTGCTCATCCAGGTTCTTTTATTTTCTGCTCATAATATTGTGAAGTTGGAAACAGCCTAGATATCAAATTGTCACTTCTCTATCTGACCAGCAGACAGGAAGGACACAACTTGGAGCTCTTCTCAATGCAGTTTATTCAGGAACCCTTTACAATCTTCTCTCTGGAAGACCCCTGATCCCCTTAACAGCAGTCCTTTTATCCCCATGCCTGTCCCATTCAGAACCTGCCACATGGGCATGCCTCATTGGTGCGCGTCAAATGGCCCGATTCTGCATGGCAGCGACTCTGCGCAGTAGTTCTGCAGATGTGGCTCTATCAGGGAAAGGAGGGCTGCGCTTGAAACTCTGCAGGCACAATTTTAGCTGGCTGCACCCCCACACCTGCTCCTCACAATTCCCCCTTATTTATTAATTTTGGCAGAGAGAGTACCTGTCTTAGGTTGCCCCTTTCAAGCATGGGGAGTCAAACAGCTTTGGTTTGGTCCCTGTCTTAGGTTGGTAACATGCCCAAGGAGTCTTACCCGTCATTGACTACCTCGCTAGCATGCCAAGCCACACTTGAGGAGACTGTCCCGTCTCCACTGCTGCAAACGCTTGTACAATCAAGGCCTGAGATGTTTTCTGTTGGGCTTTCATCTAACGCATGCACCAAAAGGCAAGGCAACTGATGAGGACCAGGCACATAGCAATCTCCCTGATTCCCACCCACTCCTTGATGTGGGACATTGCTTGAAGAATCCAGCTGGTCAATCTGGAGGCCAGGGAGGTGTCCACTCTGGTCGAGTTAATGTGAACAATGGACTGTCGTAATTCTCTCAACATTCCCTCCAATTCTCTCGACCAATTTCCTGTAAGGAACTGAGAAAGGCTTTTGGAAAGATTACTAGCATGGCTTATATTCTGAAAAGGCACAGAGGTAACACATATACCTGTATTTTTCCATTGGCAACCCAATTGAGCCAACTCCATCAATACATCTACCTGTTCCTGAACAAGATCAACTCTTTTTGATAAAGCGACAGAATGCCCGCTTTTGTTGCTGCCAGCAGCAACAGCTAAACAGGGTTCACCTGTAAGAGAGGCTGAGGAAGGGAAATGGGCAGGAAGAGATGAAGCCAAGACAAAGTTCTCTGATCAAGGCTCGAAGTTTAATAATTTGCTTTCACATATAAAGAACAAGCCCCACCCCCCAGAGTCTCTTCTCGGTTCAGCCCAGAAGCTGGGCAAGGAGATAGCAGTCTGGAAGGTGTCAAGGCTAGCTCAGCAGGCAGTCTATTCTTCTTAGCTCAGGTAGCAGGCTCCAAGGTGCCAAGGCTGGTAATGCAATGCATCTCCTAGGTCCTACTGTTGCTTGGTTTATTGTGGTAAATGACTTTGCAGGCCTGCTCAGGCCTGGGGGAAGGGCACAGTTCCCCCCTTAATTTTTTAAGATGGCAGTGCCAATATCTGGATGGGCCACAATATTTCATCCCGTCTAGGGTCTCGAGTGGCCAGGCAACCGTGCCTGGCTTAGGTCGGCATTTATATTACTCCTATATTACCCATCATTGAGGAGATCATACATAGAATATTGATGTATACCTCTGCCTTAGGTTTATAGGAGCTAAAAATTACTCCTATAGTTACCCGTCACTGAGGAAAACATACATAGCATAATGATGTATGCCTCTGTCTTAGGTTTATAGTAGCTCAAAACACTCTTACCTGTCATTGACTAACCTACCATCATTGGCACACTCTTTAGACCAAGACCACATTCAGACCAAAGGCCTGTGGGCATGCACTAGATGCAGTTCTTCACAGTGATGTGTAACTGCGATGATGAATAGCTGAGCTTGCTGAGAACGATCCTGTTTGAGGGCAACCAATCTGCTTAAAATATAAGGTTCAAAGGCTAAAAGCAACACGATTATTCAAGCAATGTAGAAAATAAGGTTGGAAGTGGAAGTGTTTCAGTATCTAATCCAACTGCTAATTAGCAGGGATCAGACACAAAGTCTGGCCACCAGGTGGGTGGCTTAGTAAAAATTACTTACTCTCCAGTAAGAGTGGAGACTCTATACCAAGTTAAATAAGCTGGTTGATAAAGATTTTGAGCCATCTTTATCATTAGAATCATAATTATTAGGCTCAAGATCTGTGTCCACTTGATGGACCAGTCTTTCAGGCAGCCATCAGGCTTCGATTTCTTTTTCTGAAAAATGTAGACTGACCCACGATCCCAAATTAGAATAGGATCAGGATCACACCAAGTATTAGTTAAGGGGTCTCTCCACAAGACCCTGGCAAATGAGTTAGAAGTAACTGGATGCCAGTGGCAATGCACTGCAGACTGATCTTTAGCATAAGTTTGCAGAAAACTTAAAACAAGACAAAAGCAAGGTATGCTTTTGGTGACCTTGGGGTATAATTCCCCCTTTTTAGTTTAAAAAAGTCATTTTTTTTAGAATTACCTGTAAAACCAAGGAAGAAGCACCATTAGTTGCTTTTCTCATATTTACAGAGTTATGAAAATATTATTTTAAAGTTTCATAATCTCTTTCACAATTTCTTGTCCTTGAGGATAATAAGGAAATATCAGTAATATTAAATTGTCAACAAACATCTCAAATGTTTGATTGTAGTCAATAACTGTAATAGTCAGCTTCATTATCTATCTTAGTCTGATATGGAACACCAAGTACAAGAAAATAATATAGGCAATAACTAATTATATTTTTAGTTGCTTCTCTTGTTAAAGTAGTTGCAACTAAAAGGTCTAAAAGGTGTCAAGTCACATGTACATATTTTAATTTTTTTAATCAAAAATGAGTAACATCTATTTGCCAAAATTGATTATATATAAGTCTTTAAGGCTTAAGACCATTATGAAAAAATTGAAGATATTGAGAACAAGTTTTTGCAATTTAACTTGCACGCTTTCTAGAAATGTCAAATTGTTGTCTTAAGCTATTACTCTTCTGATGTTGTAAAGAATAAGATTGTATGGCCAATTATTTTTGAAAGGCCTAGAATATGTCTAGTATACAAATCTGCTCTGGCATTGTCCTGTGGTTCAGACGATCCAATGAGCTTTTAATTGTCTTATAAAGTTAAGAAACAGTACATGTTTCATAAATTAAGCTGTACTTTTATAAATAAAATTTGAGAATTAGCTATATTTTAAAAAGAAACAATTTTAAGCAATTATAAATCATGAGCCATATACTGGCTATGAGTATATAAATTGAAAGCTTGATTTTTTTTAGCATTTCAAACAGTGGCTACAACACATAATTTAATTGTGTTGAAGCAGGGGAAACTCAAGAAAGTACACATATAATTTAATTACATATAGATGAAGCATTTGTATATATAGTAAATATAGCAAACATCTTTTCTATGGGCTGCATGCATAGTAAATTTTAGGAAATATAAAAGCATGCATAGAGAAAAACTGTAACATATGATTATCAAATTTGCCTAAAATGTTTGCCATGTAATAGGCCAAATATTATTTGTCAATAACTAATTTAATTGCTATTTGGAATAAGGAATAAACCTTTTATCCAAAATGCTTTTAGAATTTTATCATATAATCTCGTATTAACACAATTATAATTTTATAATAGGATGTTTAAACTCTATTTGTAGATATAGAAAAATAAATCCACATTAATGGTTTCTTTTGTCAAAGGGCTGCAGTGGACATATGAGTAGTAATAACACAAACAGTCAACAATCTATCAGTCTATATAATTTATCTGTTGGTAAATAACAACTTACTCTATTTTCAGCAAAGCTATCTCTCCTTTATAGTTAATTGTCAAGGGGAATTAGGACTTGTATCCCTTTGAAAATATCAAACAGAGGTTTAAATCCTCCTATGATAAGCTTAAGATGAGGTTTTAGCCAATTAATATCTCTTAACAACTTTTAAAAATCACTAAAAGCAAATCAAGATTAAAAGGAAACCATTTTCTTTTTGCATGTATACTTACAAGCCAGAAGATGGCGCTAGATCCCCACCACAAATGGTTGTGAGCCCCCATGTGGTTGCTGGGAATTCAGTTTCTCCATTTTTAATTTTAAGTCTAGCCTTTAACGGCTGAGCCATCTCTCTAGGCCCAGCTATCTTTTTCTTTTTTTTTTTTTTTAGAATTTTCCATGTCACAAATTGAGGTCTCAAATATTGAAAAGATACTTCCTTTGAATCCTTTCTGGAGCAACAAGTACTCCAAAAATTTTTAAAGCTCGTTATATTGGAGCAAAGGCTTGCAGAAAAACTTCTTTAGAGAAATTCACTAAAAGATTTAACCTCTTAATTTTTTGTATTACAGCAACAACAATATTTTTATATATAATGTAAAGCAATTAACCATTCTCTGAGGCAAACTTTTCTAACGATATCACTTCATGGGCTCTTAAAAATTACGAATAAACTTACTGAATGTAAACCAATCACCTTTACCAGAAATGTAAAGGAATGGTATAAAAAACATCTTTTAGATCTATAATAATTCTATATGCATTTACTGGAATGGCAGCTGAAGTAGGCAAGTTAGGCTGTAATGCCCCATTAGTTTCATAAATCTTAAATTTAAACTTTATTTTGGATTAATTTAATAACCAATCTTTTTTATTTGAGTGAGAATATCAGATAAAAGCCAACCTTATCCTCTAATAATTGTTACATACATTAGAGGAATCCAAAGCATCTCATATTTAACAACTTTGGATGTAAAGGAATCAAAACAAATTGAACAATATTTTTGTCAGCAGGTACAGTTATAACTCATGGAGGGAAATAGGCATAATTTTAATGTCTCCAGCATAATTATAACTCTCGGCCCACAGACTGTTGTAAAGTCTTTGGATCTTAGAATTACCCCTTCTCCAAGAAACAAGCAAGGCAAAAGACAAATTCTGGTAAACACATTTCTAGGACCTGGTAGAAGACCAAGGACAAAAGGAACACTTAGCACCTGAAAAGCAGAGCTCAGTCTGCATTGTCTTAATTCAAATGTAAATGGTATTAATCTCTGGTCTGTTCTCTGAGGCCTGGCTAGGCCTGAACTGCACAATTTTTTTTTAACTTTAAATTTAAACTTTAAACTTTAAAAGATAAGCTGTTAGGAGCCGCAGTATAATCTGCCACCCCAAGTTGGCGCTACATTGATCTGCACAGTTGCTAGGCAGAGAGGCGTGCCATAGTCACTGAATCTTGGGTGGTGAGCGAACAGCCAATCAGAAGTGAATATGTCACTCTAGACTGTACTTAAGCCAAGCCCCTTCCTCAGCTCACCTTTTCCGCGCCTCTCCGCGTTTCTCCAAGTGTGTGAGACAGATTAAAGCCTCGTTTTGCAGTAACTACCTGATCTCTGCGTCTCGTGCTTTCTCTCCCATGGATGCAAGGCTCAGGGGGGGCGCGTTAGAATAAGCATTGTATCTTTTCTTTATAAACATGGGTAAATCAAAAAATCTCAAACTCTTGATAGAACTACCAACTGTAGCCAATGGAATATTGGCAGTTTAACTATGTTTTTAAGCCTCTTTTGCAACATTAGAGTATAACCATAATTTTGAGAAACAAAACCAATCTTTAACAATGTAAGCAATCTATTTTCTCTAAGATCAACACCAAGTAGATTACCTTTATGCTATAAAGTTTTGCTGCCAATTCTTATATATGAATGCATGATAGTGCAGCTTTTAATATCTCACTAAAGAGACATTGTTCTTAAATCTTATCTTTATACATCTGGTTTCTGAATGACTCTAACCCTGAGTTACCAATCTTAAGCTAACCTTTGTTCCCAAGGTTGTAAACCTTTTTTTTTTCAATCATATTCAATAATTTTAGGCCAATAATTTATTACCAAGACATGTAGAACATATTTATTCCTTAAAAACAATTAGAAACAAAAATGAAGTGATAACACATCTTATATATTTAAACCAAACAAAATTTCTCGCTTTCTCTAGCTGTAATTTTAAGATAAAAGAACCTTGTCCTGACCCACAATTCGTTGTCTACTCCTAGGTAAATTTGACGCCGGGCCATGCCTATTTCCTAGACCCTATCCCTGACAAACTTCTGCAAACATGACCTTCAACAAGTAACCATAACTAGCGCTAGTATCAAAATCGTTTGCTACTTACTAAGTGTGCAGGATAATCTTCTTCTTCCTTTTTCCATAGAGCTCTACACAAGACAATGAATGTCCCTCAGCTGATCTCTTGTCCTCAGGTTCGTCCCTGTTCAAGGCACCATTCTGTTGCTGCCAGCAGCAACAATTGAACCGGGTTCACCTGCAAGAGAGGCTGAGAATAGGGAAACGGACAGGAAAAGATGAAGCCAAGACAAAGTTCTCTGATCAAGGCTCGAAGTTTAATAATTTGCTTTCACATATAAAGGGGAAGCCCCACCCCCCCCACCCCCAGAGTCTCTTCTCAGTTTAGCCCAGGGGCTAGGCAAAGAGATAGCAGTCTGGAAGGTGTCAAGGCTAGCTCAGCAGGCAGTCCATTCTTCTTAGCTCAGGTAGCAGGCTCCAAGGTGCCAAGGCTGGTAATGCAATGCATCTCCTAGGTCCTACTGTTGCTTGGTCTATTGTGGTAAATGACTTTGCAGGTCTGTTCAGGCCTGGGGGAAGGGCACATGCTTTCAAATAATTATTAATATTTCCTTGAGTATCCAAGGCCTTGGCAACTGCTGCAGACATATTATTCAAAGCAGCTGCGGTCTGGACTGTGGTTGTTGATGAAATAGCAGCCACTGTGGTCGCTGTGGCCACAGTGGCTGAAACAGCAATGGCTGTAAATATTGCTGCACTAATGCCAAAATCTCTTTTAGATCTAAATAAAATCATGGCTGAGGGGGCTTCCACAGGCCAAGGAAGATATCGAGGCACATGGACAACCATAGCAAAATGATATTTAGAAACATTCCAACATAATGAATAAAAACAACTATTAAAACACTACCATTAAAACTATCATTTTAGCCGGGCAGTGGTGGCGCACGCCTTTAATCCCAGCACTTGGGAGGCAGAGGCAGGCGGATTTCTGAGTTCGAGGCCAGCCTGGTCTACAGAGTGAGTTCCAGGACAGCCAGGACTACACAGAGAAACCCTGTCTTGAAAAACAAAAAACAAAAAACAAAAAACAAAAAACAAAAAAAACCAAAAAAACTATCATTTTATACTACAAATGTAAAAAGAGGCCACACACACATACCAGTGTGGGTTGAAAAGAAATATTTTGTCCTGAACTTAAAATTTGTACTGAGCTTTCAAAGGTGAGACTTCCTTAACAAAAACTAGCATTGCTCCTTATCACTGGTAGCATCCACATCAGCAGAAGAGTCTTCCTTAGCATCTCCATTCCTGTCTTCTTGCTGTATAACCCTGGTAAATCTTTCTGGAACCCAAATTGCCTGATGTTGATCCTGAGGAAACACACAAACAAACCCTCTCATCCACACAAATACTGGGTCAGGGCCACTCCATTTTCCTGTCAATATGTCCTTCCACATTACCATGCCTTTATGGGTAGCATTGAGATCAGCATGGCGATCAGCTGCAGACCATCCCTGCTTATCCAGAGTCAAAAAATTTAGGGTAAAGAGGGCTATACCTGTAGAGTGAAAAATTATAAAGGCCATTTTATGAAATATGTGTAGATTTTTCCACCTTACAGAACTCGGAACTGAAAATAAGATTTCAGGCCTTCACATTCCAGGTGAAGGACACTTGCTGGATTACATTCCCCAAGCCTCACCCAAGGCAGGAAGGCATTCCTGACTACAGATAAAGATGCTATCACCTAGGTGGGGCCATAGCCCTATAGCCGGAAAAAGTAACTCTAGATCATTTGGGCTAGATTCTCTGAAATGTTCCACTGTTTTTGGTTACCCCTCCCTTGGTCTTCCCAGTGCTATGTTCAAAATTTGTAAAACAACCAATCATGTGTAAGCGCGCGAAAATGCCTTCCTCCCCCAACCCCATGCTATAAAAGACCCTTTAACCTACCACACGGGGCCAAAAACCCTGCTCTTGGAGCTAAAGAGCTTGTCTTTTTGACCACCGGCTCCTCCCCTAATAAACCTCTGCTGATTGCATCCAGGTATGGTTTCTTGTGATTTTTGGGTGGTCGCAATTCTGGAGGCTTGAGGAAGGGTCTCCCAAGTATGGGGGTCTTCATAGCCACTCTCTCTCTAGGCGTGTGGCCAGAGGTTATTCCCCCTTTTTGTTTAAGAAGACATTCCTTTAGTGTGTGGTGTGCCCATTCAGCAATGCCCTGCCCCTGAGGATTATAAGGCAATCCATGGTTAAGGTGAACTCCTGTGGTCTTACAAAAGGACACAAAGGAAGTAGATGTGTATGCCGGTCCATTATCTGTCCTTAAACATTTAGGCATGCCCCAGGCTCCCCAGGCTTCAAAACAGTGAGCAATGACATGGCAAGCCTTCTCCCCAGAATGCAGGGAGGCAAACATAATTCCAGAAGCAATATCTATAGATACATGAATATATTTTAATCTTCCAAACTCAGGGAAATGGGTAACATCCATTTGCCATAAATGTAGGGGGCGTAGGCCTAGGGGGTTAACCCTGATTCCCATCTGGGGTAACAATGGGGCACATGCTTGACAAGCTTTCACTATATCTCTAGCATCAGCACGAGGAATGCCAAAGCGAGATGATAGGGTTTTATAATTTACATGAAACTGGCTTTGAAAATGTCTTGCTAACTCCAGGGAATCATAGAGTGCAAAATTTGCAACATTAAAACAGGTCTTTGAAGCTTTATCAACAATATCATTTCCTTTAGTCAATGGACCAGGTAAACCAGTATGGACATGAATATGTTGAACAAAAAAGGGTTGTTCCCTATTCCAAATAAGAAATTGCAATTGGGTAATTAACTCTCCTATGGTGGACTTTAGGTTTATTTTACCTACAATTTTCAATTGTCTAATAGCATTTACTACATGTTGTCTATCAGATATCAAATTAAAAGAATGAGAAAATTGTTCAAAAACCTTTATCACAATCTGTAACGCTATAACTTGAGGGGATGCTGGAGGAAATTGGATGGTTGCAGGTAATGATCCTGCAACCAAAAACGTTCCACATCCTGTCTTAGAACCATCTGTAAAAATAGCAGGGCAATTTAACAAAGGCTTTCTATGGGTGATCCGTGGAAAGACCACAGGATAAGCATTAATCAACTGTAATATAGGGTCCTTTGGAAAATGATTATCCATTGTCCCATTAAAAGTACATCTCAAAATTGCCCAATCATCCACAATGGCCATCAATACTTCAAGTTGAGTGGCTGTATATGGTACAATTAGCTTGTAGGTTGGATGCCAAAATGTTGAACACTCTGACGAATTCCCAGCATGGCTAATTGGGCTACTGCAGTTGGATAATGAGTGAGTGTCTGAGCAGGAGAAATTTTCAGATGCACCCAAAGTAAAGGGGCCCCTTGCCATAATACTCCTGTAGGCTGACATTCAGTTGGCAATATGCATAATGTAATATCCTGGGATTCATCTCTAAGCCTCAAGGCTGCATCTTGTATGCCCTTTCCACTAATGTTAATGCCGCTCTAGCTTCATTAGTTAATGTCTATGGGAGTTGAGGTCTGAATCACTTTGTAAAATATCATATAATGGCTTTAATTGTTTATTAGACAATGAGAGATAGGGTCTAAGCCACTGTATATCTCCCAACAATCTTTGAAAATCATTCAAGGTATGCAAATTATCTGTGCGAATCTGGATTTTTTGAGGAATTACTTGTCCTAAAGATATTTTTGTTCCTAAATAATTAACCACAGAGCCCTTTTGTACCTTCCCAGGAGTTATCACTAACTGTTTCTTTCTTAAACTTAACACGACAGCTCTACAGGCTTCATCAAGCATCTGCTCGGTAGGGGCAGCAACAAGAACATCACCCATATAATGATAACAGTTGATTTTCAAAAAATTTGGTCTGACTTCTTTCAAGGCGGCATCAACATACAGTTGACACATAGTGGGACTGTTGGCCATGCCTTGTGACAATACAAGCCATTTATATCACTGATCTGGCTCTGCATGATTCATGGAAGGGACTGTAAAAGCAAACCTAGCCATATCCTTTTGATGCAATGGGATTGAAAAGAAACAATCTTTAATATCTAAAACTATGATAGGCCATTTTTTGGGCAATGTGGATGGTAAAGGCAGACCTCATTGTACCAGTCCCATTAAAATCATTTGTTTATTAATTTCTCTTAAATCATGTAGACGCCTCCATTTCCCAGATTTTTTCTTTATCACAAAAATGGGTGTATTCCAAGGTGATGTAGATGGCTGTAGATGGCTTAACAATAATTGTTCTTTTACCAGCTCTTGTACAACTTGTAATTTTTCTGAGGGGAGTGGCCACTGAGGAACCCACACAGGCTCCTCAGATTTCCACAACATGGGAAGAACATCCTCAATGGCCCCTATGAAAAACCCACTCCAGTTCTATCTTGCTTCTGTTTTACGGGCATGGGAGACGTTCGTCTGTGCAATCTTTTCCCCAGTCCTTTTCCTGGAACGTAACCCATGCCAGACATTATGTGACGAGATTGTGGGCTATATTCCTTCTCATTAGTTAACACATAGCCCATTTCTTTCAGGAGATCCCTTCCCCATAAAGAAACAGGAAGCCCCATAACATAAGGCTGGAAAACTCCAGAATGTCCTTCATCATCTCTCCAGTGTAACAATTGAGAGCTCATCTCAGGCTCCTTGGTGTATCCTAATCCCCTTAACATTTGATTTGAGTTTTGTTTAGGCTACCCCTTGGGCCAATCATTAATACTGATTATGCTGCGATCAGCACCAGTATCCATAAGGCCAGAAATTGATTTTTCTTCTATAAATAATTTTATTAAGGGCTGAGAATCAAGATTCAGGAAACAAAATATGGAATTGGGTCCAGTAGAGCCAAAACCTTTGGGTCCTCGCTCAACATTTTTTGCAGGAAATCGATCATGGAAATAGGGTAATAGTAACATCTGTGCTATTCTATCTCCAGGAGAAATGGCGGACACTCCTCTAGGGGAGGACACCATAATCTTTACTATACCCGTATAGTCTGGATCAATCACCCCTGGATGAATTATTAAGCCCTGCAAAGTGATGGAGCTCCTTCCTATAATCAAACCCACTGTGCTGGATGGTAACAGTCCCTGAAAATCTGTTTCAACCAATTGAGGGCCCATCTGAGGTGTTAATAGGAGTCTGGAGGTGGAACAGAGGTCGAGTCCTGCAGTTCCCACTGTGGCTCACCGTGGCGATTCCATTGCATTGGAGGCCTCAGGCTTGGCCAACTCTCAGCTACTACCCGATATATTTGAGGGCCCTAAAGTCGGGGGCCCCGTGGCAAGTTTTTTGGCCTGGCTCCTCTATATCCAGCATTGATAGGCTGTCCATTGATATCCTTTACAGATCTGCATTCATTTGCCCAGTGGTTCCCCTTTTTACATCTAGGGCAAAGACCAGGCACCCTTGCTCTGAGGCCATCGGGACTTGAAATTGGGGACACTGTCATTTTAAATGTCGCAGTTGGCCACATTTAAAACATTTTCCACTTTTAGGGTTGTTTTGAATTCGGGTCATCTGCATAACAGTGGCTGTCAACCTGGCATTAGAAAGAAGTCCCCCTAGCGCTCTACAAATTTTCATCCACACCTCTAGCTCTTTGCTCTTATAAGAATTAATGGCCTGTCTACATTCTTTGGTATATTGTTCAAAAATTAGTTGCTTTAATAGTGGCATGGCTGCATCAGGATCCCCCAAAATTCTTACCCCTGCCTCCACCATTTTAACCATGAAGTCTGCAAATGGCTCTGCTCATTCCTGAACAATCTTGGTTAGGTTTCCTGACACCTCACCTCTATTGGAAAGAGATTTCCATGCTCTAGTCCCTATATTATTGATTTGTTCATATACCTGAAAAGGGTAATTTGTTTGTTGATTTGCAAATCTGCCTTGGCCCAACAACATGTCCTGGTCCAGGGCCTGCTGGGCATTAGAGGCATTTACAGCAGCCTGCTCCACTGAGAGCTTTATAAAGTAGGCCTTCCAATCTAAGTACTGGCCAGGAGATAAACAAGCTCTAGCCAAATTCTGCCAATCACTGGGTGTCATGCAATATCTATGGAGGGACTCCAGTTGAGAAACCACAAAAGCGGCACTAATGTCATATGCTCTGACCCCCTCAGCCAGTCTTTGAATAACCTTCCAATCAAGAGGCTCATGGTGCTGATTGCCTTGGGTGTCTTGAAATACTGGGAAACACTGAGCCCGTAGTTCCCTCCAGGCTTCAGGGCAAAAACTCCGTCCTGATTCTCTAGTAGGAGCTTACAGAGGTGGCCGAGGCGGCCCCAGTGCAGAGGGTTCTATATCCAGTTTTACTTCCTCTAGGTCCTGTGCCAACCTCTCTAACTCGGTTTTGGAAACCTCTTCTTCCTCAGAACTTTCTTCATTCTCAGACTTTTGAGATCTCTTCTCTTTCAGTTGCTCTAGCACATCACTACCCTTCTCTAACTCTGCAGTGGATTTCCCTTCTCTTTTCTCAAGGCACGATCTCACCAATTTCCACACAGGCTTTACTCTGCTGGCTAGTTCTCCTTTCTCTTCAGCCAACTTAAGATCTCTTCCTAACATCTCCCAACTGGGTAGTGTGAAGTGCCCTGAAACTGAAAACAAAAGTGCAACCTCGTCTACATCCTGTAAAAATTTTTCCATGATGGTCATTTTAAGACCAACCCCTCTCACTTTTAGCAAGCCACAAAGAGCATGCTGCAGCGACTGTGAGGATGATGAATTTCCCATGGTACAACTTGTCCCGAAGCCGGGAACCTTTTTAGGTTTCAAAACTGAGAACTTGCCCTTGTCCCACTTGCCTGGGAACTTTATAGTCTCTGAGCTGAGAGCTTTATTTTGTCTCACTTACCTGGGAACTTACCAGCTAGCTGCCCTGACTGCGCTGAGTTCTGAACTCCCCGTACAGGCCACCACTTGTCGCTTCTCTATCTGACCAGCAGACAGGAACAACACAACGCGGAGTTCTTCTCAAAGCAGTTTATTCAGGAACCCTTTACAATCTTCTCTCTGGAAGCCCCCCCCCCATCCCCTTAATGGCAGTCCTTTTATCCCTATGCCTGTCCCATTCAGAACCTGCCACGTGGGCATGCCTCATTGGTGCGCATCAAATTGCCCAATTCTGTGTGGCAGTGAGTCTGCGCAGTAGTTCTGCGGACATGGCTCTGTCAGGGAAAGGAGGGTGGCGCACAACCCACCAAGAAACAGTGCTCAAAACTGTGCAGGCGCCATTTTACCTGGCTGTGCCACCACACCCGCTCCTCACATCAAATGATAAATGGATAGTTAAAATGTACATTTACAGAATATAATATTATTGAGCAGTGAAATGAAATTTCCATGTAAATAGATGTGCTAGAAAGAAAAACATTCTGAATGGGTAACTGCAAACCCCAAACCCTAGCATATGTCTTTTAAGCCTTCAATATGCATTCTACAACTCCTATAATCGCAAAGGGGCCAGGTAGGGGAAGGAGTAAAACCATCCCAGGAAAAGGAAACTGGAAAATTTTGGGGTTTTTTTGTTTGTTTTTTATTATTATTAATCTTTCTTTATTGGATATTTTATTTACATTTCAGATGTTCTCCCCTTTCCCCATTTTACCCCACCCAGAAACCCCCTATACCATTTCCCCTCCTCCTGCTTCTATAATGATGTGCCCCCACACACTCCTACCTCCTCACCCACGAATTACCCTACACTGGGGCATGCAGCCTTCATAGGACCAAGGACTTCTTATCCTACCTTTGCCCACCAAGGCCATCCTCCACTACATATACAGCTGGAACCATAGGTCCCTCCCTATGTGCTCCCAGGCTAGTGATTTAGACCCTGGGAGCTCTGGTTGGTTGGTATTGATGCTTTCCCCATGGGGCCACAAAACCCTTCAGCTCCCTCAGTTTTCTCTCTAACTTCTCCATTGAGAACCCTATGATTAGTTCAATAGTTAGCTGTGAGCATCCGCCTCTATATAAGTCAGGCTCTGATAGACCTCTAAGGAGACAACTGTATTAGGCTCCTGTCAGCATGCACTTCCTAGCATCCACATCAGTGTCTGCCTTTGATGACTGCACATGAGATGAATACCCAGGTGGAACAGTCTCCAGATGGCCCCTCCTTCAGTTTCTGTCCCAGACTTTGTCTCCATATTTTCTCTCATGAGTATTTTGTTATTCCTTCTGAGAAGGACAGAAGCACCCACACTTTGTTCTTCCTTCTTCAGGAGCTTCATGTGGTCTGAGTTGTATCTTGGGATGATATTTTCTCCTTCCATCCATTTGCCTAAGAATTTCATTAATTCATTGTTTTTAATAGCTGAATAATACTCCATTGTGTAAATGTACCATATTTTCTGTATCCATTCCTCTGTTGAAGGACATCTAGGTTCTTTCTAGCTTCTGACTATTATACATAAGGCTGCTATGAACATAGTGGAACATGTGTCCTTGTTACATGTTGGAGCATCTTTTGGATATATGCTCAGGAGTGATATAGCAGGGTCCTCAAGTAACACTATGTCTGATTTTCTGAGGAACCACCAGACTGATTTCCAGAGTGGTTGTACCAGCTTGCAATCCCACCAACAATAGAGGAGTGTTCCTCTTTCTCTACATCCTTGCCAGCATCTGCTGTCACCTGAGGTTTTTTTTTTTTTTTTTTTTTTTTTTTATCTTAGCCATTCTGACTGGTGTGAGGTGGAATCTCAGTGTTGTTTTGACTTGCATTTCCCTGATGACTAAAGATGTTGAACATTTCTTTAGGTACTTCTTGGCCATTCATTTCCTCAGTTGAGAATTTGTGGTTTAGATTTCTTTTGTATCCCATTTTTAATAGGGATATTTGGTTGTCTGGAGTTTAATTTTTTTTAGTTCTTTGTATATATTTTATATTAGCCCTCTATTGGATGTAGAGGGCTAATATAAAATATATACAAAGAACTAAAAAAGATCTTTTCCCAAAGGTAAAGATCTTTTCCCAATCTGTTGGTTGTCATTTTGTCCTATTGACAGTGTTCTTTGCCTTACAGAAGCTTTGCAATGAAGAGATAAGTGAAAGACTCAAGAGTAAGGATTAAATGGGGAGGGAGATGGAAGAGAAATGTAATGTACATACCGACACCTGGACAACGTGCAGAGGGAGAGACTTTAGAACACTCACTCATAAATAGTATGTCTTTATCAAACTCCTCTTAGGCTTCAGGGATCTATGTAGAAGAGGAGGCAGAGATTAAGAGCAAGAGGTGATGAAAGAGTCCAGTGAAACAGTGTCTTCCTAACACAACAAAACTGATGCACATCTGAACTCAGAGGCTGTCAGCATATGCAAGACCTGTATAGGATCAAGCCAGACATAGTCTTAACACTGACAGGCACAGGGGTTGCCCCCTTAACTATGAAGCTGTTTACAATTGATATGTGCTGGCAAATGCAGTTTTCTCCAATGGATAGTCACTGGGTATATCAACATACTCTATGGTAGGTGCCAGGTCTGATCAACACAAAACTGTGTGTGTGTGTGTGTGTGTGTTCATGCACGCATGCGCATACGTGTGTGTTTTATGTTTTGTTTTGGCATTTTTGCTTAATGGGTCTTTTGTTTATTTTAATTTTCTGTGTTTTGTTTGTTTGTTTCAAGGTCAGGTAAAACCCCGAAACTACAAGGACTAAGACTAGGATTCCTAGAACTCATATACCTAGAATGATATGGCATTCTCTAGTGATACCAATTGTGAGCAGTAGAGACAGAAAATTTCTGTAATAGCTGGCTTGTCAGGGAAGCCAAAGCTCTGAGCTCCAGGGCCATTGTGACTACCTGCTCCAAAACATAAGATGCAGAGTGATTCAGGAATACAGAGAATGTCAGATGAGGTCCTTCACTTGAGGGTCCTTCACACACACACACACACACACACACACACACACACACACACACACTCACACACCACACACACATACACACAAAGAACATGTATTCATATACACACACCACTTTATAAGCCCATAAAAAATTTAAAACTACACAGAATACAACTGTATAAAATATGCCATACTATAATATTTATAACATGTGGATTTAAAGTATATGACAATATTAATGCAAGATATGGGCAGAAGGAATCAGTACACAGTGGCACTGAGTTTACAGCAAAAGTAAAAAGATGAAGTTCAGTGTGACCATCTGTTTCAGCGAGTGAGCCTGCATGCTGGAAGCCTCACAAAAAAGCATTAAGGATGCAAGGCAAAACATATCGTCCACAATGCAATAGAGAAAACTAAAGAAACTAATGTTCTCAAATGAAATGATACGGTGGGATGGAAACTAAGAACATATGGAGCAAACATGAAACAAATAATGCGAGAGTCAATAAAAATAATCACATCGATGAGAAGGCTCAATGTTCTTCACAGTGCAGTTTGGTACAAATTTAATGGGAATAATCTAGATCATTTAAATATCTTGCTGATGGTCACATTAAAATGTAAAAATTTTAAATACCATTTATGTAAATGAATACATGAAAGTTATAACAAATATTCAATGTATGTCTTATTGAATATTTCATATTCTTTTGAAGTCACTAAATCATAAAAATTCAGAATGCTTTCATTGCTGCTGCATCATAGGATAGATGTATGTTTAAGAAAATCAGCATAGTTGTATACCCTAACAAGCAATTCTTTTTACTTAATAGCTTTGAGAGTTAACTTGTGTATCTGTGTGTGTGTGTGTTTGTGTGTGTGTGCTTATCTGTCATGTATGTGTGTTAGTGCATGTGTGAGTGTTTGTGTGTGCAAGTAGTGCATGTCCACATTTGTATAAAAGTGTTGGCCTCTGCTGTTTCAACTACATTTACTTAATGAATGATGGTTTGAAGAACCTTGCCATGTGTTAATTCACTATTTTACTATTTTATTAAGTAGAAGACGCTATTTTGCCCATTTGAACTTTTGTTTGTCTCCTTTTATTGTGGATTTGCAGCTTTCTGTCCTCTATTTAATCACTGGAATTTCTCCCCCTTATCTCTCATTCATGGGCCAAATTCTCATCTATATTTTTGGTCTCATAAAGTTTCATTTCTACCTAATAATAATTCAGCTATTTATTTATCTTTATTTTGTTTTTAAACTACTTGGTTTTTCAGTTGCATATTTTCCTCTGTTTCGCTTTATTCTATATTATTTCTTATATCTTTTTCTCCATGTTGTGATGAAGATGAACCTCACTATGTATACATAATATATAGGACAGTGTCATGGAACCAATATAGTAGTTAAAAGGTTACTATGTGAGACGAATAAATATTCCTTGTCTCAGCTGAACACCACTAAGTTAGCCTCAATCTCAAAGAGAGCCCACTTTTACTATTCTGGAACATCTTCAAGATTTGCATTAGGATCAGTCCTGCCAGCTCCATTATCACTTTCCATACTGTTTCCACAATGACTCTGCCTATATTCCCACTTCCGTGTACAGGAATCTTTCTCCTGTACACCCAGACCACTGCTCCTTCTCTGTTGATTATCTGACCTTAGTCACCCAAATACATGTAAGTGCTAACTCAGTGATTTGCAAAACTCACTGTTTTGCATGCCTAATTGGCTGTTTCTGGGTTGTGTTTATAAAAGTGTCTATTCTTATGTGGCTTTGTTGTATCAGTGCTTTTAAAACTGGACTACATTATAATCCCAAAATTGAAAAAGCATTTTATAATCAGATTATGTACAAATCTTAACTTTTATCAATATGACACAAGTATTGAAGATATATAAATTATGCAATTATCCAGTTTTCCCTCATGTTTAGAAATTAACTAGTGATCCTTTGTTCCATGTTTCCCAAATATAACTTATACAAAGAAAGTCATTCTCAATGTAATATATTTTCTTCCTAATTGTAGGTTACTGGTCCCCAACCTCTGTGGAGTGACTTCTTTTTTGTTGCTTTCAGTATCTTGCAATTAAAATTTTACACCAAAGGACCCATTGAAATCCTCTGACCTGATAGAAATGAAATTCTGCTTGGGAGAGGAAAGGCTCCTCCTTCCAAGGACATGAGAAAATCTTCTTTGTGCCACTGTGATGGCAAAGCAACTTTGTAGTCATGGCCCTTTATCTCAGCCTCTATCATTGTCCGCATTTTCTCTCTACGACCACACTTCTCTGTCTACAGTCTTTTTTATTAGACTTTCCCTGATATTTTTACATTATTAAGACACAGGGAGTCAGTGCGATTTAAACCATAGAATGAGAGGTTATTCATCGGGCTGCCTCACAAAGCATATTCTGGTCAATCGGTAAAGTGGCTTCTTTATACTGCATTAGAGAGCTTTGCAATAGCTATCACACCCTATTCCATTTAGCTTCCTTTAAAAATGACTATTAGCTGAACTTGAAGCTCATTGGAGATTGTCGTAATGATCTGAACACTTGTTGCTAAGCTTCAGGGTAAGCATTTCACAAACAATATTTCTTTTAACTCTCAAGATGACATTTGCTATAAATACTGTTATTCCCTCTATTTTGCAGATGAAAAAATTGCTTATTGCAGGTGTGGGCTGTATTACGCAATGTCACACAGCAGGGTAAAAACAAATGAAAGTGTCTGCAGTCTGTTAGTGGTGTAAAAAGCACATTGGCTAAATCTCTCCCATTCATCTTCATCATTTTCTTGCAAAGTACATTCAATATTCATACTGTTCAGGACAGGCCGCTTGAGCAATGCTATACCATGATGAGTTTATCCTCTGCTGTGCTCAGCAGAGATTCTGATGGGGACAAACAGTTTCAAGGAACAAAGATGGGCATGAGCCAGTGACACACAGAGAGCTCATCATTCTGCATAATCTTCCTGCACCACATTGAAACTTCAAAAGCATCAAAACAGTCAACTATTGTTGCTTATAAGGTCACTTAAATAATATAATGATGATATGTAACATAAGATTCACATAATATAATTTCACATACAATCAACTATTTCTAAGGCTCAAAGATGAGCTGATAACGACATGCTCTATTACTAAATTGTCTGTCTTAAGGGAAATGTGCAGAAAGCAAATGTCTGCATTTAAAGGTAATAATATGATAAGCAAAAAAGGAAAGTGAAAACCTCTCAATCTCAGGTCATTTTTACATATTAAGTGTAACTGATTATGTAAAACTAGGCAGATCAACAAAAAAGCAAATGTGAAAAGACTGTTCCAGAATTAAATGACTGAAGTGACTAAATAAATAAATAACCTAGACATCTTTTGGTGAAAATTCATTTACAGTGGAAATTCAATGATTCAGTCAGTCAACAGAATCTGCTTGTTTTTTTTTAATTTTTTATTGGATATTCCCTTTATTTACATTTCAAATGTTACCCATTTACCCAGTTCACACACACACCCCGAAATTCCCTATACCATTACCCCTCCTACTGCTTCTATGAGGGTGTTCCCACACCCACTTAGGCATTCCTGCCTCACTGCCCTCTAATTCCCCTACACTGGGGCATCAAGACTTCACAGGACCAAGGGCTTCTCTTCCCATTGATGTCTGCCAAGATCATCCTCTGTTACCTATGCAGCTGGAGGCATGGGTCCCTCTATGTATACTCTTTGCTTTAGTCCCTGGGAGCTCTCGGGGGTCTGGTTGGTGGATATTGCTGTTCTTTGTATGGGGTTGCAAACTACTTCAGCTCCTTCAGTCCTTTCTCTAACTCCTCCATTGGAGAATCCATTGGGGACCCCATGCTCAGTCCAATGATTGGCTGCTAGCAATCTTCTCAGGTTCTGGCAGAGACTTTCGGGATTCAACTATATTAGGATCCAGTCAGGAAGCATTTTTTAGCATCCACAATAGTGTCTGCATTTGGTGACTGTATATGGGATAGATTCCCAGGTGGGATCCAGTCCCTGGATGGTCTTTCCTTCAGTCTCTGCTCCACACTTTCTCTCTATAATTGCTCCTGTATTTTGTTCCCCTCACCAAGAAGGAGTGAAGCACCCACAGTTTGGTCTTCTTTCTTCTTGAGTTTCATGTGGTCTGTGAATTGTATCTTGGTTATTCCCAGCATTTGGGCTAATATCCACTTATTAGTGAGTGCATACCATGTGTATTCTTTTGTGATTGGGTTACTTCACTCAGGATGGTATTTTGCAGTTCCATCCATTTGCAGAAGAATTTCACGAATTCATTGTTTTTTTAATGGTTGAGTAGTACTCCATAGTGTAAATGTACCACATTTTCTGTATCCATTCCTCTGTTGAAGGACATCTGGGTTCTTTCTAGCTTCTGACTATTATACATAAGGCTGCTGTGAACATAGTGGAACATGTGTCCTTGTTATATGTTGGAGCATCTTTTGGATATATGCCCAGGAGTGATATAGCTGGGTCCTCAAGTAACACTATGTCCAATTTTCTGAGAAACCAACAGACTGATTTCCAGACTGGTTGTATCATCTTGTAATCCCACCAACAATGGAGGAGTGTTCCTGTTTCTCCACATTCTAGCCAGTATCTGCTGTCACCTGAGTTTTTTATCTTAGGCATTCTGACTCATATGAGGTAGAATATCAGAGTAGTTTTGACTTGCATTTCCCTGATGACTAAAGATGTTGAACATTTCTTTAGGTACTTCTTGGCCATTTGGTATTCCTCAGCTGAGAATTTTTCGTTTAGCTCAGTACCCCTTTTTTAAATAGGGTTATTTGGTTGTCTGGAGTCTAACTTCTTAGGTTCTTTGTATATATTGGATATTAGCCCTCTATTAGTTGTAGGATTAATTAAGATCTTTTTCAAATCTCTTATTTTCCATTTTGTCCTATTGACAGTATCTTTTGCCTTATAGAAGCTTTGCAATTTTATGAGATCCCATTTGTTGATTCTTGATCTCAGAACATAAATCACTGATGTACTGTTCAGGAAATATTCTTCTGTTCCCATGTGTTCAAGGTTCTTTCCCACTTTCTCCTCTATTATTTTCATTGTATCTAGTTTTTTGTGGAGGTCCTTAATCCACTTGAATTTGAGCTTTGTACAAGGAGATAAGAATGGGTTGATTTGCATTCTTCTATTTACTGACTTCCAGCTGAACCAGGACCATTTGTTAAAAATCCTGTCCGTTTTCCACTGAATGGTTTTGGCTCATATGTCAAAGATCAAGTGGCCATAGGTGTGTGGGTTCATTTATGGGACTTCAATTCTATTCCCTTGATCTACCTGACTGTCTCAGTAACAATACCATGCAGTTTTTTTCATGGCTGTGCTGTAATACAACTTGAGGTCAGGGATGGTAATGTATACACACTTTTACATTAGTATATTAAAGGACAATCTAATGTCAAAATTATCCTTGATTCTTCATTGAATTTTTTTGGGCACCAGTTCTCAGTCAAACACAGAATTCCCTGATATAACTAGGCTTGCTCTGGAACTGATATTATAGACCATCACTAGTCATGTGCATGTGGCCTTTATGTGAGATATAGATGTCTGTACTCCTGTCATGAGGCAAGTTCATTGGTCATTGAGTTATTTTCCCAGCCACATGCCTTTTGTGTTACTATGAATGTGTAGTGTGATTTGAAGACACACAATGATAATGACATTGCATTGTTTTTATCTCATATTGTTTATGCTCTGTGATACAGCTTGAGGTCAGGGATAGTGATTCCCTCAGAAGTTATTTTATTGTTGAGAATAATTTTTGCTATTCTTTTTTTGTTATTCTAAATGAATTTGAGAATTGCTCTTTCAAACTCTATAAAGAATTGAGTTGGAATTTTGATGGGGCTTGCACTGAATCTGTAGATTGTTTTTGGCTACATAGCCATTTTTATTATATTTATCTTGCCAATCCATGAGCATGGGAGATCTTTCCATCTTCTGAGATCTTCGATTTCTTTCTCCAGAGACTTGAAGAATCTGCTTGTTAATACACTCTCTCATGTTCTGATATTAGAACGTTCACAGTTTCAAATGTCTAGTTGTAACTCTTACTTGTATTTGGGGGTGACTTCCTCAACACCTCTCTAAGCTCTCCAGAAAAACATATTGGTTCCTTCAGATTTGTCCCCTTCAAACAGAACCATTTTATAGTTCATAAGGAGCCACAGATATTATAAACTGGAGCCTGGCAAGTCTTCTGTAAATAATTGAATAAGACTCAACTCTGTAAAGTTAAAGCTTTGAGGACTGCAGTTCTGTTAGAGAATTCAGAAGTCTTAGTTTGTCCAGTAGCAAACAGCCATGAAGATGATAGTACTAGCCATGTAGCACTGCATTAACCAGTGGGTACAGGGAGAAAAATGGCATGGCTCAACAAAAGATCTAACATAAGCAAAGTGAATAGATGAGGAAAATGGCCATTTAGTGATTGCTTAATTATTACAATGTGATTTGGTTATTTGTATAGTGATTTATAAATGAAAATGCTGACCCTAATAGACCATATAGCTAATATTTTTTAGAGACTGTATGTTTACAGTGCACTAGCTGCAAGTTGTCACATTTGAGTGTTGTAGGCAAAGAGGATCTACATGAAGTCCTCTGGTGTCATGGTAGCCTCCATGCATGGTATGTGAATATATAGACATTGCTTAATACCTCTATATACTTTTACACACAAGTATATAAAGCTGGTCAGTCTACTTACCTACTCATCTGGAATCTCATGACTTACATGTACCAAGTAGCAAGGCTACCTGCCTCCAAATTTTGGTGATATCCTGGTCTTGTCTTAAATCTTCTCACACAAAAAGGTTTTTTTGTTACCAACCCATTTAATATGACTACCACATCTAGCTGTGGAATGCAAGATGCATTCCCATGAATCATTTAGATCAAGGCTTGTCTGTGCTTCTTTTTTACTTAGTGACTATAGGCACAAATGTGATGCATTCCTCTTTATCAGGGTGGCTAAGTGTTGGACTGTATCAGTCTTATGGATCAATGACTCTTTCTGTAATGTTTGTACCTTTGAAGTCTTCATAATCTGTAACTCTTATTGCTGGGTAGCATCATATTTCCCAAATTACTTCATGTGTTATTTTTCACTCACCATGTATGATACAAAGTGGTTTTCTCCAGAATATTCCGAGGATGCTGGTCTTTTTTGACTACAATATAAATATATATTAATATATATTTATAGACTATAAATATAACTGCTTTTCATTCCATGTAAATGACAACTTTCTGATTCACCTTCCCAATAAGAAAAACATATCTTCCTCAGAAAGTTGGCTGAATATAATATACATATATATGCTAATGTGTTCTAGGCAGCTTTTGGTGGTAGTTCTTACTTAAATCTCTCTCTCTCTCTCTCTCTCTCTCTCTCTCTCTCTCTCTCTCTCTCTCTCTTTTGGTTTTTCAAGACAGGGTTTCTCTGTGTAGCCCTGGCTGTCCTGGAACTCACTCTGTAGACCAGGCTAGCCTCGAACTCAGAAATCCGCCTGCCTCTGCCTCACAAGTGCTGGAATTAAAGGCATGCGCCACCACCGCCCAGCAAATCTCTCCAATTTTGAAGTCAAACTTCACTATCATTTACCTTCAGCACTGGTTACAACTAGTAAATCAAAAGTGAACAATATAACATTTAGGACTCAAAATAGCATCAATCATCTCCATTGAATCTGGAGTATAACTAGTGATTTTGACTTACTAGTTGACAGGATCACCTGAATCTTCATATGACAGGGCTTCAGTAAACAACATACCAGGATAAGAACCCCCCAGTGACAATTGCTGTCAGCACCCTTCCTGATTTCCTGAACAAGAAAAATAGCAGAAGAATAAGCTACTGAACTCTCGTAATAGTAACCAAAACATTGTACTAAGTAAAAATGTGTGTGTGTGTGTGTGTGTGTGTGTGTGTGTGTGTGAAGATAAACCTCAATTATGTGTACAGGAACTTGGAAAGTGACTCCACATATGTCTCTAGGAAACATAGACAAGGAATGAAGTAAATTTGAACAAGAATGTAGTTATTGTCACAAAAACACATAGTCCCTAAGCAAGGTTACCAGGTACATTATACACTTTTCTGTTGCTGTGATAACACTTCATGGCCAAGGCAACTTATAAAAAGAAGAGTTTATTAGGGATTACAATTCTAGTGACATGGAGTCCATCATGGCAGGAAAATTCAGCAACAAGCTGCAAATATGGTGGCAGGACATTGAAGGATGACACCTTCAATTCCACAAATGAAGTAGAGAAGGTGAACTGGAGGTTGAAGAAGGCTGTGAATTATCAAAGCCCAACCCCAGTGATGTACTTCCTTCATTGAGGTTGTACTTCCCACACTCTCCCCCAGATAGTCTTGGGGTTGGAGGAGGCATTTCTAATTTCAACAACCACATCAAATAAGTATTCTTAAATTGTTTGCAGTAGAACTCAGAAATTCACTGTTTTACATATTTTGTTCAATATTTCACTGTGATGCTACTACCATTAAACCTTCAGGTCCTTTGTCTATCAACATGCTGTAATACTGATTCAGAAACAGATATAATGACTGTGATTGAGCCACTTTCTCTTGCTTCCTTGATCATCCACTCTGGGATATTGTTTGCATTTTATGTATGAAGGAAAATTGTTGTTGATCATCCAGTTAGTTTACTCCAAAGACTACTGTGTTTTATAAACTCATATTGCTGATTAAGTCCTGGCCCTTGCAGTTATGTTGACCTCAAGGCAGATTTCAGTAATTTCCCCCATCTTTCATATTGCAATTAATTACTGTCACCTGAACCTAATTAACTAGGCAGTCCACTTGCTTGTGGAAATATGCTACTGCCTTCTGGTAGCATATTTCAAGAATCAGATCTTGTCTGCTGAGGATATCTATATAAATATTTACAAATTAGCTATATAACCATCATGGAAATAATTTTTACTGGTTTGCTAAGTAAACTGTGTTTAGAGTCCTACACACTGTGGAAATCCAGAGGTTTTCCCAAATTACCAGACACAGCCAGTCTAATTGTTCATGATTTCATGTTTAAGTTTCTTCTTCATTCCTCCACTATTTTCAAAGGTGTTTCTGCATTTCTCTGTTTTTAATAAAAGCAATAATTTTATCAGGCTTTCATAGACTAGCTTTGTAGTGCAGCTTTAACAGAATTTCCCTGAATGTTTTTTTTTTTACAGTGATAAAGTTGTTTTATTTTCTAAATATATTCAAATATTCAAAATCAAGATACTCTTCCTCATGTTATCTAATAGTCTACTGCTCTTGAGAAAGCACCCTCAGATCTATATAATGCCTACAACCCCAAGCTGGGTTT
This sequence comes from Arvicanthis niloticus, assembly GCF_011762505.2. NCBI lineage: Eukaryota > Metazoa > Chordata > Mammalia > Rodentia > Muridae > Arvicanthis > Arvicanthis niloticus. Next base: position 20,808,701 of record NC_047659.1, read on the forward strand.
GTAGTATTAGCTTAATGGAAACTTGTCTTCTCAGAAAGCTATTTTCTATCATGTGGTTAAATGGTAAAAATTAAGCAAACTGTAGACTGTTTCTGAGATCCCTATGAGTTCAAAATGATGTCAAAGTCAATGATCTAAAGACAATAGCAAAGGCAGCATCATATCTGTCATTGAAGTACTACTGCTTTCTAGTCACCTTGCTTTACCTTGCTTAGTCAGTCCTGATTCAGGTTCTTATCTGCTCTCAAGCATTAAAAAATGAATCTTTCTTTATATATTACAAAAGTAGCATTGTCACTTTTATAATAGTTCTGTTTTTATCAAGGATTCTTAAGTTACAAATGAGTTTGTGCCAAAAACTCTTCACCAAAAGCTGTGAGACAATAGTTGTTAAGGGGGGAATAAGTAGAAAAGTAAAGACAGCAGGTCAGAATTAATTAGATGGAAAGGCCAGAATCTGCCATCATTCCCAGTTAGCAGTGTTATAATGATGATAGAAGGAAAAGTCTCCACACTTACAGGAAAGTAAAGCTGTCTCTCTACATATATAGTAAATGGGTTCTAGGAACTGCAACTATATCAAAATTACTGGATGCTCAATGTTTTCCTTCATAAAAATGCATATAGGTTATACCTACATCTTCCCTCACACTCATTCTTTTGTAGATTACTCAAGGAACTAACAAAAAGTACTAATAAATCTTCTGTCCTTGAAATCTTGATTATATATCTAGAAAATTATAACAATAAAATATTGTTAATATTCAGAGTAGATACAATTTTCCAAAATACATACCTATACTTATGCCTATATGACATATACATAATCATATACATACACATCATATACATACACATCATATACATATACATCATATACGTATACATCATATATGTATACATCATATACATATACATCATATACATATACATCATATATACATCATATACATATGCATATGTATATATACATATACATCATATACACATACACATATATGTACACTTTTACCTGTTATTGCAAAAACTTATCTGCAACAATTGTCAAAGGTAAGAATCAGAACCTTAATGAAGGGCACATTTCATTGAAAATGACTCTATACCTCTTCAGAACTTGAGTTTAGTCTCTGTCATTGTCACTACATAGCTCCTTTGGAGCAATCCCTAACTAAAGTGTGACATGAAATGCTTATAAACTCTTTCAGTTGAGATTACAACTTTTCTACTATTTGAAACAGGCGTAGTTAACACCAAAGTTAGAAATTTGGAAGTGACCCATAGACTTGATCCTGTCTAAATTCATTAAGTTCTTTGCCAAAATGACTGGAATTTTTAAAAGATTTAACCATTAGAAAAACTAAAAATTAATTTATTGAAGATTATCAGGAAAAGTAGAAATATTAGAGGAATATAAAATTTACAGAATATTTATTGGCAATAAGTGGGCTGAAAATCATTTGAGTTCATGCTCCAGATGATAAGCAATTTCGTAAGAGAATCCCAGAAACTTCTTAATGAAAAGATTTGGAGCAAATCAGATATAGACGTTATTTTAATGAAAGAAACAGCATCTCAATACAAGAAGCTCATAAAGAAGAAAGACCAATGTGTGGGTGCTTTAGTCCTTCTTAGAAAGAATAGCAAAATACTCATGGGAGCAAATATGGAGACAAAGTCTGGAACAGAAACTGAACCATCCACAGACTGCTCCATGTGGGTATGTGGTGACTCCATTCCATGTGCAGTCACCAAAGGCAGAAGCTGATGTGGATGCCAGGAAGTACATGGTGAAACGAGCCTGATACAGCTGTCTTCTTAGAGGTCTGCCAGAGCCTGACACATATAGAGGCAGTTGCTCACAGCTAACTATTGAACTGATCATGGGGTTCTCAATGGAGAATTTAGAGACAAGACTGAAGAAACTGAAGGAGTTTGTGGCCCCATGGAGAGAGCAACAATACCAACCAACCAAAGCTCCCAGGGTCTAAACCACTAGCCTGGGAGTACATAGGGAGGGACCCATGGTTCCAGCTGTATGTGTAGTGGAGGATGGCCTTGGTAAGCAAAGGTAGGAGAAGTTCTTGATCCTGTGAAGCCTGGATGCCCCAGTGTGGGAGAATTCTTGGGCAGGGAGGTAGGAGTGGGTGGGGACATATCATCATAAAAGCAGGAGGAAGGGGGATGGTATAGGGGATTTCTGGGCTAGTGGGAAATGGGGATAGGGGATAATATCTGAAATGTAAATAAAATATCTAATAAAATTAATTTCAATAAAAAATAATAATATTTCAGTTTGCTGAAATGCTGACCTCTGAATACGTCTATTTTTCCTTTCCCAACCCTTACCTATGTTTTCCTTCTGTCATTTGCCTCTGGCTTTGCCATGTCCTCTTTTATTTATTTATTGTTTTGATTGTGATCTGTGTCACTATGATCCAGATATTTCATGTCAGTTCCTATCCCATAATTCTGAGATAGATCTCATGCTTGGGTCAGCTTCTGCACTAAGTTCAGATAAAGCATTTAACTATATAGCATTGACCTACACACCCAGCCAGTGGATCCATTTTTCTTTCTACACAATATAGTGAGAAAAATAGTGAGTCCATGCTGTCAACCCTTCTTTCCTTCATGAATTTCCATTGCTTTTAACTTTAGCTGCCTAAAGTTAAAGCCATGTTTTCAGATTGAATCATTCAATACGTAGAGTCTTTCCCTAGAGAAACCTTTTTAACTGGCCCAATGCAGATGTTCAGGATACCCTTTAAGATCAGTTATTTCTACTCAATAAAATTCTCGCAAACTGAATCCAAGAACACATAAAAACAATCATCTATCATGATCAAGTAGGCTTTATCCCAGGAATGCAGAAATGGTTCAATATTTACAAATCTATCAATGTAATCCACTACATAAACAAACTCAAAGAAAAAAACCACATGATCATCTCACTACATGCCGAGAAAGCATTTGACAAAATTCAACATCTCTTCAGGTTAAAAGTCTTGGAAAGATCAGGAATTCAAGGCACACACTTAACATAGTAAAAGCAATATACAGCAAGCCAGTAGCCAACATAAAACTAAATGGAGAGAAACTTGAAGCAATCCCACTAAGATCAGGGACTAGACAAGGCTGCCCACTCTCACCCTACCTATGTAATATAGTACTGGCAGTCCTAGCCAGAGCAATTAGACAACAAAAGAAAGTCAAAGGGATACAAATAGGAAAAGAAGAAGTCAAAATTTCACTATTTGCAGATGATAAGATAGTATACTTAAGTGACCATAAAACTTCCACCAGAGAACTCCTAAACCTGATACCTAACTTCAGCAAAGTGGCTGGATATAAAATTGACTCAAACAAATCAGTAGCCTTCCTCTACTCAAAAGATAAACAGGCTGAAAAAGAAATTAGGGAAATGACACCCTTCACATTAATCACAAATAATATAAAATATCTTGGAGTGAATCTAACCAAGTAAGTGAAAGATCTGTATGACAAGTATTTCAAGTCTCTGAAGAAAGAAATAGAAGATCTCAGAAGATGGAAAGATCTCCCATGCTCCTGGATTGGCAGGATTAACTTAGTAAAAATGGCCATCTTGACAAAAGCAATCTGCAGGTTCAATGCAATCCCCATCAAAACTCTAAATCAATTTTTCATAGAGATAGAAAGAGCAAATTGCAAATTCATTTGTAATAACAAAAAAACCAGGATAGCAAGAACAATTCTCAACAATAAAAGAACTTCTGGGGGAATCACCATCCCTAATCTAAAACTGTACTACAGAACAATAGTGATAAAAACTGCATTGTATTGGTACAGAGACAGGCAGGAAGATCAATAGAATAGAATTGACGATCCAGAAATGAACCCACACACCTATGGTCACTTGAGATTTGACAAAGGAGCTAAAACCATCCAGTGGAAAAAGGACAGCATATTCAACAAATGGTGCTGGATCAATTGGAGGTCAGCATGTAGAAGAATGAAAATCAATCCATTCTTATCCCCTTGTACAAAGCTCAAGTCTAAGTGAATAAAGGACCTTCACATAAAACCAGATATACTAAAACTAATAGAAGAGAAGGTGGGGAAGACCCTCGAATACTTAGGCACAGGGGAAAAGCTCCTGAAGAGAACACCAATGGCTTATGCTCTAAGATCAAGAATTGACAAATGGGACCTCATCAAATTGCAAAGCTTCTGTAAGGCAAAAGACACTGTCAATAAGACAAAACAGCAACCAACAGATTGGGAAAAGATCATTACCAATCCTAGATCTGATAGAGGGCCAATATCCAATATATACAAAGATCTCAAGTAGTTAGACTCCAGACAACCAAATAACCCTATTAAAAATGGGGTACAGAGTTAAACAAAGAATTCTCAACAGAGGAAATTTGAATGGCCGAGAAGCACCTTAAGAAATGCTCAACATCCTTAGTCATCAGGGAAATGCAAATCAAAACAACTCTGAGATACCACCTCACACCAGTCAGAATAGCTAAGATAAAAAATTCAAGTGATGGTAGATGCTGGCAAGCATGTGGAGAAAGAGGAACACTCCTCCATTATTGGTGGGAATGCAAGCTGGTACAACCACTCTGAAAATCAGTCTGGTGGTTCCTCAGAAATCTGGACATAGCACTACCTGAGGACCCAGCTATACCACTCCTGGGCATATACCCAGAAGATGCTCCAACATATAACAAGTACATATGCTCCACTATGTTCATAGCAGCCTTATTTATAATAGCCCAAAGCTGGAAAGAACCCAGATGTCCTTCAACAGAGGAATGGATACAAAAATGTGGTACATTTATACAATGGAGTACTACTCAACTATTAAAAATAATATATTAGAGAAATTCTTAGGTAAATGGATGGAACTAGAAAATATCATCCTGAGTGAGGTAACCCAATCACAAAAGAACTCACATGGTATTTACTCACTGATATGCGGATATTAGCCCAAAAGCTTGAAATAGCCAAGATTCAACTAACTGACCACATGAAGCTCATGAAGAAGGAAGACCAAGTGTGGATGCCTCAGTCCTTCTTGGGTGGAGTGACAGAATGCTCAAAGGAGCAAATAAGGCGACAAAGTGTGGGACAGAAAGTCAAGGAGGGGCCGTTGTGAGACCACTCTACCTTGATATCCATCCCATGTGCAGTCACCAAAGATAGACACTGATATGGATGTCAGGAAGTGCATGCTGACAGGAACCTGATGTAGCTGTTTTCCCAGAGGTCTGCCAGAGTTTGACATCACCCATTGATCTGAACAAGGGTTCCCAGTGGAGAAGTTAGAGGACTGAAGGAGCTGAAAGGGTTGGTGGCCCCAAGAGGAGAGCAACAGTGCCAGCCAACCAGAGCTTCCCAGGGTCTAAACCACCAGCCTGGGAGCACAAAGGGAGGCACCCATGACTTCAGCTGTATACCTAGGGGAGGATGGCCTTGTCCGGCATGGTCAGGAGAGGAGATCCCTGGTCCAATAAAGGCTGAACACCAATTGGGGAGGAATTCGAGGGTGGGGAGGGGGGAGTAGAGGACACCCTTGTGGAGGCAGGAGGGGGGATGGGATTGGGGGTTCCTGGGTTGTGAGGGGTATGGGGTGAGGGAATAAAATCTGAAATATATTTTTAAAAAATAAATTAAAAAAAGTCAGTTATCTCTTTAACAATCACACTAGCTTTGAACCTGCCTAGTTTATCAGGTTAAACATCTCTCAATCTTCTCCTTTTTAAACTATTAATTTTAAATGTCCTTTAGTTCTCTTTGTCCCTATATCTCGGGCTGTGAGAAGTGAACAGTAGTTATGATACAACCTTAGTGCTATCCTGCCCTGACATTACCAATTATTCATTTACTCCTACATTCAGCCTCATTCACTTCTCAAGACATAGCAGAATATACAGAGATTCTTTCATAAATATCACATTAGTGACCTCTAGCCTAATTCTCTTGTTCTTTGAAACATCAGCACCCATTTTCTATACTAGCTAAATTTCCTGTTGTTGCAACAAATAAATGGACAAAAGAAACTCTAAGATAGGTTTACTCTGGCTTGCAGTTTTAGAATACAAACCATCATGGTAGAAAAGTCATGATGGCTTGAGTTTGTGGTGTTGGACACATTGCAATCTTAGTGTGGAAGCAGACATAGATAAAAATGTTAGTACTCAATATCTATTTGTCCTTTTCATTGACTTCAGCTTACATGGTAGTACAGCCCATATCTAAGGTAGTTCTTCAATTGACCTAATTCAGAAACTCCCCCAAAGCGATTCCAGGCATTTGTTTCCATTGTGATTCTAAATCATATGGAATTGACCATCAACATTAACATACAACTTATATGTCCTCTAAATAAGCTGACAGCACTAGAGGAATAAAACAAATTTTATCCTGTCTCTTATTACACATATAAGAAGTAGGTGTCCTCAATTAACACAGAGACCCTCAGGTAGTCAAAGTGTAGCAAATACGATGTTAAGGAATGTTCAATCCTAAATGGGATGTACATTTCACATCCTCACCCTTGAGATCTTCAAGGAGAAAGGTGGCAAAAGATTCTAAGAGATGGAAGTGGCAAATGACTTCAAGAGTACTTTGTTTTTTTAATGTTTTGTTAGTTTTTAGTTTTTTGATTTTTGTTTTTTTTTCCAAAAAATATCAGGACAGTTGAACATGACAGCACATAGCAATAAAGACCATAATCACAAGATATGCATAAGTGCAAGCCAGACAAAATACTAGCATGGAAGAAAAATATGGACACAAATATCTCACCAGCAGCTGTCAAGTTATTGGCATTTGCTAGGGGTTAGAAGAGGGAGAGTAAGGTTTCTTTAATGATGATGTTGAGGTGTCCTATTTTTTTTTATTGCAGTGGAAAACACCACAATTAGAGTCAATCTGAAGAGAAAAGGTTTATTTCAGTTTAGAATTTATAGTACATCACTGAGGAAAGTCATGGAAAGAGCTTGAGGCAGGAAGTGAAGCACAGGCCATGGTGGAATGCTGCTAGTCCTCTTGCTCCTTTTGACTTGCTCATCTTGAATTCTTAAACAACCTAGAACCACCTGTCAGGAGTTACAAAACTCACAGTGAGCAGGTCTATCTATGTTAGTCAATCAAGAAATACTCCAAATTCAAATGTGAAGGTCAGACTAATGGAGAGAAATTCTAAGTTGGGATCTTCCCAGGTAGCTCTAATTTGTGTTAACTGGACAAAATCTATTAGCACATCCATGGCAGTTTAACCACACTCTAAGGTATGCCTAAAATCCCAGTGAAGGTTGACCAAATAAATCACACTCTATGGATTTCAAACAAAGAAAACTCAAAACTGATCACAATAGACCAACAGAAGTTTGGGAAGAAAGAGAACATAATCTAAATACAATGTATGGAATTCTCAAGAAATTAATAAAATATTATTTTAAAAATATGGGAATATGTCCTTTGAATATAGGAAAGGACATTTTATCTAACATTATTCAAGGAAGTTCTTAAGGACTTGTGTTATATGCTACCCTGCCCTGTACTTTCCCCTCTTCCCTTATCACACTTAGAGAATACATGGTAAGTCCTATTTATCAAAATTGAGCTTCAATATGTACAATCCATACTAAGAATTTCTAGTCTTTTTTTGTGGAAAGACATGGACACCAGCACAGGTTTCTCTGAGTGAACCATGAATTTCTGAGATCTAGAGAAACACAAACAGATCAGTTCTGGACATGACAGGAAATGACTGTAGTACAAACTTCAATCAAAGCTAATTTTAATGAAGTGTCAAAAAAAGTCATCACATAGAAGAACCCTATATGTAATGCAATTTATTAATGAGTAGAAATTACAATTGTACAATGTGACAAATTTTCATATATAATGCACATTCATTTCTTGGATCAGAAGTAATCTGAACAACATTCTTGGGATATCTGTGGCAGAGAAATAATATATGCATGCTTTAAAGATGGAAACTCTGACATATACATAACTAGAATAATGCAGGTTTCCTTTAGTAAATCTATTGCAGATGAAGTCTCACAGACAAGCTTCAAAATGAGGATTTTCGATATGAGACCTGAACTGCAAGACTGAGTTTTGAATTGTCAATTATTGTTAGATGCTACATTGCCCCACACATCTGCAGAAAAGGTTCCATATGCAGGGTCACAAATGCCACACTATTATCTCTATTTCTCAACATTTATATCTTTTCTTGTTTATTTCTTCTCCCCTTGCAAATTTTAGGGATATTTTCTACCTCTGGGGATATCATTATTCCCCACTTATCTTGTAACCATTTCTAACAAAGTAAAGCTCATAAAAATTGTAGACATTTACAAATTTGTGTCACTTTAAAAAATCAAAGACAAATTTCAAGTCTCTGAGGAAAGAATTTGAGGAAGTATCAGAAGACAAAAAGATTTCCCATAGATGTAGGTTGGTAGGATTAACAGTGAAAATTGCCACCTTACCATTGAATCTACAGATTCACTGCAATTTCCATCAAAAATTTCAACACAGTTCTTTACAGAACTTGAAAGAACAATTCTCAACTTCATATAGAAAAACAAAAACACTCAGGATAGATAAAAACTATTCTGAAATAAAAAGAACTTCTATGCATATCACCATGTCTGATGTCAAGCTGCACTACTGAGCAATAGTAATAAAAACTGCATGATATTGGTATAGGAACAGAGAAGTCCACCAATGGAATTGAATTGAAGACCCAGTAATAAATCCATACACCTATGGATACTTGAATTTTGACAAAGAAGCCAAAACCGTACAGTGGAAAAGAGAGAGCAACTTCAACAAATGGTGCTGGTCTAACTGAATATCTGCATGAGGAAGAATGCATATAAAATATCCATATTTATTACCCTGCACAAAACTCAAGTCCAAGTGGATCACAGGCCTCAAAATAAACCAGATACATAAAATCTAACAGAATAGAAAGTGGGGAATAACCTTGAATTTATTGGTACAGGAGATAGCTTCCTTAACACAATACCAATGGCTCAGGCACTAAAATCAAGATTTAGCAAATGAGACCTTATGAAACTGAAAAGCTTCTATAAGTCAAAGGAAACTGCCAATAGGACAAAAAGACAGCCTATAGACTGGGAAAATATTCACCAACCCTACATCTGACAGAATACTTATATTCAATATATATAAAGACCTCAAGAAGTTAGACACCATCAACCCAAATTACCCAATTTAAAAAAAAAAAAAAAAAGAAATGGGACACAGAGCTAAACAGAGAATTCTCAACAGAGTAGCAGAGAAACACTTAAAGAAATGTTCCAAGTCCTTCCTCATCAGGGAAATGCAAATCAAAATGACTCTGAAATTTGACCTTTCACCCATAATAGCTAAGATATGAAACTCAAGGAACAGTATATGCTGGCAAGGATGTGGAGCAAGAGGGACACTCCTCCATTACTCGTGGGAGTACAAACTACTATAACATCTCTGGAAGTCAATTTGGTGATTTGTCGAAAAATTAGGAATAGTTCTACCACAAGATTCAGCTATACTACTCCTGGGAATATACCCAAAAGATATACCACCATCCCACAAGGACACTTATCAACTATGTTCATACCAGCTTAATTTATAGTAGCCAGAAATTGGAAACAACTTACATGTTCCTCAACTGAAGAATGGAGAAAGAAAACATGGTTCATTTACACAATGGAATACTACTCAGCTACTGAATACAAAAATACATTGAATTTTGCAGGCAAATAAATGGAACTAGAAAATATAGCCCTAAATGAGGTAATCAAGACCCATAAGAACATGCATGGTATGTATCCAGTTATAAGTGGATATAGCCATAAAGTACAAGATAACCACACTATAATACAGAAACCCAAAGAAGCCAAATAACAAAGAGGACTCGAGGAAAGATGGTTTGATCTTTTTCAGAAGAGGAAATAAAATAGATAATAGAGGTGGATGGATGGAGGAAACCGTGTGAAAGAGGAATGGGAAGACGAGGGAAGCTCAAGTGTAGGGAGAGCAGGGAAGAGAGGGGAATCCAAGGTGGTGGGTTCACAAACTCTAGGACACTACAGAGACCTGAGATGGAGGGAAGCCCCAGAGTATCTACTCTAGGTGAGACTCCTAAAAATGGAGGATATGGATCCTGAAGTAGCTACTTTCTGTAGCCAGGAAAAACTCACAGTAGACGGATAAGAACAGAAACTCACCCACAAAACCTTTGACCCAAAATGTCTCCTGCCTCCACGGAATGTGCAGAAACAAGGATTAAGCAGAGATAGAGGGAATGCGAGACAATCACTGGCCCAAATTGAGACAAATCTCATGAGGAAGAACCAATCTCTGACAATATTACTGATATTCTATGGTTGCAGATCCTAACATAACTGTCCTCTGAGAGGCTCCACCCAGCAGTAAATGGAAAGAGATGCAGAAACCTGCAGCCAAACATTTAGATGAAACTCAAGGTGTCTTATGGAAAAGATGAGGGAAGGACTGAGAAACCCAAAGAGGACAGGAACTTCACAGGAAGACCAACAGAGTCAACTAGCTTGGAGTTAGTTGGGGGCTCCCAGAAACTGAACTATCAACCAATGAACTAGCATGAGATGAACCTAGGCTCCCTGAACATATGTAACAGATGTCTTCGTGAAGGTCCCCCAACAACTAGAGCAGGGGACTGTCTCTGCATATGTTGCCTGCTTGTGGATTCCATTCTCCTGACTGTGATGCCTTGCTTGGCCTCAATGAGAGAAGATACACCTAGTTTTGCATGTGTTGGGATATAGGGTGAGGGGATGTACATAGGCATGAGATCCCAGAGAGATGCTCCCTCTTTTCCTCTGAGAAGGGGGTGGGGATGAGAGAAGGATCTGGGTGAGAAGGTATTGGGAGGAAAATGGAGCTGATATTAGTATATAAAATGAATTAATTAATAAATGAATTAATTAACAAACAAAACACACAGCATTTCACGTGTGTGTGTGTGTGTGTGTGTATGTATGTGTGTTGTATAAATGATCTAATTCCCTCACAACAACTTCATTGCAATCACAAGGTACAGAAATAAGGAAAGGGTAAAATTTCCTGAGATAATGTTGACTAGTCTAGTTGTTTTTTTTCTCTTTTGTATATTGCCCTGACAGCTACAAATGGCAATGTGGCACACACATATGCTTGCAAAAATATACTTTAATAAATATAAAAGGTCAAAATAATGGTTATTAAGAAAATAAATAAAATAAGAAAAAAGTGATGAACACAAAAGGAGCTAGCCATCATATTTTACATAAACTTTTTGTCATGAAGTTGCTGCTACAGTAATTTGCTGCTGACATTACAGTTTTAAATTGCTGTTGTCATTGTGTCACACCTCTTTCATTGATAAAGCCAAAAGAATCACTGTTTTTTCTTCTCATTTCTAAAGACAACCTGGTCCAATCAACACTAATGTGTTGTAATTAATTATTGTCATTGAGAAATTATTCACAAAATGGATCCATAACATGGAAATAATTTCTAACCATCTGGCGCAATGAGAGTATTCTTTCTAATACATCCTCCAAAATAAAGGCTTTACCCATGCATGCATTGCTGTGTTTACTGAACACAGCTCCTTCACTTAGTTTCATCCTTTCCCGAATATCACTTGGCAAAAATATCTGAATAAGATGAAAGAATTTAACAATTCTGTTGATAAAGAAAATACCAGGAAATGGACACACCCTAGATGTCCATAAACTAATAAACAGATAATTAAACTGGCATATTTACAAAATGCAATATTATTTATCTACCCAGAAATGAAAATTTCTAGGTAAATGTTTGGAACTGGGAACAACCATTCAGGGTGATGTAACCCAGACCCAGAAAGACCATTATCACATAATTTCTGTAAGTTAGCTTTGAATCTATAGTAATATATCATTTGTAATACCCATAGAGGTTAGGAAATTTATGAGAGGGCTTGGCTGCTGGGCATTCAAACAAAGCATATTAGTCACCGTTCTCTGAAAGAAAAGGATGAGTGTGTGTGTGTGTGTGTGTGTGTGTGTGTGTGTGTGTGTGTGTGTGTGTGTATATAAAATGCAAAGAGTAGGCTCCAGACCATGGACTAGTTGATACAAGAATGGCTTAATATACAAATGAAAACAATCAGATCATAATTCTGCCTAGTATAATGTAACTATTACATATACATCTGCAAACACACATATTTTTAAATGGGTCAAAATGCCTGTTGAACACTTGCTCTTCTATTATATTATAACATAAATATGATAATTAATACCAATATCATCTCAATCTATGCTGTATTACATAAAAAGGGAGAAGTAAATCATATTTACTTGATATATATATAGATATATAAATTCATTATTAAAAAACAAGACTGAAAAACTCATATTAATTACCATCCTCATTGTTGCAACTTGTCACAGAATCTTGTCTCATATTTATAGCTATGTTTTGTACCAATTTTGTATTTTCTCTACTCTCAGTAAACACCCTAGTAGGTCTGTTTACTTTTCAAAAAGAGTGACCATACCTTCATTACTAGACAGAGTAACTTTTTTTTTATCCTATAGGGACTTAGTTGTTATAGTTTCTCATTGACTTTAATTACATTGACTTTAATTACAGTAACTAGACAATTTCTTTCATGCTGGTAGTCTGGATAAATCACTCCCCCTAACACTATTATTCTTTACTTAGTCAGATGGCTTAAGAGCATCAGCAGTCAAAGGTACCTAGTTGGAAGTCTGAGCTTCCATTTCAAAGGAATGTTTCTTGTGTCTCCTAGCAGAAATGCTCCCCTGTGTAGAATCAAAATGTCTAGGCTAGCAGAACATAAAGACACAGGAACAGGAAGCAAATTTTGACTTCTAAGGAGTCACTAGGGCTACAGTAACTCATTAATTTTCCAATAATGCTTTCTCCAAATCTCTTGACTACCCAGACAACGCATTGACTATAACCCATAAATGTGTAAACAATTACATACATCTATTCATTTTTCTCTTTAAGAAAGTTCTATGGTCATGTGTACTACCCAAAGTTATGTCCACTATGAAGATTTCCCTTAATTGATAGACATCAGTTGGGAAGTTTGGAGATGTATCAGAAAGGAGTTGTAGTGCTGCAGCTGTTAATTTCATGTTTGTACCTGCATGTACAGAACCATTAATTAATCAGACCCATGGCTTCTCTTTTCCAGTCAGCCTATCATGGAAAACACTCCATCAGGCTTTAGGTACACACTTTGAGCAGAAAGCATAATAACTATAGTAGAAACCATAGGTATTTGATTGATCAACTTCCCCATGTAACTAGCTTGTAACCTTAGGAAACGCTTGGAGCATTATGTACTTACATTTGATAATGATTGCTGTCATGAATATCCAACTTTATGGCTCAGTGGGTCAAAAAAATCCCTAGCTAGTGATGGAAATCTGAGACTGTATCATTTTAGTGGCTCATTGTCAATCATTTAATTTTCATTAAGAATAGAAGGCCAAGAACAAACTCTCAAAGAGAAACAAGATGTCTACAGATGATGGTAGATTGTTGTTTCAAAATCCCAAAAATCTTTTCCATGATTTAACTATAAGGGCCTTCCAAAGACTACAAATTATATCCCTTTCTGCCACTAACATCTCAAGTATCATTGATTATAATGATTCCATTGATCCAAGTGACAAAGAAGCCTGCATATCATCCTAAATTTGTTAAAGAGCCTTCTGTTTTACATTCCTCTCAAACCTAGCAACTTCCCAAGTGACTTGGTATATGGGCCAGTATAGCACACCTAAGTAAGGATTACTCAACCTTCAGAATCTATATAAGCTCGCTAAGAATTGTAAGTATATCTCTACCAATTATACATTCTGGAACTGAGGAAATAACCACAAGATGTGTTTGGGGACCAACTTGACCAACTCTTAGTCAAACTTCAAGTAAAACTCTATTAATTATCTGATTTCTATAAACCCTGTTGTAACCTGAGAGCCACAAAGCTTTTGGATATCCCCTGAATTAGTGTCAATTCAGAACTACTATCCAATAGACCCTGGAAAGTATGACTGTTCTCTTCTACAGTGTAAAAGGCCATAGGTTTCTCCAGATAAGGATGAGAGAAAATCTAATAATAAAATTATCAGGTACTTTAGTTAAGTCCTTTTTCAGGGGAATTTTGGCTATCCCTTCATTCAAGTGGTTCTGAGTCTGATAATTGACAGAGTCTGGATGGTGTTTCATAGGCAAAGATTCCTTTTGTTATGATCTATTGTGTCCCCCCTTTTTTCCATCTGTTCAAAAAGGTTTCTGCTTATATATACTTCTTATATATATTGAAAAAAATGAAATAGGTTCTTAAAAATCTATTTTACTTTTGGAAACTCACCATGATTGGTTAACAAGCACCAAAGGTCCATTCTAATTATGACATACTGAAACTAACTTTGTATGCACTGCCCATTGTGATAAACATTTCTCAGAAAAAATTAGATGTACATTTTTGCCATCATCACCATGGGGTTTGTAGAAATATTTTTTTTTTCTATGAAGTATTTGCTTCTATCTAGTAAGGTAATAACAGTAAACAAGATCAATTTTATCCAAGATTCTGAACTGTGTTTTGTTTGTTGGGAAGAACATCATTGCAACTATCACCTTCAGTTACTTCTTAGGGAAAAATAAATGCTTCCTGTTTGTGTGCATTGTGGGTAGTTAAAGAAGGGAGTACACGGGTATATGGGGGTATTGAGAGTAGGAGTAATTATGAACAAAATGAACCATTTCCTTCAAGAAAATATCATTCTACCAACCCTCTGGTGATAATGACAGAAAATTTACATTCATTCTTGTTGAGAAATATAGAGTTCTAAGTGATGATTAATACAGGATTTTGAGCACAGTACAAGGGAAATCAATAGCTGTGCCTCACCTTAGAGCACTTAGAACACTAATTACAAATAAAAACCCAGAAAATTAAGTTAAAATACAATAAATATATTTTCCTTTGAAGTATTTGCCTGTGTCTAGTAAAGTATCCACACATAAAAGACAAAGAAAGTTCAAGAAATTGTCGTAGAGTAATGAAAGTAAATGAGATCAACTTTATTCAAGATACTGAACTATGTTTTGTTTGTTTATTTGCTTGCTTGCTTGCCAATAAGTAGATTTTTAAAAGACCTGGCAAGGCAAGAATGGGAGCTTAAATCTCAGCTTTGTAAATAATGTTAATTTTGAGGATTGTCTTATGGTCTAAAGAACAGTAAATCCTGTTCAAAACACTATGTCCCTTGAAATATCTAGCAGTGGCAGAGTCAATATTTTGAAAAAAAAAAACCACACATAACAGCAAAACAACTCTGTGTTGTGTTTAAAACACTTTTATAACTTTAAGATCATTTCAAAATAAACTAATAAAAAAGTAAAAATATCAAGACATCAGAAGCAAATGTTACTCTGAGAAAAGCAAAGAATTTGAAATTCTTTCCACTATGTGAATGAGTACATAATTGAAAACTGAACACATAGATATACAACTGAATAAACGGTTGCTATCAGCAACTATGTCAGCTTTTCTTCACATAGCATGTGAGATTAACTCACAACTCTTACAAGCTTGTTATGCAACTCACAGGAATCATTTCCGAAAACCCTTTGGAAAATAAAGTAACAGAGAAAGTACTGATTAAACAGTAATATGATCACACTAGCCAGAAAGTGTAGCTCTAGTTGCAAAATTTCTCTTGATTTTTGCTCAAATAAATCAATATGACTCTGACGCAATAGCTCTGCCTGTCAGTCTAATGCATATAATGTTCCACAGATGCACCATATGGTAGGTAGGGAAGTGCAAGTGAGATTCTACAGTATTGCTTGCTGCTCTGTTCAGTAAGCTGAACAGAAGGTTTATAATATAATGCTGTCAGACACTGAGCACACACTCAGCCAAAAGGAGTTATACTTTTGCAAGTATTGATGACTTAGCAATATTTAGTACTTTTTTTCAACTTTGTCTGAACTATGACATTAAAGAAACATTTTTGACATAAGTAAGAGTGAACAAAAATAGTTATAATTTTTGTTTTAGAAAATACATACAAAAAAGAAAATACACTAACTATAATATTTTGACTTATTTGTTTTGACTTATTTGGACATTGACTCTGGCATGAAATTTTCCTGTCTGCTGACACAACTGGGTATCCAAAAGAGCATATAGATTTACCATCATTATTTTTTTCTCTTTTACTTAAACTAGAAATTTTTATATATGTAATATATTGCAGACATATAGTATATGTAATATATATTATATAAACACATACAGATTTATGTATACATAGTACATACATATGTACATATTATGTATGTATATATGTATATACCACCATCTACAACTATCTAATCTATTTACCTTTCCTTGGGTAATCTATCAGCCTGCTCCAAGTTCTTTATAGAATTAACCTCTGTGGTTCGATGGATTGTATCTCAGTTATTATTGATGTAACAGCTAACATACATATATAAGCAAACACATAATTTTTGTCTTTCTAGGTTTGAATTACCTACTTAGGATGATTTTTATCTAGTTCCATTCATTTACATATAAAAATTATGATTCCAATAATTTAACTGCTAAGCAATACTCCATTGTGTAAATGCACCATTTATTTTTATCCATTCTTCTCTTGGGTAGCATCTCATTTGTTTCCAATTCTGAGATATTATGAATAGAGCAGGAATAAGCATGATTGGACACATACCTTTTAGATTACATAAAGTATCCTTTGTGTGCATGTCCATGGGCAGTATAGATGGATCTTGAGGTAGCTCATTTCCCATATTCTAAGGAACTGTCACACTGATTTCCGTAGTAACTATGTAAATACTCACTCCAAACAGCAACAGATGAGTGTTCTCCTTACTCTACATTATTGCAAACATGAGCTGTCAATTGTTTCATTGATCTTATCTATTCTCATGGGCATAAGATGAAATCTCAGACAAGTATTTATTTGCATGTGCCTGATGGCTAAGGATACTGAAGATTTCTTTATGTTTCTCAGCCATAGCTCTTTTGAGAATTCTGCTAGATCCAAACCATAGTTTTAATTGGATCATTTGTTTTCTTGATATCATCTAGTTTCTTTCTTAGATGAAGAATCTGTATAAATCTTTTCTCATTCTGCAGACTACTGATTTGTCTAAAGTATGATGTCTTTTACATGCCTTACAGAAACTTTTCAGTTTCATAAGGTCTCATTTATTTGTTGTTGATCTTGGAACAAAATGCCTATCGGTATCTTGTTCAGAAAGTCATTCCCTGTGCCAAAGCATTTAAGACTCTTCTCTGTGTTCTCTTTCATCAGGATGTGTGTATCTGTTTGAATGTTGAGATTTTTGATGTATTTGGAGGTAAGATTGTTGGGCAGCATGGTGAATATGGATATATTTGGACTCTTCTACACACAGTCATCCAGATTAACCAGCACCATTTGTTGAAGATGCTATCCTTTTTTTCTTTTTTTCCGGTGTGGATTTCTGATTTCTACATCAAAACTCAGAAGTTCATAGGTTTGTGGATTTATACTTGGGTCTTCAAATCAATTCCATTGATTAATCTGTCTGGTGTGTGTGTGTGTGTGTGTGTGTGTGTGTGTGTGTGTGTGTGTGTGTGTGTGTCTGTGTGTGTGTAACCTATGCTCTTTTTATTACTATACCCCTGTAGTGCAACTTGAAATTAGGGATAATGATACTTTACACAGTTCTTTTATGTCCAAGATTGCTTTAACTATACTGGGTTGTTGTTTCCATATGAAGCAGAAAACTGTCCTTTCAAGGTCTGTGAAAAATTGTGGTGGAATTTTGATGAGAATTCCATTGAATCTGTAGATAGTTTCGGTAGGTAGGATGGCCATTTTATATTATTATTATTATTATTATTATTATTATTATTATTATTATTATTATTGGTTTTTTGAGACAGGGTTTCTCTGTGTAGTCCTGGCTGTCCTGGAACTCACTCTGTAGACCAGACTGGCCTTGAACTCAGAAATTCGCCTGCCTCTGCCTCCCAAGTGCTGGGATTAAAGGCGTGCGCCACCACTGCCTGGCCATTTTTATCTTATTATAACTGGCAATCCAAGAACAAGGGAGATCAAACCATCAACTGATATCGTCAGTTTCTTTCTTCAATACCTTAAGTTTTATGAGTCGTTCACTTGCTTAGTTACAGTTAGGTCAAAATATTTTATATTGTTTGAGACTATTGTAAAAGTACTTCAAGTACTATATTGACTAGACATGGAAACAGTGGACAATCTTGTCTTTTTTTTTTTTTTTTTTTTTTTTTTTTTTGCTTATAGTGAAATTACTTTGCATTTCTCTCCATTTAAGTTGATGTTGGTTATGGACTTGTTATAAAGTGTCTTTACTATATTTAGATATATCCCTTGTATTCTGAACCTTTCCAGGATTTTCTTTTCTTTTCTTTTCTTTTCTTTTCTTTTCTTTTCTTTTCTTTTCTTTTCTTTTCTTTTCTTGACTTTCATCATGAAGGGACGATGGATTTTTTTTCCAGAAGCCTTTTCTACATTTATTGATATGTTTATGCAGTTTTTTGTCTGTTTATTTGTTTGGCATGCTACATTTATCAATATGTCAACGTTAAATCATCCCTTGGGATGAAGCCTAATTAATAATGGTTAGTTTTGGTTTGTTTTATTTATTTATTTTTGATGCCATCTTGGATTTGGTTTAGACGTATTTTATTGATAATTCTTAGACCTATATTTGTAAGAAAATTTGATCTGTAGCTTTCTTTCCTTGTTGGATATGGGTATCAGAGTAACTGTGGCTTCATAAAATAAATTGGTAAGTGCTACTTCTGTTTCTATTTTGTGGTATAATTTGAGGAGTATTGGCATTAAATCTTTTTTGAAACTCTGGTAGAATTCTGAGCTAAACTGTCTTTGCTTTGAGCCATTGCTGTTTTTGTTGTTGTGCCTGTTTGCTTGAAAACAATTTTAATTACTGCTTTGTTTCATTGTATGATATATATATTGATTGATAATATATGTGTGTGTGTGTGCGTGTGTGTGTGTATCAAACAAATTACCCATTTCTTTTAGATTTTCCAGTTTAGTAGAGTAAGGCTTTTAAAGTATGTCCTATGTTTTCTGTATTTTCTCAGTGTCTGTTGATATGCTTTCCTTTTCCAGTCTTATTTTTCCAAAATAATATTTTATTTATTTTATTAAAACATATCTGAGATGAGATGATGCACAGATGTTTTCTTTTTTTATTGGATATTATATTTACATTTCAGATTTTATCCCCTTACCGCCATTCCCCCCACCATCCAGGAACCTCCTATCCCATCCCCCCTCCTCATGTTTCTGAGGATGTGGCCCCACCTACCCCCCACTTCCACCTCCCCACCCTCGAATCTCCTCCTCCCACTTGGTGTTCAGCCTTCATGGGACTGAGGATCTCTTCTTCCACCTATGTCTAACAAGGCCATTCTCCCCTACATATACAGATGGAGTCATGGGTCCCTCCCTATGTGCTCCCAGGCTGGTGGTTTAGACCCTGGGGAGCTCTGGTTGGTTGGTATTGTTGCTCTCCCCATGAGGCTTTTCTGCTCCTTCAGTCTTCTCTCTAATTTCTCCATTGGGAAACCCTTGATCAGATCAGTGGTTAGCTGTGAGCATCTGTCTCTGAATGTGTCAGACTCTGGTAGACCTCTAAGGAGACAGCTATATCAGGCTCTTGTCATCATGTACTTCCTGCCATCCACATCAGTGTCTATCTTTGGTGACTGTACATGGGATGGATACCTAGGTGGAATGGTCTCCAGATGGACCCTCCTTCAATTTCTGTCCCACACTTTGTCTCCATATTTACTTCCTTAAGTATTTTTGTTACTCCTTCGAAGTAGGACGAAGGCATCCACACTTGGTCTTCCTTCTTCATGAGCTTCATTTGTTCTGTGAGTTGAGTCTTGGCTATTCCAAGCTTTTGGGCTAATATCCGTTTATTTTTTAAATTAATTTTATTTATTTACATTACAGATATTGCTCCCTCCTGGTCCCACACACACACACACAGTTCCTCACCCCTTTCCTCCTATCCCTGGCTTCTGAGAGGGTGCTGCCCCACACCCGCCAACCCCAGGGATCCTCTTTCCTGGGTCCTTAAGTCTGTCAAGGATTAGGCACATCTTCTCCCACTGAGGTCAGACCACACAGTCCTCTGAACTAACTCTCTCTCTCTCTCTCTCTCTCTCTCTCTCTCTCTCTCTCTCTCTCTCTTTCTCTCTGTGTGTGTGTGTGTGTGTGTGTGTGTGTGTGTGTGTGTTTAACATGCCCACTATTGTATCCCTGGTGTGTGTGTGTGTGTGTGTGTGTGTGTTTAACATGCCCACTATTGTATCCCTGGTGTGTGTGTGTGTGTGTGTGTGTGTGTGTGTGTGTGTGCCTGTCAGGGACCTTGGACCATCCTGTGTATGCTGCCTGGTTGGTGGTTCCATCTCTGGGATCTCCTCAGGGTCTGGACTCCTGGTCTTCCTATGGGATAGACCTACTTTTCAGTTTCTTCAGTCCTTCTACTAATTCCTCCATAGGGGTCCCTGGCTTCAGTCAAATGAGTAGGAGAAAGTATGTACATCTTTCTTAGTCATCTGCTGATAGGGCCTCTCAGAGGACAGCCATAATAGGCTCCTGTCTATAAACACATGATAGCATCAGTAATAGTGTCAAGCATCGAGGCCCCCTACCCCCATGAGAGGAATCCCAAGTTGGTCACTAGACAGCCTTTCCTTCAGTCTCTTCTCCATTTTTGCTCATGCAGTTCTTTTACATGTGAACAACTGTGGGTCAGAAAATTTGACTGTCGTTTGGTTACCCTATCGATCAACTTGGGGCTCTGTTTATCTACTGGAGGTGGGCTCTTTGAGTTTCCACTCCCCATTGTTGGGCATTTTGATTAAGATCACTCCCATTGAGTCATAAGAATCCTCTCACCTTTCAGGTCTCTAGGACTTTCTAGACTTCCCATCCTCCAGAAGTTGGTGATTTTCATTCAGTCTCCTGGACCTCTGGGCTGCTCTTCTCTACCTCTGTTCCATACCTGATCATGTTCCCGATTTCCCCTAACACTTCCCTTTCCCACCCAGGACCCTCCCTACCTCTGTCTCCTGTAATTATTTTGTCTCTACTTGTAAGTGGGATTGAATCATCCTCACTTGGACTTCCTGCTTGTTAAATTTCTTATGGTCTGTTGGTTATATCCTCGGTATTCTGTACTTTTTGGCTAATATCAACTTATCAGTGAATGTATATCATGCATGTCATTTTGGGTCTTGGTTACCTAACTCAGGGTGATATTTTCTAGGTCTATTTATTAACCTGCAAAATTCATGATGTCCTCGATTTTAATAGCTGATTAGTATTCCATTGTGTAGATGTACCACATTTTTCATATCCATTCCTCTGCACATTTGGGTTGTTTCTAGCTTCTGAATATTATAAATAAGGCTGCTGTGAACATAGTGGAGCGTGTGTCCTTGTGGTATGGTGGAGCATCTTTTAGGTATATGGCCAGGAAGGAGTGGTACAACTGTTTCTTCAGGTAGATCTATTTCCAATTTTATGTTGAACTGCCAGATTCATTTCCAGAGTAGTTGTACCAGTTTGTGTTGGGGTCCACACTAGCCCCACATTGGGGCAGCCAAAAAATGTCGCAGCCCAAGCAAAATGTTGAGGCCCGGGCCGACCCACGTTTGGGTGGCCACTGTATCCCGGCCCAAGCTGCCGCTCCGGTCAGCGGGTCGGGGTTCAGCAAGAGCAAGAGTGAGGATGGACTCAAAGAATGCAGACCAGACAGAGTGTACTTCAATCCCGTTTATTCTTCAGTCTAAGTCCTAAGTCTTGAGTTCCTAATGCCTAGTCCCTCCAAGTTTCAAGTTACTTCTTCCAAGTTCTCTTCCAAGTGCCTGCTACCTGTCTTCTCTCTGCTGTGTCTGGTTGTCTGTTCTGTTCTTTCTCTGCCTTTTATATATCTCACTTCTAAGCCATGCCTTTTGGTCACACCTTTAATCATGCCCTTAGGTCTTGTCTCTAAACCTTATCTCTAAATTACACTCTTAAGTCACACACCTTTAATCTCACATACCTTTAATCTCAAGGTATCTAAACCAAGATTATCGGAGTGTGCTCAGCTGTTGTAGGCTATTGTAATCCAAGTCACAAGTCAGGGTATATGGCTCAAGATGGCTGCAAAGCTGATAGCTGCTTTCTGCTAAAAGTCGGACCCCAATAAGTTTGCAATTCCACCAGCAATGGAGGACTGTTCCTTTCTCCACATCCTTGCCAACATATGCTGTCACTTGAATTTTGATCATAGCCGTTCTGATTATTGTAAGGCGAAATCTCAGTGTCATTTTGATTTACATTTTCCCAAAGACTAAGGATGTTAGATATCTTTTTTCATCCTTTTAGTTTGGGATAAAGATTTGTTAATCTTATTGATTTTCTCAGAAGACCAACTCTTTATTCTATTGATTCTATTTATTTTTTGTTTGCTTCAATTTCATTGATTTCAGCCTAAAGTTTGAGTATTTTTAGTATATACTTCTTATGGGAGTGACTTTTTTTTTTTTTTTTTTTTTTTTTTTTTTTTTTTTTTGCTCTAGAGCTTTCAAATGTGCTGTTATATTGTCAGTATGAGATCACTCAAAAATTTTTTTAATGTAGCTACTTACTGCTATGAACCTGTATCTATGAACTTCTTTCATTGTGTCCCTTAAGATTGCATATGTTGTGTACTCATTTTTAAAAATTTTTAGACTAGTAATTTATTTCTTACTTGCTGTCGTGATCCATTTATTATTCAGCAGAGAGTTGTTCAGTTTTGATGAGTTTGTAAGCTTTCTGTTGTTTCTATTGTTGTTGATACCCAGCTTTAATCCATGGTGGACTCATAGGATGCCTGGAGTTACTTAAAATTTAGTTTATCTGTTGAGACTTGCTTTGTTTATTTTGCTTATGTGGTTATTTCCGAAGAAAGTTTCAAAGGTGCTGAGAAGAAGGTATGTTGGTTTTTGGGTTTTTTGTTTTGGCTTTTTTGGTTTTTTTTTGGTTTTGTCTTTTTTTTTTTTTTTTTGAGTAGGGTAAAAAATTTTCTGAAATTATCTATTAGGACCACTTGATTTTTAAGGTTTAGAGGATCTATCTACGATAAAAGTGGAGTATTGAAGTCTTCAATTATCAGTGTGTGATAATTGATAATTATCAACATGTTACTTAAGCTGTAGCAGTGTTTCCTTTATAAACTTAGAAGCCCTTGTTAAGAACTTTGCTCTGCTATTGAAGCAATGAAATTAAGTTTAGCAGTCTTGCTTCTGAAGTACTGCTGAGGATTTTACTCAAATGAGCACACATCTGGATACCTTAATCGATATTCATTGGAACAAAACACAATTTTTCTGGTGTTTCAACAAATTCCATTTTGTTACTTTTCTTCCCTCAGCATACATAGTATCAACTTGTGTGTGTGTGTGTGTGTGTGTGTGTGTGTGTGTAAGAGAGAGAGAGAGAGAGAGAGAGAGAGAGAGAGAGAGAGAGAGAGAGAGAAGAGACATAGAGACAGAGACAGACACAGACAAAGACAGACAGAGACATAGACAGAGATAGAGTCAGAGAGCAGGCAATCTCTAGCACAGGCAACTGTATGTGTGGGTTAATCTTTATAGTTCTGAATATTCAATTTGAATCCCCTTCACATCTGATCTCTTTGATTTTTCTTGTCAGCCTACTGCTATAATCTTGCATCAACTTCCTTTAAAATGGGACCAGACTCACATTTCAGGAGAATCTCTCTGTGCTGTAGTTTGGGGCTGCCAAAAGGGTTACCTGTATTATTTCCCTAAAATTTCATTTTCTCATAGATATTATCATTCTCCTATGAACATATCCATTTCTATACGTTCATATCTTATTTTTACTGCTTAGAAATGTGTTTTCATTTATTTCATTATGATCATTTAATATAGGTATAATGTGAGTTCTTAAATTCATGCTGATACAAAAAGATTTCTGATTGGTTCAAACATAAATGAATATTACCTATCACTAAAGCACTTATGTTCAGTTAATTAATGTTTTTTTTTTTTATTTCATACAACATCAAAGACAAATGTAAGCCTTGTCCAGTCCTTGAGGAGTCCTGAGGGAAAACGTCTGCTATTACACCATGGTTGGTAAAGTTTAGATACTCCTGATGATAGAAATGGAAGAACTAGACTTTGCTTTGTTTAAGGTGCTTTAAAATTGGCTCATTCATATTTCACATTTTCAACTTTGTCACTGAAACATCTTTCATGAAAAGTCATTGAACTTTTTTGTATAAATCTTTTACTTAGTACATATTCTTATGTGATTTTTAACTCTAAAACTTTCCTTTAGTTTATAATCATGTTTGTGAATTTAAGGTGCTAAACTATTAAAAGTAGAACAATTCTTGAATTCGTAAAATCATTGATTATAATGACTTTTCTTCAGACTATGCATAATCTAAATATACTTTCTCATGTATTCAGAATGGATTCAGTAATAATGGAAACTTACATTCCACTCTGACTTAAAACTGAAGAATTCAAAACAATATCTACGGAAAACCTTCCATATCTATGTCTCATAGGAGGACTATCAAATTATATAATTTTATACATGAAAGTTATAAATTATAAGTGCTTACTTTTTAAATCTTGTTTAATTTCTAGTTTCTTACATAATATTTCCAATATGAGTTTTAATTGGTTACTGTCTGATAAATCTGGTTAATGATTTTTGGATTGGCAAAATAGCTTAATATTTTCCATTCATTTAATCAGTAAACTGCTGGGTAATATAGCAGCTTACATCATGTTGGCAGTGGTAAAGATTTGTACCTTTTCTCTGAAAAATGTCTATAACATTTCAAAGTGTGCAAATAGAGAACACAAGGTAGTCTGTGAGCCTGACCTTGAAAATCTTTATGCATTATTATCTAATCTATTAGCTTCACTTTTGTTGAGACAGAAAGTATCAATTAATACTCAAGTACATTTCATGCATACATTTCAAATTCTTCCATCAGTGCCATAGAAATATGCATAAAGGAAGGAGTTAACAAGAGGTGGGAATTTTCTCACAGTTCCTCAAGACATTCTTATTGATGTGTTGCTGAGGATAACACAAAAGATCCAATACCACTGGACAAGAAAGGCTTGATCGTTTTCCTAGACTTTTATTTGCTCGAATCTGCATTAAAAATTGCACACTACTTCTTGCTCATCCTAAAGTCTGTATTCTCACTTTAAATGTTTCACAAAGTTTCTTTTCCCAATGTGTCAACCAGCAAAGTTTTGTAAAACAGCATGCTTTCATTCACAGTGTTTTCTAAAATACATCTTACAAATGCCAACAACCATGTGCAACCTGAAACATCTGTGGATTCGTCCATTTATGGTGCAAAGTGATCAGTTTCCTTGCTCTTTAGAGCCAGCTGTTCTCAGGCATTAATTGGCGTGTCACTTGTATGCTTCAGAACAGCAGCATTTGACAATGGCACACATGTTAATTTGTTTGCCACATCTGGTTCTTTTTCAGTGAATATGGTCTTTGTGGCAGATGGAAAGAAATGAGCCTTTGTAATTATGGATTTCAAGAGGATTCTGAGTTACTATGGGTAACATACCCATTTAAATGGCTAAATTTTTAAATTGAGATTTAAATAAAAAATTAAATATAAGTTATTTCATCTTCCTGCAGAAAATGTTTACAGTATGCTTTTTATTTATTTTTAGAAATATATATGCTGATTCTATGATGACAAAGTAATTTGAAAACTTCAATACTTTTATGGGGCAGATCTTTAAAATATTCTATATCTGTTTTAAATGGGACAAAATAAAGTTGGTCTCCCTTTTCATAATTCTCTAAGAGTATCCAAGGTCACACATAGACAAAATTATTAACCTTTGATAATTCCTGACACTAAGAACTCTTGGGACAAGAATAAAGGTTGGGATTTCTTGGTATCTCTTTGGAGACAATGGAGTCCTTTGCCGTGTGAACAGTATACATGTGAACAGCATAAATACAATTATATTGTTTTTCTATTCGAGTATACACTCAACCCCACCACACACAAACACACACACACACACCTTTAAAGATCAACCAATCTTGAAAAAAGCATTATTTTTAAAGCTTTTATTTATTTTGCATGTTTGTATTAAGGCTTATGTGAAGATGATGGGGCAACTCTCAAAAGTTTCCTTCTGCCATCTTGTGCTGTGTGAGGATTGATCTTAGGGTATGTCCGCAAGTATGTCTGCCTGATAGACACACATTGCAGGCCCTGGAAGATGTGTTTGAAAGAGCAATTGCATCAGATACAATGGTAATGGATACCTTGGAATTAATTC
Organism: Arvicanthis niloticus; assembly: GCF_011762505.2. Lineage (NCBI taxonomy): Eukaryota > Metazoa > Chordata > Mammalia > Rodentia > Muridae > Arvicanthis > Arvicanthis niloticus. The sequence continues at coordinate 20,835,222 of NC_047659.1, forward strand.
AAATATCAAACTTCTATCTACATGTTTTGCCTGATTTCATTCTTTTCAAGCTGATTCCATTCTTTATGCTCTGCCTTCCTCACATGTGTCTTTGCCGGTTGCTATAAGCTAGAATTCGAATTCTATCTCCCTTAAGGCTTACTTCCCAGATAGGTGCTATGGAAGATTGATGGAAATGTAGTAAATAGAGCTCAGTTAAAAACCTTTTGGCCATTTGGATTGTACCCTAGCCCTAGTGAGACCAGGAAAGCTATCCCAATCCCAGATCTAGGGCTTTGTGTTGCCCCTTCTCAACATATACACTATCTATGAACTACTGAAGCATGTAAAGGGAGAGGTCTTATAGACCAAAACTGCAGGATCTTGACAACACAGGAGAATAACAGGAAATCTGATAGAAGTCCTGGTGAAGATACAGTATTGATACTATAGCAGAAGTCAGAGGCCTCGAACCACGCCAGTGACTCATTGCAATGAACATTGTTTGGGAAAAGGGTATACTGTGTGACATACCATGACACACTAAAACTTCAAACAAGATTTCTCCTCCTTCTTCTTCTTCTTCTTCTTCTTCTTCTTCTTCTTCTTCTTCTTCTTCTTCTTCTTCTTCTTCTTCTTCTTCTTCTTCTTCTCTTCCTCCTCCTCTTCCTCCTCCTCCTTCCTCTCCCCCCTCCCCCTCCCCTTCCCCCTCCCCCTCCTTCTCCTCCTTCTGCTTCTTCTTCTTCTTCAATTATTCTTTTGTTTTCTTTTGGGGGTGTTGTTTTTGGGGGTAAAGAGCAGATAAAATGGTCATGGAGATGAGTGGTATTGGGGTACTTGATATAAAATTCACAAAGAATCAATAAAGGAGTTAACAAAAAGGATGGACAGTGGGATTTCAGCTGCTCCTCCTCCTTTGTTACCACATGCCAAAATTTTTATAGGATCCTCACCAACATGTGCAGTGTCTACAACCATGGACTAAAATGTCCAAATTTGTTGTTTAAAAGGAATGTTTCATCCTATGAATTTATTATAGTAACAAAGTGTTGACCAGAACTACAGGCTTTATTTCTTATTCCACATAACTGAATTTGCACAGGTTGTCTAATTCTTCTTTCTATCACACCTTAAGTGTCAAAATACAAAATTTAATACTAAGAATTTACAGAATAACACACAGAACACACTTCCTTCTTATATCTTTGCTGAAACTATTACATTTTTTCTGGTCACATTTCTGTCTTTTCTATTGGAAACATAGACATATGCTATCATAAGTTCCAAAACTCACATGAAAAGCCAAACTGTTTCAAATTAAGACTGGTAATATCTTCTTTTATTGTCCTTGAAACTTTTGATAATCTTTTAAGGAATTTTCCTAAGTCTACACTTATACCACATTATTTTATAAAACAATTAAACATAATAATATCAGTTTGTGATAACTGATCTTTAAGGAAAATTGGTCTTATATGTTTATTAACACTAAAGACAAATGTACATGCTAACCGTTAGACTCCAATGCAAGTGTGAGTCATTACAGCAAGCTTAGTCTCTCATTCCATCTAGATACTGAGCCTGGTAAGCTCAATATAAGTGTTTTTCCTCTTGTCTGCATACTTCCCATGGAAGGTTACCAGACAGTCCTGCCAATACTGGTTGTTCTTGATGAACAAACTTTAATAACTGAAGACAAAAGTAAGTGACAACTATACAAGTCCATGGCAGACTTCTTAGTGAACAAAATGCAAAGATTTCCTTTCCCTCACTACCTCCATGTTCCTCTTATAGTCAAGAACAAAAAGAAAAAATGATCTTTCCTTTGAGAATTATAGTTCTCTTACCAATATCTCTTACATTCTCCACATATTTCTTGAGATAAAAATTTTACAGTTTTGTTTTTTGTATGTCTCTGAATTTTGGTTGTTCTAGCATTGCCTCTAAACCTCACTGTCACACATCAGTAACCTCAATGTTCCCAATGTCTATTAACTATAAACAGGGACCATAAGAAGAATATATTTTAAATCACACACTATTTTAACGTAGTATGGAACTGAAATTTCCGTTCAGTAGTCAAGATGAAAGAGATAAAGTATAATTTAAGAAGTTCTGGTGTTTCTCTCTTTCTAAATTAAAAATTTGAAAAGGCAAAATGTATAATAATTCCCAAGCCCCCATACCTGGGCTTCTCTCAGAGATCTTTATCCATTGAATATTATGCAATTATAACTGAAGCTTTCCTATCTAATCTTCATATTGAAGTCCCTAATACTATGACTATATATAAAATAGGAGTTCTAAAGAGATAATTTATGCTAAAACAATATCATTAGTATGAGCCTTAATCCATAGGATTGACATTTTATAAAATGTAATAATTAGGAAACGGGTGTGTATACATGACCATGTTGAAGACATAGTGGGAAGATGTCTATATGCATGATAAGAAAAACAGCCACAGAAGCAAGCAAGTCTAGACCTCAGAACAGTAAGACAACATATTTCTGGTGTTGTACTTACCTATCTACTCTATCTTTATGAAAACAAATGAATCAGTAGAACATTAGAAGTAGGTGAACAAAGGTTGTGAAAAAAAATTTACTAAGGACAAGCCTCAACATGCAGAGGGGTTCTGAGAGAAGAGATGTCTGGGAATGGCGTAAACAAAAGACTCAAAATTAAATCATGAGTCCAAGCTGGCAGCCTAGGTTCTGCTGAGATGGCTTTCCAGATTTCTCTCTCTCTCTCTCTCTCTCTCTCTCTCTCTCTCTCTCTCTCTCTGTCTCTCTCTCTGTATGTGTGTCTGTCTCTCTCTGTTTCTCTCTGTGTGTCTCTCTCTGTGTGTCTCTCTCTGTGTCTCTCTCTGTGTCTCTTTCTGTGTCTCTCTCTCTCTTTCTCTCTGTCTGTCTCTCCCCACCCTCCCCCATGTGTTTTGCTCTGCTCTAGACAGCCTTTTCTTGCTATTCTAAAAACTCTCTGGTTGAGACAGCTCTCTCTGCTATTAAAATTCTAAAAGCTATCTGGATAGCTCATGGGTTTTCTGACCAATGTCAGAAAAGATGCTATAAAAAAAATATTGGTTCTTTCAAATAAGTCAGAAATCATGATAAGAGAAAATTATTGAAGACCTGTTTTGCTCTCCAGAGATCTCCAGAGTGCTCAGCTCTCACTAGAGAAAATTGTAAAGAACTATTCTGGCTTTCTGCTCATCTCATGCAGAACAAAAGCTCACTTTTTTATTTACATATCAATTCAATTATTTATTCCAGGTTTCCTTTTGATTTTCTTATGAATCAACACCCTGTAACCCCAGCCCTTTAATTCTTAAGAGACAACTAGCATATGTATTTTTTTCATAACATTGCAGAAGAATTCAAAGATCTGTCTGCCTTTGTTAAGCACAGAAGATAAATTAGTTGGGTAGAACCCTGCCGCAAATTTATCATTTCTACTACACCTATGCTGGGAGTAACCTTTTTGTGTCCCAGGCTGACCTTGAACTCAGGAATCTGCCTCCCTTTGTATCTACCTGAGCAGCTGGCTCATAGTATACCTGGCTGCCTTTGTTCCTTTAGATGAATGAAGCCCCTCATAATTCATACTACATCCTCATATTCTGCATAGTTTTGAAGCTGTTAGCATTCCTTCCAGGCTTTGCCCCACCGTTACCTGGCAATAGCCAGGTACACATGGCTTACTATAAAAGATGCTGTTTGTCCCCTCCTCTCTTTTTTACTCTTTTACTTTCTCTGCCCCTTCTCTTCCTGACCCCTTTCTTCCTCTTTCCCCTTGCCCTTCCCACCTTTCTCCACATGTTCCTGACCAGCAGCCTCTCCTCCTCCTCCTCCTCCTCCTCCTCTTCCTCCTCTTCTTCTTTCTCTTCCTTCTCCTCTTCCTCTCTCGCTCTCTCTCTCTCGCTCTCGCTCTCTCTCGCTCTCTCTCTCTCTCTCTCTCTCTCTCCCCCTTCACAATTCCTCTTCCCATACCCCAAATAAACTCTATTCCATACTATATCAGTCTTATGGCCAGTACCTTAAGGGGAAAAGATGCCTCAGTATGGCCTGCCTGCTCTCAATTTACCATGCTACACCTCTATGAAAACATATCCTGGTCTCTTTCTCATTTTTTATAAAACAAAACATCTTCCAATGCTCTGAAGTATTTTGTTTGTCCCTTCTGTGTTCAGCAGCCTGGGTGATGTGTGCAGACTTGGCTTCTGTGCTGATGTAATGCTCTAGATTCTAGAGTAAAAGCTGCTTCGCTTTCTTCTTAGTGTTGTGAGCCCCGATTTCAAGCATTGTGGCTCCCAACTACAGCACACTATTTCCTCTGACAACTGTGCTAAAAGAATTTTCTATCTTTTTTTTTTTAATTCTACTTTGCTATTTTTTTTTTACTGGAACATGGACAGACCTGTGCATTTTTTCCTAGTATAATTTCCTTTAAAATCAGCACATTTATCAAAGAAAATGAGGGTGTGTAAAGCTAAGTGGCATAATTTCTAGTAAATCAAATAAAGTTAAATTTCTGAGTAGCTTTGAAGTACGAGTATTACTGTCCTCGACTATCTCTAATTACTCTTGTTGGTACATAAGCATCAGTATAAATTCATATATACTGCAATCCAAGGCTTGCCTTAGGTTTTATTTCTGCTTTTGACTTACTCATGATGAATTTCCCTGGTGTTTCTTCGTTTCTTCAAGAGCACGACACTCATTTGTATCTAGTTTTTCAGTTTTTATTCTCTCTGAAAGTATTTACAGATGTAATCTTGGCCCTTGTACTCCAAGGAATTTAATTAACTTTTGTTTTGATTCTCAACTTATTTAATTAGGACAAGTCATTTGATCTTCATGAATCATAAACTGTGAAGTCAATGCATGTCAGCCTGCGGAATTTTATTCCTTTCAATTGACATTATGTTAACTCGACTTTTCATAACTTACAAGATTATGATTTTATTGGCGGCAAAACTATGTATTTCTTTTTCATTTGTTGCTACAATTAAGTAGTTAGGTATTTTGCAATTTAATAAGCAATTATTAAAAAGTAATTATTTAAACATCATTGAAGCATGCCACACCTGATCATAACTTTAATATTAAAATAATAAAAAACTAAAAGAATTATAAATAATTACATCTTATCAATTTTGTGAGAGAAAATTCTTCTTTGATGAACAGATCTACAAATATTTTGACCCTCTTAGGAACAACCATCATGTAAAGATCTACAAGGTAGTTAATTAATATTCACTGACATTGAGAGCTTTTAACAGTTTTTAACAGCTCTTAACATTTAAGAGCCTTTGTCAGCTAAGTGAGGTTAGGTACAGACTTCCTAGACAAAAATTAGGAAATTCACCCTTAGAGAAAAATTTCTAGAATTTCAAAAATTCAAATTCAAGTACTCAAACATAATTATGATTATTAATTTCAATAGCAAGCTAACTGGATTTATAATCACTGAGGAAAGAAACCATGAAGTGTCCATGAATGTTTTCAAGAAAGATTTAGGAAACATGGGAAGATGTCTCTTGAAGAGGACAATACCATTCTGTGGCTCTGGATCTATTCTTAAAGAGAGTAAAGTAGTTTGGATGAAAGCATAGAGGTCTGTGCCTGTGTGGCCAGATGCACTGCCACGAGTTGCTTCACTTCTGTAGCAGGCATTACTAATTACAGATATTGACTATTAGAATCCATGATATCATAAACCTTTAACAAGGTTAGTAGTTAATCTCATACTATATTGCTATAACAAATTGCTAATAATCAAAAAATCTTAGAACTGTTTCAGAAAATGTGATAAAAGTGATTTAATAACTTTTTTCTCAATTTAAAATAAAATTTGAGGTGATAATTTTTGTGAAATACACCTACTAATACTGAAAAGTGTGTAATAAATCTTAAGTTCGGATACTCTGTATCTCAATTTAACTTAGATTAATTTGCTTGCTAAGCCAACAACCTTTTCAGGTAAAAATTTTAATATATCTAAAGTGGACACATAGAAGGACTCCTGGATGAGTGAGTCTCTGGAGGATGAGTTCTTATTCTGTTAGTTGAACAACACAAAGGGAACATAAACCACTCTTTTATATATAAACGAAAATTAGAAAAGGTTTAGTTTTTTTAATAAAATAATGTAATTTGTCTTTCTGTTTATTACTATTTTCTTTAACACAAAAATGTAGAAATGCATAGTATAGAAACATGTTCTTAGAGATTAAAAACTATTTTGAGAAAAACATTGAATTTTATCCATGAATTAACATTTCACTATATAAAATGTAGCTTATTACTTAAGTAATTTAACATAAAAATGAGAGAACTCTGTCCATAAGTTATAGAACATACCTTATTACACACACACACATACACATATATATATATACATATGTATTATGTATATATTATATATACAAATATATATTTAAAAATTACTAGAAGTTAGAAGTATATTTTAGAAGCTAACAATATAATTTATGATAGTCCAATGTTGATTCTACAATTTTTTTTAAATAAGAGGGACATGTTAGTTGTAGTAGCTTCTACTATTGGAATTTCTTAGTGTCATGGATTTACTCATGCCTGAGTTCCCGTAATCAATGCCCAGGCAAGAAATGACAAGCAATACAAGTGAAACAGTACATCCAGTGTTGAGGTCTATTTATGTTTTGGGTGAATAGAAGAGACTGTGATCAATGGAATAGGCCAAAGCCTATCTAAAAAAGCCATCTGCTTTTCCCCTATAGTAATTATGAAATGTAAAGATTTGAGGGATGAGGTAAGAGGATGCCTCCTGCTCAATATTCAAAGAATATGAAAGAAAGTTTGAATGCCAGTTAGAAAGCCCAGTAATGCATAGCTAGCTAAGACCCAGCAAGAGAAAAGGCTTTGGAGAACCCTTCCCAGAACCCCACTTCATGATACTAGCATAAGCTTGCCACAAAAGAACAGACATGAAGACCAAGTTCAGTTCAGTGATGGTAGAATATCAAGATTATGGTGTAACCAGTTGTCACCTATAATCCTAGAATTCATCATCAGGAGAATAGTGAATTTGAATCTATGCATGGGTAAATGTTGATGAGAGAGAGAGAGAGAGAGAGAGAGAGAGAGAATCTGAAACCAAGAACAATGAACCCCAAATAATGAGAGGGTAGAGATTCAAATGGATGACTGTTTATCAGATGCTTATGTGAATGTGGAATGTGGATAGGAAGACTTAGTGGCTCGGTTGTTCCATAAAATGTTCAGAAAAATAGCAGCTTATGGGCTGAAGGAAAATCAGCCTGTGTCAACAGTGATTTTCATAACATGGAAAAGAACAATCAACCTCAGAATTCAAGTAATGATGTCAACCCTCCATACTTAAAAATTCAGAGGAAGAGCTATATCCATGTACATATTTCATGCTGTCTTGTCATAAATAATTAAGTAAAATATTTGAAACACTTTAAAATGTAATATGCAAGTTATTATTATTATTATTATTATTATTATTATTATTATTATTAATAGTAAAATACCATCATGCATTATAGCATATCAGATATATTTAATGTGTATTAAAAATTCAAAATCCAATATATTAAAATGCATCTAGAACATGAATAAATAAAATTGGAATAAATGTCACTATACTTGTAAATATACTCATACCTTGGCTGTCCTCTGAGCCTTGATCAAATAAACATTTTCTGTTCTTTCACTTCATATCCCCAGTGGAAGACAGTAAATACAGACACATAACTGTTTAAAGTGATAATAAGTTACTCTGAGTGTTGAATGCTAAATAAGACATTTTTGTCATCAACCTCTCTCACACCATAGGCGTGAATCAGGAACATCTCAGAAGAGAAAAGATTATGAGGTCAGGAGGATGAGTAAATTTGGTGGCTATTCTTGATTGTCAATTTGATTACATCTAGAATGAACAACAATAGAGAAATAGAAAGCTCACCTGCAAAAGATTTTTGCTATGGTCTGAAGTGGGCACTTTCTCTGACCTTGCTAGCAAGTCCATTACTTCAGTGGCATTAGAGCCTACATTCTCAAGATTCTAGTATATACAGAATACCAGCTGAAAAATCCAGCCTCCTGGATTTGTGGAATAATTGGTCCAAAGCCTGAATATATACATATACATGTACATACTCAGTTTTGAATTTTCAAAAAAATCTGGCTGGATTTTATTCTAGTTCATCATATTTAAAATTTCTTTTCCACATTAAAAAAAAAACTTTTAGATTTTTACGGTTACAGTGAAATAGGATCCCACCCACACACTACTGAATCACAATAATTCTTCCTTATTCTGTCCCCTGCATCTTCACTTCTCAACTTCATGTTCTCTTTTTATTTTATTTATTAACCCACTGAATCCATTGATTGTTATCTGTATGTATATGGTGTGGTGTCTTCCTTTGTAGCATGCATAATACATAGTCAAGTCCCTGAAGAAGAAGAATTTTTCCTCCTTTGACAGCTATGAGTTGCCAATAGCTCTTCAATTATGGGTGAATACATGTGTTTCTTTTTCATAGTTAGATAGATAGATAGATAGATAGATAGATAGATAGATAGATAGATAGATATAAAGAGAGATTCATTAGATTCCTTATATAATTTCTGCTACTCTGGATTTCCTTGACTCATATACAGCAGGAGTGCTGTGAAACAGTGTCTTCAGGATTTGGCATGGCTACAACTTGTATGCACTCACAGCAGCTGTGTTTACCTTAAAAAGATCAAGTCAGCAAAAATGGCAGCATAGCACCTCCAGTTGATAACCACTTAAAAATGAACACTTAGTTTTCTCCAAGCAAGTGTTTCTCCAGGGGAAAAAAAAACAAAACAAACTACTCTTAAGAGAAAGTCACATGCCCACAGTAGATGGCCAACAGAAATCTAAAGCAAAAGTCCAAGAGCACATTAAGAGGCTCCATGTCTCCTAATATCCTGTCATAGCTTTTTCCTTTCTTTTTTTCTTATCTTTTTTAAAAAATTTCTTTTGTTTTACAGGTTCTTTCCATTTATATTTTAGCATCTAGTTATTTTCAATTTGTTTTATTTGTATGGGATTGATGAGTATGTGTCTCTGTATCTTTATCTGTTTTTTGTGCCCTTTGTGGGGGCTGTTTTTCTTTTGTTTGTTTTGACCTACTAGAGGAAATTAGTTTTTGTTTTATTATATCATATTTATTATATATTATTATCTTTTAGAAGCCTGTTTGTTTTCTAATGAGAGACAGAAAGGGGCAGATCTGTATGGGAGTCAGGATGGGAAGGAACTGGAAGGAGTGCCAATGGCAGAAAACTGTAATGAGGATATATTATATGAAAAAATCTATTTTTGATAAAATTTAAATTGCACAATTGATGAAGAAAAAACTTATATGTATCCACCCATAATTGAATAGCTATTGGCAACTCAAAACTGTAAAAAGAGAAAAAATTATTCTTCTTTGGGCATTTGACTATGTATTATGCATGCTACAAAGTAAGACACCACACCATATACATACAGATAACATTAAATGGACTCAGTGAGTTAATAAATATAAAACAAAAATAACATGAAGTTGAGAAGTGAAGCTGTTGAGGACAGGGATTTAGTAGTAGGTGGGTGTGACCTTATTTTCTATTGTAGGTTGCCATAAAAATTCTTTAAAAATTTTTTAAATGGAGAAAAATTGTAAATTTGATGAACTAGATAAAATACAACCAGAATTTTTTTGAAAAGTCAAAACTAACAAAACCTACACAAGAAGAAATAGATTAAGCAGCTTCTATTTGTTAGATAAATTGACTGTAATTAAAAGTATTTTTTTCCTTTCTCTGCCAAAGCAATAATACCAATTCCAGGCCAGATGGCTTTAATGATGAATTTCATCAAATACTTAGGAATAAATTATATTCATTTTCTCCTAATGTTACAAGAATTTGAATTTGAAACTACCAATGCCCATGTATAAATGTTTGGCCAGTACAAAGACCTCTGTAGTGAATGATGTTGACAAGAAATTGCTTCTAGGATACTGAAATCCTGATCTTCTCTCTTTTCTTGGCTGGCTTGAGATGAGTAGGCTTCTTCCATGACATGTTCTCATATGTATGCTATCTAGTATGTGTACATGATGTACCAAAGGCCCAAACTCATGTGGTCTAGCAACTATGAACTGAAATTTCAGAAAACATGTACCAAAATGAACCTTTTCTCGTTATTTTATCTATGGTCTGCAACAAGCTCTGTAATTATTAAAATATAATTTTACCCTGGAAAAAAATCTGATGACACCTTAACCAAGATATTGATGAATGGATGTTAATCTGTGTCTTATAATCTACTAGTAGATGTTTTATGAAATTGAGTACTCAAGAGTTTATGCATCTATATTTAGAATAGTAATGTCTTATTGGTTAATTGTTACCTTGATTAGAATGAAGTATCATTCTTATCTTTCTGATTAGTTTTATTTTACAGTATATTTCATCAAATATTAGTACAGTAATACCAGCTTACTTACTGGTCATATATTATAGGAGTACTTTTACATAGCCTTTTACTATAATGTTTTATTCATCTTTAAAACTAAGATGTTTTTCTCAGAGGTCTTAGATTGATGGATTTTGTATATATATATGTATATATACATATATGTTTGTCTCTGTCTTTTGATTAGAGAAAGAAGACAATTCATATTTATAGTTATGGTAGAAATGTGTATATTAGTTGCAATCATCCTGTTGTTGGATTTTGGTGGTTGTGTTCCCAGTGCTATTTTGTATTTTAATAATTATAACTTTGTACTTACTTCTACAGTCCCTCTACAGGCTATATTCACTCCTTTCTTCATCCTGAAAAGAAAACACTTCCAATATTTTCAATAGGCTTGATTTGTTAGATATAAATGTTTTAGGCTACTTTTGTCATTGAAAAAATTCTTTATCCTTCGATCATAGCAGGAACTTTTACTAGGTATATTGGTTTATGCAGGTCATCATAACATTTAAGACTTAGGATGCATCTCACTAGGCTCATCTGGCATTTAATGTTTCCATTGAGAAATCTGTTACTCTGATGAATTTTCCTTTATGTGTGACTTGAGACTTTTTTCTTTCAACTTTTAATGCAGATTTTTTATACATACTTAGTACTTTAACTTTGATATTCTGTGATTATTTTTTCCTCTAGTGTACTGTGAGCTTTATGTATTTGTATGAATATGCCTTTCCATTGGGGGAAGTTTTCTTTTCTAATATTGTTGTAGATGGTATGTTTTTGACTTAGGATCCTTCTGGTGGTTAGAGTAAGATTGGTCTCCATAGGATTCTATTTTTGAATACTGAGAGAATAGCACTATTTGGAAGAATTAGGAAGTATAGCCTTGTTCAAGTTGGTGTGATCTTGTTGTAGAAAGTATGTCACTTAGGATGGGCTTTGAAGTTTCAAGTACCCAGAGGTCTGACTCTTCCTGCTACCTGCTTCCTGGAGATCTGGTTGTAGACCTCTGAAACACTTCTCCAGCACCATGTCTGTCTTCATGTTTCCATGGTCCATATCATGATGAATACGTATTAAACCTCTGAAACTGTAAGCAAGCCCCAATAAAATGCTTTACTGTATAAGAGTTGCTGTGGCCATGATGTCTGTTTACAGCAACAGAACACTAACTAAGACATTCCTCATTATGAAATAAAATACCTATAATTTAAAGGATTCTTTTTTTAAAGGTGTCCCATTTTTCCTGTGTATTTCTTTCCTGTGTGTTTGTTTTAATTTTTCATGTTTCTTGGTGTTTTGGTCTACTTTCTCTGCTTGAGCTTTGAGACCTGATGTTCTATTTCTGGTTGATTCATTTTACTTGGAAGGCTTTCCAGTGAATTTCCTAGCTGAACCATTGGGTTTTTCAGCTTCATTTTCATTATAGCATAAGTTTTTCATTATTTCTAGTTCTCTATTGCATTCTGCCTTCAAATCCTGAATTGTCTTCACCATTTTCATCAGCCTTATGTCACTCAAGTACTTATTTTCCTTTAACCCTTTCTTCTTAATTATATCAAAGCCTCTATGTCTTCTTCAAACATAAATTCTTTGAGCAAATTCATGATATATGTTTTAAATTCTGTGTACTGAAGTTCACCTACATACAAATTGGTGAGCATTCCTTCAGAATTTTTTATAGACTTCCTTCAGGTTTTTATAGACTTGATCTTTCATATTGTTGGTATTCCTGTGATTAGATCTAGCCATGAAGGCTTCCTTTGTTTCTTCTGAGTTTGTTCTGAACATAGAAAATTGGAGAAGAAGAGAAGACATTGGCGAACGTTGGTCTGGAGGTTGAAATTGACTTGGGTGGAATGAAGTCAGGTACACATAGGGAATTTGGCTGGTAGAGAGTATATGCTTCCACTTGCAAGCCTGGACTTTGGGTGTAGATTTGCTTTCGTGGAAAAGTTAGGTATGATGTCAGAGATTCTTTGTGAGATAAGCTGAACAATAGTATCCAAAGCCTAGTGATCCTTTGCACTGAAGACAGGAAAGGTCATATTAAGCTGTACATTGTCTGTGGCACTGGGATAAATTTGGTTGGTTGTGAAAAACTTATGGATGGGGAAGTCTGTCCTATATGCCAGGTTAAAAAATGGAAGAGTGGATAGGAAGTCTGGGTAGAAAGATGGCAGAAGTCTAGAAGGTACCTGTGGATGGTTATAGATACAACACTTCCTGGCAGTTGCCTAGTGTTTGGGTGTGGGCCAAACTGGGTTGGTCAGACTAGGCCAAGGTGCAGGATGTGGTATCAAGACTAGACCCTGCTGGAGACTTGAAAGGGGTAGGAAGTCTAGCTTACTTGTGGTTATAGAGGAAGTGGCAAAGAATGTAGAACCAGATAGAAAGTATCCTGGCTGCAGCCTAGGGGTAAACTTCAGTTTCACTACAAATATAGTCGTCAGGCTAGGCTGGGGCCCTAGCTGTATGACACAGTGTATAACAGGCAGATTGCAGATACACAAAGACATGTTGGTAAGGGTACTTACCAGGCTTGATGATGGAGGAAAACTTTAGACATCAGGGTATGGAATGGGCTATGATATTTGTTCTTGTATCATTGGTTTATTTGTCCTAACATAATAAAAGTTAATTCTGTACACTTTCTTGTAAATGGCATCATTTCATGATTCTTTATTGCTACTCTGTGTATAGCATAACTATGTCATACTTACTTATCTAGTCACCTGTAGATAGGCACCTAGATACATCTATAACTTGTCCCTTATGAACAATTCTATATAAACTTAGTCATAACTATTACACACCTGACTTTGACTCTTTGGTTCTAGTCTATGTTGTGTGAGGTTAATTTTCACATTAATTTAGAGAAGTCTCCTTAGTTATTTCCAGCATTTTTGTTCCTACTTGTATTCCTATCAGTGATATATGAGGGTTTCTTTTCCTTTGTTGTCTTTTATCTTCTTGATGACAACACTCAGATTTCTGAGTTATGTAATCTCACTGTAGTTATGATATGCAATTCCCTGATGACTAAGAATATTGAACATTTTTTCCTGTAATTATTGGCTACTTGTACATTTTATACTTGTACATTTTCATGGGAAGTATACATTTAAGTCAAATCCCTATTAATTGATTAATTTATGATATTAGCTGTTATTTTACTATTTAATTTTTAATGTATATCATCAAATATGTATGTGTATATATACATAAATTTGCAATTGGCAAACATTTTTCCCTATTTGTATGTTGTCTCTTTCCTTTTAGTTTTTATCAAAGAATCGTTTTAAACTGATGAAATTACATGTGTCAATTCTATCCAATTTCTTGACTTCTTAGATGTTGGGAGCAGCCTTGCTTATACACTGAAGGCCTAAAATTAGCAATAGGCCTGAGTTAGCCATACATGCTTGCTAATACAAAGTCTTGGTCTCTGTGGAAAAACACTGACCCTATAACAGATAGCTATAAGATCTTATAAACAGGCAGCCTTGGAGGAAATTTACCAGCCTGGATAAGAACTAGCAGTCATAGATCTTATGGATAGGTAGCCTTGGTGGACAGTACCAGCTTAGATAAGAAACAAGTAAATCATAGACAGAGTCATAGTGACCTGTTCCCTGCTTCTTCACCCAGCTGATACCTTGTTCTGGAAGATATCTATACTGCCCCTGAGAACACCTACATTCCTGCATCACCCCCTTCCTCACATCCTGCCTCTATGTGTATATAACCCTGTGTGGAATAAAATTAAGATCAGTGGTTTGATCAGACTATAGACAAGCCACTCATTCTTTGTGTCTCCTGTCATCCAGTTCTCTCTTCCAGGTCTTCTGATCCCAGTTCAATGCCCTGTGGGACTGGGGCACTTAGAAGCCATTCTCAAAATGTTTCCTCTTGTTTTATATTAAGACATTTACTCCACTAAGTTTTAAGATTGAATAGTGTGAAAGATAAACCCCTGTGTATTCTTGCTAAGAACTCAAGCATAATTTTCAGTCTTCTGTTTGTAAGTATCCATTTTTTCTTCAGCACATGTTAAAAAGTTAGCACCCATGTTAAGAGCCTGATACCTGCTTGGGTTCATTTACCAAGTGTTCTTCATTCATCCAGTTTACCACATGTATGTTTTTAAGTATCATATTGCTTCTTAGTATTATAGTTTTATGATATAAATGCTGGTAGTGGTAAACAAAAGGTCAATTGTTTAATATTGTATTGACTCTTAAGGGCATTTATTGTTATGATGTATGGACAGCTATCTTAGTTTTGTTTTCTATTGCTCTGATAACATTATAAGCAAAAGTAACTTGGGGAAGGAAGTATTTACTTCATATTACAGTTAAAATACAAGAAAGTCAGGGCAGAGTCTCAAAAAAGTACCTGGATGGAGGAACTGATGTATAGGCTATGGAGGAATGATGCTTACTAACTTATTCTTCCTGGTTGGCTCAGCCTGCTGTCTGTGTCACCTAGGACATTTGACAGTGGTGCTTCTTCCCACTGTGAGCTGGTTTCTCTCATATCAATCATTAGTCAATAAACTGTATGTACTACATCCCTCTCTACAGGTCATTCCAGTGAGAACATTTTCTCTGTTGAGTCTTCCTCTTCCCAAAAGGCCTTGTTTATTGACATAAAACTAGCCTACAAAAATGCCACTGAAATTTTGATATAAATTGTATTAAACTTGTATGCAGTTTTTATTGACATAGTATTTATTTTGCCAATCCATGATCAAAGAAGTTCTTTTTGTCTTTTGAATTTTCTATTTCCTACCCTTTGGGGCTTTATAATTTTTTATTATTTAAGTGTCTAACACCTTTGATTAGGTGTATTTTTAGGTTCTTTGGGGAAAAGAAGAGAGGAGATTCTTCTGGTGATCTTTTCTAGTAAGTCTGTTGTTAGTAAGTAATAACTCACTACTGATGTTTTCATGAGGAAGTGCAGCCTGATATTTACTTAAACTCTTTATCAGATCTAAGAGTCTTTGGGGATTTGTCATTTGTTTTTATCTTTAGTGTGTTTTAAGCATTTGTAAGCAAGGATGTTTTTGATGAATGAAATTAAAGTCATCTAGGTTTGAAGAAAAAATTAAATTCTCTGTCAATTTTTAGAATAAAAATGCAGAAGAGATCAGGCATATTTAGAGTGTTATGGTTTCCCCTCACTTTCCTCTCCCTTACCACCTGCAAGAGGCAGGGGAGGTAAATGGCCCAGGCCCCTTGACTGGGCAGTGTTGAAGACCTTGGCCTAAAGGTGTGAGAGCTGGTGAACTGGTCTTGTTTCTCACTGGTTGCAGCACTCTATAAAGTTTGTCCTGGAGATGTAGTCATAGGAAAGCCACCCTGCTCTCTCCTCTCCTACCTGCAGTGTGATAGAGTGAGCCTGGGAGAGATTCCCCCTCCTGTCCCTTACTACTTGTGACAGACAGGAGAGCTGACCCTGGTGTCATAGATATGGGAGAGCCAGCATTGAGGGTTTGAGAATGGGAGAGCTAGTCCCATCCCTAGTTGAGGCAGTACTAAAGAGCTGACCCATATGGTATGTGCATGGGTAATGTCCTCTTGCTTTCTATCTGACACAAGCAGGAGAACTGGTCCTGACCCTCCCCTAGACAAAGTGGATGAGCTGGTCTTGGTGGCAAGGGTGAAGGAAAGCTGGTAGGTTAAACAACAAAGCCTATACCCAGGCTCAAATCTAGGACCTTGAGTTGGTCCACTCCAACATCTAGCTCATCTATGAACTGCTGGAGCTCATGAAGCATGGGTCCAGGGTAATCAAAGCTGCAGAATCTCCATGTTACAGTGCAAAAATAGAATATCTAAGGAGAGACCAGGTGAGGATCTAGTATTGATAGTGTAGCAGAAGTCAAAGTCCTTAAACTCATTCCAATGAACATTTGCAAGTGAAGATATGTATTCAAAGGGTGTACTGTGTGATACACTGTGACACATTACAGCTTTCATAACAAGATTATTTCTTATTCTTTATGTTATTTTTCTGTTTTTTCTTTGTTTGATTTGTTGATTGGTTTTTTTTCAGGAGGAAGAGTAGCAGGAACAGAAAGCAGACATAGAAGGACAGAGGAATGAGTGGAACTGGGGTACATAACAAAATTTACAATAAAAAAATTAAATTAAAGAATAAAAAGTGCAGGAAATGCAAAGTCTTGACAATCAGACAGCTCATGGTAAGAGTAGAAACATACACACAAATACTCACAAATGCACACAGACAAACACATACCAATAAACACATAAATCATATATATGTGTGTATGTGTGTGTGTGTGTATACACACATACACACAGAAAGAGAAAGACACACAGAGAGAGAGAAAGAAACAGAAAGAGACAGAGAGACAAAAAGACAGAAATCAATGTAGTCAGGGAGTTAGACTCCTCATATTCCCAGAGCTGCTTCCCAAGTCTTCTGGGAAGTCTGCACTTACTTCATGTTTGGGACTGAGATGTGTTCTTCTTTACTGCAGAAATGACTTCTTTGGACTATTACAAGGGATTTGTTCAGCCTGAAAAATGAAAAGCTTATTTGTTCCCTCCTCAGTACCTGTGAGATATGAACAATTGGATCTGCCTGGTAAAAGTGCAGAGTGCTTGTCACAGACACAGAGAAGAAACAGGAAGTCAGCCATTTTAAAGGTTTAAGCGACAAGAACATTAATCTAACTAGAGCCTGTTTTCTTTGTCTGTCTACCTGCGGGTTATCTATCTGATTCATAGACCTTCATTTTGACTTCTTCTATTTTTTACAACCTCTTCGATGACTTTCCTTGAGCTATACTCCAATCAAGATTTAATGCTAGACATCTTATTCTGGTTGTAGATTTTAGATGAAATCTTTCATTTTATACATTTACTATTAATAGTAATATAAGATTTTGAGCCATATTTCCCTTGCTTATGTTTACACTCAGCTGTGAAAAATCAGCTTCTCATGTGTCCTTTCTCTTCTTGAGGGTTGCAGCATATACATATATGATAGTTCATAGTGTTTAAGATGAACCACTCTGCCTCTCCAGCTCACTTGTTCATTGAGAAGTTTTGACTATTGTATTCTTTTGAATTAATTATTTTTGTTCTTCTGGGCTTCCAAAGGTAGTCATTAATTTTCTGTCCATACACTTAATATGATTAAATATTAAAATGTTGTGTGTTCTATGCCTTGATATTTTTGAAGAATATTGCCACAAGCTTTTAATTCCTGTTCTTTATAATTACTATTATTGCTATTGCCATTGTGTATTTAAGAATACTGTGTCATTAATGAGTGCAACAGTTGTTGTGTGTGGGATTTTGTTTTGTTTTGTTTTGATCCATGTTCTCTTTATATTTTCTCTACAGGCTTTGAATTATTAGGCTCACTGACTCATGGAATCCTCTTGTCTTAACTCTTGGGTAACTGGGACTATTTCTAGTGTTTTAAATAAAGAGTTTTTGGATAATTCCTATAATGATATATACTATCTCTAACTTATAAACTAAAAAATATTAAAAATATAATTGGAAAGATTAAGTATATTAATCACAGGTATGTACATAATATTAAAAAATTGGATTTAAGGTAAGCAAATTCTTACCGCAATCTCATTTCATAGGCTGACATAACCACTGAATAATAAGTTTTAAATAGCATACATATTGATGATTCTTAGATAATTGTTCTCACATATATAATTAAAAGAAAAAGTACAAAATTATTAAATTAGGGTTCATAGAAAAGAAATATTGTTCTAAGCTAGATAGATATCAATTTGAGTGTGGACTCATGTTCAGCCTAGCAAATAATTTAGTATTTTGTCATCTCCATGAATGCAACTGTGGCTTTCTGTTTTCACAATTAAACATTTCTACCACATTTTTTTTCTTCCAGAAATTTGCTTACAGATCTCATAATATTTGGTAATACCATTTGATTTTTATTTTCTTGGGGTTAATTGTAAATATAGTCTCACTTCTATTTTAACGATGTTTCAAAAGAGAAAAGAGGTATGTAATTTTGTGAAGCTTTCAATTTTCAACATCAGTCATAATTAAAATATCCACAATATAAAAATTTAACTGACTTTTTTTTTAACAAGGACAATTTGAAAATCAATAAAGGTCCAGCAATAGAGTTCTGTGGGGACAAAGCATCTGTTATACCAGCTGGAAGACCTGAGTTCAATCTCCTGATTCCAGGTTGGACAAAAACCAACTCCTAGAATTTGTCTTCTGACCTTCCTCTCAATCTGTAGCAAACATACACCTGTAGATACAAATTAATCAAATAAAACTGCATAAAAATAAAAAGCAAGAAATATTACAACTTCATTCAGCAACACAATCCCAATGTTTTCTTACAACTTAAAAAGCTACTGTCTAAAATTAATTACAAAAGAAGTGAGAAAGACACAAGAAACTTGGTATTTAAGGCAAACTCAGTTTGGATACACTAGAGAAAACTAAATTCCCATGCCTTTTTCTGGATAATTATCAAAATAAAAGATGAGACCTTTTCGTGACATAAGTCAAATTATTACTTTCAACTTTATAGTGATAAAATCACTGTGAAGATCAAACTCTCCATGTAATGTATGAAACAAGGAAAGATGTATTTCATGTTGTGTAAACTAGAAAAATAAAGTCTTATATTAAAGCTTAATTTTTCTTTTCTAAGACTTTATATATTAGTGATAAAGGGAGGACAGGAGAAAGAAAATTCAAGGTTATTTTAACATTCTTCTTGATTATTCTTAGCACTCTACTAAAGTGGACTGAGCATTTGCTACCTTTTAGTGTTAAATCTATTATTATATAAAGAAGTATTTTTTGCTTCCTCTAAGAAAAAGTCTTTTTGAATCATCATGAATTCTTTTTTTTAATTGAAAAAGGCCAGCTCCTCTAATAAACAACTATAAAATATCAGAAACATTGTATGATAAAAATTTATTTCATTCCTCATATATAAAAATCTAAACTATATACTATGGTCTGCACTGCCAGTGGATCTGTTTTACTTATATTCTCCTTCAATCTAAAAGGTCCCATATTTTTTGGAATACATTCAAGCTTGCTAAATACTTTACCTCCTAATGAAAAATGAGGAAGAAGGGAGAAGGTTAAAATAAAATGAGAATTGTTTATTGTTATTATTTCATCTTGTTGTATTTTAAAGTACATGTCTAAATTGGGTTGCATTGTTGGAAGGAAATCCATAGTCTCACCAGGCTCACCTATATCATCATGAATATAATTCAAAATAAAAAAGGGAGGGTTACATATTTAGACATTATCAAGAACTTCAAGACTATTGCAAGAGAACATGAAAGTTGTTGTGGGGACTTAGGAGTATGTAGAGATTACAGACACATGTGCCCAACCTCACATTTCTGGACTGAATTCTGTGTGTTCATCTGTAAAGAAAAACAGCATTGGTAACAAGTTTCCTATAATGGTAGCTTCCACAATTCACTTAATTGTTTGATAGTTACTTTAGTTGGGATTTTTTTACTCTGAAGAGACACCATGAACATGGCAACTTTTAGAAAAGAAAACATTTAATTGGGGCAGATTTATAGTTCCATAGGTTTAACCCATTATCATTATGGAGGGAAACATAGAAACTACAGAAAGATATACTTCTGGAAAAAAAAGCTGAGAGTTCTACACCTTAATCTACAGGGGGCAGAAGGAGACTGTGTGCCTCAGTGGATATAGCTTGAGCATATAAGACCTCAAAGCCTGCTTTCAAAACTCACATAGTTCCTTCAACAAGGCCCCACCTGTTCCAATAAGGCTATATCTCCTAACAGTGCTATATCGTGTGACAAGGACACATGAGTCTATCAGGACAATTCCTATTCAAACCACCACATTCTACTCCTACTCCTTGGGCCACATAGGTTTGTGGTCAAGCATAATTGAGAGATATATTCTCTCTCTCTCTCTCTCTCTCTCTCTCTCTCTCTCTCTCTCTCTCTCTCTCTCTCTCTCCTGTAGGTATTATTTATTTATTATGTAGGTTTTATTTATTTATTTATTTATTTATATTTTCCTTTTTAATTATTTATTTATTTATTTTTACAGTCCAGACTTTATCCCCCTCTGGGTCCACCCTCCCACTGTTCCACATTCCACATCTTGCCCCCCTCCAAGGGGATGTCCCAACCACCCTAACTCCACCACACCTCCCCAGTCCCTGAGACCCACATATATTGAGGATTAGGTGAATCTTCTCTGACTGAGTCCAGACCAGGCAATCTTCTGCTGTGAATGTGCTGGGAGCCTCATATCAGTTAGTTTATGCTGTCTGGTGCCTGGTTGGTGGCTCGGTGTCTGAGAGATCCTAGGGATCTGGGTTAGTTGAAACTGTTGGTCTTCCTATGGGTTTGCCCTCCTCCTCAGTTTCTTCCAGTTTTTTCCTAATTCAACCACAGAGGTTGTTGTCCATTGTGAATATCTGCATCTGACTCTTTCAGCTGTTTGTTGGGCCTTTCGGGAGGCAGCCATGATAGGCACTGTTTGTAAGCATACCATAGCCTCAGTAATAGTGTCAGGCCTTGGGGTCTCCCCCTGAGCTGGATCTTAATTTGGGCCTGTCAGTGGACCTTCTTTTTCCTCACCCTCTTCTCCATTTTTGTTACTGCAGTTCTTTCTGACAGGAACAATTCTCGGTCAGAGTTTTTGACTATGGGATGGCAACCCATCTCTCCATTTGATGTCCTCTCTTTTACTGGTGGTGGACTCTACAGTTTCCCTCTCCCCATTGTAGGGAATTTCATCTGAGGTCCCTCCCTTTGAGTCCTGAAAAGTACAGAATTCCCAGGGTAAAATCCACAGAACTCAAGAAGGCTAACAAGCTGAAGGGCCCAAGTGAGGATGCCTCAATCCCACTTGGGAGACAAAAGAAAGCAGGGAGGGACCTGTGTGGAAAAGGCATCAGGGAGGGGAAGAGGGCAACATGATCAGGTATTGAGGGAAGAGGACTAAAGCCCTGAGGGCTAACAGAAAGAATGAAAACAGGCAACCCCAGGAGACAGGAGATGGAGGAATCCTCTAGAATGTACCAGAGATGTATTTTTACAGTCTAATGTTCAAAGTCTTTTAGGATATTTATGCAATCTCTTAACTGTAATCTCTTATAAAACCAAAATAGAAAAGCAAATAATATAATTACAACATACAGTGGCACAGGATATATATTACAGTGCCAAAAGGAAACATAGTGAGAAAATACTGGATCAAAGTAAGACCAAGAATCAGTTGGGAAAATACCACACTCTTCATCATACATGTCTGTTGTCAAAATGCTCTTCAGATCTCCAACTCCTTTCATCTTTGTTGACTGCAACATACTTCTTTCTCTTGGGCCACTTCCTGCTAGCAGCTCTCCTTGGCAGGTATCCCACAGGTCTGTTATTTCCAACATTTTGGGATCTCCAAGACAATATAAGTTTAACCTTCAACTGCCTCACACAAGGGCATGTCTGGCCCTCCATGTAAGGATACCCCTATAGCATACCTGGTCTCCATAGCTTCCTTACCCACAGAGGAAGATCCCATAATCCATTTCTTCTACCCTTGACTCTAAAGCCAAAACCACATGGCCAAAGCTGCCAAGTTCTACTTCTTGATGGGGCTATAACATGACCATCCCTTTGTTTAATTGTATCTTCACCAGTTTGGGCATTTTTATAATTTCTATCCCTGACTAAGCTTGACAGTCCTGGAATGGGTAATCCATAGACAAGCTGGCATTGAACTCAGAGATCTGCTTGCTTTTGTCTCCTAAGTGCTGGAATTAAAGGAGTATATCACCACATCAGAAAACCTAAGGTTTCCTTTAATTCCTCTTCACAAGATGGCAGCATAGTTGGCGAAATCTTGTCCTGCTCCATTTTTTTCCATTTAATAACTTTAATCTGTCTGTCTCCTTAAACATAGACCATAGCACCATTCTACTTCTTGGTACCCTTTTCTCCTTGAACCAGCCAGCTCCTTTTCAAAATGTTCATCATAAGAATGAACACTAATAACCACATGACAGAGTATATACTAGGCTGTTTTGATGTTTCTTTTGTCAATGCAATAAATCTAAATATCTTTATTTTACCCTCGGGCAGACTCTCCAGAAAAGGGCAAAAAGCAACCACATTCTCCACCAAAATATCACAAAAACCATCTCTAGGCAACACATTACAATTCTCCTCAGAAACATTTTGGGCTAGGCTCCCACAGTTCAAATGACCCTCAGCACCACCGTCAGCCATGCTTCTACTCGTATAGCTCATTACGCAGAGCTTAAGTCAATTCATTACTTTCCTCACCCAAAGTCTCAATATCTACATTCCTCCAAATAAAATTATAATCAGGCCTATCACAGCTGTTGAGGTCTGCTATTTTTAACATAACTGTAACCATTTTGTATTCAGTCTCCATTTTGCTCATAAGGTGAAATTAAGTTCAGGTTCTCAGACTCCACTTCCCAGAAGTAATTATCCATAGATAACATTAAAAATGTTACTAAGAAGTCAAAAAGTTTTGGTTGAATTGCTTGTACCCTGTTATCTCAATATTCTGAAAATATGTTCACCACCTGTCAACTACCCTTGTTACCTCACTCAGGACCTGTCACCTAAAAGGTTAGCTGATAATGCTTTATCTCGTTATCCAAAACTGCTATACCATTCATTCCACTGCTTGTCTTCAAGTTTTTGAACCTGTTTTTTGTTTGTTTGTTTGTTTTTCATTTTTTTTTTTTTTTTTTTTTTTGTTTTTTTTTTTTGTTTTTTTGTTTTTTTTGGTTTTTTTTGTATAAAAAGCCTGCCCTGAAAACAGACTGGTACCATAATTAGTTTTTTTTTCTTCTTATGGTCCTTGATGTCCATTTTTTATATGTCTCTTCACATATTTTTTCCATTACTTACCTTCTCCTTTATCCCCATTTGATCTATCTGTTCTTGCCCCCAATCCTTCTTATCAGAAAGGTATATTTGGCAAGACAGGATATATATATTTGGAAAAATATTACTTAGATATCTTTGTAAGCAATTGATCAAGCTAGCTCAGCAATCATATAGTATTGTTGTTACTAAACTCTGGTAGGAGATTTGATGAGTATACAGTATTTGTCAACAATGTCTCCTTAAATACTTCTAAAAAATAGCTAGCCCTGACTGAATATACCCACATATTATGAAGGCTAGGCTTCAAGGAAAGGATGTGTAGAAGCTCTAACATTCTCTTTCTTTATCCTCTCAAATCCATATGACTGCTATTTATAAAATATGTCTATAAAATCACACACTTCTGAAATTTTTTCTATTTCATGACAATTAAGTCTGTTGTGTTCTGTGCAGTAGCTGGCATTCACATGAGTGTTTGATAATAAATAATTCTAGCATCCTAGAAGACTGTTTGGTGATGTTATGTTGCATGGTTCTGTCATATATTGTGTGGTGAGCTGTGTCTTGTGTTACATGTATGGCATTCCAGAGTACAGGCTGAAGAATGCTCTCAGTGAATGAATAGGTGGCAGAAGAAAGAAGATAGCTGGTAAATACAGACAACAGCATATACAGTTTTCTCTAATAACATACCTCCTCCATTCCAGGTCATTTTATAGGTAAAGCAAGTCACATGCCAAAGCTAGACATTGGAGATAATATGCAAGTTTTACCTTACAGAAAGACAATGCATATCAAGTTTCAATGTGATAGACACACCTAAACTTGACATTGTTGGACCTCATGATAGTCAAATTACTACATTATTTTTTTTACTAAGTATATAAAATACACCGAGAATGTCACTTTATACTCTACTGTCAATTCCATTATTCTTTAGAATAGACCATTAATCTATTAAATAAACTATGTACCAAGCAAGTAACCATGTTTCTAACATAGCATTTCAGTTAAACTAGCCAACTGCATGAAATTAATTATTGAAGGATGACAAGTTTGAAAAACTAAGAGTGGTCATGTAGACAGTGTGAGGTGTTTTTTTGTTTTTTTTTTTTTTTTTTTTTTTTTTTTTTTTTTTTTTTTTTTTTTTTTTTTTCCAATCACTGCCTTCTTGTTTCTCCTTTCTAGCTAAACATGAGACCCAAAGAATTGTGAGCTTAGTGTATTATGATTTCTAGATTACAAGAACCAATGACTATATACTCAAAAAGGGTATAAAGTTTGGCTTTCAGAAAAAATTCTGAGTAGTCACACAATGGCTGTCTCAAAAATGGTAGCCCAGAATCAAGTAGTTGCTCAGTTTACACAACTAGGTATCAAAGAAGCCCTAGTATATTGATGAAGGTCTGGAGTATTTCTAATGAACAAATGGACTTCTGTTTGTGTTGCCCCAAAGAAGATGACTCTATTATCTGGAGAACATCTATCAGTAGCAACAACAGGTAGATGAGCCTGCCATCAAAAGTGAAGATAAGTAGACAACAGGAAAACTTTCCCTCTTCCATCTCCCTTGTACCTAGGATGCACAGAAACTTGTTACCCATAGGATGGGTCATTCCACTTCAAATGCTGCAATCAGGAAAATCCCTCATAGAAGCGCCCAGTTACCTGTCTTATAATCAAATCCGAATCTAGCAAGTTTAACAACCAAGATTGATTATAAAACTTAGTTATCAGGTATTGGGTACTAAAAATTTTTTTAAAAAAGGAAAGGCACAGAAAGGATCATGGAATAAATGTGGGAAACATAAAAAATTCCAAATACCTTTTCATATTAGTACCCTCAACTCTCCAGTCAGAAGATACAGGATTTTTACAGTCTTTAATACAAACATCTTGGTTTTAAAGAAGAAACACAACCAGTCCTTTTTAAATATATCAAAATAATAGAAAAAGAAGAAACACTCTCTAACTATTTCTGTGAATCCAGTATCACCATAATACCAAAACCAGATGAAGGGTAAAAAGATAGAGAAAAGCATTCTCATCAAATGGAACAAGCAAGGAAGCAATCAATGGTATCTGACAAAATATAATTCAAAATAAAACCAATAAGATGAGATAAAGAAGGACACTTTATTCTAATCATGAAAACAATTAATTAAGAATATAGTATGCAGCAAACTCTGGTGCATCAAAACTCATAAAAAGTATACTACTGTAATTAAATATACAAATTAACATCAACCCATTAATAATAGTTGGTTCTAATGCTCTAATTTCTCCAATAGAAATGTCATCTGAACAAAATATGAATAAGCAGAGTAACATCAAAATTAAATGACTCATATGTCAAATAGACTTAAGAGATTTACAGAATCTTCCTCCAAACACCAAAGAAAATATATTTTAGTATGGATGATATGAAAGTTTCCTGAAAAGGAGTATAGGACACACACACACACACACACACACACACACACACACAAATCTTAACAAATTCATGAACAATGGAATAACTTTGTATAGTCTATTTGACTGCAATGCATTGAAACTTTTAGCTGACAGAACAGAAATCTCTAGTAAGTATACAAATTCATGACGATTGAATGACTCATTAGTGAATTATGAATGGATCAAAGAAATCAAGAAAAATTTTTTCTAAATTTCTAAATTAAGATATAAACATACCACAAGAATTCTCTCTGACACATTGAAACTAGTTCAATAAGAGAAATTAATGACTTTAAGTGTATACATTTTTTAAAAACTCATACCAGACTTAATGATGTAACTCAAAAATTTAGAAAAACAAGGATAAAACAAATCCTAACCAAAACTGTAACAAAGAAATAATAAAATTCAGACTGAAAATTAAGTAAATAAAAATAAACTGAAAGAATCAAGTAATACAGAAACAGATTATTCAAGAAAATAAACAACACTGCCACACCCTTGGCTCAGCTAATCAAAAGAAAGAATAAAATGACTCAAATTAACAGAATCAGAAATAAGCTTAAAAACAATTTTACACCAAAGAAATTTAGATTATAAGGGAAATTTTTTTAAAGTTCAACTCTATTAATTCAGAAAAAGTAAATTTAATAAACAAATTTGTAGATTCAAACCAACCATCAAAATTTAACAACAAGAGAACAACAACCTAGACATACAATTAACAATTAGATTAATACAGTAATTAAAATGCACCCAACTTTAGAATTGCATGCCCAGATGAACTCATAGTAATATTTTACTAAGCTTTCAAAGAACCACAGACAATTCTTTCTAATAATTCAAAGTACTAGAAATAAAAAAAGCCTCTCTAAGTCTTTCTATGAAGCCAGTATCACTCTAATAACAAAAGACATAAACAAACAAACAAACAAAAAAACCCAGGCCAATAGCCCTGATTAACACAGCATCAAACATTCTCAATAAAATAGTTCCAAACCAAATACAAACAGGCATCAAAAATATATCTACCATAACTAAGTTGAGGTTATCCCAGAGATGCAGTACCTTTTCAGCATCCCAAAAGCAACAAATGTAATAAGTCACATAAATAGATTTAAAGACAAATGTTACATGATCATGTCAATAGAAAATAAAGAAGAATTTGACAAAATCAAAGTGCATTCATGATAAAAGTGCTAGAGAAAATAGGACTGAAGGGAACATACCTCAACATAACAAAAAGCTATACATAAGAAACCCAAAGCCAACATTATCCCAAATGATGAATAGCTTGAAGCAATCCTGCTGAAATCTGGAACACAACAGTATTATTCAATGCCATTAATTCTTTTCAATAATTTGTTCAAGCACTCTCTGGAACAATATTGTAGAACAAAATTAAAGGGATACCAATAGGAAAGTTGAAGTCAAACTATCCCCATTTGCAGATGATACAAAATATTACATAACAGACTAAAAGTTTTACTAGAAAAGTTCTAGACACCATCAACAATTTTATCAATGTGGCAAGATACAGAAACTACTTGCCAAATAAATTGCTTTTCTATGTACAACTTGCATACAGAGAAAGAGATCATGTATATACTTCTATTCACAATAACTTAAAGAAAACAATATATCTAAAAATAAACCTAACTATGGGGATAAAATAGCTTTACAATGAAAACTTACTTATCAGAAGAAAAAGAAAGTGGAAAGGCATCATGTGTTCATGGTTTGGTAGAACTGATATTGTAAAAATTACCATTCTACCAAAAACCACATACACGTTCAATAAAATCTTAATCTAAATATTTATATTATTATCCAAAGACATAAAAAACTATAATAAAACTTATATGGTATGACAAAAAAAAAACAAAAAACAAAAAACAAACAAACAAACAAATAAAAAAACAGAGAACCAAAACAGTCCAGAGTAAAAACTGATGTTCGTACATAGCTGTGATGTCTATTATATTAAACAATGACCAGCACATTATGGTAACTTTACCGGTACAATAGTAACATGTATGCTTTGGCATTAACCAGCAGCTTGTTGAATAGAGTTTAATCCCATTCAACTAGAGGGAGATCATTCGTGATACAAGAATCCTACCCAATTACTTAGGAGTAGTGAAGGCATGGAAATCACAAGAAAATCAGTAAGTACCAATTTACTAATCCAGCATAATTTCTACCTCCTTTCTAAGTATGTACCCTTATACCTCAAAATAAGTATAAGCCTCAACTCTTTTATAATTTATTCTTCTATTATAGTAATTGAACATTATGATCAAGGCAATTTATAAGGAGGGGTGTGTTTGGACTTACAATTGCAGAGAAATAATTTTTTTCATCATCATCATAGTAGGGGGCAAAAGGGCAGGCAGTCAGGTATGGTGTAGAATCAACTGAGAGTTCTGGTTCTGATTACCACAAAGCAATCAGAGAGTACACTCAGGGAAATAGGAGGCTTTTACTACCTTAAGCCTGCCCAAAGTGATCTACTTCCACCAAAGAAACCATGCTTCCTAATCCTTTCCTAACACTCAGCAAATTTGGAAAAGCCATAAAAATTTATGAACCGATGGGAGCCATTTTCATTCAAACCATTACATTCTTCATCCACAAAACAAACAAGCAAACAAATCCCTCTACAACAGAGACCTTTACATAAAAAAAGCATAGTCAAGCAAAATGTAGAGATAAGGTATGATACCCAGCATATATGCATGTATATGTGTATGTATATGTGTATGTATATGTATGTGTGTGTTCATGTGTGTGTATGTATGTGTGTGTATGTGTATGTGTGACAAACATATAACACAACTCTGCAATCAAGGCTCAGTGATCAGCAAGGAGGCAGAAAGATTATAAAGATCCAGAAGAAAAAACTGTGGTAAGATTGTGTCTCCTAGAAATATCACAGAAGCTATAGCCACATAGTAGCATCAATATGACTACCTAAACAATATACTGACAAGGATGAAACCAGTAGACATTCTAATATGGAAGAGGAAGATCTCATGAGACTCCAACTCTATACAAAGAGCTACAGAAAAATAAGAAATGCAAAGAATAAAAATAATCTTCCCCATGAATAAACTTCCAAATAAGTGGTCATTCAAAAAATGTCTCTGTGTGTGTGTGTGTGTGTGTGTGTGTGCATGTGTGTGCGTGCATGTGCGTGTATGTGTGTGTGTGAGTGTGTGTGTGTTGTGTGTGTTGTGTGTTGTGTATATGAGTAACATTATGGACTGAAAAGAATGTATTGATATAATATTTAGAAATATATAACAACAAAAAATGGGGCCATGAATTTATGAGAAAGGAAGCAATGTATATGCTAGGCATTAGAGGAAAGGAAAGGGGGAAATTATTTTAATATATTTTAATTTTAAAGCTTTAAAATTTTTTAAATTAAGAAAGAAATATTGACTAAATGTTGAAGTCCATTACTGTTTTTTTAGCAGCATCTCTTATTAAGTATTAAATGAGAAAAAGGATGATATGGTATAAGATGACAAAGAGGATTACTGAGAAAGATGATGTTTAAAACTGGTAAGATATGAGAGATTTACAATAATTAGCAAACAGAAAGAAATGGATAAGTACTGATTGCACCAAGAGGTGTGTTCTAAAGATGTTATTAATAATAAAGTAAATATTAGCCCTACTTTTTATTATTCTGACCTTAACTTATTGTCTCATGTTCTGATAATAATAAAAATAGTCTAGTATTGTCATAAAATGATATGTTGATCAATGGGATAGATTTATATACCCAAACATACATCGACACAACTATGAACACTTGATTTTTAATTTTAAAATAAGCCAGAAATGGAGACAATCTTTTCTACTAAAAGTGCTGCTGAAACTGGGTGTGTGCATACAGAAGACTGCAATTAAACTCATAATCTTTACCCTGCACAAACATTACTCCAAAAACACCAAAAACTTTAACATAAAAGTAGATATACTGAACCTCATAGAAAAGAAAGTGGGCAATATCTTTGAACTCATTGGAGAAGACTTTCTGAAGAGAACTCTATTAGCGAATACATTTAATTCAACTATTAATAAATAGGACCTTATGAAACTGAGATGCTTCTTCTTGGGAAAAAAACAACACAATTCAGATAAAATAGTATTCTACAGATCAAGAAAATATTTTACCACCGATACACCTGATAGAGGGCTAGTATCCATAATATCTAAAGAACTCTAGAAACTAGGTAATCAAAAAACCCCAATAATCCAATATAAAATATTATAGAGATAAAAATAAAGAATTGTCAATAGAGGGTACTCAAGTACCTGTGAAACAAAGAAATGTTCAACATCCTTTGTTATTATTATTGTTGTTATTGTTATTATTTATATTTTTATTTTTTACAGTCCAGCCTTTGCCTCCCTCTCGGTACCCCTAAACAACCACCACCAGGCTTCCCTACTCCCTGGGACCTTAAGTCTCTCAGAAGTCATATGCCTCTTTTCCCACTGAGGCTAGACCTGCAGTCATCTGTTATATATGTATCCAGGCCTTGGACCAACTCAAGTACACTGCCTGGCTGGTGACTCAGTGTTTGAGAGATCTCAGGATCCAGATTAGTTGATACTCCTGGTCTTCCTATAGGGTTGCCCTTTTCCTCAGCTTCTTCCAGCCTTCCCTCTAATTCAATCACAGGGGTCCCCACCTTCAGTTCAATTGTTGGGTGTAAGTATGTCTCAGTCACCTGCTTGTTGGGTCTCTCAGAGGACAGCCATGCTAAGCTCCTGTTTGTAAGCACACCATAGCATCAGTAATAATGTCAGGCCTTGGAGCTTCCTCTTGAGATCCCATGTTGGACCAGTCACTGGACCTCCTTTCCCTCAGTCTCATCTCTATTTTTATCACTGCAATTCTTTTAAACAGGAACAATTCTGGTTTAGAATTTTTGACTGTGGGATGGCAACCCCATTCCTCCATTTGATGGCTTGTTTTTCTATTGGAGGTTACCTCTACGAGTTCCCTCTCCCCACTGTTGGGCATTTTATCTAAGGTACCCCCCTTTGAGTTCTTAGAGTTTCACATCTCTTAGGTCTCTGGAACTACCAAAGGTCAACTCCACACCCCCCCCATCCCAGGTTGCATATTTCCATTCATTCTGCTAGCCTTCAGGGCTTCTCTTCTGTGTATCAACTCCCCATATCTGATCATGTTTCTTTTTCCCCTCCCCGTCTCCTCTCCCACCCAGGTTGCTCTGTCCCTCTGCCTCCCATGGCTGTTTTCTTCTCCCGCCCAAGTGGGATTGAGGCATCCTCACGTGGGCCCCTTGACTTGATAACCTTCATTAGTTCTGTGGATTATATCCTAGGTATTCTGTACTATTTTGGCTAATATCCACTTATTAGTGAGTAGAAATCATTCATGTCCTTTTGGATCTGTGTTACTTCACTCAGGATGATATTTTCTAGTTCCATATACTTACCTGCAAAACTCATGATGTTCTCATTCTTAATAGCTGAATAGTATTTCATTGTGTAAATGAGCCATATTTTCTGTATCTATTCTTCTGTTGTGGAACATCTGGGTTGTTTCCAGCTTCTGGCTATCACAGATAAGGCCTCTATGAACATAGTGGAACATGTGTCCCTGTGGCATGGTGGAACATCTTTTGGGTATATGCCCAAGAGTGGTATAGTTGGATCTTCAGGTAGATCTATTTCCAATTTTCTGAGGAACCAACAGATTAATTTACAAAGTGCTTGTATGAGCTTGCAATTCCACCAGCAATAAAGGAGTGTTCTCGTTCTTCACATCCTCAATAACGTGTGCTGTCAACTGAGTTTTTGATCTTAGCCATTCTGATTGGTGTAAGGTGAAAACTCAGGGTCGTTTTGATTGGCATTTCCCTGATGACTAAGGACTTTGAACATTTCTTTAAGTGCTTCTCACCACTCATGATTCTTCAGTTGTGAATTCTCTGCTTAGCTCTGTACAAAGCTAACTTTTTTTTTTTTTGATTGGGTTGTTTGGTTTGTTGGAGATTAGCTTCTTGAGTTCTTTATATGTTTTGGATATTAAGCCTGAATCAGATGTGGGGTTAGTGAAGATTGTTTTTCCCAATCTGTAGGTTGCTGATTTGTCTTATTGACTACATCCTTTGCCTTACAGAAGTTTTTCAATTTCATGAGGTCCCATTTATCAATTCTTGATCTTGGAGCCTGATCTATTTGAAATTTTTTTTTTTTTCAGAAATCCACCCTCCACCCCCATGTCAATGAATTGAAGGCTCTTTCCCACTTTCTCTTCGATTAGGTTCAGTGTATTTGGATTTATGTTGATCCACGTGGACTTGAGCTTTGTGCAAGGTAATAAATAGGGATCTATTTTTATTTTTTACATACATATTAGCAGTTAAATCAGCACCATTTACTGAAGATCCTCTCTTTTTCTCAATTGTATATTTTTAGCTATTTTTTCAATGACCAAGTGTCCATAAAGGTGTGAATTTCTTTTTTGGTCTTTAATTCTATTCCATTGAGCAACCTTTTGGTCTCTCTTCTAATATCATGTGATTTTTATCACTAATTATTTGTAGTACAGCTTGAGGTCAGGGATAGTGATTCTTCCAGAAGTTCTTTTATTGTTAAGAATTGTTTTTGCTGACCTGGGCTTTTTGTTTTTCCATATAAAATTGAGAATTGCTCTTTCCATATCTGCAAAGAATTTTGTTGGAATTTTAATGGGGATTGCTTTGAATCTACAGATTGCTTTTGGTAGGGTAATCATTTTTACTATGTGAATCCTACTAATCCATGAGCAAGGAAGATCTCATCATTTTCTGAGATCTTTGATTTCTTTCTTGAGAGACTTGAAGTTCTTGTCATACAGATCTTTTACTTGTTTTGTTAGAGTTACACCAAATTATTTTATATTACTTGTGACAACTTTGAAGGGTATTGTTTCCCTATTTTCTTTTTTAGCATATTTATCATTTCTATAAAGAAAGGTTACTTATTTGTTTGAGTTAATTTTATATATTTTGCTGAAGTTTTCAGCTGTAGAAGTTATGTTTGGGGTCTCTTATGTATACTATTTCATCATCTGCAAATAGTGAAATCTTGACTTTTTGCCAATGTGTATTCCCTTTGATACAAATTGCTTTGTTTTCTGATTGTTCTAGCTAGAACTTCAAATACTATACTGAATAGCTACTGGGAGAGTAGGTAGCCTTGTCTTGTTTCTGATTTTAGTGGGATTGCTTCAAGTAGGGGTAACAAGTAAATAACTGATCTGACTTAAGGCCCACTCACCAAGACAGAACCTATACCCAACTCTGCTTTGGTTATCAAGAACAAGAGATTAGATAGCCCAGGATCTAGGCTAAAATCAAATACTACTGGTTAAAAATAAAGTAAAATTAAAATGACTCATAATTATATTGTTTTTCTCGTGGATTAGTGTCCTTTTCACTCATCAGTGAAGTATTTTTCTACAACAGATGGAAAAAACTACAGAGACCCACAAAATAGAAGGAGTAGAGAAGGGAAACCATTATCAGAATACATTTTATGAATAAAGAATCTATTTTCAATAAAAAGGAAGAAGAGAAAAAGAAGTGTGCAGCTTTAGTTTGGTAAGAAAATGGGAGGATCTGGGAGGAATTTGTGGAAGAAAAAACATAATTAAAATGTATTTTATGAAAAAAAATCTATTTTAAATTTTAAAACATTATTTGAAACCCATAAAATAGTAAGTGTGAGGGAACCTGTTTTATTAAAAACTTAAAGAAATTTGTACTGATTAGTACACGTATAGGGAAAGGAGAGGCAGAAATTGCTGAAGTAGCACTGACAATCTGTGCTCATGAAGATGTTATATAGCTACTTGATTGCCTTAATGGTTGTGGTATTTTTCTTGTAATAATTAATTACAAAGACATTTTGTATAATTACAAGACAGGGCTAGATTAAAAATATGAAGTAATTTTATAAACAGGAATATTTTGTCCAATGCATTTCTTTTAACATTTCTATGAAGAAGCCTGCTCTCCCCTCATAACTTAAATTCCTTTAACTTCTGGGAAATATGGAGCAATTATAATTTCTGCTTCTTCCTACAGAATCTTCGTAGCAGTATATCAATTGCACTCAAATACTTACAGGTAAATGTGCCCATTTAAAGTTATTTTCTGCACTTACTTTGCCGATACTACTTAGTATAGAATCATCACTATGTTGTTGAAAGAGAAATGTCCACAATAGACTCTTTTTACCTTTCAGAAATGATTTTAAGTACAGGAATAAAAAAAATGACAAATGAAAGAGAGTTCTTGTTTCATTTTATTTTTTTTCCATTTTGAAAAATATGTTTTTACTTGTTCTTTTAAGCACTACAGAAAGAACTAAATGTATATTATTTGATTTACTTCACTGTCTCTTGAAGTACATTTGGTTTTGTTTATTTTAAACAGAGATAGAAATGGTTGGACCAACTACAACCAACAAAACAACTTGAGAACCACTTAAGATACTGGTCATTGTATAAAGTCAAGATAGCTTTCTATTCAGGGAGTGTGCAGGCTTCTGTTCAAAGTATAAAGCAGGAAGGATAGGAGGAGAACAGTGAGTCAGTGTAGAAGTTTTAAATTGGAAACATGGCTCAACTCAACAAACTTTCAAAAATTTCAAAGTATATTCACTAATTTTTAGAGTTTTCTACTGATACCAATGGATGCCTACACGGGGCCTAAAAAGAAGACACTAAAGAATCTCCTAACAACAACTACAAAAAAAAATCTAAAAAAAAATGTTTCAAATGGACAACCTTAAATTATTTTGATTGATTCAGTGTCTTGCTCAAATGTATTGAGTTATTTTTTTCAACTTTGAGCAAAGTAATTAGGACTCCATACTTCAGAATATAAGACAGAATGTGAGATGGTTTTGAAATATTTCATGGCCTTGGAAAAGATATCCAAACATGTAATCCCAGTACTTACAAATCTGATGGAGAAGGGCAGAATATATTTTTTTAAGGAAAAAGGAAAGAAAAATATACAAAAAGACAGAAATTAATGATGAAGAATAGAAATTGATATTTTTCCTGTAAAAGTTCAAGATACTTTAGAAAAATTGATGGAGAAATATCAAATTAAAAATTTGGCCAGAAAAGGGTCATGACATGCATCCAAGCCTTTCTCAGCAATATTTTCTGCTATTTTAAATATTCATGAAAGTTAGTTTCCAGGTAAAATATGAGGAAGTGTAGCCAGTTCTCGAAATTGTAATTTAAATCACTTTACTTATTTTAAATACGAAAACATACACTTTTCTACTAGTCTATTTGTGACATAATTTTTATATTTGGTGGCCTTCATCCTATGCTAATCTGGGTTCACTGTGTCAACAAAGCTGGTCAAAATCATGCATACCTTCTGCCTTACTCTCCCAAGAGACAGGTTTACAGGAATATACTTCCCTTCCAGGTCATATAGTATAATTATTAAAATTTCTGCTGATGCTCAGCAAACTATACAAACAGCTCATGTGATTAAAAGGGATAGAAAAAAAGAAAACAAATTCCTTAGATTAGAACGTATAGACTGGCAAAGCACTGTATCTACAACCATACAGTGACTCTACCAGTGCTACACACTGAACTCTCCTCAATAATTCTGTTCTCCACTGTTGATATTTGTGCCAACATAGGCTCCATAGGGAAGATCTTTTCTAATTTTCATATTGAATGCCTTCCCATTCTGATCTTGAAGCTAGAAATGAAAGAAGAGATAGGCACATTTCCTCACCAGCCAGATGCACAGCATGATCTTCTTCTCTAGCTTTGATTCAGAGTGACTGTAGTTACCTTTTGCAAATTGAGACTACCATATGTAAATGCATTATCTGTATGCCATGTGTAGCTAATTTGCTGACAAATACTCTCTACTAAGTCTGAGGACCTTAGTAAATGTAAGGTACACAGCAATAAAAGTACCTACATTCTCAAAAGACATAATCGTATAGCAATTTCTGAGGTGATCATTGACTGTACTTGTGGACTTTTCTTTTAAACTAGGCTTTAGTATTGACTTTGTGAAAAAAGAGACTATAAATCTACTTTTGAGGAGATATTATTTATTTAATATGCTTAATTAAAATATTTATATCTTTCCTCTTTCCCTTTCAGCTCTCTAGCCCTTCCCAAATTGAAACTTTTTCCCTCACAAACTGATGGATATGCTTATTTTGGTTAATATACAATTTATAGATTTATATAGATACAAATATCTATTATATTTTATATAATATTACATGTAATTAATTACATATAATTTATATATGTATATAATCCATACTATAGAATAATATAAATTAAACCATGTCTACCTGGAGCACAGCAGAGATAAAATGTGCACTGTTCCCTGACCTCCATCTTCTGACCCACAGATCTCTCTGCTTTCCCAAAGAGGCTTGCAAGCCCCAGGAGCCTCCTGCTTTCCTAAGGAGGCCTGGAGGTGAAAGAGTATAAGGGATGGAACATCCAGCTTAGATACTCCCCAGCCAATCTGCTGCCTGCCACATCCAAGAGAGGGCACAACCAGAATAGTTGATCAGCATCCAGTTTCCTGAGATCCATTATCAGGCTCTACCTGCCTTCCAGAGGAGTCTTGCTCATATCAGAAACATCTATCCAACACCACAGACAACCAGAAGCCTACTAGACAGCATAAGAACACAGTTAACAATAGTCAGGGCAATATGGCACCAGCAGAGACCAGCTGTCCCACTACAATATCCCTGGATATCCTAACAGAGCTGAAACACAAGAAGATTATAGTCAACCCAATCTTATAGAAATGATAGACATGTTTAAAGAGAAAATTAATAAACCATTTAAAGACATACAGGAAAATAATAGCAAATAGGTGAAGCAAATGAATAAAACAGTTCAAGAACTAAAAATGAAAATAGAAGCAATAAAAACAAAACAAACTCAAAAAGCCTAGAGATAGAAAACCCAAGGAAAAGAACATGAATAATAGATGGAAGCATAACCAACAGAATACAGGAGCTAAAAGAGCAGATCTCGGGCATAGAAGACATGATTGAAGAAAACAGTACATTGTTCAAACAAAATGCTAAATCTTAAAACTTTATTACAGAAAGATCCAAGAAATCTGAGATCCAATGAAAAGACCAAATCTAAAAATAATAAGGATAGAAGAAGGAGAAGGTTCCTAGCTACAAGACCCAGAAAATATTTTCAACAAAGTCATAGAAGAAAATTCCCCACACTTAAAGAAAGAGATGCCTATATACATAACTAGAAGCATACAGAACACCAAGTACATTTTAAAAAAAGAAAATCCTCTTACCACATAATAATCAAAGCAGTAAATGTACACAATTAAAACAGAGTATTAGATGCTGCAAGAAAAAGGCAAAGTAACAAATAAAGGCAGACCTATCAGAATTATACCCAACTTCTCTACAGAGACTCTAAAAGGAAAAGGGGTCTAGGAGATGCTTTAGGACAAAAAGAAGTAAATACACCCCAAAGGAGTAGACTGCAGAATATACTCAATGAGGACCTTAAATCAATTAATTAGAAACAAAGGAAACAATACAAAAAATCAATAAAACCAAGCACTGGTTGTTTGAGAAAGTCAACAAGATAGACATATCCTTAACTAAATGAAGTAAAAGATACAGAGACAGTATCCAAATCCACAATATCAGAAATGAAAAGGAGAGTATAACAACAGACACTAAGAAAATCCAAAGACTCATTAGATTTTACTTCAAAAACTTTTATTCTACAAAGTTGGAAAATTTACATGAAATAAACAATTTTAGATAAAGCTTACCAAATTTAAACTAAGGCCAGGCAAACAATTTAAATAGCCCTGTAACCTCTAAGGAAATAGAAGCACTCATTAAAAAAATTTCTCAATAAATCCCCCAAAAAGTTCAAGACAAGATGTTTTTAGTGCAGAATTCTACCATAGATTCAAGGAAGAGCTAATGCTCAGAAAAGAAAGTAGTCAAAGGATTGCTCTTTGCAGATGACATGATAAAATACATAAGTGACCCAAAAACTTCTACCAGAGAACTCCTGCACCTGATCAACCCCTTTGGCAAAGTCATTAGATACAAAATTAACTTAAAAAAAAAAAAAAACAGTAGCCCTACATTATACAAAAGATTAACAGGCTGAGAAAGAAATTAGGGAAACAACATCCTTTACAATAGCCAGAAATAATATAAAATATATTGGTTAAACTGCAAGGGAAAGACCTGTATGACAAGAACTTCAAGTCTCTGAAGAGAGATATTAAAGAAGCTATCAGAAGATGGAAAGATCTCTCATGCTCATGGATAGGGAGGATTAATGTAGAGAAAATGGTTATCTTACCTGACACATTCTACAAGTTCAATGCAATTTCTATCAAAATTCCAGCACAATTATTTGCAGACCTTCAAAGAGCAATTTTCAGCTTCATATGAAATAACAGAAACCCCAGAATATCTAAAATAATCCTGTACAACAAAAGAAATTCTGGAATTATGAATTTATTTCAAGCTGTACTAAAAGAGCAATAGTACTAAAATTTTTATGGTATTGGCATAGAAACAGGCAAGTTAGATTAATGAATGGAATCAAGTCAAATACTCAGAAATAAACCCAAGCTTCGGCAGTGCT
This sequence comes from Arvicanthis niloticus, assembly GCF_011762505.2. Taxonomy (NCBI): domain Eukaryota; kingdom Metazoa; phylum Chordata; class Mammalia; order Rodentia; family Muridae; genus Arvicanthis; species Arvicanthis niloticus. The sequence continues at coordinate 20,873,795 of NC_047659.1, forward strand.
AACGACATGATGAATAGGACAAAGCAGCAACCTATATAATGGGGAAAAGTCTACCAAGCCTACATCCAACAAAGGAGGAATATCCAAAATACATAAAGAACTCAGAAATTAAACACCAACAAACCAAATAACCAAATTTAAAAATTGGGTATAGAGCTTAATGGAGAAATCCAATAGAAGTATCTCTAACAGCTGAGAAGCATTTAAAGAAATGTTTAAAATCTTTAGTTATCAGAAAAATGGAAATCAAAATGACTTGGAGATTTCATCTTACACCCCTGAAAATGACTAAGATAAAAACCTCAAGTGATGTTATATGCTGGCAAAGTTGTAGAGCAAGACAAACACTCCTTCATTACTGGTGAAAGTGAAAATTAGTACACCCACTTTGGAAATCAATTTGGTTGTTTCTCAGAAAATTGGGAATGGTTCTACCCAGGATCCAGCTATATCATTTCTGGACATATACTATGCCACATTATACCACAAGAACACTTACTCAACTATGTTCACAGCAATTTTACTCATAATAGCAAGAAACCAAAAGGAACATAGATGTCTCTCAACTGAAGAATGGATAAAGAAAGTGTGGTACATATACACAACGCAATACTATTCCACCATTAAAAACAAAGACATAATAAAATTTTCAAGAAAATAGATGGAACTAGAAAGTATCCTGAGTGAGATAATTCAGACCCAGAAAGACACACAGAATGCCTAGTCATTTGTAAGTGGACATAAGTCATAGAGAACAAAATAACCATGCTACAGACCTAAAAAACTAAATAATATGAAGGGCCCAAGATAGGATTGTGAAACTTATGCAAATGGGGGGATAAAATAGATAGCTGAGGTAGACAGAGGGTGGGAATTAGGAGAGAAAGAGTGAGAAGTTGCATGAGGGTTGGGATAAGGTGGTTGGCATGGAAAGACAATAGAAATAGGTGTGGGGGGGCACCTCTGGGACTATGCAAAGACATGAGATGGAAGGCAGTACTCCAGGGAGCCTATGAGGCTAAGACTTTTAGCAGTGTGAGATATGGAGATTGAAGTGACCGACTCCTGTAGGCAAGGCAGGATTTCCAGTGAAAGATGAGGGATGCCAACTGTGATGGCTACTGCTGGTTGTCAAATTGACTAGCTCTAGAATGAACTATAATCCAGATATGGAGAGCACATCTGTGATCCAGATCCTTAGGTTTGAAAACACAGTCTTCTGAGCCAGACATGGAAATCTTGAGATATAGTGGCCATGAAAAATTTAGTCCCAGGCAAGCTACTGCATGCCTTTAATCCCAGGAGACTTAAGCAAGCAGATCTCTGAGCTCAAGGTTAGCATGGGACAAAGCAGGTTCTAGAACTGGGTGCTGTGATAAACACCTTTAAACTATGCCACACTTTCTGGTGAAGGCTTACATAATGACATTGGAAGAAATAAGACTCACCCTTCTCTTTACCTGCCAGCACATCTGGTGGAACCTATTTCTTTAAAATTCCACATTATATAGAAGACCACGTGAAACAACTAGCCTTTTGTGACTGAGAAACTACTAGATTTTTTTTTAGACTTCCCATTCACAGCTGCCCATTGTTGGATTAGTTGGAATACAGACTGTAAATTGTTATAATAAATTCCCTTAATATATACAGATATTCCATATGTTCTGTGACTCTAGAGAACCCTGACTAATCTATCAACCCACGCATACAAACTTTGATTCAAAATTTGTCCTGCCTGCAAGATGTGCAGGAATAAAGATGGAGCAGAGATTTAGGGATGGCCCACTAATGACTGGCCCACTTGAGACCCATAAGAGAGAGCCAACCCCTGACACTATTAATGATACTCAGCTATGCTTGCAGACAGAAACCTACCATAACTGTCTTCTGAGAAGCTTCATCCAGCAGCTGATGGGAATATATGAAGAGGCCCATAGCCAAGCATCAGGTGGTACTTTGGGAGTCATGTTGGAAAATGATAGGATTGATTGTGCTGGAGGGGTCAAGGACGCCACAGCAAGACCTATAGAGTCAACTAACCTGGGCCCATGTGGGTTCATGGTGAGTGAACCATCAATCAAATACCATATAGGAGCTGGACCTAGACATAGACATAGCTCCGTAGACATTTGTAGCAGATGTGCAGCTTGGTCTTCATGCAGGTCCCTAACAATGGAGTGGTGGCTCTCTGACTGTCTCCTGAAATTGGATCCCCTTACTTTACTTGGTCAGGGTTCAGTGGGAGACAATGAACTTAGTCCTGCATTGACTTGATGTACCACAGTGGAGTAGTACCCAAGTGTGGCTTCCCCTTCTCTGAGGAAAAGAGAGGAGGATAATAGGGAGAGGTATTTGTGAAGGTGGGACCCTGAAGAGAGGAGGGAGGAGGCTGGGGCCATGTTGTAAAGTGAAGAAAGAAACAAAGAATGTTATGAAAGTGGACTTCTAAAGTGGAAACCTATAAAAGGAAAGGCAATTCACTTCCCCATAAGAATTATGATGCAATTGCCTAAAGTCAGCATTTTCATGCACTTTGAGACATTTAGTAAATTCAGATAATTTGGCATACATTTTTGTAACTTTTAATGTATTGAATAACAGGGCTGAAAGTGTTTCCTTTCCTTTCCTGTTTACTGGTAATAAAGGAGCTCTCCTAGATTTTGAGCAGTAGGAGACCCATCTGCTCTGTTTACAGGATGGGTCGGGGCATTGCAGAAAGGTCAAAGAGATGCATAGCCCACTAGAGTTGCAATTTTGATTCAGAATGAGCAGAAGAAAAAAACCCACAATGAGTTAGTTTTTAACCTGTAACAATTCAGACCCATTTATTGGCTTTGTCCTCTGATCTGAAAGAGGAGACTTTATTATACAGTGTTAATAGTTCCATTTCAATTTGGCAGAACTTAGCTTATGAAACTATGTTTAGGAGATCGGGGGTTGTTAAGGGCTGACTGTACTTTTAAGAGACCATAGCTGATATTTGACATAGTTGCCATATTTAGGTAAAATACCTATATGATCAATCACTCTGTCTCGTCATCCATCAACACAATCATCAGAGTTCCCTACATGCTACTGGCAGCCAAGAAAAGCACTGTAACTGTTGGTGTCTTAGATCAATATTCAACCATGCAGTAATTATTTTTTCTACTTCTCAAATGTAATTGAATACATTGACTCTTTCATTCAGAAACATATTTGTATTGTGCTTAAACAGACACAAATTCCTTTAGTGCTTTCACTTCCAACACTCCTAGTAAAAACAATTTATATTATACAAATAAATAAGAATAAATATAGATTCAAATATGTAATTATATATTGTGTATACATATATATGTACAAATATATGAATATAATCTATTCATTTCACTTTTGTTCTTCTTGTCTATATAATTTGAAAGCTGGCCACTTTGTATTGAATCACCAATTAGGGGCTCATCCCTGGGAGATACTAATTCTCCCTTTTTTCTAGTTTCCTATAGTTCATGTTTTGTGCATGAGACTTCATAAAATATTTTCTCTTTTATGTCTGCATGCTGAGGACAAGTTTCTATCAGTTTTTCTTCAAGTCAGGATTCTATTTTAGTAGATATATGCAATATGTATATATATAGTATATTTATGTATAATTTTATTATTTCTTTATGAATTTTGTGTAGCCTTTTTTTGATGATATTCATGTCTCCAATTCCCACAAGATCTACCGCCTTTCCTACATATCCAACTTTTGTGTTAACCATTTTTTTTAACAAAACAAATCCAGTTTGTGTTAAAAGCTCTAAATAAAACACATATATAACACCTTCTTCTTCCAAGGCTCAGGGGAAGGTGGAGTGTAAGAGCCAACGCTGGTGTGTGTAAGAAGAAAAATGTCTTTTGCACACAGCAGGCCACTTGTACGTGACTGCACAACTATTAAGACAACATGCATAAGATGCAAGCACATACCCAAATGATTCCTACCATGGAGACAGAAAGTGGCACCAAAGTCTCACTCCTAGCCTAGCAGTTTGGCAACTGATAATAGCTGGGAAAGGGAAAGTTAATTTTATTTCTACAAGGGTAGCCCCTGATAAGATGACCATGCTCCAGTAGAAATCTACTTTAATTAAAAGTTAATTATGGCATAATTACTTACTTATTTTGTTTTACTAGTTTGGGAAATTAAAATAATTTAAACACCCAGTGAAACAGGGCCAACTGCTCTTTTTAAAAAGCAAAGATTGGTGTTTGCCACCTCCTGTGAATGACTTTTCTCCAGAAACCTGACTGGACAACATGAAAATAAAGAAACACCGAAGAAGCAACAACTATATTTGTTCCCATTATAAGGACCTTCTGTGTCACATATGTGTTGAGACTCTGTGACATATTCAATGCTAAATCACAGGACTGTAGCCAACCCCTACATATATGAATAGAGCCTATCAAGACTCCAGTAGTAGAGTTGCAACCCCAAAATGCAGGAAGTCTTTAGTAAAAACAAATGTGGAAAGGTGTGGTCAAGCCACTGAATGAAAAAGTATTGGCCTGAGTAATAGGTCCAGTAGGCTTTACCATAGACCGAACTTATCTGCATGGATATGATAACCAGGCACATGAGAATAAAAAAAACAAAACAATGTGTTTTATCCTTGACCATGGAAGTCTTGTTATCTGACCTCATGATGGTGGTGCCACATTGCTGATAGTTTGTTCAAGAGGCTTGCTACTCTGAGACTTTTCAAAAGAATGTTAAGGCTGCCATTCCATTATCTCTGTCAGATGCAGCTCAGCCTCTCCATACCTGGCATCAGGTTTTTCACTGGATCTGTAGGTATTTGCAGGCCTTGAATGTACTCAAAGTGGTCATTTCACAAGTTCAAGAAAAATATTACCTACCCCAGAGCCCACATCACCAGAACTCTGCAGTCAGAATGGTTTTTGAAGATTTTGGCCTTTTGTCCCACCAATATTTATAGTGATATTCCCATAGTAAGAACGACACAAGTTTTAGAGATGGCCTATATTGGTTAAACCTTGGATTAATATTTCTACCATTAATCCTGTGTACTCATTCCACAGGCCACATAGCTCTTCCTTCATCCCCCAAGGTCTGCTGCCACCTGGGAAAAAGCACATGAGAACCCTAGGTCCTAATCTCCTGTCTGCAGGGTATGTCTTCATTCTCCCCCATACTGCACCCCCCAAAATTGTGCAGCAGTAACCTCCACTATGTCCCCTCTGCACTATAGTTTCTAGACCACAGCTCTACCTGCATTCCCAGAGTTCTACTCATTAGTATAATGGTGGGGGAAAAACAAACAGTCCTTTACATCCTCTATTAATCAGATGAAAATGTAATGGCATAACAGTAGATAAAGGCAGTCCTGGCTGTCTACACAACTTTGCAAGAATGGCTTTTTTGATGATGGACTGGGTATTAGGACTATCTTGTACCTCACTGGTACAAATAGGCATAATTATGCTCTAAACATATTTTGAAAGAAAAGTTTTATTTTAACAGGAAGGGTGCTATGTAGGAGGAGCTAGGGTTGGAGGAGTACTGAGAGGAAGAGAAGGAGTAAGGAGAGGAGGAGAAGGAGTAAGGAGAGGAAGAGAAGAAGGAGAGGAGAAGCTAGGTGATGAGAAAGAGAAAGAGGGGGGATACAGAGAGGCAGATGTTCATGTATCTCCACCAGTCAAAGATAGTTGATATATCTAGGTTGGGTAGTGGGTTACAGCTCTGACTGAGGAATACCAAACTTATAAAGCCTTTGATTAACATTTTTAAAAAAGTGTATAAATGCAAAAAGGAAAAGGGGGCATGGGATAGGGGTTTTCTAATGGGGGGGTGGAAATGGGGAAAGGGGATGGCATTTGAAGTGTAAATAAAATATCCAATAGAAAATTTTAAAAAAGAATGGCTTTTTTGTAAAGCTCATAAGTTCTGTAACAGCCTCCATTTTCTATTTGTATTGTGATGGAGATAGAGGTGTTCCAGGGATTACTGGACCATTCTATGAGACCTGTCTATCATTGTTTTTTCACTGAAGCAGTATTAATTTTTCCCTTGTCAGCAGCCACTCATCTATTCTGAAAGGTTTCTCTAATAGCCAAGTTTCCCAGGACACAGTTCTATTGGAAAGTACCTTGTAAAAATCAATCATGGATAGTAGCAAAATGAACCAGTCATTGAATATTTCAATCCAAGCCTTCCATATTTAATTACCTGGAAGATTTATGAAGTTAGTTGTACCATAAAATGTTAAATCCCTGGGGTAACATCTGATCACAGACAGTATGGTTTGGGCTATATAAAAGTACTCCCAATTATCTCAAGATATCTCAACCCTATAAATTTATAGGTGTATTGGGCAGGACATACGACCCAAGAACACTTGGATGACCTTCAGCATCTCACCAGTTAATCATGACAAAATTCTGTGATGGTGTCCAAGAGTCACCATCTCCATGTACAATGGCAGAACTGAGTGAAGTGGCCAAACTACAGCCAATGTTACTCTGCAAATGTGAAGATACTACATCCAGTATAAAGAAGCTGAAGAAAAATTTTCCCATTAAAGTACAGCTTCATTTCTGAGTGATTCTGCTTCGTTCTTTTTACCTAGTAATTGTGATTTGAAGACCCCAAACTAGTCTTCACAGGATTGAGCTATGAATATCTTCCTTTTTTCAAAAAATTTGTATATTTATTTACATTTTAGATGTTATTCTTTTTCCCCATTTCCTGACACCCAAGAAACCCCTTATATCATCCCCCCTCCTCCTGCTCCTATGAGGGTATGCCCCTACCCATCCACCCACTCCTGCCTCCCCACCCTCAAATACCCCCACACTGGGCATCCCTCCATGTGTGTTCCCAGGCTGGTGGTTTGGATGCTGGGAACTCTAGTTGGTTGGTATTGTCACTCTTTCCATTGGGCCACAAGACCCTTCAGCTCCTTCAGTCTTCTCTCTTATTCCCCCATTGGGGACCCCATGATCAGTTCAATGGTTAGCTGCAATCACCCCCCTCTGTATATTTCAGGCTCTGGCAGAGCCTCTCAGAAGACACGTATATCATTCCCCTGTTAGCTTGCACTTCCCAGCATTCACAATAGTATCTGTGTGTTTGGTAACTGCACATAGGATGGATCCCCAGGTGGGGGAGTTTCCAGATGGCCCCTCCTCCAGTCCCTGTTCCACATTTTGTCTCCATATTTGCTCTCATGAATATTTTGTTACTCCTTCTAAGAAAGATTGAGGCACCCATACTTTAGTCTTCTTTCTCCCTGAGCTTCATGTGGTCTGTGAATTGTATCTTGGGTATTAATGCCACTAGTTTTTGTTTGCTTGTTTGTATATTTATTTTAATTTAGGTGTAATATAAATCTAACTTTAGGGAACCTAAGTCAAAAACATTAATTTTTCCTATATTATACCTATTATAATCTTCAATGACTACTTCTGTGTGAATCTGTAGTCCTAGTAGTGTCTACAGGCTTCTTACTAAAATAAGTTCCCTGCCTGGTAAAAAAAGGTCAGTATGCTCTAGTAGGAATTGTAAATGTAACTTTTATTTACCTGGTCTCAAAGGCTTACTGCTGACTAAACTCACCCTTTCTAGCTCTTTCTGAACTCAATGTGGTTCAGCTCAGCTATTTGGGCTAAAACTCCTCTCCAAGCTGACTGATTCAAATTGACTTCTCTTGGCTTCTGGCTGAATTGTTCTGGTTGGTCTCAAACTAACTCTGGTAATCTGTGCTAATCTTCTGGCTCCTTCTCATTCTCTGGTTCATTCTGTCTTTACTTTCAACCTGTCTTTATAAAACTGTCCCTGTAAACCCTGTCCCCTCTTTTTCTCTGAGGTGCTCTGTTAAGTCACCTCTCTTTCCTGTGCTATTGAGAGTTGGATGTATCCTATCTCTGACTGTTCCTGCTATGTCTTTCTCTGATTAATCACTTTATCTGTCCCACAATTAGATGTCACTTTCAAACATGCATGTTTCTGTATACAAACTAATTTTATCTTCCTTGTTTGGTATTAAAGGTGTGTACTAAGAGCATGTGTATATTTCTCCAGAAGGATTTAAGGTAGTCATTTCAGCCAAATTACACAGACATAGGATGTCTTTAGATGTGATCTTTTGCCCAAGCAGACATGTTGCTGCACAAAAATTTATCTACAGGGTAGGCTATATTTGATTTTATAAAGGGTATCTACTATACAACTTTGAAAGTCAGCAGGTTTACTAGGTACAGTGTAGGGAGAAAAAGTTAGCTATTTTTTTCCTTAGGCTGGGAGTTTTCTTTATGGAAGTATTCTCAGAGAGGACACATGCAGGTTTATGTGAATAAATATTTTGCCTGAATGTATGTGTATGTGTAGCTCATGCTGTGCAGGCCAGACAAAGGCAAGGAACTTCCTAGAACTGGAGCTGTAGCCATTTCTGAGCCGTCACATGTTTGGTGTGTGGTAGGAACCAAACTTAAGTCTTGTACAAGACTAGAAAGTGACCATAGTTGTTGAACCATCTTTCTAGCCCCAACGTAAATTGAAGAAGCAGAAAATATTGAATACAGTAACCCAGACCCAGAAGTACAAATATCATATATTCTTTCTAATCAGTGCTTCCTAGCTATCAACCTAAGATATGAATATATAATCTGGAGTAACTACTTAAACAAAACAAGTAAATAAATAGGCATTGTGGGAAGACCTAGATAATGCAATAGGAAGGTATCAATGATATGAAGAAGGGATGGAAAAATGGGGAGATTTAATTTGGGACATTGGCAGGAAGTCAACACATATAAGAGGAGAAGAAAGGGATAAATAACACTAAGGATAATTTAAAAACTTATTTAGGACTAATATTATTCTACTTTATATTGATATAAAATTATGTACAAAACATGTAAGTGTCATGGTAGAGGTGCTCATGAAGAGGAAATAAACTTATGCCACTTGGACTGAGACAGTTCCCCACAGGAACCTAGCAAATCACAGCACCAACCATGAGAAACTCTTCCACTTGTTGGTAAATGAGTCCAAATGACTCATAAAACAATATTCACTACTATTGTTGTTTTTGGTTGTCTCCCAGAAGCAGAATTTTGGCCACTGTTACTAAAGACACCATGTACTTCAGATATAGAACTCAAAAATTCAATCTTGATCTAACCTGAAGGGCCCCTCCCTGTGGACTAGCTTTTACAATGTCAGGAGCTACTATTCAAGCTGTCAATGGAGAAAAGTAACCAATATATCTATCAATGATTACCTGATACCTATGACTCACAACAATGATGAGCATGGCAAGATATTTCTAAAAGTGAAATGATACACTACTCTGATCTTAGTGGTAACCATTAACTATCTTTTTGAACACAAGGAATGTTCAGCAAGAAAGAAATCATGCCTAGGGTGGTAAAGCAAAGCAAACACTCATGGTTATTAAGGTTATTGATGTAACCCTACAACCACCACTTTACTAAACCAGCCTAATCCATAACTGTATTTTAAATATTTATTTTTATACCCATAGGTAAGTGTAGCTGTCACTCCCTCATTAACTTTTTTTTTTTGCAGCAGACTGAAACCATTAAGGAAAACTACAACTGGTCAAAATGCAAAGAACAACTAACAGAGGGATGCCTAGCCTGAGTGGATGCATGTACAAAAGAATTCTTGCACCTAAGACTAAGATAACAACATAGAAAAGAAAGCCGAAAGATATTAATTGGACCAGGAAATCTGCTGTGAGACTGTGTTCCTAGAAATGTCAAAGAAGCTTCACCCATGATACCAGGATAATATGGCTGACTAAACCTGAAACAACAATACCAATAGGCATGATAGCACGGAAGAAGGATGTCTCATGGAATTTTATCCCTAAACAAAGAAACAGAGGCCACTAATAACGGTTATAGAGGGAGAATTACTCTTCCCCAGGAATAATCCCCCTAATAGTTTAGCTAATACCAAGTGATCTGCCCTGGATTTATAAACATGCAAGCAAGATTAAATGGACTTCCAGGTTATATTTATATATTTATGGATGTAAATATATAACAATAATTGTTAAAAGGCCATGACTTGAAGATGGAATAAGGGGGTCATGAAAGGTGTTGCAGACATGAAAGGAATTGAATAGGAAAAGGGAAGAAAGATAATGTAATTATATTTTTATTTTAAAAATCTCTTGTTAATCACTTGAAAACAAATGGATTTATAGTGAGGTTTATTTTTAAAATTTTATCTTCCTTTGAATATTTTTTGTGTTTTTTTGCTTATTCTTTCATAATACAACTGTTGTATTATGAATTATGAAGAACAAAACAGAATGTTACATCTAGTAACATTCGTGAAGATATAGTGATGATAAAAATCTCATGTTACTAAAAACACTTCCAATTATGATGAGTTGACTTACACTTCATACTGAAATCCATTCTTCAGGCTGTCATGTTAGCAAAGGCAGGTATGTTTTCACAATCTGTTGTGTTATCAATTTTCATTTTATAATAAATCAGACTGTCACTCTAAACAGATTTGTTTCTTCAGATTATTCTTTCAATATAGACAGGAGACAATTTTTCAATCATTCTGAAAGGTTCCTCAAACTGCTTAATTGTTTTCAACAATAAGGAATAGATTTAAGCAAAGTTCCAACTGCTTTCTATTTGAGTTTCCCATCAGCTAAATCTTCAAGTTTGAAGTTGGTAATATAATGACCATCAATAATGTCAGCCTGATGAAGAATATTAACACCATAACAACAAATAAAATGCAAATATTCAATCAAGTCCATTAGGTCAAATGTAAAGCAACACTGGGATTTTAAATCATCCACTGTTCTACCCAAGGACAATGACAAGATGCAGCATTTTATGAAGAGTCATATATATGTCTATAATACATTTAACAGTGTATAGATAGCATATAGGTTCACTACTTAGTGTCTGCAGAAGTCTGACTTTACAGTCCCTGTGGATATCAAATCATATGAATGTTTAAGTTTCTCTAATGTTCCTAATGACCTACACCTCCTATATAATTTAAAACATTTATAGATTAAATAATTAAGTTACTAAAATGTACATGCTTGCATATGTGTGTGTGTGGGCAATGTCTGAATGATTGAAGGATTGAAATTTTTCTCCTGTCTATATTGAAAGAATTATATGAAGAAAGCAATTTGTTTAGAGTGACACTGTGATTTATTATAAAAATAAAATTGATAACACTACTGCTCTCTTCTCTAGTTGGGTTAAATAATTATTTGTGTAACCTGGGAGTATGAAAAGTCACTAATATTTAGTTTTTAGTCTCAGGTTTTGACACAGAGATCAGGATAATTATGAATTTTCACAAAGAACTATAGCGTGCTCATGATAACTTCCCGTTGATTATATCTGAGTTTTACTAAAGTTTTTGGCATTTTAGAATACTTAAGGGGCTTTAGGATAGTTCTTGTCACCAGAAAGAAAAGGTTAGTTAGCAAGATGGGTATTTCAGTTTTACTCAGCGATATTAGGAAAGAAGCAAGTTAAGACTGAGTTCCAAGCATTCTCTTGAACAGGACGTGAAGAACAGGTTATGGGTTGGCAAACACATCACAGCAGTAGACAAATGGTACATCTAACCTCTCACTGAGGCTTTACTTGTGAATGCTTTTAAAAAGTTGGTAAATGTAAATTATGTTTCCTTGAGTTCTTCAGCCATTTGACCAAGCTCCTAAATTAGAAAAAAGATACAAAGGACACTAATTTATAATTTGGTCAGAAAGAAGAAAGGATGAGACTGAATTTTCTTGAGCTCTTTAACTCATCAGATCTGATGGTAACTCTCGGTAGACAATGTCAGAATTAGTTTGAAAACCAGGACATACAGCTACTATATGAAGAGATTTGCTAAAAGGTTAAGAAACTCCCCATACATCTGCTGTCAGAAATGTTGTCTGTATAGAAAAGCAGTGCTTTATGAACTTATGAATGCCAACTTGCAAAATGGCTCAGAATAAAAAAAGCATGTAATTAAACCAGTCTCAAATAATCTATTAAATTGTTGTGGTTCAGAACTAAGCTAAAGATTTTAACATTTGTCCAATTTAATCCTCATGACATGTAAAGAGGTATTATTTTTATTTTATAAACCAAGAATTTTGAACTTTAATATTGTTCTACAAAAAAAGACGACAATATTATTAAGATAAAAGACCCAACAAATAACATCATAAATAAAAATGTTTTAGACAAAGATTTTTTTAAATCTTCAAAATATGGGTTGAGGGATATAAATCATGACATATTATATCCATCTTTTGTTATGTTTCATAATTTGTGTCTTGTTCCTTGAAGCAGGAGACCTTTAAAAGGAGGTCTGCGTCCCGGCTAGTTCTCTTGTTCTATGTTCCTGCTCCGACTCAACACCAGCTAGCCAGAAATGCTGCCCCGGAGGTCCCACAAAAAGCTGTCGTGGTTGCTGCCTTCACTGGTCAGCTTTATAAACTCTACGGGTGAACACATGGTTCTTGGCTCAGAGCAGACAGTGCCCACCAACCTCGTGGTACACATTAGAAAGAAGACTCTTAATGATTAAAGATTATTCAATGGACTTATATATCAACAAATAATCAATACACAAGATGCCCACACAATTAGAATTGTTACCCAATATCTCAATGGACTTCTATATCAACAAATAATCAATACACAAGATGCCCACACAATTAGAATTGTTACCCCATATCTAGCCTTTGATATGAATTGCTACCTGAGCCTGCTAGAGACCAACACGTCTTAAGGTTGCTAGCCTCCTTCCTCCTCCCTTTCCTCTCTCCTCTTCTCTCCTCGTTCTGCCTACCTCTTCTACTGCCCAATCACCGAGCTCCACTGCAAATACAATCCTGCTAAGTTTCTCTTCTCTTTGACAAAATACCAGACACAACCTGTGTAAAGGAAGAAAGATTCATTTGGCTTTTTTTTATTCAGAATGCTGAAGTATGCTTGTTTTGCCTGCTGCATGCCAACAGATCATCATGGCTGCAAGACTATTTAGCTGGCAAATTCATTTCATGACAAACAAAAGCAGAGAAAATGGGACACTGTCCCAGTATGGGGTATTGCCTTTAAAGGCACACTCCCACTGACCTATTTGCTCCAGCAAAATCTCATATCCTGAAGTTTCCAGAAACTCCCAAAAGAGCACCACAAGCTGGAACTAAATTTTACAACATGAGCATATGAGATACATTTCAGACTTAAGCCAGAGCACTATACAGCCAAGGCTTGCAAGCCTTAAAAATTCTCTTACCTCAGTCTCCCAACTGCTGAGATTGCATCTGTCCCATCATCATGCCCAGCTTCATCAGAATTTTAAAAGTTAGTCATATGCAAAACAAATGCCCTTTTGAAAGTAATTCTTTCAAGGTGAGGTCATCCTCCCCCCAAACACCAATTCTCATCCAAAGCTGGCCAACTGTTTTATCACATGTAGCCTCAAGATGGTTGAAAAATAAATGAATCGCATCATCGAGTAAGAAGTGTCATTGATTATTATATTTTTCACGCCACAATGCTTGTCACTTTGTACCACATCATCTGTGTCCGCTGTTACACAATTACCTTGCTGAACTTTATTTGTTTTGTAACATTAGGGATTGAAAATAAATGAAGTGGAAGTTCAATGGTGGCAGTGGTTAGTGAACAAGCCACATGAACTCCTCCAGGTCTACACTAACACCTTTGCACAGCAGCAGTCTCCATGTCCCATAGGTATACCAAAGAAGCCTGCAATGCAGGAAATAGAGAAATTCTAGCAATTATTTCCTAATGTTAGGGACAGAAAATATATGCATAATTTTGATCAATTATAAACAAGTTTTTTTTCTACTCTTCATTCTCTTTGTTATTCTGGCCATCATATTTTTGTCTAGTATATGCTAAGCTAACACTTGACCACCAAGCTATATTCCTCAGGGATTCCTAGTTTAAATGATTAGCCAGCAGAGGAGAGGATGAAAGGTTAGTTTGTCTAAGAATTGCTGTTATTTGCAAATAAAATGGCAAAAATGTTCATTTTAATTAAATTTCATATAGATAGAGAATGATTTATAAACATGGACTTTTTTAAAAAAAATTATTGGTTATCTGACATTAAATAATCCTCTCATGGATACTCTAATTTTTATTCTTCAAATCTATGAGGAAACATTTCAAATAGAGATCATATGGAGAATACTGAACGTAAAATTGTGGTGGAATAATTAGAATACAGAAAATACAAATGAAAATGTCAAGCAAAGATCACTATAGTATCAGACATATTAATATATTTCTTGGTCAAAGAATAATTAATCATGAAAGATAAAGAGTTTCCTTAAAGTGAAAGTGGTACGGTCAGCTTCTACTAATTCACTACAGGCAGAGATTCCATAAATAAGATTTATGGCCTGACTTAAGAGGAAGGTCCATACAGCTATTCTTTTCATCTCTTATCTATCTAATCATTACCACTGAATGACAATATCTTTATCTGGCTTTGACTATAGAACTCATCTCCATCAATGTGTTTAAGTATCAATAAACTTTGCCTTAAAGGACTTATAGCATATTGGAAAGAATGTTCCTGATTTAGCTATGCTGTACACATTTTGTAATGATGGGAAAAAAGGGAAGAAAAGAAGTTAGTATTCAAAAGACCTCTGTGAGCCTAGTAGCTTTAGGTGATTTTAAAACAATCTCAAAAAAAGTCTGTTAAGTAGAAAAAAAAAAAAACCCTATGTTAAGTGTAAATTATTTTGAGGCTCTACAGTCTCATTTGTCTAAGCATATACACATTCTCTAAATGCAGGAGCGTCCTCTAAGCATTTCCTCAGTGTAATCTCATATGTACTATGGGAAGAATGAAAAAGTTATGTATATTTGTAAGAAGTTTGCCTCTCTGAGACATCTATAATGAGAAATTGAGAGACAGAACACTAGGCTTGTTACAATAGCCTGTGCAGAGTATTTAGACTCCATGCCTCAAAGGCAAACAAAGCATATGGCAGATGGTTATGAATGAGGTTCTCCACTGGTACTGTGAGTTCCTGGATGGAACTAAGTTACCCACACATTTATGTCCTCTGTAGCTGAAGTTTGACACATTTCTACTCTTTGTTTGGAGGTTTGTACAAAAATCTTCATCCTCGGCCATTTAAAAATGCTTCTGTGCACTACTGCTAAGCAATAGTGCTTTAAAGCTACACACAAAACAATGGTGGTATTCTCATACTGTCAGGTTCCAACTTCTCAGTGTGATTTCGCTAATGTCTGCTAGAATTATTCATGGCTTACAGCTCTCACACTAATCACTAATAATTTGGAATAATTTTGTTATGCTTCTAAATGATGACAGACACTAATTCCAACTTAGAAATCCACATTTCCCCTTGAGGATGCAGAATCTGCACAAGGACAAATTGGTCACATTGTCATCTGCCTCATTTAGTTGGTATTTGCAAAGCAAGGTGATGTGTGTGGCTGATAGACCAATCTTTCCCTGGACCTTGTCAGTGATCAATGAACAATTAATCGTCAGATGAAGTAGTTCAGATTTCTGCTATGGTATGCTGTCTTGAGAAGAAAGTGTCCAACCAACATAAAATCAATTAATTAATGAACATTAGTCCTGTCTCTTTAAAAAAAAAAAAAAAAACAAAACAACAACAAAAAAAAAAAAAACAGGGCTGCTGCTTCTTGAATAACTCAGTATGAAGTAAGCATTGAAGAAGAAACAATAATAGAATTAAGAAAAATGTAATTGCTTCAGTTTTTTCAATTTTAACAAGCATGTTGATTTAACGATCAATAGCTAAAATTATAATTTTTAAATGTATTTTCAGACTTTTTTTTTATCAAATACCCTATACTTACTGAATAATTTTATTCTTTTCCCCCAATTACAGCATTTCACTGTGCTGTAGGAGTTTTGAGTTTCTCTGTGTTTCTGAGATATTAATGATTTCCACCTAATACATTGCACTGTTGGTGAAATGAAAGAAAAATTGGAAAGTATCGTCTATGTTTATGATATTTCATCTGCAAAATGTCCTTAGTTCATAACTTCCTCTGATTTAAGTTAAACAACCTTTATATTGCAGCATACCTAGTTAAACCTAAAATCTTCTAAATTAATTTAGAGCTAAGGTTCCATAGAGGACACTTGTTGTGTTGGATGTGAGTGTTTTGAAAGCAAAAGGTCAGAAGACAGAGATGAGGGAAAGTACAGGTTAAAAATTACTGGGCCTCAATGGGTGAGGATGTGCTTAGTCCTGCTACGAATGATTGTCCCAAGGTGAGGTGGTACCAAACAGGGGCTCCCCCTTCTCTGAAGGGGTAATGGGGAGAGCTCTGTAAGGAGGCGAGTCTTTGTTCAGGATAGGCAGAAGAAAAAAAAACATGTATCTTTATTGTATTGCCAGAAAACATGTAAAAACAGAAGCAAAAATACTCTTCCAACGATTTTGAAAAGGAGATGAAAATCATTTTATTATCTTCACAACTTTCTCGAAATTCCTTGGCAGTCAGCTAAATTAGTCTCGTCATGTAGCCCTATTTCCTGCCTTCCAGCTAGCCTAATATTTTAGCTTTTTTTTCTCCTCCTCCTCCTTCCCCTCTTCCTCCTATTTCTTCTTCTCCTCCTCCTTCTTCTTGTTCTTTTTGGGATTCTAATATAACTGCACCATATCCCACTTCCCTTTTGCTCCTCCAATCCCTCAACTATAATCCTCCTCACTTTCTGTCTTTCAAATTCATGATCTCCTTTTTTATTGTTATAAATACACACACACACACACACACACACACACACACACACACACACACACACACACGTGCGTAAGTAAAACCTGCTCAGTCTGAATACTGTTACTTGTTTGTTTCCAGAGCTGACCACTTGGTACTGGAAAACTCATTAGTGTGCTCTTTCCCAGAGAACACCATTTTCCCCACTCTCAGCATTCCATAGTCTCCTGTAGTTTTTTTTCAGTAAGGTTATATACATGTGAGATTTCTGCCACCCACTTTGCATGCCTACTTTTGTTGTCCTTCTTCAACTTTAGGCAGGCATATTGGTGAGAGTCAAGTTATGTCCTTCTTCAAGTGTTTAGGCAGTCATGTTGGTGAAATTTTACGAATGTGCTTCTTAAAGTTCTATGAGACACAGTTTCACAGAAATTCCTTTATGGTCTGGTTTTTACAGTCTTTTCTTCTCTCTCTTACAATGATTTCCAAAGCAGTCATTATTTTGTAGATGTATCATTTGGGATTAGGGTCCATGATTCTAAATTTTAATTGGTTGTGGGTTTTGTAATGATCTTTGCTGTAAAGAGAAATTTCCTTGATGAGTAAAGACTATACTTATCTGTGGGTTTGGGAACGAATATTGGGATATAGTTAGGGATATGCTGATTTAGTAATGTGTCTGTTGCAGTAATTAATAGGCATTATCCCTGGGGAAACTGTTGGTTGCTTCCCTCCTTTGGAAGTATTCATGGTGTCTTCTGACACCATAAAATTTGTCTTCAGAGAAAAGGCATTCAGATCAACTCTAGCTCAGTGACCTCTAGGACCTATCTCTGAAGTGCACGCTATGTCCTCAGCAATAAGACACACTTACCTTCAACTTCTAGGAGTCAACCAAAGCCAATAGCAATAGTCTGAATATTTAGACAGTCTTTGAACAATCTTGACCAACATCTCAAATGGTGACTTCATATGCCTAACGTTGGAAGTATTGTTAGGTGGTAATTGGATCTTGAAGAGAAAATGGAGAATTGACAATCCAGATGAAAGTTTTCATTTATACACAGACTTATATGTACTACAGGTTGTTGTGATTTTGTTTTTGTTTGTTTTGTTTTTCTTTTTTTGTAGATAGATATTTAATAATATAATTCCTTATTCCCTTTACAGACATTTTTACTGCAATTTTATCCTTTTTTTTTCTTTTTTTTTTTTCTGTATTTATCTCCCACTTCCAAGTTAAAGCCCTCTACCTTTTTCCCATTTCCCAGAACACATCACTTTTACCCTGCTGTTCCTCTGCCAATTGCTCCCCTTAGCCCTGACAATGGTCCATTTTTATATTCCTGGCTTCTGAAGTTATTTGAGCATATTTACTTGCATCTTCAGTGCTAGTATCCTCAGATAAGAGAGAACACATAACATGTGATATATTTCTTTGTGGGTCTGGGTTATCTCCAGCAATATGATGTTCTCTAGATTCATCCATTCACCTGTAATGTTTATATTTTCATTTTTCATTATAGATAAATAGTATTTTGTTGTGTATTCTTTGATTATAATTTCATTGGTTCAAGGGTATTGAAGTTGTTTTCATTTCTTAGCTGTTGTGAATAAAATAACAATGAACATGACTGAACAAATACCTGTAGAATATGACATTGGGACCTGTGGACATATGTCAAAGAGTAGTGTAGGTAAATCATATAGTCGATTTATTTTTAGCTTTTTGAGAATTTTCTACATTTTTTACCTTTTTCATACAGCAGCAAAAAAAAAAAAAATGTCCACATGAACTATTTAGAGTTTTATTCTTTGTAAATGCTTTTCTTCATATCTCCTACCCATTATCACCTCCCTCTCTTCTATTCATCTTAACAAATTTATTTCTTTTAAGCAGCCAAAAGTAAGGAATCTGGAATTAAAATTTTACACATCTCAAAGGTGTTACTTTGCCCCTTAGATACTTGTCTTTCAGTGTATTTCTTTCAGTGTGACCTCTTTATCTTTCATCCCCTGTATTCACAGTCCAGGGAAACATGGAAATATATGTTTAAATGTGAGAGCTTTCATTTAAATTTTAAAGATAATGTAAGAATCATTACAGTGTTTAAAATTATAATCCATAACTTTGCAACTACTGTCTGAAAAGTCTATTCTTTGTTATCTCCTTAGACTGAAATCATTTACCAGATAGAGATGTAGAGAACTGAAGAAGCAGATGAAGAAGAATTAAGGTATTCAGGAGCTCTCTATTCAAAGGATTTATTCATGTATTCTGCTCTGTGCCTTTTCTTGTTTTCTCTCACCAAATATCTCTTCCAGATATTCTTAACACTTATGAGTCATTCTCTTGGCATATTGGCTCAAAAATAATACAGAATTTAGTATACTTTTGTATCATTAGGTATAAATAAACATCATATTACTGGCACAAAAGATTAGAGGAGGTGATGTGAATATTTCCTTTGATCAAGAAGGCATGGTACAATATCCACAGTTAGCTTACTTGATGGTGTTCGTTGAACCGTTAAATTCCAAAGTGTGGCTGTCAAATTAATTTACACAATACTTTGGATCCATGTGACAGGTTTCACTGAAAGTACATTGTAATAAATGTCACTTATGATAGTAAAAAATATCTCTTTATAGTGTTCTTTAAAGAAATCACATGATGAAAGCTTTTACTTTGGGAAGCATCACCAAACTCGCTTATCTTGCTGCATCACTGCTTTGAATACTCACTCACGGTAATCTGTGAATATATGGATCGAATCAGCAATGTGGACTTTATCTCCATCTTCAGCTCTACTTAGGAAGTTAGTCGTTATAATAAGCACTCTAATTAGGCTCTTCTCAAGTCCACTACTCGGTAAATTTAAAATCCATTAGACCTTGTGTATAATGGCACTGATTGAAAGAGATGAAAAATTAACACATCATGGTTTTGAGACTTTAAAGTTATAGTTTCTGATGTTACCAACGGACATAATCTCACTGTCAACTCCCTGATCTTCTGGCTGTGACAACCTTTTTACCCTTCTCACTAAATGTTTCATGAGCCTTAAGTGTGTGAGTATTTTTTAGCTATATCAGTTGGTTGGGTTCTACAACTCTGTAGTTTAACTGGTTTTGTTGTGTTTTGTGGTTTTCTGTAGTTGCCTTCATCTATTGCAAAGAGATGTTTGCTTGATATATGGTAAAAACTATACTTATCTATGAGCATAAGGACAAATATTTGTATGTGTTTATGGGGGAGGGGCGCATATGCCATTGCTGAATCTGTAGAGTTATCCTTTCAGGCTGGTCATTGATAGGTGTCATGGGCATCATAGCTGGATAGGATTGTTTGTTGCCTTCCTCCTTAAGAAGCTTGCAAAGGGCCTTCTGGTCCACACAAACTAGTCCTCAGTGAAGAGACATTCTGGTTAGTTCCAGATAAGGAGTCTTTGGGCCCTGTTTCTAAAGTACATGCCATCTTCAACAAAAGAGAGTTACGTACCACCTCTGGGAGCTAACCAAGAGCAACAGCAACAAGATGGAGATTTTTAGGAGTCTCGTAGGCAGCTTTGGCCAAGAATTCTAAAGAGGGCTTCTTATGTCTGGTATTATTTGTGGTATTATTTTTGTTTTTGGATTTTGTTTGGTGTGTGTGTATGTGTCTCTGTGTGTGTGTCTGTCTGTGTGTGTGTGTGTGTGTATGTTTGTGTATGTGTACTATTTCACTCTTAAATGGAGCACTGCTAGCACAGATGAGGAAAGTTCATTAAAATAATATATGTATATGCACTGAGAGCTATATTAATTCTAGGTGTTTGGTTTTATTTAAGTAAATAGTTAATAGTATGATTCATTGTTGTTTTTTGGACTTTTCAGCTTTCTATATTGTTATTTTACCCATTTTCGCCCTTTTCCTGTAATGAGCTCTTTCCTGTCCCTGTGAATAGTTTTCCCTTTTAATTTCCTATGCCAGACCACTGTATCTTTTCTTTTATCTTATTCCAATCTTCTGTATTTACCTCCCTAAAATAATTCTTCTTTGTCCTTTTCCTAAGCAAATAAATTATGCCCTTCTATTCCCTGCTCTAATGCTTCTTAACTATTTGCCCAGGCAGTGGTCCTGTTTTAATTCTCTGATTTCTATAGTAACTGCAGGCTATGTATTCATATCTGACTATTATGATCTAGAAGCCTCAAGCAGGAGAGGCTGTGCAATGTTTATAATTGATGCAAATTGTAGTTATAATTTCTTACATTGGTAGAGAATTTATTTTAATACAGATTTAAGGTTTTCATTGCTATGAATTTCTTATATTGATACAAAATTTGAGATTAATATTGTTAGCCTTGGATACGCATTGTGCCTATGCAACTCATTCTCAAATGAGTTTCATACAAAGCTTAGACCCAGTCCTTCTAATAACTGCTATTACAAACTGTTTTTAGTTGATTAAGCAATACAAATTAAAGGCCAGATAGCAAATTCATGGTTATGTTAGATTCTGATTTAATTATAAAGGAGTGTTTTTAATATATTTAATTAGAAATAGCTAAAATTTGTCAAGGTTTAACGATTCAATTTAATCTTATAGTCTTCAAAAACATCAAAAATCTATAAAATATGACATTTAATATTATTTAATTATTTGGTAATGAGACATATCTACTCTTGATAGCACCCCCTTCTTTGTTCAAAGAAGAAATTGAGCATCTTCATCTTCAGGTGAAGTTGCTTATTATGGCAACATAGCCACTGAGCAGAAATTGCCTATTTCATCTACACACAAAATACCATCCAGAAAAGGGACACATTATACAGAATAATCAACTCTTATCAATTTCAAAACAGGGTAAATAGTACTTAATAATTCTGTTTTGCAAAAGTCTATCAGGTGATCCTGGGCCAAAAGGCTAAAGAATGGTGCTGCAATGTTTCGAGAAATTAGAGGCTTGTCCAGGTAGTCAGCTGTCTCTATAATTGTTTAAGTTAAGTTTTGTAAGTTTTGACTTACAAACGTTAAGTTTGAGAAGCTATGTTTGGTGCCTTCTATATACTCAGATAATGTTTAAGTCATTCTCAGATTTCTGATGGGGTTGAAGACTAGTTTTAGTCCCATAATCAAACTCAAGTTGAGAGAGAGTTTATAAAGTAGAAGATATGCTTTTCAGATGGCATTATAGGCTAAAATCTAAATATAATCTAGGGAATAGGATCATAATTTAAGTTGGGAATGATGGTAAGTTTATCTAATTGACAAATATGATGGACTGGTTGTCACTTGTATATCATACTGTGTAATTTACATGATTGGTATGGTTTTGTTCAATTTATGCCTGGGAAAAGAGGTTATTTTTCTTTGTTTTCATTGGACAGAAAAGGTGAGGTGTATGGGCGGTTCTGATACTAAGGTCCTGTTTCCCAATTGGTTCTTGATCTCTCAGTAAAGAAAGCCATGGGCCAGTTGCTAGGCAAAAGGTACAGGTAGGACTTCCAGGTTCCTGGAGAATAAGGAGACAGATGCAAAGGAGGAGAAGGGAGTTTTTCATGTTTTGAGAAGAGAAGAATCAGGCAGCCATGTGAGGTCTCAGCAGGAATGATGGATAGCGGCTGCTCCTGTGGGTGGGTGATCAGAGATGTTTAGCAGGGACTAGATTTAATTGACCAACTAACGTTATGGCAGGTGGGAAATGTGGTGCTAAGAATATTGATAAGTGCAGGTTTTCCAGGCGTGAGATAGTAGCCCCCAACATCTGTGCCAAGAAGGCAAGTTGAAATTGAACAACTATATATCTGTAACTTTCATTGAAGGGAAACTGGGTGGGAGATGATAGCATGGCCCATTTCTAGAACATGGGCTGGGTAATGAAAAGCTACATGCAACAATAACTGACAAGGATGCTCTCCCATTCTGACTGCCTCCTCTTCACCTGGCTGATTGTTTATGTGGATGTAAAGATCTTTTGTTTCATAAGTCAATTCATAATTGACAGCCTTAACTCTTAGGCAAGTGGAGTCCTATTCAGTAAGTCCTTTCTATATCATGTAGTCACCGCCTATGTTTTCTTATTGTAGTTTCAGTGTTTCAGGTTTCTGGATTAGGTCTTTAATCCATTTGCACTTAGGTTATATACAAGGTAATAGAAACAGAATCTAATTTTACTCTTCTAAATGTGGACATATAGATTTGCCAGTACCATTTGTTGAAGATTCTTTTCTTTTTTTCCCAGCTTATTTTTCGGGTGTCTATGTCAAATATTAAATGAAGTTACACTTGTTCGTTCTATTAGTCTACATGTCTGTTTCTGTGCTGATATCAGACTGCTTTTATAGCTATGAAACTAACATATCTTAAAATCTGGAACTGTAGTCTCACCAGCATTATTTGCATTGCTCATGGTTATTCTGGTTATCAGTTATTTTATGTGGTTCAATATGAACTGTAGGGTAGCTTTTTCTATTTCTGTGAAAAATAAGCTAAAAATATTTGTAAATGTATAATTAGGGATAAATGAACACTTGCTTTTCTTTTAGGAGCTTAGTGAGAAGGTTGCATGGGTAGTCAGTATGGTTGTCATATAACAATGGCTTGTGCTCACCTTAACTCCATTCTGGTGTCTGCTTTCTTGTGCATTAATTCCTGTCATAAGCCGAAAACTCATTTTTTCCTCTTGTGTTTGACAGTTGTCACCTATCAGTGTGTATGTGAGCAGTTGCACCAGTGTTTCTGTGGCACTTTCAGAAAGTTGACTGCTAGGTCTTTTGAGGTATAACTATCTTTAAAACTTGTTCTCTGTGTCCTTAATATACTTGATAAGATCACTGTTAGCATAAAAATAACCAAAGTGAGAGAAAAGAAACAGAGCTTTTGTTCTTTGAACCATCTTTCTGATAAAAAAGAACTTTTATATTTCTATTTTTAATTATAAATATTTATAATTGTCCACTAGATATGCTCTACACTTGAAATAAGGATGACACATTTACAAATATTTGAAATTAAGATGGATTTTGGCCTTTAAATGGGTGTAGTGAGAACCACAACTGCACCACATGCTCAGATGTTGAATTCTGGACATTATTTTTAATATTTAAGATTCATCCTCTCCCCTCTTTCTCTCTCTCTCTCTCTCTCTCTCTCTCTCTCTCTCTCTCTCTCTCTCTCTAAATCTTTCTCCCTCTCTATTTACTCTCTGTCTTCCTCCTTCCAGTACTAATCTATATCTCAGTCTCTCTCTTCTAGTTTTCTCTTCCTGCATTCAGATATTCTCAACTTTATGCTTCCTTTAACTTTTTCTCCATTCCCCTTAATTTTTGTCAACCACCTCTGCAGTCTTCACAGAAAGCACAGAAATTCAAGATCAGCATCCCATCCCCTGAATTGCAACTTTCAATATTTTATTAAGAAATGAAAGTGGGAGCTACCTAATGATCCCAGAAGACTCTCCCAATTTAACATAACCTCTAAACAGCATTTGTGAGGCAAACTTGTAGGATCAAGAGAACTGGATCTTACATAGTCACCATTGCAGGAGTAGCTTAAAGTCATATGCATTTTGGTTCCTCTTCTCTGCTTTTAGCACAGCCATGAGGTCCTAAAGAGATTTGCTCCCCATACTGCTAGCTTCTCACTTTCATTTTTATTAAAAAACTAACAAGGAGCATTAAGCAGCTCTCTGTTTAATTTCCCGTAGAAAAGCAATAGTTTTGAACAGCCCACTGGTGAGGGATATTTAAATGCAAAATTCACAGCTGTGCAAAATGTATGCGCCAGAGCGAAAAGAGTTTCTTAATATGACAGGTTAATACCATGGATTTTTATTTCATTTGCCACTGAAACTGCTAATCAGAGAGAATTGGACTGTAGAAGCAGAGGTGAAATTGGGCAGTTGTTAAAATACTAAGGGCACAGCTTGTCACAAGCACATAGCTTCTCAAGGTGTAATACCATGTTAGTACAATGGTTTTGAATTTCTCAAAAAATCCTTCCCTTAGGGAGATGCACTTGACCAGCCACACTCAGGTGGAACAGCTGGAAACTTCCTCTACAAACATGCTAAGTGAGTCATGGTTCCATCTCCCTCCAGGATCAATTCTACCCACCAAACACAGGTAATGCATTACGGAAAACTTAGAAAAGATCTAACAAAAAAAAAATCTTTCAGGTTTATGTCAATCAGGATACTTGGCATTTCTTTGACTCTGGTTACATGGGTGTAAAATTAGTATCTGAGTGTAGAACTGATAATGTTATAATGAAAAGATTTAATAAAAATTCCACAAACCATGCATCTAAACCTCATGACCAACCCTTTCCTGCCCTGCCCTAGGAAAGGAGTCTCTCATAAATTTTAGCACAGGCACCTCAAACAGCTAGCCTTGCTTTTTGTAGACAAGCTTCTAGAATAGCAACTATCTTGTCTTTCATGTTACATGGATATGCACATGATTTGAAACCCGTGGAAATTAATTAAATTCATTGTGACCAGACACTGGGAGAAAAGCCCTCAATTGTCTCCAAATTTATGTGTTACATAGTTATGATGTCCATGAAATTTCTTCCTAGATTTTCTAAGTAGAAAGATGTTGACAAGACAGGCAAGTTCACTTTCAATGTCAAAATTAGCAATATTTTCCTTCCCAATAATTACTTCTTAATAATTCTCAGTAAAGGCATCTCTTATATCAACATCTGATTTGACTTATAGCCCACTCCAAAATATGGAATTCATACCTGATTCTGTTTGGTGCTCAAGAACCAGAGACTAGATAGCATAGGGACCTATGTAAAAATCATATAGTACAAACAAAACATGACATAATTATCATCATTATCAACAACAACAATAAAAAACATAGTGATAAAATGACTCCTAATGACATTATGGTGTATTTAATTATTCCCTTGCTCAGCCATCATCAGAGAAGCTTCTGCCTGCAGCAGATGAGAACAAATACAAAGACCCATAATAAAATATTATACGAGAACTTGGAACATACAGCTCTAAATGGGAGGTCTCCATCAAATCCTCCCATTAGGGCTCAGGAAACTTTTCTGCAGAAGAGAAGACAGAAAGAATGTAAGGGCCAAAGAGATATGGAGGACAGGAAGAAAACAAGGCCTTCTAAATCACCATGATCAAAGCTCATCTGAAATCTGATACGAAGGTGGCATGAACAGGGCCTGCATGGATCTGTATCAGGTCCTCTGAGTATACATCACTGCTTCTAGTTGAGTGTTTTTGTAGGATCCCAGAGTTAGAAAAAAAAGTGGGTCTGGTTTTTGAGACTTCTAGGCTTTTTCCTTCTTTTATTTTGTTTTGCCACATTTGATGTGATAGTTTTCTTATTATATTTTATTTTGTTGTATCTTATTACTATTCTTTAGAAGCCTGTTCTCTTTTTTATTTTTTATTTTTTTTTATTTTTGGAGGGGGGACAAAAAGAATTTATTTGGCTTACACTTCCATGTATCTTCTAGTCCATCACTGAAGGAATTCAGGACAGAATCTGTAGTAGAGCTTGACTCTTGAGGTAGGAGCTAATGCAGAACCATGGAGGAGTGCTACTTACTGGCTTATTCCTATTTATTATAGATCTGCATAATAGGGGTCAATAATAATCACACAACATAATCAATATTAGACTCAATTTAAATCTTTTTCTCTAACTTCATTAATCCAAAACTCTTCAATTTAGCCTCTGGAAGATATTTTCTGCAAGGCAGAAAGCAGCCATATTCTTTGCCAAATATCACAAGAATGGTTTCTTTCTTTTTTTAAAAAAAAAAAATATATATATATATATATTTTTATTGGATATTTTATTTAAATTTCAGATGTTAGCCCCTTTCCCCATTTTCCCCCACCCAGGAACCCCCTAAGCCATCTCCCCTCCTCCTGCTTCTATGAGAGTGTGCCCCCACCCACCCACCCATCCACCCACTCCCAACTCCCTGCTGTTAGCTGGAGCCGTGGGTCCCTTCCTATGTTCTCCCAGGCTGGTGGTTTAGACCCTGGGGAGCTCTGGTTGGTTGGTATTGTTGCTCTCCCCATGGGGGCCTCAAAGAAGCCTGGTCTCTTAAAGTAAAAGAAAGAAAGTGGATCTGGAAGGGAGGAAAACTGAGAAGGAAGTAAAGTGAGAGGAAGAAAGTGAAAGGATACTGTAGTCAGGATATATTTTGTGAAAAATAATCTATTTCTAATAAAAAAAAAAAAGAAAAAAATTAATCCCTTTGTTCATGTATCCATTTTAAATGGCCACCAACTAGCCATTTCAGTATACAGGTTGAGTTAATGTTTCTGAACTTGTATTTGATTAAACTGTATTTTTCAAATTTCGGTCACAATGCACAAGTTGTGCTAGAAATACAGAAACACTGAAGAGAAGTAACAAGTAACTTTCTTCCTTCAAGAGAAAAGCACAAATGCTCATTGTTTCATAATTAAATAAATCATATCTCAGGATTACTTTAAAACGGAACAAATACAAAGCAAAAACAAAACCAAAAGTTTTCCTTTTAAAAAAGATTTATCCTCTCATTTAAAAGGAAATTTCATATGGTCTCTGGGAATCTTTTCTACCTTCACTATTTGAGAAACAGCATTTAGTTTAAAATGATGCTCCGCTCACCTCATAATCTCATCTTCAGCTCTGTAGCAGGAAACCTGCTGTGGTCTCCCTTTCTTACTTGGTCCCATCTCCCAAAAATATCAAAACACTCCCCCAAGTTTCTGCCCTGCAACTCATCCCATTATCCAGATTCCAACACTAACAAGCATTCACTGGGAATACACAAGTTAAGCAAAACATGGGAACAAATAGGTAAGCTAACTGAAGATCCTCAAAACTCCCTCCTTTTCATCCAAGTCTAATCTAATCACTCTGTCACCTCCTCAGCAATGCAACAGAGTATTAGCTGCAGTCTTCCCTTCCCCCGCCTACATCTCTTGTAGAGCACACTGTCATAAGCTTCCTCTCTCGATCTGGTCACTTTATCCTAGCCCAGAAACACAACAGGCACTCCCTCTAAACACAAGGTCTACTCCTCTTAGGGCAAAAAGTACACTAAAGGCAGACTGACACTTCTACTGCTTTACAAGTCTAATTCTCTAGTTGCATCCCCCAACTCTGTAACAGGAAACTGGCTGAAATATCCCTTTCTTTTCTGACCCCATCCCTAGCAGATCACAAAGGTCTTCTCTAACCTTTCTTACAATTAATCCCCTTATCCCAGCCTCATACATCAGAAAGCATTCTTTGTGAAGACACCAACAGTTTTAGTTAGGGTTTCTATTGTTATGAAGAGACACCAAGACAACTCTTATAAAGAACAATATTTAATTGAGGCTGGATTATAGTTTCAGAGCCATTATCATCATGCAGGAAGCATGGCAGCATCCAGGCAAACACAGTGCTGGAGAGAGAACTAAAAGTTCTATATCTTAATCCATTGATAGTCAGAGCAAGACTCTCTTCTGTAGGCAACCAGGAGGGGACTCATTCTGTAGTAAGTGGAGATTGAGCATAGTACCTCAACTTTTAACCCCACATAGACACACTTACTCCAACTAGGCCACACATATCCCAACAAGCTGTATATCTCCCTAATAGTACCAATTCCCACGGGCCAAGAATATTCAAACCACTACAAGAAAATAGGAAACACATAATCAAAACACACTCTGAAAATTTAAAGAACAGAATCAAAGAAACAAAACACCAACCCAACAAACCCAGAAATCAGAACCTAGACCTATGATTACCCTAAACCCAGATGGCTAAAGGTCCATGTAAAAACACAATCAAGAACAGGGCAATATGTTGTCACTAGAGGTCAGTTATCCTACACCAGTAGGCCCTGAGTATTGCAACAGAGCTGAAACACAAGAAAATGACCTAACAACCAGTAATGTGACAATGATAAAGATCCTTAAAGAAAAAATGAGTAAATGACTTAAAGAAAATCTGAACAATCCAAACAATTGGAGGAAATAAGGAATCCCTTTTTAAAATACCAAGAAACCACAGTCAGTTGAAGGAAACAAATAAAACTGTTCAAGACCTGAAAGTGGAAATACAGTCAATAAAGGAAAAAAAAAAAAAAAAAAAAAAAAACCAAAGTAAACCATGAAATGAAAAATTTAGAAGTTCAAAAGGGAAATACAGAAGAAAATTTCACCAATAAAGTGCAAAGCATTGGAGAAAAATTCTCAGACACTGAAGATACAATAGAATAAATAGATACATCTTTCAAAAAAGTGTTAAAATAAAAAAGAAAACCTTCTAATACAAAGCATTCAAGAAATCTGTAACACCACAAAAATATCAAATTCAAGAATGGGAATGAGAAGAATCCCAGGTCAAAGGCCAAGAAAAGAATTTCAATGAAATCATAGAAGAAAATGTATCTAACTGTATTAAAGAAGGAAATGTCTATAAAGATACAAGACACATACAGAACACCAAATGGATTGGACCAAAAAAATACCCTTGCCACATAAAAATCAAAATATTAATCATAGAGAACAAATAAAGAATATTAAAAGCTGCAAGGGATACAAAGTAACGTATAAAGGCAGACCTATTAGAATTCCTATTAGAATTACACCTGACTTCTCAGTTAAAACTATAAAAGTAAAAAGGCCTGGACAAATATCCTGAAGATTCTAAGAAACCTCAGAGGCATGCCAAGACTTCTATTCCAACAAACCTCTCAATCACCATAGATAAAGTAAGATATTCTATGATAAAGCCAAATTTAAACAACATCTATCTAGAAATCTAGCCCTAGAGTAGATGCTAGAAGGAAAACTCCAACCTGAGAAATTTAACTACACCCATGAAAACAGAGAAAAATAAATAATTTCACAACAGCAAAATCAAAAGAAAGGAAACACACACACACACACACACACACACACACACACACACCAGAATCACACTTAGTCACACCACCACCACTATGATACATTGGTATCATTCAATATCATTTGTCTTAATCAATTCTATAAACAAACAAACAAACAGACTTATGGAATGAAGCAGAAAAAACAGAATTTGTCTTTCTGCTTCACCCAAGATTCACCTCTATAACAAGTATAGACATTATCTCAGATAAAGGGTTAAAAACAGTATTTCAAGCAAATGGACCTAAGAAGCAAGATGGTGTGCCCAGTTTAATATCTAACAAAATATACTTCAAACCAAAACAGAAAGAAAAGGCATGGTCATGACTTACAGCCCACTCCAGGAGATAGAACCCATACTAGACACTGCTTGTATGACTGAGAACAAGAAACAAGATACCCCTGAGATTTAGGGGTAAAAAAATCACTGGTCTTAATCAATGTATCAATAAATGACTTTGAATGATATTCAGCTCTACTCATAGATAGGTGGCTTGTGCAATTATCATCAGAGAAGCTTTCTCCTGCAGCAGAAGCAAACAGATGCAGAGAACCACAAGAATCCATTATCCATTGAGTGAGTCCTGGGAATACACAGCTCTAAATGGGATATTTTCATTAATTTTTCCCCTCAGAGCTCAAAGAACTGACAGAAAAATGTGGCAGAAAGAATGTTAGAGTCAGAAGGAATGGAGGATCTCAAGTGCATGGGGTCCTCTGAATTAACTGAGCATGAGACTGAAAGCACAGAGCCCGTGTGGATAAGCAGCAGGTACTCTGTTTATGTTTTAGCCTCCAGTGTAGTATTTTTATGGGATTTCTGAGTGTATATTTGAGTGATTTTCTGATTCTTGTGCCCCTTCTTGTTTCTCTTTTCCTTCTGTTGGGTTGCCTTGATGTGATAGTTTTTGTTTTATCTCGTGTTTTATTTTGTCTTGCTTTGTTCTTGTCTCCTAGAAGCCTGTTCTTTTCTAATAAATGTCAGAAAAGGACTGAACCTAGTGGGGTGGGCTGTGGAAGAGAAACTTGAGGTAGCAGAGCAAGGTGAAATCAAGGTATATTTTATGAGAAAGGAATCTATTTTCAATAAAAATAAAACAATGTCAAGATTCACTGTCATCCAAATGCCACTAGAATATGAGCCCAATATTTATACATTCTCATTATAAAAGGGGGATCCATAATTATAGACATAAATGAATCCTCAAAGAAATCAAATTCCACAAAGACACAAAATGAAAGTACATGGTACCACTGAAGAAAGAAAGACAATTGTTTTTCTCTAAGATGTGTTCAGGTAGCTGGGGAAACAGACCTGTACTTTAAAATTTTGACTCTCTTGTCTGATTCACTATGCAAACAACATGAAGACAGTATCACAATAAGTGATGTTCTTGATCATACATTGAAATGTCCTTTTCAAATATTCTACACCTTCTATCTTTGTTAATGAAAACATAGAATTTCAAAGATGGAATTGACAGAAGAACACAAAGAAACAAAAGAAAAAGAAAATGTACCTGTAGAAATAACCAATTAAAGGAGAGAAAAATTCAATGGGTTTTTTCCTTCCAAAGAAAGAAACAAGTTGATGGATATAAGAAGAAACCTATTGTACTGTGACTGTTGTTTTGTTGTTTAGTGCAGACAATGCAGCACATGACACCTCAAGATGCTATAAGTATAACAATTGTTGCTGGATTTTGAGTCTATTATATACATGTCATGGATCATATTAAGTGCTTCATGAAACTGAATTTTAGGAACCTGTTTACCTAAATCATCAGTAAGAAATCTCAAAATTTTATATCCAAATGTCAAGCCTTATATCTGAAATCTAAAAACGTTTTAACTTCCAAGTTATAACTTTGGACTTCAACTTTTTTTTTCTCAAATTCTCTATTGCAATCCCTTTGCAAAGAGTCCTCTAGGCTCACACCCTTCATACGTGATCTTTGCACAAGGGAAATACTCTTTGGTTCAGCACCACTGAGAATTGAATTTCTAAGTATAAAAATAAAACTGTTCAGGTTAGTATATGGCACTTCTCATCTTTCGATTCTCATCTTCCCTCTTACTGCAAATCAAAAAACATAAGCTGTGTACATGTACAGAGCCATTTATTTCATTTCCATCCTTTTATTGCGGAACAGCTTTAGCACTTTGAAAACTGAACACCTTGTGCTTAGGTTCAAACTTAAAAGTGAGAAGATATATTCCCATTCCAATCCACTTGCACTGAAAGTTGCTTCAACAAGAAAAAAATGGTATCAGCAAATTTTCAGTGCACAAAAACGTGAGCCCTCCTTCAGTCCACATCAGTGCAGCAATCATTTATGAGCAAATTCCCTTTGTAAGAAATCAGAAATTCACAAAACCAAAAAAGGTTTCTGACCTGAAAATATAAAACTACAGGGAGATTTGGAAAATTCACATTGGAGACTCTACCTGAACAGAGTCATATGATTAGGAGAGTGCCCCCATTCCCAGTCTCACTGAGGAAGGGAAAGATTGATTCACATGTCTCATAACCTACCTGATCAGAAGGGGCTCTTCTGAATACTGCCTAGTGCCTTATCAGTCTCTGAACTCTAGTCGGTTTAGCCCAATGTATGAGTCTGGGCAGAAATGGTATGAGCAGATGAAATATCTCTGGAGCTTCCCAAAGAGCTAGTAGCTCTATTATCAATCTTAAAGCTCTAAGCCACCTAGCATGGACTAACCTGTTAAGGTGAATGAAAATAGTACCTCGGTTGCTATGACTATATCCTACCCCTATCAGACCTCCAAACCTTACATATTCTCCCACCCTGTAAAAACAGTCTGCCCAAGGTTCAATGAAAAATGATTAGACAAAAGAAACAGATACATGCTTCTCCCTGGTGAAGAAAAATGTAAGAAAAGATGATCAAAATATCTCTATGATGAGTGATGAGTTTATTTCTCTTACAAGCTCAGTCCAGGAAGAGGAGGGGAAGTAAGTCTTGTTTGATGAATAGATTTAAATGTAGTGCATGATGAAAAATGAAGAGTTGTGGGTAAATATTCAAAATAAAATAACAAGACGACAAATCTCAGGGAAACATTTCTAATAAAACAGAGATGTATAGCTTACCATTATCATAAAATGGTTATTAATATTAATAAACTAATAAATTGCAAAGTGATAACTTCATATGAGAAGTTCCAAAGAATATATTAGATATGAGAATAACCAGATATACCAAGTAAAAATTGCGGTCTTATCGTGAAAATACTGGATTTTTAGCAAACATGATGAAACCGAAAAAAGAAAAAACATGAACTCAAACACAGGCAACTGACAATAAATAAATTAGAGGAGTAAAGAAATACAGATCAGAATAACAAAGAAAGTATAGGGATGTTTGCACATATCCAAGACTCAAGTTTAGGTAA
This sequence comes from Arvicanthis niloticus, assembly GCF_011762505.2. NCBI lineage: Eukaryota > Metazoa > Chordata > Mammalia > Rodentia > Muridae > Arvicanthis > Arvicanthis niloticus. Next base: position 20,906,897 of record NC_047659.1, read on the forward strand.
AATAAAAAGAATAAAGCATCAAAAATGTACCTAAAGAAATACTAACTGAAGATTTTCTAAAACTCCAAAGAAAATAGACAACCAGGCTCAAAACTTTTAAATGACACATAGGTAAAGAAATCCAAATAAAGATATCTTATAGTCAGATCTCAGATTTCAAAGCTAAAGTAAAAATTTTGAGATAATCAATAGAACATTACAAAAGAACTTATAGTAAAGAAGAATACAGGATGGTAGGAGAGGAATGAACTTTTTAATCTTGCCAGGGAGATGAGATGTCAACATGCAAAGAATGAAGTGAGAACATTACTTTGTATCATAGAGAAATCAGTCTAAAATAATTTTCAAGTAAATGTAAGAAAAAGTACTCTAAAACTTCCTAAGAAGAAAACCTAAGAAATACTGTTTCTGACCTGAGTGTCTTAGTTAGGTTTTTACTGTTATGAACAGACACTTGACCAAGGCAATGTTTATAAAAGACAACATTTAATTTGGGCTGACTTACAGGTTCAAAGGTTCAGTCCATTGTTATCAAGGTGGAAGCATGGCAACATCCAGGCAGACATGGGGCTAAAGGAGCTGAGAGTTCCATCTTTTGTTTTTAAGACATCTAGGATAATACTGGCTTCCAGGAAATTAGGACAGGGATCTTATAGCCCACACCTATTCCAACAAGGTCACACCTACTCCAAGGCCACACCTCCTATTAGAGCCACTCCCCAGACCAAACATATACAAACCATCACATTCTACTCTTTGCCATCTATAGGCTTTTTCAAACACATGAGTCCATATTATAATGCAAAAATCCAACATCTGAAGTCCCCACAGTCTAAAGTAGTTTCAACAATATTAAAAGTCCAAAGTTCAAAACCTCTTCTGAGATTCACCCAATCACTTAACTGTAATCCCCAAAGCAAGACAGGAAACCAGCTTGGCAAACTCCAAACTCTGCATCTCCATTCTGATCTCAAAGTAGTCTTCAGATCTCTACTCCTTTCTCATCTTTGTGGACTTGCAACAAAGTTCTTGTTTCTGGACCAGTTCTACTCCCTGTTAGCCGCTTTCCTCAGCAGATTTCACAGGGCTCTGGCATCTTTAACATTTTCAGGTTTTCAAGTCAACTTCAACTTTACAGCTTCATATTCTGATACCTGGGATTCACATGTGATTTTCTGGGATCCTCTGAAGGACTGGTGTCAGTTCTTCAGCTCTGCCCTCTGTAGCACTCTAGGCTCTGGTTGTCTGCACTCCACTGTTTCTGCTATTCTTAATGATTATCCCATGGTACTGGCATCTCCACTACACTGGGGTCTTCAACTGCAACTAGGCTTCACAAGTAGCATTTCACAGGCTCTCTCTACTGTCCCAAGACTCAGCTTCTTTGCATGACCCCTTCAGTCCTGAGTCACCAACTGTAACTGAGGCTGTACCATCACCCATGGCATTCTCTGGTCTTTCACAGTGGAAAGACTCAGCTGCTCTCCATGACCCCTTCATACCTTCAAAACCAGTACCACCTTGGTGATTCCTACACATTACCATTTACAGCTGCAGGATGTGATACAACCTTGGCTATCTTTTGAACACAGCTTTTTTTGTGCTCTCAGAAAACACTTCACAGAAGATTTCACCTCAGTGATCTGGTCTCTTCTTAGATCTAGCTAACCAAGATCAATTGTTCCCATAATCTGTTCTATTCTTAATTCAAAAGCCAGAGTCTTGTGGTCAAAGCTACAGATTTCTGTTGCTTTCTTGTCCTAGAGCATGGGCCCCTCGTTCTATTATCAGCTTTCTGTTTTCCAACTCCCTCACTGTCTAAGCTTGACTGTCCTGGAACTTGCTCTGTAGATTGACCTTAAACTCAAAGATCTGAATGGCTCTGTCTCCTGAATGGTGGGATTAAAGATGTGTACGACCACTTTTGGACTTAAGCCTTTCTTTACCTAGAACTTGCTCTGTCCCAGGCTGGCCTTGGTATAAGATATCTGCTTGGCTTTGTCTCCTAGGATTGAAAGCATGCCTGGGACTAAACTTTTCCTGGCCACTATTCCTCATGATGCTTATCAAAAGCCTGTATCTTCCAGCTTCAAGATCTAGATCATGAGTGGGACTCCTAACAGTGGGAGTCAGCTGTCTCTGACTCTGTTTGCTTCTGGGACCATTTCCTCCCATGGGGCTGCTGAGTTTAACCTCAATACAAGACGATGAACCTAATGTTTCTTCAAATTGATATTCCAGGCCTGGTTGATTTCCATGATAGTCCTACACATTTCTGAAGAAATGTGTAGTGCAGTGGATAGGGGAGAGGCATGGTGTGGGAGAGGACTGAAAGAAGAGGAGAGAGGGTAAAACTGTGGTCAGAATGTAAAGCTAATTAATAAATAATTAATTAAATAACAAAACAAGTGTTGCTGGAATGTTAGAGAAGTCACAGAATTGCATACTAGTGGTATAAATGCAAACTAATAGAGTAGCCCTGTGGAAAGAAATATGGAGATTTCTCAGAGAAAACAGAGATACAGAAATTCAAAGTAATAAAAATGAGTATCTTCCCCCAATATTAATACTCCTACATTGAGGTCTCTTTACAACAGCCAAGATATAGAAGAAATGAATTAAATACCTACTGAGAAGTAGTATGTTATATACATAAAATGAATTAATATTCCAACATCTTTTATCCTTTGTACATATTTAGATCCTGAAAGCATTTTCCCAAGTGAAACAATCTGCTCTCAGAAGAACAGTCACTGGGACCTAATAACTGTACCCTAGTACACCAGTAGTCAACTCAGGGTTAAAAACTAGCCTGGGCTACAAATCAAAACCTGATTCACAGCAAATAATCAAGAAAGCAAAGAAACAAACAATAAGCAATAAAAACAGAATGCAAGCAACACAAAACCTAAATAATAAAAGAGAAAATATAGATGGGGGACATTCTACAGGCTGATGGAGTTCAGCCTCACAACAGCTGAGGCCCTTAAAACTCCTAAGCAATTGATATAAAAACCTGTGTCAACGAAGGAACACACTGTGGAGATATTCAGTGCAGCACTGAATTAAGAGTCAATTCCTATGTGTTGTTATAAAATTAAAAATTGGTGGAGAGCGTGCATCTCATGTCTTGTATTATACTTGCAACAAAGGAATGTTACAAATGGCTCCTGCAGTTCAGAGATGAGTCTGTTCACTGCTGATCTACTTCAGTTCTCAAATAACTGGGAGCCCAAGAAGAGCTATCTTCCTTTGTTTAAAGGTGAAAGACCAGCTACAGTTAAGTGTTTACTAGACTACTGCCAATGTGTGCAAGAACCTTTCCTCGGCTTTCGACTCTCATGCTGAAATGACAGTGTGCTTTGTAGGGCAAAGTGTCTTTTAGACTCACAAAGTGGATTTTTATAGCTCCTCTGACAAAAATCTTAATTATTCATAGAGTTAGGGTAAGTAACAGAAGGACTGTAATTCCACATAATGAAGTTTCAACTTGGCAAAGTAAAAATTGAGAATTTACAAATGCATGGCTTCTAGGATTCTCTGTTTAACATTTTTGGCTTCTTTTGTTTCTTCGGGTCTACATATTTGTTTGAAAATCTCTATAGAAGTGTTGAATTTGTGTGAAAGTCATAATCATAAAGATCCAAATGGATTAGTTTAAATATAAAAACTAGGACATATATTAGTACCTGGATTTAGTTATAAATAATGCCAATGATGGAAAGCAAGCATATTACATGCTTCTTTTTGAGGGGGTGGACATAAATTTTCATGTGCGTGTGTGGAGTCCTGAAACTTGTACTGTAGACCAACCTGGCCTTGATCTCACTGAGATCCACCTGCCACTGTCTCCAGAGTGCTGGGATTAAAGGTGTGTGCCATTACTGCCTAGCATGCATTTTTTAAAAATATAATCCTATTTTATTTTATTTTTTAAACAGACGATGTGATTCAGAAAGCTTAGTGTGCTTTCTTCTAGTTACACTATTAAAAGTGCTCTCAGGTTCTGTATTCCAAGTCTGACTTCAGAAGGACAGCTTGCTGCTAGACAGTCTCATATTTCATTTTAATTTTCTTTACCCAGGAATATCTTTTCAATCCTATTCACTCTCATTCCCTCCCTCCTCTCTTACCCATCCTTTTCTTTCAGGGTTCAAAATGTGTCTAAGCATGAGCCTCTAGGTATTGTATGCATTGATAAAACTGTGCCTCTGGGCAAGCACATGTGGCATCCATGAACAGCTTTTTGGGATCTCCATAATTCAGACACTGGACTTGTGTGGATACAGAAAAAAATTCACTGGCAAACTGTACTTGGGTATCTTGAATGCCCAATGGCTCTGAGTATTGAATAACCGACATCTAGACTTAATCAACAGCATTTGCTCAGCTCCTTGTACAAAAGAACCAATAGGCAGAGATTCAGGGAAGGCTATGGAGTGTCAGATGGATCCACTAAGACTGACTAAGATGTACTAAGATGTACGAAAAACAGAACAGGGAGCAAAATCCATGTCTGAGTAAAGTACTAACTCATTTCCTGTGTATAAGATGCAAATTCATCTTGAAGCCAGGGAAAGAAGCCTAGCCAAATATCCACCTCAAAATCGAGTTCCTAACGGCTAACACTGGAATGCACTGGTGTTTGTTGTGTTTAAGCTTTGATGTTGTTATTTCATTTTTTAAAAGGCTTAAGGTTTCTCTTTCCCCTAGGTCATATCATTATTAACTAATTCCTTTAGAGTTTCTTCCATTCCACCATTATATAACAAATACATACTTCATTTTAAAAAATATAGAAAATTCCCCAAAAATAAAATATAAATATAAATATAAAAAAATCATATCCTATCCTTTTAGCTGGTGAGTCCCACTCCTTTTTTTGGATTATTTTATATATTTACATTTCAAATGTTATTCCTTTCCCAGTTTCCCCTCTGCAACCCCCATTTTATGCTCCTTCCCCTCTGCTTCTATGAGGGTGCTCCCCCTCCTATCCACCTACTCCTGCCTCACTGCCCTAACATTCTTCTATCATGGGGCATTGAACCTTCACAGGACCAAGGGCTTCTTCCCCCATTGATGCCAGATAAAGCCATCCTCTGATATATATGGGGCTGGAGCCATGGGCACCTCCATGTGTACTCTTTGGTTGGTGGTTTAGTCCCTGGGAGCTTTGGTGGATCTGGTTAGTTGATATTGTTGTTCTTCTTATGGGTTGCAAAACCCCTCAGCTCCTTCAGTCCTTCCTGTAGGAGGAGCTAAGGTGGGAGGAGTAAGGAGAGGAAGAGGAGGAATAAAGGAGAGGAAGAGGAGGAGGAAAGGAGAGGAAGAGGAGGAGGAAAGGAGAGGAAGAGGAGAAGAAAGAGGAGGAGCTAAGAGAGGAGAGGAGAATGAGAGAGTGGGACATAAGAGGCTGATGTTCACTTGCCTGTAGCAGTCAAAGGTAGTTGGCATATCTAGGTTGGGTATTGGGTTACACCTCTGATTATAAGGGTATCTTGTTATTGATCATTACTAAATATATAAGCCTTTGGATAATCTAAGCATTAGAGTCTCATCTGTACTGAGCCCATGTGTTTGGCAGGATGGTCCGGGAACTGCCCAGCCTTGCAGAGACAGCGTGGAAGATTGGCAGAGCCATCTCCCACACTGACATCTTGTGGGTGGCAGAGCTGGTGTCTCTGGCTGACAATTTCTAGCTGCAGGCTCATGTGGCCTCTGGCCATGTGTTTGAGCTAGGCAGAGACACCACAGCTTAGCCAGTTGGCTTAACCGGTGGCTGATTTTTTTAAATAATTATTACAACACCTTCCCCTAACTCCTCCATTGGGCTTCCCATGCACAGTTCAATAGTTGACTTTGGGCATCAGTATCTATATTGGTCAGGCTCTGGCAGAGCCTCTAGTGGGACAGCTATGTCAGACTCCTGTCAGCAAGTACTTTTTGGCATCAGCAATAATGTCTGGGTTTGGTGTCTGCAGATGGGATGGATCCCTAGGTAGGGCAGTCTCTGGATGGCCTTTCCTTCAATCTCTGCTCCATTCTTTGTTCCTACATATTTTTTTTTTGACATGAGCAATTCTGGGTTAACTTTTTTTTGATATGGGTGGGTGGCCGCATCCCTCTGGATATGGTCTCTACAGGTTCTATGTCCCCTTTGTTAGGTATTTCAGCAAACGTCATCCCTGTTGTGTCCTGGGTGCCTCTTGCTTTCCTGAAATCTGGAACATTCTACTAGCTACCCCAAGAAACCCACTCTTAAAACTTGTACTTGATGTTAACTTGGATTTGCTTCTTGTTAGGATATGAATGTAATACAGCCCCACTCCCACTCCCAAGGCCCTCTAACACCATTTTACACACACACACATACAACCCCGCCCCTCTCTCATCCTCAGTTGTTAAGAGAGGAATAGGTTCATCTAGGAGGCACAATCACAATAAACCTTCTCATAAGACACAAAGTGATGTGGGACTGAAATTTGTGAAATTACAAACCTGCATTAGCCTTTCTGTCTTTAAGTGAGTTATCTTGTGTATTTTGTAACAGTGCCAGGAGACTGATTAATGAGGAGGGAAGCCCCAAAGAACCAATGAAGAGTTGCTCATGTATTGAGCAGTGAATATTAAAAGGACTAAAATCAATGAAGATTGCTTAAAGCAGAAAGAATATTCTTGCTTACACCACTTTCCACAAGGCCACCAAATTAACTCAGTTCAATGAAAAGGAAGTAGAAATTGATGTTAAAGATGTAAGAGATATAAAACATTGCAGTGATTCATGTGAAGGGCATCATCATAGGGACAGCTCTACATTGATAGCTACACACAGAGTCTATGTACTCGTGTTTTTTTTTAAGCCACAACAGCAACAATTATTAAAGAGCTTATAACTAAAATGGTACAATGGCCACTAAAAATAATAAGTATAGAGCAGTGGTGGCGTACACCTTTAATCCCAGCACTTGGGAGGCAGAGGCAGGCGGATTTCTGAGTTCGAGGCAAGCCTGGTCTACAGAGTGAGTTCCAGGACAGCCAGGGCTACACAGAGAAACCCTGTCTCAAAAAACAACAACAAAAAAATAAGTATAATGTATCTTAAGCATATTAATCTTTGCTCATGGAGACATCAAATGCTTATTAATTTATGTGCAGTAAATTATGCTTAAAGTATCCTGATTCGTTTTTCACTTAATTTGATTAGTTTTGATCCAAATGTTTGTATTAATTCTCTAGAGAACTCTCCTTTGAATTTCATGTGTTAACAAGCCACCAACCCACATTCACTCTTAATAACATGCTTTTAATTTCCTTATAATATCTAGCTTTATTGCATTTGCTGAAGTTTTGCCAACATCTTTCTAGTAATATAGTTTAATAGGATAGAATAATTTTCTATGCTATTACTCAGTATATACTGAACTTAAAATATTGACTATTAAAGTGAAGGTGTGTGATAAATTCTCATGTGGTCTCAAATAATATCTCTTCATGCTGCAGACTGGACATGAAGAGATCCTCTTTAAGACTACATGAGAATTGAAGATTAGTGACAAGTTGTATCACAAATGACAAGGCTTCTTTCCCTCCTGAATTTACACAGAAATCTCTTTCATACAGCCATTTAAAAAATGTGTCATTTAGAATGACAACTTTGGATTTTGAAGAAAATAAAAACATCTCTTGCTATTATTTTTCTCTATTTAATTTTAATTCATGGATAGATAAATAGATAAATAGTCAAGAATTGACTGTAAAATTAAACAAAAATTAAAGTGAAAGACCATGGTGCCATTTTTCATACAACAAAAAGAAAAGCACATAAGAAGGTCAGAAGAAGACTCCAGTGTCCCTTGTGCCAAAACTACAAGCAAGATAGCACAGATACATTCTATTTAACACAAGGAGAGAAAAATCAAGTAGGACCTTAAACACAAACCCCAGGCCAATAAAAGTAAGAAGTTGACATCCATTTCTGTTCTCTTTGAGCCAGTACTATTGACACAGTCACTGGCATTCTGTTAGTGGGGTGGCCAAGGTGTCCACTGTTCATAGAAAAATCAAAACTATCTAAATTAAGTAAAAAAAAAACAATGATAATTACAGTATATGTTGTCTGATAGACCTATGCCTTCATAGCTTTTAACCCAGCATCAGGTACAAAGCAGTAAGTTATCCTTTATTTTCTAGGATCTAGACACCAAAGCTGTCATGAGACTTTATTCTGGAGCTCAGTACTTGGTCCACTAAGAGGAAGAATTGGGACTGGGTAGATATCAAAGCTCTTAGGCCCAGACCAAAGGACACAGATGGTTCCTTTGAATTATTCCCAGATCAGTAGGACACCTACTTACAGGTAAGATTAATTCTAGTTTACCTGTGGTTGCACAAGACTACAAATATTCTGCCAGCTGGGAGGCTAGTGGTTGCTCAACTTAGTGTGAACTCCGGTAGCTGAAATATTGTCCCATGTATAACATCTTCAAATGTAAGCAGTGTGCATATACCCAGGCAAGTACTCACAGACACACTCTTTGGTTCAAATAAAGCAGAGATCTGAGATACAACACAATGAACCACTGTGTTAGTCTCCACCAATGGCAATGATAGCCTGCACCTGGCTGGGCTCATTCTGAGCTTAGATAGGTCCTTGTGACTGCGAGTCAAGCATGGTTCTGCTTAGTATTAATCATGTTAATCAAGAGATGTCTCACCAAGCACAAGAGTGTGGGAAAGACATGCAAGTTAATATGGGCTTTGCAATGGAGCTAAGTGTTCCTAAGTACAGCTTGGGACACTTAATTTTTGGCAACTCCTCAATCTGAAAATCTCATGGATATAGAGATAGAGTTTCTGAAAAAGCCTGGTGCCAGGTGGAGACAGGGCAATAGCAAAAAGATTATAAGCTTCAAAAAGAGTCCAGTGGAACTATTGGGGCTGTACAGAAAGAGCAACTACCAGTGTTATATGGATTCATGATGGCCTTGAGATAAACAGGGAGGGGATTCCTTTGAAGTTCTAAAACACAGAGGAAGACACATCTGTCTACCAGATAATTCATACTCAAGTTCTCAAATCTGAGAGATAAGGAGAGGAATTCAAGGTTTTCAAAAAGAAAGAAACAATTTAATTCAACTTAGAAGAGACTTCTCAGAAGAAGCTATGCAAGACAGAAAACAGGGTCCTGATATTTTTGCCACAATGAAGGAAAAGTTGTCAAAGAAAACTAATATGGGTCTAGAAAAACTATCATTTAAAAGTGAAGTGATAAGACCTTGACAAATAAACTGAAGCTAAGACAACATATCTTGAGCTCTCCAACAAAATATCTTGAATTATGACCTTCAAGCTGAGAGAACATTACATTAACAAATAAGAAGAAATATTGGAAGAATTATACAAATTGATTAGATAAGGGTGTAACTACACAAATGTAAAATATGCTCTAAGTGCAGGAGAAGCATCATTTAGATGGTGAGTAGAAAATCTAACTCTTCAAAGTAAAAGAAATATTATAATTTCAATATATGCTGTCTGACAAACCATTATGAAAAGGATGATGAACCATCAGAAACTGAAAGTTTGGCCAAGACCTTAGAGAGCTTTTTCCATCTTGACTTGATTTGTGGCTTATGAGATATGGGTCTACCTCAGTTTACAGCATGGGTACTTAATTTTGTCAGAACCATTTATCCCTACCTTTCTCTTTGTTCCAAGATGACTTGTTAATATCTTTCTTGAGAATTAATTGGTGACAGGTGTTGGTTCTTATTATACAGATATTAATTCAGTATAGGTTCTTACAAAATCCAGTTTCACTCTCTACTTCCGGCTGGCCTTTAATGAATAATCCTCTTCCTCATTTTCTTGAATCTTAGAATTTCATTTATGGGACACTACCAAACTCTCAAAATATATTTCTGAAGGCTTTATTTTAACAAATCAAAAAATTTTAATAAAGAAACGAAGATTAAGGAAATCATGTTATTAAACAAGTAACTTCACCACAAAGCTTAAAATGTGAGCAAGCAAGAAAGGAACTAAAATAATATTGCGATAATGCACATTATAAGAATAAAAAAACATACTTTATACCTCTGAGGGACAAAAAAAAAAAAAAAGAACTAACAATAGTCTGATATGGTTTGGTGTCTCTTGGACAACACTAACCAATAATTCAAAAAAAAAAAAAAAAAAACTCTCTCTTGTCATGTCTGGTGTTTGTTAGATTCTCACTGGATCCTGAAAGGATCGTTGTCAGCCCAAAAAGGAAATATTTACTTGAATATTTAAATAAAGGTGTGTGTGTGTGTGTGTGTGTGTGTGTGTGTGTGTGTGTGTCATAGTGAGGATTCATAGTACAGAATTTATAATAGAATTTCTTTTGACTTTTTCAGACATTCTTACTGATATTTTTCCCTCCTCATTTATCTGCCTCTATATTTAGAGCCTCTTCTTCTTGTTTATTCCCATTTTCTGAATTAGATCACTTGTATCCTGCTATTTCCCTTCCATTGCTCTCATATTCCCCAACACTGGCAAGCCATCTACTTCAGATGCAGAGCTCAGAGTTTCCCAAGCTGTAACTAAGTCCTCAAAAGCCTCCTCTCTGAGAAATAGCTTCTTTTATTGGATATTTTCGTTGTTTACATTTAAAATGTTATCCCCTTTCCCAGTTTCCCCTCAAGAAACCTTTATCCCCTTCCCCTGCTTCTATGAGGGTGCTCCCCTACCCACCCACCCACTCCAGCCTTCTTGCCCTGGCATTCCTCTATACTAGGGCATTGAGCCTTCACAGGACCAAAGGCCTCCCCTCCCACTGATACCTGACAAGGCCATCCTCTGCTACACATTCAGCTGGAGCCCTGGGTCACTCCATGTGTACTCTTTGGTTGGTGGTTTAGTCCCTGGGAGCTCGGGGGGGGGGGGGTTCTGGTTTGTTGATATTGTTGTTATTTCTATGGTGTTGCAAACCCCTTCAGCTCCTTCAGTCCTTTCTCTAACTCCTCCCCTGGGGACCCCATGCTCAGTCCAATGGTTGGCTCTGAGTATTCACCTCTGCATTTGTCAGGCTCTGGTGGAGCCTCTCAGGAGACAGCTATATCACACTCCTGTCAGCAAGCACTTTGGCATTTGTAACAGTGTCTGCATGTGTAGCAAATGGTGCTATTCAAGCTTCCAAAGAAGGGAAACAATGAAGAATCTTACCCAATTATGTCACCTGTAAGCTGTTCTATCACAAGCATGGTGTAAGAACTGCATGAGTGCAATAATGCTAAACATATTTTAGTGGTTACCAAAAGCTCCCAACTGCACTTAGGGCCTGCTCAAAAAGAAAGAAATCATGCCAAGTACTGGAAACCTAATCAATTACCCAGAACTAATAAAATTATGGACCTTGAAAGAGAGTCTACAACCACCATTCTTCTAAGTCTATGTAATCCCTAAATATATCTAAATAGTTTTCTTTTTACTCACAGATAAATAGTCCTCACCATGAAGGAATCTTCTTTCTGCAACAGAGATCATTACAACCAATCAAACAAAATGCAGAGTTGTTGACCCAAAATGTGTCCTACCTACAAAATGTGCATAAGATGAAGCAGAGACTGAGGGAATGGGCAACCAATGATTGACTAAAATTGAGACCTATTTTATGGGCAAGAGACAATACCCAACACTAGTAATGGTATACTACTATGCTTATAGACAGGAGCCTAGCACAACTGTCCTCTAAGAAGCTCTACCCAATAGTAAATAGAAACAGAGGCAGCCAAACATTGGACAGAACTTGAGGAGTCTTGTCTAAGCGTTGTAGGAAGGATTGATGGACATGAAGGGGATATGAACTCCACAAGAAAACCAATAGAGTCAATTAACCTGGACCCTTGGGAGTTCCAATAGGCTAAACCACCAAAAAGAAAAAAAAAAAAAAAAAAAAAGAGACTATCTTATACTAGGCATCGACCCTCTACACATATGTAACAGATTTATTTGTAACTTGGTCTTCAAGAGGTTCTCCAAAAACTCAGAGGGTGCTGTCCCTTATTCTGTTGCCTACCTATGGATCTTATTACCCTAACTGTGGTGGCTTGTCTGGCCTTAGTTGGAAAGGATATGCTTGGTATTGCGGTGCCTTGATGTGCTAGGGTGGTGTTGGTATCCAGGGATGTTAGGAGAGGAAGGTAGAGAATATGGGGGTAGAACTGCAAAAAGGAGGACTGCAGTCAGGATTTAAGGTGAATAAATAAATGAATAAATATATATAGTCTCATAGCCAATCCTTGCTATTTACTTTGAGAGAAAAGATTTGAGAGGATGGTTTTCAGCTGACATTCATTCTAAAGCTAAGGAAAAAAAGCCAGGTTCAGAACTAAGTCTTTTATTTAGGAGAGATGACAGATGTTGCAGCCCGAGCTGCCTCACGTTGGGGGCCAGAAATGTTGAGAACTGCACTACCCCACATTTGGGGACCAAAATGTCTCAGACCATTCTGTCAATGTTGGAACCTGCACTGCCAAAAGCCTTGGGGGCTAAACTGTTAGACCCCGAGCCAGCACTGCCCCAAGCTGCTCCAGTCCAAAGGTAGGGGTTCAGCAAGAGAGAGAGAGTGAGGATGGACTCGAGGAATGGAGACCAGACAGAGTGTGATTCAATCCCATTTACTCTTCAGTCTCTCTTCTTCTCTCCAAGTCCCAAGTCTTGAGTTCCTAGTCCCTAGTGCCTCCAAGTTTCAAGTTACTCCTTCCAAGTGCTAAGTGCCTAATGTCTAATTCCAAGTTCTTCCTTTAAGAGCCAAATGCCTAATACCTAATAAGTCTTCTTCCGAGTTCTCTAGACCAAGTGTCTTCTTCCTCAATGCCTAATTCCTACTCCAAGTTGTACTCTAAGTTGTACTCTCTAACCTAATTCCTAGTTCCAAGTTGTACTGAACTCTTCTGTCTGCCTCTTGCCTTTTTTATGTCTCATTTCTAACCCACGCCTTTAAGTCATGCCCTTAGGCCTTGTCTCTAAATCTGATCTCTAAGTCACACCCTTAAGTCACATACCTTTAAGTCTCACACACCCAAGGAAAGATCCTGGGTATCTAAACAATGTTATCAGAGTGTGCTCAGCTGTTGTAGGCTATTGTAAACAAGCCTCTTGTCAGGGTTTATGGCTCAAGATGGCTGCAAGGATGATAGCCGCCTTTTGTAGGCTCCTCACAGATAGAGGTTCTGCTTAGTCAACAAAATGATGGACTGTGTACTAGGTCTATCTTGCACCTTACTGACATAAATTGGTATAGTTATGGTCTAACTGTATTTTGAGAGAAAACTTTTATTTTAACAGGAAGGGTGGTATGTAGGAGGAGCTAAGGTGGGAGGAGTAAGGAGAGGAGGAGTAAGGAGAGGAGGAGTAAGGAGAGGAGGAGGAGAAGGAGAAGAGGAGCTAGGTGATGAGAGAGAAAGAGAGAGGGGGCCAGACATGGAGACAGATGTTCACATGTCTCCGCCAGTCAAAGATAGTTGATATATCTAGGTTGGGTATTAGGTTACACTTCTGATTGATATTGAGCATTACCAAATTTATAAAGCCATTGGTTAACATCAAAAAAAATTGTATAAAAGCAAAATGGAGAAGGGGTATGGGATAGGGGTTTTCTAGGGAGGGGAAATGGGGAAAGGGGATGGCATCTGAAATGTAAATAAAATATCCAATAAAAATTTTTTTTAAAAATTAAAAAAATAAAAAAGCAGTGCTAAGAAGAAAATCTGTATTACTAAGTGGCTTCATAAAAAAATAGGAGAAATCCTACACTAGCAATTTAACAGCACACCTGAAAGTTCTAGAACACAAAGAAGCAAACACACCCAAGTGTATTAGATGAGAGGAAATAATCAAGCCCAGGACAGATTTTATCCAATTATAAACAAAGACCACTACACAAAGAATCAACAAAACTATGAGTTGGTTCTTTGAGAAAATCAATAAGATAGATAAACCCTTAGCCAAACTAACTAAAGGGCACAGAGATAGTATCCAAATTAACAAAAATCAGAAATGAAACAGGAGACATAACAACAAAAACTGAGGAAATTTTTTTTAAATTATCAGATCTTACTACAAAAGCCTATACTCAACAAAACTGGAAAATTGAGATGAAATGGATGATTTTCTACACAGATATCATGCACCAAAGTTAAATCAGGATTAAGTAAACTATCTTAGCAGTTCCATAACCCCTAAGGAAATAGAAACAGTCAATAAATGTTTCCAAACCAAAAGAAGCCCAGGTACAGATAGTTTTAGTGCAGAATTTTATCAGAACTTCAGAGAAGATCTAATATCAATACTCTTCAAGCTGTTCCACAAAATACAAACAGAAGAAATACTACCTAATTTGTTCTATGAAGCCACAGTTACTCTGATGCCTAAACCTCAAAGAGACCCAATGAAGAAAGAGAACTTCAAACCAATTTTACTTATGAATACCTGTGCAAAAATACTCAATAAAATTCTTACAAACTGAACCCAAGAACACATCAAAACACTCATTCACCACAATTAATTATCATCCTAGTGATTCAGGGATGGTACTATATAGGGAAATCCAATAACATAATTCACTATATAAACAAACACAAAGAAAAAAATCACATGATCATCTCATTAGATGCTTAAGAATCCTTTGACAAAATACAACACCTTTTTGTATTAAAAATCTTGGAGATATCAGGAATTTAAGGCACATACCTAAACATAATAAAAGTAATATACAGCAAAGCTAGCGTTAAATTAAATGGAGAGAAACTTGAAGCAACCCCAGTACATCCATGGAAAAACAAGACTGCCCACCCTTTTTTTCTTTGTTTAATATAATATTTGACATTCTAGCTAGAACAATTAGACAACAAAAGGAGGTCAAAGTGATACAAACTGGGAAGAACAAAGCCAAGGAATCACTATTTGAGAATGATAAGAGAGTATACACTAGCAATTTCAAAAATTTTACCAGACAACTTGTACATCTTATAAATAACCTCAGCAAAGTAGTTAGAAATAAGATTAACTCAGACACAGCAGTAGCTTTTCTCTATATAAATGAAAAATAGTCTGAAAAAGAAATTAGAGAAACAATATCATTCACTATAGTCACAAATAATATAAAATATCTTGGTTTAACTCTAACCAAACAAGTGAAAGATCTGTATGACAAGAACTTCAAGTCTCTGAAGAAAGAAATTGAAGAAGACCTCAGAAGATGGAAAGATCTCCCATGCTCATGGATTGGCAGGATTAACACAGTAAAAGTGGCCATTTTACCAAAAGTGATCTACAGATTCAATGCAATCCCCATCAAAATCCCAACTTAATTCTTTATAGAGTTAGAAAAAGCAATTCTCAAATTCATTTGGAATAACAAAAAAACCCAAGATAGCAAAAATAATTCTCAACAATAATAGAATTCCTGACTTTAAGCTATACTATAGAACAATAGCAATTTTAAAAAGTGCATGGTATTGGTACAGTGACTGGCAGGTTCATCAATGGAATAAAAGTGAAGACTCAGAAATAAACCCACACCCCTATCAACATTGACAAAGAAGTCAAACTGTACAGTGGAAAAAGAAAACATCTTCAACAAATGGTACTGGTCTAACTGGCAGTCTACATGTAGAAGAATGCAAATTGATTTATATTAATAACCTTGTACAAAGCTCAAGTTCAAGTGCATTAAGGACCTTCACATAAAATCAAGTACACTAAATGTAATAGAAGAAAGAGTGGGAAATAGCCTCAAACACATTAGTACAAGACAAATTTCTTGAACAGAACACCAAAGGATCCAGCTCTAAGATCAGCAATTGACTAATGTGACCTCATGAAACTGAAAAGCTTCTGTAAGACAAAAGGCAATGTCAATAGGACAAAACAGCCACCTACAGATTGGAAAAAGATCTTTACGAACCCTACATTTAATAGAGGGCTAATGTCCAAGATGTACAAAGAACTCAAGAAGTTAGACTCCAGAAAAACAAAAATAACCCAATTTTAAAAAGGGACTACAGAGTTAAACAGAGAATTCTCAACTGAGAAATCTTTAATGTCCTAGAAGTGCCTAAAGAAATGGTCAACATTCTTAGACATCAGGGAAATACAAATCAAAACGACCATAAGATTCCACCTCATGCAAATCAGAATTACTAAGATAAAACACTCAGATAATAGCAAATGCTGGAGAGGATGTGGAGAAAGAGGAACACTCCTCCATTGCTATTGGTATTACAAACTAGTACAACTACTTTGGAATCAATCTTACAGTTCCTCAGAAAATTTGAAATAGTTCTACCTGGAAACCCAGTTATACAACTACTGGGCATATACCCAAAATATGCTCTACCATATCACAAGGACATGTACTCCACTATGTTCGTCACAGCCTAATTTATAATAACCATAAGCTGGAAACAATCTAGATGTCCATTAATGAAAGAATGGATACAGAAAATGTAGTAAGTTTACACAACAGAATACTACTCAGCTCTTAAACACAAAGCCATCACAAATTTTGCAGGCAGGTAGATGGAACTAAAAAAATCATTCGGAATGACATAACTCAGACCCAAAAGGACATATATGGTATATACTCACTGCTAAGTAGATATTAGCCAAAAGTTCAGAATACTCGTTGTTACAACCACAGACCATAAGCTTAACAAAAAGATAGACCCAAGTGTGCTTCATTCCAACTTAGAATAGGGAAGAAAATATTCACTTAGTACAGAGAGAGAAGGATACCTAGGTAGGACAAAGGAGGAGCAGAGGAAAAAGGGAAGCAGGATCAGGTAAGGGGGAGACAGAAGAGAAGCCTAGATGGCCATGAGAATGAATGGTGGGGTGAGGGGGAACCACTGGAAAGTCTTCAGACACCAGGGATGTGAGATCCTCCCAGGACCAGTGAGGATGGCATTAGCTGAAATGCCCAACAGTGGAGAGATAGAACCTATAGCGAGTACCTCCAGTAGATAAACAAGGCCACGAGTTGAGTGATGGGCCACCCACCAATCTCAAAATGTTTGACTCAGAATTATTTCTGTCTAAAGTAAATGCAGGGACAAAAAGTGGAGTAGAGACTGAAGGAAATGTCATCCAGAGATGGCCCCAACTTGGTATCAATTCCATATGCAGACACCAAAACCCAACACTCTTTCTTATGCCAAGATGTGCTTGAAGACAAGGGCCTGACATGACTGTCCTCTGAGAGTCTCTACCAACACCTGACTAAGACAGATGCAGATACTTACAGCTGACCATTGGACTGAGTCCAGGATCCCCTTTGGTAGATTTAGGGGAAGGACTGAAGAGCTGAAGAGGATTGCAATCCCATAGGAAGAACAGTATCAACTAACTTGACACTTCAGAGCTCCCAGGGACTAAGCTACCAACCAAAGAGCATACATGTACTGGTCTGTAGCCCCTGCTATATACATAGCAGAGGACTGCTTTGTCTGGCCTCAGTGGGAGGAGTATGCTTAGTCCTGTGGAGGCTTGATGCCCCAAAGAAAATGGATGCTAGAGAGGTGAGGCAGGAGTGGTAGGTAGGTGAGGAAGTACCCTCTTAGAGGCTAGGGGGAGGGGAGATGGGGTGGGATGCTCGTGGAGTGGAGTGGGGATTAGAAAAGAGAACAACATTTGAAATGTAAATAAAATAATTTTTTAAAAAAGATACCAAATTCTATATGCTGCATCAAAAACTATATTAATAAAGTGTCATCAGTGCCAGCAAGTAGAAAAGGAGGAAATCTCGAGCAATATTTTGATGTATTATAATGAATGAGAAAAATGAGAACAGGCCAAAACTAAGATTAAAAGAAGGAATGAAATGATACTGAGCAGAAAAAAATAATGACATAGAGAATAAAATTAATAGCAAAATAAAGGGATGGCTTTGAGGGAGAGGAGAGGACAGTGAACACTCAACTAGACAAGCTAAGAGAAGCAGAAATGCTAGACAATGAAGGAATGAGAGAAGAATGGAGGGAGGGAGGGAGGGAGGGAGGGAGGGAGGGAGGGAGGGAGGCAGGGAGGGAGGGAGGGAGGGAGGAAGGAAGGGAGGGAGGGATAGAGGGATGAACAGAGGGAGAGAGGGAGGAAGGAAAGAAGGAAGGAAGGAAGGAAGGAAGGAAGGAAGGAAGGAAGGAAGGAAGGAAGGAAGGAAGGAAGGTAGGTCATCTGCTGAATGTATCTTTATGTCCTGAGCAATATTACATTTTAGAGACATAGATCTCAATATTTCCCATTCAGTATAATTTTTTTGGATTAATATCCATGGCTTCATTGACACACTTTTATGTTGACTTGAATCCCTTTTATACCAAAATTTGTTTACACATTTCATCATGAGAAGTGGGTTTTATCTTATTGGGTTGTTTTTGTATCTCTACTGAGGCATTCAGGGTTTTAATCTACTCTGTAAGGGCAGTTTGTATACATCATGTTGATCAATTTGCAGTGGAAACACTTGCAGGTCTGTGATCATGGTAATAATCTTGATATGAAGATGGATTTAGTTTGTTTATTTAGCAATTAATTTGATAATATTAAAAGTGTACTTTTTCTAAAAACGTGATGTAAATTGGGGCAATGTTACATGATAACTTTAACATGTTAAAGTTAACTTGCTACAAATGATAGCAGGCTATGTGTCACTCATCATCAAAGAAATTAAAATAAAAGCATGAGATGCCAACTCATTAAAAAAGAAACGTGATTTTCACAGAAGACCAAAGGCTGTGATGCAAAGTAAAGAAAGTATCTGGTCATGGTTGCTGGAAATTTATAAATTGCAATCACTATAATTTTTTCAAAATGAAGTTTCCTTAAAAAATTACAACTAAAACTATAAGTTTAGCAATCCACTACTCAGTAATTTTTCAAAAAACAAAAAAATGAAATAAAAATACAATTCTATGCATTGGAACACTATTACATATCAGTAGAGCTTTAAAATATTTCCATCACTTACAACATCAATGACATTGAAAACTAGTGTTTCAAATAAAATAAAGTTGGGGTGTTGGTGGGGGAATGAGTTCTGAATGGTTTCACTCACAGGCAAGATGCAAAATGTTAATTCTCTAGAAGTCAATGATAGAATTGTTTACCAGAGGTGGAAGAGAGTAGGTGGGATAAGAACTGTATGAACAATGAACACTCAGTTGTTATTAGACATAATGTAAGTTCTGGTGGGATATTATACAATGGGATTAATAGAGATAACAATATGTATACATATATTTATATATATTTACATATATATTTATATGTAAATACATATATACATATATATTTATATATGTATATACATAATATATTTATACATATATGTATATACATATATATATTCTAATAATATATGCCTTTTATGTTTTGTGCTAAAAATGAATTTAACTAACCAAAATATTAAAAGGAAAAATAATTAACAATGGTATATTCTTGTATATATTTAAGGAATTTTTTCAATATCACAGTTAACTGAGTTTATAACTTCCTTATATGTATTTGTGCATGCACTTGAAGAAAAACAAACAGTGTGTCAGAACCTTAAAATTTTTCATTTTAATAAAACCTTGTAAATTTGGTTTCTATAGAGATATCAAATTTTTTATAAAAACAATCCCACATATTTGTGTATATAATATATAATGCATGTATACAGTGTATATATATATATATATATATATATATATATATATATATTTGAGGTAATATATTCATATATATGTTTGTATACATATAGATCAATATATACATTTATTGTATATAGAATACAAAATCATATATTTAGCATAAAGATAATATGAAATACATAAAAGTAAAAGGATGAGGAATAAGTTTTAGCACCTATTTCTGGGAGTAAGAAGGAAAGAGACCATAAACAGATGAGTACTTAGAACATGCTTAACCAAAAGCCATACCATCATTTCCACATTTTCTTTTATGTCTGTGTGTCCATTTCCAATTTCTTTTTTCACTACATATGCAAATAGTCCACACTAAAGGTATCCAGACCACATGTTTCAGATTTTTGCAGAACTTACATATTTCTAGCAGATCAAAAGAATGGCTTCAGACACACTCCAGCTCATTCAATGTAGCAAAGTAGAAAACAAGTCAGGATTCTCATCTCTGGTTTATCTTCCCCCCACCCCATAAAACTCAAAAGACTGAATGTTTAATAAACCCCACTGAAGCTTGTGTTCTGCACTGTTTAAATGAGCAGTATAGTTGAAGGAGAGAAAGAGGGATTTGTTTTGTTCTAACTCCTGGATGACAAGCTTCCAGTTGAATCACAGAATGAGCAAGATAAAGGAGAAAAATGAGTCAGACAGTGAGGCAGTGTGAACGCACAGATAATAACGAAGTGGTTTCCTTGGTAACAATGACACTTTAGAAGGTTGCAGAGGAGAGTTAACTTCCTACAAAGTATCTGATTAAAATTTATCGCAAAAGAAGGACGGGAATTGTGAAAATTCAAAGTGAGCAGAATGTGCATTGTAAATCTGAAGGTGACTGCTAACGATCAATGTGCAGTGTTTGTCTAATTGGTTTTATTTTATCCCTTTTAATCTCCAACAGAATTATGGAAACTATGTCAAGAAGTCATAGAAGCCTAGCATGATGACACACCTGACAGCTCAGAACTGATACGTATTATGATTGTATTACTTGTTTGCTTACATAAAAAGGTCCACTCTCAAAACAACGACAACCAACCAAACAAACAAAACAACAAAAGCCAAAGTTGGGATGGAAAGATCTGAAGTTTCCAAAGGCATTTTTCTAAAGAAGTATCATAACGGTTCATAATCAACTGACAAAATGAAGAGCACAGACTTAACAGTCCAAATCTTGATTCCTGTTTCTCAGAGGCTTATGGTTATATTCTGAACACGCTTTCTTTTTAGATATGGAATAGTACTTAATTTATTGCAAGTAATACATACAAGGAACCTTTTTAATATCTTTTAAGCAATTCATATTAAGGATTTACTTTTCAAAGCAAAGGTGATCACAAAGACCATTAAGATAAAGCTATGGGTGGGAACAGTCATCTGATGACCCAAAGGAAATAGTATAATAGACACAACATTGGCAGTCTAACATGCCAGCTTAGACATTATCTTGCAAAGCACATATTTGAGAGAAATGGATTATAAAGAATTTTGGAATCTCTAAAACTTTTCCAAATTAAAAAAAAAAACAAAAAACAAAATCAAAGTATTATAATCTAAAAGAAATCCTGTACACTAACTATTTAAAACTATGGTTATTTTAGTTGACAACCTTTAGATAACATAATGTTTATTATTATAATCATAGAATGAAAATGGAGGATCATGTGATTGATACCAATACATAAGAAGATAACATTCACTTCTAATATATTTCTCCGGTCTGCTAGAAAAAAATCATAGGAAATTGTACATTTTCACACGTTTATATTAAATTCATCATGAAGTATTCTAAGAAGCAGACTAATAATGTCAATGCAGAGCTACTAATGGAAGCAATAAACTGCTAAGACTAGCAGCAACTATTTTAGTTCTCAAGTAGAGAAGAAGTATTGTAATCAAAGACTTGGGAACATTCAGTATAAGATAGGAAGACAGAAAGGATTTTTATTTAATAGTTTGATTCTTTGCTACAAGTAACATTAAGAATTAAATAAAAGAAACTTGTGCCTACAATTAATTTGAATGCTGGCTTTCTTGAGGAAAAAAAATGCTAGATCCAAGTTTTCAGAAAGGTTACAGGTCTGATCACCAAATGATTCACTCATCCCTACTGATGATAAACCATTTCTAATGGACAGACAGTGGTGGAGGAAGTTAAAATAATCTACAGAATACTGTAATGATGTCCACATTTGCTTTCATCACTTCTGTTTCTGGGAAACTGCATTTGAAATGTTACTGATGAAAGCACAATGAATTTCTAATTCAACCCTTCTGTAATATATTTTGCTAAATAAAATGACATTAGTCTCAAGGCTGGACATTCACCATTAATTATTTCACTTATTTAGATTCCCATTCAAGATTACTGTTTTGCAAAAAAAGAAAAAATATTCTCTACTGGTGTTTAACTGAAAATATTAATATTTTTTCCATTTGATAAAACTGACTCAGTGCAAGATCATTACAAACAATGCTAATTATCTTGCAAATGAACATCTGTAATTTATATAGAGATAATTGCTAATATGCATTTTTCCAGTAATTTTCAATGTGATGCTTAATTATTTCTTTAAAGCACATTGAAGGTCTACCTTAGGTTTAGTATTTCTAATGAATTACTGAAAATTTGCAAAAAAATAATAAAGTCTAGGTCTCAGGCTGTGTAAAACATGAATGTCAAATTGCTTCCTCAAATTTCAGGCTGCCTTAAACCTGAATGTTCGAGAACAATGCAACTTAATGTTCTACATAGCCATCGGGTTCATGTGCTACTAGGGCACCCTTCGCTGAGGTAAACTTCTATGCCAGTTTCTCTGTATAGAATTATTTGTTAACCAAATGTCACCCATTTTAAAAATGTGTATTTGTTTTCACTTTTTGTAATAAAAGACCAGTATTTAAGTTGCAGTTAAATACATATAGACCCAAAGATATGCCTCATATTTAATTTGGATCTCTTATAAATTTTGTATAGTTATTTTTTACATTATCATGCTTGTTTATTTAGTTTTCTGAGAAAACCTATGAGTACTGTACTGAAACCATTTTTATTCCTCTAGCACCTTCTAGGCCCCCTCACATTCTTTTCAATTTATGAGCTATTCTACTATAATTATTGTTGTCACAATGGTACGGATATGTCTTTGTACCCTCAAGTACCCATGACCTTAGGACCTAAATACGGCAATATGTTTCACTTCTGTATGTCCTAACAGTCATAATTCCACTGCTGAGAACTGCTCTTCAAAACTTCCCACCGCACTCCATATTTATATGTTTGTATGTGAGAGCATAAAACATTTCATTATATATTGATATGTACATCAGTATTTTACAAAACAAGATTATCTCTATGTTATTTAGAAAAATAATTTCTTTCATCCTCTCAAGAACTTCATGTGGCAGACTCATTTATTACTTTTTTTTTCAGACAGGAAGGATTATATATAGAAAAGTCAAACATGCTTCTAAGCACCATTCTCCTAAGTAGTAGTGTACCAATTATTTGAATATAAGAGTTGGCTCCAGAACTTTTATTCCACTTTTTAAGATATATTTTAATGAATTGTAATTACAAAATGTATACTTCCTCTTTCCTCCCTCCCACCACTCCAAGCTATCTTTTTCAGACTCTTCCCATATCTTTTCCAACTCTCAAGATTTTAGCCTTTCTTTCTTTGATTATTATTGTGATATACATACATAAGTAGATAATATATGTGCACGCCATATGTGTGTTTTCTGTGTGTACATACTATATACATATATGTATACATATATGAAACCTGCTAAGTCTGTTTGTGTGTATATGGGTGGCTTCAAGACTTCCCATTCTGCATTAATCAATCAATATGAAGACTAATAAGAAGACTAAATTGATCAAGCAATAAGAATATCCCTGGAAGAGGATTATTCTCCTTCTCACAGCAGTCATTAATTTCCTGTCATTCCTGGTATGGAGATGAGATTCTGTAAAAACTTCCATTTCAAATTAAAGACTCCACTATCGTTCTTCCTATCTATCTTGCTTAAAATGCCATTTCTAGAAAATAATGTTCTACAACTGACTTTATGACCCTCTGACTTTTACAATTTTTCCATCACATCTTCCATGATGTTCTCTGAATCATAGGTGGAATAGCTGTGATACAGACATAAACACACACATACACACGTAAGGGCTAGGATTCCTACCATCCTTTGATTTCTGCATATGTCCAGATTTGGTTTTCTATGATGTTCTCCACTTGGGGTAAAGAGAGACTTCTTTGATGAGGGTGACAGCTATGCTTATCTTTGTGTATAAAGACAAGACTAGTATATAGCAAAAACTATGCTGGTTTAGCAAAGTGGCAGTAATAGATTCTTTTCTAATGTCCCTGACTTCACTAGCCCCGAGAAGCTGGCTAAGTTTTCAGTACCAAATTTGATTTCCCTCCTGTTGAGTGAGCTTTAAGTTCAATTAGAGCAATATGTAAGTGCCACTTACTACAAATTTATGCATGTTTTGCCATGCTGGTAATTGTTGCATAGGTTTTGCAACTGTGTAGGAAACTAATTGCTTCCCTCTGTTGACAGCTTGTATAATATTTCATGGAACCATGAAAGCTAGATCACAAGAAAGAGGCCATCAGGTCAGGTTTAGCTCAAAACATACAAGTTAAAATCAATCTACCATGTGACCCAGCTATACTTCTCTTTGGCACATGACTAAAGGATTGAGCATACTGTTGCCCAGCATGTCCAAATCCTCCCTAGACAAAATAGACAAGAAATAGAAACAACCTAAGTGTTCTTCAATACATGAATAGATCATGAAAATGTGTTACATATACACAATGGAATACTATTCATCTGCAATGAAAAATGAGGTTGGAAGGTATGTAGATGGGCCAAGCAAATATAATGAGTGGGTGGAGTAACACAGACCCAGAAAGACAAATGTTGCATTTCTTTCTCAACTGTTTTTCTGAGCTCAAAATCCTCAGTTGTGAAAAAATAACATAAAATAAGCACAAAAAAACAGGAAACTATAAAGGCACCATAGTTTGTGTGAAGGGCTTGAGAGCAGAATAGCAGGATATAGATGATATGAAGTCAGAAAGGAAATAATGAGGAGTTGGCCCCAACTGGGATGGAAAGAGTGAGGGTCAAGATAGAAGAAGAAGAAGGGAAAAAGGACAAATAGCAGCAATGTTGTTTGATAGTGCCTCAAAGAATCATATTTTATATTTTCTAAATTTATGCACAATCCATATATGTATACATGTGTGTGTGTGTATACTGAATAAATATTTGAAGCTCATTTTTCAAAACTGAATAAGAAGTCCCTTGGGATTAGTGTTATATATATATATATATATATATATATATATATATATATATATATATAAACAAAAAGTAATTATTCTATTTACATATTACTATGTAGAAGTGAAATGTCAAGAAAAAATACTATCATGTCAAATTTAAAACTATTTGATGACAATTATCATTCCAAAGATGAAGTATGAATTATTTTAAAAGGCAAATGGCTACAAAGAACTCATACTTGAGCTGAAATTTGGAAAATTTCTAGATTTTAATAAACAAATAGTTTTAAAATTATAGTTTCCAAATGATATGTATAGACATTTCAAAAAATAGAATCACATTTTGAAAATTAAAAACTGTATATTAAAAACTTAATAAGGTAAGAATTTTTATTACAGAGCTTTTTTAGAATAAATGGAATTGGGGACATCATTAAAACCCAGTTAAGGGCTAGTAAACTGTCAGACAGACAGAAAGAAAGGACATATGCTGCTTCAGCCTTATTAATCTAGTGGCAATTTGATAGACAAATGAGTTTGTTATTTTATGTAATGTGCTTAGATAAAATAAGTAGTGATTAGCAGAAAGTTGTATAAAAATGATGATTGTGACAATACAAAGAAAATTGCTGGTCTAGAAAAGAAATTATAGCTTTTAAAAAGCTGACTGTCCTCAGTGATGAGTAGATATTAAAGAAAATGACGACTCAAGCACCAAAGCAAATCCAAGCAGCAAGCAAGCATTCCAAATGATAGCAAGAGAAGGCTACAGAGTCACATGATGTGAATTCAATGTGCAGTTACTAACTGATAAATTAAAAGAGTAATTTTCTCAGCCTTTCTAATGGTCATTAGCTCTAGTTGTAAAATGAAATCACAAAGGTTCCCTGTTTTATCTGGTTATAATGAGTAATGCTATAAACCCAATCCAAAGACCATTACTGAGGAAGTCACAGGCCCTAGGTAGAAATATCCTGCAGGGTGTTTTTTTGTTTGTTTGTTTTGTTTTGTTTTTGTTTTTTTACTAAATTAAAAATGTCAAAATGACTTCAATATGTTTCTGTTTATGCCTACAGAGGACTGATCTTCTCAGCCTTGGTCAGAGAACTTTTCTTGTAGTTAATTCATAACTGATCAAATGTTAATACTAAGCAATGTGGAGGAACACACCTAAATGGGACATCTATAATAACCCTCCAAGGCACAGGGAGCACTACTGAATAGGAACAGGAAAGAATTCAGAGCCAGAGGATGAGGAAGAGACTGAGGAATCATTGTTTCTGCAATCATGAACCTACAATGTGTTTCCTGCAGAAGACCTGTACAGTTTTGGGAATAACAACATTTTCTTTTTGTGGCTGGGAGAGGGTTCCATGTAGTCTCCCTCCTATTTAAGAAGCTATTGACAGCTAATGAATTTCCAGAAGGGGAAGAACTGTCTTCAGGAAAGTTAGCCATCTGACAGAAAACAGTCAACTAATGCCAACGGTCATGAAGGCAGCTTTAGTTAACTAACTGAATTATAGATAAATCAGAAGGCCTAGCTGGAAAGAAAAGAGTTTATCAGGAGAGGCAGGGGGAGAACAGAGAATAATGGGAGGTGAACCTAATCATTCTATACATGCATAAATTATTTAAATAAATATCTGTATACTATAGTAATTAATAGCCAACTTGGAAACTAAGTAAAAACCTCAAGAATAAAGAATGAAATGACCTCTATTGTATTTCATTTTAAGTTGGTTTTGTATTTTTAAAGACTTACTGATTTCCATTTAATGTATATGGTTATTTTGCTTATAATGTAATTGCAGAAGGCACATATAAATCCATCTCTTTAGCCCCCAAATCCTATAATTTATGCTCAAAGTTTCAATATCTTAATATCACAATATTATTGAATAATCTCCTAAATTCCGTCAAGACAAGCAGCCCTGTGTTCCTTGTGTTACTTTAAATGCAGGTGGAGTTTATGAAAACTAAATACTAACAAAACTATGTGACTTAAACAGGGCATGTTTGATCCTAGAAGCTAACATAATTTCAGAAGATTTATGACATTAAACATTGGTGACAAAAATTAAAAAATATACTTGGTAGATCATAAACCTCTTGAGGGCAGAAACTGTAACAGTTGTTACATTTTGATATTCTCAAAGATATTCCCATTCAACAAAACAAACTAAGGTAAGTAAATGTATTTATGTTCAAAAGAAACCTGAAATCACTCTCTGTTGCCTTCTTGCTGAAAGGTAAAGCCTAAGAATGATTTGACATCAGTCTAAAGCCCAAACCTACTGGATTTTTCCACTCATTCACCAATACTAGGAAAGCTCTTTAGGCTCTTTGTAATAATGTACAAAGAAGAAAGTGTAATTGGTTCATAAAGAGTAACAGCTTTACTTGCTCACAAATATGTGATCTTTGGTTTTGAAAAGCAGCATCACCTGCTTTATGAAAAAATTAATTTTCCTGAAGACCTTAGTAGACTATGGAAGTGGCAATATTTAGCATGACAGTGATTCAAGTTTCCTTCCCCTGACCTCTTCCTTTCAGTCTGATCTGAGATCGATTTTTCCCTAAATCCTTACTTCTTTGCAATTACTGTAAAATATTTTTGGAACAGGCAAGATCTTTATTTGTCTATTCTAAATTCAATTATTATTAGTCTGAAAGATAAGTGGAATGATCTATCTGAAGCCCAGGATTTGTGAAATACACTCCTGGAGGATCATGTAAAATCTTTTCTGTTTACATTGCATTTTGGATATTGACAAAAACTTATTGATGACTAAATCTTCAGAGATACCAATGTTTGGAACTCAACTAAATTTTTGAAGGAATGTTCAGATTTAGTGTATATACATTTCAGAGTATTGATCTTAAATATACATTGTATTAAATGATATTTAAAAATTTAAGTCAATAAAAATTCATTTCTTATTTTATGTTATCTGTTTTTGCATAGTGTATAAAAAAAGAACTTGAGTTCTGTGGTGGTGGCATACACCAGTTAACCAGCATTCTCAGGGAGGAGGCAGGCAAATCTCTGAGTAGAGGACCAGCCTGTTCTTCAGAGTGAGTTTCACAACAGCTAGGCATACACAGTCTAATCTTGTCTCAACAACAACAACAAAAGAACAACAGCCAAAAAAGTGGGGAAGGGGGTGGAGAGGATGACAACAAAGACAATGACGAATGACATCAATGACAACTACTACAACAAAGAAGAGTTGAAGTTGTGTTTACCTTCTAAAACAGCAGCTAAAAGAAACCTTGTTTCTCTTTGAGCATTTTGTGTGTACATAGAAGCCGCAATTAACTATATATATTAAATACATCAAAATATGTGTTTCTCGCTTTGTAAGGCACTCTCAAGTGCTTATTTTATTCAGCATTTTTAATGTTAGCTAATGCTGGTTCATTTCCTGTAAGTTCACTCTTCGACATGGCATGCAACCGTATTTTCTACTTTTGATATAATCTATTAAGTTTGTTTGTTTGATTGTTTAATCTTTCCTGTGAAATCTGTTAAATTGAGCGAAACCCATAATGGCCACTGAATGTGGTTGTCAGGACTCTTCTTAAGGTCTTTAATTCTCTTTGTTCTGTTCTATGTTATTTCATTGATAAATATACTAAACTTAAGGAACAATTTATCTTTGCAGTCTCATCCATTTAAAAGCTACATTTGATTTAATGAATAGGAGGAGTTTATGGGAAAAGCTTTTATCGATGGGCATTGGTTTCACATAGCTTGCCCTTTTGAGAGAGATGCACTGCAATAATTGCTGCAAGATCATGTTAGTGAGGGAAGGTCACTCTATACTCTCCCCCAAGTAATAGCAAAGTCAGGTGAGGTTGATTCCTGACACAGCCACTATTTCAATATTTTGGGTGATATTTATGACCCCAGGAAGCTCTTTCCAGCATTACCTGAGTGCATCAAGCATTCACTGGCAAGCACAGTGTGAATGTAGAAATCAAGCCAGTCTTTCATGTCACAGTATCACTTTGCCATTAATTTTTCACTCTTGATTACATGGTAAAATGAATCTTTCAAAGCCAGCCTATTGTGATTTAAATAAAATACAGGCAATTCTGGTGTAGGGAGCTGGGATAATTACTGCTCTGAGGGTAAAGGAAACTGAATTTCAGCCAGTGTGTTAAGTCAATGAAACTTTGGTCAGTGATTCTATTCAGTGCCTGTTAAACTTTCATTGCATATTATACTCACTTGAATATACTATCTTAAATAAGCCAATGAAATATAAAAGCTCGTTACTGGGTATATACTTCTCATATTTTTGGAGCAGCAATGTTTCTACTTGTAAACTGCATATCTTGCATTTTACTTGCATTCTTTTTTGTTTCCATATTTTAAAATGGAATAAAAGAAGCTCTATTCTAACCTTGAAAGTAGATGTTTTAATTACTTAATATAGTTTTATTGAGAAAAATGTACTCCTAATTCATTAAAGGACATTGAAATCCTAGTTATCACACACTGTCCTTGAGACATTTTTCTCATTTTCATCTTTAATGAAATCCATATAATCTAATTTAAAGCACAAATGGAGTCAATGCTACATAAATTATTTTTAGACTATAGCCTCTTAAATTTATTATCTTTTCCATTATAAAAGACTCCCAACTGAAGAGGCACATGCATTTTTCAAACTGTTTCACTGTATAAGTAAAACAGGTTGATTAAATATACATATATACATATATATGTACACACACACATATATATGTATATTCTTATTTTTTAATATTCAAACTGCAATCAGAAAAAAAATATCATTTTCTCAACTCTTCTATTTCTACTGCAGCTGGGAAAATAAACTAATCTTCTTGGATGTGTTGTTACCAAGATTTGACAAATGTTCCAGCTGTTGCTGACCTGTAAAATGTAATTATTTGGTTACATGTTTAAAAGTAAAAATTCTATAAACAAAAATGTCAACTCTAGAGGTAATTTTCTATAAAGATATATGAGCATCCATATTACAGACTTTCCCTGCAAGGCTCAGGGATAATCGGTAAAGTAGAATATATGATCACAAGAGCCATAAGTAGGTGTCCTCTAGAGTAAAATAGTATATGCAGGACATGATGGGGCCATCACACACATGAATGCACTGTACATGTGACTGCATACATAAGACCGGAACAAGATCAAGTCAGTCAAATTCTAGTCCAGACAGTGAAGGGTCTCATGAAATTCTGCCCCTAGCTGAGAAACTACTGACCATTTATGGCTGATGGAGAAGGAAGAAGGACTTTTTTTTTTCATGATTGAAGACAAAAAAGGGGTGGGGGGCATTCAAGCTAAAGTAGATGGTTTTACACCATGCTTATACAGGGAACCTGGACTGAACTCAGGCGGCTTTCTAAAAGGAGGATATATGAAATTGGAAGAGAAAAGTATAGAGGGGATAGAGGAACAATTAGAATGGTAGAAATGTGGGGTTTGGTTTGATGTGAAAACTAATAATAATATAAAAAAATCTCAAACAATCAAAAACGATGCAAGATTTCAGAGACTGTGACAGTACACACAAGACTTACCCAAGTTCAAGTCAGACAAAATTCCAGTATGTAAAAGCAGAAG
Organism: Arvicanthis niloticus; assembly: GCF_011762505.2. NCBI lineage: Eukaryota > Metazoa > Chordata > Mammalia > Rodentia > Muridae > Arvicanthis > Arvicanthis niloticus. The sequence goes on from NC_047659.1 coordinate 20,937,553, forward strand.
TGGCTACAAAATCTTACCCCTAATCAAGAAGCTTTTTGGAACCTGATAGCTACTAGAAGATGGTACCTGTACATCCTTTCTCCCACAACCCCATGGAATGATTCTGGATATAACAACCCAGAGCAGGCCTCATGTTCAGGAGCTGTTGGCCAACACAAAATGAACTCAGTGGGATCTGTTTGTTTGTTTTTAAGAGAAAAGGAAGGTTTATTATGCTGGGTAAAGATGGGTGGAGGAAAACAAATATAAGCAAAATATATAAAACATTTTAAACATCTTAAAATTTAAAAAGCAAACCAAAAAGGCACAGATAATATTGATGTGTAAAGAGCTGAGAAAACATACCTTACTTTGGGAACCATTTGTCTTTGAAATAGTGGCCTGTGGAAAGTATGCAGTTTTTATTCCATGATTTCTGGATATAGCTATTTCTTCTGTATGCCCGGTTAGGGAATTAGTATTTAATCTTTATCTTAATCTTTCTAGTTAGCCTCAAACTCTCTTGAAACCTTATCAATTTAAAAACCATTCATTGAATTTTCCTGAAAAAGAACAGACCATAGATCATAAACCCAAGCCTCATACCAATGGATTAATTTAAACTGAAGATCAGACAAGATTAAAGAGTGGGACATTCAGAAAATAACATAATATTCTCATTCTTTAGAGAGGTAGTAGGAATGTCACATAAATATTTTCATCTTTACTTGATTGTAAACCAAACAATCAAACAAACCAAAAAAAAAAAAAATGGTTAGATGCTCTTAGTGTTCTGTGTCTTCTTCACTATCATCCTTGTGTGCCGGAAGCCAACATTACTCCATTTTGAAAGAATAGTTTTAGATTTTGTTTTTCCTCTGCTCTCAACTCCTGAGACAGCAGATGGTCAATAGTCACTGTGCCCCTAGGAAAGTAGTGGCTGTGCCCTGAGCCAGGCAAAAACATTGGGGCTGCAAGGTATCGGCGTGGCAGAAGGCACAGTTTCTGTGAAATTCACCCAAACACATTATCCCCTTCCCTGCCTATATAAATTGCCTGAGAAAATACAGTTTGTTAGACCTTGATCAGAAAATTTTACTTGGTCTCATTCTTTACGTCCCCTCTCCCTTCCATTCTCTCCCCATTTCTCTTAGGGTATCCTGTTGAAGACCCCTCAGGCCGGGGCACCTGTGTGTCATTTTCTTGCCTTGAATGCTATGGTTATCACACAGGTTGATGTATCACTAATTTTTATTATATTCCACACAGTTATACTTCATGAGAATAAAGAAGGCCCTCAGAGCCTGACTTTTATCTCTCCTATTCTCCAAACAAGGTATATTTTTTATAGTTACAGGACTCAAAAGATACTCATAATGTTTCTGCCAAAGGTCCATGTGGGTAACCACAGATAATGCAGCATACTTTGTTCCTTTCTTTCTCAACAGAAGCTCCTCAGCTTCACCAATCTACAGGAATATGAATCCTTTGAAATGTATTTCTTTGTGACAGGAGCTCAGAATTGTTTCTTGACTTCATTTCACTTTTATTGCACTATTTTGTGATTTTTCATGACCTAGCTTTCTGTTCCCTTTTTAGTTCATTGTTAGAACTTACCTCTAGGTACCCTCCAACAACAAAAATCTAGAAAACTCTGGTCTGTTACCACTGAAGACTTATCCTCTGTTTCATAGTAACTTGAGTTGGGTGTTTATACTGGAAACCTGTATTTGATGCTATGTTACTATTGTTATGTTGTTTGTGCTCAATTCTATTAATATGTGTGAATTACCTGCTAACTGATGGCATCTTGCTGTCATTTGAAAGCATAGAAAAATTAACTCTCAGAACATTGTACTCGTGGACACAAATAGCAACATACCTCAATCACCCATTAATTTGTTTTTAAATGAATATAGCTTTTGCTGGCTACTTTGAAGCCACAGCCTTAGTTACTTCTTTGAACTAAATACAACCAGAACTTTGTGTGAGAGAATGTGAGTTCCCATCATAGCCACTGTTGCTGCCCCTCCCTATAGGCTCCCAGAGATCTGATCCTTCACATGCCAGGGAGATTTTTTACCATCATTTCTAGCAGATAAAAACTTAAGTTTAATTACAGCAAGTCCAAAATTATTGCTTTTGGGAAAAAGTCTAATACTAAATGCAAGTTTATAGATAACTATAAAATTGAAAATGTTGGTACTTACACCAAACTTACAACTGACTTTTTAATGCCACTTTATTGAGCAGTACATTTCAATTAAGAGAAAAGGCAAGACACTTCACTCATTGCTAGTCATCTCATACTGAAGCTTCGGTTTCTTTTAGGCCCATTTTTTCCTTTAAAAGCTACGATAAAACATAGTGTAAGATATTTTAATTGCACAATTGGCCAAGGTATTAAAAATGCTTAAACACAATTCAGAGTTATTTGTCAAATGCACTATTCCTAATCAAGTATTCTACAGATTGCAAGTAAAATGTGATCAGCCAAAATTTCATTTGTTTTATAGCACATTAAATTTGAGCATCATAATAAATGCCTATTATATTCTATAGTTATTAGTACTGTTTGACTGTATTTTGTGACTGGAGAAATGTGAATTCTATCATATGCTAGAAAATATTAATATTCTATGAGAAGCAAACAAGCAGACTTACATATTTAATAGAAAGTGGAAGAAAATTTTATGGAATAAATACTCTCGCAGGTTATCCAGTAAAGAGGAGTATCAAGTCTTTCATCAACTGGTTCATTTTCCTCTCCTTGCCAGAGGTGAGCTTTTGTTACACTATCTTTAGTGAGAACACTACTGTCATCACCTCTCAGTCATCATAGCAAATGTAGACTGTGCTGACTGTGCTCTGTTTTACAATCTTGCTTATTCTCTTGGGAATTTCCAAAACTCTCTAACAAAGTATGTCCCACTGTCCCTCCTTGTCTCACAGAATAGAACAACTGAGTATATGGATTTCCAGCTTCCCTTTTTCGTTATATCACAGAAATGCTCAGACATCTCATAGTAGATGAACTGTTATAAACTTTTCTCAAATAAAGCTAAGATCAAAAATGTTAAGTTGCTAATCTTATAAGGACACATCACTTATATCTCATGTTTTGCCTATGTAAACCAAATCAGATCTTTATTTGTTTTTGTTCAAGAAATCAGCATGAGCTCCATGAACAAGATGATCATCCCAGATTCTGTCTTCTGGAAAATAATACCTACTCTACTAACTCGATGCATAAAAGTATCTCTTAGATACTAAAGTTCCAAAGAATTAAAGTCAGTGAGAATATTAGTTTCCCAACGAAGCACTTGCTCTACAGATGAACTGGTGAAAGGGAACATCTGGCTTAATTCCCCAATTCAGTCACATTCAAGACTCATCCTTAATACCTAGGTCGCCTTAATGATACAAACTTACTGTACATGATACCTTCTGACCACAGTCTGTTTCTGTCCTGGTTTATTGTGACATTTTTGTATAATTCTCTGCATATATAATAAGATTAGAATATTACAGAAATAATTTGAGGGCTATATAAGGATTTAAGATCTAAGAACTCTGTCTAAGATAGCAAAATGCAGAGACCTTTTACATAAATATAGGTCAGTCTACATTGAATAATTGAGGTCTTTCATTGCAATGTACTTCAGAACATTTTATTCACATTGTGATGTTTGAAATATGCATGGCACATAGGGAGTGGCATTGTTGGAAGGTGTGGCCTTGTTGGAGGAAGTATGTCACTGTGGGGGTGTACTTTGAGACCTCCCTCCTAATTCCTTGTAAGACAGTCCTCTTCTGTTTGCCTTTGGAACAAGATGTACAACAGTCAGCACCTCTTGTGACATGCCTGACTTGAAGCTGCCAAGCTCCTGCCTTGAAGATAATGAACTCAAACTCTGAACCTATAAGACAGCACCAATTAAATGTTGTCCTTTATAAGAGATGCTTTGTTCATGGTTTCTCTTCACAACCATAGAAATCCTAAGACACACAATGTGAATGATTTATGAATCTTTAAGTTATTAAATCTCTGTACACAGTATGTACAGCTTATGCAAAGTAGTACACAACTAAGGTCACTTTGCATTATGAACTGAAACAGAAATATTTTTTAAATGTAATTTGAATAATCAAAATGACAAACATCACACTGAAAATACACCAATTACAAATTGAAAACTATATATATTTCCTTCTATGTTATTTTCATTGAAAAATACTTGATTAAACAATTATGTCTCTATGTAAACAATAAAATAAAATTTGAAGCTACATTGTATTTAATTTTCTACATTTTTGAAGATGCAATAACCAGTACTTACTTATTTTGTTAAAATTGTTTTCAGTTTATTTATCACAAAAAATCATATTACTTTATCTTTTTAAAGTTGTGAACATAGGAATTAAAATTATAAAATCCTAGGAAACTAGTTAAGTCAAAAATTACAAGAATGCCTCATAGGAACAGCATATTTTAATATTTTTGGTGCTTTAATTATTTTGATTTTTAAGACACAAACATAGGTTAGGCACTGCAGTTCAGAGGCAAAACTCAAGAAGCTTCTAGTATTCTTTCCTCTATAAAGGAAGGCATCTCATGAATATTTTATTTCTCTATGGTAGGAACAAAATGCACATGTCTAATATTGATGCTACAAATGAATTTCCTCTTATAGAATGAGAATTACATCCAGTTAGTCAGTACTTACTTTGTGATGTTAGTGCCACTGTTACACCAGTAGGCATGTATTTGTTGTAGCTCACAGGGTTCACAGCTGGGTATGATATAACTTTTCTCCTTGAGTAGCTTATATACTATCCCCAAGTAGTATGAAATCTACCTAATATGGATGAAGCTCCCATGTCTGTATTAGCCTAATTTTATCAGGTTCTAAGACTCAAGTATATTGTGTCTTCAACATGTGGTCTGTGGTCTTACTGTCAGTTTCTGAAGGATGACCAAGACCAATTGCAGTAGCCTATAATACTTGCTAGAGATGTTCATGGGGCCTCACTAGTAAAGAACTCCAAAAGTATTAACCCATTTCTGGTACCTGGCTTACTTCATCCTCTGCCATACCTTGCATTCGCCCATCTGTATTTAGTGATTCCATATTGTTGCGCACACCTCTTGAGTCCCCTTTGCCCGCGAAAAAGGACACGAGAGATAGTATTCGGGTAGTTACTACAAACAAGGCTTTACTCTGTATCACAGACGTGAAGAACACAGAAGGGCTGAAGACAGGAAGAGGCCCAGCTTAAATACACCCTAGAGTGACGTATTCACTTCTGATTGGCTGTTTACTCATTACCCAATATTATGCCTCGGGATTGGCCAGTGACTTTGGCGGGCTTTCTGCCTTTGCAGCTGCGCAGTTAATTGTTTACTAGTGGGAAGGACACGATGTCCGCACCATCTTGGAATGGCGAATTATACCACCGCTAACAGCGGCTTCCTACATCTCTCCCTGTTTAAATTATTAATATGGAACAGCCTATTGCCTATCAAACGCAGTACCAATCAAGATTCGAACTCAAGCCTGATCAAGCAAACTCCATCTTGGGGGAATAAGTGATCAAGAGCTTACAGCCCGAAGATTCTCCCTTACCCTACCAGGTGCAATGGAAACAAGTCCTCTGGGTGCAAGGGCTAAGGGGAAGTAAAGAGGAATTGACACCCGTCCCTGTGCAATGGAGTATAGCTCCCAGGAGTGCAAGGGCTGTCAACCTACTATTCAGGTACCACAGCTATTTAGGCAAGGGCTGGCTGGACTTAGACCTCTCATCAACCCAGTGCAATGGGCTGAACCCTTGGGGTGCATCGACTGAGGGTCTCAGTCATCGGCTACTTTCTTAGCCTAGATAGCCAAATTTCAGGGAGAGATGCTTGCTCCAAGGCTGCGAGTGCTTGGGCTATAGCGGCCTTGTCACGTTTTTGTTGGGCTCTGAGCTTATAGACCAACCATCATGAACACTAATCCACAACATAGGGCTGCATCAAACAGGCCTATCCCCCCTTTTAGAAAGAAAGAAAGGAAAGGCAGAAGAAATTCAAGAAGTAAAATCGCCAGGGGTAACGGGCTCCATCCGCACTCCATCAAGGCTCAAGATCCGGATTTGCAATTGCTGCTGCACCAGGTCCAGCTCCCCAGTCCAATTCTCTTTTAAATAAGCAGAAAGATTATGGCTTTGAATAAATGTATCATTCACAAATCTCAGAGGTGTAGTACCTAGATGTGGGGTTGCTGACACGCAGATTATTTGAACCACATCCGTGAGCTGCTCCACATGGGCTTGGAGCAAATCAACTCTCTGATTGACCAACAGGATGTCTGATATGCATCCACTTTCTGTAGAATGGTCAAATCCTCAGAAGTCTTTTCTGAGATTTGATTAACAGTAGCTGCTGTAACTTGATTAACCATGGCTAGGTCTAGTGATCCATTCCAGCATTGTGCTAAAAAGCACGCAACATTCTTACAATCCAAGATATCAGAATTATTCTGAAAGTTGGATAACATAAAGAAAAATGGACGGTCTACACACACCGACACCGGTTGTGCAGATGTATTCTTAAACACCTTATTAATTTTAATGTTATTCAAATGGCTAGAGATATTAGATCTTGTAGCCGAAACATTCTGCACTTCATGAAATATACCATTCAACAAGACAAAGGCAGATACACCCTTTTTTAACATTCTAAACAGTGGCTACAACACATAATTTAATTGTGTTGAAGCAGGATAAACTCAAGAAAATACACATATGATTTAATTTAGGACTTGTATCCCTTTGAAAATATCAAACAGAGGTTTAAATCCTCCTATGATAAGCTTAAGATGAGGTTTTAGCCAAATAATATCTCTTAACAACTTTTAAAAATCACAAAGAGCAAATCAAGATTAAAAGTAAACTATTTTCTTTTTGTATGTACACTCCCAAGCCTGAAGATGGTGTTAGATCCCCACCACAAATGGTTGTGAGCCAACATGTGGTTGCTGGGAGTTTAGCTTTTATATTTTAAATTGTAAATCTAGCCTTCTCTCTGGCCCAACTTGTCTCAAATATTAAAAAGACACTGTCTTTGAATCCTTTTTTGGAGTAACAAGTACTCTAAAAATTTTTAAAGCTCGTTATATTGGAGCAATGGCTTGCAGAAAAAATTTCTTTAGAGAAATCCACTAATAAAGTATCACACAATGAATAATACACTAATAGATTTAACCTCAATTTTTTTGTATTAAAGCAACAACAATATTTATATATATATAATGTAAAACAATTAACCATTTTCTGAACCAATTATTTTTAACAAATATCGCTTCATGGGCTCTTTAAAATTATGAATAAATTTACTAACTGTAAATTTCTCACCTTTACCAGAAATGTAAAGGGATGGTATAAAACATCTTTTATATCTATAAAATTCTATAAGTATTTACTGAAATGGCAGCTAGAGTAGGCAAGTTAGGCTGTATAAATCTTAAATTTGAACTTTATTTTGGATTAATTTAATAACCAATCTATTTTGTCCAATGAGAATATTGGATAAAAGCCAACCTTATTCTCTAATAATTGTTACATACATTAGTGGAATCCAAAGCATCTCATCCTCAACAACTCCAAATACAGAGGAATTAAAACAACCTGAACCATACTCTATCAGCAGGCACAGCTATACTCATGGAGGGAAGCAGGCATAATTTTAATTTCTGTAGCATAAACATAACTTTTAGCCCACAGACTGTTGCTGCAGTCTGCATTGTCTTAATTCAAATGTAAATGCACTTAACCTCCCTCTGCCTGCTCTCTGAGGCGTGGCTACGCCTGAATTGTGCGGTTTTGATTTTAACTTAAAACACACCAAGTAGATTACCTTTATGCTATAAAGTTTTACTGCCACAAAACAAAGTGTAAAATCTAATGGAATACTTGTAGCATTTATGACCCAGGCTGTCGTCAGATGCGCCTGAGGCCAGGGCAACCAAGTGACACTCAATAGCTGTAATCAATAGGCAGTACTTCAGCATTTGAATGTACTGGCAAGATCTAACTATGTCCCACAGTGTTATACTTATCGCCAAATCGAACTTCAGTATCAGGAGACTCAGGGCCGTAATCTTGCAACCTAGCTTCATTCTTCACAATCTAAACCAGCCGCGTAGGGACCCAAATTGCATTGTTTTCACCTGTGGAATAAGCACAAACAGCCTCCCTTCCCGGGCCACAGCAGGCCCTTAGCCAATCTTGTAGCCTCTTGTTCCTATGAGGGACAATGGCTGTACGGCATTCAGCTGTGGCATTTTCAAAGATCATCTGTTCTATCACTGGCATTGCTTGCTCTAAGCTCGCACTCCCCGTGTGTCTGCCGGCGGTATGCCATTTCACAGAGCAAACTGTCTCTCTCCTCTGCCTGTCTTTCACACCACGCTCCCTTGCTCTGGCTCTGCCTTTTCTTAGTCTTATCTCAGCACGGTTATCCTTTGCACAAGCGGCTACTTCCTCCTCTATGCTCTCCTCCTCGGAGCTGCCCAGTTCTATGGAGTCAGGCTCCTTAATGAAGTACAGGGGGGTCCTTTTGACCTCCACTCTCTCCTTAAGCTTAATGGACTCTGCAGTAGCCCTTGTTCCTTTTGAGTACTCTATATCTCCAGGCTCTTTGGCCTGACCCCCAGACCCTTTGGCCTGATGCCGGCTAACACACTCTGGTTCTGGTATGCTAGAGTGGCCCTCTTTCTCACAACGCAAATAAGTTAAAAACAAATGCAATGCAAGCAAGAGGCTAGCTAGTGGAGCGGCAGAGGTGAGTTTAAATCCGCTTGCCAAAAACGCCATTCCAGGCATATCTTCCAAAGGTGTACCTCAAATCCTGTAGTCTTTTAACCCACTCCAAAACTTGGGGGCCTCCGCGTTGCCTTGAAACTCCAGGGTTTCGGCTCCAGTTGTTGCGCGCACCTCTCGAGTCCCCTTCGCCCGCGAAAAAGGACATGAGAGACAGTATTCGGGTAGTTACTACAAATGAGGCTTTACTCTGTATCACAGACGTGAAGAACGCGGAAGGGCTGAAGACAGGAAGAGGCCTAGCTTAAATACACCCTAGAGTGACGTATTCACTTCTGATTGGCTGTTCACTCATTACCCAATATTACGCCTCGGGATTGGCCAGTGACTTTGGCGGGCTTTCTGCCTTTGCAGCTGCGCAGTTAATTGTTTACTAGTGGGAAGGACACGATGTCCGTGCCATCTTGGAATGGCGAATTATACCACCGCTAACAGCAGCTTCCTACACCATATTTCATTATTTCTTTTTTACTATTTATGGTAGCACATTCTAACTCCTTTACCATAAAATCCATCACCATGGCTGCTAATAATTTTCTTACTTCTATGGGTATTCCAAATGAAACACAAATATATGAAGACTCACTGAATATCAACATTTTTGAGAAAACATTTGACTTTCTCTTTCTCAGTCTTAGTGATGTTATTGTCTTAGTTATGGTGTTACTGCTATGTATAGACACCATGACCAAGTCAACTCTTAGAAGTATAATATTTAACTGTAGCTTGCTTACAGATTTACAGGTTTAGTCCATTGTCATCAAGGTAGGAGCATGGCAGCATCTAGGCAGTTAGGTGCTTAGAGTTCTACTCCTTCATCTGGAGGCTACTGGGAAAATACTGACTTCTAGACAGTTAGTATGAGGGTCTTACAGCCCATACCCACAGTAACACACCTACTCTAAAAAGGCCACACCTTCTTCAGCAGTGCAATACCCTGTAGTAGTGCCACTCCCTGGGCCAAGCATATACAAACCATCACACTTATTCAGAAAAATTGTTTGTAGTTTCATCCATTTATCTGTGAATTTTGTAATTATTTTTTTTCTTAACAGCTGAATCATACTCATTATGTAATATTTCCTACATTTTCATAATTCATTTATCAATTGATGGCTGTCTATTTTATTTATATTTCCTGATGATTAGGAACAAACCACCAATGAGCAAAGCCAAACTTGTGCCTCTAGATTGAGATATGGAATATCTTTTGGGTATATATCTCAGATGGTATAGCTGGTTCATAAACTATATGTAGTCTTTTGATGGAGTTCCACACTGATAACACACTGGTTTTAGCTACTTGCATTCCAACACACATACCAGTATTTGTCATTATTAGGCATTTCCATTCTAGTGATTTTCATTCTAGTGTTTGGGGAGATATGAGCTTTCAAAGTTGTTTTAATTTTTATTTCCTGATGACTTAGGATGATGAATATTTTTAAGTATTTCCCAGACATTTGTATTTGATTTTCTGAGAGGTCTCCCTTTAGTTTTATACCCTATTTTTAAAATAGTGCTGTTTTATTTTTGAGTTCTTTATATATTCTAAGTACTAATGCTCTGCTAGATGTACAGCTAGTAAATTTCTTTTCCCATTCTTTTAGCTACCTCTTTACTCAAGCAATGTAGTCTATTGCTAGGCAGAAGATTTTAGATGCATGAGGTCCTGTTTATTGTTGTTCTTTATGTTTGTGGTTTTGAAGTCCTATTCAGAAAGTTCTTTCTTATGCCAATGAGTTCAAGAATTTTCTCTACTTCTTCCTCTATCAAATTCACATTATCAGGTCTTACATTGAGGTCCTTGTTCCATCTGAACTTGAGTTTTATGTATGTGAAGACATGGGGTTCAAGTTTCATTCCTGTATATGTAGTTACCCAGTTTGACCATCACTATTTGTTGAAGATTCTTTCTTTTCTTCAACGTGCATTGTTGTATTCTTTGTGAAAGTCAGAACTGTAAGAGTGTGCATCTATATTTTTGCTCTCAATTCTATTGCATTGATCAACAAGTTTGATTTTATGCCAGTACCAAACTTGTTCATTGTTTTTATTTCTTGCTACCTAGGATTCTGAAATCTCCAGTAACATTTTGTTGTACAATATTGTTCTGGACATCTTGGAATTTTTTAAAATTTCTTGTGGAATTTAAGAGCTTGTTGTTATTGTTGATGATGATGATGTTTAATTTCAGTAAAAAAGTGTTAAAATTATAATGATGGTTGTTTTGAACTTGTAGATTGCTTTTGGTAGAAGGACAACTTTCAACATATTACTTCAATTTATGAGCATGGGAGGTATCTTTCTTTTGGAAATAGTAATAAAGTTACACATGAACTCATGCAATTTTTGTGAGCATGCAGAAAGCCTGTGAAAGCACAAGTTAGACCAAACTTAGGATGGAGAGAAGAGGTAGGAGTATAATCCAACCCCCAGATGTGGAAGAGATGGTGATTGTGGAGTATTTGAATAGCTGCTAGGAGAATGAAAGCCAATTTTCTCTAAAAGTATATCACTCGATAATTTGACCAATATTTAAAATATTTGAGCAACACAAAATTGTGTACACAGGCAAAAAAAAAAAAAAAAAAAAAAAAGGAAAGAACAGTAAGTTGAACTGGAAGGGAAGCAGGTTAAGATTTCAGATAGTTGGAAGTGGGGGACAATAAGATCCAATCATACACTAAACTTGAAAACTCTCAAAAAATGGCTAAGTGAATAATCCATTGATGGAAAGACTCCTTTAAAAAGAAGATGTAGCAGAGGTAGTGTTTTGAATAAGAATGCCCCATAGCCTCACATATTGAAATGCTTAGTTATCAAGGAGCAGGATTATTTGAAAGGGATAAGGTGTGACTGTCTTAGAGTAGGTGGGGCCTTGTTGAAGAAAATGTGTCACTAGGGGTGGGCTTTGAGGTCTCAAAAATCCTTGGTAGACAAGTCTCTCTCCCTCTCCCCCTCCCTCTCCCCGTTCCTTTCCCCCTTCCTCTCTTCCTCCCTTGCCTGCCCAACCCTCTCTGTTTGTAGATCAGGATGTAGGTCATTACCAAACTTGCCTGGCTGCATGTTCTCTGCTGAAGATGAAGTTTCTGAAACTCTAAGCAATCCTCTAACTAAATTATTTCTTTTATAAGAGATGCTTTGGTCATTGTGTCTCTTCACAGAAATAAAACAGTGACTGAGACAGCAGAAAATTAATCAGTTTGGACTATTTTTTATAACTATTAATGATATTTGTTGCAAACAAAAATATTTTTAAAACCTTACTTTGTTCATGATGCTTTGATTCACTTGAGATACTAGATTTCAAAATATTTTTAAAAATAAGGCTACCTATTGCACAGACTTTTCTGAGATAACAAGTTGAATTCTACAGTAACAGAAAAAAATTAAAGTAGCTAAGAAAAAGTAGAATTTTTCCCTAAATAATTGTCTCATCTCCCACTTAAAACTGCAAACTGTTATTTAAAAATAAATTCAACCTGTGCTTATTTTAAAGCTAAGAGTAACTAGGGAATTCTAGGACTCAGTTACATTCTGAAATATTCTCTTCTCATTCTGCCTCTCTTGTCCTTAATTTCAAGACTGAATCAATTACTTTTGATTATTTTTAACATCAATTGTTAAATGAATTATATTTTTAGTTTCTAATAATTGTAATCAAAAGGTGATCTTTTAAGTTGAAAGACATTCTTGATTATTCTGCATAGTTGACACATATTTCTGTTTTTGTCTGATTATTTCTCTCTGTTCTTAATTCTTATTGTATTAATTTCTTTAAAATAAGGACTCTGAGAAGTGTAAGTGATGGATCTTTTCACAAAACCATGCACTGCCAAATTTCCTTCTTTGTAAATTCTGTCCACTGCATTGGGTAAGACATGCCATTAACCTCTGTGTCCTCAGCAGGCAGACAAATTCCTTCCACAATGCATGGTAACTGCAAAACTGTGTTGCATTACTCATGATCCTCTCTCTTGGCTCCTTCACTAACAGCTTCTTTAGGCTCTACACCCAGAAGTAGAACCAATCAATCTGCAGTGTGATGTTCATTGCACAGCCATTATACTTCATGGAAATCAGTGATTGAAAATATGCTAGTGATACTAAAACTGATTTCAGTTAAGTGACTGAGCACTAATATAAATTTTAATATATTTTGGGCAAGTGACTTGCGAACTTGGAAATATTATTGATAAATATTTAAAGTGAAAGATCAAGGGGAAACATCACAGAATAAAATGAAGTGCATGAAGAATTAGGATTCTAGGTATTTTCCTACAGAAACAAGTTTGCATAATTTTATAAAACATATATCTAAATTATAATTACTTTCATATTGCAAAGAGCAATTGCCATGTACATTCTCAACACCTTTTAAAAGTAACCACCTTCCTCCTGTTTTCTTTTAATATAAATGTATAATTCAATAACCAATACCCAGAGTCACATTGTATTTCCAATTAGAGTCAGATGTATTTGGCAGATGATTTGAAGTATAGGTGGAGAGAAGACACATACCCATCTTGTCACCCCATATAGAGACTCCACTCCACCATGCACCAAAGTACACATATCACCAAAGTTTACCTTGGTGAGTCAACATATTATTTTATGATTACTTAGAGAAAATTAGAAGTAGAAAAGATTCAAAGAGAGCTGAACCTCCAAAGTTGATCCCAGCAAGGGCATTAACTTACAAAAGCTGGAAATCTGGAACATACTGTGCATCTTGTAGTCAGCTCAACAGAATAGAGTATCCCATTTAGGTATCTCAATGTGTCTAAATCCCTTCCAGCCTGGTAATCTGGTCTGTTTCTTTACAGCCTGAATGGCTGCTCTCTGCTTCTTCCAGGAAGCTGTGCTTATATGAGAGTGTCTTCTTTGCAGCATGGATTTTTCTCCAAGTATCTTTCATCAGTCTTTATTGTTTACTCATTAGACAGAGGGACCTAGTGAATTTGCCCAATTTCAGGGACTTCCTGGATTTCTTTTGAGTAGTTTGATTTTTGTTTTAAGGAGCTTCTTAGAAGGTGAAATGTTTCAAACAGGAAGGAAACTTTTACACAAGAAGTAGCAAGTTGAAGATGTCAGAAGCAGACCAGTTCTATTGGGTTCTAGAGGCACTATGAATGTGGTTGCAGAATGTATCTAGAAGAATATTTGTAAGATTATAAAATACAGAAATAACAAATATGCTATAGCATGATAAAAAATTAAATCTAAAAGGAGAATTTCTAACTTATATCTTTGTTGGCATTTTAAATTTTTTACATCTGGTACTAGTGCTTCAAATCAATATACTTTCTCATGGAAATATTCTAAAGGCTTCTTATCGGTGTTTCCATACACATCATATTAATATTTCAGCTTGAAGTTTAGAGTAGAAAACATGCATCCACTAAATTACAAAGTACCTAAAGATGTATTTAATTCAAAATGCTGATTTAGGATATTTAAAATAAAAATAAGATGGTATTTTCCAGACTGTCATTTGGCTTTTAAACCTCAGGAAAGCACTGGGCTCTGGTGCAATCCATATTCTGCAAGAGAGGCTAGGATGTCTTCTCAGAAATTTATGGCTTTCTATGTGATAGAAAGCCTCATTTTCTAAAAGAAATCTCAGAAAGTGAAGGAAAGCACTTTGTACATTATTTCATCATTTTATCAAGAACAGAAAGAATGGTTGAATACTTCCTGTAATTCCACTTTCTTCTTCTGCATACAAAGTATGTTTCACAAGTTCAAGATTAACAGATCCTAATTGAAATTCTAAAAGGCAAATATACAGTATAATTATCTAGTCTGAAGTCTAACACTTTAGAAGATATTTCTATGTGAAAAAAAAAATGTGTTCAGAAGGTTAGCCAATGCCATATCATAGGAAGAAATGAGCATTGGTTTTTCTTAGATATTTTCAGTGTCTAAAAAATATAGGATTTTATGTTGACTTTGTAACCAAGCACCATATTTTTTAACAGATGCCATTTCTCTTCTGATTATGATATCCAGTTATGAATTACCTCTGTTGGGAACAAGTAGAAAGAGAAAAAAACTCTTTTCATCAAAGCATAAATCTACACACTTGAAATGCACTACATTCTGAATACAATAAAAAATTATACATATGCAATAATCTATCTTTGCCAATTTGAAAAACCATCAAACCTTTAGAGCAGAAACACTGAGGTGTTGTGAGACACCATAAAACCATTAGAGCAATATATTTATACTTCCAAAGGTAGTATCTTCTGCCCTAATAAAACCTCGTCACATATGCATGCAGCAATTGCAGCAAGGTAAATTGAATTTTCTATAAAATATCATTCTTCTTATAGTATTGCTAAAAAGATATTTTAAGCCACAATACTGTTAGATAGTACTAGCATGTTGCACACAGTAAATCGTCTCATTAGGCTTGTCAGTCACTGATTAATCACCCCATAAAATGAAAGAACAATTGAATCCTGACAATAATATTATCTTAAGGATACCAAAAGCACTATTAGGAGCATTACTGACAGCAAGGGTTCACTGAACTGAGCAAAATTCTATTCAAAGGTCTTTCTGGAAACATACATAGCACTTAAGCTCTAGAAATAGCATTTTTTTAAATGTAGTCATTGAAATTGACTAAACTTTAATTGATGACTTAGAAATTGCATGGCTCTGTACCTCACAGTCTATACTTTAGAAAAAATGACCTATATAAATATACAAAGTATTATCAGTATTTTTTAAGTTCCTAAGTTTCCTTTCATCTCATCTCTTCATCCCTCAATTATTAACTCTCTCTCTCTCTCTCTCTCTCTCTCTCTCTCTCCTCCTTTAACCCTCTGTCTAATGTACACAGAAACATTCACTTCTGAGAGCATATTTTGGTTATAATAAACTTCTTGGTTTTGTATTTAAAATTAAACTTTTAAATATTCATTTGAGACTATTCTAAAATATATTCTAGTAATATAATCATTCTCCCCATGTTTAATTATAAAATTTGCTATGTCAATTATTTCATAATACAAGAATAATAACTATGTAATCTGGCTTTCCAAAGTACTATAATCTTTCTAATAACATCATTTTAGGTATTTCTTTCAAGCTTGATAATACAATCAGGATTATTTTATAATGTCAAGATCTCAAAGGGCACAATGATTTCTGAAGTTTCCAGTATGTTTTGAATAAACAAAGATGAATTTAATTTGGAATGTATATGAGGCATTTTATTTAAACTGTATTTGAATCTAAACCTTTTGTTTTTTAAGTTTTCTCTTAAGTAATATTGGATAGCAATGCAGACATTATTCTATAAAGCAAATACCTGAATATTGAGTCATTATTCAAAGGTATCAGAAGAGGACAAATATGACTGACTAGCTTCTTTGCTTCATATGTCTCATCTCAACTTAAAAGAGTCCAAAAGGGGACTCTAGCCATCTGGATTCTTTTTGTGATATACTAGCACTTAATGGGAATTAAGTAAAGACAGGTTTAATTGATAAAGCAACTGTGACACCCACCTGATACCTTATGATGTGGTTGGAATCCACTCAATACAATGGCTGGTTTCTAGAAAATAGGTCCTTAGTGTGAGCCTGCGAAATACTTTACAAATTTACAATGATGTTTGTTATATGCTAATCTATTCATTGTTTTATTAGAAAACATACAGTGGTACAAATTTATTCTCATGGGCTCTTTGTGGAGATAAAGTTGTATCTTATAGTCCCTTATATTTAACAAGACAGACTTTAGTGAAGCTTTTTTTGTGTGTGTACACTGAAAGAGTCTATCACTTTCTTTTTTTCATTTCATTTCATATTCAGTTTGCTCTTTCTTTTATGCTCAAAGTTGAAGATTTGATCTCTCAACTTCCTGCTGAAGCTATCTTACCTGTCCTCTGTCATGCTTCTTAATCATAAAACATCTTATCCCTCTGCAACTGTAATCCAACTGAATTCTTCATTGTATGAATTGCCTTCATGTGCTATTTTTATCACAGTCATAAAAATGTAAATAATACTGAAATTGGTACCACAGAATGGGCTGTTGTGGTAGTGAGTGGTGGTCTTGACCATATTATTTTTAAGTCTTTGAAACTTTGAACAAAATAACAATAGCAAAACATCATTAAAAGTTGAAGTACTGCTTAACAGACCTTCTAATAAGAGCCTAGAACCATGTAGTGCTAAGAATATTGAAGACTATAGAGGTCTAAACCAAGAATGTTCAAAATAAAGCAAGGATTTTTAAAAACAACTGAAATAAAATATAGGTATGTGATATTTTGAATAAGAATCTGGCTGTCGTGTGCAGCTCAGGCTTCATGCGTGTTCCAAACAACTGGAGTGGGGGCTAGCTAGCTAGACACAGGCTATCTTGCCTGTGTCTAGGATAGGTTCATTTAGCTTGGCTACACTGTCTAGCCTCAGTAAAAGAGAATGCACCTAGCTCCACAGAAACCTGATATACTGGGCTAGGGGGCTACCCAGGCAGGGGGTAAGGGTGAGAGAAGATCCATCTTCTTAGAGGAGAGAGAAGGGGATTGTGGTACGAGGTGGCAGCAATCAGGATATAAGGTGGATAAATAAAATAAATCAAATAAAAATTAAATTTAAAAAAGGATACAAAAAAAAATTCTGGCTGCCTCCTTTCCATGTTCTGATAACTTCCCTGAGCATATGTTAAATGGGATGGACTAATTTCACTGAAAGAGAAAATTTGAAGGCTATACAATGCTTAGTCTGTGGCATGACTATTATTTATAATGCCTACACAAGTTTATAATGAAAAACCAGGTGGGGCAAAAATAAATGCAAAATGTAAATATTGGAAAGGAAAAGCACTACAGAGCGTAGTATTACAATCAAGTTATATGCCAGAAGAAAAAATTTCAGTTGTTAAAAAGATTAGACCATGAAGCGGGAGCCTACTTTGTATGAGGACAAAGGAAAGAGTGCCCTAGGGTAAGATACCACAAGGCAACATCATAAGAAACATCTAAAGTCACTATTTAAAAAGCAACTGTATACGAGTATTGCTGCTATTTGATTTAGAGCACTAAGGTCCTTCCCAACCTTACAACAAGACTGTGGAGTGTTGTCTATACAGTGGTAGTAGTAGAGGCATGAAGGATTCAAGAGTTAAGGGATGGTACATTCTTCTTTCATGGTTTCAGAAATATACTGGCCTCAAGAGGTTAAAAGACTGTGATAGGTAATTGCATGAAGCTGTGACTGTGAATTCTAGGTTGCAGTAGAGACCCCCAAGATGTTGAAAATCAAGAGCTTTGGGTTATCAGCCAAAGAGCCTATTAATGACATGGTACCAGCCCCAGTGAGAGATATTCATTTCAGGCACCAAAACTGGAAGGGAGGAGTCATCTAAGTGCTTGACATCAGATAGAAAGGTATAGGATTCTGCATTTATTTGTTGTGTTCTAGTCATGCTTTGAACCAGTATTTCAGCACCACTCTCTGCCCCATTACTCTCTTTTGGAATGGTAAAGTATATTCTATGCCATTATATGTTAGTAGTATATAATTTACTTTGTTCTTTAATAAAGGGGTTACCTTTAAGAAATTTATAAACTTGCAAAATGTACTTTCAATTTTTAAATGGTGTTTTAAAGTGAAAGACTGAGAGGCAAACAAGTAGAAAATAATACTAAAGAAATCATCATGCTACTAGTGTAACACTCTGAGATTCTTTACTTTCTGTCTCTAGAACTGGGACCTTACAGCAATGGAGTGTTTTGACAAACTGTTGTTGACTGTGGGAACTAGTGCCTATTGCTTGAACATAGAGAATAAAAGAACAACCTAAAAAATACCTTAATTACTTACTTAAACAAAATACTATGAAATGATGAGATGTATCATTAGGCTATTGGGAAAACTTGTGACTTCTTGTGTTCAGGAACAAAAATGTGAAAAGATTAGTCACCAAAAACAATGACATATGGCAAGCCTGGTTTATAGTAGAGAGTGCAATTTTATCACTCTCTGACTATGAAGACTGTTGCCAGGAAACATCAATGCCATAGGGTGAGACATGGAAAACTGTCATGGAGAATAGTCAAGAAGTATAGGCTCTTACAGGAAGTTGTTTTCTCATCCCTGAATAGTATTCAATATAAATCCCCTATAAATAGGCTATTTACTAAGAAGACATATACATACCCAGCACAAAATAAGCTGGACAAGAAATCAATGCCAACAGATGCTCAATTCACAACACAAAAATACAAGAAACATGAAAAATCAATGCAAGAATTTCAGATTTTAAATGGAGAAAATCCAGAGCATAATGAAATAATAATAATAATAATAATAATAATAATAATAATAATAATAAAAACACGTATTTACTTCAAGTGGATAGCAAAGAACACATGATTAAAATAAAGAAATCAATCTGAGGAATAAAGAAGAAAATCAGAAACACAGATGAAAAGTTCAAAAAACTGAGTGAGCATATATCATCAATATAATATGGATAAGAACATGACTAATAAGAAAGAAGGTTTCAGTAAGGAAACAAATATTCTGAAAAATAACCAAACAGAAAGGGCAGAAAAAATCTCACTGTAAAATAAAAATAAAATATGTGGAAGGTATTGTCAATTCAGAAATTCACATATAACTTCTATCATTCAGAAATAAATATTATCTAGAGTAGAGAAGAGTTGAGGAAATACTTTCAAATTTCAATAAAGAAAATTAAAAATATACCCAAAAGATGCTTCAACATACAATAGGGACACATGATCCACTATGTTCATAGCAGCCTTATTTACAATTGCCAGAAGCTGGAAAGAACTCAGATGTCCTTCAACAGAGGAATGGATACAGAAAATGTGGTACATTTACATAATGGAGTACTACTCAGCTATTAAAAACAATGAGTTCATGAAATTCTTAGGCAAATGGATGGAACTGGAAAATATCATCCTGAGTGAGGTGACCCAATCACAAAAGAACACACATGGTATACACTCACTGATAAGTGGATGTTAGCCCCAAACCTCAGAATACTCAAGACACAACTCACCGACTACATGAAGCTCAAGCAGAAGGAAGACCAAAGTATGAGTGTTTTGGTACTTCTTAGGAGTAACAAAATACTCAAGGGAGCAAATATACAGGCAAAGAGTGGAGCAGAGACTGGAGGAGGGGCTGTCTGGAGGCTGCCCTACCTGGGGATTCATCTCAAGTGCATGCTGACAGGAGCCTGACAAGTGCATGCTCTAAGGAGCTGTCTCTTTAGAGGTCTGCCAGAGCCTGACATACACAAAGGCGGATGCTCACAGCTAACCATTGAACATCAGTTCAATGATGTAAATTTGGGTTCCCAAATTTAGGAGATAGAGAGAAGACTGAAGAAACTAAAGGGGCTTGCAGCCCCAATGGAAGAGGGACAATACCAACCAACCAGAGCTCCCAGGGTTTAAACTTCCAGTTTGGGAGCATACATGGAGGGACCTATGACTCCAGCTGTATACGCAGTAAAGGATGGCCTTTTCAGGCATTGGTTGGAGAGGATGTCCTTGGTCCTCTGAAGGTGGGATGCCCCAGTGTTAGGGAATTTAATTCAAGGGTTCAGAGAGAGGAGTGGGTGGATGGGTGGGGGCACACCCGCTTAGAAGCAGCTGGAGGGTGGACTGGATAGTGAATTCCTGGAGGGAGGGGGAAATGGGGAAAGGGAATAACATCTGAAACAATTAAGTAGAATATTCCCCCCTCCAAATAAAAGGGAAAAAAAACGTACTTGGATCAAGCTATAAATGCCATTCCTGTCCATTAGCCTATGTCTTTTAATTGGGGAACTGAGTCCACTGATGTTAAGAGATATTAAGGAACAGGGATTGTTGTCTACTGTTATTTTTGTTATTAGAGGTAAAGTTATCTTTGTATGGCTATCTTCTTTTGGATTTGTTGGGAGAGGGTTACTTTCTTGCTCTTTCCAGGGTATAATTTCCCTCTTGTATTGGAGCTTTCCTGCTATTATCCTTTGTAATGCTGGGTTTGTGGAAAGATATTGTGTAAATTTGGTTTTGTCATGGAATATCTTGATTTCTCCATCTATGGTAACTGAGAGTTTTGCTGGGTATAGTAGCCTGGGCTGGCATTTGTGTTCTATTAGGGTCTGTATGACATCTGTCCAGCATCTTCTAGCTTTTATAGTACCTGGTGAGAAGTCTGGTGTAATTCTGATAGGTCTGCCTTTATATGTTACTTGGCCTTTCTCCCTTGCTGCATTTAATATTCTTTCTTTGTTTTGTGTACTTGGTGTTTTGATTATTATGTGATGGGAGGTATTTCTTTTCTGGTCTAGTCTATTTGGCGTTATATAGGCTTCTTGTATGTTTATGGGCATCTCTTTCTTTAGATTAGGGAAGATTTCTTCTTTAATTTTGTTGAAGATATTTATTGGCCCTTTAAGTTGGGAATCTTCACTCTCATCTATACCTATTATCCTTAGGTTTGGTCTCCTCATTGTGTCCTGGCTTTCCTGGATATTTTGTGTTAAGAACTTTTTGCATTTTATATTTTCTTTGACAGTTGTGTTGATATTTTCTATGGTATCTTCTGCACCTGAGATTCTCTCTTCTATCTCTTGTATTCTGTTGGTGATGCTTGTGTCTATGACTCCTGATTTCTTTTCTAGGTTTTCTATCTCCAGCGTAGTCTCCCTTTGTGATTTCTTGATTGTTTCTACTTTCATTTTTATGTCCTGGATGATTTTGTTCAATTCCTTCACCTGTTTGATTGTATTCTCTTGTAAGTCTTTAAGGGATTTAAGGCTAATGGACTGGATACATAAAAGAGACCCAGCATTTTGCTGCATACAGGAAACCCACCTCAGTGCAAAGACAGAATCTACCTTAGAGTAAAAGGCTGGAAAACAATTTTTCAAGAAAATGGTCCTAAGAATCAAGCTGGAGTAGCCATTCTAAAATCTCCAGCCCGAGAACACAAAGGGGTGGAGGGACTCATGTCTCCACCTGTATAGGTAGTTGAAGGTGGCCTTGCCAGGCATCAGTAGAAGTGGACAGCCTTGCTACCTGAAAGTTTGGATTCCCTAGTGTTGGGGAATTTCAAGAGCAGAGAGGCGGGAATGAGAGGATGCTGGGAGCACACCCTCATAGTAATTGGAGGGGGGAAATGGGGTAACGGGTTAGGCATCAGTGGAAGTGGAGGGCCTAGGTGCCCGAAAGTTTGAATTCCCTGATGTTGGGAAATTTGAGAGCAGGAAGACAAAAATGGGAGGATGGTGGGAGCACACCCTCATAGAAACTCCCAGAATTATATGGATTAGACATGACAGAGGCAGGCCGCCAGAAGACTAGATTCCAGAATTCAAACAAACAATTATCTTGATACTAAAATTTGTTGTGAGAATTGTATATTGCAGAATACATAGCCTTGGTGTATCTACTCATCAGGCAAGCTGAGTAGACCTGCTCAAACCTCTGATGTCCTGGAATTCCAGATGGATGCAGTGAAGACCCAGTGTCAGAGGCTTATCAATTTACTCTTCCCCCAACCCTTCTTCTAATATCTCAACACCCATAATCAGCTTGAAAAATTAATGAAGAGTCAGTACCCCTATTCCCTGGGCTTGGGGACTGAGGTGGTTAATATTGGGCTGTCTTTCTAGGGAAAAGTAGTGGTTTTGGTGGAACAAGGTGGATTAGCTAGGATTTATTATATAGCCATAACCTACTGGTAGAAATATGTATAATTGTTATTAAGATGAAGTTATAATTTCTTAAATGGTACAAAATTTACTTTGATTTCAAATTTAAGGTTTTCATTGGTATGAGCTTCTTATTAATATAAAAGTGAGATGAATATTGTTACTATCATAGGCATTGCACCTGTATAACACATTTAGGAATACAAGGCTTAGACCCAGTCCTTCTTTAACTATTTAACTTATTTGACATGGTTAGCCTGTGAGTTAAGGGCCTATAGCAAATTCATGGCTTTGAGTTTATTGTTAGGGTGTTTTCTGTATTTTCTTTAGAAATAGCTGAGAGGAGCTAACAGACAACAGACCAGATTGCCTTACATGGATAGTTGGTTTTCAAAACATCAGAAGTCCACAGAATTGACGTTACAAACATTTCTGTATTAATGTTCATTTTGATTAGAGACCTGTTTGCTCCTGACAGCTTCCTATCTTAGAATCTAAGAACAAACTGAGCATGGTATTAGGTCTATCTTGCACCTTACTGACATAAATTGGTATAGTTATGCTCTAACTGTATTTTGAGAGAAAAGTTTTAACAGGAAAGGTGATGTGTAGGAGGAGCTACGGGGGAGGAGTAAGGAGAGGAGGAGAAGGAGAGGAGGAGCTAGGTGATAAGAGAGAAAGAGAGAGGGGGACCAGACATGGAGGCAGATGTTCATATGTCTCCACCAGTCAAAGATAGTTGATATATCTAGGTTGGATATTATGTTACACTTTTGATTGATATTGAGCATTACCAAATTTATAAAGCCATTGGTTAACATTAAGAAAATTGTATAAAAACAAAAAGGAGAAGGGGGTATGGGATAAGGGTTTTCTAGGGAGGGGAAATGGGGAAAGGAGATGGCATCTGAAATGTAAATAAAATATTCAATTAAAAAAAAAGAAAACTAAAAAACCAAAACTAAAACAAAAACCCCCAAACAACAACAACAAAAATAAATAAATAAATAAATAAATAAATAAATGCCATTCCTGAGGTTTGACCAAAATGGAAATACTGACCTCAGGCCATGGATAATTTTATCAGCCTTATCTGCAGCATCAAAGCTCAACAGAGCATCATACTTTAAATTTATAATCTCACTATGCCAAGTTACAACACCCAGAGAGGCGTTAGGATTACGCCAAATATCTTACAGGTGTCTTTAATTTTTTTTTTTTTTTTGTAATTATGACAGTTGTTGTAAATTTTAAAAGTAACACTACTCCAATGATATTTGTCATGACACTTGAGATTGCTCCTAATTCTTCACATAATTTGAATAGGTTATAGAGCATCAATCTGATGTTCTAGACACTTACATAAATCCTTTTGTATACACAATATATTAGTAACATTTTTTTTTTGCTAGATGGTTAACAAAAATAGCTGTCTTAACTCCTTGTGCCAATGCTATTGCAGAAGCAGTGGTGCTAGAAATTAATGAAATTAAAGCTGTTATACCAGCAATAATCAAGCCCACTACCCTTTTGCTTCTGCTTAAAGCCTAACTCACTTATAGCATGTCCAAGCTTTTTTTCAGAGAATCAAGGTTTTCTAACACTCAGGACAGTGAGACAAAAGCTGGTTGATAGACCCTGTAACAGACATTCCAGGTTTCAACACACTAACACAATTAGAAATTATACAGTCAATGCAACTTACAATAAATACTGTAGAAGAGACAAAACCAATTTTAGCTTGACAATTAAAAGAGCCTTAAAACATGTACTAACTCTTGTTTGAAATCCAGATCCTGTCCCAACTTGCTATGATCTCTTGCTATGATAACATTAAAGAGAACCGAAGCTAAGTTCCAAATATGTCTCTGAAGATGTCTAGATCCAGCCTTCCAAATGTAGACTGTTATTTCCAATATTAGATTGATTTCTAGACCAGTACATGATTGAGTCCTAATAGCTGGTCACCTTTAAGAAAAATACAAGGGACAATACAATTTCTCTTTTTGATTATCTGTCCCACAAGGTCTAAAAACATGAGACGAGGCAGTTTATCCCATCTGGGATAAAAGCAAACATAGGTGGGTCAGGAACATATGTCTAATACAGTTTCCTAGTCATCCTGTCAGGGAACTCAGCAAGTGCACAGGTCAGCATCATTCTTTGTCTCAGCAACAGCGTGTCTCACCAGTCATTCTGGCGGCCACCATGTTCCTATAGCATCCTGAAGAAAAAACACAAACATGCCTTCTTTCCCATATCCCCCCCTTTTTATTTTATGAAGATATTGTTTTAAGGTTCCATGGCCCCCTTCTATAATACCTTCTATAATATCCTTGATGATTATAAGGAATCTCTGTAATAAATTGTTGACAAAAAGTCTCAACTGCTCAACTACAATTGCCAGACCCATTATCTGTTTTTCTTTAAATTGGATATTTTATTTATTTACGTTTCAAATGAATCCCATCTCTAATCCCCACCCCCAAATCCCCATATCTCATCACCCCTCCTCCTACTTCTATGAGGGTGTGCTCCCACCCATCCATTCATTCTCACCTCACTACTCTCGAATTCCCCAACACTAGGGCATCCAAACTTTCAGGGACCAAGGTCCTCCTCTTGCACTGATGCTTGACAAGGCCATCCTCAACTGCCTATACAGGTGGAGTCCTAAGTCCCTCCCTTTGTGTTCCCAGGCTGGAGGTTTAGACCCTGAGAGCTCTGGTTGAGTATGTTGTTGCTTCTTCTAAGAAGGACCAAAGCACCTACACTTTGGTCTTCCTCCTCCTCCTCCTTCTCCTTCTCCTTCTTCTTCTGAAATCATCATTCGTGACCTCAAGCTGTACTACAGAGAAGTAGTGATAAAAAAATAAAAAAAAATAAAAAACCTGCATGGTATTGGCACAGAGATAGGCAAGATCAATGGAATAGAATTGAAGATCCAGAAATGAGTCCATACATATATGGTCACTTGATCTTTGACAAAGGAGCAACAGAATAATTTTTATTGGATATTTTATTTACACTTCAGATGTTATCCCCTTTCCCCATTACCCCCCACCCAGAAACCCCCTATCTTACCCCCCTCCTCTTGTTTCTATGAGAATGTGCCTTACCCACCCACCTACTTTTTCTTTCTCACCCTCAAATTCTCCCACACTAGGGCATCCAGCCTTCACTAGACCAAGGACTTCCTCTCCCACCTATTCCCGACAAGGCCATCCTCCTCTACATATTCATCTGGAGCCATGGGTCCTTCAATATGTGCTCCCAGGCTGGTAGCTTAAGCCCTGGGAGCTCTGGCAACAGAAAAATCTTATAATAGGGAAATCACTATAACATGAAGAACTGTATTTCTTTTTTATTCAATATTTTGTCTGATTTCTGTTATTACTATTATTACTATTATTATTACTATTATTATTATTTAATTTTTTTTAACAGTTCAATCTTTATCTCCCTCCAGGTCTGCCCTCTGACTGTTCTTCATTCCATACCTTCCCACCTCCATCTCCATGACGATATACCTACCTCACTACCACCACCCCACCAGACCTCCGTGCTCCCTGAGGCCTCGTTTCTCAAGGGTTAGGTGCATCTTCTCTCACTAATGCCAGACCAGGCAGTCTTTTGCTGTATATGTTTTGGGGGCCTAATACCAGCTAGTATGTGTTGCCAGGTTGGTGCTTCAATTTCTGCAAGATCACAGGGGTCCAGGTTAGTTGAAACTGTTGGTCTTCCTATGGGGTCACCCTTCTCCTCAGCTTTTTCCAGCTTTTCCCTACTTCCACCACAGGGGTCCCTGGCTTCTGTCCATTGGTTGAGTGTAAGTATCTGCATCTGACTCTTTGAGCTGCTTGTTGGGCCTCTTGGAGGGCAACCATGTTAGGCTTCTGTATGTAAGCACACCATAGCATTAGTAATAGTGTCAGGCCTTGGGGCCTCCTCTTAAGCTGGGTCCCAATTTGGGCCTGTCACTAAACCTCCTTTCCCTCAGGCTCTCTTCCCATTTTTAATCCTGTAGTTCTTTCACACTGGAAAAATTCTGGGTCAGAGCTTTTAACTGTGGGATGGCAGCCCATCCTTTCCACTTGATGTTCTGTCTTTCTACTTGAAGTGGACTCTACAGGTTTCCTCTCCCCACTATAGAGCATTTTATCTAAGATTTCTCCTTTGAGTCCTGAGAGTCTCTCACCTCCCAGGTCTCTGGTGTCGGTATACTCTAGAGGGTCCCCCCGCCCACCTCCTACCTCCTGAGGTTGCCTGTTTCCATTCTTTCTCCTGATGCTCAGGGTTTCAGTCCTATTCCCCCTTCATACTTGATAATGTTCTCCTTTTCCCCTCCCTGCCCCCTTTCTTATCCAGGTCCCTCCCTCCCTCTGACTGGCCCTGATTTTTTCTTCTCCCTCCCAAGTGGGACTGAGGCATCCTCACTTGAGCCCTTCAGCTTGCTAACCTTCTTGAGTTCTGTGGATTGTATTCTGAGTATTCTGTACGTTTTTGGCTAATATCTACATATTAGTGAGTACATACCACACATATTCGTGTCTTATATACTTCACACAAGATATTTTCTAGTTCCATCTATTTGTCTGCAAAACTCAGGATGCTCCCATTCCTAATAGCTGAGTAGTTTTCCATTGTATAAATGAACTACTTTTTCTGTATCCATTCTTTTATTGTGGAATATCTGGGTTGTTTCCAACTTCCGGCTCTCACAGATAAGGCCACTATGAACATAGTGAAACTTATGCCCCTGTGGCATGATCGAACATATTTTGGGTATATGATCAAAAGTAGTATAGCTGAGTCATCAGGTAGAACTATTTCTAAATTTCTGAGGAATCTTCAGATTGATTTTCAGAGTGGTTGTAACAGTTTGCAATCCCACCAGCAATGGAAGAGTGTTCCTCTTTCTCCACATCTTTGTAAACATATGCTGAGATCTGACCTTTTGATCTTAGCCATTCTGATTGGTGTAAGGTGGAATCTCAGGGTCATTTTGATTTGCATTTCCCTGATGACTAAGGAATTTGAACATTTTTTAAGTGCTTCTCAGCCATTCAAGACTCTTATGTTATAAATTTTCTGTTTAGTTCTATACCCCATTTTTTGATTCTGTTGTTTGGATTTTTGGAGGTTAGCTTCTTGAATTATTTATATATTTTGGATATTTGCCTTCTACCAAATGTGGGCTTAGTGAAGACTGTTTTCTCAATCTGTAAGTTGCTGATTTGTCTTATTGACCATGTCCTTTGCGTTACAGAAGCTTTCCAGTTTCATGATGTTCCATTTATCAATTCTTGATCTTAGAGCCTAAACCATTGGAGTTCTGTTTAGGAAATTTCTTCCTGCACCAATGAGTTTGAGTTTCTTTCGTACTCTCTCTTTTATTAGAATCAGTGTATCTGGTTTTATGTTGAAGTCCTTGATTCACTTGGACTTGAGCTTTGTGCAAAGAGGTAAATATGTATCTATCTTCATTTTCTACATACAGAGTTGAAAGATACTTGAAGCAACCCCACTAAAATAAGGGACAAAACAAGGATGACCAGTCTCCCCATATCTACTCAATATTATACTCAAGGTTCTATCTTAGTGCAATAAGACAATAAAAGGAGATCAAGAAGATACAAATTGACAAAGAAGTCAAAGTATCACTATTTGTACACGATATACTATAAATAAGGAAGCCCCAAAATTCTACCAGAGAACTTTTAAAGCCGATAAACACCTTCAGCAAAGTGGTTGTAATTAGAAAGAAATTAGAGAAGCAATACCATTCACAATAATCACAAATAATATAAAATATCTTGGGCGTAACTCTAACTAAACAAGTAAAAGATCTGTATGACAAGAACTTCAAGTCTCTCAAGAAAGAAATCAAAGAAGACCTCAGAAAATTGAGATATCTCCCATGCTCATGGATTGGCAAAATTAACATAGTGAAAATGGCCATCCTATCAAAAGCAATCTACAGATTTAATGTAATTCCCATAAAAATCCCAGCACAATTCCTCAAACCCACGCAAAGAGCAATTTTCAAGTTCATCCAGAAAAACAAAAAACCCAGAAGAGTGAAAAGAATTCGTAACAATAAAAGAATTTGGGGGGAATCATCATCCCTGACCTCAAGCTATACTATAGAGCAATAGTGATAAAAACTGCATTGTATTGGTACAGAGAAAGACAGGTTGATCAATGAAACAGAATTGATGACCAAGAAATAAAACCACATACTTATGGACACTTGATCTTTGACAAAGCAACCAAAAGTATACAATGGAAAAAAGAAAACATCTTGAATAAAAGAACTGTATTTCTAATGACATGTATTAAAAACTAATACTGCAACATTAGGAAGGTTGAGAAACCCTGCTATAAAAGATCTCAGGGGAAAACTCCTAGGAATAAGCCTCACCAAGAAATGGAAAAACCTAAAAAGAAAACTTTTTAACACTGAAGAAAGAAATAAAGGAGACACTAAAGACAGAATGACCTTTCAGATACATAGATGACAAAGTTAATATATTGAAAATATTCATATTACTTAAACCTTTGCATATATGTGATAATGCAATTAAAACCCCAATGTCAGTCTTCTTATACATAGCCAAATCAAATCCTTAGAATGTCTGCATGAACAAAAGCCTCCAGCTTGATAATAATCCTGAGCAAATGCCTGAAGTTATAACCTGGAGTCTTATAATAAAAATACCTTTGTACCAGAAGAAAGAAGAAAAATTTCAACCTAAACATTTAAATTACTGGACTAAGACCGAAGAGCCAGAATTAAACCCATATATAAATATCTGATTTGTGGTCAAAATTACTGCATTAGTTTCTTTACTTGCTGAAAAAAAAAAAAAAAAAAAAAAACCTGAAAAGAAACAAAGTGAGGTAGAATTTATTTTGGTTTCTAGTTCAAGGGTTTACATTAAATCACAACAACAACAAAAAAGGCATGGCATCAGGAATAGGAGAAAGCTGGTCCCATTACATCAATTATTAGGAAGCAGAAAGTAAACAGGGAGTGGAGCCCCATGTCTCATGCCTACAGGTGACCTACTTTTCTAGTGAGGCTTCACCTTGTAAAGATTTCACAGTCTTTCCAAAGAATGTGACCTTCTGGAAACCAAGTGTTTAAATGTATGGGCATATGAAAGATATTCCATATCTTTCTGCCCCTAGGTCTTGAACACATCTAAATCTTATGGTGCAATATGCATTTGTTCTAACTTGAAATATCCTTGTAGTCTACACCAGACTCATTGTTGTTCAAAAGTGCAAATTCCACAGGTATCAGTGACTTAGATTGGTGGGTAAAGAAACCTTCCACTATGCCTGGCAAACCAAGTTAAAGCCCCAGAATTCACTGTGGAAGCCTAGAACTATTGATAGTTGTCGTCTGAAATTCATAGGCATGCCATAGCTTAACACACACCCTGCAACCCAACTAATCAATCAGTCAATATGAAAAAATTCTACAGTGAAATTTCCATCTTTTTTTCTGAGACTTAAGGAAATATTTTCACTGCAAATCCATGTAACATTAAGAAAACAAACGAACAAACAACAACAAACACCAAAACATCACAATTTCCATGTCTGCAATACATAAGTGGCAGGGAGATATTTGAGTTCAAAATGAAATAATAAAAAGAAGATGGGATCAATCAAGATTGAGATCTATGTGTGCAAATATCAGTTCCTTGCAGCTCTGTACATAGCATGACATGGTCACAGTTTACCTGGAATTCCAAATACCATTGATTCCTGTGCTCCAAATACCATTGATACTGCTCCCTTTCTGCTCTGTCTCCTGGAGTACACATAGCTGATTGCTTGGGTTGTCTCCATTCTGTACATACAATTTTCTTGATGACTTAAGCCTAAATTTCACAGCACATCACAGAGACCTCTTAGGGGAGGGACTCCAACTCTACCACAGATTGGTTGATCTCACAAATTTTAAGAGATGATGGTGAAAAGATTCAACAAATTCTTGTATCATCCATGCTTACAAACCCATTATCATATGGACGATGCGGCCAAGTTCTGCTGCCTACTTAGAAGAATGCTTGCCCTGTTAGATTGCAGTTCAACTCTCATTGTGCACATTTCCCTTTTTAATTACGTTTGAACCAGGAATATCTGTAGCTTCATTATCTGGTTAAGCTTTCACTTTCGAATGCATTTACTTTACACAAGATTTATCATTCATTCAATGCACGATATCTTGTCCTTAATGCCCCAATTACCATAGGAAAGACTGGGGTTTCTCTTTAGTGGTGTTAATGTTATTAATGATAATTTATTCCCAGTTGCCTACATCTTCTTACCGGATAATTTTAGCTTGCTCAAGCACATTTTCTCATCAAACTTTACATTTCCATGTCAGGTCATTTTGCTCTATTCTTTTCTCACTCTCTCTGTGGATCTAGTTGAGACTGATGAGATCAGGAAAGAGGATTTTGCTAAGAAATTTAGGGACAGAAATGGTGAAAATGAATAGTCCCAATTTTGTCCCCTACTAGAAGAAGAAATATTCTTTGGTTGTCTTTTGATCAGAGGCCATGAATACCAGAAGGTAGCACTAATTCCTTCTCTCCTTTTATTTTTTAATTTTTAAATTTTTTTAAATCTTTATTTTTTAATTTTTTTAAATTTATTTTTTATTAAATTTTTTTATTAGATATTTATTTACATTTCAGATGCCATCCCCTTCCCCCATTTCCCCTCCCTAGAAAACCCCTATCCCATGCTCCCTTTTCCTTTTGGCTTTTATACAATTATTTTAAAAAGTTAATCAAAGGCTTTATAAGTTTGGTAATGCTCAATCAGAAGTATAACCCAATACCCAACCTAGATATATCAACTATCTTTGACTGGTGGAGACACGTGAACATCTGCCTCGATATCCCCCCCTCTTTCTCTCTCTCATCACCTAGCTTCTCCTCTCCTTCTTCTCCTCCTCTCCTTACTCCTTCTCTTTCTGTCGGTACTCCTCCCACCTTAGCTCCTCCTACATATCACTTTCCTGTTAAAATAAAACTTTTCTCTCAAAATACAATTAGAGCATAATTATACCAATTTGTACCAGTGAGGTACAAGATAGTCCTAATACCCAGTCCATCATTTTGTTAACTAACCAGAACCTCCGTCATCTCTCCTAACTAAAACACTTAGTTCTGAACCTGGCTTTTTTCTTGGCTTTAGAATGAATATCAGCTGAACACCATCCACTCAGATCTTTTCTCAAAGTAAATAGCCAGGATTGGCTATGAGACTATAAGTTTTCAACCCCGTCAGAAATCCAGAATGACTGAGTTAACTGAAATTATGGAAGCACAAAGCATAGCTTCTAAAACTTAGCCAATTTATAGAGACCGCTGAATACCTGGACAGTCCCTATACTACAAAACGTTGGAGCATCTGATCTTCGGATCATCTGACAGACTTTAGTGATGCAGAATTATTAAGGGCTGATTACTCTGTCTAGGCAGATATAATCAGTCGACTATTGTGCAAGTGAGTCCTTTTCTGGACAGTAATTTGTCTGTAGATGGAAAAAGGCAATTCTTGCCTAGTGGCTGTCTCACCACAACTGGAGTAATTAACCTCTGATGTCCTGGAATTCCATATGGATGCAGTGAAGACGCAGCATCAGAGGCTTATCAATTTACTCTTTCTCCTGCCCTTTTTCTAATATCTCAACTCCCATAATCACCTTGAAGAAGTTAAAGAAGAGTCAGCGCCCCTATTCTCTGGGCTTGGGGACTGAGGTGGTTAATATTGGGCTGTCTTTCTAGG